>NC_091282.1:899331085-901731085 GCF_032444005.1 Ranitomeya imitator | reverse complement strand
CTAAATAGCAAGGCAGCCAACGAGCTCACCAAAACACCTGAGGGAGGAAGCCCAGAGACTGCAATACCACTTGTGACCACAGAAGTGAACTCAGCCACAGAATTCACAACAGGTTGCTGCCAAAAATCTAAAATTTTGTGTTATCAGACCACAGTACAGATTTCCACTGATCTAATGTCCAGATCTTGTGTCTTCAGTAGGGGCTTCTTTGCAGTAGTTTCAACATAAAAGCCTGCCCTTTGCAGTCTCCTCTCAACAGATGATGTCAAGATGTGTTTGCTACCTGATGTCTGTGCATCACTTATGTTGGCTGTTATCTGAGGTGCTGTCAATTTGTGGTTTCTGATGCTGCTATCTTGTGAACTTATCATCTTCAGGAGAGGTAAATCTTGGTCTACTTTTCCTGAAGTGATCCTCGTGGAAGCCAGTTTCTTCATAGTGATTGACGGCTTTCATGCCTACCCTTGAATATATCTTCAAGGTTCTAGCAATTTTCTGTGTTGACTGACATAAAGTGATGAAGAACTGTTATTTCTTTTTTAATTAGTTAAGAGATTCTTTGCATATTCTGGCTTAAAACAGTTGTGAAATATGGTTCAGTGTTGTATGGAACTGCACATCAACTTTCCCTCAGCAAAACAAAACAAATGTTCGCAAACACTTTCTGAAGACTGGTAATTTCACAGATGAATTCCTGAAACTGCATGCCATTCCCGGTGACTACCTGATAAAGCTTCTTCACAGAATGCCAAGGGGATGTAAAATTTGTCTTCAGAGTATAAGGAGGTACTTTGAGGAATTTAAGATTTAAAGGGAACCTGTCACCCCCAAAATCGATGGTGAGGTAAGCTCACCGTCATTAGGGGCTTATCTACAGCATTCTGTAATGCTGTAGATAAGCCGCCAATGTTACCTGAAAGAGGAGAAAAAGAGGTTAGATTATACTCACCCAGGGACGGTCCTGGGTGTCGCGGTCCGGTCCGGGGCCTCCCATCTTCTTACGATGACGTCCTCTTCTTGTCTTCATGCTGCGGCTCCGGCGCAGGCATACTTTGTCTGCCCTGTTGAGGACAGAGCAAAGTACCGCAGTGCGCAGGCGCCGGAAAGGTCAGAGAGGCCCGGCGCCTGCGCACTGCAGTACTTTGCTCTGCCCTCAACATGGCAGACAAAGTACGCCTGCGCTGGAGCCGCGGCATGAAGACCAGAAGAGGACATCATGGAATGAAGATAGGAGGCGCTGGAGCGGACCTGAGACACCCATTTGACCGGACCGCAGCGGGACCACAACTGGGTGAGTATAATCTAACCTGTTTTTCTCCTCTTTCAGGATACATCTGGGGCTTATCTACAGCATTACAGAATGCTGTAGATAAGCCCCTGATGACATTGAGTTTACCTCACCATCGATTTTGGCGGTGACAGGTTCCCTTTATCAAATATTCTGGTTTGTTTAACACGTGTTTCTTTACTCCTTGTTTCCCTACCTGTTTCTTTGTGGTTTTTCTACCTTCACTGTGAATCTACAATGTGTACATTCAGACAAAACCTGAGATAATAACAAAATAAGAAAATGCTCTGCAGTAAATAATTAGTGCATGAAAATCATATCATTATCATTATCATTAGTCAACATCATTTTGATTAAAAAAGTGATAACCATCCCACCACATCAAGGTGACCCTATTTGAGATGGTCCTAACCTCTAGCATTCAAACCTTACCATATGTCAAGTGATGTAATGTGAATGTGGGCTGAGAAGGACTGAGACACAGCTAATGGAGACCCCGCCACGGGGAACTATATGAATGTAATGTCCAGCTCAAGGAAAAGATAGCCTTTATGTGCGCAGAGTGCAGAAAACCTGAAACAAAAACCTAAAGAGATGAACTGGAATATAGGTTGGTGTGCATGCAGCGTGTAGGCGCATGTTCACACTGGCCACTAAACAGACAAAACCTACATTCTGGAAAACCAGTGCATGAACAGGTGTGTCCAACCTTTGGTGTATGTAGTATATGTATGTATATAACGTGTAAGTATGTACGACCTATAAGTAATGGCTTGTTTGCAGATCAGAATGAATGACTATCCTCATAAAGCCAATTGTTATGTAGCATATTCAGCTAGGCTGTCATTTTATTCTGCACATGTATGAATGATACAGAACATAGCGATATGTCATAATCATACTCTACAAAGTGGTGCTGTCCGTTTAGAAATCAGCAGCTCTCTTGGAATCTAGGCTACGGACGGTCTGACCTATTTCCAGAAGCACTTGCAGTACATGAATGAGTTCCAGCTCGTCCATACTTTCCAGGGTAGCCATAGAGACTTGAAGCCTGTATGAGAACCAAGTAGTAGCTCGATTCTGCATTTACCGGGGACCATATGTTTTATTCTGCATGTTTTTTTTTTGCAGCTAGTAATGTCTGGAATTTTCTGGAATTAATACACATTGGGGCTCATTATAAAAACCAGCAGAGACATATCGATTTCATCTTATACTTTTTTTTAGTGCTGGTTAAACAAAGACTAATGGGCATCGCTAATTGTTTTGTGTATATTAATGTTTAGAAATAAGGTTCGTATGGTGCTGCAAAACAATAAGTCCCTTTAATAAGCATTTCAGGTGACATGTGAACCAAAACGTCACATTTCCTAATCTAATAAACATGGAGAGGCAGCAAGTACATACTGAAGCTAATTTACGCGTAATCTCTTTAATGTACTTCACAAATCTACTTTCCTTAGATTTAATTCCATCTGTCTCTTCGCTCTGCCAATGTCTTCCTGCTTCTGATGGGTAACAAAGGCCTTTTATAAGTATACTCTGACTTGTGAAATATGTTAAAACGCAGTTTCTTTTTTTCTGGATAGATAAAGCTTAGTCATGAAATTTAAAAAAATACTGTTTTATTATTTCATCAACCTGTTTTTCTATTGGGCATCTTCTTCCAGTTCTTTGAAGACACCCTTGCCATGCCCATGTACCCGGGCATGGACATTAGTAGTAATATATAATGTAATGGCGCTACAGGATAATATAAAGAATCATTCAGTGGTAAAAAACTAACAGCAGATCCATCCAGTCTGCCCTCATTTTATTTCATTTTTTAATTTTAGGGTAGATATTTCTGTATCCCAAATATGTTTGATTCCTTCACATTATGTCTGATCTTGTCGACAACTTAGTTCCAGATTTTTCTTCCTTAAACTCTGAAAGTACCAATCATGTTTTTTTTTTCTATTTTTTTTTAATTTCTTTACCAGATAGGTATTAGTAATGGATGTTCCATGTGTGCCATACCAGTCCTTAGATACATAGGTTGACTAAAGACCTAGGTCCATCAAAGTTCAACCAGAATTGCAATATTTGGGTGTTTTTTTGAGCTGACCCAACATTTGAACATACCCTTAGATGCCATTGTCAACAGCAAAGGTAGAAGGCTCCCTGTATCACTCCATCACCTACCCCTTTTGCAACATGATTGCAAGGTGACGATGGCTTGCTATCGGCATAATAGAATGCCTGTTTTTCATTGACATGCACAGTACGCTGCAATAATGAAGTGTATGCTATAAGCAATCAGGCTCATACCTCTTTAAGTCCACAGTGGGACTAAAAGAAAAAGTAAAAAATAGGTTACAAACATAAAAAAATAAGAAATTAAAGAAACGTCCCCAAACCACATTTCCCAATATAAATTGCTTTATTATATCAAAAAAATAGAAAAGCAAGAAAAACGACCGCATAATTAAAGAAAAGCTGTCAGCAGGATTGTGTACAGTAACCTAGAGACAGTGTCAGGTTGTCAGGTCGGCGCCGTTATACTGATTACAATGATACCTTGGTTGATGAAATCTGTCTTGTGGTTGTTGTTTCTTAAGGTACCTTCACACTGAGCGACTTTAGAACGATAACGATAGCGATCCGTGACGTTGCAGCGTCCTGGATAGCGATATCGTTGTGTTTGACACGCAGCAGCGATCAGGATCCTGCTATGAGATCGCTGGTCGGAGCTAGAAGGCCAGAACTTTATTTCGTCGCTGGATCACCCGCTGACATTGCTGAATCGGCGTGTGTGACACCGATTCAGCGATGTCTTCACTTGTAACCAGGGTAAACATCGGGTTACTAAGCGCAGGGCTGCGCTTAGTAACCCGATGTTTACCCTGGTTACCATTGTAAAAGTTAAAAAAAACAAACACTACATACTTACATTCCGGTGTCTGTCCCCCGGCCTCAGCTTCCCTGCACTGTGTCAGCGCCGGCCGGCCGTAAAGCAGAGCACAGCGGTGACGTCACCGCTCTGCTTTACGGCCGGCGCTTACACAGTGCAGGGAAGCTGAGGCCGGGGGACAGACACCGGAATGTAAGTATGTAGTGTTTGTTTTTTTTAACTTTTACAATGGTAACCAGGGTAAACATCGGGTTACTAAGCGCGGCCCTGCGCTTAGTAACCCGATGTTTACCCTGGTTACCGGCATCGTTGGTCGCTGGAGAGCTGTCTGTGTGACAGCTCTCCAGCGACCAAACAGCGACGCTGCAGCGATCCGGATCGTTGTCTGGATCGCTGCAGCGTCGTTTAGTGTGAAGGTACCTTATGTTAAATGGTCTCTTATCATGTGTTACCTTCATCCTTATCTGTAAAATCTGGACACAATGTTTGCACACCTTGTGAGGGGTCCAAGACTTATCTTGAACACCAAGTTTTAAGCCCCCGTCACACATAGCGAGATCGCTAGCGAGATCGCTGCTGAGTCACAAGTTTTGTGACGCAACAGCGACCTCAGTAGCGATCTCGCTGTGTGTGACACGTAGCAGCGACCAGGCCCCTGCTGTGAGATCGCTGGTCGTGTCGGAATGGCCTGGGCCATTTTTTGATCGTTGAGGTCCGCTGGGTAGCACACATCGCTGTGTTTGACACCTTACCAACGACCTCGTTGACAGGACGTCCCATTGAATCGCCATGAAATAGGATCGTTGTACAGGTCGCTACAGGTCGCTACAGGTCGCCGCATCGCTGCTGCGTCGTTGGTGAGATCTCACTGTTTGACATCTCACCAGCGACCACATAGCGACGCTTGAGCGATCCCTGACAGGTCGTATCGTTGTCGGAATCGCTCAAGCGTCGCTATGTGTGACGGGGCCTTTACTTTGAAATATGCAAAATAGTCTTGCTTGACCAATGTGCTAATGTTTGTCCTATAAAGGGGAATGGTGAAACTGCCACAGATAAGGCTATGTGCACACGTTGCGGGTTAGGCTTAGGAATTTCTGGTGCGGATTCTGTCTCTCCTGGCAGAAAACGCACCTGCGGATTTGTCGCGTTTTTTGTGTGGTTCCGCAGCGCTTTTTGTGCGTTTTTGCTGCGGTTTTCTTGTGGATTTGCTGCGTTTTTTAACCCTGCAGTTTTCTATAATGGAATGGGTACAAAAATGCTGCAGATTCACAAAAAAGAAGTGACATGCTACTTCTTTTAAACCGCAGCGGTTCCGCAAAGTGTGCACAGCATTTTTTTTTTTCTCATTGATTTACATTGTACTGTAAATCAGTAGCGGATCTGCAGCATTTCTGCACCTCAAGAAACGCTGCGGATCCGCAGAGAATCCGCAACGCGTGCACATAGCCTTATAAGCACTTAGGATGAGAAACAGCAGAGACGGACATGCTCTAAAAGAAAATAAATAATTGTGTAAATTGTGTAAATAAAAAAAATTAATTCTGCTAACCGCTTGTCTACAGACTTTCGGAATACGTTTCACTATACAGAGCGGCACACTGTCTCACATGTAACTGAATAGCCTAGACAAATAACCTGTGGCCGGTGGCCAAGATCGTCGTCCACCCCTCCTCAATCGAGGTTGATAGGAGAGCACTAGTGCTACCCTCCATCCAGCCTACAGTAATTACGTGAAAGCTGTAAAACCGTGACGTGAGAAAAGAAAACTAACTAGCCGTTATACTGATTACAATGATCCCTGGTGATGAAATCCGTCTTGTGGTTGTTTAATCTTTATTTTCAGATAATGATATACTCGTGCCCCGGGGCGGCCTGTGGGGGGTCTGTATGTGGTGCTCTGCATAGATATTCATTATCACCTTCTGCAGGCAGCAGCATGATCTCATCTATAATGTGTATTTAGTTCTTTTCTTTGATGATATCCATAAATTCATTAGAAAGCAAAAATCAGTTTGAAAATGACGTCGGCCGCGACTGCGCAGTAACCTATCAGCGATCCCATAGCGGCTTCTGCACAGACCAGCGGCACCAACATGCTTGAGAAAAAAAGTCAGTTGTTAATCATGTATGCCATAGACCTGATGAAAAATAGAAGAATTATCTGGGTGGAAAGGCAAAATGAGCAATTGTAAGTGCACAGTGCTATATTATATGATGACTGCAATATAGTAAGAGGATAAAAATTTAGATGAACGTTCTTGTAACATGTTCTCACCACATAGATGCGATACATGTTTTTCAGAAATGTTTTCCCTGCAATCAGTACATTTATATTAAATTCATCATGTCTTCTCGCTCACCAACAGTATACTTTTTCCTAACCATTTCACAACTAGCAATCATCAAAAATGCATTAGCTGCGCGATGCTGCAGTCGTTTTCTATGAGCAATATTGACGGCGTTTCCTAATGGCATTTCTTGGAATGGATTCAAAGCTGCGTGGCCACTGAGTACATTGGATTTGGAGAATGTAATGTATTTTCATTTATATGTAGCAGTGAGATGACATTTTACATTAATTGGTAATGCTGAAGCGATCGTACCGGTATAGCAGTCATGATCCCACATGCTTTGTATAGGTTCAGTTGTTTTACGGTGAAGCTTGGGAGCCTGTAATGATGGAAACAGATTGATGGCTACAGATAGCAAAAATCTCTCCAGCTTTCATAAAAAGGAAAGTTGGACACAATACTAATTCCCTTATTGCCTACGGCCATCATTAGAGAGGGGTTGCCCACTACAAAACCTTTTCACTCACTGTGTTCCCCCAAGTAAAATAATAGCAGTATGACCTCTGTGGTGCCCACAATTTTCATATAGCCCCTGCCTAAAATTACCAATGTGGCCCACGCGCTAACAGGATTTTCCTAAGTGGCCCCAGATCCCATTTTAGTTTCCCTGTGTCACTGCAGTGGTCATATTGGAACTAAAGGCACCGTCACACTAAGCGACGCTGCAGCGATACCGACAACGATCCGGATCGCTGCAGCGTCGCTGTTTGGTCGCTGGAGAGCTGTCACACAGACAGCTCTCCAGCGACCAACGATCCCGAGGTCCCCGGTAACCAGGGTAAACATCGGGTAACTAAGCGCAGGGCCGCGCTTAGTAACCCGATGTTTACCCTGGTTACCAGCGTAAAAAAACAAACAGTACATACTTACATTCAGCTGTCTGTCCCTTGCCCTCTGGTTCCTGCACTGACTGCTGGCCGTAAAGTGAAAGTGAAAGCACAGCACAGCGGTGAGTCACACAGCGGTGACTCACCGCTGTGGCTGTGCTCTGCTTTCACTTTACGGCCAGCAGTCAGTGCAGGAACCAGACAGCAAGGGACAGACAGCTGAATGTAAGTATGTACTGTTTGTTTTTTTACGCTGGTAACCAGGGTAAACATCGGGTTACTAAGCGCGGCCCTGCGCTTAGTTACCCGATGTTTACCCTGGTTACCAGTGAAGACATCGCTGAATCGGTGTCACACACGCCGATTCAGCGATGTCTGCGGGGAGTCCAGCGACCAAATAAAGTTCTGGACTTTCTTCCCCGACCAGCGACAGCACAGCAGGGGCCTGATCGCTGCTGCCTGTCACACTGGACGATATCGCTAGCGAGGACGCTGCAACGTCACGGATCGCTAGCGATATCGTCTAGTGTGACAGTACCTTAAGGAGAAGGAACGCAGATCTGAGTGGAAGACAGGGGGAGGCAAATGGATGGCACCAAGTAAGGTGCCATAAGGAATGTAGTCCCAAGATAAAGCATGGCTTTGAGTGATAAGTCAATTTTCCAGCTTTCAGTGGAGTTACACTTACAATCATGCTTACATTTTGTAGATGCTGTTTTGTGATGTGGGCTGTAGGTGTCAATCGCCTTGCCGTTTTGTTATAAAGCATCTTGCGCCTTACATCTATAAGCTTTTGCTACATCCACACATTTAAATAGAGAGCCTGATACACATTCATTCATACAGAGAACGCCTACAGTAATTATAACACTTATTACATGCTTCCATACACTTCATGTGTTTCCCTTCAATGGTCTAACGCACACAAATTAGAAAAAGTCTCAATTATGGCAGCCTCTCTGGGTCGCAGGGCAACGTCAGCTCACAACTTGGTCCATTCTCTTACAAGGCATCAGAAAAGCAATGTACCCACTTGAGGTCCTGTCCACAGATGTGTCAGGACTTCCATTCATAACGGAAGCCAAGACGATGTGCCAGATAAGTGATACGATTCACCTCATGAACTTATGGTGGGTGTGTGAGAATTCTGTAATGGTTTACATTGCTTCGAAAGCAGGAGTGGTGCGGAACGCTGTGACCGAGATGAATTAAAGGGGTTTGTCCAGTGAAAAGAAGTGACGACAACTTCTTAATTGTGGGTGTCTGACTGTTGTGACCCGCTCAGATCGTCAGAACCCTGGACAGAAAGGAGCGCCGATGCACATGATCGACCTCTGCTTAATTAAGTCCTTACAAGAATGCCAATCACAGAACATGACTTTTTCCGGCAGCCCAACCTACTACTCCATTTTCTAAAGAGGATAGTGCCTTTTCGGGAATACAAATTCCCTATTGTTCTGACCAGTGTGGGTCCAAACAGCCAGACACCCACCAATCAGCAAATAATCACATCTCCTCTGGATTGATAATCACTTTTAATTGTTACCATCCACCTCTCGTGTCTCCCCTTTTCCTCATAGTTTGTAAGCTTACGAGCAGGGCCCTCACTCCTCTTGGTATCTGTTTTGAACTGTATTTCTGTTATGCTGTAATGTCTATTGTATGTACAAGTCCCCTCTATAATTTGTAAAGCGCTGCGGAATATGTTGGCGCTATATAAATAAAAATTATTATTATTATTATTATTAATTGGTCAACCCCTTTAAGACTTGAACAGCAATGTGAACACAACCTAATTTTCCCCACTTTATGTGTGGATACTGTAGTGGACTTTCAGCAATACATCTTACCACTATTTTCTAATATATAAGGAGCCTACTTCAGTGGTGGGTCTGTTGCTAAGCACCTCAGCCCCCACTGGGAATAATAAAATAATCAGATGAGTAATTACAATAGGGCATTGCATTCATTTTCATTAAATGGGAATTTAGGACTTTAAAAAGCATAATTTTATGGCAATCATATTCCTATTGAGTTGAATGCATCTCCTGTGACAAGACTCCATTTACCAGTAATTACCTAATTATTCATATGATTTGCGCTTATTGACTGTAATGCATGATGTATTTACCATGTGCCTCCTCATTTATTCCTCTCACTACAAATGGCCTGGGACATAAAGGGCAAACTGAGACCCCAGATGCACCTGGTATGCCTGTATTAAAGGGAACCTGTCACCAGGTTTTCCCAATATAAAGTATAGCCAGCCCCTTTAATACCTCTTTTACAGCAGTCTAGAAAGCTGTATATAAGTCCCCAACCCCCTCTGCAGATCACAAAAAATACCTTTTATAAATCCCCTCATATTGTACGGTCCAGTCCGATGGGCGGTGGTGGTCTTGCTTTGGCGCATCCTCTCTCCATGCATTCACTGGTCTCCCGCCTTCTTCATGTGGATGACGCGTCCTATGTCATCCACTCAGTGTCCTCCATCGCGTTTCTGCACAGGCGTACTTCACTCGGACCTACTTAAGGCAGAGCTAAGTACTGTAATGCGCATGCGCCGGCTTTACTTCTGAGTCATCGGCGCTCTTTGGCCTCTCCTGGTGGATTACAGCACATTGCTCTGCGCCCCAGCAGGATGGAGCCAAGCAGGACTGTGGAGTCGGAGTCATGGAGTCGGTGTCCATTTTGGTGGAGTCGGTGTCATGGAAACTGAGGAGTCGGAGTCAGAGGTTTGGCTTACCGACTCCACAGCCCTGGGGCAAAGTATTCAACGTATACAACAAGGCAGGCAGACAAAACAGATCTGGTTAACTCTTAATTTAGAATGAAAATTCAGATTGATATAACCTATTTACCATGAAACAAAGATTTTAATATCTAACCAAGACAAAAGAAAATCATACGTGTGCAGATCATTGCCTTGTCATAGCATCTTATAATTGTCTAAGGACTGTAAAATGAAAGGGGTAATCCCATCTTCAAGATCCTATCCCAATATGTAATAGGTGTAATAATAATATTAGCAAATACCTCCAATTAGAAATGTAGTATAGTTCTTCTGATTAGCTCTGTCGATTACCCCAGGTGAAGGGCATTGCAGTAGTTTAGATATCCATTGAGAGTAAAGCTGCCAATCTTTACTTTAAGGGAATCTGTCACCTGGATTTAAGCACCTAACATGAGAGCAGCATAATGTATAGACAAAGACTCTGATTCCAGCGATGTTTCACTTACTGGGATGCTAGCAGTAATATTGATAAAATCACTATTTTATCAGCAGGAAATTATCACTGAAGGACTAGTAAACCTGCTGCCATGTAGTCCTCTCTTCATGAGCACTGTATAACCCCCATCATTGATTTGCAACTTTCTGCCTATGCACAGTGTACACAGAAAGCTGCCAATCAGTGGTGTGGGGTTATACGGAGCTCCGCATTCAGAGCACTGCTAGATCTGCGGCACATAAAATAGTGATTTATATTAAAGTGACAGCAAGCAGCCCAGTAAGTTATACCTTGCTGGAATCAAGGTGTCTGCCCTTACATTATGCTGCTCTCAGATGGAGTGGCAAAAACCTGGTGACAGATTTCCTTTAAAAACGTAACTGTATTTTAACTATATTTTTTCCAGATGTTTATATAGGAAAAAAGCACTAAATAATGACAATTCAGAAGCACCTTTAGATGCACAGTGAGCATGAGATATCATGAAATCACATCCACTTTTTTTTAGTTAAATGCAGCAGATTTTTTGTCCAAAAGAATCACAGCGGGAAAAAAGAACATCATGTGAACACGGCCTTATAGTTCTGATGAAGTGTCAGCTACTTACTAATGACAGTGACACAGCTGGACTTCAATAGAAAGGAAAACGAATGATACGTCCTAAATATCTCAAGATTTTGTATGTATACTGCAACAGACATAGAATCCTGCACATACAAGACCTCCCCAATATGTCTGTGCGGAGAATGTAACACAGCTACATTTGGCCTACACAATCAATATCTCAAATGAATCATGTCTAGTCAAAAACCTAATGGCCTGCATGAGTAATCACTTTGCTGGTGATTTTCATCATAATTAGACGAGGTTAAAAATGTGCATCTACAGTCCAAAGATCAAGCTCCAAATGTGCATTTATATTCATTTATCAGTGATTTACAGGCTGATGAAGGCGCAAATTGTAGGGCTGCTCAGTGGGTTTTTTTTTTTAACAGCCTGCTGATCTCGAGCCATGGCGACTCATACAATGTATACTTATATACTGTACAGTAATGGCCGAAAGAGTTCCCTCCTTTGAAATTATTCCAGAAAATGAAGTATTTCTCCCAGAAAATTATTGCAATTACACATATTTTGTTATACACATGTGTATTTCCTTTGTGTGTATCGGAGCAACACTAAAAACTGAAAAAAGGGCAAATTGGACATCATTTCTCACTAAACCCTAAAAATGGTCCAGACAAAATTGTGTTGGCACCCACAACTTAATATTTATTTGCAACACCCTTCGGAATAAATAATTGGAATCAAATTCTTCTTATAATCATGAACGAGTTTCTCAAACCTCTGAACTGAAATTTTGGACCACTGTTCTTCTGCAAACTGCTCCGGGTCTCTCATATTTGAAGAGGGCCTTCTCCCAACAGCAATTTTAAGACCTCTCCACAGGTGTTCAATGGGTTTTTAGTTCTGGACTCATTGCTGACCACTTCAGAAATCTCCAGCGCTTTGTTTACATACATTTCTGGATGCTTCTTGAAGTGTGTTTGGGGTCATTGTCCTGCTGGAAGGCCCATGACCTAGGAAGCAAGCCCAGCTTTCTGATACTGAGAACTACTTTACTACCCAAAATCCTTTGGTAATCCTCAGATTTCATGATGCCTTGCACACAGTCAAGGCACACAGTGCCAGAGGCAACAAAACATCTTTGAATGTTCACCATATTTGACTGTTGGTACTGTGTTCTTTTCTTTGTATTCCTCATTCCATTTTCGGTAACAGTAGAATGATGTGCTTCACCAAAAAGCTCTATCTTGGTCTCATCTGTCCAGATGTTACGTAAATTTTGACAAACTGCAGTCAAGCTTTTTATGTCTCTGTGTCAGCAGTGGGTTCCTCCTGGGTCCTCTGCCTTGCATATCACTTCATTCAAATCTTGACGGATTGTTTTTATTGGCACTGATTTACCCTGAAACTGCATGGCAGCTTGAATTTCTTTGGAACTTAATTGGGGCTGTATATCCACCATACAGACTATCCTATTATAAAAAATAAATATTATTATTATTATCCTGCGTTGCAACCTTTCTTCAATTCTTCTCTGTTGTCCATGACCATTGAGATTATCTACAGTACCATGGTTTGTAAACTTCTTGATTATGTTGTGCACCATGAACATCACAATCTCTGGTGATTGCCATTTTTTTCTTCAATTTTTTTTGTGTTGTTCCACTAAAGCCCAAGGAAATAAACATGTGTATAACAAAATGTGTCATTGCAATAGTTTTCTGGGAGAAATACTTAATTTTCTGGAACAATTTGAAGGGTGCCAACACTTTTGTCCATGTCTATATGTGTGGTTCATAGATGTATGGTTGCTCATAGCAGTTATAAAAAAAATTGCAGAAATCAGATTATTGTAAATGTACCAGATTTATGTTTGTACCTTTTAATATACTGGTATTAGTCCAATTACCCCCTCCCATTTTATTACTCTCTATCCCATTAACATCTTTGGTGTTGACTTGATCACCAATTTGTACATTTTTATATATTTATATGTTGTTTGCGTAGGATTTCCTTTGACACATTTTTTTTTCAATTTTGATAATACTTCCTTAAAAGGGGGTAGTCTCATTTTCCTATCTTCAATAGTGCACTCCTTCCGTCTTCCTGCATTCCTGAAAATCGACAGTACGGACTGGCGTCATGGCTGAAACTCATCTCCGATGCTGCCAGCTAACTCCTTGGCTAGGAAAGTGTCCAGAATCTACACTATAGAATTAAAAATCTCTCCATTCTTGAGAACACAGAATGGTTAACAAGAAGTACAATGCAAAGTTGTCCTTGCAAGCACTTTGCAATTTTAGCCATTTCCATAAAAGCACACACCTTCTCATTGTGAACAGTACTTTTCATCAGACTGCTTGCGACCTGTCCGTGGCTACAATGGCATTCAGCTGGAATGAAATGTGTCCTGACTGAATTAGGTTAGTATTTCCAGGGTTATAAAATATGTGTTCAAAACAATGTGGAATTACATCAAGCTATTGTCTGAGGGACCATAAACTAGGAAAAAATATGGAGATCTTAACTGTCGAATAGGAAGTGATAGTTACCTCAAGGGCAAGCACAGGTAAGGGACTCCTAGTCACTAAAACGCTGGCGAGCTGAACATGTGCTTTAGCGGAGTTTTATCTGGACCATTACAAATGTAATGATTCTTTACTATGTTACTTACAGATGTTGTTTCTGGCATGCTCCCTGCCCCTGCAATTATCTTACTACCCCTCCCTGCTGAGCTGATGCTAAATTGTCAGTTCTGTATTCTGTACCAGTTATTAAAAGATCCAGGACCATCTACTATTTGACATATCATGGGCAGAATCATTAACACATATGTGTATTGCATATGTAGACAGAGTGGTCATTAACCCCTTCATGACCCAGCCTATTTTGACCTTAAAGACCTTGCCGTTTTTTGCAATTCTGACCAGTGTCCCTTTATGAGGTAATAACTCAGGAACGCTTCAACGGATCCTAGCGGTTCTGAGATTGTTTTTTCGTGACATATTGGGCTTCATGCTAGTGGTAAATTTAGGTCAATAAATTCTGTGTTTATTTGTGATAAAAACGGAAATTTGGCGAAAATTTTGAAAATTTCGCAATTTTCACATTTTGAATTTTTATTCTGTTAAACCAGAGAGTTATGTGACACAAAATAGTTAATAAATAACATTTCCCACATGTTTACTTTACATCAGCACAATTTTGGAAACAAAATTTTTTTTTGCTAGGAAGTTATAAGGGTTAAAATTTGACCAGCGATTTCTCATTTTTACAACGAAATTTACAAAACCATTTTTTTTTTTCACATTTGAAGTCAGTTTGAGGGGTCTATGTGGCTGAAAATACCCAAAAGTGACACCATTCTAAAAACTGCACCCCTCAAGGTACTCAAAACCACATTCAATAAGTTTATTAACCCTTCAGGTGCTTCACAGCAGCAGAAGCAACATGGAACGAAAAAATGAACATTTAACTTTTTAGTCACAAAAATTATCTTTTAGCAACAATTTTTTTATTTTCCCAATGGTAAAAGGAGAAACTGAACCACGAAAGTTGTTGTCCAATTTGTCCTGAGTACGCTGATACCTCATATGTGGGGGTAAACCACTGTTTGGGCGCACGGCAGGGCTTGGAAGGGAAGGAGCGCCACTTGACTTTTTGAATCAAAAATTGGCTCCACTCTTTAGCGGACACCATGTCACGTTTGGAGAGCCCCCGTGTGCCTAAAAATTGGAGCTCCCCCACAAGTGACCCCATTTTGGAAACTAGACGCCCCAAGGAACTTATCTAGATGCATAGTGAGCACTTTGAACCCCCAGGTGCTTCACAAATTGATCCGTAAAAATGAAAAAGTACTTTTTTTTCACAAAAAAATTCTTTTAGCCTCAATTTTTTCATTTTCACATGGGCAGCAGGATAAAATGGATCCTAAAATTTGTTGGGCAATTTCTCCTGAGTACACTGATACCTCATATGTGGGGGTAAACCACTGTTTGGGCACATGGTAAGGCTCGGAAGGGAAGGAGCGCCATTTGACTTTTTGAATGAAAAATCATCTCCATCGTTAGCGGACACCATGTCGCGTTTGGAGAGCTCCTGTGTGCCTAAACATTGGCGCTCCCCCACAAGTGACCCCATTTTGGAAACTAGACCCCCCAAGGAACTTATTTAGATGCCTAGTGAGCACTTTAAACCCTCAGGTGCTTCACAAATTGATCTGTAAAAATGAAAAAGTACTTTTTTTTCACAAAAAAATTCTTTTCGCCTCAATTTTTTCATTTTCACATGGGCAATAGGATAAATTGGATCATAAAATTTGTTGGGCAATTTCTCCCGAGTACGCCGATACCTCATATGTGGGGGTAAACCACTGTTTGGGCACTCGGCAGGGCTCGGAAGGGAAGGCGTGCCATTTGACTTTTTGAATGGAAAATTAGCTCCAATTGTTAGCGGACACCATGTTGCGTTTGGAGAGCCCCTGTGTGCCTAAACATTGGAGCTCCCCCACAAGTAACCCCATTTTGGAAACTAGACCCCCCAAGGAACTTATCTAGATGCATATTGAGCACTTTAAACCCCCAGGTGCTTCACAGAAGTTTATAACGCAGAGCCATGAAAATAAAAAATAATTTTTCTTTCCTCAAAAATTATTTTTTAGCCTGGAATTTCCTATTTTGCCAAAGGTAATAGGAGAAATTGGACCATAAATGTTGTTGTCCAGTTTGTCCTGAGTACGCTGATACCCCATATGTGGGGGTTAACCACTGTTTGGGCGCACGGCAGGGCTCGGAAGGGAAGGCACGCCATTTGGCTTTTTAAATGGAAAATTAGCTCCAATCATTAGCGGACACCATGTCACGTTTGGAGAGCCCCTGTGTGCCTAAACATTGGAGATCCCCCACAAATGACCCCATTTTGGAAACTAGTCCACCAAAGGAACTAATCTAGATGTGTGGTGAGGACTTTGAACCCCCAAGTGCTTCACAGAAGTTTATAACGCAGAGCCATGAAAATAAAAAAAAAAATTATTTTCTCAAAAATGATCTTTTAGCCTGCAATTTTTTATTTTCCCAAGGGTAACAGGAGAAATTTGACCCCAAAAGTTGTTGTCCAATTTCTCCTGAGTACGCTGATACCCCATATGTGGGGGTAAACCACTGTTTGGGCACATGTCGGGGCTCGGAAGTGAAGTAGTGACGTTTTGAAATGCAGACTTTGATGGAATGCTCTGTGGGCGTCACGTTGCGTTTGCAGAGCCCCTGATGTGGCTAAACAGTAGAAACCCCCCACAAGTGACCCCATTTTGGAAACTAGACCCCGAAAGGAACTTATCTAGATGTGTGGTGAGCACTTTGAACCCCCAAGTGCTTCATAGAAGTTTATAATGCAGAGCCGTGAAAATAATAAATACGTTTTCTTTCCTCAAAAATAATTATTTAGCCCAGAATTTTTTATTTTCCCAAGGGTTACAGGAGAAATTGGACCCCAAAAGTTGTCCAGTTTCTCTTGAGTACGCTGATACCCCATGTGTGGAGGTAAACCACTGGGCACACGTCGGGGCTCAGAAGGGAAGTAGTGACTTTTGAAATGCAGACTTTGATGGAATGGTCTGCGGGTGTCACGTTGCGTTTGCAGAGCCCCTGGTGTGCCTAAACAGTAGAAACCCCCCACAAGTGACCCCATTTTAGAAACTAGACCCCCCAAGGAACTTATCTAGATATGTGGTGAGCACTTTGAACCCCCAAGTGCTTCACAGACGTTTACAACGCAGAGCCGTGAAAATAAAAAATCATTTTTCTTTCCTCAAAAATGATGTTTTAGCAAGCATTTTTTTATTTTCACAAGGGTAGCAGGAGAAATTGGACCCCAGTAATTGTTGCGCAGTTTATCCTGAGTATGCTGGTACCCCATATGTGGGGGTAAACCACTGTTTGGGCACACGTCGGGGCTCGGAAGTGAGGGAGCACCATTTGACTTTTTGAATACGAGATTGGCTGGAATCAATGGTGGCGCCATGTTGCGTTTGGAGACCCCTGATGTGCCTAAACAGTAGTAACCCCTCAATTCTACCTCCAACACTAACCCCAACACACCCCTAACTCTAATCCCAACTGTAGCCATAACCCTAATCACACCCCTAACCACAACCCTAATTCCAACCCTAACCCTAAGGCTTCAGCATCATTTTTTAAAAATCCGCGGGTAAAAGGCACTGCGTTTTACCTGCGGATTTTCTGCGGATTTCCAGTATTTTTTGTGCGGATTTCACCTGCGGATTCCTATTGAGGAACAGGTGTAAAACGCTGCGGAATCCGCACAAAGAATTGACATGCTGCGGAAAATACAACGCAGCGTTTCCGCGCGGTATTTTCCGCACCATGGGCACACCGGATTTGGTTTCCATATGTTTACATGGAACTGTAAATCTGATGGAACACTGCTGCGGATCCGCAGCCAAATCCGCACCGTGTGCACATAGCCTAATTCTAAAGGTATGTGCACACGCTGCGGAAAACGCTGTGGATCCGCAGCAGTTTCCCATGAGTTTACAGTTCAATGTAAACCTATGGGAAACTAAAATCGCTGTACACATGCTGCGGAAAAACTGCACGGAAACGCAGCGGTTTACATTCCGCAGCATGTCACTTCTTTGTGCGAATTCCGCAGCGGTTTTACAACTGCTCAAATAGAAAATCGCAGTTGTAAAACCGCAGTGAAATGCGCAGAAAAAACGCGGTAAATCCGCCATAAATACGCAGCGGTTTAGCACTGCGGATTTATCAAATCCGCAGCGGAAAAATCTGCAGAGGACCAGAATACGTGTGCACATACCGAAACCCTAACCCTAGCCCTAACCCTACGCCTAGCCCTAACCCTAGCCCTAACCCTAACCCTAGCCCTAACCCTACCCCTAACCCTACCCCTAACTCTAGCCCTAACCCTACCCCTAACCCTATTCTAACATTAGTGGAAAAAAAAAAAATCTTTATTTTTTATTGTCCCTACCTATGGGGGTGACAAAGGGGGGGGGGGGTCATTTATTATTTTTTTTATTTTGATCACTGAGATATAATCTATCTCAGTGATCAAAATGCACTTTGGAACGAATCTGCCGGCCGGCAGATTCGGCGGGCGCAGTGCGCATGCGCCCGCCATTTTGGAAGATGGCGGCGCCCGGGGAGAAGACGGACGGACCCCGGCAGGATCGGTAAGTATGATGGGGTGGGGGGAGAGCATGGGGGGGGAATTGGAGCATGGGGGGGTGGATCGGAGCGCGGGAGGGGTGGAACGGAGCACGGGGGGGTGGAACGGAGCACGGGGGGGTGTAACGGAGCACGGATGGGGGTGGATCGGAGTGCAGGGGGGTGATTGGAGCACGGGGGGGTGATTGGAGCACGGGGGGAGCGGACAAAAGCACGGGGGGAGCCGGAGCACAGGACGGAGGGGAGCCGGAGCAGTGTACCGGCCAGATCGGAGGGCTGGGGGGGCGATCGGTGGGGTGGGGTGGGGGCACATTATTGTTTCCAGCCATGGCCGATGATATTGCAGCATCGGCCATGGCTGGATTGTAATATTTCACCAGTTATAATAGATGAAATATTACAAATCGCTCTGATTGGCAGTTTCACTTTCAACAGCCAATCAGAGCGATCGTAGCCACGGGGGGGGGGGGGGCTAAACTACCACTCCCCCTGTCCCTGCAGATCGGGTGAAATGGGAGTTAACCCTTTCACCCGGCCTTCCATGACGGATTGGCACCGACTTTCATGACGCCTACGTGGCGTCATGGGTCGGGAAGGGGTTAATGCATGACATTACTCAGAATTGCCACAATTTATATTGCCAAAATGCAACATTTTACCCCTGCCCCAAGAACAACCCCAAACCGTCGAGACCATCTATGTGTGTGTGGGGTTTGTCTAAAGGTCCAGCTGTCTGCAAAATTGAGAGGTCCTCAGCTGAAAGATTAGAATTTGAGTGAAAAATACAGAAGTTTTTTTTCTCTATCTTTCATAATGAATTTATTTTTGAAGTGAAGTTTGGCTTTAGAGGGAGTATATCTGCAGTTTTTGCTACCTCATCTGAGAGCAGCCTGATGTAGGCAAAGAGAAGGTGAATCCAATGATGGGTCACTTAGCTTACTGGGTGCAGCCGATCTGACATAATCAAAGTTCTTAGATTTAGAGCAGAGCTGAGAAAGCTAACTCCGCCCACACCAGACTCACACTTTGCATACTTTATAGACAGTGAGGTGCTTATCACAGGGGGAGGGGCTGGACCAGGAAGTACTGCTGCTGTGTCCAGTGATAAGCAAATGGTGCTGAAACAATCATTGGAAGAAAACAAAACCACTGAGCTAGATAAGAGAGGCATTGTTGGAATTCGTGTTTTAATGGCTATAGCATGCTGTCTTCAGATTAGGTCACAAAAACCTTCCAGATTCCATTTAACGGGTTTTTATTGTACAGGTATATAAGTATAAATGGCTATTACTGGAGGCAATGGTAAATTGCAAAAGTATTACTACTATGGGTACCCTAGTACTGCAGTCATCATGAAAAACTAAAGGAATAAGCTGTTAAGGACCGGCGGAACGCACCAAGTATAGATGATATGAAACTAGGTGCGTTCGCAGTCCGAGGTCCACCGTGCAGGTAAAAGACCCTGCTGCTAGTAAGACGGACTATATGGCGGTACTAAGTATACACACATGGGTTAACTTCACCCTGCGTGAAGGAAGTGATCCTGTTGCGTCACAGGAGCGCAGTACCGCACATAGAGCGCGAGCAAGAAGTCAGCGAACTCAACCCCTACACAGGATTCAAGTCCGATTAGACACTTGCTGGCACAACACCGCAACTGGGTGTGTAAGGAAACTTATTAAATTGAATTTATAGGCACGAGAGTGCGTGCGGTGCCGCACTGACGGACGCCACTAACCACCCAGGCTTGGGTAAGGAAAGCGCAGAGTAAGCGCACGGCGCCGTACTGGCGGACACAGCAACAGGACGCTGTGATGTGTGTTACGTGCAGATGGCTAGTCGGGCGCTAGATAGCTACCATCATCCGCGAGCAGTCAACAACTCTAGGGAGGGATACTTAGGAGCTTTCATCCATTGACATACATCCATCCACACACACACATAATATCAAGACAATACTAGCGCATGGCCGTGCGGTCATGCGCAGTTTATATAGTTGCTGCACAGGAAGCAGCTACAGAAGTTTTGCCCTTTCAGGACCTGCCAAGAGGACCAATGGGATGTGCTGCAGTGCCTGAGCATGTGACCCTCGATCTCCAACGGGAGATCTTGCCCTGGGCATGCTCAGTGTGTGCAAATAAGGACTTAGTCCCAGAGAAGTCCGCTCGCCGCAGATCAGTGCAGGGTACAACAGGAGAGCCAGAAAAGGCAGCAGTAACCCCATGCACAGAATCAGTCCCAGCAAGATGCTGGGAGCGACGCCTCCGCTGAGCAGAGCCCACTGCGGCCGAAGCAGAATGGGAGACCGCAGCAGACAGGGACCGAGATTCCCCCTGTGCAGCAGAGGAAACTCGACTCCTAACATAAGCTACTTGGAAAATCATCAAAATACAGTATTTTACCAGTGCATGTTCTACCTGATCAAAGTTAATGGGGCAAGTAACACACACCTTATCATTAAAGAGTACACAGTGCACACTGTTTGCAACACCAGTCTCTCCCCTGTCAGTCCACAGTAGGCATGGTCAACTACTGGCTATAACAGACCTATTCTAAAGATAAAGTGATGCTTCACTTTTCTATCAAAGCTATCGCTTCAGTGAGGTCAGAGCAGTTGTCGCCAACAATCGTGCATGGATGGTGGCCATCAATGTTTGCACTGATACTACCTATTTATATTGCTTTCTTAACATTAGTTAGTCACGTTTTGAGTGAGACCTGTAGTAACATTCATTGCAACTTCGCAATGCCCTGATCTGGGCCACCTCCACTGTACCAAGGCCCTTCTATCAGTGGATCTGTGGGTGTGCCATAAGTCAGGCCCCCACCAATGTAATATTAATGACATGACCTATCTTAAAGATCGGTCATCAATCTTTAAGCCCCAGTAAACTTCTTTAATTCTGTCCACTAGTGATAATAAAGGGAAAGTCTATTAGTTTATACGCAAGGTGCCCTTATGGACCAGTGACTTTTTCATGGATTAGATAAAACTAATAGAACTATGTCAAATATTAGGATTATCCGTTTTCTCAAAAATATTTAAAAAATGTATCACTTCTTGATAATAAACAGAGTTGCGTGGGATTCAAGTCACGGTCCGAGGTCAGACTACCAGGATAGCTGATCAGAGCAAAGGTGCAAGGCAAGCGGATGGTCAGAACGAGATCCAAGGTTAGGCAGCAATAGATCGACAAACAGAACAGGAATACAAGGTGAAACAATGAGAAAATGCTACGTCTTGTAGAGATCTGGGACTGACAGCTAACCTAAATAGCTGGGTAATCATTTGGAACAGGGAACATCTGAAGGAAGCTTAACACTGACAGCTCGCCTGCACTAAGTTGGATGACTGAGATGTCAATCGAAATACCGAGCGCTCATTGCGCCCCTGCTCTTGATTGGACAACTAATCTGTCAATCAAAATATCAACAGATCAGCATACCCCTGCACTAGATTGGACAATTAAGCTGTCAGCCACTGCGATCAAGACATACTGAGCGGAGGAATCGAGACACTTTTCCAATGGGGCGTGGCTCCCAGGATTCTCTGCAGGCATGTCTCCAGGCTGGTCTACATTATTACACTGTGAGCACTGCCCATTTAGTAAAGACCATTCAATTTGCAAGAAATGGTAAGGCTTATGTCTCTGGAACCGTATGGTCCATTTACAAAATGCAAAAAAATTGAATACTCAGGAGAGTGGTGGGAATAAAATAAGAACAAAAACTGGACACTTAGACCTGATGACAGGTCCACTTTAAATTCACCAAGTAGGCATTTTCTATTCTTATTGCATATTAATGTTTTCTTATTTTCTGAAATCGTTTGGTGACCTATAAATACATCAGACATAGTAAAAAAGCTCATTTTTTGTACTTCTCAGTGTAGATAAAAGAAAACCGTTTTACATATATTTTCCCTACTGACATCCAGATCAGAACAAGGTTCAAACGTTTTGCTATATTCATGTGAACCTAGTAATTAACGAGGTTCTCACATTAGATTACCACTGATAACCTTGGCAGAAGATTGTTTAGATTGTTTAATTACTATTTATTGTTTTTTGTACAATTCCTAGCTAAATCACTGAATAGATAATGTGGAAAAAGGTAATGTGATAGTCACTTTATCTAAAAATTATATTTTCTTGCCCGAAAAAATCACCCCAAAGAGCTGACGTTTAGGTGTCTCTCTTTTGTTCTTCTTGCTGCTATTGGCAGGAGTAATGTACTATTATAATGGACTAGCACTTATTATAAAGTGATGGCATAGCCTTACAATTTACTTTATATAAAACAGACCATAGTCATACCTAAATTTTCATGTTTTCTCCAGTAGTTAGGTTTTAGAAAACTGTATCCAAAATGTATTACTTATGTTTGCTTTTGATTGTCATTTTATCCTTTTGCTCAGAGACCAATTGAAATGTGCCAACTGGTATGGCTAATCTTCCTGTTTTCTTAAAAAAAAAATAGGCACCAGAAGTTTTCACTTTTGATTTACAACTTTGGGGAGCATGTAAAAGTTTGGCCACCCCTGGACAAAATTACGTTGAAGATAAAATGATCTCTAAAAGGCCTAAAGTTAGATATGACACATTTCCTTTGTATTTTAGGCCAAAAAATATATATATATTTATTTATATAACATATATATACATGTATATAAAAATGAATCTTTCACATTTAAAAATTTACAAAAAGGTAAATGGGCCAATGTAAAAGTTTGGGCACCCTGCATGGTTAGTACCTATAAAACCTACAAAGCAAGCAACATGAGCAAAAACCCTGCTGTAGCTAAATAAGTAAAAAGCAAAAGTGCATTTAAATATCACAAGGTTCTTAGTAATACTGTTTTTGATCAAAAATAGCATAAAAGCCATCCCACCGTCGACAAGGGGCCCCTGATCGGGACGGTCATATGCTGTCTAATATTAAAAACATTACCATGTGTCAGAGTTGATCTCAGTTTATGAATAAGGGCAGATAAAAGAAGCGGGTCCCGACCTGTAGACACCAGTCTGGGGAAGCCTTTACATGTAATTTCCAGCTCAGGAGAGGGAGGCCACACCCCGGCTTGCACAGAATGCAAAAATACAAAGAAAAAACACAAAAATTGAGCTTGGATTAAGTTGGTATACATGCAGCATATAAACTCATGATCACATTGGTCATAAAGCATATAAAACTTACAAGAAACAAAATAAGCAAAAACCCTGCTGTAACTAAATAAGTGAAAAGCAAAAGTGTATTTAAATAACTCAGGGTTCTTAGTAATACTGCTTTTGATAAAAAATAGCACAAAAGCCATCCCACCATCAACAAGGTGACATGCGTTTATGTGCAGCATGTATACCAACTTAATCCAAGCTCAATTTTTGTTTTTTTTCATGGGTAATACCTAGTAGCACCCTCTTTTGAAAGTATCACAGCTTGTAAACGCTTTTTGTAGCTAGCCAAAAGTCCTTCGATTCTTGATTGAGCGATTTACATCCATTATTCCAGTTGTGTGAGATTCCTGGGTCGTCTTGCTTGCACTGCTATTTTGAGGTCTAGCCACAGATTTTCAATTATGTTCTGATCAGGTGACTGTGAGGGTCTTTAGACCTTTTATGTTTCCTCGCGCAGAAACCAGCAGCGCTTTTGACGCAGCACATGTCCGCTGTTCATGTTCATGTGTTCATTGAATCATGCGGAATCACCGTGTCCAATACATTGTATGCCGAGCGGTTGGCACTCATAGCAAGTGATCATTTCTTCTACATAGAGCAGGGCTGCAGTCCTGCTTTATGTACAAGCGATCAGATGATCACAGTGTCTAGTCTCACATGGAGACTATTGACGCAAGTAAAAAGTAAAAAGTTTTAAAAAATATTTTAAAAATATGTAAAAGTTCAAATCACCCCCATTCTCCCCATTTAAAATAAAACAATACAAAAATCAAATATACACATATTTGGTATTGCCGCATTCAGAATTGCCCGATCTATCAATATATAAAAATAATTAATCCAATCAGAAATGGCATAGCGAGAAAAAAATCAAAACGCCAGAATTACTTTTTTTGGTCGCTGCAACATTGCAATAAAATGCATTAACGGGTGATCAAAAGATCGTATCTGCACCAAAATTGTATCAATAAAAATGCCAGATCGGCAAGCAAAAAATAAGCCCATTAGAGACGCTACGGGTTTTGGAAAATGGAAACTTTTTTTCACCACTTAAATAAAAAAGTATCTACACATGTTTGGTGTCTGTGAACTCGTAATGACCTGGAGAAACATATTGGCAGGTCTGGTTTAGCATTTAGTGAACATGGTAAAAAAAATCCAAAAAACAAGTGTGGAATTGCACTTTTTTTTGTAATTTCCCCATTTGTAATTTTTTCCCATTTTCCAGTACACGATATGGTAAAATCAATGGTTCCATTCAAAAGCACAACTTGTCCCGCAAAAAAAACAAGCCCTCACATGGCCATATTGACGGAAAAATAAAAAAGTTAAAATACCCCTAGTTCTTAAGGGGTTAATTCAAAATAAAAAGATGACTTTTACCATTTTGTTGCCCAGGGAACTCAGGGAATTCCTTGGACAGACGTCCCTGCTGGTTCCTAAGAACTCATTATGTGCCTTTGTTTAAGAAGATTATGTGGAGATTTGTATCATTGGGGTGGTCTATAACAGATAAGCAGACTTGAAGAATAAAAGCTTCCTTGTCAATAGATGATGGAAAAAAAAATTGTATATTTCTAAGGGCCGGTAGCATTCAGTAAGCCTGTTTCATATGGATTAAACATGGTATTAGCATTTGAGGAGTAGTATATGGCTTTTATCTTTTGGTAAGAGCATTAAACAATAACTGCCAATAGAGTCGGGTGGGATCTCGCAGTGGTGACTCCAGTTCAAGGAAGATATCTCTGCAGGTACACAATATGCGCATAGATACTTGAGCAAATACTGGTGCATCTAATACTTGTGTTCAATATGTGGCCTGAAAAATATAATTTCACGCCATATTAGTCATGTAGTTGACAGTGTTGCACTGCCAAAAGGAATGCAGCTAAATGCCGATACACACCTTCTAAATTATTTTCATCAGCCTAAGCTTTTCAGCAAAGGTATTCAGATAAAAACTGCGAAACATGTATGAAATGACAAGATAATACTGCCAGATACCCCAGGACACCTACATTGGTCTTGTGGAATCAATGCCATCCATGGAGCGGTTATGGTGGCATGATGAGAACCTATACAACATTGGATTAATAGGGCAGACGTAATTTTCCAGTACATCCATAATCGATTAGATTGAGATCTGGGGAATTTGTATGACAAGTCATGACCTTGAACATTTTTGTCATAACCCTCAAACCAATCCTTTATCTTAATCATGACCCTGTCACCGTTTTGTTTGTCCTTTCCTGGACTTCGTTTTGTAAGTAATAACTAGTGATGAGCGAGTGTACTCGTTGCTCGGGTTTTCCTGAGGACGCTCGGGTGTCCTCCGAGTATTTATGACTGCTCGGTGATTTAGGTTTCATCCCCGCAGCTGAATGATTTACAGCTACTAGCCAGGCTGAGTACATGTGGGGGTTGCCTGGTTACTAGGGAATCCCCACATGTAATCAAGCAGGCTAGTAGCTGTAAATCATTCAGCTGTCACGATGAAAACTAAATCTCTGAGCAGTCATAAATACTCGGAGGTCACCCGAGCGTGCTCGGGAAAACCCGAGCAACGAGTACATTCGCTCATTACTAGCAAAAAGCACTGCTCTGGAACATGACATAAGCCCTGCTGTTTTGGATTATGCTTTTAACCATGCCAATAGCATCTTCAGAGAGGAAAAGACTGGAACTCTAGTGCCTTGGAAGTAGCAAGCAATCCTAAAAGTCAATATCTAAGTTTTAAAGGGCCTTGCCAGATGACTTAGTAGAAGAATGCTAACCAGATACTCCATTTGTAGACACTTGTTTGGGTGTTTGCTCCTCATCAGTGCAAATCAGAAGAGTTGGCTACTTTTGACTGGCTGAGAGGATCTTAGAGAAGGTCTAAAAGGTAAAGTTATTCCTTGTGGAAAGCGTTAAGTCAGCGTAAGGAGACTTATAAGCCGTGTAGTGCTCCTCTGGTAATTTATATGTGCAAAGATCATCTTCAGAGAAAAAGAGGACTGGAATTCTGTTACCATTTATCATCAATCCTTAAAGTCAATATCGACCTTTTAAAGGGCTTTGACACATATTACCCAGTAGTCCAGCCAATAGAATTTGGCCCGTGCCCAGTTTCTGATATTCTTAGGCTTTCCCATTTTTACTGCTTAAACACATCATCTTAAACACATCATCTACAATTAAGGGCAGGTTTACACTGGCTGGTTTTCATGAATGAGCATTCCTAGGAAAAATAATTTCAGTATTAAAAATCTTAAATAGGTTGTCAATTACCTGACTTACCACCAAAATGCTTGTTCTTCGTGTGAAATGACCTTTTAGAAGGCTTAAAAAAATTATTATTTTCAGCAGCACATCATCCTTTGTAAACAAGACCTACACTGTCGAGAACAATACAAGTCTATGTGCACAGAACGATCTATTACTGATTGTTCCTTATGCATGCATCTCAAAGTGTGATTGGCTTGTTTAAGACGTCATTAAAAAACTGCTGATCACCAAACGTGTTTTAATGCTGATTTTTGGCCAGTGTTCTTACTGTTCACATGCTGCCTATTTTAATTTGTCAGTGGATTTATTATGACAAATTAATATATATAATATTAATAATAATAATTCAGGTGCTTCTCACAAAATGTTCTTCAATACAAAAAGTAAAACTCATACAGTATTATATAGAGTCATTACAAACAGAGTGATCTATTTCACGTGTTTATTTCTGTTAATGTTGATGATTATGGCTTACAGCCAATGAAAACCCAAAAGTCATTATCTCAGTAAATTAGAATAATTAACAAAAAACATCTGCAAAGGCTTCCTAGGCGTTTATAAAGGTCCCTTAGTCTGTTTCAGTAGGGTCTACAATCATGGGGAAGACTGCTGACTTGACAGAGGTCTAGAAGGCAGTCATTGACACACTCCACAAGGCAGGTAAGCCACAAAAGGTCATTGCTAAAGATGCTGGCTGTTCAGAGAGTGCTGTAGCCAAGCATATTAATGGAAAGTTGAGTGGAAGGAAAAAGTAGTAGAAAAAGGTGCACAAGCCAGCGGGATAACCGCAGCCTTGAAAGGATTGTTAAGAAAAGGCCATGCAAAAATTTGGAGGAGATTCACAAGGAGTGGACTGCTGCTGGAGTCATTGCTTCAAGAGCCACCACACACAGATGTATCCAGGACATGGGCTACACGTGTCGCATTCCTTGTTTCAAGCCACTCATGTCCAATAGACATCGCCAGAAGCGTCTTACCTGGGTCAAGGAGAAAAAGAACTGGACTGTTGCTCAATGGTCCAAGGTGTTGTTTTCATATGAAAGTAAATTTTGCATTTAATTTGGAAATCAAGGTCCCAGACTCTGGAGGAAGAGTGGAGAGGCACACAGTCCAAACTGCTTGAGGTTTAGTGTGAAGTTTCCACAATCAGTGATGGTTTGGGGAGCCATGTCATCTGCTGGTGTAGGTCCACTGTGGTTTATCAAGATCAAAATCAACACAGCCCTCTACGAAGAAATTTTAGAGCACTTCATGCTTCCCTCTGCCGACAAGCTTTTTTGAGATGGAAATGTCATTCTCCAGCAGGACTGGACACCTGTCCACACTGCCAAAAGTACCAATACCTGGTTTAAAAACAACAGCATCACTGTGCTTGATTGGAAAGCAAACTCGCCTGACCATAACCCCATAGAAAATCTATGGGGTATTGTCAAAAGGAAGATGAGAGACACCAGACCCAACAATGCAGACAATCAATTCAACCTGGGCTTCCATCGCCTCCATGCCATTGATGCAGTAATTGATGTAAAAGGAGCTCTGACCAAGTATTGAGTGCATTTACTGAACATACATTTCAGTAGGCCAACATTTCAGATTTTAAAGTCATTTTTCAAGCTGATGTTATAAAGTATTCTAATTTACTGAGATAATGACTCTTGGGTTTTCATTGGCTGTAAGCCATAATCATCAACATTAACAGAAATAAACACTTGAAATACATCACTCTCTTTGTAATGACTCTGTAAAATATATGAGTTTCACTTTTTGTATTGAAGAACAGAAATAAATTAACTTTTTGATGATATTCTAATTTTGTGAGAAGCACATGTATATATACAGATAGTTATATCTATATACTGTATATCTGTAGCTTACCAGCACTGGTAAGCCCAAGTTAAAATATAGCAGGCAGGATTTATTGTGTTAATAGTAAGCTTCGGAGTAGGATCTAATTGCAATGTAGCACTTTTTCTTCTGCCAACAGGTTAAACAAGCTGTCTCTATACGCTGCAGTAACAATTTTAATAACCTGTGAAATGAAATGTGCTTGTCACGGGCCATTCATAACATGTATTCTTAATCCAATAACAAGTCAGCTTCTAGTTTTTTAGAATTTATTCTGCACCATAATGTGATATGATCTCCATAGAAATCTTTAATGTGCCTTGCCGCAGTGTGTGAGTCTTACTTAGTGCATCTCCACCCAAGCTTCATTTTCTACAGGTTAAGTTTTAAGATAAATTGATCATTAATGTAATCGCTGTTGTTGGATCATTTACTAATAATAATGTAACAATATGCATTATTGTCACTTTTTATTGTTTGGTCCCGGTCATATAACCAATTTTCATTTCACCAAAGTCTTCATGGATTACACAAGGATATGGAATTCTTACATTGACACAGAAATACCAAAAAGAAATCCAAAAGCCTCCTCGAAAGGTTCCCATTCATTTCAACAGAGGTCTCAGTTTTTGAGAAAGTGCGTGTACTGTAGTGATGAGCGAGTGTGTTTGGATAAGGTGTTACCTGAGCACGCTCGAGTGCCAATAGAGCATTTTCGGCATGCCGAGATAATATGTTCAAGTCCCCGCGGCTGCATATGCAGGAATTGTCTAACAAACAAGCTATCCTTGCATGTGTTGCCACCCGCCTTTCCCAGAAACAACGCTTGTGGACCTCTTCAATGATTTCAGTGGGCTTTTATTTCATGGTCGGCAGTGTATCCACCATGTGTGTGTCAGCTATATAGACCCTGGTAAGTACATCCTATAATTCTAGCATATTTTCATGGCTCTGAAAAAATATCTGTTTTATGTCTGACAAATAGTTTTGGTCATTTACTTCGACACAGAAGAATCATCTTGTTTCTGACAATACAATAGACAAAAGCATGATAGATTACATTAGTGGAAAGGCCTTGTGTACGCAGAATGAGTACTGTCTGTTTCCTGTAAATTGACTTATTGTCTCTGGACAGAAATACATTAACTTCATTCTGAGCAGTTTCACTAGAGTTCCGAGAAGATGTTGGTGTATAATTAAAGGAGATTGGTGGATGTATGGATGGATGACTCTATAGGCCCCTTCACATTAAGCGACGCTGCAGCGATACCGACAACGATCCGGATCGCTGCAGCGTCGCTGTTTGGTCGCTGGAGAGCTGTCACACAGACCGCTCTCCAGCGACCAACGATGCTGGTAACCAGGGTAAACATCGGGTTACTAAGCGCAGGGCCGCGCTTAGTAGCCCGATGTTTACCCTGGTTACCATCCTAAAAGTAAAAAAAACAAACACTACATACTTACCTACCGCTGTCTGTCCTCCAGCGCTGTGCTCTGCACTCCTCCTGTACTGTCTGTGTGAGCACAGCGGCCGGAAAGCAGAGCGGTGATGTCACCGTTCTGCTTTCCGGCTGACCGACGCTCACAGCCAGTGCAGGAGGAGTGCAGAGCACAGCGCCGGGGACAGACAGCGGTAGGTAAGTATGTACTTTTTTTTTTTTTTTTACTTTTAGGATGGTGACCAGGGTAAACATCGGGTTACTAAGCGCGGCCCTGCACTTAGTTACCCGATGTTTACCCTGGTTACCAGTGAAGACATCGCTGGATCGGTGTCACACACACCGATCTAGCAATGTCCACGGGAGATCCAGCGACCAAATAAAGTTCTGGACTTTCTTCAGTGACCAACGATCTCCCAGCAGGGGCCTGATCGTTGGTCGCAGTCACACATAACGATTTTATTAACGATATCGTTGCTACGTCACAAAAAGCAACGATATCGTTAACAATATCGTTATGTGTGAAGGTACCTTATGGAGCTAATTGTGGTTGCTTGGGGGTAATTCTGGGAAGCTTTGTACCTGCTTTGAGGGCCAAGGGAGGGAAACAGTGCAGGTGCTGAAGAATGGTTCATCCAACTGGTGGCGCTTACTGGGTAGTTGTGGAGAGCTCCGTATATGTGCTGATGTACTCATCTACCTGCAGATTTTTATGGATTACTAGCTGAAGAGCCCGGCGTTGCCTGGGCATAGTAAATATCTGTGGTTAGTTATAGCACCTCACGTCTCTTATTTTCCCATCACGCCTCTCATTTTCCCCCTCACATCTCTCATTTTCTCCCTTACACCTCTCATTTTCCCCCTCACTCTTATTTTCCCCCTCACTCCTCTGATTCCCCCAACACTTGTCATTTCGACCTCACATCTGTCATTTTCCGATCACTCCACTATTTTCCCTCACTCCTCTCATTTTGCACTCACACCTTTTCATTTTCACCTCACACCCCTCATTTTCACCTCAGTATATACATGTTTGTCATCTCCCTTATATATAGTATACACCTGTATGTCTTCTCTTGTATATAGTATATACCTGTATGTCATCTCCCCTGTAAATAGTATATACCTGCTGTATGTCTTCTCCTCCTGTATAGTGTATATACCCATGTGTCATCTCCTATATTATATACCTGTATGTCATCTCTTCTGTATATACTATATACCTGTATATCATCTCCTATATATAGTATATACCCGTATGTCATCTCCTGTATATAGTATATAACTGTATGTCATCTCCCCTGTATATAGTATATACCTGCTGTGTCATCTCCTCCATATACCTATGTGTCATCTCCTCTTTTATATAGTATATACCTATATGTCATCTCCTCCTGTATATAGTATATACGTGTGTCATCTCCTCCTGTATATAATATGTACCTGTAAGTCATCTCCTCCTGTATATAGTATATACCTGTGTATCATCTGCTCCTGTATATAGTATATACCTGTGTGTCATCTCCACTGTATCTAATATATAATTGCCTAGAATACTACTTCCTGCAATTTGTGCCAACTTCCGTGGCTTTGTCCGGAGCTAATGTCCGGAGCAGGCGGCAACCAATCAGACACTGGATACTGTTGACGTCACTTATCTCCGGACATTAGCTCCGGACATTAGCTCCGGACATTAGCTCCGGACATTATCTCCGCACATTAGCTCCGGACATTAGCTCCGGACAAAGCCACGGAAGTTGGCACAAATTGCAGGAAGTAGTATTCTAGACAATTAATCTCCGGACATTAGCTCCGGACATTAGCTCCGGACAAAGCCACGGAAGTTGGCACAAATTGCAGGAAGTAGTATTCTAGGCAATTATATATTAGATATATCATTGGATAATTTTGTGGAGCTTAGGGTAGATAGTGATACACAAATCTGGCATGTAATCTATCATGAGCATTTCTAGGAAGATAGGAAATGGGTAGCATATTTCAGTTGAAATCATGCTTAAATTAAATCTCTGAGCACGCCGATATACTCGGAGACCACCAGCACATGCTCGGAGAAACTCGAGTGAAGAGCACACTCGCTCATCACTAGTGCCTTTGTACCGCTATTGATAAAGCAATTCTCAGGATGTCAGTAAAGGCTCCCATAAACATTTAAAGTTGGCCAAACCTGTCAATATTCACAGGATCGTCTGACAGTCTATTATCTATGGGGTCTCCTGACTTTTTTCTAATTGGTGATGTTGGGAGAGAGAAGGATCCAACCTGTTGAATTTCAAAGGCCAATCCTTCTGTTCAGCTCCCCGATAAGCTGCTGCCAGAGGAGTCTGGCAGCAGTTCTGTTATTGGAGACCACAGCCGAGCGTTCCTATGTATGAGGAGCCAAGGGAGGCCGCTGTCAGATGAACAAACGTTCGTCAGACAGCTATTAAATGTGTATGGAGGCCTTTAATACGCTGACCGGCAGTTCTCATTGACCACCATTGTTTTTGTGGTTCTCGTGTACACTATGCTGATACTAATGGACTATTCAATGATTGCTTATTGCCAATAATAAATGTGTAATTCTGGGAGCACAGGTCAGAAACTGACGGACAATTTGGAGGGTTAATTTAGATTTGATCTACTGTGGAATTGCTGGAATTAAGCAATGCAATATTCGAACAGTGCCGATGTAATGCATGTATGGGGTTCACATGCATAGTCCCTGCTGTAGCTTGGTATTTACGTGTAATCTTTAGGTGGATATTCTATGTATAATCACAATAATTATGACCTGTGCTATGATTCAAGGTATTAAACCTGAAGATACAAGCACACGTTTCACTTCTTCTGTGGGCCTCATGCCACAAACGTACCAAAACGACGTCTGCAATGATAAATGTCGCTGCAGATCATGTGGCAAAAATGATGCCGTTAAGCAGCACACCCACTCATTGAAATTACATTGAAATCCACCATAACATCCGCTGCATAAATTGACATACTACGCTTTTCAAATCCACAGTGCTGCTCAATTAACACTGTGGATTCTCCCTACAGAGTGTAAATGGGCTTTGTAAAATCTCATTTACAACACTGCTGCAATAATACACAGCAGGTGCAAATGCTCAGCAGATTTTGCCCCTCGGGTCTTTTACTAGTGAAAACTCACTGATTTACATGTTGTGTTCATGAGTTTTTTTTCTTTTTAATTTATACATACACGTTGTATTTTTTATTTAGTGTGTATGGATTTCTGTTTTCTTTTGTGGACAAAATGCTACAACTATAGTATTCTACATCTTTAATACCTTTCTTTTGAATTAAAGGGATTGGTACATGAGCATTTTTAATTGAACTTGACAGCTGGTAAGTGCCCGATCCACAATCAGGATGTCTCAGACACGGGGTGCATGATTTCTGCCGGTCATGTTTGATTCTGAAAAATTGTGGCGTTTCAGGGAAAAACATACTTTAAAAGCCTTCAGGGACTGGTCCACATGGGAGACTAGTCAGACAGGTGGGTCTCTGGCGGCATTTTCTTGCCCGGTACCTTGAGGTGCCAAGTCTATAATTAGTTCAACAATTGGATGTGTAAAAGCAAAAAGGTTCCTGTGTAGAGATAATCTTATAAATGTTCCCTTGTGTACTGCGTAATGGCTGTGTTTTAGGCTGCAGTAACATGGTCTGGTCATACCACAGCTCCTGGCTAAGGGAGGAACCAAAAGAATATAAAGATAGAATCATCCTTGCCTGTTTCATCACAGGAGGGAGTGTTTCAGCTGCGTCTCCAGAATTCTGTTCTCATCAAAAATCTAATCAGTGAGGTAAGAGCTTCGGCTGTCATTGAGCTCATATATCACTGACAGCTCAAAGGACTGAAGACGCAGCAGAAACACTCACTCCTGTGATAAAACAGGCAGGGAGTCCCATTCTTTATACTCTTTTGATTCCTCCCCTGTCCATGAGCCGTACATAACAGGGGCACATTTCTTTGTTTATCTTGTGGAACTTATTATTCCAAGATCTCTTGACTGAATTGTACTTTGCTCAATTTACTTTGTTTAAACAGCCGTTTCAAGGAAACATAACAGCAGGTATTTTTTTTTTAAAAAAAAAGAAAATTATGAGACCCTCCATTCCTAATCATTGCTGTAAATATTGGTTTCCAGGTTTAGGAGCAGTTTTGTGTCCTTATTAGTAAATTTTAATGAAATCAAGAGCTGAGGTTGGCTTAGTTTCTTTGTGATACATAACAGGGGACAGTGAAGTAGCAAAACATACAGTCTAATTGTGAGTGACATTCTTAGGTGTAGACACTCAATATATGCTTACAAAGTAAAAATGGTTTTCAGTTCTTATTTTCATAATTTTTTGTGAACATATGAAACATTTTATGTTGTTACTAGATTGTTATTATTAGAGCACTATACATCTGCTTGTACTACTGACATTAATTGCAACCCTGAAATGAGTTTGCTGTCTTAGGTCACCAAACTTTCATGTGGGTTGAAGAACATGGCAGGGACGTAGATGTGTGTATGTTGGTCGATTAGTTGACTAGAGATAGTACTCTGATGTGTCTACAAGTAGTTCTGAAGCACAAACTGCTGTCTTGTGAAGCTAAATACTGTGAGAGAGGAGAAGAAAAATGTTATTTCATAAAAGGTTGTTATATTTGCTCTTTAACCCCTTCACCCCGAGGGAGGGATGCACGTTAATGACCAGACCAATTTTTACAATTCTGACCACTGTCCCTTTATGAGGTAACAACTCTGGAAAGCTTCAACGGATCCCAGTGATTCTGATATTGTTTTTTTTGTGATATGTTATACGACGATAATGGTAAAATTTCTTTGGAATGACTTGTGTTTATTTTTGAAAAAAAACAACGGAAATTTTGCCAAAATTTTAAAATTTTCCAACTTTGAATTTTGAACACAAAATACTTAATAAGTAAAATTTCCAACATGTCTACGTTACTTCAGCACAATTTTAGAACCAAATTTTTTTTTGTTATAAGGGTTAAAAGTTGGCCAACTATTTCTCATTTTTACAACACCATTTTTTTCTATGGACCACATCACATTTGAAGTCACTTTGTCGATACCCTATGTCAGGGAGAAAACCAGTGTTTGGGCACACGGCAGAGCTCGGGAGGGCAGGAGCCCATTAGAATTTTTGAATGCAAATTTGCTGGAACAATTGGTGAACGCCATGTCATGTTTTGGAGAGCCTCTGATGGCCTAACCAGTGAAAATCCCCCACAAGTGACCCCATTTTGGAAACTAGACCCCTTAGGGAACTTATCTAGATGTGTGGTGAGCACATTGAACCCTCAGGTGCTTCACAGATGTTTATAACATTGAGCCGTAAAAATAAAAATAAAAATCCCCATAAATATGTTTTTAGCTCAAACTGTTGCATTTTCATGAGGGAGAAAACCATACAATATGAGGGAGAAAACCACTGTTTGGGCACACGGCAGAGCTCAGAAGGGAAGGAGCGCCATTAGTGGAATCATTAGTGGATGTCATGTCCCATTTGGAGAGCCCCTGATGTGCCTAAACAGTGGAAACCCCCACACAAATGACCCAATTTTGGAAACTAGACCCGTCAAGGAATGTATTTAGATGCATGGTGAGTACCTTGACCCCAGGTGCGTCACAGAAGTTTATAACGTTGAGCCGTGAAAATATTAAAATCACATTTTTCTCACAAAAATGTTATTTTAGCCCCAAATTTTGCCTTATTGTAAGGATAACCAAAGAAATTGCACCATGCAATTTGTTGGGCAATTTCTCCTGAGTACGCCAATACCCCAAATATGGGGGAATACTACTTTTGAGGCACAGTGCAAAGCTCTAAAGGGAAGAGGAGCCATATTGGAATTCAGCTTTTGCTGGAATGGTTTGAGGGTGCCAGCAAAGCCCCTGAGGTGCCAGAACAACAGAAACTCCCCATATTTGTGAACTCATTTTGCAAACTATACTCTCCAATGAATTCATCTAGGAGTGCAGTGATTATATTGACACCACATGGGCCTCACAGAGTTTTATACCACTGAATGGTAAAGTAAGAATAAATTACATTTTTACCACTAAAATGTTGTTTTAGCCCCAAGTTTTTAATTTTTCTAAGAGCTAATAGGAATTTTTTTTTACAACAAACTGAGGTCCATTTTTTCCAATGCCCTACATGTAATCTGGAAATATTTTTTAGTGCAAAGCTCAGAAGGCAAGGAGTGCCAGATTTTACTGTTATGGTTTTCAGGTGCCAAATTTGCTGAATTTCTTTTGATGGGTTAAGAGCCATTTCGCTTTTCCAGAGCCTTTGTGCTACCAGTAACGTGGAAGCCCCCTATATTTCCGTTAACAGATGACAGACCTGAGTGAGGGCTTGCTTCTTTTGTGGATTGAGTTGAAGCATTTATTGGGAACATTTTACATAATGTTTGGAATCACATTTATCTGGCGCTCTACGTTGAGCACTTACCTTTGGGTTGCCATCTAAATTTCTGAGTGACGTGATTCAGATGAAACCCCCGAGGGATCCATTCACTATAATGAGGCAGCAGATTTACTCTGGACTCCATCTGGCCTCTGTTCAGCGGTGTCCTTCTCTTCAGAAGTCCATAAAACTGTGGCCGAAAGCACTTTTATGCAATCCTAAAAAGATGGATACCGCCGGATCACAGGTCAAACGGCGTCCCCATAGCCTCCATCTGCCTCATTATAGGGAATTTTCTGCCAAGGGTTCAGTCTGATTCACGTATTTCAGAGATTTACACGGAAACCGCAGTGTAAGCGCTCAGCACAGAGCGTAGGATAAATGTGCGCCGAGCCTTACTGCGATCTTTGGGAGGCAGAATGAAAAAAATCAACAGCATGGGAAGAATTGGTTTCATTTATATTTTACGCCGTTCCTCGTGCAGTGTAAGTGATTAGGCAACTTTATTCTTTGGGTTGGTGCGAATACAGTGATACTAGATTTATATCGGGTTTTCGTGTTTGGCTGCTGTCACACACTTAAAGACACTTTTTATTGAAGTAAATAGTTTTTGCATCACTGCAGAGCTATAATTTTTTTCATATTTTGGCCCACAGAGTCATGTGAGGTCTTGTTTTTACTGGGACGAGTTGACTTTTTATTAGTACCATTTTTGGGCACATGACATTTTTTGATCGCTTTCTATTCCTATTTTAGGAGGCAGAATGAACAAAAAACAGCAATTCACGAATTTCTTTTGGGAGGTTACGCCATTCCCTGTGTGGTAAAATTAATAAGGCAGCTTTATTATTCAGGTCAGCACGATTATAGCTATACCGCATTTATTTATATTTTTTTTACTTTTAGCGCTTTTATACAATAAAAACGATTTTATAGAAAAAATAATTATTTTTGCCTCGCTTTATTCTGAGAGCTATGTCTTTTTTATTTGTCTGCTGATGGAGCGGCTTGTTTTTTGTGGGACAAGACATTTTCAGCGCTACCATGTTTATACCATGTCTTTTTCATCTCGTTTTATTCCTCTTTTAGTTAGGCACTATGATGATAAAGCATTGTTTATTGCCTTGTTTTTTTATTTTTTTATGGTGTTCACTAAAGGGGTTAGCTAGTGGGACAGTTTTCATTCAAATATTTATTTAGTGATACAATATCTTTCAGATTTTTTTTATTATTTTTTAAAAATATTTGTACAATTATTTTTTTTATTTTTTTTAACTTTTTTCTAACTTTTTTACTTTGTCCTACTATGAGACAATCATTTTTTGCAGGTTGATCGCTTCTGCAGCATGGAGATGCAGCAGCATCTCCATGCTGTATAAACTGTCAGCTCTGTACTGACAGAGAAGCTTGCTGATCATGCACTGGGCATGACGCATCCCTGCAGCATCCACACAGCCTGCTCGGCATCGCGCTATTGCGCAGGCGTACTTATCGGTCCTGTTGAGGGCAGAGCAAAGTCCTGCAGTGCGCAGGTGCCGAGAAAGGTCAGAGAGGCCCAACGCCTGCGCATTGCAGGACTTTTGCTCTGCCCTCAACAGGGCCAATAAGTACGCCTGCACAGGAGTGCAGTGCCGAGGAGACTGTGTGGATGATGCAGGGACGTGTGATTGACACGAACCAAGAAGGAGGATGGCATCACAAGAAAATGGGAGGTGCTGGACCAAGAAGAGTGACACCCATTGGACCGGACTGCCCCACAGGTGAGTACAATAAAAGTTGTATTTCCTCTCTTCCAGGTCGGGTTGGGGGCTGACATACACCAATATAGAATGCTGTAGATAATCCCTGAAAGGGGGTAGCCGAAACGCGTATCGGTCAAACCTGGTGACAGGTTCCCTTTGAAGTGAGCCACCTGTTGTACAAAATCCATTGACTGTACAATTCGAATCTGTACAGATGAATCAGCTATAGAGATATAAGAAAGGAATGTATCTAATATTTGAAATACAGTATTAGAAATTTTTAAGAGTCCTTCTTTTATAAATGGATATTTTTTAGGAAGCAATTAAAGGATTACATACTCCTTTAAGGCCTTGTTCAGATTGGTATCTAATGCAATGAGCACATGCTTCTTAATGTTTTAATCGCCTATGTGATCATTACACAACAGGACTGTACATCTTAGTGACTATTTTATCTGTTTAGATCATAGTTCTGTCTTTGGGAAAACATTTTTCTTTTAAGAGTCTTAAATACAATGTAATCTACTATATAATTGTCTAAGGGTCACTTCCGTCTGTCTGTCCTTCTGTCTGTCACGGATATTTATTGGTCGCGGCCTCTGTCATGGAATCCAAGTCGCTGATTGGTCGTGGCAAAACACCCACGACCATTGCCACGACCAATCAGCGACGGCCACAGTCCGGCGGCAATATGGCCGCTTTTTCCTCCCCGCAGTCAGTGCCCGCTCCATACTCCCCTTTAGTCATCCAGTCAGCCCTCACACAGGGTTAATGCCAGCGTTACCGGAGCGCAGTGTAACGCCCTCCGGTTACGCAGCTATTAACCCTGTGTGACTAACTTTTTACTATTGATGCTGCGTATGCAGCATCAATAGTAAAAAGATCTACTGTTACAAATAATAATAAAAAAAAATGTTATTCTCACCCTCTGACGTGTCACCCTGTCCTCGGCAGTGCAAGCGGCAGGTTCCGGTGCTAAGGATGCTATGCGAGAAGGACCTGCCATGATATCACGGTCATGTGACCGGGACATCATCACAGGTCCTGCGCTCATACCAACCCTGGGACCGGAAGCTGCCGCATGCACCGCACACAGGCGATAGGACTACAAGGGGCCCTCGGAAGGTGAGTATGTTTCTTTTTTATTTTTTAACCTGTTACATACCTGGCTGGGCAATATACTATGTAGCTGGGCAATATACTACGTGACTGGTCAATATACTACGTGACTGGGCAGTATACTACGTGTCTGTGCTATATACTACATGGCTCTGTGCTGTATACTACGTCGCTGTGCAATATACTACGTGGCTGGGCAATATACTACGTGGCTGGGCAATATACTACGTCACTGGGCAATATACTATGTCACTGGGCAATATACTTCGTGACTGGGCAATATACTACGTGACTTGGCAATATACTACGTGACTGGGCAATATACTACGTGGCTGGGCAATATACTACGTGGCTGGGCAATATACTACGTCACTGGGCAATATACTACATGGCTGGGCAATATACTATGTCACTGGGTAATATACTACGTAGCTGGGCAATATACTACGTAGCTGGGCAATGTACTACGTGGCTGGGCAATATACTACGTGGCTGGGCAATGGGAGTTGGAAGTTTCGCCCCCAGCAGTTCGACCCCAGCATTTCGCCCCCAGCAGTTCGCCCCCAGCAGTTCGCCCCCAGGTACACTTCACCCCCGAACATTTCGCCCCCAGGTTGTTTCGCACCCGCACATTTCGCCCCCGCACATTTCGCCCCCAGCAGTTCGCCCCCGGATGTTTCGCACCCATATGTTTCGCCCCCAGCAGTTCGCCCCCGGATGTTTCGCACCCATATGTTTCGCCCCCAGCAGTTCGCCCCCGCGCATTTCGCCCCCGGATGTTTCACCCTCAGCAGTTCGCCCCTGGATGTTTTGCCCCCTGATGTTTTGCCCCCAGCAGTTTGCCCCCAGATGTTCCGCACCCGGATGTTTCGCCCCCAGCAGTTCGCCCCCGCACATTTCGCCCCCGGATGTTTCGCCCCCAGGAGTTTGCCCCTGGAAGTTTCGCACCTGGATGTTTCGCACCCAGCAGTTCGGCCCCGGATGTTTCGCCCCCAGCAGTTCACCCCGCACATTTCAACCCTGGATGTTTCGCCCCCACCAGTTCGCCCCCGGATGTTTCGCCCCAAGCAGTTTGCCCCCCAGATGTTTCGACCCCGGATGTTTCGCCCCCAGCAGTTTGCCCCCGGATGTTTTGCACCCAGCGGTTCGCCCCCAGCAGTTTGCACCCAGCAGTTTGCACCCAGCAGTTCGCCCCCAGCAATTCGCCCCTGGGTACATTTCGCCCCCGAACATTTCATCCCCAGCATTTGGCCCCCAGGATGTTTCGCCTCCGCACATTTCACCCCCACACATTTCGCCCCCAGCAGTTCACCCAAAGCAGTTCACCCCCAGCAGTTCGCCCCCAGCAGTTCACCCCTGGATACATTTTGCCCCCGCACATTTCATTCCCAGCAGTTCACCCCCAGCAGTTCGCCCCTGGGTACATTTCACCCCCGCACATTTCACCCCCAGCAGTTCGCCCCCAGCAGTTCGCCCCCGCACGTTTCATTTCCAGCATTTGGCCTCCGGATGTTTCGCCCCCAGCAGTTCACCCCCGGATCTTTGTACCCTTGTAGTTCATGAATTCCTGTCAGTCATCAATGTTTCGCCCCCAGCAATTCACCCTCGGCAGTTCGCCCCGAGATGTTTGTACCCTTGTGGTTCTTGAATTCCTGTCCATCATCAATGTTTTGCCCCCAGATGATTGTACCCTTGTGGTTCATGAATTCCTGTCCATCAATTTTTCGCCCCCGGCAGTTCACCCCCGGGTGTCTGTACCCTTGTGATTCATGAATTCACGTCCATCATCAATGTTTCGCTCACAGCAATTAGGATGTTTGTACCTGTCACGGATCGCACCATGACTGTCACCAATATGTCACAATCGGGGTGACCTTTGACAACCCCATGGCTATGACACGTGCAGGGGAGCTTATCTTAGTTATCCCTCCACTGCTCAAATGTGACGAAAACACACAAAAGGCTATTGACCTCTTAGTTTACCGCAGGGGCTTATTTTAGTTATCCCACTGCTCCTACAATATAACACGAACTGCAGGGATTTATGTATATGCCGCTTTACAGTTCCGTGTGAGAACTTGCAGCTCTCTGGTGCCCCCTTGCCCTCAGGTCAGATTAGGTACTGCACCTGGGGTAATTAGTCGCCAGAAAGCCTGCCTGATAGGTACTGGCTTTTGGGCACGCTGCAGTGAAGCGATATAACTACTTCCATTCAGGCAGGAACAATAATTTTCAACGCCATCATCGCTATGACTCCCAAAAGCACAGGACATGGTGTGCCGCCACCAGCTTCGATTAATGGGTCCGAAGATAACCCAAGATAACCCAAGATAACCCAAAACAGTAGCGTAACTCCCTTCCAGAGACTGAGGGTACGTTTTAGAGCAGGAGAACGAAACTAGTAATTTAAATATTTTACTCTGAAAGATTAGGCAGTGTTTATTAAAAGATTACAAGGATGTTAAGAGACCATTGAAAGTATGTACATAGCAATTAAAAATAACATGGATTAAAGAAGAAAGATAAAACTCACATGTTCTCAGATCATTTCAGGCAAAACCATGCTGGTAGGTAGAGCCCCAAATATCCCAGTGCATCAGGAGGTCTGGATAGAAACAGCTCCTCGGGCATAACTGAAGGCTGGTTTAAGTGGAGTCCCTTATAACTGCAGCATGGTGACATCACTAAAGGGGCTGGTTTCCTGGGACCCTCCCCTCTCCTCAGACATACAGATTTCAACAGCAATTCTTATAATTGTCATATCTTCGCTGGAGAATCTGGCAGAGTCATAACACACCTCATCCATCTTGTATTAAAATTGGCTTTTTATTGGTACCAAATTCGGGCTAGTTGGGACACACAGTTCTTTTGGTGGGAGGGAATGAGGGATTTGGGATCCATACACACACACATTTCAGCAAGCAGAAACACAGACAGAAGGGGGTTCAGAGCCCACGGTGTGCTAACAGGGAGAACTAATAATCATATTACATTTTATACATTATCGTGACTCTCCACACAGGTCGGGACCTCAGCAAAAGGGAAAATAAGTAATTTCCAGATCGGGTTTGCTCATTACTAAGTACAGTATGATATGTAACGGATGACAAAAAGAAGCCATTAAGTGTAATGCCACTAGTACATGACAGTAAAATGATGGTCACTTGTCTTAGATCAGGGGTGTCAAACTCATATTCACCAAGGGCCACACCAATTTAATGGTTGTCCCCAAAGGGCCATTTGTTGCTGAAAGACCGAATGCACACAACTGAGTCCCGTCCAGAACATGCATTTCTCTGCACAGAGCAGTGCATGCCCCTGCATATGGCATGGCATGGTGGATCAGCTCTTTGCCAGGCACATCTTCCCTGGATCTCACTATAATCATGGAGAGCTATGGCTGCAGCTTACAGTCACTTGTCATTGTTCTTGGTGCTGAAAGTTGCTGATAAACAGCTGGTTCAATGCAGAATATAACTGCACCCTATTCTTGGCCTAATCTGAGGAATGGGTATCTATAGAAAAACGGATCCTGAAGTGAGAATACCACTTTTATCTGCTGCTCCATTCTTTTGTATACTGGCAGAGTGTTCTGTGAGGGCTAATCCCAAAACCCCCCATCTGAAGACCTGATAAAGAGGTTCTGTAGAAGCTGGTTAACCACCACTTTAGTTCAGCAAAGACAATATCTCAGTTCTGCAGAGATGGTTCGTGGGATTAACCCTGTAGTCAGTCAACAATCCCCATGCTTCCATACATAGCCTGCATTAAAGGGGTATTCTCATGCCGGATTGCAAAATCAAAATAAGGCAGCATGATTCAGCAATCATGTTGCAGTAAGCATGCTGCCGATCTTCCCCTCCTGGTACTTACCTAGAGGTCTTCTGCTCATCTTTGCCTAATCTTCTGGTTGTGTGGGCTGGCGATGGCCATGCTGGATCCAGAGGCCACGATGAGTCTTGGTGACAGGACATAGAAGAAAAGCTGGTCCTTGGAGCGCAGAAAAACGGACTCTGACACCAGGTTGAGTTGAGCCACAACACGTTTCAACGGCATACACCATCTTCTTCAGGTGGACCACTTGAAGAAGATGGTGTATGCCAATGAAACGCATTGTGGCTCAACTCAACCTGGTGTCAGTCCTTTTTTTGCGCTCCTAGGACCGGCTTTTAATTCTATAACCTGTTATTATATCCTCTATTGGGGGTGCCCGGCTGGAGCTGCAGGGACTCGGCTGTCTTCCTTCCCCTTCCTGGGACTACTGCCAGCGCTCTACTTACAAACCGCCAACTATTGATCTATATATGCTATTCCATGGTGACAGGAGAGGCATCATGCCCCCTGAATTGACTGATGAATGGGGCAGCAGTGACGTCATGTCAGTGAGCGGACTGTAGACATTCGGCCTCACTGCTGCGGCATTCATCATGCTTCATGGATCAGTGATCCAGGTAAGATGAAAAGACAGGCAGAAGCAGGAGAATACATCACAGGGTACAGCTAGACTGCACTCTGACCCAAGGAGCTGCAGCTGCGACTGATAAGTATGTCCATTTTTTTTCTAGGGAGATACTACTCCTTTAAGGCCAACCAGAAGAGACACTGGGTGAGCTGCTGAAAAGGCAGCCACAGGAATCTCCAGCAATTGGGGACCTGAATATTTTACCCCCAGGTATGTTCAGCCCTAGATGTTTTGATCCCTGCATGTTGACCCCAAAATTTGAGGGTGAAACATCTGGGGTCAAAATGTTAGGTCCGAAACATAAGATGGCGACACATCCAGGGACAAAATGCTGTAGGAGAAACATTCGGATGTGAAACATCCGGGGGCGAACTGCTGGGGGCAAACTGCTGGGGGCGAAACATTGATGACGGATGGGAATTCATGAACCACAAAAGTACAAACGTCTGGGGGCGAACTACCGGGGGCAAAACATCCAGGGGCCAAATGCTGGGGACGAAATGTACGGGGGCGAAATGTACCCAGTGGCAAACTGCTGGGGGCAAAATGTGCCGGGGGGAAATGTGCAGGCGCATAACATCCTGGGGGCCAAATGCTGGGGATGAAATGTGCGGGGGCGAAATGTACCCAGGGGCGAACTGCTGGGTGCAAACTGCTGGGGGAAAAACATCCGGGTGCAAAACATCCGGGGGCGAACTGCTGGGGGCGAGACATCCGGGGGCGAACTGCTGGTGGGCGAAACATCTGGGTGCGAAACATCCGGGGGCGAAACATCCGGGTGCGAACTGCTGGATGCGAAAAATCTGGGTGCGAAACTTCCGGGGGCGAAACATCTGGGGGCGAAATGTGCGGGGGCGAACTGCTGGGGGCGAAACATCCGGGGGCGAACTGCTGGGGGCGAAACCTCCAGGGGCGAAACATCCAGGGGCAAACTGCTGGGGGCGAAACATCCGGGGGCGAAATGTGCGGGGGCGAACTGCTGGGGGCGAAACATCCGGGGGCGAAACATCCTGGGGCGAGCTGCTGAGGGCGAAATGTGCGGGGGCAAAATGTGCGGGTGCGAAACCACCTGGGGGCGAAATGCTGGGGGGCGAAATGTTCGGGGGCGAAGTGTACCTGGGGGCGAACTGCTGGGGGCGAAATGCTGGGGGCGAACTGCTGGGGGCGAAATGCTGGGGGCAAAACTTCCTAAAACCCTGGGCAATATACTACGTGGGCTGTACAATATACTATGTGGACATGCATATTCTAGAATACCCGATGCGTTAGAATCGGGCCACCATCTAGTTTTGTAATATACAGATATTTGTTGTAATTAATTTCATAAAATTGTTTTTGTTCCCAGATGCTTTAGAAGTAACACAGGACACCTGAAATTCCTGGTCCTGGGGTAGAAAAATAATAAAATGTGAATTATCTGTTCCCATCATATATGCTATAAACCAGTCAGCTATAAAATTAAAAACATCTGTGTTTTGTATTGACCTTGAAACCTTGATATGATGGATTGCTCACCAAATTTCACAAAAAATTGTGTACATTATAAAGTAGACCTGATGAGGCTGTTGTATTTTCTCTAACAATCCATGTCAGTGTAACTGCATTTTTTAAAACTTTGCCCTTCTATTATTAATACAAGCATTTTATGAGTTTGGCTAGTGCTGTCAGACCAAGCCTGGCACTGTACTGTTAGTAGAAAAGAAGGTAGCAGAGCATTAGTCAAGACCATTTTCTGCTCCATCGCAACCTGTGCTTATAATGAGATTTTCCTAAAAAGTTAATTTAGGTTGTAAGACGAATATCACTGATCATTTACATACATCTGCAGCTGCCAATTTAATCTCTTAGGTATAAAATTACCAATTTCTCTTTGTAAGCAAGTTTTCTATCAGAGGTACGGTGCCACATCAATATCAAATAAATTCCCTTAGCACCAATAAAGTATTTCTGGCTGACATTTTTTGCAAAGGTCAATTGCTAATACAGATTTTATGTGAGAGAGATTGTCTATAGTGCAGCATTTTATCTATGCTTTATTGTGTCAAGATGTTCAGTAGAGTTGGTTGGTGGCACTTGTCTGCCTAACAATCGTTCTTTTACAACTGGAGCCATTAACAATGTTCATCAGCTCTATGACCTTTTCCAAATACCTTTTGAGAAAAGTAGGTTTTGGGACCTTAACCACCAGTTCTTTATAATATGATAATGAGGTAAACTAATAAGTAAGCATGTCACGGAAAGATGATATCTGTACATTAGCTTGAAGATAATCTCTACTTGTGCTAAGAACATAATCTTCTCCTACATCATAGTAATAGGATCCCGTAAACTAAATTTTGGGTTGCTCTCCTCTGGTTTCCTCAGACTAGAAATGGAATGGGAGATCAAGTGGAATGGGTCAATGACTTGCTTTAATGTAGATTGTGTAAACCCTGATGGACCTTATTATACGTAGCTCATAGGATTCTACAATGCCGTTAAGATGCCTCTCACAAAAGATCCAGCATTGCGTTGTGGATTATGCAATGAATCGAGGACTTGACTCAGAGATGTGATATCCATGCCTGTCCTCTCTTCTCCTGATTCACTCATCGGCCAACGCAAAGTGGCTATTCAGAAGCCCTGTTTTAATCCTAGGACTTGTGGCTCTGACCAGTCAGGGAATATGGGGCTAAATTCAGTTAGGTTGTGTTTCTTCCTGCTGTCAGCCCTGAGTGAGGCTGCCCTCTATTTAAAGCTCTGAGAAATAGTTCCCACTGCCAGTCAATAGCTCTACCGTCCTGATATATACCTCTGTGCTTTTCTATATTTTTTCCTGATTATTCTCGTTCTTTGACCTTGGCTTGACATTTGACTACAGTTTGTTTTACGATATTGTCCCTGACATGACCTCTTGGTTTGACCCTTCTTGGCGACCCTTTCTGCCTCTGGTTTGCTCCTCCAGATGGTAACCCTTCCGTGGAAATAGTCCAGTGGACCCTGTTATAAGACCAGATCCCTGTACAGGATTAATGAGTGAAGGTTGGGGTTCCTCTGGAATTGATCAGATGGAGTGACATGACAAAAGTCAAGCATCATCTTAAAGAGATAATGTAAATTACAGGAAAGGAAAAGGACCAAAACTTTGCCTCTTATAACAGACATCTACAGTTCCACAATGATTGAGAAATGAGTAAAAATTGTGTTTTTTTTGTTTCATCGAGGCCTTGAAAATTCCTGATGAAGAAGAATGATACCTCAGAAACGTGTCAGATAATCAGCACTCTTATTTGTTGCCTTGGAGAAAGCCTGTAGCTAGTGACATCACAGGGGCATAGGCCGGCAGTTTTCTTTTTTAAACAAGTGTCTGAGCCAGCGTGACCGGCCAGAACGCTGTCAACAGTGTTTGTGCAGCACTGCACGGAAAGTGAAAGATCCACCACATACTCATCAAGCGTATCACAGTTCACTAGTCACCACAGAAGACTTTGAAAGATAGACACAACTCATACAGACAGGTAAGGCTTATCAGCCTATTGACATTCACTATTGGGGCGTTTTCACTTAATGATTTCTGCACATCTTGTTAATGGCGACATTTCTGGTGGAAGAAACTTTGGCACTTTTGTTGAATTTGACAGGCTGGTGTAGGCACACCCCTCCTCACTTTTCTACCCAGCTCTGTCCACTTTGGCGGAGCTGCTTCAGATTGGTGTGAAAAGAACAAAAGTCGCAAAAGGTTTGCGCATCTTTGTGTTGAACAAAAATTTTGCGAATTCTCAAAGCTTTGATGAACCAGGGCTGAAGTCTCCAGAATAGCGGGAAAAAAAGCTTGGGTGTTTAAATTTGATCTAACAACTTGAACCCAATTAAGACGGTATTGCAAGAACTAAAGTACGTTATGGGAAGGTTAGTAGGCCTGTTTTTCTAAAATGGTGTAAATGACAGATCGGGCTCGCTGGTTATAATAATTGCTTTGAAAGTTTGCAGTTGAAGCTAGGTATTCATTTTACACATTGAAAACCATTATTGCTGCATACCTGTAAATATCAGAGACTATTCACGGTGACAAATTTGTAATTATGAAGAAACTAGGGGGGGGGGGGCAATATTTTTCACATTGATGCGCTATAATAAAATAATTATTTATAATAAACAGCGCCGATTAGGGGAAACCATTTTCCTTGCAGAATCTATTAACAACAGATTTTTAGCATTGTATGTCCCTGGAGAATACTAGTTAAGGGACATCACATAAAACATTAGCACTCAGGTGCTGTAAATGTGTCTTATTTCAGATCAATAAAATCTGCTGTGCCCGGCAGGGTCTAGTTAAATGCCTAACAGAGCAGCTTATAAAGCTTTAGCAAAGCTGCAGCAATCTTGTAAAAAACTGAGAGAAAATATAATACTACTAAAGGAACTTGTACATCATTTAATCCTTGATTTTAGGACTATTGTTAAAAGAACTGTTTTCAGTGCCAAAAGGCAGATACATTTATTTCATTTTCTCCTTGTGTATTAAAGGGCATCTATCACTGTCACAGACCTTTTTAATGCAGGTCATTATGCTACAGAAGATTATATTTAGAAAGCATGTAGTGGTTGATAACCTTATATGCTAATTTAGGGAAGTATCACTGCTTGAATCAGTGTTGATGCTGCTGTGATCACAGGACCTTTATTAGTTAGCAGGTTCACTACACACACAGACAAATTGAAATTCCTCATTTTAATAATTTCTCTTAAAAAGGAGGATGAAAAGAGCTGCAGTATTTTATAGATTTTTCTATTACTTTGATGTCAGTGGCCTATCTTTAGGATAGGCCATCAATATTTGATAAGTGGCAGTCTAATTGCAAGCACCACTAAATTCATTGAAGGAGATATGTATGGCACAGCAAGTCAAACAGCCCCTTATGATTTTTAGCCCCTGGTATTGCACCTCATTGATGTTTAGTTCTATTCAAAGTTGTATTATCAGATGTAGCTGCTACCAAATATATGGAGTTAGAAGTTAGACTCCTACCAGTCTAATATTGATGACCCAAGGATATGCCGTCAAAACACCTTTGAAGTCAACTCCTAGAGTGAGCCATATTGAAATGAATGATGCGTACAGTGGCATGCAAAAGTCTGGGCACTCCTGGTCAAAATTACTGTTATTGTGAACAGTTAAGCAAGTTGATGAAATGATCTCTAAAAGGCCTAAAGTTAAAGATGATACAGTTCCTTTGTATTTTAGTAAAACAAAGTGTCATGTTTAAAATGGCAAAAAGGAATATGGGCCGATGCAAACGTTTGGGCACCCGTGGAGATTTGTGTGCTCAGATAACTTTGACCAAGGTTTCAGACCTTAATTAGCCTGTTAGGGTTATGGATTGTTCACTATCATCATTAGGAAATGCCAGGTGATGCCTGCCTAGCACTCTGAAAATGAAAATAGTGAAGGCACACAAGCATGAAAAGGCTATAAGAAAATAGCAATATGTTTTTAAGTTGCCATTTCCCCATTTCAAAATGTAATTATGAAATGGCAGTTAACAGGAACAGTGGAGGTCAAGATAAGGTCTGGATGTCCAAGCAAAATTGCAGTGAGAGCTTAGGATTGCTAGAGAGGCAAATCAGAACTCCCGCATGACTGCAAAAGACCTTCAGAAAGATTTAGCAGTCTCTGGAGTTTACATCGTTCTACTGTTCAGATAAATATTGCCTTCATGGAAGAGTTATCAGAAGAAAACCTCTCCTACATCCTCACCATAAAGTTCAGTGTCAAAAGTATGCAAAAGAACATCTAAACAAACCTCATGTATTTTGGAAACAAGTCCTGTGGACCAATGAGATTCAAATAGAACTTTTTTTCCCAATGATCTACGGTATGTGTGGATAACAAAGGGCATAGAATTTCAGGAAAAGAACATCTTGCCAACCATTAAACTTGGGGGTGGATTAATCATTCTTTGGGGTTGTGTTGCAGCCAATGGCACGGGGAACATTTCATAAGTAAAGGGAAAAATGGATTCAATTAAATTTCAACAAATTCCTTATGCAAACATAACACCATCTGTAAAGAAGTTGAAGTTGAAAAGAGGATGGCTTCTACAAATGGATAATGATCCTAAGCACAAATCAAAAGCCACAATATACTGCCTCCAAAGGGGCAAGCTGCAGCTTTTACAATGGCCCTCACATTCCCCTCATTTAAACATCATTGAAAATCTCTGGCTAGACCTCAAAATAGTAGTTCATGCAAGACGACCCAGGAATCTCACAGAACTGGAAGAATTTTCCAAGGAAGAATGGATGAAAATCTCTAAAACAAAAATTGATAGACTCTTGGCTTGCTACAAAAAGTGTATACAAGCTGTGATACTTTCAAAAAGAGGTGCTACTAGGTACTAGCCATGCAGGGTGCCCAAACTTTTACATCGGCCTATTTTCCTTTTTGTACTTTTTAAAATCAAAAAGATGAAAGAAAAAAAAATATAATATTACATAGGAAATGTGTCATCTTTAACTTTAGGCATTTTAGAGATCATATCATCTTCATCTTGCTAACTGTTCACAATATCAGTAATTTTGACCAGGGGTGCCCAACATTTTATAAGTCACTGTACAGCCTGCATATAAATCTATGAAACAATGCACTCACTTTTTAATTTTAATTCTTTTATATCATAACAAACAGAAATACCACCTTACTGTTTTCCCTTTAATTAATGGCACACATGCATATGACATGCTCCATATTACACAAATGAAGCGTGCTAAATGACATATTGCCTTATTAGCTACTGGAGTATCCCATTATTAAGTGCTGTGTCAGATGAAAAGCAAAAGCAAGTGTAAAAATGTTGCAGGAAAAACATGGGGTGTGTAGGAGAAGAAAGAAAAACAGGAGTCTGAAAATAAATAAAAAATCTGAAATACATAGATTTTTACTTAATGCAAACAGGAATACTAGATTTGTATATGCGACAGTGTGTATTTCTGGTAACTGTTGAAAAGGAAGGTTGAAAAAATTTCGATTAATTTTGCAATAATTAAAAATTGCGCGCAATTCACAATTACCAAATTGAATATTTTTTTTCTATTAATCGCAATGCAAAATAATTTGTGAGATAGTTTTCATCTGAGAATAATGTGCCAGATGTATGATACAGGAAAGATATATATCTTTGTACCGTGTTAGCCAGTTGATTCTAATGTATTTAGAATTGAGAGTCCTCAGTGGTTGATACCTTTTAATGGCTAACTGAAAAGATGGTAACAAATTGCAAGCTTTTGAGACTACTCAGGTCTCTTCATCAGGCATAGACTATGTGAGTATAAATATGTGATTCTTCAGAATTTCTTTTAGGCTATGCCTGATGGAGATGCCTGAGTAGTCTCGAAAGCTTGCAATTTGTTACTATCTTTTCAGTTAGCCATTAAAATGTATCAACCACTGAGGACTCTCAGTGCCAGATGTACGACTCCAGCAATTTGTTTTTTATCTCAACGCTGGATTACCTGACCCTAGTCTTATACTCACTAGCTGGTGTTTTGATCTGTTCCCTGCACCACTCTGGTTCCATGCTGCTCTTGTGACCACAGTTTCTGACTGACCAGAAGTCAGGGCTAACAGTCACAAGATTTGAATGTAAGTCTATGAGGTCCTCGTTCTGGCGTCTTCCTGGCTCTCAAAGACTTACATTAAGTTGGGACTTCTGGCTCCCCCATCAAGACTTACCTTGAGTTGGGACTTCTGGCTCCCCCATCAACCACTGTAGTAATACGGCAGGTCACAAACTGCTGGAGGCCTTCCAGAGCGGTGCCGTTAACAGACTAAGGGCTCATACTCATCTGTGTTTAAGGCAGACTAGTGAAATCCGCTAAAAAAATAAGATTGCACTCTGACTAATGTTCGTCAATGATCATGTGTTCATCTGCGATTTTTTTTTCTCAGTTCAAATCGGATTAAGAAAAAAATCACAGCATGCTGCAAGTGGCTCAAATATTGGACAAGACTCACCAATATAAGTCAAGGGGTGTGGGGAAAAAAATGGATAATGCATGTGCTGTCCAATTTTTATGCACCCATCTCATAAGAAACCCAACATTTCATCAGCCAAGTACAATAAACTCATAATATGACCCATCAAAATAGAATAGATAGAATAAATATATACATTGAATAGGTAGATTGAAAGATGTCAGTCACATATATAATTAGTGCAGGGCATGTGTAATTTAATGTACATGTATTTAGTTAAAAAATAAATAACTGAAAGAAAAAAATGGTGTGGGGCCCCCCCTAATTTTTCTTAACCAGCTGAGGCAAAGCAGACGGCTGGGGGCTGATGTTTATAGTCTGGGAAGGGGGTAATAAACTTGGAGCTTCCTAGGCTATTACTATCAGCACTATACAGTACGCAACACTACACATCACTGCACTGATTATATATTTCCATTACATCTATCTATCATCTATATATAATATTGTTTTATTAGTTAGGAAAGTCGCATTGAACTCGCATTACACTCATAGTAACATAATAACATAGTTAGTAAGGCCGAAAAAAGACATTTGTCCATCCAGTTCAGCCTATATTCCATCATAATAAATCCCCAGATCTACATCCTTCTACAGAACCTAATAATTGTATGATACAATATTGTTCTTCTCCAGGAAAACATCCAGGCCTCTCTTGAACCCCTCGAGTGAGTTCGCCATCACCACCTCCTCAGGCAAGCAATTCCAGATTCTCACTGCCCTAACAGTAAAGAATCCTCTTCTATGTTGGTGGAAAAACCTTCTCTCCTCCAGATGCAAAGAATGCCCCCTTGTGCCCGTCACCTTCCTTGGTATAAACAGATCCTCAGCGAGATATTTGTATTGTCCCCTTATATACTTATACATGGTTATTAGATCGCCCCGCAGTCGTCTTTTTTCTAGACTAAATATTCCTAATTTCGCTAATCTATCTGGGTATTGTAGTTCTCCAATCCCCTTTATTAATTTTGTTGTCCTCCTTTGTACTCTCTCTAGTTCCAATATATCCTTCCTGAGCACCGGTGCCCAAAACTGGACACAGTACTCCATGTGCGGTCTAACTAGGGATTTGTACAGAGGCAGTATAATGCTCTCATCATGTGTATCCAGATCATGCACCCCATGATCCTGTTTGCCTTGGCAGCTGCTGCCTGGCACTGGCTGCTCCAGGTAAGTTTATCATTAACTAGGATCCCCAAGTCCTTCTCCCTGTCAGATTTACCCAGTGGTTTCCCGTTTAGTGTGTAATGGTGATTTTGATTCCTTCTTCCCATGTGTATATCCTTACATTTATCATTGTTAAACCTCATCTGCCACCTTTCAGCCCAAGTTTCCAACTTATCCAGATCCATCTGTAGCAGAATACTATCTTCTCTTGTATTAACTGATTTACATAGTTTTGTATCATCTGCAAATATCGATATTTTACTGTGTAAACCTTCTACCAGATCATTAATGAATATGTTGAAGAGAACAGGTCCCAATACCGACCCCTACGGTACCCCACTGGTCACAGCGACCCAGTTAGAGACTATACCATTTATAACCACCCTCTGCTTTCTATCACTAAGCCAGTTACTAACCCATTTACACACATTTTCCCCCAGACCAAGCATTCTCATTTTGTGTACCAAGCTCTTGTGTGGCACGGTATCAAACGCTTTGGAAAAATCGAGATATACCACGTCCAATGACTCACCGTGGTCCAGCCTATAGCTTACCTCTTCATGAAAACTGATTAGATTGGTTTGACAGGAGCGATTTCTCATAAACCCATGCTGATATGGAGTTAAACAGTTATTCTCATTGAGATAATCCAGAATAACATCCGTCAGAAACCTTTCAAATATTTTACCAACAATAGAGGTTAGACTTACTGGCCTATAATTTCCAGGTTCACTTTTAGAGCCCTTTTTGAATATTGGCACCACATTTGCTATGCGCCAGTCCTGCGGAACAGACCCCGTCGCTATAGAGTCCCTAAAAATAAGAAATAATGGTTTATCTATTACATTACTTAGTTATCTTAGTACTCGTGGGTGTATGCCATCCGGACCCGGAGATTTATCTATTTTAATCTTATTTAGCCGGTTTCTCACCTCTTCTTGGCTAAGATTGGTGACCCTTAATATAGGGTTTTCATTGTTTCTTGGGATTTCACCTAGCATTTCATTTTCCACCGTGAATACCGTGGAGAAGAAGGTGTTTAATATGTTAGCTTTTTCCTCGTCATCTACAACTATTCTTTCCTCACTATTTTTTAAGGGGCCTACATTTTCAGTTTTTATTCTTTTACTATTGATATAGTTGAAGAACAGTTTGGGATTAGTTTTACTCTCCTTAGCAATGTGCTTCTCTGTTTCCTTTTTGGCAGCTTTAATTAGTTTTTTAGATAAAGTATTTTTCTCCCTATAGTTTTTTAGAGCTTCAATGGTGCCATCCTGCTTTAGTAGTGCAAATGCTTTCTTTTTACTGTTAATTGTCTGTCTTCTTTGTTTAGCCACATTGGGTTTTTCCTATTTCTAGTCCTTTTATTCCCACAATGTATAAACCGCTTACACTGCCTATTTAGGATGTTCTTAAACATTTCCCATTTATTATCTGTATTCTTATTTCTGAGGATATTGTCCCAGTCTACCAGATTAAGGGCATCTCTAAGCTGGTCAAACTTTGCCTTCCTAAAGTTCAGTGTTTTTGTGACTCCCTGACAAGTCCCCCTAGTGAGACAGGTGAAACTGTACAATATTGTGTTCGCTATTTCCTAGATGCCCGACCACCTGCAGATTTGTTATTCTGTCAGGTCTATTAGATAGTATTAGGTCTAAAAGTGCTGCTCCTCTGGTTGGATTCTGCACCAATTGTGAAAGATAATTTTTCTTGATTATTAGCAGAAACCTGTTGCCTTTATGGGTTTCACAGGTTTCTGTTTCCCAGTTAATATCCGGGTAGTTAAAGTCCCCCATAACCAGGACCTCATTATGGGTTGCAGCTTCATCTATCTGCTTTAGAAGTAGACTTTCCATGATTTCTGTTATATTTGGGGGTTTTTAACAGACCCCAATGAGAATTTTGTTACCATTTTTCCCTCCATGAATTTCGACCCATATGGACTCGACATCCTCATTCCCTTCGCTAATATCCTCCCTTAAAGTGGACTTTAGACAAGACTTTACATAGAGACAAACCCCTCCTCCTCTCCGATTTTTACGATCCTTTCTAAACAGACTGTAACCCTGTAAGTTAACTGCCCAGTCATAGCTTTCATCTAACCATGTCTCGGTTATTCCCACTATGTCAAAGTTACCTGTAGATATTTCTGCTTCTAGTTCTTCCATCTTGTTTCTCAGGCTTCTGGCGTTTGCGAGCATGCAGTTTAGAGGATTTTGTTTTGTTCCAATCTCCTCACTGTGGATTGTTTTAGAAATGTTCTTACCTCCCTTCTGAGTATGTTTTCAGGAACAACTTTTCAGGAACAACATTGCAATGATTTTTGTTACACTGATGAGTTTGAGCCCTAAGACTGCGAATGGTAAGTATAATATTAGGGGCAGAGAATTTAGATTACTAACACCACTCCAATGGTAAAATTAAAAAAAATGCTTTAAATGGTATTAAGGGCCTAAGCAAAATAATATCTAAGAAATGTTATTCACATGTCATAGTAAAATAAGGTAATAGCTTGAAAGTGCTTGGGGAATAATTTCATCTTCGATATTTGACATATGCATAGATTTGGATGGTGCCTACCAGTAAGACCACGTTCACATATTCAGTATTTGGTCAGTATTTTACATCAGTATTTGCAAGTCAAAATCACGAGTGGAACAATCAGAGGAATAGTATATTTATCACCCACTCCTGGTTTTGGCTTACAAACACTGATGCAAAATACTGACCAAATACTGAATGTGTGAATGTTACCTTGAAATGATTCAAAACTGCCATACGTTTGCTAAAAAGTCTAAAGCACTCGCAAACAGCATCTTTTAAAGGGGCCAATCTGGGTCACCCTGGAAATATGAGCCTATGGTCAGGACTATAAAATGCTGGGTGACACAAAGAGATGGTGTCCACATGTGAGTGCGGCATGCGAGGCTGATGTCATCCATAATTCACTTCTCCTTTCCTCAAGGAAAACAAGATACTGCAACTGCAGATGGAAACATTTAGGTATTTCTGTTGTTTTTCCCTTTTTATTTTAGAAATGTTTTGCATATTTGGGAGTCGTCTTATTTTTACCTTTCTATACATTTAATGAAAGCACTATATATTTTTATATTAAAGCTTATAAATGTTTAATAAGTTTGACACTTGTATGCTCTAAAAGAAACCATAGCCTTTTTGAGAGTGTGTGATCTTTTGATTGTCAGATAGTAACATATTTTGTGGATTCATCACCCCATGTGTTTGAGTGGTGGCAGCCTGATAAGAAATCGAGGTGTGCTGAATGTGTCGGGGTGTGATTTATGCTTACTTTATAGCCAAAAACAGAGGTTGAGAGCAGGTTTGAGTGAGAGGAGATAAATTAACCCTTGCAGGCGCATCCCACGTCACGTGCTGAAAAGTGTATATTTGACATACACTATAGAAGTAATTATTTTAGCTTATAGATTCCAATCTCTAGATCTTTCAGAATTCCAGACTAATACAATCTTTACTTCAAGGGCAGAAATAAGTCCTGATTTCATTCAGTCAGATTTGTAGTGCAGCGTTAGGGAGCATGCAGTTCACTGGAACTTAGTATAAAAAGGTTTACTTACCAAATGTCGGAGATCATGATTAATGGTGCACAGCCACTTGAAACTGATTCTGTTTTATCCACTACTGAGCACTTTGGGGAATAAAGAAAAAAGTTTGTTCACAAGTCCGTTGAGCTGGATTTTCTCCTGTTTATGTGATTGACCTAGTCTCTGATGCAGCGTTTCCTGTGCTCCAAACACCAAAAGATGTCTTCTACGATGAGCTGGACTTATGTTAGTGACAGGTAGTTTTGTGTGCTGTCGACATTAGACATCACTAGTAGAGATGGCAGGTTTTTGTTAGTAATGTCTAGATGTGCCACCAGTGTCTGGTTTGGATTCAACTCCTGGGTTCAGTGGTCATTATTTGCCAAGATACAACCTTATGTACTTTTTATAATATATGATTTGTGTAGTTAAAATCTATAAGAAGTCTTAATTTGACTTTATACCATTTCTTAAACATTATAATTGATGTTTGGTTTGGCTCTTCGTAGTATAACTAAAGGCGCATTTACACTGAAAAAAAATTGTGAATGAGCGTTGTTAAAAATGCTCTCTTCAAGATTATCTTACTATGGAAACATCTGCCGATCAATATTTTATTCATTTATCAGTTAAAATGATCTTTTGTAGAGCATAAAAGATCATCATTCTCAGTGAGGCATTGTCCTGTGTAAACAGGACTCTCATTGCTGAAACCTATGGCAGCCTATGTGTACTGAGAAGTGATGAGCAAGTATGCTCGTTACTTGGGTTACTCCGCACATGCTCCGCTGGTCTCCCGAGTATTTAGTTTATGTCGACACAGCTGCATGACTTGCGGCTGCTAGACAGGCTGAATACATGTTGGGGTTGCCTGTTTGTTAGGGAATTCCCACATGTATTCAAGCTGTCTAGCAGCCGCAAATCATGCAGCTGTGTCGACATAAACTAAATCTCCGAGCACTAACAAATACTCAGAGATCACCCGAGCATGCTCGGAGAAACTCGAGTAACGAGCACACTCGCTCATCACTAGTACTGAGCCATCTAGTATAGATAGCTCATTGCTCATCGTTTAGTTTGGTTTGCCTGGGTAAATAGGCATGTAAATGAGTGCCCATCGTATTGTGCCACTGGTTGGTCCAAGTAAACAGTTTTTGAGTCTGTGTCATGATCTGTACTTTTTTCCCTGTCCTGTATTTTGTATAATATGTCATGATGTGATGCGACTTCTCTTTCGTTGTATTTACTGTACATTTTGCAATGTCATGGGGTGTATGTAACTAACCTGTCTCCTTCCCCCAATACTTGCAGCCCTGAGCTCTAATGTAATTAAGCTTTGTCCACATCACTAGTGGAGGAATAGCCATTCTTCCTCACAGCGGGTGGCTAGTCAAATGTACATATTACATAGACTGCCTGGAGCCCACCAGTCTAGAATCTTCTGGTGGACCCAACCATTGAATAGAAGGTGTGACCTCTACCCCCCTTTTTGGGCGGATCCCTGGAGCTCAGACAATCCATTCTTATTTTGAGATCAGATGTGAGTTGATCCTTGAAGGAGAAGGAGTGGGGATTCTTAGCTGAGGCAAGACCCCATGTCCATCTGTGACTGCGGAAGCGAATGGGGCGAGACTTGAGCTGAGGACATATCTCGTCGCTCGTGGAATTGTTTTGGGATCCCTTGGACTCGTGTGGACTATTGCTTTGTTAGCTGGCACAAGGATTATCGGGAGGTGCCCCCGAACTTGTTCTGTTGGACTAATTGTGGACTCTGTAGATCTACCTGCATGTGTTGTTCCAGCGTTCTTGATAATAAATCTGTTGAATCATCCCTCGGCCTGTTGTCCCTTCTTGCTCTGCCGTACACCCCGTCACAAACTGGTGGCAAGCAGTGGGACCAGAGCAGAAGGAATGGAGGACAACGGCCCATCAACATCGAGAACCAGCACCACAGAGTTCAAGAACTGGAGTTTGGGGAGCCTACAATCAAAGGCCCGGGAAGTAGGAGTCCGTTTTAAAGGACTCTCCAAGGAGCAGCTTATTGAGGCTTTGGAAGGAGTTCGCCTGCAAGATGACGCTGAGGAAGGATCCTCACAGCAAATGGAGGAAAGACTGCAGCCGGAGGTAAATACCCAAAAAAGTCAGTGGGTTGTGTGGTACGAGGAGGAGTTGGCATTGCTGGGAGAAGAGGCCACCATGGACGATAAGAGGGAGGCCATTCAGAGAGCTCAGGAGAGGGAGGCCATTCACAGAGCCGAGGAGAGGGAGGCCATTCACAGAGCCGAGGAGAGGGAGAGGGAGGCCATTCACAGAGCCGAGGAGAGGGAGAGGGAGGCCATTCACAGAGCCGAGGACAGAGCTCAGGAGATGGCATTGCTGGAGAGGCAGATCGCTTTGGAAGCAGCTAGAAGCTCCAGACAGACTGTAACCCCAGCACCCACCATGAGGGAACTCCCCAGAGTGTCCCGCAAAGACTTCAAGCCCTTTAATGAGGCTGCAGGCGACATTGAGGGCTTCTTCCAGGACTTTGAGCATCAGTGTCGATTAATGGAAGTCCCGGAAAGGGACCGAGTCCGACATCTGGTGGGGCTCTTAGAGGGTGGAGCTGCCGCAGCCTATAGAGCTATGGACCCTCAGGGAAACTGTGAGTATGCGGAGATTAAACGGACTATTTTAGAACATTATGCTGTTACCCCAGACACTTACAGGACTCAGTTCCATACTTTAGCCTGTGATGAGGAAGTGTCTTTCAAGATGTATGCCCACAGACTCAAACAAATATGTCATCGCTGGCTGGAGGCAGAGGAGGCCTTAGCTGGGAGACCTTCCTCCAGGTTATCCTAAAAGAGCAGTTTTACTTCAAGTGCCCTGCTGAGATCCGGGAATGGGTGCGTGAGAGGAGACCAGCCACTGTGGAGGAAGCTGCAGCTCTAGCTGATGAGGCTCTCACCATCAAGCCTCAGTGGAGGGTTCTGTTGGAGGATGGAGAGAGGCCTACCAGCTCCACAACACCGGTGGCCCCCTGTTCTTCTGTCCCCATTGTTCCCCGTTCCTCTAAGCCACCACCTCATGCTGATACCCGTGTAAATGTGCCTCCAGTTGCTTCTACTGCGTTTTCTGGAATACGATGAGGAGCGGAAGTAGCAGAGCGCAGGTGTTATGGTTGTGGGCATCTGGGGCATCTGCAGGCCTCATGCCCAGCCAGCTCATGGAGAAGTCGTCCTCAAACCCCTACAGCACCTTCAGGTGGGAGCCGGCCTCCAGGTTCCCTTACCCCTCGCCCAAGAGGAAGCCTTGGATGGAGTGAGACCCAGCAGAGATGCTATCGATGTGGACAGCCGGGGCATCTGCAAGCCTCCTGCCCAGCTGTTCAAATGAGGATTAATCCTGTACCCAGTCGTATTATTAATTATGTACACCCAAGTGCCATGGAGGACGACGTGTCACCACTACGTGAGGACTGGCCTAGTGCCTCACCCACCCATGTTGCACCACTAGGAGTTTATGGTGTGCGACCCGCAGCTATGACGACTTCTGCTCATCGAGGTAAGCACTTGCAGGAGGTCGTGCTGGATGGACAGAGACTTATTGGATTTTGTGACTCAGGGGCTTTCCTCACACTGGCTGATCCCCGAGTGGTTCGGCCTGAGGCAATCCATCGAGGACCTGGGATTGTCATTGAACTGGCTGGTGGACAATGGAGGACTATTCCCACAGCCACTGTGGATCTGAACTTTGGTTTTGGGGTCAGGCGATGTGTGGTTGGGGTGATGGGTGGTCTGCCTGCAGATGTTCTCCTGGGCAATGATGTGGGAGAGCTGCAATGCCAATTCGTGGCTGCATGAAGCCACATGTAAGTTACGCTCTGCCTGTGTGTACTTAACCAGCGACCTGTAGAGGTCCCTGGTACGTACACAAATTGGGAGGGGAAGGGATTGTCATGATCTGTACTTTTTTCCCTGTCCTGTATTTTGTATAATATGTCATGATGTGATGCGACTTCTCTTTCGTTGTATTTACTGTACATTTTGCAATGTCATGGGGTGTATGTAACTAACCTGTCTCCTTCCCCCAATACTTGCAGCCCTGAGCTCTAATGTAATTAAGCTTTGTCCACATCACTAGTGGAGGAATAGCCATTCTTCCTCACAGCGGGTGGCTAGTCAAATGTACATATTACGTAGACTGCCTGGAGCCCACCAGTCTAGAATCTTCTGGTGGACCCAACCATTGAATAGAAGGTGTGACCTCTACCCCCCTTTTTGGGCGGATCCCTGGAGCTCAGACAATCCATTCTTATTTTGAGATCAGATGTGAGTTGATCCTTGAAGGAGAATTCTTAGCTGAGGCAAGACCCCATGTCCATCTGTGACTGCGGAAGCGAATGGGGCGAGACTTGAGCTGAGGACATATCTCGTCGCTCGTGGGATTGTTTTGGGATCCCTTGGACTCGTGTGGACTATTGCTTTGTTAGCTGGCACAAGGATTATCGGGAGGTGCCCCCGAACCTGTTCTGTTGGACTAATTGTGGACTCTGTAGATCTACCTGCATGTGTTGTTCCAGCGTTCTTGATAATAAATCTGTTGAATCATCCCTCGGCCTGTTGTCCCTTCTTGCTCTGCCGTACACCCCGTCACACTCAGTACTAGAGATGTTGTTAAATGGTACAACTTTGTTTACTACACATTTATTGGCAGGCACATTTGATCTACAATTAACGTAATAACCCTGGGTATGGTGGTGAGGTCTTCACGTGACCCTTTTTTTATGCATTTACAGAAAACATTCTCACAATATAAAGTGAGCTGCAGTGTTAGGTTGCATTCAGAATATAGTTTATTTTACTTTTAGTTTTTTTTTTTGTATTACAAAGAAAAATTACAGTAAGATTAATGACCATCTAAAGGCTAGACCGGCTTTTGCAGTAACTAATGGCTTTTTAAAGAAATCCTAGCTGTGGATCGATAAAAATCAAGAGTGCATGCTGCAGTGCCGTGTTTGTTTTAGAAGGAATTATGTTACTCTCCTGCAGTAGGAAGAAGAACAGATAAAATGAATTTACTAGCTGCAGAGATGCGAGAGTGGAGCTGATGCTGTATGGCGACTATTATCTGCTAGGCTACAGTTATTACCTGGTTTTAATTACTTCTTTAAATTGATTTACTTGCCGTTTACTGCCCCGAGCCTTCGTAGGTCCTCATGCTTTTTAATGAGAGATATATGTGCTCACTGGCAAACTGACCGCACTGTGATATTATAGTAGAACTTCCTTGAGACTACAATAATTTATCACAAAGTTGTTTACTTCATTTTCCATTTTGGTAAAATTTTAATAACTTTGATTATGCTTAATGGACAAGAATGTAGACATAAAAAGGAATATTTTTAGCACTTGGTCATTAGCTCTTCTTGAAAATCAAGAAATTATCACTTTTCTCAATGTATGATATTGAGTGCTTTTATGGAAGAGAACCCTCGAACATGCAAAATTTTATGGAGCATGCAACTTTTCTCAGTCTAATTTGTATAGAACTATAAAAAAAAATCTGCTTTCTTCCATATGAAAATAGAGGTGCATGGGCGTAGTGTAATGTGGCTATAGACTTAGGCTACTTTCACACTAGCGTCGGCGTCGGCCCGTCGCAGTGTGTCGGGCTGATGTACCGACGCATCCTGTGCCAACGCAGCACAACGGGGGCAGTGGATGCATTATTACAACGCATTCGCTGCCCCATTGTGAGCTGCGGGGAGGAGGGGGCGGAGTTCCGGCCGCGCATGCGCGGTCAGAAATGGCGGACACAACGCACCAAAAAACGTTACAAGCAACGTTTTTTGGTGCCGATGGTCCGCCACAACACGATGCAATCGTCGCACGACCGTTGCGATGTGTGGCAATGCGTCGCTAATACTATGGAGAAAAAACGCATCCTGCAAATAACTTTGCAGGATACTTTGTTCTGCAAAACGACGCATTGCAACGTGCGTCGTACGACGCTAGTGTGAAAGTAGCTTAAGTGCCTGTCACGGAATGTAACAATGCAACAGGGGGTTGGACAGTAGACAGAATAGCACACACTCAATGGGATGGAAATGGGGAGAAGTAGGCCCTACCAATAGGGAATGAGGGATAATAAATAATAATAATTATCTTTATATAGCGCTAACATATTCCGCAGCGCTTTACAGTTTTGCACACATTATCATCACTGTCCCCGATGGGGCTCACAATCTAGAATCCCTATCAGTATGTCTTTGGAATGTGGGAGGAAACCGGAGTGTCCGGAGGAAACCCACGCAAACACGGAGAGAACATACAAACTCTTTGCAGATGTTGTCCTGGGTGGGATTAGAACCCAGGACCCCAGCGCTGCAAGGCTGCTGTGCTAACCACTGCGCCACCGTGCTGTACACCTTCTAAACTCCAACCTGAGCCTGTCCCTGCTCTACCCTAACGCCCTAAGCGGGTCCTTCACCCCACCACCATTAGGAACCTCGTCCCTCTGTCAACTTGCACTGCCCTGGCTAGTGCACTGGCCGGCAACTGCACTAGCTTCACCACTGCAGATGCTACAACACAGGACAATGACAAACACGAGACACACAAGGTAAAAACACCAAATTTAGCTTAACAACTTTCTATACTGCAAAGCACCACACAGCAGAAGAAAGGCACCTGGGCCAATTATGTGAAACCAGCAGATTCACCACTGCAGCCAGAGAGTTCCTAACTCCAGGCTTGGTCAACATAGATTGCTCTATCACCGACAGTCAGCTGATGCATCAGGTGACTATTTAAAGGACGGTGGGAGTAGTCACAACCCACATCAGCTGACCTAGCCAGTCCGCAATTGCAGTACACTGCCAGCAAGGGAAACTGACAACATTAACTCCTGCTGGCCTGAAAGGAAAAAAGCTACATTTAAATCATAGTGGAACCAGAGCTGCCATGCATGCAAAATTGGATTGTGACAGTGCCGCTTTACAGATCTGGAATGTGGTCATACACACGAATCCATGATAACCCATGAATGGTTGTCAAATATAAGTGCTGCAGACATACCTGCCGGTTATGACACTCTCCATTTCCACAGTTTTTAGCTGCTGTGGAAACAGGTTTACGGCTCATGTAGATGAGCGTATAAACCTGACGTGTGCTATCCAGATCTTACATGGACAATCAGAGCGTCATCAGATTTTTGCAGATAGGTTTCTATTATACACCTAGAAAACGGTATTTGATCATGTACTTGTATGAAAATGGATCGCACAATGGTATCACACACAAAAAACAGCATACTGATAGTACATGGATGAAAATCTGATGAAAATTTTAAAAAAATTGTCCAATTTTTTGCATGAAACTCGGATGATTTTTTGTACACTTGTCCTAACTGTTGTTGAAACATTTCCCCATTTTGGTTGTTACAGTAATGGTTAAGAACTAGCATACTTTCATTTATGAAGCCTAAACTACAAAAAAGTGTCCAGTAAGGAATTTAAAGGACACTATCATTAGAAAGTCACACGTTGCATTTTGTTTATTATCTCTTCTGTCAGTAAAAATAAAAGATGAAATATTGCAGTTTTCAAAAGTGCTAACATCTAGTGGCCAAACGGGCTTAACTACTGACTTAGAGAACCAATATAGTCTCGCAATTCAAAATCAATAATACTCATTATTTTTTTTAATAATTAAAAATGTTCAAAAATGTTGAACTTTTCAGACTTCTTCAAGTTCTTTTAGCTGAGGTTAAATCACATTGTGATGCTCTCCTGAGACTCGTTGCTGCAGTCTGCATCTTGTACTCTTTGTAGTCATAAACTTGCTCAATATATTATGCAAGAAACCCTTGAAAACTAATACTTGTTCCATAAAATGTGTTTATGGTTTAGCGGTAAGAAAAATCATAGCAGATAAGAGTTCCAAGGCAACATATATTGCTTCATAACATGAACTTGTAAAACGCAACCGCACGCTTTATAAATGTCAAGACATGTTTACTACTATACTTGCATAATGCGAAGGGCAAGTAGGGAAGACGATACACTATAAGGCGTTATCCATGACTTTTATTATTTATGTGGGTGAGGCTAAGAACTGTCAGGCAGGTTGTTACTAACTACCTGCCTATTCTGCCCGGTGGTGATCTCTGCGAGCTCGGAGTGATCTCAGACTGCTTCTGCTGCCAATTCCTCTGCTTCACTTGCATCATGTCAGCAGAGCATCTTCTCCTGTTTCTCTCTGCTCTGTTGAGAGGGCATCTACTCCAATGTGATGCTAATTGACAGGTGTTTCCTGGCTACCTAACTGCTGTCAATCAGACATGATGAGACAGCTGACAGTCAGCATGATGTTGACAGTGACGCCACATCGACGGAACGGAAGAGGAAGAACCTCTCTGTTGACCAGAGGCAGGGGCTTTGCTAGGGTCCAATAAGATCAGGGGCCCAAGCCCCAAAGTGCATGTCTCCCCATACGACCCCCTACAGCCATTTAAAAGAGGATATATAAAGATATATAATTACAGTATACCGCTGTTGCTAACCAAATATACACTATACAGACAACAATATTATGAAAATACTACTATAATAGGCCAAAACAATACGGCTACAAAATATAATAATATCACCATTACCTCTACATAACAAAACACTATATACAAAAAACAATGATACCACCATACACCTTCTACATAATGACTGAAATACATTAAGCTGTTACTAAATAAAAAAATAAAGCTACTAAAAAGAGCAATATTACCACCATACAGTGGCATATATTGGTAGATACCAGTCCCACAGAACATACATGTAATTACAGTGCAGTTATAGATGGTGACTTACAGCTGACGTTCTTTCTGATTCAATTTGTTTAATTTTCCCATCTTTACCATCTGGTCCAGACCTCTATTACCACTTCTTCCAGCCAGGACTCGTCTGCAGAAATTATAACAAAAACACATTTGACCTCATTTCCAGCGCCGTCTTCATCTATTCCCAACCTACAAAACTTCCTATTCTGCTTGCACCTTCGGCGTCAAACAGTGACCCCAATATTTAAAAAATGGTGTCATTACTATGATTACTCCCCCCCAAAAAAATGAAATGGTGTCTCACAGAAAGTATTAATGCCTCTACTGTGCTACATAGAAAGGCCCTGTAAGCTTCTTTGAAGGATATAATATCTCAAGTGCCCCTTTCCAGCAACAAATACCCTTGAATGTCCACTTAAAGTTAACCATGCGCCTCCAAAAAATAATAATGGAACCTGAATGTCCCAATCAAAGCTAATAATGCCCCCATTTATTACAATGTCCTCTGAGTGCCCACATAGCTCTGTATATAAATTATGATGGTCCTACAGCCCAATTCAAAATATGATGGTCCCTAAAGCCCGTTATGACACATTGAGGACCCCAGAGCTCCTTATATATAGTAAAATGGCCACATAGCCCCCTATATACAAAAATGTATCTCCACTGCCCCTCTATATATAGTATGAGGCTCTATAGTGTCCTATATATCATATGATAGTCCCCGCAGCCCCATATATAGTATGATGGTCCCCATATACTGTATATAATTTCCAAACACATGAATGCTAACATTAATTGGCTCCAAAAATAAAAAAAGAGCCATGATAAAAAGTAATACATCTTTATTTAAATTCAAATATAAAAGCTTCTAAAAAAAACTGCGATTGCTTTGTATGAGGGCCGACACTATTCACTGAGTACAACAACTACTGCTGAAATGCATAATAACGGATGAGGTTTTATATAGCTTCAGTAACATTACCCCTCATATACATAATTAGCTTGAGAAACACAGTCTATAGTATAGTGATATACTGACACCTAAAAAGACACAGAACATGACTATAACCATAAAAGCACAGTTACCCAATGAAAATATATAGCAGTGCTTACTAAACACCAAATACTCAATGTGGGAATTTAGCCATTGGAAGGATTACTATTACCAGCTCTCCGTAATAGCAGAACACCTAGCCTTCTCTGTAGTCTGTTAAAGACCTGTCACAGGGCAAAAGTGGCCAGTGTTTGCTCTTCTTTTACTCCTGCTGCTTCCCTGAGTATTCTAGTTTTTTTGGTTGTTTTTTTTTTTTGCATTTTTAAATCCGCCATGACTTCAGAGAAATTGACCTTTTTATGTAGTCTTACTTTTTATGGTCTTTACTAGTGATGAGCGAGTATGCTCGTTACTTGAGTTTTCCGAGCATGCTCGGGTATTCTCCAAGTATCTTGGGCGTTCTCGTAGATTATGTTTGTGGTGCCGAAGCTGAATGATTTGCGGCTGCTTGACAACCTGAATACATCTGGGGATACCCTAACAATCAGGCCATCCCTGCATGTGTTCAGGTTGTCTAGCAGCTGTGGGGACTTAAACATAATCTACGAGCACACCCCAGATACTTGGAGAACACCCGAGCATGCTCGGAAAACCCAAGTAGCGAGCACACTCGCTCATCACTAGTCTTTACCAAAGAGGCATTGCTCAGAAGGTAATTATGCAGTGCAGCCTAATGAGACACCCCCACGCAATCCTGTGATCCCCACCCCCTTGGTAAAGACCACAGGAATTGGCTATAAAAGGAAAGTCCTATGTCTATGGAATTGTGTGGTGAATTTAAAAATAACAACAACAAAAAATCCAGAATACTCAGGGGAGCAGCAGGAATAAAATAAAAGTATTTTGAAAGTGGTGCCATGAAAAGCATATACAGTAATAATACAATAAAGTACATTTTTTCACACTGTAGATACACATATTTAGCAATAGTGTATGGGAATGTTTAGAGCAATTACCCGTTGTGATCAATAATGTTTCTGTTACCTTTCCAAAGTTTTTGCTACTTTTCCACCAAAAGATGAACTGTAAAATCTGATTGGTTGCTCTTGGCCACTGTTGTACTTTTCCCTTGCGCTAGCTGCACGGTCAGACACAGTCATTACACAGTACACAGCAGAGGCACATTTATTAGATTATCTCAGCACAGGAACATTTTATATAACCCCTTCACGACCTTGGAAGTATCCATATGTTTCGGTGGCCTGGAATTTACTGACCTTGTACATATGGATGCGTCCAGGCTATTTTGCATGCACAGGGGTTGTGCGCATGTGATCGACACTGGGTGTCAGCTGATTGAGGCAGCTAACACTAGGCATGCAGTTCCAGGAGCAGTGCCAGCACCACTAACAACACTTTAACCCCCCAAACTGTGATCACTGTGATCACAACATTTAGTAAACAGGCAGAGGGATGAAAGACCCTCTGCCCTTGGATCGGATACCTCGCGACGTTATCACGGGGTCCCGATCATTGCAATATTGACCCGATGTTGTTATGACGACATCTGGGTCACCAGGCACTAGCAAGGTAGTTAGATCATGTGCAGTGCATGACAGGGCTGGCAGGCTATAACGTATAGCAATGCTCCTGGTGCCCAAACAGTGGTTTCCCTCAAGTTGGTTATTGACAGCTGATTCTTTCTTTGAGGTAAAACATTGTTTAAAAACAGACAGGGAAATGTTTTACCTCACAGAAAGAACCAGCTGTGATCCCCCTCCTGTCCTGTCTGTACACTCTTTTTCTTCCTCCCCTGCCCAGGAGCTGTGGTATGATCAGACCATGTTCCTGTACGGTCAGACACAGCCATTACACAGTACACAGCAGGGACACATTTATACGATTATCTCAGCACAGGAACATTTTATTTAAACACATCCAATTGTGGAAACTATTATTATTCCCAGATCTAGTTATTAAAATGAACTTGGTTTATGAAGACTCGCTACACTCATCAGGAGGGCGTTAAACTAGAAGAAGAGGGGACGGGAAGAAAAACATTAGACTCGAACAAAGACGACCCAGGAAAACATACTCAGAAGGGAGGTAAGAACATTTCTAAAACAATTCACAGTGAGGAGATTGGAACAAAACAAAATCCTCTAAACTGCATGCTCGCAAACGCCAGAAGCCTGACAAACAAGATGGAAGAACTAGAAGCAGAAATATCTACAGGTAACTTTGACATAGTGGGAATAACCGAGACATGGTTAGATGAAAGCTATGACTGGGCAGTTAACTTACAGGGTTACAGTCTGTTTAGAAAGGATCGTAAAAATCGGAGAGGAGGAGGGGTTTGTCTCTATGTAAAGTCTTGTCTAAAGTCCACTTTAAGGGAGGATATTAGCGAAGGGAATGAGGATGTCGAGTCCATATGGGTTGAAATTCATGGAGGGAAAAATGGTAACAAAATTCTCATTGGGGTCTGTTACAAACCCCCAAATATAACAGAAAGCATGGAAAGTCTACTTCTAAAGCAGATAGATGAAGCTGCAACCCATAATGAGGTCCTGGTTATGGGGGACTTTAACTACCCGGATATTAACTGGGAAACAGAAACCTGTGAAACCCATAAAGGCAACAGGTTTCTGCTAATAACCAAGAAAAATTATCTTTCACAATTGGTGCAGAATCCAACCAGAGGAGCAGCACTTTTAGACCTAATACTATCTAATAGACCTGACAGAATAACAAATCTGCAGGTGGTTGGGCATTTAGGAAATAGCGACCACAATATTGTGCAGTTTCACCTGTCTTTCACTAGGGGGACTTGTCAGGGAGTCACAAAAACATTGAACTTTAGGAAGGCAAAGTTTGACCAGCTTAGAGATGCCCTTAATCTGGTAGACTGGGACAATATCCTCAGAAATAAGAATACAGATAATAAATGGGAAATGTTTAAGAACATCCTAAATAGGCAGTGTAAGCGGTTTATACCTTGTGGGAATAAAAGGACAAGAAATAGGAAAAACCCAATGTGGCTAAACAAAGAAGTAAGACAGGCAATTAACAGTAAAAAGAAAGCATTTGCACTATTAAAGCAGGATGGCACCATTGAAGCTCTAAAAAACTATAGGGAGAAAAATACTTTATCTAAAAAACTAATTAAAGCTGCCAAAAAGGAAACAGAGAAGCACATTGCTAAGGAGAGTAAAACTAATCCCAAACTGTTCTTCAACTATATCAATAGTAAAAGAATAAAAACTGAAAATGTAGGCCCCTTAAAAAATAGTGAGGAAAGAATGGTTGTAGATGACGAGGAAAAAGCTAACATATTAAACACCTTCTTCTCCACGGTATTCACGGTGGAAAATGAAATGCTAGGTGAAATCCCAAGAAACAATGAAAACCCTATATTAAGGGTCACCAATCTAACCCAAGAAGAGGTGCGAAACCGGCTAAATAAGATTAAAATAGATAAATCTCCGGGTCCGGATGGCATACACCCACGAGTACTAAGAGAACTAAGTAATGTAATAGATAAACCATTATTTCTTATTTTTAGGGACTCTATAGCGACAGGGTCTGTTCCGCAGGACTGGCGCATAGCAAATGTGGTGCCAATATTCAAAAAGGGCTCTAAAAGTGAACCTGGAAATTATAGGCCAGTAAGTCTAACCTCTATTGTTGGTAAAATATTTGAAGGGTTTCTGAGGGATGTTATTCTGGATTATCTCAATGAGAATAACTGTTTAACTCCATATCAGCATGGGTTTATGAGAAATCGCTCCTGTCAAACCAATCTAATCAGTTTTTATGAAGAGGTAAGCTATAGACTGGACCACGGTGAGTCATTGGACGTGGTATATCTCGATTTTTCCAAAGCGTTTGATACCGTGCCGCACAAGAGGTTGGTACACAAAATGAGAATGCTTGGTCTGGGAGAAAATGTGTGTAAATGGGTTAGTAACTGGCTTAGTGATAGAAAGCAGAGGGTGGTTATAAATGGTATAGTCTCTAACTGGGTCGCTGTGACCAGTGGGGTACCGCAGGGGTCAGTATTGGGACCTGTTCTCTTCAACATATTCATTAATGATCTGGTAGAAGGTTTACACAGTAAAATATCGATATTTGCAGATGATACAAAACTATGTAAAGCAGTTAATACAAGAGAAGATAGTATTCTGCTACAGATGGATCTGGATAAGTTGGAAACTTGGGCTGAAAGGTGGCAGATGAGGTTTAACAATGATAAATGTAAGGTTATACACATGGGAAGAGGGAATCAATATCACCATTACACACTGAATGGGAAACCACTGGGTAAATCTGACAGGGAGAAGGACTTGGGGATCCTAGTTAATGATAAACTTACCTGGAGCAGCCAGTGCCAGGCAGCAGCTGCCAAGGCAAACAGGATCATGGGGTGCATTAAAAGAGGTCTGGATACACATGATGAGAGCATTATACTGCCTCTGTACAAATCCCTAGTTAGACCGCACATGGAGTACTGTGTCCAGTTTTGGGCACCGGTGCTCAGGAAGGATATAATGGAACTAGAGAGAGTACAAAGGAGGGCAACAAAATTAATAAAGGGGATGGGAGAACTACAATACCCAGATAGATTAGCGAAATTAGGATTATTTAGTCTAGAAAAAAGACGACTGAGGGGCGATCTAATAACCATGTATAAGTATATAAGGGGACAATACAAATATCTCGCTGAGGATCTGTTTATACCAAGGAAGGTGACGGGCACAAGGGGGCATTCTTTGCGTCTGGAGGAGAGAAGGTTTTTCCACCAACATAGAAGAGGATTCTTTACTGTTAGGGCAGTGAGAATCTGGAATTGCTTGCCTGAGGAGGTGGTGATGGCGAACTCAGTCGAGGGGTTCAAGAGAGGCCTGGATGTCTTCCTGGAGCAGAACAATATTGTATCATACAATTATTAGGTTCTGTAGAAGGACGTAGATCTGGGTATTTATTATGATGGAATATAGGCTGAACTGGATGGACAAATGTCTTTTTTCGGCCTTACTAACTATGTTACTATGTTACTATGTTATGTGAAAACCTCTTTAAAAAGAGCTATAGTCTAAGGCTAGGTTCCCATTGCGCTAATGGGAACGCGCTAACGGACAGCGTTGCACGGCAAAATTAACGCCATGCAACGCGTCCGTTAGCGCGCCCATTCACGGCAATGGGAAAGCGCAGCACTAGCGCGTGCCATGTTCGGCACGCGCTAGCGACGCGCCGGTGTTTCCTGGCGCGCCGCGGACGCTGCTTGCAGCGTCCGAGGCGCGCCCACGGTCCTTTCCCCGCTCTCGCAGATCGGGGATCTGCGAGAGCGGGGACGTTACCGCGACCCCGGGACGCGGCCCCGTTAAAAACATTGCGTTAGCGCAACCCGCTAGCGCTAGCGCTAAACGGATTGCACTAACGCAATGTGACCCTAGCCTAAGCGATTCCATTGGTCCTTCAAGTTTCCATTGATTTTTATAGCAGGGTGAATATGATAGTCCACTGCTTCTACTCTACTCATCAGATGCAACGGAATCCTGTTAAAACTTACTCAGCTCTCCATTGTGAAGAGAGTGGTATGCTTTGTCCTTGATTATTGTGCCTCCACATGTCGTAGTACTCGAATTGAGAATGAAATCTTTCTATAGCCCGTGTCTTCAGAGGAATGACAGCTAATGCATGAATAACTCTTTGACATCGTGACAAATGGTCTTGTCATGTGAGTAGACTGTGACAGTGAGCTTGACTTTCATGTTCTCCTTTGTTTTTCTCCGCCGATGCCCTTATGTATTATGCATTTTCTTTGTTTAGTAGCAGACATTGTATTGGCTTATGTATTGTATTTTAAACTCAGTGGCCAAGTAAAGCTTATTATGGCATATTATTTAATTTACTGATGTACAGATAACACATTTTTGGTGGCATTCACAATGACAAAAACTGGCGATCCTACCTTGTCTGTCTCATCTCATCTATCTACATATTTATTTATCTGTCGAAATATCTGTTTATCTATCGACATGTATCAAAAATGTAGGCAGAACGTCCTTCAGTAAATCTTAGAAAGATATTTATTCCATGCCCAAGATATGCAATGTCTCACCTCTAATCATGATACTGTCTCACATGTTGGAACAGAAACGTTGCATACCTTGGGCATGGAAGAAATATCTTTCTAAGATTTATTGAAGAACTCGCCGTCTCTATTTTTGCTTCTTGTATTTTGAGATCTGACTACTACATCTATCTGTCTGTTTGTCTGTCTGTCTATCTTTCTATCTATGTATCCAGAGATTGGCGGCAGGACACCATTCAACTGAAATAAAAACCGTCTTATTTAATGGTCCATCATGGCGATGTTTCAGTTCTTTAGTGAGAACCTTTCCCAAGCTTGAATAGTGTGCTGCCTCCAATCTCTAGATACATATTATAGGTTTGGTGGTTACTAATCTATGTATCTATCTATCTATCTATCTATCTATCTATCCCATATCTATCTATCTATCTATCTATCTATCTATCTATCTATCTATCTATCTATCTATCTATCATCTATCTATCTATCTATCCCATATCTATCTGTCTATCTATCGATCATCTATCTATATATCTATCCCATATCTATCTATCTATCTATCTATCTATCTATCTATCTATCTATCTATCTATCTATCTATCGATCTATCCTCTATCTATCTTTCCCATATCTATCTATCTATCTATCTATCTATTTATCTAGCTATCTATCCATTCATCTTATGCATATAACTACTGTTGATTGCCTCTCATGATTTGATCCAGTGTCCCAAATATAAGCACAATAAAGAGGCATTACCAGTATGTCTAATAGAAAAAAAACAGTCATCTTTTTCTATTGAAAAACAACCTCCTTAGGACCATAGCCACCAAATATCTAGCACAGGAGAGATGTTTGCTATGTGCTTAGCACTGTTACCATCCAGCATTAAAATGTTTGATTCATAGTGAGAGAACCAACTCCATTTTGTGAATGTGGTGTCCATCTTGTCTTATAACTCCTGTGTTATGGTGATCAAATAACACTTCTAGGCGGTTTTACGCACGTGAAGTTCCTATTGGCTCATATTTTTTTATAAAACTTTTCTTTTGTGTGTGGCACTATTTTACTTTGGGCTCTGTATTAATAAACAAGAAATCCTGAGTACACCATACAAGGCTGTGCTGTATTCATTATGAATTTGGAGTTCTAATGGCACAGAAGAGAGTGTATTTCGCACACATCATCACCTGTATCGAGTTTGTATGTTCTCCGTATGTATGTTTGGGCTTCAGTCCAAAACCATTTATTATTATTATTATTTATTATTATAGCTCCATTTATTCCATGGCGCTTTACATGTGAGAAGGGGTATACATAATAAAAAACAAGTACAATAATCTTGAACAATACAAGTCACGACTGTTACATGAGGAGAGAGGACCCTGCCCGCGAGGGCTCACAATCTACAAGGGATGGGTGAGTATACAGTAGGCGAGGGTAGAGCTGGTCATGCAGTGGTTTGGTGGTCACTGCAGGTTGTAGGCTTGTCGGAAGAGGTAGGTCTTCAGGTTCTTTTTGAAGGTTTCCACAGTAGTCGAGAGTCTGATGTGTTGTGGTAGAGAGTTCCAGAGTCGGGGGGATGCGCGGGAGAAATCTTATATGTGATTGTGGGAAGAGGAGATAAGAGGGGAGTAGAGAAGGAGATCTTGGGAGGATTTAAGGTTGCATGCTGGTAGGTATCGGGAGACGAGGTCACGGATGTATGGAGGAGACAGGTTGTGGATGGCTTTGTATGCCATGGTTAGGGTTTTGAACTGGAGTCTCTGGGTAATGGGGAGACAGGGAAGGGATTGACAGAGAGGAGAGGCCGGGGAATGGCGGGGGGATAGGTGGATTAGTCGGTGGTGGATTTTGGTATATTACATCCCTTGAAATTGACAAAGGAGTGTTTTAGTTAGGGAAATTAGCTTGTGAGGGCAGTGGTTGATCACAATCTTTGTATAGTGCAGCAGAATAAGTTGCCACTATATAAGGCATAGAAAAATATAGCTGATAAGAACCTTGAGAAAAGCTTCTGATAAAAGTAGAAACATTGTAGATTAAACCTTGCTCTACATTTCCTAGCTTTTTATACATAATTATATTTAGCATCAGTGTAAGTGGTTAAACATTTGAACAGCCATTATTAAAGATCTCTATCAGAGACCCCCTTAGCCATGGGTGACATGATCAAAAAAAATGTAATAAGAACAATAAATGCAGGAACAGACCTCGGGGTCCTGCATTTATGGAATGGAAGTCATTTAAAGTTGGGCTTGAAATCAGCTCATTTTATGTTCTCCTCTAGAGGATCAGCACTTTTCAGCTGTCATCCCTGAAGGTTACAGTCGTTAGCCTTCAGCCAAATGTCCTGTTAGCCAGGATGTTATGACACTTTCTCTAGTTCATAGTTAACATTCTTAGTTGTATAGGATATTTTAATGCATATCAAGCTTTTTTGCACCTTTTTCGACTTCGCAGTTAGTAGGGGTGGACATGTTAAAGGCAATCTGTCATTTTAATAGTGGCATCTGATCTGCTTGCAGGATGTTATTGAGCGGGAGGAGCTGATCAGATTGATATCTAGCGTATATTATGGGAAAAGTTTCAGTATAACTTACATTTTATCCAGTGAATATCCCTGGTGTTTGAGTACATGAGTACAGTGGGTGTTTCTATTCAGTGATTGACAGTCTTCTACGACATCTATAGTTGTTCATGGAGAGATAGCTATCAGTCACTGAGTAGGACCACCCACTGGACTCACGTCCATATAAACATCAATGATTTAAATAAATAAAATACAAGTTTGCTGAATCTTTTCCAACCAAACCTGCATATCGTGCTGCTCAGCTTCTCCTTATTTATACCATGTCATCCACAGAGCGGGCTGCATGTGACGGGTACAGATTTGTGCTTTATCTTTTCCCCTTTACTTTTACTACTTGTAGTTGTTCTGAAGTAGCATTTTCTTACTACGCTTCACCAGTATGTCCATATTGTAACCTAATCATAGTCAATTGTCATTTGAATAACAGAAATGCAATTGTAATGACTCCAGAATCTGATGGCTGTTGATACTGCAGAGATGCATGAAATAACCTCATATAACTAATTTCCTGACTGTATCATCCATATGCATTATTTTTTCAGTTGACATCTGATACAAATTTAGCATTAATCACTAATTAGTCTTTTCCCACTAAATACTTTATTCACCTTTTCAGAAGATAGGTTACATATGGGATTGGTGAGAACAGCGTAGCACTCGGGAGAGAAAAAACAAGTGTAAATATCATGAATAAGCAGTTATGATCACCTGGTCAGGAAAGCACTCAGATCAGCCAAGAGCAAACCACTGAGATCAGCTAAGCTTATTGAGGGGTAATATATTTGTAAATGCATCGTCTGAAACTAAGAAACCCATCAATCACTGCCAGTCCTCACAGTATGAAGTCATACAAGGGTATGTATCAAAACAAAATGTCTAAGCCTAATGAGTAACTGCCATTTTCATTTTTATTTCATAAATTAGTAGTAAACATGAAACTAAAAAAATTTGTAATATTTCTTATTAGATAAATCTTCTGCTTTCTCCTCCTGGACTGGTCTTTCTTTCTCATTTCATTAGTAAAATCTGTATTCTGTAAAGACTTATTTTCCCATTATTCAGATAGGAGATGTCAGTTGGTGCTTTTAAAATTCAATGGAGGGAGGAGCCTAGAGGCAGTCACAGACATTCTGATAAAGATCTACTAAAATGACAGTTACAGATTTCCATAGAACTGCATGAGTAGCAGCTGCCATCCCCTATCTCAGTAGGAAAGTCTCTATTCACTGAAGACAGATTTTACCCAGGAATTTTGAGAATGAAAGATCAGTCGTGGCAGAGAAAGAAGCTGATTTCTCTAATAAGGTCTAATACACAGTTTCTTATTTTCATTGATTTATAACAAAAAATAAAATGGTTACTCTTCAAAGTTAATGAGTCATATGTAAAAAAAGTGTCTGTGTCAACAGTTTTGCACTAATACCACAATAAAAATAATAAAAAAGTAATGGGTCCAGAAAATTCTTATCTTCCCTCGCTGACAACTTTATCTTTCAAAAGGTAGAAGAGAGAGCAAAAGCATCAGCCATCTTGGACTTAATTCTTAACAGTGAGGAAATGGTGGAGTAAAGGCGGCCAGGAATTTAGGAGACAGCGATCATACTATCCTTGAATTTTGTAGTGCAAGAAGAGGAAGACCTGTACTCAGACTTTAAGGTTGGACCTAAGAAAGACAGATTTGGATGAACTCAGAAAGAGGGTAGGGAAGGTTCGATGGCTGGATGTTCTAAAGGACTAAAGTGTCCAAGAAGGATGGAAGATTTTGCTAAATTAAATTTTCATTGCGTAATCAGTAGCAATCTCGAAAAGAGGGAAGAATTGGAAGCATTGAAGAAGACCAGGATGGATCAACACAGAACTTAAACAGTTGCTAAAAAGGAACAAAGAAATGTATATCAAATGGAAAGAGGGGGGCATATCTAAAGAGGAATATAATGGTGTCTGCAGGTAATGCAGGGCAAGCGTTAGAAAAGCTAAAGCCAGTAATGGAGGCTTGCAATGGAGACCAAAAACAATAAAAAGGGATTTGGGCGGTATGTCAAAATGAAAAGAAAAGTAAAAGATGCTATAAGATTTTTACAGAATGAAAATGGTGAAGTGGTAAAAAATGATGTTGAGGAGGCCGAACTTTTAAATTCCTATTTTGCATTTGTGTTCTCTATGATAGCAATTGTAACATCAACTGATCTTTACGGTGCCATTGAAGGAATAAAATAATCCACACTATCTCTAAAGAAAGAGATGATAAGGGAACACTTAAATTTAGCTCATTTAAATTTATTTAGATCTCCTTGTCCAGATGAATTATATCCTAGGGTACTGAAACAGGTAGCAGAGGAAATTGTACAACCACTAGCCATAAACGTTAAAAAGTTCTGGAGAACAGGAGAAGACCCAAAAGATTGAAGAAGGGAAAATGCTCTCCGTCTTCAAAAAAGGAAAAAAAGATCCGTCTTCAAAAAAGGAAAAAAAGATGGAGCCAGGAAATTACAGGCCAGTGAGCCTTATTTCTTTACCAGAGATATTTCTTTACCAAAGATATTTGAACAAATTATTAAATAGCATGTATGTAAGTACTTGGATAAGAATACAGTAATCAGAGCCAGCATGGGTTTGTAGCAAACAAGTCATGCCAGACTAATCTAAGTTTCTTCTATGATGGAGTCACTGACTGTATGCATCAAGGAAATGCGGTAGATATAGTATATATTGACTTCAGCAAAGCATTTGATAAAGTATCTCATTATCCTTATTAAAAAAATGACCAAGTATGTGTTTAAAAAGGCTACGGTTAAGTAGAAAAAAATGACCAAGTATGTGTTTAAAAAGGCTACGGTTAAGTAGATTCATAACTGTGTCAGTTATCGTACTCAATGGGTGGTAATAAATGGTTTTAAAAATAAAGATTATTATTATTGGAAGAGTGTTTGAAGTGGGGTACGACAAGACACTGTCCTGACCCCAGGGTTGTTTAACATTTTTATAAATGTAGATAAGGGAACAGAAAGTAAACTAGTCAAATTTACAGATGATGCAAAGCTAGGAGGGATAGCACTAGAGAAGACAGATAAAAGTTTCAGAAGAATCTGAATAAGCTTGGACAATGGGCAGCAACTAAGAGAATGGTATTTAACAGGAAAAAATGCAAGATTCTACATCTGGGCAAGAAAAACAAAAATTACATCTACATAATAGGAGGAATAGAACTAAGCAACAGCACGTGTGAAAAAGACTTGGCTATATATAATAGATCACAGGCTGCACTTGAGTCAGTACATCAAAAAAGGCAAACACAGTTTTAGGATGTATTAAGAGAACCATAGAGTCTAGATCACTTGAAGTAATTATCCCCCTCTACTCCTCCTTGGTCAGACCTCATCTGGAATACTGTGTCCAGTTCTGGGCACCACATTTTAATAATGACATTGAAAATGGAGCAAGTTCAGAGAAGAGCTACCATGATGGTGATCGAACTGCAAACTATGTTTTACGAGGCATGGTTAAAGGATCTGGAAATCTTCAGCTTGCAGAAAAGAAGGCTAAGAGGAGACTTAATTACTGCCAACAAATATCTAAAGGGATGTTGCAGTGTAGAGGGATCACCCTTAGGCCAGTGTCACACTTGCAACTGCAATGCGAGAAACTCGCGCATCAATACCAGGCATCTCTTCGGACCGGAGCATTCAGCTGCAAATACATGCAGCCACATACTTTGGTCCTGAGTGCCGGTGGCAGTGCTGGGTATTGAGGCGAGATACTCGCGCGAGTTTCTCACATTGCAGTTGCAAGTGTAACACCGGCCTAATTCTCATCTGCACATGGAAATACGAGAAGCAATGGAATGAAAATGAAAGGGAGAAGGTGCAGATTAGATATTAGAAAAAACTTTTGACAATGTGGGCGATCAATCAGTGGAACTGGCTGCCATGAGAGGTGGTGAGATGTCCTGCAATGGAAGTCTTCAAACAGAGGCTGAACAGACATCTGTCTGAGATGTTTTAGTGAATCCTGCATTGATCGGGGGGTTTGACACTCCTGAAGGTCCCTTCCAGCTCTAATATTTTATGGAAAAAAAGGTATTACATCTTCGCCATTTTTTTATTATAAATTGACAAATTTGTAAGTATTGTCAGTGCTACTTGCTGCCTGTTGATATTTTGCCATTTGCCATTTGTGCTTCATTTATTTAGCATATGCTTAAAGCCAAATAAACCTCATTTACACTAAAAACTGTGTGAATTATGCAACAAGTCCTTAAAATATTGATTAAATTAGTCTATTGTACTGCATAGATGAATATCAATATCACACTCCACATCTGTACTGTTACCACCTGCCACAATTCTTGCAGACACCAAAGTTGGCAATTGCGGGGTATACATTAGCAAAAGTGTTTGTAAGCAAACGTGATTTGAAACCATTCCACAGAAAACTATATCTGGATTGCCTTACTCTGTTTTTCAATATTTCCAAATAAGCCATATTTCATGCCAACAGAGCGACACCTTGCTATCAAATTCAATTGTCCATGGTCCATGAGTTTTATTTTTCTGGACAACAATCAAGAAAAGCAAAAAAGTTTATGATCAAGCTGAGAAAACATAAACCATAAAAAGTCGAAGCAATTTGTGTGTATATCGATAGCGCAGTATACCAATGTGAACACATTAATTGCTTGTGTTGTAACCTGTAAAATGATGGTAATTACAATCACATTAACCTGCTGAAGCACTGCTAACTTTGAAAAAAAAATCACAATTTTTTTTTTTACAGAGATTGGCCAATAGTCCACTTTTTTACAAAAAAAATAAACTAGCAATTTTTGGCATCACTGTATATTCTCTACGTGTTCCTGAAACAGACTATGAAAAACACAGAAGTTAAGGAGTTAATTTCCTGTTGATCTGTTCTGTGAAGCCAAGAGGTTGTGGCTTAATTATTTTTCTATATAAAACCAAATAGGAGACTCATCTTAACCCCTTAACGACCACCAATACGCCTTTTAACGGTGACAGTTAAGGGTACTTATGCCTCGGCACTGCTTTTTAACAGTGCTGAGAAATAAGTGTAGAGCACCCTCCAGAGTTAGAATTTCTCCGAGGTCTCGGCTACTGGGGATAGCTGAGACCCCTGAGAGCATGATTCGTGTCGGTTTTTACCGACCCCAGTGTTGCAATCGCCGTTATTAACGGTATAATGGTGACCACAAAAAAAAGTTGATTTCCCATTTAATTTCTCTCTCCTCTGATGTGATCGCACATCAGAAGAGAGACAAATGGGGTCCCCCGAATTTTTCCCATTGCTTCATTTTGATCACTGTGATAGACCCTATCACAGTGATGAAATTAAAAAAATAGTAAATAAAACCCCAAATTATCACCCACTTATTTAGTGAAAAATAGGAAAAAAATATAAATATTTATTTCCATTTTTCCATTAGGGTTAGAAATGGGCTAAAGCGAGTTGAGCTAAAGTTAAAATTATGGTTGGGCTAAAGCTAGGGTTAGGTTTGGGCTAAAGCTAGGGTTAGGGTTGGGCTAAGGTTGGGGCTAGGGATAGGGTTGAGCTAAAGTTTGGGTTAGGGTTGGGCTTAAGTTAGGTTTAGGGTTGGGCTAAATCTAAGGTTGGGCTAGGGTTAGGGTTGTGGTTATGGTTGGGATTATGGCTAGGGTTGGGATTAGGGTTAGGGGTATGTTGGGGTTAGGATTGGAGTTTGAATTGGGGGGTTCCACTGTTTAGATACATCAGGGGTTCTCCAAACGTGAGATGTGCCACTATTGATTCCAGCCAATTTTGCTTTCAAAAAGTCAAACGGTGCTCCCTCCCTTCTGAGCCCTGCCATGCTCCCAAACAGTAGCTTTCCCCCACATATGGGGTATGGTGTACTCAGGAGAAATGGCACAACACATTTTGTGCTACATTTTCTCCTTTTACCCTTGTGAAAATAAAAAAGTTTGGGTCTAAAGTAAACTTTCTGAAAAAAGTAAAGTGTTAATTTTTTTTTTCTTCCACATTGCTTTAGTTCCCGTGAAGCATCTGTGGGGTTAATAAACTTTTTGAATGTGGTTTTCTGCACATTGAGGGGTGCAGTTTTTAGAATGGTGTCACTTTTGGATATTTTTTGTCATATATTGACCCCCCAAACACTTCCAATGTGAGGTGGTCCCTAAAGAAAAATGGTTTTGTAAAAATAAGAAATCGATGGTCAACTTTTAACCCTCATAATGTCCCCACAAAAATAAATAATATTTTCAAAACTGTGCTGATGTAAATTTGACATGTGGGAAATGTTATTTATTAACTATTTTGTGTGACACGACTGATTTAAGGGCACAAAAATTTAAAGTTTGAAAATTCCAAAATGTTCAAAATTTTTGCCAAATTTCCATTTTTTCATAAATTAATGCAATAATGAAATAAATTTTACCACTATCATGAAGTACAATATGTCACGAAAAAACAGTCTCAGAATCAGTGGGATCTGCTAAAGCGTTCCAGAGCTATAGCCTCATAAATTGACAACGGTCAGAATTGTATAAATTGGCTTGGTCATTAAGGTCAAAATTGGCTCTGTCACTAAGGGGTTAAATATTCCCCTGTTGCTTACCCTATAGCTATACAGTTACATACGACGAAAGAAAATTGCAACAATGTGGTGGCAAATTAAAATATATAAATCTATAGATAATGGTGTATCAGCACTATTCCAGCAGATGTATTAATTCATAATATATAGCCTCCCTCCTTTAAAGTCACCAACAGTAGTAGTATTGAGCAAACATTAAATATGGTTGACTGACTAAGTAATGGATATTACAATGGTGAATGCATAGCTTGTGATATAACATAATTTATTTGTGATCAATAGCTATTCACATACCATGATAGTAAAGTAATGTACATGATTCATAGATAATCACCAATTGCATTATATGATGGTAGATAAACATGCATCATTCATAAAAGGTTCAATTGCCTGTTATGTTTGCTAATGACAGGTGTTATGAAGGCAATCCAGAAACACAGTGTGCTAAGCGATCAGAGCGCACACAGTGATCTGACAAATACCCAAAAATACAAGAACGAGCTCTGAGACGTGGAAACTCTGTAGACTGCACACCTGATCCTATCCTAAACACAACTAAAAGCGGCTGTGGATTGCGCCTAACAACTACCTAGGCAACTCGGCACAGCCTAAGAAACTAGCTAGCCTGAAGATAGAAAAATAGGCCTGACTTGCCCCAGAGAAATTCCCCAAAGGAAAAGGCAGCCCCCCACATATAATGACTGTGAGTAAGATGAAAAGACAAAACGTAGGGATGAAATAGATTCAGCAAAGTGGGGCCCGATATTCTAGGACAGAGCGAGGACAGTAAAGCGAACTTTGCAGTCTACAAAAAACCCTAAAGCAAAACCACGCAAAGGGGGCAAAAAAAAACCACCGTGCCGAACTAACGGCACGGCGGTACACCCTTTGCGTCTCAGAGCTTCCAGCAAAACAAAAGACAAGCTGGACAGAAAAAAAGCAACAAAAAAGCAAAAAGCACTTAGCTATACAGAGCAGCAGGTCACAGGAACAATCAGGAGAAGCTCAGATCCAACACTGAAACATTGACAAGGAGCAAGGATAGCAGCATCAGGCGGAGTTAAGTAATGAAGCAGTTAACGAGCTCACCAGAACACCTGAGGGAGAAAGCTCAGAAGCTGCAGTACCACTTGTGACCACAGGAGTGAATTCAGCCACAGAATTCACAACAATTGCCCCACTAGTCATTGTCAGCAGTATCGTAAATAGGATTATATACAATTTTTAGCCTAAAAATAAATAAAACCATTTCATTTAATAAATTCATATTAAATAGTATTATAGTCCATTTAACCCCTTTCTGACATCGGATGTAATAATCCGTCCATGTGACCTGGGCCTTTTTGACCACTTCCGTGCCATCACCTGTGCACGTGGGTGGTGGGCGGTCGAGCGCCGCCGGGTGTCAGCTGATTCTGATAGCTGCCTCCCAGCACTAAGTGCCAAGAGCTGTCACGCACCGCTCCTGGCACTTCAACCTCTGAAATGCGACTGAACACGATTGCGGCATTTCGGGAGCTGGCAGGGGTCTGACAGCCCTTCTGCCTATAAATCGTGGACCCCGTGTTGCGATGCACGGTCCCCATCGTTGCCATGGTGACAAGATGTCGTCATGACAACATCCGGGTCCCCAGAGCTAGGAAAATTGCTGATCATGTGTAGTGCATTGCAGAGCTGACAGTTTTTAGAGCATTGGGATGCTGCTACATCTCCATGCTGTAGAAGCGATCAGCCTGCAAAAAGTGATAGTCCTATAGTGGGACAAAGTAAAAAAGTTAAAAAAAGGTTTTTAAATAATTGTAAAAATATATATTTTTAATTCAGAAATAAGAAAATCAAAAGATGCCGTATCCATAAATAAATATTTGTATGGAAAAACCAAAACAATAAAAGTACACATATTTGGTATCGCTATGTCCGCAACGACCACACCTATAAAACTGTGCCACTAGTTAACCCCTTTAGTGAACACCATAAAAAAAATATAAAAAACAAGGCAAAAAACAATGCTTTGTCATAATACCACCAAACAAAAAGTGGAATAAAACTTGATAAAAAAGATGGATATAAATAAACATGGTACTGCTGAAAATGTCATGTTGTCCCGCAAAATGCAAGCCACCATACAGCTCCATCAGCGGCAAAAAAAAAAAGTTATGTAGTTATTTTTTCTTCACTGCTCAATGGTATAAAATTCTGTGACACACCCGTGGTGTCAATATAATCACTGCACCCCTAGATGAATTCATTGAGAGGTGTAGTTTGTAAAATGGGGATACTTATGGGGGTTCTGCAGTTTTGGCTCTCCCAGTGGGTCATGGTACCTGCAAACCCTAACCGTAAAATCTGGCGCTCCTTGCCTTCTGAGCTTTGCACTGTGCCTGAATAACATTTATCAATTACATGTAGGTTATTGCGCACTCAGGAAAAAACGGACCTCAGTTGTAAAAAGTTTGGAGAAAAAAGTCATTTTTGTTGGAAAGATGTGATTTTTTTTTTATTTTCACAGCTCAGCGTTATAAACTTCTGTAATGCACCTGGGATTTCAAGGTGCTCTGTGCACATCTAGATAAGTTCCCTGAGGGGTCTGGTTTCCAAAGTTATATCACTTGTGGGGGATTTTCACTGTTTACTCACGTCAGGGGCTCTCCAAACACGCCATGGCATTCCCCAATTGTTCCAGCAAATCTTGCATTCAAAAAGTCAAATGGCGCTTCTTCCATTCCGAGCTCTGCTGTTCACCCAAAGAGTGGTTTTCTCCCTCATTTGGGGTATCGGCATGCTCAGGAGAATTTACACAATAAATTTTGCGGTCCATTTTTACCTGTTACCCTTGTCAAAATAAACCATTTGGATCTGAAGTCCATTTTTCGTGAAAAAAAGTTAGATTTTAATATTTTTTTTTTCAAAAAATTCCTGAGAAGCACCTGAAGTGTTAATAAACTTTTTGAATGTGGTTTTGAGCAACTTGAGGGGTGCAGTTTTTAGAATGGTGTCACTTTTAGGTATTTTCTATCATGTAGACCCCTCAAAGTGACTTCAAATGTGATGCGGTCCCTAAAAAAAATGTTTTGTAAATTTTGTTGGAAAAATGAAAAATCACTGGTCAACTTTTAACCCTTATAACTTCCTAACAAAAAAAAGTGTTGGTTCCAAAATTGTGCTGATACAAAGTAGACATGTGGGAAATGTTATTTAATAACTATTTTGTGTGACATATCTCTGTGATTTAAGGGCATGAAAATTCAAAGTTGGGAAATTGCGAAATTTTTCCAAATGTTTGCCAAATTTCCATTTTTTTTTCCAAATAACAGCAAGTCATACCAAAGAAATGTTACCACTCTCATGAAGTACAATATGTCTTGAAAATACATTCTTAGAATCACCGGGATCCGCTGAAGCGTTGCAGAGTTATTACCTTATAAAGTGACAGTGGTCAGAATTGGAAAAATTGGGGTTAAATAAGCGTCAAGAGCAGGTAAAAAAATATATTAACATATCTTAGGAAGTCCCTTCCTGACGCAGTTGCTTGCTTTCATCCCTGAGGGCTGGCCCCTGGATGGACATCAATGGCCCCAGTCTCCCATTTCATCTCACATTTCTTATATTTGACTGCCATGTGAATCTCCTTGGACCAGTGTTATTAATTGGCATAGAGTAGTGGTTGTATGTATATATGCATACTGTATATAGATTCAATGCAGCCTAGTGCTCTATGACTTTCATATTTTTCATGTCTTATAAACACCTTGCTGAGATCAAACATAACTAGCCTATGTTTGATTCAAGTAGTGGATATCCACGGTTTAACTTGTATATTCGATTTTACTTTGTGTTTATGTATTTAATGTGTCTATTTTATCCATTCTATTATTGTGTAAATATATTGCACATTAACAGTTTGAAAGCTGGCATTTAATTTAATTATTTTTTTGTCTTACTGCAGACAAGTTAGAGTTGGAGGCTCCTGCTGCAGACTAGTAACTTACAGTTAGACACAGCACAGTGAAGAGAACGAACGGGACATAGCTGAGCTCCTGAAGTACACAGAGATGATTTATTATTATTATTATTTATTATTATAGCGCCATTTTTTCCATGGTGCTTTACATGTGAGGAGGGGTGTACATATTAAAACAAGTATAATAATCTTGAACAATACAAGTCACAACTGGTACAGGAGAGAGGACCCTGCCCACGAGGGCTCACAATCTACAAGGGATGGGTGAGGATACAGTAGGTGAGGGTATAGCTGGTCGTGCAGCGGTTTGGTCAATCGGTGGTTACTGCAGGTTGTAGGCTTGTCAGAAGAGGTAGGTCTTCAGTTTCTTTTTGAAGGTTTCGATGGTAGGCGAGAGTCTGATATTTTGTGTTAGAGGGTTCCAGAGTGGGGGGATGCATGAGAGAAATCTTGTATGCGATTGTGGGAAGAGGAGATAAAAGGGGAGTAGAGAAGGAGATCTTGTGAGGATCGGAGGTTGCGTGCAGGAAAGTACCGGGAGACGAGGTCACAGATGTATGGAGGAGACAGGTTGTGGATGGCTTTGTATGTCATGGTTAGGCTTTTGTACTGGAGTCTCTGGGTGATGGAGAGCCAGTGCAGGGATTGACAGAGAGGAGAGGCCGGGGAATAGCGGGGGGACAGGTGGATTAGTCAGGCAGCAGAGTTTAGAATAGATTGGAGGGGTGCAAGAGTGTTAGAGGGGAGGCCACAGAGCAGGAGGTTACAGTAGTCGAGGCGGGAGATGATGTGGGCATGGACTAGGGTTTTTGCAGATTCTTGGTTTAGGAATGTACGCATCCGTGAAATATTTTTGAGTTGGAGGCGGCAGGAAGTGGAAAGGGTTTGGATATGTGGTTTGAAGGAGAGATCAGTGTCAAGGATTAATCCAGATAGAAGAAAAAGCGGCAGCACTCACCAGTCTTGACAGCAGGTAATCCTTTATTGACACATACTCTTCACGGCTCGGGGGTGAATATTTACAGATGAGTGTACAGGTAAAACGACGGCCGTTTCGCGTTACTCGAGTGCTTCAACAGGTCTGTTGAACACAGACCTGTTGAAGCGCTCGAGTAGCGCGAAACGGCCGTGAAGAGTATGTGTCAATAAAGGATTACCTGCTGTCAAGACTGGTGAGTGCTGCTGCTTTTTCTTCTGTCTGGATCATTGCATTGTTATACCTTCTTGGTGTGAGCACCCGAGGTCTTGCTGTTCGGCTGATATCTATGCTTGCCGGGTCCGGTGTGTCGGCTCTGACGTCCTGGTGGTGCGGTCAGCTGTATCTGGATCTACGACTATACGAGTGTCAAGGATTACCCCAAGACAGCGGGCTTGTGGGACTGGGGAGAGTGGGCAGCCGTTTACTGTAATGGATAGGTTCGTTGGGGAGGTCGTGTGAGATGGGGGAAAGACGATGAATTCTGTTTTGTCCATGTTAAGTTTTAGAAATCTAGCGGAGAAGAAGGATGAAATAGGGAATGATTTCTTTATTTCTCAATTTTCCAAAGGTTGTCCGGCCATATGCTAAAAGTCCGTAGTCACTCTATGTGACAGCAGACTTGGGAGTCCTCATAGTGTGCGCATTGCACGCTGTTAGGATTTCCTGCACCAGGAGCGGGTGGTCATGTGACCGCAAGAATGCGATTTTAATACTTCCAGCCACATTCTGACTAGATGTGTCCGGCATAGCTCAATACACTTGCATTGAGTGAAGCCACACAGAACTAGCCAGCACGCACCTGCTTTTATGCAAATCACATACTTGCGGTCACATGCCTGCCTGCTCCAGCACCAGAGAATCCTCACAGGTCTGCAGTCACATAGAGTGACATACAGAACCTCTCTAATTGTAATATGAACTAAAATAAGATCAAAGGAAAAGAGGAGATGGAAAGAATGAAAGGGATACTTTTTGTGCATTTTTTATGTTTAGTTTTCTTTTAAGAACTTTTAAATATGCCCTCTGTGGAGTCAGTGAGTGCTCTTGTCCATTCGCTGGAGACCGCATAGACCAAGGATCATCCCACTGAACACCCACTCTTCGTTTACCATGGGCATAACACTACTCAGACAACACAGGTTGAGGGTAAAACAGTGTGGCAATACTTTATTGAAGCACAATACAGACAATAACATATAGAACAGTCCCAGAAAAATCCCCAAGATGGTGCAAAGTTACAGAGTTTCACCCTTCCACTGACTCACCCTTATTAGAGCGGCTGTGACTTAGGAGCTTCCAGGGCTGACTACCCCCACCTATGACACCCACAGAGAGGAGGTACTGACAAGCTTAGAAAGCTGACAGTCCATTCAGGTATGAGGCCAGGTGACTGGAAGGTCACAGCATGGTTTCTACAAACATCTCCATGAAGCCAGATGACTGGTGTTATATCAACCATATATAGTTCACAACTGTTGTCCTTCAAGCCATCATCCAGACTTCAAGAGGAAGGTGCAATGACAATTATAATAATAATCAATTAGTGTAGTTTGTCCTCTGTTTTGCAGGTCAACAATCTAGCTGGCCTGGACAATGTGTAATCAACATATTAGCAAACATCTATTCAATTACCCTGTGTCTCTGTCATTTAGGATAGCAACACAATATGTTACAACAAATGTCAACTTACAAGACAATATTACATTCTCATATGAACAATAGTCTGTGTTTTCTTGACCAACCAAAGAAAAACACATAAATTCAAAAGTCAACATATAGACAAGTCTATTCCTCCTGGCTTACTGAAAATAGACATCTGGATAATTAAGATTAATTGCTGTGATGTCAAACCCTCTTTATAACTTCTCGAAACAGTTTGGTATTAAAGGTTGGGAATTAAAAATTAAAAGCATTTTTGGTATGTGCAGGCTGAGTATGTGTAGCAGAAATGTCTGCACCAAAAGTGCATCTGCACTAAAAACCTTGCTGATTTATTGCATTTTTAATGTGTTTTTTCCCTATTCATTTGAATGGATGCAAAACACTGGAAAAGTGCTGAAAGAATCGAAATGTTGCAGATATGAAACTGCTTCAAATCTGCAAGGAAAAATTAAGCATCATGTGCATGAAACTTCAGAAATCTCATTCACTTTGCTGGTACTATAAAATGTTGAATTTTTTTAACTTAGGAAAGATAATTGTGTTCTTTGTTCTATAGAGAAAATGTCTGGCCGTTTAATATATGGTCTACAGGGTGTACTTCGTCTCCACTATCTATATTTATTTCCAACTTTGCCCTAAGTTTGATGAACGTGAAAATACCTTTATTCAACTCCTATGATCCCACTCTGCAATCAGTGATATTGGGGACAAGTAAGAAAACCACAATCAGTTGTCATTGTGGATTTGACATCTATCTTGTTTTCCTCCAAGGATCTTTGTCTTTAACCCCTTCACCCCAAAGCCTGTTTTCACCCAAGTGACAGGGCCAATTTTTACAATTCTGACCACTGTCACTTTATGAGGTCATAACTCTGAAACGCTTCAACGGATCCTGGTGATTCTGACACTGTTTTCTCGTGACATATTGTACTTCATGATAGTGGTAAAACTTCTTCGATATGACTTGCATTTATTTGTGAAAAAAACAAAAATTTGTCGGAAATTATGAAAATTTAGCAATTTTCAAACTCTTAGTTTTTATGCCCTTAAATTAGAGAGTTATATCACATAATATAGTTAATAAACAACATTTCCCACATGTCTGCTTTACATCAGCACCATTTTGGAAACATAATTTTTTTTTGTTAGGGAGTTATAAGGGTTAAAAGTTGACCAGCGATTTCTCATTTTTGCAACAAAATTTGCAAAACCATTTTTTTTTACAGACCACCTCACACTTGAAGTGACTTTGAGGGGTCTATATGACAGAAAATGCCCAAAAGTGACACCATTCTAAAAACTGCACCCCTCAAGGTACTCAAAACAACATTCAAAAAATTTATTAACCCTTCAGGTGCTTCACAGGAATTTTTTGAATGTTTAAAAAAATTGAACATTTAACTTTTTTTTCACAAAATTTTTACTTCAGGTCCAATTTGTTTCATTTTACCAAGGGTAACAGGAGAAATTGGACCACAAAAGTCGTTGTACAATTTGTCCTGAGTACGCCGATACCCCATATGTGGGGGTAAACCACTGTTTGGGCACATGACAGAGCTCGGAAGGGAAGGTGCGCCATTTGACTTTTCAATGCAAGATTTGCTGGAATTGAGATCGGAGCCCATGTCACGATTGGAGAGCCCCTGACGTGCCTAAACAGTGGAAACCCCCACAAGTGACACCATTTTGGAAAGTAGACCCCCTAAGGAACTAATCTAGATGTGTGGTGAGCACTTTGAACCTCCAAGTGCTTCACAGAAGTTTATAATGTAGAGCCGTAAAAAAAATGTCATATTAATTTTCACAAAAAATGATCTTTTTGCCCCAAATTTTTTATTTTCCCAAGGGTAACAGGATAAATTGGACCACAAAAGTCGTTGTACAATTTGTCCTGAGTACGCCGATACCCCATATGTTTGGGCACATGGCAGATCTCGGAAGGGAAGGAGTGCCATTTGACTTTTCAATGCAAAATTGGCTGGAATTGAGATCGGACGCCATGTCGCATTTGGAGAGCCCCTGACGTGCCTTATCAGTGGAAATCCCCCACAAGTGACCCCATTTTGGAAAGAAGACCCCCTAAGGAACTTATCTAGATGTGTGGTGAGCACTTTTAACCCCCAATTGTTTCACTAAAGTTTAGAATGTAGCATTGTGAAAATTAAAAAATCATTTTTTCTTTCCACAAAATGATGTTTTAGCCCGCAATTTTTTTTCCCCAAGGGTAACAGGAGAAATTGGACCACAAATGTTATTGTCCAATTTGTCCTGAGAACGCTGATACCCCATATGTTGGGGGGAACCACTGTTTGGGTGCACGGCAGAGCTCGGAAGGGAAGGAGCGCCATTTTTAATGCAGACTTAGATGGATTGGTCTGCAGGCGTCATGTTGCATTTGCAGAGCCCCTGATGTACCTAAACAGTAGAAACCCACCATAAGTGACCCCATATTGGAAACTAGACCCCCAAAGGAACTTATCTAGATGTGTTGTGAGAGCTTTGAACCAACAAGTGTTTCACTACAGTTTATAACGCAGAGCCGTGAAAATAAAAAATATTTTTTTTTCCACGAAAATGATATTTTATCCCCTATCTTTTTATTTTCCCAAGGGTAACAGGACAAATTGGACCCCAAAAGTTGTTGTCCAACTTGTCCTGAGAACGCTGATACCCCATATGTTGGGGGGAACCACTGTTTGGGCGCACAGGAGAACTCGGAAGGGAAGGAGCACTGTTTTACTTTTTCAAAGCAGAATTGGCTGGAATTGAGATCGGACGCCATGTCGCGTTTGGAGAGCCCCTGATGTGCCTAAACAGTGGAAATCCCCAATTCTAACTGAAACCCTAACCCCAACCCTAACCCTAGCCCCAACCCTAACCCCAACCCTAACCCTAGCCCTAACCCTAGCCCTAACCCTAGCCCTAACCCTAATTTGAAAATGGAAATAAATACATTTTTTTACATTTTATTATTTTTCCCTAACTAAGGGGGTGATGAAGGGGGGTTTGATTTACTTTTATAGCGTTTTTTTGGCGGATTTTTAGGGTTGGCAGCTGTCACACACTAAAAGACGCTTTTTATTGCAAAAAATAGTTTTTGCATCACCACATTTTGAGAGCTATAATTTATCCATATTTTGGCCCACAGAGTCATGTGAGATCTTGTTTTTTGCGGGATGAGTTGACGTTTTTATTGGTAACATTTTCGGGCAGATGACATTTTTTGATCGCTTTTTATTCCGATTTTTGGGAGGCGGAATGAACAAAAACCTGCAATTCCTGAATTTCTTTTAGGGGGGGCGTTTATACCGTTCCACGTGTGGTAAAATGGATAAAGCAGTTTTATTCTTCAGGTCAGTACGATTACAGCGATACCTCATTTATGTAATTTTTTTTATGTTTTGGCGCTTTTACACAATAAAAACTATTTTATATAAAAAAATAATTGTTTTTGCATCGCTTTATTCTGAGAGCTATAACTTTTTTATTTTTCTGCTGGTGATGCTGTATGCTTTTTTTTTGCGGGACAAGATGACGTTTTCAGCAGTACCATGGTTATTTATATCCGTCGTTTTGATCGCGTGTTATTCCACTTTTTGTTCGCCTGTATGATAATAAAGCAATGTTTTTTGCCTTGTTTTTTATTTATTTTTTTTGCGGTGTTCACTGAAGGGGTTAAAACTAGTGGGATAGTTTTATAGAGCGGGTCGTTACGGACGTGACGATACCAAATATGTGTACATTTATTGTTTTTTTTAATTTACATAAATAAATGGATTTACTGGGAAATGTTTTTTTTTTTTTTATTTGGGGATTTTTTTTTTTTTTTTTTAATGCATTCTATTTTTTTTTTTTTACTTTCTACCATTGTCCCAGGGTGGGACATCACTGTATTAGATCAGATCGTTGATCTGACAGTGTGCTTAGCACACTGTCAGATCAACGATCTGACAGACAAGCTTAGGTGGCTTTCCGGCGCCTGCTCTCAGCAACTCTCAGCAGGCGCCGGCTAGCCAGGTCATTTCATGACTCGGTAGGAGTCCGGCGGCCATCTTGGATCCGGGGACTCCTTCCGGGTCACCGGAACAACGCGATCTCATTGCGTTGCTCCGGTGGGAGAGCGCAGGGAGCCCCCGTCCCTGCGTGATCCCCCTCTATGCCGCTGTCACTAATGACAGCGGCATCAGAGGGGTTAAATGCCCGCAATCGGCGATAGCTCCGATCGTGGGCATTGCTGCGGGGTGTCAGCTGTCATATACAGCTGACACCCGCACCCGATCACCGCGGCGCTCAGCGCGAGACCGCGGTGATCGGTGCGCCGTACTAGTACTGCTGCTGGCACAAATGCAGTGCCGGCAGCGCAGTACTAGTACGGCGCATGCCGCGAAGGGGTTAATAAGTATAACCCTTTCCTTAAATATGGGAGCTCTGAACAGATATAAAGCCTTTATTTAGGGTGTTTCATAGGTTGTGCTCCTCTGAAATGTGCTTTGAGTCCATTGTGGTAAAAGAGCAAATGTTTGCTGTTGTTGAGTTGTTTTGAAGCTTTTCTCCTCTCTTTTAGTCTAGCAATGAAGGATACTGCTCATTCTTGCTTTCCATAGCCATCATTGTGCCACCATTTGTAAACTTATTGGATAAATGAGATAATTGTAGAAACTTACAGTATAGACTTGTTCTTTGGTTAGTTTCTCTTAATGTTTTGCAATGTAGATTTGTCATCCCAGTATTTTTCCTGTTACATGCCAGGTGCTTGTGTTATCTACAGAATGCTGTAGATAAGCCCCTGATAATGGTGAGCTTACCTCACCATCGATTTTGGGGGTGACAGGTTCCCTTTAAGGCACGTGATCCCTGATGCACAACATTTCAGGCATCCATTGGCTCCAGATAATGTCTATTAGTTGCTAAGGTAACTGGAAACCTGTTGAAAAACCCACTGGCTACCATTTTAGTGATCCTATGAAGCCCAGCCATGGGCTGGGCTTCCTAGGAGACCACAGTGTTACCTATATGCTGCCATACTGTTGTATTACGTAGAAAAAGCAATCAGTTACATTAAAAAGAAATAATTATTAGATGATCACAGATCCAAGTCCACTTGGACTAAAACAATAAAATAAATATAAAACGTAAAAATGTAATCACCCCATTTTCCCACATTAAAAATAATGATATTACAAAGTAAAAAATAAACATTTTCAATATTGCCGCATCCATAAAAATTCATTGTATCAAATCATAAATTTATTTAACTTATCTTAATGCTAAAAAACAATTAAAAAATAGGAGCTCCAGAATTGGCATTTTTATTCTCCATGCCTCCTGTCAAAAATGCAACAAAAGCAGCCAAAATATAGTATTTTCCAAAAAATTATATCAATAAAAACTACACATGAAAAACAAAACCTTTTAAAGCTGTATTGGTGGGATTAAATAAAATACGTGTCTCAGAAAATGGTGACACAAACCAAATTTTTTTTTGCACAAATTTCTGTTTGTTTATTTTTATAGATAAAAAAAAAAATATGCATACAAGTTTGTTCTTGTCATAGTGATACTGACCTGAAGAATCACACTGTCAGGTCATTTTTCATCGACAAAATTAAAGCATTGCATAACAAAACCCAAAAAACAGTATTGGAAATTATGGGATTTTTTTCACCAGTTTACCAAACTTAAATAAATTCTTCCTTGTTTTCCAGTATATTGTATGGTAAAATGAATACTATCATTCTAAAGTATGGCTCGTCCCACAAACAAGAACATTTCTTATATGTCGATGGAAAAATAAGAATTATGACTATTAGAAGAAGCTCATGAAAAAAGCAAAAAAAACTCAAAAATAAAAAGTGTCAACAGTAGAAAGAGGCTAAGATTCTGGACAATCTCTTTAACAATTTACCTGGAATGGCTGCAATGAGTTTTTCATTGTGTAATTTTATCTATAAGGCATGGTATGACCAAATGCCAATCTATGATCTCATGTAAAGCCTTCATTCATCATTTTGGGCTATAGATCTTTGCTTGGCTTACGTTTGCTCTTTCATTCCTCGGATCAATGTGAAAAATGGTTGTCTATATTCTGTTTACCTATGGGATTGTTTTATCACCACTGTCCTTGCCTAATAGAATCCATTTCTCATTCGACCATGAAACTTTTATTCTTCTACTTTGTGAAGTGAACACATTTTTCTCCAGGCGTAATCAATGTGAGCAAAGTTGTACAAGGAGTGACAGGTCTCATTTTCTTGAGCAAAGTGTTATGGAAGGTAAAACTTTCACACTGAATGCTTTTCTGTGTGCCTTCAAACACCTTTCACAGACATTTACTTTATAAGAAGGAAATCTATTCACTGCTGTCTGAGTTGAAACCTGTATTCCAGCTTTGATTTTCAAATTGCAGCCCGATTTTAGATTTCTTTTGTACTTTGGGGGGAAAAAATAAACTTTTCCTCTAAATTTACATATGAAAGCATTAAGTTGTTGTAGCAAGACAGATTGCCTGGAGTTATTGCAAAGAAGGGAAACACATTATGCAGTGGTTATAAAGCTGCCTATATACCTTAGGTAGTGACAGCTATTTCCCTTGTACCACTCATCACCCCATACATGTCTGTGCTGAGATTGGCTGACATGTATGTGGTCTTAATGGAGAGTTGGAGAATAAGGCTGGGGTCACACTTAACGTATGAAAAATCGGTCCGAGACTCCCTGCCGAGAGTTGCACGAGTGTTCTCCGTATGGTCATCCGTGTGTAATGGTGTTTTCACCATTGAATTAAATTGCTCAATGGGCTGAAATGAGGAAAATGGCTGTGTATTTGACACCAATGATATATGCGTACAATAATAGTATAGATGGTTAGCACTCAACTAGGTAGAGAAGAGGTGCCAGTGAAAGGGAACCCAATGTTCCATAAGTCCAAGTCCAATATAGAATCACTGCACTCAGTAGAGAGGTATGCTTTAAAGTGAATAAATTTTATTGACAGTTTTTTTAGAAGACGTTTCGGCCGAACCACGGCCTTTATCATATAGTCGCCTTTGGGGTCACCGCTATGTAGTATCACTGGGTATTGTCACCGCTATGTAGTATTTCACATTGACGCAATATGTCCAGTATAGTGGATGGTCTAATTAGGGATTTCAGGAAGTCAGGGAAGCGATGTCCTGACTGTGATGCCTGGGAAGCATTGGTGGCGCAGCTTTCATGAGAAAGCCGTGCTGGTGCAGTGTGCTTCCACATGTGCTTTCACATGACAACTGCGCCACCAACGCATCAATGTCAAATACTACATAGCGGTGACAATACTTACCCGGTGACCCCAAAGGTGACTATATGATAAAGGCCGTGGTTCGGCCGAAACGTCTTCTAAAAAAACTGTCGCTTCACCTATCACCGTCAATAAAATTTATTCACTTTAAAGCATACCTCTCTACTGAGTGCAGTGATTCTATATTGGACTTGGATATATGCGTACAATCGCAGCATGCTGCGATTTTACACGCACGTCGACTAGGCCTGAGAAAAAATACAGGCATGTGAGCTGCCCCATTGATTAACACTGGTCCGAGTGCTATAGTATGTTTTCTCGCATAGCACTCGTCCGTATTCTACGGTAGTGTGACCCTGGCCTACGTCTTTTCCTGACAGCTCTGTTAGTAGGTTGAAAGACAAAGGGATCTGGATTCAGCATGACTGATTCTTCCTTCACTCTGGGGGTGAGCTGAGCAGTTGTAAAAAGAAAGCAGTATCAGTAGTGGTGGTATTTTCCATATACAAGTACTTCATCTTTTCAACTATGTACTTGGACTTCCTTGGCTCGCTCTGCACAATCCTGTAATAGATTGTCAGATTCAGGAAATAGTTAAGTGGAGTGTTTATTGTCCAGGACACTTCTTGGGTACCTGGTTGGCTAGGGTGAATACCCGGTCTGTGCCCAATTACCTGTCGGATTTTGGGAATGTGTTCTCAAGCAGGGGTGCCAAGAACTTCCTCCCCATCTTCTTTATGATTGCATCATTAATCTTGCTCCTGATGCCAAGCTGCCCAAGAGCAGACTATAATATGTCAGGTCCAGAGAGACAGGCCATGAAGAACTACATCACAGAAATCCTGGCTTAGGATCATATCAGACCATTCTCATCCCCCATTGCCGCTGTTTCTTTTTTGTCACGAAAAAAGATTGGGGGTTACGCCCTTGCCTGAATTTCCGGGAACTCAATACGATCACTGTCTGTGATCCGTATCCGCTCCCTCTCAACCCTGACCTCTTTAATCAAATTGTAGGAGAAAAATGGTCCTCTAAGATAGACCTCAGGGGGGCAAATAATCTCATCCATATTAAAGAGGGGAATGAGTGGAAAACTGTGTTCAATATGCCTGAGAGACTGTGAGAATCTGGTGATGCCTTTTGGGTTGACGAATGCGCCTGCCGTCTTTCAACACTTTATAAATTACATCTTTAGTCACCTGGTAGGCAGATTCATTGTTATCAATCTTGATGACATACTAATTTATTCACCTGACCTTGTGTCACACCAGGTACATGTCAGGCAGGTCTTACATGTACATGCCTTTTGGGTTGACGAACGCGCCCGCCGTCTTTCAACACTTTATAAATTACATCTTTAGTCACCTGGTAGGCAGATTCATTGTTATCAATCTTGATGACATACTAATTTATTCACCTGACCTTGTCACACCAGGTACATGTCAGGCAGGTCTTACATGTACTCCGAGAAAATAAATTATATATCAAACCAGTAAAGTGTATGTTATTGGTTAGGAATTGTACAGAGCATTTGAAGGCATTTCAAAGATTTTTAGGTTTTGGCAACTACTACCGTAAATTCATAAATAACTTTTCGGTAGTAGCCAAACCTCTTACGGATATGACATGGAAGGGGACGGACTTCTCCAAGTGGTCCAGTACTGCCAGGTAGGCATTTAATACTTTGAAAAGGTGTTTTTCTTCTGCGCCGATTCTTATTCAGCCTGACGTCCCTCAGTCATTTATCGTTGAGGTCAATGAATCTGAGTTGGGAGTGGGGGCTGTATTGTCACAAGGTGTGTCTTATTTTTCTAAAAACTCAGCGGCTGAGAAAAAATATGACATTGGTAACAGGGAACTCTTAGCAATCAAATGGGCTTTTAATTTTTTGGAGAGAGCGGTTCACCCAGTGATGGTAATCACGGATCATAAGAATCTGGTATATTTGGAAAGGTCTAACACCCCCACAGTCAAGATGGGCATTGTTCTTTACCAGGTTTAACTTTTTTTTATCACTTATAGGCCAGGGAGCAAAAACATTAAGGCAGATTGATTTCCTGGGGGGAGGAAATAAGTGTGAACCAGTACCTTTTCTCCAAAAAGGGGTGGTTTTGGCGTCTATATGCTCCGATCTGGAAAGAGGGGTTGTTGTCGCTCAGGGGGATGCCCCTGCTTCCTGTCCACTTGGTAATCTGTTTGTTCCCGTTAATCTCTGTCTTAGAGTCCTCAGCGAACATCATGATTCAGTGTTGGACAGACATCCTGGTAATAATGCCACCGCTGATCTGCTTACTCTGTGGTTTGGTGGCCAGGTGCTCATCAGGATGTCTGGGAGTATGTAGTCGCTTGCAGTGTCTGTGTGCGTTCTAAGACCTCTCATACTCATCCGTCGGGGGCGCTCCAACCATTGGAGATTCCCAGTAGACCTTGGACTCACTTGTCAGTCAATTTTATCACGGATCTACCCATGTCTGCGGGAAATACTGTAATTCTTGTGGTGGTAGATAGATTCAGTAAGATGTCTAATTTTATCGCTTTACCAGCTTTACCGAACACCAAATCCGTGGTGCAAGTTTTCGTCAGAGAAATAATTAAATTACATGGATCCCAACCGATATTGTTTTTGATAGGGAGTGTATTTTGTCTCCAAGTTTTGAAGGGCATTTTTACCCACCTGGGGATCCATTTGTCATTTTCTTTCGCTTTTCACCCACAGCCTAATGGGCAGACTGTTATGAAAGGTAATTCAGTACCACAATGGACATAGAGGTCAGCGCACATACAGTGACCAGACAATAACCCAAAAATAAAGAACGAGCTCTGAGACGTGGGAACTCTGTTGACCGCAATCCCTAATCCTCTCCAACCACACTAAAGGCAGCCGTGGATTGCGCCTGACGCTCCCTATGCAACTCGGCACAGCTTGAGAAACTAGCTAGCCTGAAGATAGAAAAATAGCCTACCTTGCCTCAGAGAAATACCCCAAAGGAAAAGGCAGCCCCCACATATAATGACTGTGAGTTAAGATGAAAAGACAAACGTAGAGATGAAATAGATTTAGCAAAGTGAGGCCCGACTTTCTGGACAGAGCGAGGATAGGAAAGATAACTTTGCGGTCAACACAAAACCCTACAAAAACCACGCAAAGGGGGCAAAAAGACCCTCCGTACCGAACTAACGGCACGGAGGTACACCCTCTGCGTCCCAGAGCTTCCAGCAAGCAGGAAAAAACAAATATACAAGCTGGACAGAAAAAAACAGCAAACAAAATAGCAAAGGAGAACTTAGCTATGCAGAGCAGCAGGCCACAGGAACGATCCAGGAGGAAACAGGTCCAATACTAGAACATTGACTGGAGGCCAGGATCAAAGCACTAGGTGGAGTTAAATAGAGCAGTACCTAACGACTTCCCCACATCACCTGAGGAAGGAAACTCAGAAGCCGCAGTACCACTTTCCTCCACCAACGGAAGCTCACAGAGAGAATCAGCCGAAGTACCACTTGTGACCACAGGAGGGAGCTCTGCCACAGAATTCACAACAGTACCCCCCCCTTGAGGAGGGGTCACCGAACCCTCACCAGAGCTCCCAGGACGACCAGGATGAGCGATATGAAAGGCACGAACAAGATTGGGAGCATGGACATCAGAGGCAAAGACCCAGGAATTATCTTCCTGAGCATAACCCTTCCACTTAACCAGATACTGGAGTTTCCGCCTTGAAACATGAGAATCCAAAATCTTCTCCACAATATACTCCAACTCCCCCTCCACCAAAACCGGGGCAGGAGGATCCACAGATGGAACCATAGGTGCCACGTATCTCCGCAACAATGACCTATGGAATACGTTATGTATGGAAAAAGAATCTGGAAGGGTCAGACGAAAAGACACAGGATTAAGAACCTCAGAAATCCTATACGGACCAATAAAACGAGGTTTAAACTTAGGAGAGGAAACCTTCATAGGAATATGACGAGAAGATAACCAAACCAAGTCCCCAACCCCAAATTGGGGACCCACACAGCGTCTGCGATTAGCGAAACGTTGAGCCTTTTCCTGGGACAAAGTCAAATTGTCCACTACATGAGTCCAAATCTGCTGCAACCTGTCCACCACAGTATCCACACCAGGACAGTCCGAAGACTCAACCTGCCCTGAAGAGAAACGAGGATGGAACCCAGAGTTGCAGAAAAATGGTGAAACCAAGGTAGCCGAGCTGGCCCGATTATTAAGGGCGAACTCAGCCAAAGGCAAAATGGACACCCAGTCATCCTGATCAGCAGAAACAAAGCATCTCAGATATGTTTCCAAGGTCTGATTGGTTCGTTCGGTCTGGCCATTTGTCTGAGGATGGAAAGCCGAGGAAAAAGACAACTCAATGCCCATCCTACCACAAAAGGCTCGCCAAAACCTCGAAACAAACTGGGAACCTCTGTCAGAAACGATATTCTCTGGAATGCCATGTAAACGAACCACATGCTGGAAAAACAATGGCACCAAATCAGAGGAGGAAGGCAATTTAGACAAGGGTACCAAATGGACCATCTTAGAGAAGCGATCACAGACCACCCAAATGACTGACATCTTTTGAGAGACAGGAAGATCTGAAATAAAATCCATAGAGATATGTGTCCAAGGCCTCTTCGGGACCGGCAAGGGCAAAAGCAACCCACTGGCACGAGAACAGCAGGGCTTAGCCTGAGCACAAATCCCACAGGACTGCACAAAAGTACGCACATCCCGCGACAGAGATGGTCACCAAAAGGATCTAGCCACTAACTCTCTGGTACCAAAGATTCCAGGATGACCAGCCAACACCGAACAATGAACCTCAGAGATAACTTTATTGGTCCACCTATCAGGGACAAACAGTTTCTCCGCTGGGCAACGATCAGGTTTATTAGCCTGAAATTTCTGCAGCACCCGCCGCAAATCAGGGGAGATGGCAGACACAATTACTCCCTCTTTGAGGATGCCCGCTGGCTCAGATACACCCGGAGAGTCGGGCACAAAACTCCTAGACAGAGCATCCGCCTTCACATTTTTAGAGCCCGGAAGGTATGAAATCACAAAGTCAAAACGGGCAAAAAACAACGACCAACGAGCTTGTCTAGGATTCAACCGATTGGCGGACTCGAGATAAGTCAAGTTCTTATGATCAGTCAAGACCACCACGCGATGCTTAGCTCCTTCAAGCCAATGACGCCACTCCTCGAATGCCCACTTCATGGCCAGCAACTCTCGATTGCCCGCATCATAATTTCGCTCAGCAGGCGAAAACTTCCTGGAAAAGAAGGCGCATGGTTTCATCACCGAGCAATCAGAACTTCTCTGCGACAAAACAGCCCCTGCTCCAATCTCAGAAGCATCAACCTCGACCTGGAACGGAAGCGAAACATCTGGTTGACACAACACAGGGGCAGAAGAAAAACGACGCTTCAACTCTTGAAAAGCTTCCACCGCAGCAGAAGACCAATTGACCACATCAGCACCTTTCTTGGTCAAATCGGTCAATGGTTTAGCAATACTAGAAAAATTGCAGATGAAGCGACGATAAAAATTAGCAAAGCCCAGGAACTTTTGCAGACTTTTCAGAGATGTCGGCTGAGTCCAATTATGGATGGCTTGGACCTTAACAGGGTCCATCTCGATAGTAGAAGGGGAAAAGATGAACCCCAAAAATGAAACCTTCTGAACACCAAAGAGACACTTTGATCCCTTCACAAACAAAGAATTAGCACGCAGGACCTGAAACACCGTTCTGACCTGCTTCACATGAGACTCCCAATCATCCGAGAAGATCAAAATGTCATCTAAGTACACAATCAGGAATTTATCCAGGTACTCTCGGAAGATGTCATGCATAAAGGACTGAAACACTGATGGAGCATTGGCAAGTCCGAATGGCATTACTAGATACTCAAAATGGCCCTCGGGCGTATTAAATGCAGTTTTCCACTCATCGCCTCGCTTAATACGCACAAGATTATACGCACCACGAAGATCTATCTTGGTGAACCAACTAACCCCCTTAATCCGAGCAAACAAATCAGATAACAATGGCAAGGGGTACTGAAATTTAACCGTGATCTTATTTAGAAGGTGGTAATCTATACAAGGTCTCAGTGAACCATCCTTCTTGGCTACAAAAAAAACCCTGCTCCTAATGGCGACGATGACGGGCGAATATGCCCCTTCTCCAAAGACTCCTTCACATAACTCCGCATAGCGGCGTGCTCAGGCACAGATAAATTAAACAGTCGACCTTTTGGGAATTTACTACCAGGAATCAAATCGATATCACAATCCCTATGCGGAGGTAGGGTATCGGACTTGGGCTCATCAAATAACTCCCGGAAATCAGACAAGAACTCAGGAACCTCAGAAGGGGTGGATGACGAAATAGTCAGAAATGGGACATCACCATGTACCCCCTGACAACCCCAGCTGGACACAGAGATGGATTTCCAATCTAATACTGGATTATGGACTTGTAGCCATGGCAACCCCAACACGACCACATCATGCAGATTATGCAACACCAGAAAGCGAATAACCTCCTGATGTGCAGGAGCCATGCACATGGTCAGCTTGGTCCAGTACTGAGGCTTATTCTTGGCCAAAGGCGTAGCATCAATTCCTCTCAATGGAATAGGACACTGCAAGGGCTCCAAGAAAAACCCACAACGCCTAGCATACTCCAAGTCCATCAAATTCAGAGCAGCGCCTGAGTCCACAAATGCCATGACAGAATACGATGACAAAGAGCAGATCAAGGTAACGGACAGAAGAAATTTTGACTGTACCGTACCAATGGTGGCAGACCTAGCGAACCGCTTCAGGGCTTCAGAGAGACCTTTTCTGAAAATAGCTGCGAGCGCACCTTCATTCCACTGAGTGAGTACGGACCACTTTCTAAATTTCTGACAATATACCTCTATTTCATCCGGACCCTGACACAGAGCCAGCAAATTCTTCTCTGCCTGATCCACAGAACTAGGCTCATCGTACAGCAATCCGAGCGCCAGGAAAAACGCATCGATATTACTTAATGCAGGATCTCCTGACGCAAGAGAAAATGCCCAGTCCTGAGGGTCGCCACGCAAAAAAGAAATAACGATCCTAACTTGTTGAACTGGGTCACCAGAGGAGCGAGGTTTCAAAGCCAGAAATAGTTTACAATTATTTTTGAAACTCAGAAATTTAGTTCTCTCTCCAAAAAACAAATCAGGAATAGGAATTCTCGGTTCTAACATAGAATTCTGAACCACAAAGTCTTGAATACTTTGTACTCTTGCCGAGAGCTGATCCACACATGAAGACAGACCTTTAATGTCCATTACTACACCTGTGTCCTGAACCACTCAAATGTCTAGGGGAAAAAAAAGGCAAAACACAGTGCAGAGGAAAAAAAATGGTCTCAGAACTTCTTTTTTCCCTCTATTGAGAATCATTAGTACTTTTGGCCTCCAGTACTGTTATGAAAGGTAATTCAGTACCACAATGGACATAGAGGTCAGCGCACATACAGTGACCAGACAATAACCCAAAAATAAAGAACGAGCTCTGAGACGTGGGAACTCTGTTGACCGCAATCCCTAATCCTCTCCAACCACACTAAAGGCAGCCGTGGATTGCGCCTAACGCTCCCTATGCAACTCGGCACAGCCTGAGAAACTAGCTAGCCTGAAGATAGAAAAATAGCCTACCTTGCCTCAGAGAAATACCCCAAAGGAAAAGGCAGCCCCCACATATAATGACTGTGAGTTAAGATGAAAAGACAAACGTAGAGATGAAATAGATGTAGCAAAGTGAGGCCCGACTTTCTGAACAGAGCGAGGATAGGAAAGATAACTTTGCGGTCAACACAAAACCCTACAAAAACCACGCAAAGGGGGCAAAAAGACCCTCCGTACCGAACTAACGGCACGGAGGTACACCCTCTGCGTCCCAGAGCTTCCAGCAAGCAGGAAAAAACAAATATACAAGCTGGACAGAAAAAAACAGCAAACAAAATAGCAAAGGAGAACTTAGCTATGCAGAGCAGCAGGCCACAGGAACGATCCAGGAGGAAACAGGTCCAATACTAGAACATTGACTGGAGGCCAGGATCAAAGCACTAGGTGGAGTTAAATAGAGCAGCACCTAACGACTTCCCCACATCACCTGAGGAAGGAAACTCAGAAGCCGCAGTACCACTTTCCTCCACCAACGGAAGCTCACAGAGAGAATCAGCCGAAGTACCACTTGTGACCACAGGAGGGAGCTCTGCCACAGAATTCACAACAGCAGACTGAACGGGTTATCCAGAATCTAGAGACATATCTCAAGCATTTTGTTTCTGAAAATCAGGAGACCTGGCTTACCTGTTTATCGCTACTAGGACAACCCCTTCTTGATCAAAATGTTTGGCTCCATAAAATTATAAAGCTTATACTAACCTTTTGTGATGGCACCATTCCCACGGTGTCGGCAGTCGCTCTCCCCAGGTCTCTCGTGGCGTCACTGTCCTCGCCTTAAGACAAATCAATCATGAAGAGGAAGTATGGGTTGCAGTTGATCCTGGACTTACTCTTCATGTTTGATTTATTGAAAGGTTCGGACATTGATGCCATTGCTGATTGGGCACTTAAGTCACATGTCACAACACTGCATGAGAGCCCCAGGGAGAGCGACTGCTGACACCACAGGAAAGACGCTGGCACGGGAGGTGAGTAAAGGCTTTATTATTTTATGGGGGCCAAGCAAGGGGTATGACAAGAAGTTGTCCAATTAGTGGAAAATTTCTTTAAATCTAATGTGCATAGTATTTTGGACGACAGTGTAATCAAATGTATTTGATTTATCTTTGAGCCCAAGCCTTCACACCATTAAAGTAGTATTTTTTTACATAGCCTATTCAGAATCAATAAATGATGATTTGGTAACCCTTCTATCCCACAATTGAAAGCGACTACTGAGAGTATCAATATATTTCACATATCAGCATGGGTTTATCATATCAGCATGGGTTTACCATATCAGCATGGGTTTATGAGAAATCGCTCCTGTCAAACCAATCTAATCAGTTTTTATGAAGAGGTAAGCTATAGGCTGGACCACGGTGAGTCATTGGACGTGGTATATCTCGATTTTTCCAAAGCGTTTGATACCGTGCCGCACAAGAGGTTGGTACACAAAATGAGAATGCTTGGTCTGGGGGAAAATGTGTGTAAATGGGTTAGTAACTGGCTTAGTGATAGAAAGCAGAGGGTGGTTATAAATGGTATAGTCTCTAACTGGGTCGCTGTGACCAGTGGGGTACCGCAGGGGTCAGTATTGGGACCTGTTCTCTTCAACATATTCATTAATGATCTGGTAGAAGGTTTACACAGTAAAATATCGATATTTGCAGATGATACAAAACTATGTAAAGCAGTTAATACAAGAGAAGATAGTATTCTGCTACAGATGGATCTGGATAAGTTGGAAACTTGGGCTGAAAGGTGGCAGATGAGGTTTAACAATGATAAATGTAAGGTTATACACATGGGAAGAAGGAATCAATATCACCATTACACACTGAACGGGAAACCACTGGGTAAATCTGACAGGGAGAAGGACTTGGGGATCCTAGTTAATGATAAACTTACCTGGAGCAGCCAGTGCCAGGCAGCAGCTGCCAAGGCAAACAGGATCATGGGGTGCATTAAAAGAGGTCTGGATACACATGATGAGAGCATTATACTGCCTCTGTACAAATCCCTAGTTAGACCGCACATGGAGTACTGTGTCCAGTTTTGGGCACCGGTGCTCAGGAAGGATATAATGGAACTAGAGAGAGTACAAAGGAGGGCAACAAAATTAATAAAGGGGATGGGAGAACTACAATACCCAGATAGATTAGCGAAATTAGGATTATTTAGTCTAGAAAAAAGACGACTGAGGGGCGATCTAATAACCATGTATAAGTATATAAGGGGACAATACAAATATCTCGCTGAGGATCTGTTTATACCAAGGAAGGTGACGGGCACAAGGGGGCATTCTTTGCGTCTGGAGGAGAGAAGGTTTTTCCACCAACATAGAAGAGGATTCTTTACTGTTAGGGCAGTGAGAATCTGGAATTGCTTGCCTGAGAAGGTGGTGATGGCGAACTCAGTCGAGGGGTTCAAGAGAGGCCTGGATGTCTTCCTGGAGCAGAACAATATTGTATCATACAATTATTAGGTTCTGTAGAAGGACGTAGATCTGGGTATTTATTATGATGGAATATAGGCTGAACTGGATGGACAAATGTCTTTTTTCGGCCTTACTAACTATGTTACTATGTTACTATATTTATATCTTGTATGATGTGACCAAATGCCACTCTATGATGTCACTTAAAACCTTCACTCATCATTTCGGGCTATATGTCTTGACTTGGATTGCTTTTGCCCTTTCATTTCTTGGATCAATGTGAAAAATGGTTGTCTATATTCTGTTTACCTGTGGGATTCTGTTATCACCCCTATCTATGCCTGATAGAATTTCTCAATTCGATCATGAAACTTTTAATTTATGTGCACATTTTGAGCAAATAAATGCAGAAATTTCTGGACCATTTCTATATCTCTTGGCAGGAAAAACATAGCTGCAGAAACAGACATTTTTGCACTATGTTGTTTGACTGATTTTAAGTGAGGTAAATGTTGAAAAACGCTGGCAAAAACGCACAGAGTATTGACATACTGCAGATTATTTTCTGCACCAATTCTTCAAGTCAAAAATACCCAATGTGTGCATGACACTTCAGGTTTCTCATTCACTTTGCTTGCATCAGGTTTTCTTCAGGTTTTGCTAGCAAATTTACATTGCAAAAATGAATTTACATTGCAAAAATGCACCAAAAACGTACTAAATCTGTCACAAGGATATCACATCCCTCTGGAAGACCTGGCGTTAGATGGTCACGTTGGATAATGAATCACAGGTCTATTTTATAGATGGTGTGATTTGTGTCCCATTTAAATGGATTTAGTTTAGTTTTGAAGAGGTTAATGACCCTTTCTATGCTGGTCAAAATATGCAGCTCCATTTCAGGTGCTTCTGATCTGGTCATTACCTCTTCCTATAAAACTGGTCACACTTTCTTGTCCCTCCCGATGAAAGATTTGTATTCCTGTGCTGTGTGCTAAAGCAAAGTGTTGGAGTACAGTTGTTGTAGTAGTGTTCTGTGGATTGTTATAGTACGTGTGTGATTATCTCCTGGTCCCTATTCCCATTTAGTTTATTCCTCTGTGTCCCTATCCTCCTTTTGTATGATACAGGTTTTCTGTTATCCCTGTTTTGTATTTGTGTCTTGTTTACCTTTCACTTCTGTCCCATGCCTCCCATGCTTTCATGAGTGCAAGCCTCCAAAAAATCAGGATAATTAACTAGGACCCTTTTTTATAAATAGGAGGTTGTTCAAATGCGTTAATATTTATACATTTACATTTCTAAGACAACTGACATAAAATGTAGATGTACTGAGGATGTGGCGAAAAGTGTGCTAATGAGTATGTAGAGCCTTTTCTGGTATTAAAGGGAATCTGTCAAGTTTTTTCTACCCCATCTGAGAGAATCATGATGTAGAGACACAGACCCTGATTTCACCGATTTATCGCTTACTGGGCTGTTGAAAAACTGTGTCCGCTGCTCATCGATATACACTATTTTACAAACGTCCGTCGGTACGTCATGCCAACGCTTTGTGACGGCCGACTAGCGACGGAAATGTGAAAGTAGCCTAACACCAGTCACATTATTGATAACATTTTCTTTTTAAGCAGACATGGGTGATAAAGATCAGCATCGTTTATGGTTGATCTCATTCACTCACACTAGTCAATTACTGCTAAGTTCGATCAGAAATTAGTTACTAGTGATAATTATAGGCCAGAGAAGGAGTAGAAGACCAAATATTATTTTTGCTATTCAATACAGTGGTATGTGATTTTTCCAATGAGCACTTGTGAATATTGTTAATGTAACATCAATTAGAAAATAATGAAATTAAAATAAGCACCCAGAAGGCAATGATTAGATAGAAATATATGTTTAACTTTACCAGTGAAACAAATGAGTTTGCAATTATTATCACTAGTCCTTAATATATGTTTGCATCAAAAATGATTAGTATCAGAAGAGAACTAGACTACAAAACTGAATTCTAACAGCGGAGTCTGGCCAGAGTGTGCCTCGACAATGAATTTGACATGTCTCATTTGCCTATTTCATATACAGATCATGTTACCATAATATGAGTAATTTGAAACATTGCCATGTAGAAGTACATAAATTACCGTATTTTTCTGACCATAAGACGCACTTTTTTCCCTCCAAATTTGCGAGGAAAGTGTGGGTGCGTCTTATGGTACGGATGTAGCATGTGGGGAGGGGGGCAGCAGTGAGTGGGATCGCACTGTTATCCCACTTCAGGATGTCCCCACTGCCTGGAATCAGTGCTGGGGAAACCACATGGTCCCGATGATTAAGTGCAGTGAATATTCATTAGCTACTACCCGCCCACCTATCAGGTGAGCAGGGAGCAGCAAATGAATAGTGCACTGAAGCAGGGATACACATGGCTTCCCCAGCGCTGATTCCTGCAGCAGCTGGGGAAATCTGTGTGTCCAGGGGAGGAGGCAGCAGCAGGGTACGGGGAAGAAGATCGCTGCTTACCTTCCTGGGCTGGAGCTGAGTGCTGTGCAGTGCGCACAAGGAGGACCTGTGATGATGTCAGAAGTGGGCGGGCTGGAGCATCACATGGCAGTACAGAGCCCTCCCTCTTCTTGACATCATCACAGGTCCTTCAGACTCCAACACTAGAATCTGCAGCTTCCATTACCTGTGCTGTGGAAAGGCAACAAGAGGGAGGGCTCTGTGTGCAGTCATGGGATGCTTTTACCTCACCACAGTGTGTCTGGCTGCCACAAGAGGTTAGTCTTTCCAAAACACAATAAAGCACTCTGCCACTTCTTTAGTGAACTATAACTCCCAGCATGTCATAGGATCTGCAGGACATGCTGGGAGTTATAGTTCTCCCATGGGATTTTAAAGCAGCACTCCAGTGTTATTTTGCAGTGCTGGAGTGGTGCTTTAAATATAAGCCCAGTGCCCCCATTCTTATACTCGCCCTCCAGCATCTTCATATAGTACTTCACAGACACCACACTGGTCCCGCAGCTTTCAATATAATAACATACTATTATATGTGGTGTTATTATATATAATAGTATGTTATTAAATATTTTACCACTTTTTTTGCTTCAAATATTTTTTTCCCTATTTTCCACCTCTAAAACCTGGGTGCGCCTTATAGTCCGGTGCGTCTTATAGGCCGAAAAATACGGTAAATACCCACTGGTGCAACGTTCTTGTGCCCAGTATCTAATGGTCAGTATTTGCATACCCGAGATTCGCCCCCCCGCCCTTTACAGCACCATTCTGGTAATTTGTCCTCATGTCTTTTATGCGATCTGTCTGAAGTAGGTCTAATTGTTTAACCGAAATGTCATTTTTTTTGGTTACATAGATGGCATATTCAATGTAATCTTATCTTCTGTATCATAAGGAGGGCCGGATTCCCTTATATATTGGTTCAAGGATTGGTACCCTATCCTGGCACCCGGTCTTTTTACTGAATGATGTACGTTATTAGTGCCATTGGGTCTGGCCTAAGATGGTCCATTGATAGTGTATATCACACTTAATCTGGCGGCTGGTGTTGCCTTCTTAGATGATACAGAGTTCTCCAGAACTAATTGGAGCAGATGTATTGTGCATAGCGAGGAGCATTTTTTCTCCATATTTTCCAGATTTAGTAAAAATAATTTTTAGACTGAAAACTTGAAAAATTGTTAGCATATTACCCCTAAAAGTTAACCTATACTTTAAATGTTATCAACTTCTCCTTTGTGACCTCACATAAACTCGAAAGGTGTTGAGTTATGATAAATGCATTACGGTACCCATTATTCTTTAATAACGGACAGAAAAATTCATAGAAGTGAAAGCAATGAAACTCTATTCCTTATAATTCTTTTGGCAATGACATTTGAAAAGGATACCATATAGAGGAAAGGGGCAATAATACATTTGTTGAAAGCCCCTAGACTCCAGACTGGGTTTTACCATTGGGCCAAGGTCCTTAAATTCTCTTATCTGAGAAAATCGTTCAAATTATGCTAATCAGTCTCTGATCAGAATGTGATCAGAGTATGATCACAGTGTGATCTGGTTTTCTCTGATGAGGAGTAGATGAAAAAAAGATTCTCCATCTTCTCAAATCTGTCTGTCAGTGAAAAACGGACCACACTTGGATGCAAATTGTGTATTGTGTGTTTTTTTGTAAGGGTTTGCTCACATCTGTGCTGTAATGTTTGTTTATAGCAACCACCTCCTTACAATGTTGGATTTGTCCTATGACGGATATCAACCACATCTGAAGAACGTCATTGACTTGTCCTTTTCATAGAAAAATTGAATCTGACACTATTTGTTTTTGCCAATTGTGATGGTAATTGCAATGGAAGCTCCTAACAAAGACTCCGACTCAGCATTATACATTTGATCTTCTGTTGTTTTACCAAAGACCAGCCTCATGCATTACATTGTAATGAATCTTGAGAAATGGCCACAATGTGAGCGTGCTCTTACATATTGCACATACACCAACTTATGCTCCGGCTCATTTCTTTGGTTTTGCTTTAGTTTTTTTGTACTTTGTACAAACAGAGACGTGGCCTCCTCCTTTGTGAGCTAGGCATTTCATCTGTATAGCTTTCCATGGACAGGTGTCTGAACTAGTCGGGCTCCTGTCCTGCTCTGCCCTTATTCACATTGACGTCAGTTAACACGTGGTAAGGTTTTAATACCAAAGATAGGACCGTCCCGACTGGGTACACACTGTCGAGGTTGGATGGCTTTTACGCTGTTTTAATCAAAATAGTGGTAACTAATTATTCACTGTTATCTACATATGCTATTACTATTTACTTATTTTCTTACCACAGGTTAAATGTCCTTTTTGTTTTCTTGGGTGTGAACGTGCTCTTTCAAATTGCACGCATGCCAACTTATGCTCTGGGTCATTTCTTTGTTTTTATTGTAATGAATCCGTAGTGTACAAGTGCGGCTAGTTGCCTGAGGGGAACGAGGCATTGATAAGCCGCCTATGACTGAGTGTCCTCACACAGACTACTTCAGCTAGGCAGAGATAACCTCCGACTATAGTGACTCTCTGAGCGTCAGCGCTATACTGTTGCTCATGCTCAATAATGCAATATCCTGCATAGAGTTTGACTGAGGGTTTCATAACAAGTCATTTTCTCTACCTAGCTGAAGTGGGGTGCTCAGGGGCACTAATCATTGTCCTACAGTTCAGGGTGGTCTCTTCATCTTGGCTGCATTCGTCTACTAACTGTTGTCTAAATCCTCCATAGTAAATTCCTTAAAGAAGTTTTCAGGTGTCTTTTATTGTTAACAGTACTGACGTCACTCCTTTAACATATACCAGGCACAACCGTGCAGTAGGCTGTGCAGAGCTGTGGTGGGACAGGGGCAGAACTGGGGTGTGATGCCAAAGCTCGTTTAATTCATGTCAAGCTGTGGCATGCCTTCCTTCAGAAACTGACTGGAGTAAGATGTGTGGCGGGGCATATGGAGGACATCACTTTTCCATGCTCCTGATTTACCAAGAAGTGTGCGCCTCACTTAGGCTAAGTTCACATTTGCGTTCAGGGGCTTTGCGGAGGGCTGCGTACGTCCTCCATTAAGCCCCGCTTACTCCCGCATACTTCCACATGTGTCCTGTGTACCTATCTTTAACATTGGGCACGCAGGACATAAGGATGTATGCGGATGCGTTGTTTTGACACGCCCGCCGACCGCACGGGAACGCAACAAGTTGTGTTTTGTGCAGACGGCGGGTGCGTTAAAACGACGCATCCGCATACATCCGCATGTCATGCGTGCCCAATGTTAAAGATAGGTACACAGGACGCATGCGGAAGTATGCGAGAGTAGGCGGGGCTGTTCTGAGGACGTACGCAGCCTACCGCAAAGCCCCCGAATGCAAATATGAACCCGGCTTTTGTTAGGGGTGTCTGGCAGTAACATGCCGCCTAATCTAGACCAGTGTGCTTGTGTGTCTAGGATTACTAATCCAAGGCTGGTCCCCATTGACTTCTAGTCATCTCGCTTCCCTAGAATGGTCAGTCATGGTGGGCAGGGGAATCTGCCAAGTATCCGCCTTGGACTAGTAATCCGAGACGCCTAGCCACCTGCTGGCTTTTCAAAGTGCCACATGATTTCTCTGAAACACCACAGCTTTTCAGAATACACAGCTAAAATAACAAAGCCAGTGTCTGATTCTACACACAGCATGAATCTCATGACAGGTTCCATTTAAAAATGTGAGCCATCTATGATTTTTTAATAAGTTAATAAGTTGTTCAGAAAATGCAATAAAGTAACCTAAAAGTAGAATTAGAACAATATATCACCTATGGAGATTAGGAGAGGGTTTTCAAAGCAACATAGAGGCAGTAATTCTGGTTCCTGTACTAACGATAAACACCAAAAAAGTTTAAACTCACTTGGTGATTGTAATGGCATAAAACCATAAAATAAACCCTTGCATATCGGCCACATTAAATATCTATAAATATATTCATATACATTTATTGCCTGTTGTTTTCTGCGTTTTTCTCTGCCGACACAGAGCAGTCACTGACCTGCTGGCGATTCAGCGGCTTCTGCTGATGTCACGTTGATAGATTAACAGTCTCTTTTCCACTCTGCTCTGTTGATGGGAAGTGACTGCCGACGTCATGCTGATTGACAGCCAACTGTCAATCAGCATGATGCCAGCAGTGCCGCCCTGTCAGCAGGTCAGCCCAAAAGAGTCAAAGTTGCGCTGTTGAGCAGCTGAATCGCTGGCAGGGTTGGTCAGTGACCGCTGTGTGCCAGCGAAGAATGGCGCCGGGCACAACATGTAGGTAGGTCTCAACCACCTGCCTGCTAGTGCTTAGACACATTTTTTTTTCTACAAAGTCCCAGATATCCACCATAATTGTACCAGCTTAGTATGTTTGTGATTGCATTGTCCTTTTATTCCCAGCCTATTCTTTACATTGTCATAACCATATGCTCATGGAAATAGGTTTAATTTTAGAAAACCTTAGATGAAAAAAAGATCTGTAAAAAAACATTCAACAAAAAACTATACCATATATTTTAAAATCCACTTGAAGTTTTCAGATGTGGTTCTTGACACATCTTTGCTTATGGTTTTTAGCTGCAACTCAGCCACTGAATTAATATACCTTATGCCTTTCTTTAAAGGGAGTCTGTCACCAAGTTTTTTACCCTATCTGAGAGCAATATAATGTAGGGGCAGAGACCCTGACTCCAGCGATGTATGCGCATACTTTACTTGTTAATGTAGTTTTGGCATAAAACTCTTTAATCTGCTGCAGATCTATCAGTTCTCTGTATAATCCCCCCACACCACTGATTGGCAGCTTTTTGTGCACACTGTGTATGTGTAGAAAGCTACCAATCGGTGGTGGGGGTGTGGTTATATAGACCACATGAATATGGAGGACTACATGGCAGCAGGTATACTAGTTCTCTAGTGATAAACTCCTGCTGATAAAATAGTGATTATATCAAAACTACTGCAAGGGGCACATTAAGTGATACATCGCTGGAATCAGGGTCTTAGTCTCTATATTATGCTGTTCTCAGTTCAGGTAGCAAGAACCTGGTGAGAGATTCCCTTTAAGCTTGTACAGGGATATTCACACCTCCGTCTCCAAGACTTCTCTCGTGCTGCGCCAGCTCTCTGGAATGCACTTCCCCAGACGATCAGACTGATACCTAGCCCCGACCTATTCAAGCGTGCTTTAAAAACCCATCTCTTCAAACAAGCCTACCACATCTACTACTCAGTAAACTAACTTTGTCCTGTTCCCTCCTTCCAAATATTATCTGCATGTGAATCTGCACCCTACTACTCATCTGTCTCCACACCCTCCATACACATAACTGCACTTGATACTTGACTATTGCACTTACACACACGAGCTGATGACCGGATCATGCAGCTTCATATGAAAATCCCTATTTATTATAACTGCCAGACCTGAAATAACAAGCACTTTTCACCTATTGTGTCCCCCCATTTCCTTGTAGATTGTAAGCTTGCGAGCAGGGACCTCACCCCTAATGTCACTGTTTAAATTGTCTTAACTTGTACTGAATTTATTGTCTGTACATGTCCCCGCTTAATTGTAAAGTGCTGCGGAATATGTTGGCGCTATATAAATAAAAAATAATTAATTAATTATTATTAATTAATAGTGGCTGGTGCTTTATTGCACTTATCTAATAACAAAAGACTTGGTCCATACTGGTAAGGGGGAATGGTGGGTCCGCTATTCTCCCCCCACTCCAACATTACCCATGTTCCAGGTCTTCCACAAAACTAGCACTGGGAAAATTGCTCTTTCCTTGTTCATATACATATTCTGGGGGATACATACTGTATATACATATATGGGGGGCACAGTGGCGCACAGCAGCACAGCAGCCTTGCAGTGCTGGAGTCCTGGGTTCAAACCCCACCAAGTACAACATCTGCAAAGAGTTTATATGTTCTCTCCATGTTGGGTTTCCTCCGGGTACTCCGGTTTCCTCCCACATTCCAAAGACATACTGATAGGGAATTAAGGTTGTGAGCCTCAAAAGGGACAGTGATGATAATGTGTGCAAACTGTAAAGCGCTGCGGAATATGTTAGCGCTATATAAAAATAAAAGATTATTATTATTATTATATTCTGGTTGCTGTAAAAGGTATAATGCGACATTACTGCATTGGCTGTAGACTGATCAGACTTTGGAAGATAAATGTAATGGGAGAACGAGGAAGAAAACAGATTTATCTATTGAGTTAAACCAAATAATGATGACAAAGGTGTGATTAATATGTGAACCACTATTAAATATTTCACAGGCAGACATTTCTATTAAGTGCACCTTGGATCATTAGCATGTATAAAGTTACTTAGACAGTGACAAATGCCATCCACAGGAACAGCGACTTGTATCAAGACAGGAATGTGACAGCGGTGACATGAAGGTATCACTGACATCTCCAATAGGTCAGTTTTCATGCGCAAGGTCTAGAAATTGCAACCATCTCCTGTCAGTCTAGACTAGCGCTGGCATTCATAACACAGGCCAGAAAAAAGCTCATTCCTGATATGTTCAGACAGTAAGGTAAAATTGGAATTCTGCAGAGGAAGTATTTTATGGAGGATTTGCCATAAAGATGTTCGCCAACAGTCTTTATAGCTTAGTGTTTTTTCTCTTTTTGGTATGTAAAATGAAAATCGGTATGGTAAAAACATGTTTCTGAATATTTTCATTTCTTTGGATGAGACATCTCCATAGAGAGTAATTGATGGCTCCCAACTTGTAACCATATGTAGACAATCCTCCTCTCTAACAAGGCTAGTAGTAATCTCCAGCATTTAGAAGTATTAGCGCTATAGGACCTATATGGGATATCATTGTGAAATATGTTCTTAAAGGGAACCTGTCACCCCCAAAATCGAAAGTGAGCTAAGCCCACCAGCATCAGGGGCTCGTCTACAGCATTCTGTAATGCTGTAGATAAGCCCCCGTTGTATCCTGAAAGATGAGAAAGAGGTTAGATTATACTCACCCAGGAGCGGTCCGGTTCGGGTCCGATGGGCGTCGCGGTCCGGTCCAGCTCCTCCCATCTTCTTACGATGATGTCCTCTTCTGGTCTTCACGCTCCGGCTCTCTGACCTTTCCTGGCGCCTGCGCACTGCAGTACTTTGCTCTGCCCTCAACAGGGCAGACAAAGTACGCCTGCGCAGGAGCCGCAGCGTGAGGACCAGAAGAGGACGTCATCGTAAGAAGATGGGAGGCGCCAGACCAGACCACGATGCCCATCAGACCCGAACCGGACCAGGATACATCGGGGGCTTATCTACAGCATAATAGAATGCTGTAGATAAGCCCCTGATGCTGGTGGGCTAAGCTCACTTTCGATTTTGGAGGTGACAAGTTTCCTTTAAGTAGTATTTTATTATACCTTGTTGAATATTATGAGGTTTTATTCTTGTTTTTGCTGTTTATTAAGACCTGTATGGATACAAAGCTATATGAACCCTAGAAGGCTACTACAGTAAGTTATCCTCACCTGTACATAGGCATAAACTGTATCACTTTCCACAGCGGGAATTCTTCTGTGATTCGCAAGCAAGACCAATAGACTTATCATCTTGCTGTCTGTATTAAAGGTTTTCCAGACTTATCCCTTATCTTAACAACACATTTACATATTAAGAAAAACATGGATTTCTCTGAAATAAGACATCGGATGGCAGATATCAAGGTATCAATTTACAGCAATTTTCTAGGACCTGCATGCCCAGATAGAGCGGGTGAAATAAGTATTGAACATATTGACAATTTTCAAAGTAAAAATATTTCTAAAGTGCTATTGACATGAAATTCTCACACATGAGCAATGGACTAGTTTCTCCATACAGGAGGGGTCTTGAAGCTGTCATCACCAGCACAGGCTTTTTGCATGAAGTATTAAATACATTTCGGTAAGCGTTTTCGATACTTTTTTCCTGTGTCATTTCTCATTATTACACATAACTTATGGTAATTTATAGACATCCATGGCCGATTTCTTTGCTTGTGTGGATTGGATGAGTTGTTACCAATATCTGGTGAGAATGTCGTGTCAACAGCACCTTTAGAAATATATTTACATAGAAAATGAGTTCAATGCCTATGTCACCCGCTATAGATGGCATAGGAGGGTTGATCCAACTGACAGATTCATTTCTCTTTGATGTAGAAGTCCCCATTACATATTTTACAGGTTATCTACTACAGAAAAGGTAGATTTTGAATTAGATACAAGAGATATTAGGTATCTGTCTATTGATTATTGCCGTGTCTTTGTTTACTTTTCTGGATATTTTCCATTATTTTTGCAAAATTAGAGTACCGTATATACTCGAGTATAAGCCGAGATTTTCAGCCCATTTTTTTGGGCTGAAAGTCCCCCTCTCGGCTTATACTCGAGTCATATACCCGGGGGTCGGCAGGTGAGGGGGAGCGGGGGCTGTGTAGTTATACTTACCTGCTGCGGCGCGGTCCCTGCAGTCCCTGGCTTCCCCGGCGCTGCAGATTCTTCCTGTACTGAGTGGTCACATGGCACTGCTCATTACAGAAATGAATAGGCGGCTCCACCTCCCATAGGGGGGGAGCCGCATATTCATTGCTGTAAATGATCGGTTACTGTAACCGCTGAATTACAGGAAGAAGCTGCAGCGCCGGGGAAGCCAGGGACTGCAGGGACCGCGCCAGGAGCAGGTAAGTATACGGGAGCGCAGCGCTGCGCGATATTTACCTGCTCCTCGCTCCGGTGCGGCTCCGTCTCCAGCGTCCTCTAGCAGTGACGCTCAGGTTAGAGGGCGCGGTGACGTAGTCAGTGCGCGCCCTCTGCTGAGCGTCAGTGCTGGAGACGGAGCCGCACGAGGAGCAGGTAAATATTGAAAGCGCCGGCGTCCTGAGCGAAGAGAGGTGAGTATGTGATTTTTTTTTTTATTGCAGCACCAGCAGCATTATATATGGCACAACTTTATAAGGAGCATCTATGGGGCCATAATCAACGGTGCAGAGCAACATATATGGGGCGCAGTTTTATAAGGAGCATTTATGGGGCCATAATCAAAGGTGCAGAGCAATATATATGGCACAGCATTATAAGGAGCATCTATGGGGCCATAATCAACGGTGCAGAGCAATATATATGGGGCACAGCTTTATAAGGAGCATCTATGGGGCCATAATCAACGGTGCAGAGCAATATATATGGGGCACAGCTTTATAAGGAGCATCTATGGGGCCATAATCAACGGTGCAGAGCAATATATATGGCACAGCATTATAAGGAGCATCTATGGGGCCATAATGAACGATGCAGAGCATTCTATATAGCACAGTTGTATATGGAGCATCTATGGGGCAATAATGAACGGTATGGAGCATCTATTTTTATTTTTGAAATTTACCAGTAGCTGATGCATTTCCCACCCTAGGCTTATACTCGAGTCAATAAGTTTTCCCAGTTTTTTTGTGGCAAAATTAGGGGGGGTCGGCTTATACTCGTGTCGGCTTATACTCGAGTATATATGGTATTTGTTGTAACCTGGGATGGATCTTGGATACTAGCCATTTTGTACCTATAGTCTCCTGAGATAAATAGGAAATCTTAAAAATGGCCAAAATGCACAGATCTGTACCTGCCCATAATGTCCCCTAAGTATCACAGTAAACACGTGCCATTATTGCATGCCATGGCCTCATTCTCAGGGCCATTGGGCGTCCCAGTGATCAGGAAGCTGTAGCTTTCCTACGGATAGTTGATGACTTGCTCAGTTAGGAATAGCCGTTTAATTTGTTGTTTTTACTACCAGTCTAGATGATGATTTCAGCAACACAAAGTCGTTTAATCCCGACATTATATTACCCTGCAGTGACAAATTAATTAGGAATATTGTTTCATGGCTCAGCGTTGTTTAATATAATTAGTCCACTTTAACCCCTTAAGCCCCGAGGGTGGTTTGCACGTTAATGACCGGGCCAATTTTTACAATTCTGACCACTGTCCCTTTATGAGGTTATAACTCTGGAACGCTTCAACGGATCTTGGCGATTCTGACATTGTTTTCTCGTGACATATTGTACTTCATTTTAGTAGTAACATTTATTCGATATAACTTGCGTTTATTTGTGAAAAAAACGGAAATTTGGCGAAAATTTTGAAAATTTCGCAATTTTCCAACTTTAAATTTTTATGCCCTTAAATCACAGAGATATGTCACGCAAAATACTTAATAAGTAACATTTCCCACATGTCTCCTTTACATCAGCACAATTTTGGAACCAAAATTTTTTTTTGTTAGGGAGTTATAAGGGTTCAAAGTTGACCAGCAATTTCTCATTTTTACAACACCATTTTTTTTTAGGGACCACATCTCATTTGATGTCATTTTGAGGGGTCTATATGATAGAAAATACCCAAGTGTGACACCATTCTAAAAACTGCACCCCTCAAGGTGCTCAAAACCACATTCAAGAAGTTTATTAACCCTTCAGGGGTTTCACAGGAATTTTTGGAATGTTTAAATAAAAATGAATATTTAACTTTTTTTCACACAAAATTTATTTCAGCTCCAATTTGTTTTATTTTACCAAGGGTAACAGGATAAAATGGATGCCAAACATTGTTGTACAATCTGTACTGAGTACGCTGATACCCCATATGTGGGGGTAAACCACTGTTTGGGCGCATGGCAGAGCTCGGAAGGGAAGGAGCGCCATTTGACTTTTAAATGCAAAATTGACAGGAATTGAGATGGGACACCATGTTGCGTTTGGAGAGCCACTGATGTGCCTAAACATTGAAACCCCCCACAAGTGACACCATTTTGGAAAGTAGACACCCTAAGGAACTTATCTAGATGTGTGGTGACCACTTTGACCCACCAATTGCTTCACAGAAGTTTATAATGCAGAGCCGTAAAAATAAAAAATCATATTTTTTCACAAAAATGATCTTTTCGCCCCCAATTTTTTATTTTCCCAAGAGTAAGAGAAGAAATTGAACCTCAAAAATTGTTGGCCAATTTGTCCTGAGTACGCTGATACCCCGTATATGGGTGTAAACCATTGTTTGGGCGTATGGCAGAGCTCGGAAGGGAAGGAGCGCCATTTTACTTTTCAATGCAAAATTGACTGGAATTGAGATGGGATGCCATGTTGCGTTTGGAGAGCCCCTGATGTGCCTAAACATTGAAATCCCCACAAGTGACACCATTTTGGAAAGTAGACCCCTTAAGGAACTTATCTAGAGGTGTGGTGAGCACTTTGACCCAACAAGTGCTTCACAGAAGTTTATAATGCAGAGCCGTAAAATAAAAAATCATATTTTTTCACAAAAATAATCTTTTCGCCACCAATTTTTTATTTTCCCAAGGGTAAGAGAAGAAATTAGACCACAAAAGTTGTTGTGCAATTTGTCCTGAGTGCGACGATACCCCATATGTGGGGGTAAACCACTTTTTGGGTGCATAGCAGAGCTCGGAAGGGAAGGAGCGCCATTTGACTTTTCAATGCAAAATTGACTGGAATTAAGATGGGACGCCATGTTGGTTTGGAGAGCCCCTGATGTGCCTAAACATTAAAAACCCCCACAAGTGACACCATTTTGGAAACTAGACCCTCTAAGGAACTTATCTAGATGTGTTTTGAGAGCTTTGAACCCCCAAGTGTTTCACTACAGTTTATAACGCAGAGCCGTTAAAATAAATTTATTTTTTTTTCGCAAAAATTTTTTAGCCCCCAGTTTTGTATTTTCACAAGGGTAACATAATAAATTGGACCCCAAAAGTTGTTGTCCAATTTGTCCTGAGTACGCTGATACCCCATATGTGGGGGGGAACCACTGTTTGGGCGCATGGCAGAGCTCGGAAGGGAAGGAGCGCCATTTGGAATGCAGACTTAGATGGATTGGTCTGCAGGAGTCACGTTGCATTTGCAGAGCCCCTGATGTACCCAAACAGTACAAACCCCCCACAAGTGACCCCATATTAGAAACTAGACCTCCCATGGAACTTATCTAGATGTGTTGTGAGAACTTTGAACCCCTAAGTGTTTCACTACAGTTTATAACGCAGACCCGTGAAAATAAAAATTCTTTTTTTTTTCACAAAAATGATTTTTTAGCCCCCAGCTTTGTATTTTTACAAGGGTAACAGAATAAATTGGACCCCAAAAGTTGTTGTTCAATTTGTCCTGAGTACGCTGATACCCCATATGTGGGGGGGAACCACTGTTTGGGCTCATGGCAGAGCTCGGAAGGGAAGGAGCGCCATTTGGAATGCAGACTTAGATGGATTGGTCTGCAGGCGTCACGTTGCATTTGCAGAGCCCCTGATGTACCCAAACAGTAGAAACCACCCACAAGTGACCCCATATTGGAAACTAGACCTCCCATGGAACTTATCTAGATGTGTTGTGAAAACTTTGAACCCCCAAGTGTTTCACTACAGTTTACAACGCAGAGCCGTGAAAATAAAAATCCTTTTTTTTCCCACAAAAATGATTTTTAGCCCCCCAAATTTTTATTTTCCCAAGGATAACAAGAGAACTTGGACCCAAAAAGTTGTTGTCCAATTTGTCTCGAGTACGCTGATACCCCATATGTTGGGGTAAACCCCTGTTTGGGCGCACGGGAGAGCTCGGAAGTGAAGGAGCACTGTTTTACTTTTTCAATGCAGAATTGGCTGGAATTGAGATCGGACGCCATGTCGCGTTTGGAGAGCCCCTGATGTGTCTAAACAGTGGAAACCCCCCAATTATAAATGAAACCCTAATCCAAACGCACCACTAACCCTAATCCCAACTGTAACCCTAACCACACACCTAACCCAGACACACCCCTAATTCTAATCCCAACCCTAATCCCAACCGTAAATGTAATCCAAACCCTAACCCTAGCCCCAACCCTAGCCCTAACCCTAACCCTAACCCTAACCGGAAAATGGAAATAAATACATTTTTTTTAATTTTATTATTTTTCCCTAAGGCTAGGTTCACATTGCGTTAGGGAAATCCGTTTAGCACTAGCGGATTGCGCTAACACAATGTCTTTTTAGGTGTCGTGTTTAGTGGTCGCGTTAACGTCCCCGCTCTGGAAGATCGGGGATCGGACCTCGGGCGCGCCGCGGACGCTGCAAGCAGCGTCTGAGGCGCGCCACAAAAGAATGGCACCTTGCTAGCGCGAGCCGAAAATGGCACGCTCTAGCGATGCGCTACACCTGAAAATCACATTGCTGTCAATGGTTGTGCTAACGGACCCGTTGCACGGCGTTAATTGTGACATTTTCGCCGTGCAACGCTGTCCGTTAGCGTTAACCCATTAACGCAATGTGAACCTAGCCTAACTAAGGGGGTGATGAAGGGGGGTTTGATTTACTTTTATAGCGAGTTTTTTAGCGGATTTTTATGATTGGCAGCCGTCACACACTAAAAGACGCTTTTTATAGCAAAAAAGTTTTTGCGTCTCCACATTTTGAGACCTATAATTTTTCCATATTTTGGTCCACAGAGTCATGTGAGGTCTTGTTTTTTGCGGGACGAGTTGACGTTTTTATCGGTTACATTTTCGGACACGTGACAGTTTTTGATCGCTTTTTATTCCGATTTTTTTGTGAGGCAGAATGACCAAAAACCAGCTATTCATGAATTTCTTTTGGGGGAGGCGTTTATACCGTTCCGCGTTTGGTAAAATTGATGAAGCAGTTTTATTCTTCGGGTCAGTACGATTACAGCGACACCTCATTTATATCATTTTTTTTATGTTTTGGCGCTTTTATACGATAAAAGCTATTTTATAGAAAAAATAATTATTTTGGCATCGCTTTATTCAGAGGACTATAACTTTTTTATTTTTTTGGTTATGATGCTATATGGCGGCTCGTTTTTTGCGGGACAAGATGACATTTTCAGAGGTAACATGGTTATTTATATCCGTCTTTTTGATCGCGTGTTATTCCACTCTTTGTTCAGCGTTATGATAATAAAGCGTTGTTTTTTGGCTCGTTTTTTTTTTTTTTTTCTTACGGTGTTCACTGAAGGGGTTAACTAGTGGGCCAGTTTTATAGGTCGGGTCGTTACGGACGCGGCGATACTAAATATGTGTACTTTTATTGTTTTTTTGTTTTTTTTATGTAAAGAAATGTATTTATGGGAATAATATTTTTTTTTTTCTGCTTTATTTAGGAATTTTTTTTTTATTTTTTTTTTTACAAGTGTGGAAATTTTTTTTTTTACTTTTTCACTTTGTCCCAGGGGGGGACATCACAGATCACCGATCTGACAGTGTGCACAGCACTCTGTTAGATCGGTGATCTGACATACAGCCGGGCAGGGTTAGAGCTGCAGCTGCAGCCTGATCCTGACCCGGAAGTGCTCCCTGCAGGACCCGGATGCAGCCCGGCGGCCATTTTGGATCCGGGGACTGCAGGGAGAAGACGCTCGGTACACGGTGAGCACATCACCGTGTACCGATCGTCTCAGGGAAGCCCGCAAGGAGCCCCCTCCCTGCGCGATGCTTCCCTGCACCGCCGGCACACCGCGATCATCTTTGATCGCGGTGTGCCGGGGGTTAATGTGCCGGGAGCGGTCCGTGATCGCTCCTGGCACATAGTGCCGGATGTCAGCTGCGATAGGCAGCTGACACCCGGCCGCGATCGGCCGCGCTCCCCCCGTGAGCGCGGCCGATCGCATATGACGTACTATCCCGTCCATGGGAATTAAGTCCCAGGTCACCTGGACGGGATAGTACGTCATATGGGATTAAGGGGTTAAAAAAAGATTGTTATTGTGAATATTGCCGAGCAGCTAATAAAAGTCATCAATAAAAATTATGTCATCGAAGTCCAAGTTTCACGATAAAAAAAGAAGACGTTGAATGAAACATTTAATTTGGTTTATACATTTTAATTTTTGAAGATTTCAGATGAGTACCATAGTCATGATGACTTGTATGTAAGGACGAGCGGACCCGTGGAAGTTCAGGTTCTAGTACCCTACTCCAAAGTTTGGTTCTGGTACCAGAACTGTTCCCGAACTTAAGCAAGAACCCAAACCCTATTAAAGGCAATGAGGACCCAAACTCTTGAGTTGGAAAATTCTCTCTTTCCCTGGGACTCCGAACATTGCAACGGACTTCCTGGGAAACTCCGTGTTTGACGTGTCCGGTACGAACGCTGAACTCTTAAGTTCGGGTTTACTCATCCCTTCTTGTATGCATCAAGCGAGGAGATTTATCAAAACTGGTAATAGGAAAATGGGAGCATCTGTCCATAGGAGCTATCATTACAAACCAGTAGGTACATGACATAGAAGCTGATCATGCTGCCTAGGGGTCCATGGACACATGTGGCCTAGCTGTGGTCATCTCTATACCATTTGACAATTTTTTCTTCCTAAATCACTTATCTTTTAAGCAAACAAGAGGATGGGTAGAAAATGAAAGCAAATATTTGTCACTTACATCCTCTGTAGTAATGTAAGGCACGGAAAGTAGACAACTGACTGAATTTGCTCAGTAATCACAGGAAAATGCTGCAGTTTCCCTTTAAACAATGTTTTGCTGAGATTACTGCAAAATTCTGTGCTTTTGCCGCAATCATTAGTTTTTTTTGTGTTGCCATTACAGTAAAATCAATTTACAAGGCTGCTGATTCGCTGCATTTTACTGCTTGAACTCACAATATGTGCATGCAATAATGCAATATTCTTCCAAGCTGGGAAAGCTGGAGAAGGTTACTATCACATTACACAATGGTTGGGAGTGCAAAAGGAGTAGACACTATAGGAAAAGGCATATTGCTCGTAAAGGATTCTAAAAAAAAAGCAGTATTTTAGTGATCTTGGTGAAAAATTGAAGAAATGTGCTGGAGGGGGGAGTGTGATTATATACAGCTCTGGCAAAAATTAAGAGACCGCTGCAAAATGCTCAGTTTGTCTGATTTTTCTCTTTATAGGTATATTTTTGAGTACCGTATATACTCGAGTATAAGCCGACCCAAGTTTAAGCCGATCCCCCCCCCCCCCCCTCCCCCTAATTTTGCCACAAAAAACTGGGAAAACTTAATGACTCAAGTATAAGCCTAGGGTGGAAAATGCAGCAGCTACCGGTAAATTTCAAAAATAAAAATAGATACCAATAAAAGTAAAATTAATTGAGACATCAGTAGGTTAAGTGTTTTTGAATATCCATATTGAATAAGGAGCCCCATATAATGATCCATAAAGTTTATGATGAGCCCCATAAAATGCTCTATATTAAAATATGCCCCATATAATCCTGCATAAAGGTTAATAATGGCCCCATAAGATGCTCCATAGACACATTTGCCCAATATAATGCTGCACAAATGTTGATTATGGCCCCATAAGATGCTCCATAAAGATATTTGCCCCATATAGTGCTGCACAAACATTGATTATGGCCCCATACAGACACTTGCCCCATTATAGTGCTGCACAAACGTTATAGCCCCATAAGATGCTCCATACAGACACTTGCCCCATTTGCTGTTGCTGCGATAAAAAAATAAAATCACATACTCACCTCTCCGTCGCTCAGGCCCCCGGCACTTTTAATATTCACCTGACTTCGTTGCGGCTCCACTCCATCTTCAGCGTCTTCTGCACTGATGTTCAGGCAGAGGGCGCGCAGTAACCACGTCATCGCGCCCTCTGACCTGAGCGTCACTGCAGAAGACACTGAAGACAGAGCGGCGGCTGGAATGGGGAACAGGTGAATGCAGCGCTGCGCTCCCCCTCCCCACTATACTCACCTCCTGGCACGGTGCAGTCCCTGCTTCCCCGGCGCTGCTGCTTCTTCCTCTACTGAGCGGTCACCGTTACCGCTCATTACAGTAATGAATATGCGGCTCCACCTCCCATAGAGGTGAAGCTGGATCGTTTTGCCACATTTTCCCTAAACATTAATACATGCTACATCAAAAACAACTATATTTAGTATTTTGTATGACTTCCATGATTTTTAAGGACAGCACCAACTTTCTTCTAGACATTGAATTAACAAGTTGGTGACATTTCAACATATTTTTCTGAATACAACCTCTTTTAGTGCCTGGATGCTGGATGGAGAGTGATGCCTCACTTATCTCTCCAGAATTCCTCGTAGGTGTTCAATTGGTTTCAGATCAGTAACAAACTTGGCCACTGAATCACTTTTATCCTGTTCTTCTTCAGAAATACAACATTGGCCTTAGATGTGAGTTTTGGATCATTGCTTCGTTGTAAAAGTACACATCTACCATGGACTTGGAGAGAAGGTAGCATCTTCTCTTATAATACAGAGCAGTACATCAGTCATTATAGCTCCCTGGCACCAGCAGCACTCATGCAGCCCCACATAAGGACACTGCCACCACCATGCATTTTTTCTTTGTATTCCTCACCTTTACGATGTCATACAATTTTGAAGCCATCAGTTCCAAAAACATTTATCTTGGTCTCATCATTCCAAAGTATAGATGCCCAGTATTCTTAAAATGTCAAATTGGGGTCTTCCTTTGTAGGTGACATACATGCATGCCATTCCTCTGCAGTGTATACCATTTTGTGTCACAGGGAATACTGTACCGGTTTGGCTTTCTACTTTACTACAGTGAACTTGCATTTCGATTTTCTTCAACCCTTCTCATCAGAAGACACTCCTGTTTAGGTGTTAACTTCCATTGCCGGCCTGGACGTCTATGTGAGATGGTTGCAATTTCATCTTTGTTAATTTTAAAATCATTTTTACTACAGTATTCTGACAAGTAAAACTTTGCTGATCCTCTTGTAGCCTTTACCTTTCTTGTGTAAAGAAATTATTTTCTTTCTCAGGTCTTGGGACATTTCTCTTCCATGTGGTGCCATTGCTGACAGTTTGAAATGGGAATGAGTTTTTTTGTTAAGTAATACCATTTTTTTTTAGTCAACTGTCTGGTGGACACCTGTTTAATGGATAATTAGACCTTCCATCCACAAGTGGGATAGAAACCCTGAATCAGAATGTCAGATGGGTCAAAAAAGATACAGAGGAGGGGATGTAGGGGCGGGAAACTTACCCAAAAAAGGAGGAAACACAATAAAAAAGAACTAAACACTGGAGAAGAACAACAACAAAAAATATTTAACCTAAGTAGATGTAAACTAAACGAAAATGAAATATCTCTACTGAATAAAGGATTAAATTATGCCCCAAGCACAAAGTTTGACAAATTTCAGGCTTTCATAGGTAATAAACTATTTATGAGGCGGTTAGCCATTAAAAAATGAAGTTACAAATACTGTTCAAACCGACCTTCCCCAGCGTATGGATCCCTATACACATACGGCTTTAAAAATGAAATCTAATTTTAATCCAATCCCGGAATATTCAGAATCATTTGAAGCCTTTCAGAAAAACGTGATACGTGACATCAAAAAGATCTCTAATAAGAGGTGCTCAAAATTCAAGCACAATTTATCAAATGAGGATTGTAAAGCCATGAAACAAATCCAGGGTAATACAAATATAATTATTAGGCCAGCAGATAAGGGGGTATTGTTATTTTGAATTCTGAGGATTATTCAAATATTTAGAATTGAGAGTCCTCAATGATTGATACCTTTTAATGGCTAACTGAAAAGATGGTAACAAACTGCAAGCTTTCGAGACTACTTCGAGATTGTTCAAGAGAGTCCCTACGCCTACTAGGTGGCAAACGCACATATATGCTTTTATTAAGTGATCCATCTGACCAGTATACGAGAGAAATTTGATTTTATCAATATAGGGCACTCAAGAAGACCATATATTTATTATCTGCCCAAGGTACATAAAAGTTTAACCAACCCACCTGGTAGACCAATCATATCGGGGGTAGGATGCCTTACAGCTAACATGTCAAAGTATGTGAACTGTCACCTGCAAAAACTGGTCCCCAAGCTCCCATCTTACTTGAAATATAGCGCTCATATCCTCAGAATCCTGGAAACAATCGAATTGAAAGACCATTATATTATGGGCACACTTAACATCACCTCACTGTACACCATCATACAGCACGAAAAGGGATGGGAAGCAGCAAAATTCTTTTTAGAAAAACAGGAAACACTACCTGAGAATCAAGTTTCCTTTATTTTTGACTGTATGCCTTTTATATTGACTCATAACTATTTCCGTTATGAGTCGCACTATTACTCCCAGCAATTGGGGACTGTCATGGGTACCAGGTTTGCACCAAGTTATGCTAATCTGTATGTGGGCAGATGGGAGCAGCAAACCATCTATAGGCAGGAGTCCCTATGTGTGAACTTGGTCCTATGGCAGCGTTTTATAGATGATATTGTTTTTATTTGGTCTGGTGGCCCTAATTCATTGTCAGATTTTATTGTTGATTTAAATAAAAATTTGTATTCTTTAACCTCCTCCGGGACCACCAGCTCAGAATCTATACATTTTTTTAGATTTGAATATTTTTATTGAACAAGGCACTGTTCAAACTTGGTCCTATCACAAGCCCAGTGATGTCAACAACTACATCTCTTTGAAAAGCTGCCATCTTCCAAGTTGGTTATTAAACGTTCCCAAGAGCCAACTAATCCGGGTACATAGGAATTGCTCAAATATTCAGGACTTCAATCAAGAAGCGGACCTCTTGACCAGCAAATTTGCCCAAAAAGGTTATTCCCAGAGTTCCCTGATGCAAGCAAAACAAGTAGTCGAGAAACTACCTAGAAGACAGCTACTTCAAAATAATGAGAAAAAGGAAAATCACATAATAACTGAAATTCCGATTATTACACAATTCAATGCCAATTCTCACATTTTTATGAAAATAGTTAACAGACACTGGGGTATCTTAAGGGAAGACAAAATCATTGGAGAAAAACTATCCCACCGCCAAAAATTCATTTCATTTACAGAAAGGCTAACAACGTGGGCAACAAAATAGCTCCCACTATCCCAAATTCCCTCCTGGTTCCAACTACAAATCCCTCTCAACAAAATTGCTTGGGCTTCTACCCATGCTTAAAATGTAAACCCTGTAGGAAATTAAACACAAGAGAACAATTTAGTATTTCTAATGGAACCACTGATCTAAAAATTAAGGATTTTATTTCATGTAACACAGAAGGGGTAATTTATTCAATTAAATGCCCCTGTGCGAAATTATACATAGGAAGAACTAAGTGTCTGCTTCATGTCAGAATAAATGAGCACCTACGGAAGGAACATAAATAAAAAATGTCTGGGCTACTCACTATCAAAAGCATTTTTTGACTCATCATGGAGGCTCTTCCAAAGGTACCATCATTACTGGCCTGAAAATAGCCAAAAGAGCTGGAGAAAGGGCAACTATATCCATAAATGTCAAGGGAAGAAAGTAGAATGATTTTTTAATTAGATGCTCTATTTCCTAAGGGCCTTAACAGCGAGATAGAGCTGTTCGCTTTCAATATGTGAGGAAGCCACATGATCGCCACTAGCTATAAAGGTACTGAGGACCACCTATGAACCATCCCTGATGAAGAAATACGTGTATTCCGAAACACGTAGGATATTGGTTCATCCTGCTCTCCTTAGCCAGTCACGTGAGCAATCACGTGACTGTGACATCACGAAAGGTCCTGTACCTACAGTGTACCTATCGGCTTCTTGTAGCAGCATCCCACTCCCGCTCTATGCGGGTGAAGATTCCTGGGGGACGCGTGCCACCAGCTGGGGCAGCGCCCGGGGTCTTTCAACTTAAATACACAACTATCGACTATACAGCACGGAAGGATTCTATGGCCGCACCAGAGAGCTTAGTGATCAGAACAGCACCGCCATGAAACAGGTACTTTTATCTTAAAACTCAAGTGCCCTGATTCACCCAAACTGTATTCCAGATATTTATCTGCCATGTGGGCTATAGGCAGAGCACGTTTTTAACCTTTTGCTGTCAGCCAATGCTATATTGTCAATGAAACTACTGGTAGGAGTAAGGAGCTTATCCGAGCGCAAATATATATCCTTTTCGAATAACTAGACTTACCTGAATTCTTGTTAATTAGAATTTGGTAGAGTGATCTTTAGTTTTGCATCTAAGGCTACTTTCACACTAGCGTTTTTTTAAATCCGTCACAATGCGTCGTTTTGCAGAAAAAACGCATCCTGCAAAAGTACTTGCAGGATGCGTTTTTTCCCCATACACTTCTATTGACGACGCATTTGCGACGGATTTGCACACTTCGCATCCGTCTTGCGACGTATGCGTCGTGCTTTGGCGGACCGTCGGGAGAAAAAAACCCTACATGTAACGTTTTTTTCTCCCGACGGACCGCTTTTTCCGACCGCGCATGCGCGGCCGGAACTCCGCCCCCACCTCCCCGCACCTTACAATGGGGCAGCGGATGCGCCGGAAAAATGCATCCGCTGCCTCCATTGTGCAATGCAGCAAACGCTAGCGTCGGAATCTCTCCCCGACGCATTGCGACGGGGAGATTCCGACGCTAGTGTGAAAGAAGCCTAAGACTTTCATTGCGGGGTACTTATTTTTACAACATGGTCTTGGCTGATATCGTTAGAAAAGTTACCTTTTTGGATGTACTCAGTTACAAATATTATTTGCAATCAATATCCCACATATGGGAGTATCTTGTGGTAGTATTTTGTTATCACATAGAAGAGGTTGATTCTGAAAGGAATCTAGAGGTTTTCCAACAAATCTTTTGGGGTGTACTTATTTATGTTGAAGCTTGTGTATATGTATATATATACTGTGTATATATATACTGTGTATACTGAACTGAAGCTTAGGTAAAGTACTCCAAAATTATTCTCTTATGCCGACCTTGGTCAGGACCCTAGGGGCTTTTTGAGTATTTCATCCCATGTTTTTTAGTCTATTTTTCCTTGGGTTGCACATTTAATCAAAACTAGTATAAAGAAATGTATGTTAAATTAGCGAGATGACATTACACATTTTAAAGTAGTAATGAGAAACCTTTCACTTATTTTAATGCCACTTCCCGTCTTCCAAGAAGCAGGGGTCATTGAGTTATTTACACTGAGAACTAATGGGTTTCTTTCTCAGATGCTGAAGCTACCGAGATGATTAGGATCATTACTTTCTTTTTTTTTGCTTAGCATCTCTACCGATGCCACACTGTAATGTGAAGCAGCAGACCTATCTCACGTGTATTAGCGAAAAAAATCTACTTTGATTGTAAGATAAAAGATTTGTAGATTAATATTTCTCTGCATGCATGACTAAACTAATAACTTGGTGCGCTACCTCGAACTCACTTGCAAAGTGAGAATGTCGAGGATAAATGAAATTTACAGTGACTGAATAATCAGCACTTTAGAAATTCATTACATATTAATAGAATTGTAATTTGTCTTTGAACTAATTTCAATGTAATTTACAGTGACGTTTCATGGGAAAGTCTCATGGATGATGACTCAGAATACATTTATTATTCTCCTCCTACAAAGCAGTATAGATTATTTTGATGTGTTAATAAAACAAAATTAGGTAAACTTCTTTTTATCTTCAAATCACAGTATTACAGTTTCTATACTCTGCTTTAATGCATTACATTTCATAAGAATACATATAAATACATATACATTGCTTTCATATATGTATGAGATTGGCAAAGCTATCCAGAATAAATTTTACATGGCATGTATTTGGTTAAATGTTTTCCTGGGTGGATCAAGGTTGTCTGCTATTTGGACCTTGTTCCCAGCAGTAGAAATGTTGAAAGGCTGATTTCCAGTCTAGCCCTCAGTCTTTTCAAAGAACTGTTGTTCGAAATGCGTTGCCTGATTGGGCACTTTATGCCTTTTTCTGCTACACACATGAAATAATTAAGTTTTGTATATTTCTTCTCTTCACCAATCAGGTGTGCTTGATTACTGGATTATTTTTTATGAAAAGAGTGAATTATCATAAAATTTCCCTCCTAAACAACCTAACAAAAATTATGGAAACATGGACATAATTTGTATGAGAACTGCCCCCTGGCAATCACAAAATATTCAGCATTTCTTATTTTACTAATATTTTATATGGCACTGTCTCTGCAGCAGCCTTATGACTAACATCATACCCAAACTATGAGTCGGGAGGTGCTTTCTCTCCTATCCCAGAAGGAACTCCCAGTATGATTTCTAACTCATAGAATCATAGAATGTTAGAGTTGGAAGGGACCTCAAAGGTCATTGTGTCCAACCCTCCTCCATGCAGGATTCATTAAACCATCTCAGACAGATGTCTTTCCAGCCTCTGTGTGAAGACTTCCATTGAAGGAGAACTCACCACCTCTCAAGGCAGCCTGTTTCACTCATTAATCACCCTCACTGTCAAAAAGTTTTTTCTCTAACATCTAATCCATTTTTATTCCTTCATTCTAACTCCTCCCTTTCAGTTTCATTCCATTGTTTCTTGTGTTGCAAATTAGAATAAGGGTGATCCCTCTATACTGTGACATCCTTTTAGATACTTTTAGGCAGCTATTACGTCTCCTCTTAGCCTTCTTTTTTGAAAGCTAAACAATCCCAGATCCTTCAACCGTTCTTCGTAGGACATACTTTGCAGTCCGCTTACCATCCTAATATCTCTTATCTGTGCTTGCTCCAGTTTTTCAATGTCTTTTTTAAATTGTGGTGCCCACAACTGTACACAGTATTCCAGATGAGACCTGACCAAGGAGGAGTAGAGGGGATAATTACTTCACGTGATCTAGACTCTATGCTTCTCTTAAAAAATCCAAGAACTGTGTTTGGTTTTATGTTGCTGCATCGCACTGTTGACTCATTTGCAGTCTGTGATCTCTTAGTATGCCCAAGTCTTTTTCACATGTGCTGTTGCTTAGTTCTATTCCTCCCATTCTGTAGATGTAATTTTTGTTTTTCTTGCCCAGATGTAGAATCTTGCATTTCTTCGTGTTAAAAACCATTCTATTAGTTGCTGCCCATTGTTCAAGCTTGTTTAAATCCTTCTGAATCCTTTCTCTGTCTTCTCTAGTGTTAGCTATCCCTCCTAGCTTTGCAGTGTCTACAAATTGATTAAACCGCTTGTATCCAAATTCTAAACTTTACATTACTTGGAAATTTGGAAATCTTTTAGTTCTAGTCAATTCACAAAAAAAAAGATCAGCAATTTCCAGCATTATTATAATAAAAAGAAGAAACAACCAAATCATACAGGATAGATGTGTGATTGATTTCTGGCTGCATTACATCTAACAGATTAGGTATAAATTTAATTTTTTCCAGTAAGGCATTATTTAAAATTGAGCAACTTAAATTCCAATTTTTTTGATGTGGATAATGCTTAAGGCCCCTTCACATTAAGCGACGCTGCAGCGATACCGACAACGATCCGGATCGCTGCAGCGTCGCTGTTTGGTCGCTGGAGAGCTGTCACACAGACAGCTCTCCAGCGACCAACGATGCCGGTAACCAGGGTAAACATCGGGTAACTAAGCGCAGGGCCGCGCTTAGTAACCCGATGTTTACCCTGGTTACCATCCTAAAAGTAAAAAAAAGAAACAGTACATACTTACCTACAGCCGTCTGTCCTCCAGCGCTGTGCTCTGCTCTCCTCCTGCACTGGCTGTGAGCACAGCGGCCGGAAAGCAGTGCGGTGATGTCACCGCTCTGCTTTCCGGCTGACCGACGCTCACAGCCAGAGCAGGAGGAGAGCAGAGCACAGCGCTGGAGGACAGACGGCTGTAGGTAAGTATGTAGTGTTTGTTTTTTTTACTTTTAGGATGGTAACCAGGGTAAACATCGGGTTACTAAGCGCGGCCCTGCGCTTAGTTACCCGATGTTTACCCTGGTTACCAGTGAAGACATCGCTGGATCGGTGTCACACACGCCGATCCAGCGATGTCAGCAGGAGTCCAGCGACGAAATAAAGTTCTGGACTTTATTCAGCGACCAACGATCTCCAAGCAGGGGCCTGATCGTTGGTCGCTGTCACACATAACGATTTCATTAACGATATCGTTGCTACGTCACAAAAAGCAACGATATCGTTAACAATATCGTTATGTGTGAAGGTACCTTTAAGCATGGAGGATTATGGCTAATTGACTAATTCAGATTATTTGTTAGATAATTTACAGGATTTGGTGATGTTTTTGCTAATTCAGAGAAGTGTAATTGCAATGCTAATCAGCATAATTACAGAACAGGTTTAGTAATGTGTTTTTTTGTATAGCCAGAACGAACACATACTGGGTATCTGGAAGCGATGTAAGCCAGCTGGCATTTTTTCACTTCCTGCTTATTCTGTGGATTATAATTTATGTTATCAAAAGGAAACAACCTTGCTGATACATTTTCTCTGGCACATAACTGCAGTGTATATTTACATTTTTTTCAATTATATATTTTTCTATAAAAAGTAAATCTTCATCCAATGGATTTATCATCAATAATGTTTAAACTGATAAGTCAAACATTGATTGTCTATTACTTGGTGTAGGCCATCATTGTAAAATCTAATGGGTTTTAAACTATTCTGAAGACACCATCAATAACAAAGAGAGTTTGCTTTCTTTGACCCTAATCAATCCCCTGGACAATAGCGGTTTTACAAGAAGCCTGATGGCTGCAGCCTTTGGGAGAAAACATTCTTTTAAAAGTTGACTGAGTGCGATACGATTATAACTATTCCTAAAAGCAGGTCCCTGCAAGCTTTTCCCCTCCCCATTTAAGTAGACTGACATTTCTTTCCCTATACACACACTGACATTGACCTGCCAGTCTTGGAAAGTATTTCGGGGAGAAGGCGCTAGGGAACTACCAGTTGGGTAGCCGTCTTCGTCACATTATCCCTGGCAGATCTCTTAAAAGTATATTTTCTGTAAAACACTGCAACGTTTCAGAGTAAAGCATACTTTATTGCGATAACGTGGTTCAGGCATCATGAATAAACTAAGAAAAACCTACAAATTGAGCTGGATTCCGAGTTGGTACACATGCAACATATAATCGCTTGTCCACACTAGCCACCAAACAGACAAAGCCTACAAGAAACAAAATGAGCATAAACCCTGCTGTAGCTAAATAAGCAAAAAGCAAAAGTGCATTTAAATAACAAGATTCTTAGTAAGAGTGTTTTTGATTTTAAAAAGCATAAAAGCCATCCCACCATCCGCAAGGTGACCGTATTTTGGACGGTGCTAAACTGTCTAATATTAAAACCTTACCGTGTGTCAGAAGTGACCTCTGTAAATAAGGGCAGACAGATGACTGGGACCCAAACTCTGGACACCTCAGCCTTGGAAATCTTTTTTAAGGTAATGTCCTGCTGAAAGAAAGGAGTCCACCCCTTAACCTGCATAAAATGCAAAAATCCAAGAAACAACTAACAAATTGAGCTGGAATCCGAGTTGGTACACATGCAACATATAAAAAAGGGTTGGCTTCAGGTTTTCGTGGGCCCCGGGCGAAAGAGTCTTAGTGGACACCTTTAACACATACCTGAATTCATGATGCACAGATATGGCAGAAAGATATAGTACAATGCCAAAGATTTTACTTTTTTCATACAATACATGAGTGATATCTATTCTAAATTCTACGATAGCTCAGAAACCGGCGAATCCTTGCAGCACATAGTGCGTACCCTGGGGAGAATTCAAAAGTTTTCATTTCATACCAGACAGTATAGTCCTCCATTCAGTATTATTGGCACCCCATAGTCCTCCATACAGAATAATTGACCCCATATCCCATATATTTCTCCATACCGAATAATGGGCTCCATAAAATGCTCCATACAGAATAATGGCCTTCATATAATGCTCCATACACAATAATGGGCTCCATACAGAATAATGGACCCCATATAATGCTCCATACAGAATATTGGACCATATATAATGCTTCACAGAGAATGGGTCCCATATAATGCACCATAGAGAATGGGTCCCATATAATGTTCTATACAGAATAGGCCCCATATAATGCTCCATACAGAATGGGCTCCATACATAAAAATAAATAATCAAATACTTACCTCTCGTTCCCCGCTGGCTGCAGCTCTGGTCTCCTCAACTCTCATGTCTTCAGCCTCTACTGACCCTCTGCACTGCTCAGCGCAAAGAACGTGCTGTAGTGATGCCATCTCACCCTCTGCCCTGAGATGTCAGAGCCAGAAGACTCAGAAGAGACAGGACTTCAGCTAGCGGGAAACAAGGAAAGATGAGTATTTCAAACCGTTTCAAGGTCAGAAGGCGCAATGACATGTTTAGTGCGCACCCTCTGCCTGAACAGTCACTGCAGAGAGCCAGAAGACACAGCGGCGCTTGGCGGTGTAACGGGGACAGGTGAATATTGCAAGTGCCTGGTGCCTGAGCCTGCGGCGACTCCTGCACCTGGCTCCCATAGCACGCCGGTGTCCCCACCTGCTCAGGACACCGGCACCAGACCCCAGCGACGAGAGGTGGTTATGTCATTTTTTTTATCGCAGCAGCATGTGGGGCATAATATTCTACGGAGCATCTTATGGGGCCATCAACCTTTGTGCAGCATTATATGGGGCATAATATTCTATGGAGCATCTTATGGGGCCATCAACCTTTGTGCAGCATTATATGTGGCATAATATTCTATGGAGTATCTTATTGGGCCATCAATCTTTGTGCAGCATTATATGGGGCATAATATTCTATGGAGCATCTTAATGGGGCCATCATTAACCTTTTATGCAGTATTATATAGGGCATATTTTAATATGGAGCATCTTATGGGGCCCATCATGAACTTTATGGAGCACTATATGGGGCATATTTTCTATGGAGCATCTTATGGGGGTCCATCATGAACTGTATGGAGCATTATATGGGGCTCCTGATTCAATATGGATATTCAAAAACACTTAACCTACTGATATCAATTTTACTTTTATTGGTATCTATTTTTATTTTTGGCATTTGCCGGTAGCTGCTGCATTTTCCACCCTAGGCTTATACTCCAGTCATTAAGTTTTCCCAGTTTTTTGTGGAAAAATTAGGGGAGGTCGGCTTATACTCGGGTCGGCTTATACTCGAGTATATACGATAATAACGTTTAAAAAAAATATATATATATACATGTTTATTTTGCATAAAAACGTAAGTCTTAAGGCTTAAGCTTATTGGTCTTCCATTAATTGTTACGTCACATCAAATTTAGAACATACCTGGGGGCTTTAAAAGAAAGATGTAATATTAAAACATAACAAATAATAGCAGGATAGAAATGAAAACAAATTAAAATCTATTTTTTAGATGAGAAAATGCTAAAAACAAAACATCTCAGCAACATCAGTGAATAAAAATGATAAACAAGTAACAACGTTAAAAATACGCTTCATTCTGATGGCCAAAATTAGCCGTATTTGTATCTTCTAATTTTTTTTTTTGATTGATACATCCAGTAAAAACTATGGATTCTATATCTTCTAAATAAACTTATATTGATGTGGTATCTGGTATGTGGTATGTATATATCACATCCTGTAGAGATAAACATGTATTTCCAACTTAAAATATCAAGTCTTCATTAGAGAGAAACATCATATTGAATAATGAATTGCCACTTTCCTTATCTCTCTATCTAAAGTAAAAGAAAGCGGAAAGAAGAAGCCACATATATTCCCACAAAGAATAATTCAAAAGATCAATGAACTACAATTTCTTCAAAGGAAAACTCTGTTATTTGACCACCAATAGGGACCACAATTTCCATCAAATCCATCATGAATGTGAAACACAGCCCTCATAGAAAAGATCAATTTATTTTTCCTGCTCTATCTGCAATCTCTGCTCTTGAAAATCTAATAAAGGTTCAGGAAGAAGCAAATCCCCAGCTGAATGTTTAATTTATTTTAGTACAGAGGTTGAAAAAGTGACAATTTCCATTCCTGGCACAATGCCAGCCTACGGAGACGGAAAAATGGCCCCTCGCTAGATGATAAACTTGATGTAGTAAAATTGATTTGCATTCTGTGTCTTTAGATGGTATGGCCTGTCACAAAGCCCAAATGGACATTTTACATTAGTTTATTACAAAAGTTTACTGTTTTAACATAATATAGCAATAGTTGTTTCACTACCTTATGTGGTTGGTGTGTGGACGTTTACCCTTCAAAATATGTTACTTATTAGCTATTCAGGGGACAGCATTTAACTTCCTCTCAACCCCTTAAAGGTAATCTGTAACCAGGTTTTTAATACCCCATCTGAAAGAAACACGACATGGGGCAGAGAGTCTGATTCCAGCGATGTATCACTTACTAGGCTGCGTTTTTTTTTTAGAAAATCGCTGTTTTATCTTCTTGAGATCGGTTAGTTGTCTCCATACTGGACTCTATATAATCATACCACTTAATGGCCCCTTTCTGTGTACACTGCGCATAGGCAGAAAGCTGCCAATCACTGGTGGGGGCAGAGGTATACAGAGTCCATGTATATGGACAACAGCAAGGAATCAGGTTTACTAGTCATCTACTGATAATCTCCTGATAAAGCAATGATTTTATCCAAACCACAGCAAGTAGCCCAGTAAGTAAAACATTGCTAGAAACAGAGTCTCTGTCTCTACATTATGCTGCTCTTATTTTAAGTCCAAAAAACCTGGCATAAGTTTCCCTTTAAGAAAACTTGCCAAATACACACGTTAAAGGGGTTTTCTAACATCAGACAAATGGACTGAGCTGCTATTCTAGACTGAACCCATGTACCGATGTGGTGCGGTGTCTTCATCGTAACAGACCTTTTTTTTTCTAATTTGGGACAACCCTTTCAATCTTTTCCTGACCGGTATCATTTTCCAGCCGATAGTGTGCTGAAAGGGACAGCGATTAAGGGTGGTCTTTAACAGAACAGAGGGAAAGGGTCTTTTCTGCAGCCAATTACCTTACAGCCAGACCCTAAGGTGTGTGACTCAAAGGGGAAAAAATGCTCACCTGGATATATGTAGAAAAAAATCGCAATTTGTCACAAATCGAGACCATATGTAAACAAAAAAGAAGAGATTTGGGGGAAGAATGTTTTTGCTTTTAGCGTTCTGTTAATGTCTTTAGGCCAATGTGTAATATTTATACATAGTGTCTAGATTGACAGTGACCAATCTTAACTAATACTTTCTATAATGTACAGTAGTGTCAGTACGAATGAGATTTGCCAAAACAACCCCTAAAGTTTACTAAATTATATAGTAGATTAGTTGATGTAGGACAGTCCAATTCCACGTAAGGTCATGTTGAACCCTAGTTTACCATGGAACCAACCTGGCCAAGAGTACAGAACCCCAGAAGACGGTTGTACCAACATGTGATACCTGGAATGGGGGAATCAAATCTTGGCTACAAGATCACAACAGCCCAGAAGTAAAGAGATCTTGGTCTACCTCCGCAAATATCATTGAGGTAGGGAAAGCGTTCATGAGGATCCCCTAAATTTGGTTATTGCGGGAACAAGAGAATATGCAATATTGAAATTTACAAGTACATTGTCAGCTAAGAGGCTTAGTGGTTAGCATTGTAGCACTGAGGTCCTGAGTTCAAACCTCACTAAGACCAACATCTGTAAGGAGTTAATATGTTCTCCCTGTGTTAGTGTGGGTTTCCTCCGGCTTCTCCGGTTTCCTCCGAAGACTGATAGTGAGCCCCAATAGGGACAGTGCCGAAAAATGTGTGTGAAATTAATGGCGCTGTATTTGTGAGTGAAATAAGTAAATTAAAAGATAAATAAAAACCAAGTACAGTAATAAAGTGCGAAGAACATTGTAATTGGCCACATATTTCTATATTTGTCAAACTAATTATTTTTTTCCGTTTTCCATTGTAGGTATTTATGAGCCGACATTTCTTGTACAACTGCAGTGAACCTACCCTGGATGTAAAAATTGCCTTTTGTCAGGTGTGTGTTCCTTACAGGTAAAACAAGGTACCGTATGAATTTGTACTTCCATTTCTCCTTCCAAAATATTCACTCTATCATTTCACCGTTTCCTAATTTCATTTGTGAGACTGTCAATGTTACATTGCAATGAAAGTTACACACTATGTGATGTATTTTTATTTGCCCAAGGAAATTATTACAGAGTAATGAACTGTAACCTAACTAAAGTTGACTGATAATTAAAGAAGAAAATGCAAAACTTTTTGTGGGTTCAGGATAGCATTCATTCTTCTGCAAACCAAGGCAAATGTGACCATGTAAGCAGTCATTTGGGACATTATACCTTTTAAAAAGAATGTTTCCTGTATTTCTTTTTAGTTCCCTAATTCAATATTAAACATTTAATTTTAGTTCCATCATTTGATTTAAAATAGTTTGCCGGCAATACAATATTTTTCACCTATCCTTAGGCCTCGTGCACATGGCCGTATTTTTGGTTTGAGTGCGATCCAACAAAACACCGGATCGCGCTGGGACCAATGTTATTCTATAGGGCCATGCACATGTCAGAGAAAAAAAAATCGATGCATGCCCAAGTTTGATCTGATATCCGGATCATACTCGACCATACAAGTCACGAGTCCATGGAAACCATTGGCGGATGACATCTGAGTCGGGGAGACCAAAACATCCAACACCGCGGAGACACCATCACGTGTTTCTCAACGCAGTGATCCAGAACACTGCCCCCATCCCTTATGGGAAATATGCAAATGCATAATAAATAATCTTTATTTTTATATAGCGCTAACATATTTCACAGCGCTTGGGGCTCACAATCTAAATTCCCTATCAGTATGTCTTTGGAATGTGGGAGGAAACCGGAGTGCCCGGAGGAAACCCACGCAAACACAGAGAGAACATACAAACTCTTTGCAGATGTTGTCCTTGGCGGGATTCGAACCCAGGACTCCAGCGCTGCAAGGCTGCAGTGCTAACCACTAAGCCACCGTGCTGCCCCATTTAATGCATGTAAAGTAAGCTGTGGAGACACCATCACGTGTTTCTCAACGCAAGCAGTGAATAGCCAGGCCTTTCCCCGGGAAGGAACAACCACGGGAAGGGCAGCATCCAATAAAGGAAAACATCCAATAAAGGAAAACCACCTATGCCAAGCATGGTATCCATCCACAGACAGCTGTTTCGGGGTTTTTGCCCCTCATCAGTGTGGAGTAGGAAACTGGCTATTAGGAGCAGTGCCTAGTAAAAGGCTGTAAAGGTACAGATGAATGACCTCGGGGAGACCAAAACATCCAACACCGCGGAGATACCATCACGTGTTTCTCAAGGCAGTGATCCAGAACACTTTCCAGAACCTTATGGCAAATATTCAAATTCATTCATTGCTTGCTGTACCTTCACAGCCTTTTACTAGGCACTGCTTCTAATAGCCAGTTTCCTACTCCACACTGATGATGGGCAAAAACCCCGAAACAGCTGTCTGTGGATGGATACCATGCTGGGCATAGTTGGTTTTCCTTTATTGGATGTTTTCCTTTATTGGATGCTGCCCTTCCTGTGGTTGTTCCTTCCCGGGGAAAGGCCTGGCTATTCATTGCTTGCGTTGAGAAACACGTGATGGTGTCTCCGCAGCTTACTTTACAGACATCTGAGTGCAGTCCGATTTCCAGGGACTGACACAATGAAGAAGATGGATACATTCTTTTCTCCATCTTCTCCTCATCCTAGAGAATCTAATCACAATATTCTTGCACTCTAATCAAAATTCCTCCCCCCATTGCTGTGTTGGTACTGCATCTAATTGCTGCTCAGTCTAATTCAAGTAAATGAAATACAATCAATACACACTCCTGGACAAATGTACAGAGCTGAACCCGGTTACTAATGAAGGGTACTTGTTGCTTGTGGTTCAATCAGCCGATCGATAAGCAGCATGTTCCTTTGATTGGTATCCAGGCAGAGATGTATATACAGTACAGACCAAAAGTGACTATGAAAATTGTACATTCACACTGAAGGCATCAAAACTATGAATTAACACATGTGGAATTATATACTTAACAAAAAAGTGTGAAACAACTGAAAGTATGTCTTATATTCTAGGTTCTTCAAAGTAGCCACCTTTTGCTTTGATGACTGCTTTGCACACTCTTGGCATTCCCTTGATGAGCTTCAAGAGGTAGTCACCGGGAATGGTCTTCCAACAATCTTGAAGGAGTTCCCAGAGATGCTTAGCACTTGTTGGCCCTTTTGCCTTCATTCTGCGCTCCAGCTCACCCCAAATCATCTCGATTAGGTTCAGGTCTGGTGACTGGAGGCCAGGTCATCTGGCGTAGCACCCCATCACTCTCCTCCTTGGAGGTGTGTTTGGGGTCATTGTCCTGTTGAAAAATAAATGATGGTCCAACTAAAAGCAAACCGGATGGAATAGCATGCCGCTGCAAGATGCTGTGGTAGCCATGCTGGTTCAGTATGCCTTCAATTTTGAATAAATCCCCAACAGTGTCACCAGCAAAGCACCCCCACACCATCACACCTCCTCCTCCATGCTTCACGGTGGGAACCAGGCATGTAGAGTCCATCCGTTCATCTTTTCTGCGTCGCACAAAGACATGGTGGTTGGAACCAAAGATCTCAAATTTGGACTCATTAGACCAAAGCACAGATTTCCACTGATCTAATGTCCATTCTTTGTGTTCTTTAGCCCAAACAAGTCTCTTCTGCTTATTGCCTGTCCTTAGCAGTGGTTTCCTAGCAGCTATTTTACCATGAAGGCCTGCTGCACATAGTCTCCACTTAACAGTTATTGTAGAGATGTTTCTGCTGCTAGAACTCTGTGTGGCATTGACCTGGTCTCTAATCGGAGCTGCTGTTAACCTGCGATTTCTAAGGCTGGTGAATCAGATAAACTTATCCTCAGAAGCAGAGGTGACTCTTGGTCTTCCTTTCCTGGGGCGGTCCTCATGTGAGCCAGTTTCTTTGTAGCGCTTGATGGTTTTTGCCACTGCACTTGGGGACACTTTCAAAGTTTTCCCAATTTTTCGGACTTACTGACCTTCATTTCTTAAAGTAATGACGGCCACTCGTTTTTCTTTACTTAGCTGCTTTTTTCTTGCCATAATACAAATTCTAACAGTCTATTCAGTAGGACTATCAGCTGTGTATTCACCAGACTTCCGCACAACACAACTGATGGTCCCAACCCCATTTATAAGGCAAGAAATCCCACTTATTAAACCTGACAGGGCACACCTGTGAAGTGAAAACCATTCCCGGTGACTACCTCTTGAACCTCATCAAGAGAATGCCAAGAGTGTGCAAAGCAGTCATCAAAGCAAAAGGTGGCTACTTTGAAGAACCTAGAATATAAGACATATTTTCAGTTTCACACTTTTTTGTTAAGTATATAATTTCACATGTGTTAATTCATAGTTTTGATGCCATCAGTGTGAATCTACAATTTTCATAGTCATGAAAATACAGAAAAATCTTTAAATGAGAAGGTGTCCAAACTTTTGGTCTGTACCGTATGCAGTCTTTTACAGACGCAGTGATAACAAATATTTTTATTTTTATTTTATTTATTTATTTTTAACTTCTTAAGCATGCTGACAATTTTTGTTTTTGCTTTTTCATTTTCCATTCCTTCTTCCAAGATCCATAACATTTTTAATTTTTTCACCAACATATGAGGACTTGTTTGCTTCAGGACAAGTTGCAATTTTGAGTAACATCATTGATTTTATCATATAGAGTAAGGGGAAATGGCAAAAATATTCCAAGTATAGGGAAATGGTGAAACACAATTGACCCCTTAACGACTGCTGATACGCATTATAGCGGTGACCGGTAAGGGTATAAGGGAATAAGGCTGTAGCGCTCCTAAGATTCGGAAAATCTCTGAGGTCTCGGCTACCGGGGGTAGCTGAGACCCCGGAGAACATGATCAGGACCGGATTTTCCAATGCCGGATCACGTGATCACCATTATTTAATCAATAATGGCGATCACAAAAAAAGTGTGCCCACTGTTTCAATTATTTCTCTCTCTTCTGCCATGATCTACATGTCAGAGGAGAGAGAAATGATGCCCCCTGAAGCCACCCGGTACCTTTGCCATCGCCGGACCCTCATCATCCGTTCCCTGGCCCATCGTCATCCTCCTGAAAACAAAAGGCGAGCACATTCGCATTGTGCCCACTGAGTTCTGCCGGCCGGCAATGATAGGGCATTTTTCCATTGGTTCCTTTTGATCACTGTGATAGACCCTATCACAGTAATCAAAATAAAAAATATTGTAAATCAAATTTTTTTTCTGTTAACCTTAGAAGTACCTCTTCTCTTAGTGGTAGTCAGTTTATGTCTCCTGAAACGCTGTGAAATGAAGATGAGGGAATGCTTGCCAGTAATTCCTATCACATGCTGACTCTCCACTGTTGCAATGCTGTAGCTCTGCTCACTTCCTTAGGCCTCATTCACAACGCTGATGTTTAAATATGTATGTTAAAATAATAGTAATTGTACTTGTGACGCTCGGGATGGAAAAGTCCGGCAGACAGCAAAACACACACAAACAATGGGATGGAAAAGGGGAGAGGAAGGCCCTAACAGGGAGGGAGGGATGGGGCAACTCCTAACCACAACCTGTGCCAATCCCTAAGCTCCTCTAACACCCTATGCGGGTCCTTCCCCCCACAACCATCACGTGCCTAGTCTCAAGCTGGCCGGCAAGGACGGTAGCCTCACCACTGCAGATGGTATCAACACAGGGGGTAATTACAAGCATGAGCAAAACAAGGAAAGGAACAACGATACTCGGTTCCAGTCTCTACAGCCAAGCTCCAGACAGCAGAACCCGAACTCCTCAGAAGCTGCAGATACGCCGCTGGCACCAGAGAACTCCAAACTCCTAGGCTGGTCTTCATAGACAAACTCTATTACCAACAGTCAGCTGACGCATCATGTGATGATTTAAAGAATGGTGGGAGTGGTCATCACTCACATCAGTTGACCAGCAACAAAGCAGCTGCCAGCAAGGAAACTGACATTAACCCTGGCTGACCCAAAAGGAAAAAACAATGTCTAAATTAAAGCAGAACCAGTGCTGTCACGAATCCAAAAAATGAATCGTGGCACAGAGCTGTCACGAATCCAAAAATGAATTGTGACAGTACCTGTGTTATCTTTGTTTTGGATCAGTGAGTTATAAGTGTACGGGCCGAATGTCTGTTTTTACCATCAGTGAGTCATCAGTGTATGGGCCGTATGTCCGTTTTACCCATCCGTGTGTCATCCGTGTACAGTCCGTATGTTCGTTTCTACCATCAGTGTGTCATTAGTATACGGTCTGTATGACAAATTTTTGCCATCAGTGTGTCTTCGGTGTACAAGCCGCATGTCCATTTTTCACATCAGTGTGTCATCAGTGTACTGTCCGTATGTCTGTTTTTACCATTAGTGTGTCATCAGTGTTGTCAAAGTTCCTCCTACCTTTGCAACTTTCAAAAGATGACTGGGCACTACGTGTCTCGAATGACTAGTCCAAAACTTTTTCCTGCATGGCTCCCCTAGACTGGCAGGTGTTCCCCTTTGTTTGTGCAGACAAAGAGACCTATCAGTCAAATGGAGATGCTACTAGTGTCCTGCCACGGACTAGTAATCCATCCCACATCATCGGCTCTTTAAACTAAGTTTTCTGTGAAACGCTCCGGTGTGTCAGAGGAGTACATACATGTTTCCAATAACAGAGCCAGTGTTTGATTCATGCTGTACATGGTTTAATAAATTCCTACTTACTAAGTTAAGATCAATCTCACCTGAATTCTGTATCGTAAAATGAAGCGCTATAAAGTTTAATTCTAAATTTATTTCGAAACAAATTATAATATTGAAAATGGCAAGATGTTTAAAGCTGAGAATCCTTTTAATATCCCCACAATGAGGTAGAATTACCCATTTTAAACTTCTAAGAATTAGACCAGAAAACACAAGGTTAAGATCCCTTTCAAAGACAAAAATCACAAAAGTATGAACCCCTAAAATATCCTATGCTGTCCTCAAAGCAGGGAATGACACAACCACACGAACAGTAGTATCATATACATAATTGTAAATACATATTTTGTCTATGGGATACACTTTTCCTTTGTTCAAAAAAGATCGGCAACATAGTCAAAAAGAATTACACATACATGTAATGACCACTGGTTTGTGTGATGTCTCCGGGGCAGCGGGAGCGCAGGGGGGCAAAGAATAAGGACTTCTCCTCTTCCCCCTGCTCTTCCTACACAAGCCATGATGTCAATCCCCGCCTCTGTGAGCAAGGTCCCATCGCGCTGTAGCAATGAATGACAGTTATCCCCTGAATAGTCCGCTACCCATCAGATATGAAGAGCAGGGAGAATTTATCATAGTGCTCCCCATAAAGTGCTCCCCATACCTCCTATTGGTAATTCCTGCAGTCAGGTTCCATTTAAGGGTTTGTGTAGCCTCCTCTCTTTGAGCAGGTTCCATTTAAGCAGGGCTCCAAGCAGATGACTGTTGTGTTCTAGCTAATCAATATCTATTTAAATGAGGTTCCCCAAATCTCTATAGAGGGATGTACATTTGTCATTTCAAGCCTCATTAGTCCCCGATTTTATTTAGCAGAGCTAGCAGCCATGACTTTGTTAAAAAGTCACGGTCCAAATATGAGTCTGAGAAAAGTTGGTGACAGATTACTTCCTGTAGTAGAATATTGTAACATGTCATCTGATGTGCTCTTTATGGCAAGAACCTAGGGGAAATATGTGAAAATGACTTTAAAGTATTGAATCACTTTTACTCTACCATATTTAAGACTTTTTACTGTTATCTTTTTTAGCCCTTCTGGATTACCATCTTTCAGGGCTGCCACTAGAAATTTCGGGGCCCCATACTGGCAAAATTTTCGGGGCCCCCTTGAGACTCCGCCCAGGCTCCACCCCAGCCCCGCCTCTAGGCTCCACCCCTCGAACTGTCCACAGTCCCACCGCTCTCTCTTGGAAAAACTCCACTTCTCACCTATCACACATTGACAGTTCCCATCACCAGATAACACATATAGCCGGCAGCTTTTGTTTTGGCCAAAAGATTTTTTAAGCCGCCACCATAACACGGTAGACACTTTTGGCCGGGCCTTACTCTACTGTAACCTATTAAATATTTGTTAAAATATGCAATACAATTTAGGTATATTTTTATTTAGTTTTCAATTTTTAAAATGACCAATAATATCACATACAAGGAACAAATACCGCTACACCATGACCAGACCACATATTACCACCACAGTGATCGAATAATATCACATACAAAGAACAAATACCGCAACACCATGTCCAGACCGCATATTACCACCACAGTGATCGAATAATATCACATACAAGGAACAAATACCGCAACACCATGTCCAGACCGCATATTACCACCACAGTGATCGAATAATATCACATACATACAAGGAACAAATACCGCAACACCATGTCCAGACCACATATTACCACCACATAGTGACTGAATACTACAATTCTGATCAGTAATTAAAAAAAAAGCACCATACTATCACCATAAGTGCCATTATACACAGGAAATCTGTACTTAGTATGCAGTGTCTGTGTACAGATAATACAGTGATCACTAGTGAAATTATACACAGGAGCTCTGTATATAGTATACAGTGTATAGTGTCAGTGTATAGGTAACACACTGACTCACCAGTGACGTCTCTAGGTGAAGTCCTTCATCTTTCATCCAGCCCAGACCGCCATCACTTCATCCAGCCAGGACTCGTCTCTGCAGGAAATAACACAGTTATCTCGAGCTCTGCTTGTAGAATACATTACTTAATTTTTCCCAACTTCTACATTACACCACATGAAGAAAAAGAGGCGACATAGTGTCACTCTACATAGTAACAGGACCACCCCCCCCATTTAAAACCGTGTCTTTAAAAAATAAAATAAATACATCACTGCAGTAATAATATCCCTAAATTAGCCCCTATGGTAATAATATTCCCCATCCTGGCCACCGTGTGTCTCATTCCTGGCGTCAGCCATATGTTCTCCCATCCTGCCCTCATGAGTATCCATTCTGCCCCATGTGATCTCTCCATCCTGCCCCATCTGTCTCCATCGTATCCATCCTGCCCCATGATCCTGCACGATCTGTCTCCAATTCTGCCCCCAGTGTCTCCAATCATGCCCCATGTCTCCATTCTGCCCCCTATGTCTCCAACTATGCCCCCATGTCCAGCATTCTGCCCCCGGGTCTCACAGTCTGCCCCCGTGTCCAGTATTCTGCCCCCGGGTCTCACAGTCTTCCCCCGTGTCCAGCATTCTGCCCCCACTGTGTCCAGCATTCTGCCCCCACTGTGTCCAGCATTCTGCCCCCACTGTGTCCAGCATTCTGCCCCCACTGTGTCCAGCATTCTGCCCCCACTGTGTCCAGCATTCTGCCCCCACTGTGTCCAGCATTCTGCCCCCACTGTGTCCAGCATTCTGCCCCCACTGTGTCCAGCATTCTGCCCCCCACTCTGTCCAGCATTCTGCCCCACTCTGTCCAGCATTCTGCCCCCCACTCTGTCCAGCATTCTGCCCCCCACTGAGTCCAACAGGACTGGAGTGACAGTTCTTTATGACTAAGAGCACAGAGCTGCACAACTGCCAGACAGGGGGGAGGAGGAGAGACCTGAATTAGCGCCGGCAGATGCAGCCACCTGAAGCCTCTTCTCACTTGATGTGCAGTCTCCTCACTTCTCCTGCTCTCTGCCTCAGCCCGCCCGACGACAACACAGCCACACTCCTCCAGAATGAGGAAGTGCTCAGTGTGTAACGTGACGTCGGGACCATGATGCACCAGGGCCCACAAATTAAAGGTATAGTGCCCATTTCTCTCTGCCGGATACATTAACAACGCTGTAGGTGTAACTTTAAATCACCACAGCGTTGTTATGTATCTGGTCTGCGGCAGCTTTAAACAAAATATCCCAGGGGCCCGATGAGCATTAGCAAAGAGAGGGGGGCCCGCCCAGACCGGGGTGCCAGCGTGTGCGGGCCCCCCTTTTTGCTTCAGCTCATCGGGCCCCATACTGTAGTGATGGCTGTAATGCCCTGATGGCGGCCCTGCCATCTTTGTTAGAACATGCAGGACTATATACTTATTTATTGCCCCTTATATCGTGGTTGTGCTTTGACTTGTACCTCGTTAAAGCTCATTGATGTGCGATAGCTTTTTAAGGACATTATTGATTACCATTATAGCATGTTCTACCTTCTCTCCCGTGGAATAAGAAATTACACAGTGACTTTGTCATGCTGTGTCCTTATGAAGAGATGTCTCTATAATTCATTTAACAAGTACTCTTGGGACTTGGCATTTTACAAAGTTCACAGAATGTGCAACTCTTTTTATGTGTAACTAGCTGAAGAGCCCGGCGTTTCCTGGGCATAGTAAATATCTGTAGTTAGTTATAGCACCTTACGTCTCTTATTTTCCCATCACACCTCTCATTTTCTCCTTTACACCTCTCATTTTCTCCCTCACTCCTCTCATTTTCTCCCTCACTCCTCTCATTCCCCCCCAACACTTGTCATTTCGACCTCACATTGTCATTTTCCGATCACTCCACTATTTTCCCTCACTCCTCTCATTTTGCACTCACACCTTTTAATTTTCACCTCACACCCCTCATTTTCACCTCAGTATATACATGTTTGTCATCTCCTTTATATATAGTATACACCTGTATGTCTTCTCTTGTATATAGTATATACTTGTATGTCATCGCCCCTGTAAATAGTATATACCTGCTGTATGTCATCTCCTCCTGTATATTGTATATACCCATGTGTCATCTCCTATATTATATACCTGTATGTCATCTCTTCTGTATATACTATACTGTATACCTGTATGTCATCTCCTCCTGTATATAGTATATACCTGTGTGTCATGTCCTCCTGTATATAATATATACCTGTATGTCATCTCCTCCTGTATATAGTATATACCTGTGTGTCATCTCCCCTGTATATAGTATATGTGTGTGTCATCTCCTCCTGTATGTAGTATATACCTGTGTGTCATCTCCTCCTGTATATAGTATATATCTGTATGTCATCTCCTCCTGTATATAGTTTATATGTGTGTCATCTCCTCCTGTATATAATATATACCTGTAAGTTATCTCCTCCTGTATATAATATATACCTGTGTGTCATCTGCTTCTGTATATTGTATATACCTGTGTGTCATCTGCTCCTGTATATAGTATATACCTGTGTGTCATCTCCTGTTTCTAGTATATACCTGTGTGTCATCTCCTCCTGTATATAGTATATACCTGTGTGTCATCTCTCCTGTATATAGTATATACCTGTGTGTCCTCTTCTCCTGTATATAGTATATACCTGTGTGTCATCTCCTCCTGTATTAGACCGCATTCACACATTATTTGGTCAGTATTTTTACCTCAGTATTTGTAAGCTAAATTGGCAGCCTGATAAATCCCCAGCCAACAGGAAGCCCTCCCCCCTGGCAGTATATATTAGCTCACACGTACACATAATAGACAGGTCATGTGACTGACAGCTGCTGTATTTCCTATATGGTACATTTGTTGCTCTTGTAGTTTGTTTGCTTATTAATCAGATTTTTATTTTTGAAGGATAATACCAGACTTGTGTGTGTTTTAGGGCGAGTTTCATGTGTCAAGTTGTGTGTCTTGAGTTGCATGTGGCGACATGCATGTAGCGACTTTTGTGAGATGAGTTTTGTGTGGCGGCATGCGTGTAGCAACTTTTTGTGTGTTGAGTTGCATGTGACAGGTTAGTGTAGCAAGTTGTGTGCAGCAAGTTTTGCGCATGGCGAGTTTTGCGGGTGGAAAGTTTTATGTGTGGTGCGTTTTGAGTATGTGCAAGTTTTGTGTGAGGCAACTTTTGCATGTGTTGCAACTTTTGTGCATGTGGCAATTTTTCTGCATGTGGCGAGTTTTCCATGAGGTGAGTTTTGCACGTGTGGCGAGTTTTGCGTGAGCCTAGTTTTGCATGTGGCGAGTTTTGAGCGGTGACTTTTGTGTTTCGACTTTTATGTGGCGAGGTTGGTGTATGTGTGGTGAAATGTGTGCTGTGGGTGGTATATGTGTTCAAGCACGTGGTAGTTTGTGGCGCCTTTTGTGTGTGTGTTCATATCCCCGTGTGTGGTGAGTATCCCATGTCGGGGCCACACCTTAGCAACTGTACGGTATATACTCTTTGGCGCCATTGCTCTCATTCTTTAAGTCCCCCTTGTTCACACCTGCAGCTGTCAATTTGCCTCCAACACTTTTCCTTTCACTTTTTCCCCATTATGTAGATAGGGGCAAAATTGTTTGGTGAATTGGAATGCACGGGGTTAAAATTTCGCCTCACAACATAGCCTATGATGTAGATAGGGGCAAAATTGTTTGGTGAATTGGAATGCACGGGGTTAAAATTTCACCTCACAACATAGCCTATGACGCTCTCAGGGTCCAGACGTGTGACTGTGCAAAATTTTGTTGCTGTAGCTGCGACGCCTCCAACACTTTTCCTTTCACTTTTTCCCCATTATGTAGATAGGGGCAAAATTGTTTAGTGAATTGGAACACGCGGGGTTAAATTTTCGCCTCACAACATAGCCTATGATGTTCTCTGGGTCCAGACGTGTGACTGTGCAAAATTTTGTGGCTGTAGCTGCGACGGTGCAGATGCCAATCCCGGACATACACACATACATACACACACACACACACATACATACATACACACACACACATTCAGCTTTATATATTAGACTAGCTATTGAACCCGTTCTACGCCCGGGTGGCGAGCATTTATATTGGTATATGGTCTCCATCCTGTCATGTGCTGCTCCATCCTGCGTCCCCATCCTGTCATGTGCTGCACCCATCCTGCGTCCCCATCCTGTCATGTGCTGCACCTATCCTGTGTCCCCATCCTGTCATGTGCTGCTCCATCCTGCGTCCCCATCCTGTCATGTGCTGCACCCATCCTGCGTCCCCATCCTGTCATGTGCTGCACCCATCCTGCGTCCCCATCCTGTCATGTGCTGCACCCATCCTGCGTCCCCATCCTGTCATGTGCTGCACCCATCCTGCGCCCCCATCCTGTCATGTGCTGCACCCATCCTGCGTCCCCATCCTGTTATGTGCTGCATCCATCCTGCGTCCCCATCCTGCGTCCCCATCCTGTCATGTGCTGCACCCATCCTGCGTCCCCATCCTGCGTCCCCATCCTGTCATGTGCTGCACCCATCCTGCGTCCCCATCCTGTCATGTGCTGCACCCATCCTGCGTCCCCATCCTGTCATGTGCTGCACCCATCCTGCGTCCCCATCCTGTCATGTGCTGCACCCATCCTGCGTCCCCATCCTGTCATGTGCTGCACCCATCCGGGGGCCTGAGCAGGCAGGGACACCGGCGCGCTGTGGGGGTCAGGTGCCGGTATCGCCGCCAGCTCAGGCCCCCCAGCACTTACTATATTCACCTGTCCTGCTTTCCACCGCTGGGCGCTGCCATCTTCCCGGTCTCCTGGCTGTGACTGTTCAGTCAGAGGGCGGCGCCAGCGCGCATTAAGCGCGTCATCGCGCCCTCTGAACTGAAGGTCACAGGCCGAAGACCGGGAAGATGGCGGCGCTCAGCGGTGGAACGCAGGACAGGTGAATATGGCCGATACTCACCCTCCTGGCGGTCCCTGCTTCTCTGTTGGAGATCGCGGTGTGCGTTCAGTGTGAACGCATACCACGATCTCCCGGGAGCGTCACTCTGTGAGGCCCAGACTGAGCCGGCGCTTGCGCCTGCGCAGTCTATAAAGGCTTCGAGCAGAGTGACGCTCCCAGCGTTATATTATAGATATTCTAGATGCGACCATCATGGTTAAATACACAAAGACTATCACTGTGGTGTAACTCACCAGTGTTTAATTAGAAAACTGCAGTTCTAAAGTAATACAGTATATTGTTGGAAATAATGTTTTATGCTATAACATTCATTGATGACTGGCAGTGCTATATGACTCTTCTTAACCCCTTCATGACCTTGGGATTTTTCGTTTTTCCGTGTTCATTTTTCACTTCCCTTCTTCCCAGAGCCATAACTTTTTTATTTTTCCGTCAATTTGGCCATGTGAGGGCTTATTTTTTGCGGGACGAGTTGTACTTTTGAATGACATCATTGGTTTTAGCATGTCGTGTACTAGAAAACGGGAAAAAAATTCCAAGTGCGGTGAAATTGCAAAAAAAGTGCAATCCCACACTTGTTTTTTGTTTGGCTTTTTGCTAGGTTCACTAAATGCTAAAACTGACATGCCATTATGATTCTCCAGGTCAGTACGAGTTCATAGACACCTAATATGACTAGGTTATTTTTTATCTAAGTGGTGAAAAAAAATTCCAAACTTAGCTAAAAAAAAAATTGTGCCATTTTCCGATACTCGTAGCATCTCCATTTTTCGTGATCTGGGGTCGGTTGAGGGCTTATTTTTTGCATGCCGAGATGACGTTTTTAATGATAGCACTTTGGTGCAGATACGTTCTTTTGATCGCCCGTTATTGCATTTTAATGCAATGTCTCGGCGACCTAAAAAACGTAATTCTGGCGTTTTGAATTTTTTTCTCGCTACGCCGTTTAGCGATCAGGTTAATGTTTTTTTTTAATTGATAGATCGGGCAATTCTGAGCGCGGCGATACCAAATATGTGTAGATTTTTTTTTTCTATTGATTTATTTTGATTGGGGCGAAAGGGGGGTAATTTAAACTTTTATATTTTTTTTATTTTTTTCACAGTTTTTTAAACTTTTTTTTAAACTTTTGCCATGCTTCAATAGCCTCCATGGGAGGCTAGAAGCAGGCACAACTCGATCGCCTCTGCTACATAGCAGCAATCTGCTGATCGCTGCTATGTAGCAGAAATGGAGGTGTGCTGTGAGCGCCGACCACAGGGTGGCGCTCACAGCCACCGGTGATCAGTAACCATAGAGGTCTCTAGGACCTCTATTGTTATCATCCTGACGCATCGCCAACCCCCGATCATGTGACGGGGTCGGCGATGACGTCATTTCCGGCCGCCCGGCCGGAAGCGGTAGTTAAATGCCGCTGTCTGCCTTTGACAGCGGCATTTAACTAGTTAATAGGTGCGGGCAGATCGCGATTCTGCCCGCGCCTATTACGGGCACATGTCAGCTGTTCAAAACAGCTGACATGTCCCGGCTTTGATGCGGGCTCACCGCGGAGCCCTGCATCAAAGCAGGGGATCTGACCTCGGACGTACTATCCCGTCCGAGGTCAGAAAGGGGTTAATAGAGTGCAAAATGGGTTTTACAGGTAATTAATTACGGTACCTTTTCCCATGATGGGGTAAGTCAGTCTCATATTTAGATTAATTCTCTTGACTTCTGTAGGATGCTGTGCTGTGTTACAAACTATTTCCCACAACAGTGAAACTTAAATACGCTCCTCAACATTGAGATTTTTACACCAAATAGGAAAAGTCGTGGAATTTTGGAAGTCACAGGATGAAAATACATGTTAATGATATGCAATAAATGGGAATAACATTTTCAAAGTATCTTGATTTCTTCAGCATCGAGTATGAACGTGACACACAGAAATACACATAGTTATACATCTTGGCTGCTATCAGTGAGATTATTAATGGTTGGATGAGGAATGTTGGATACGCTGCTGGCATTGCCTACCAATGATGTCCTACATATGTTCAATGGCATGTAATGCAGGTGTCTAAATGCAACAGAGATCACGAGGCGGGAAACAGTCAGGGATTTATATAATTCTATTTATATTCAGCAGTAACTTTAAACAATTGGTGTTAGTAATTATGCAAATCAACAGTAGAACAAATAACAATAAGTTTAGTATAACCAAGAAAGTCTTTCACTATTTAATGTTAATATTCTTTTCACAAAAGGTGGTGTGCCCAGTTGTGGGAGTCACAATGTATGTTCTCTCTGAAGCTCTGGCCCTAGCCGGGGTCACCGGGTTTTCCGGCTACGCCGCAATTCTCTATTTGACATAGTCTATGAAAGCCCGTTGAGCCTCCCACGCACCAGCTGGCCCCCTCTCAACCAGTACTCCTAATCCCAGCCGACCCCGGTACCGTAGATAATAGCTGGAAGTGACAGCCCTGTTCACTGGCGCTGTTCCTCTGCAATCGCAGGTGTACTTCTCCTGTTGCACTCTTCTCACGGCTCTTTTCTTCTTGACTGTTGGCGGAAGTCTCTTATGATCGAGGTGGAGAGGACTAGGCCTCAGCTCTTGAGAGGCAATGTCGGGCCTTGGAGGCTTGACCAGTGCAGAACACAGATCCTCGCTCTGACCAGCGTAGATGGTACTTGAAGGTTTTCTGCCAGGAATCCACACCTTGCCAAGCAGCGACCAGCAGCTGGGTGGTGCGGACTTCCCGCTGAGGCCTGTCACATTGATCCTAGCAGTGTCTCTGCTCTGCTCTCTTCCCTGGCTCCAAATCTCCTTGAGGCTTGGTGCGCAGAACTTTTATATCAGGGAAGTCCTTTTTGTGGGTCACTCGATTTAGTCTAGCACACGATGTCGCTTCCCCTGCAAATCTTCCAGCACAGTTTGATTCTGCTTGATTTTGTCTGGCCAGCAGATGTCAGTCTCTCCTCAATGCCACATCCTGCAAGAGTTCTTCAGAGATATCACGGCTTCTTATTACAGGTAGGCAAGCTCGGAGAAGTTGCAGGTTATGGTACCACATTTAGCTGTTCACAGTAGCACGAGCAACATGCGGCCTGATGTTGTTCTTTAAAATACAGCTCCTAGGATACTTTGGAGAAGTGTAGGAGTTAATTACCATGAACAGTTAATTACCATACCCCTTTGAACTTAAAGGGAATCTGTCATTAGGATCAACCATCCTAAACCATCTACCGTACAAGTGCTTCTCACAAAATTAGAATATCATCAAAAAGTTAATTTATTCCAGTTCTTCAATACAAAAGTTAAACTCATATATTATAGAGTCATGACTAACAGAGTGATCTATTTTCAAGTGTTTATTTCAGTTAGTGTTGATGATTATGGCTTACAGCCAACGAAAACACAAAAGTCGTTATCTCAGTAAATTAAAATATTTTATAACACAACTAATTTTTAAATCTGAAATGTTGGCCTACTGAAATGTATGTTCAGTAAATGCACTCAGTAATTGGTCAGCGTTCCTTTTGCATCAATTACTGCAACAATGCGGTGTGGCATGGAGGCGATCAGCCTTTGGCACTGCTGAGGTGTTACGGAAGCCCAGGTTGCTTTGATAGAAGCCTTCATCTTGTCTGCATTGTTAGGTCTGGTGTCTCTCATCTTCCTCTTGACAATACCCCATAGATTTTCTATGGGGTTAAGGTCAGGCGAGTTTGCTGGTCAATCAAGCACAGTGATTCTGTTGTTTATAAACCAGGTATTGGTACTTTTGGCAGTGTGGACAGGTGCCATGTCCAGCTGGAAAATTAAATTTCCATCTCCAAAAAGCTTGTTGGCAGAGGGAAGCATGAAGTGCTCTAAAATTGCCTGGTAGGTGGCTGCACTGACATTAGTTTTGATAAGACACAGTGGACCTACATCAGCAGATGGCATGGCTCCCTTAACCTCACTGATTGTGGAAACTTCACACTAGACCACAAGAAGTTTGGATTGTGTGCCTCTCCACTCTTCCTCCAGACTCTGGAGACCTTGATTTCCAAATTAAATGCAAAATTTACTTTCATCTGAAAACAACACCTTGGACCACTGAGCAACAGTCCAGTTCTTTTTCTCCTTGGCCCAGGAAGACGCTTCTGGCATTGTCTATTGGTCATGAGTGGCTTCACAAGGAATGCAGCACTTGTAGCCCATGTTCTGGATACGTCAGTGTAGAGTGGCTCTTGAAGCAATGATGCCAGCAGCAGTCCACTCCTTGTGAATCTCTCCCAAATTTTTGAATGACCTTTTCTTAACAATCCTTTCAAGGCTGCGGTTATTCCGGTTGCTTGTGCACCTTTTTCTACCAAACTTTTTCCTTCCACTCAACTTTCCATTAATATGCTTGGATACAGCACTCTGTGAACAGCTAGCTTCTTTAGAAATGACCTTTTGTGGCTTACCCTCCTTGTGGAGTGTGTTAATCACTGCCTTCTGGACATCTGTGAAGTCATCAGTCTTACCCATGATTGTGGAACTTACTGAAACAGACTAAGGGACCTTTTTAAATTCTTAGGAAGCCTTTGCAGGCGTTTTTGTTAATTATTCTAATTTACTGAGATAATGACTTTTGGGTTTTCATTGGCTGTAAGCCATAATCATTAACATCAACTGAAATAAACACTTAAAATAGATCACTCTGTGTTAGGTCTCGAGTTCCCGCTTCTGCACAGGGGGAATCTCGAGCCGTCTCCGCTGCGGTCCCCTATTCCTATCCAGCCGCAGTGGAGCCTGCTCAGCAGGGACGTCGGTCCCAGCGTCTTGCTCGGTCTCACTCTGTTCAGAGAGTTACTGCTGCTTCTTCAGCTCCTGCCATTAAAGTCAGTGCTGGTCAGCAGCGAGTGGACTTCTCTGGGACTAAGTCCTTGTCTGCGCACACTGAGCATGCCCAGGGCAAGATCTCCCGTTGGAGATCGAGGGTCATGTGCTCAGACTCTGCAGCGCATTCTATTGGTCCTCTTGGCAGGTCTTGGAAGGGCAAAGTTTCTGTGGCCACTTCCTGTCCTGCAACTATATAAACTGCGCATGACCGCACGGCCATGCGCTAGTGTACAATTGAATACGTGTGTTTGTTGTGAGTGCAAGTCGTTCATTAAATACCCCTACCCTATTGTATGACTGTTCGCGTATGGTGTATGGCTGCTATCTAGCGCCCGACTAATCACTCAACGTGTCACACACGTATCAGCGTCTATTGCTGTGACCGCCAGTGCGGTGCCACGCGCCAGTGTGCGCTTCCTGACCCACGTCTGGGTGCTTAGTGGTACCTGCCAGCACGGCACACTTCGCACTTCGGTGCTATAATTATATATTTCCTTACACACCCAGTAGCGGTGTAGTGCCAGCAAGGGTCTAATCGGACTACAATCCCTGTTGGGGTTAAGTTCGCTGACCACTTGCTCGCGCTCTATGTGCGGTACCGCGGACCTGTGACGCAACAGGATAGCTTTCTTCACGCTGGGTGAGGTTTAACCCACGCGTGTATACTTTTGGATACCGCCATATAGTCTGTCATTTCCTAGCAGCAGGTTTCACCTGCACGGTGGACCCCGGACTGCGAACGCATCTATATCATCTCTCTTGGTGCGTTCCGCCAGTCCTAACATTACACTAGCGCCAGGGTCTGGCTAGTGATGACAGACAAACAGCAATCTCTGCGGTATATCCAGCAGCTGGAGGGTAGGTTGGCGGCTCTCGAGAGCGCGACTTCAGCTGTGGATGTTACTGCAGTAGCTGTACAGGCTGCCAGCGTGGCTGCAGCTACTATGTCCATTGCCACCCCTGTTCCGACATTATCTAGCCTCCCGCTGCCAGAAAAATTTTCTGGTGATAGCAAGTTTTGTAGGGGATTTGTGAGTCAGTGCTCTATTCACCTCGAGCTCCTGGCTGCACGTTTTCCCACAGAGCGGGCTAAGGTGGGATTTATTCTGTCTCTATTGTCGGACAGGGCGTTGGAATGGGCTACGCCGCTGTGGGAGCGTGGCGATCTTGTGGTGCAGAGTGCTCCGCTGTTTCTGAGCGCTCTGAAACAGGTCTTTTTAGGACCTCAAGTCACCCATGATACTGCGCTCCAATTGCTGGCATTAACTCAGGGTGAGTTCTTGGTCAGTCATTTTGCCGTCCAATTCCGCACCTTAGCATCTGAGCTGGATTGGTCAGATAAAGCTCTTATCCCCATATTTTGGAGGGGCTTGGCTGACCACGTAAAGGACGCTCTGGCCACTAGGGAGATTCCTGCCACACTGGAGGAGTTAATAACTGTCTCCACTCGAATTGACCTCCGTTTTAACGAGCGGAGGTTAGAGCGAGCCCAGTGTAGGCAGAGGTTTCGGCTGGCTCCTACTTTCGCCAAACCTCTGGAATCTCCGGTCCTGGTTCCTGAGCCACATGAGGCCAGGGAAGTGTCACAAGCAGGATCTAAGTCCCGGACCGCTTGTGCACTCAGGGTCTGTCATGTTTGCCAGCAGTCAGGACATCTAGCCACCAGATGTCCTCAGCGGTCGAGGAAACGTCAGCGTCTAGTGGTAGTAGGTGGAGGTACACTAGACACGGCGACGTTTGCCTCTAACTTGTCCTTTAAGGGGACAATTACTATTGGCTCATTCTCCCACTCGGTAGAGCTCTGCGTGGATTCTGGGGCGGAGGGCAATTTTATGTCTTCTGCCTTCGCCCAACGTCACGCAATACCCCTGGTAATGCTTGCTCAACCAGTAACGGTGCGAGTGGTGAATGGGTCGACATTGCCCTCACAGATAACACACCAGACCATCCCTTTTACTCTGTCCATGTCGCCATCTCATCAGGAGATAATTTCTCTGCTCGTCATTCCGGAAGGAATTGATGAGGTCCTGTTGGGAATACCTTGGCTACGGTACCACTCTCCTCATATCGAGTGGTCCTCAGGCAGAATTCTGGGTTGGGGTGAATCTTGTGGGGGTAGGTGTCAGAGGGAGTGCGTTCAGGTTGCTACTACTGAGGTACCCGCAGATCTATCCTCTCTCCCCAAGCAGTATTGGTCTTATGCAGACGTGTTCTCCAAAAAGGCGGCGGAGGTCCTTCCACCTCATCGCCCCTATGACTGTCCTATTGATCTCTTGCCTGGTGCTGAGCCTCCCCGGGGTCGAGTTTATCCGCTATCTCTCCCGGAGATGGAGGCAATGTCACAGTACATCCAGGAAAATCTGGCAAGAGGATTCATTAGGAAGTCAGTGTCACCTGCTGGGGCAGGGTTCTTCTTCGTGCAGAAGAAGAATGGGGAATTGCGCCCATGCATAGACTACAGGGGTCTTAACGCCATCACCGTTAAGAATAAGTATCCTTTGCCCTTGATATCTGAGTTATTCGATAGACTTCGGGGAGCAAGGGTATTTACTAAATTAGATCTGCGGGGTGCTTACAACCTGATTCGCATCCGTGAGGGGGACGAATGGAAGACGGCCTTTAACACCAGGGATGGGCACTATGAATATCTGGTGATGCCCTTCGGGCTCTGTAATGCCCCAGCCGTTTTCCAAGACTTTGTGAATGATATCTTCCGGAATATGCTTTCCACCTCGGTCGTAGTCTATCTGGATGATATTCTCATCTACTCTCCAGATATTGACTCCCACCGGAGAGATGTTTGCAAAGTCTTCGACCTCCTACGGGCAAACTCCCTCTATGCCAAGTTGGAGAAGTGTATGTTTGAGCAGGAGTCTTTACCTTTCCTGGGCTACATCATCTCGGCCCAGGGATTGGCTATGGATCCTGCCAAACTACAGGCAGTGATGGACTGGCAGGAACCCCATTCTCTGAAAGCGGTGCAGCGCTTTATGGGGTTCATAAATTACTATCGTCAGCTCATCCCCCACTTCTCAACCCTGGTAGCTCCCTTGGTATCCCTCACCAAGAAGGGAGCGAATCCTAAATTGTGGTCCGAAGAGGTCTCCAAGGCCTTCACTTCTATTAAGTCCCACTTTGCTAGCGCTCCCATCTTACATCGTCCCGATGTGGATAAGCCATTCCTAATGGAGGTGGATGCCTCATCCGTTGGTGCAGGAGCAGTCCTCTATCAAAAGGATGCTCAAGGTCGGAAGCACCCATGCTTCTTCTTCTCAAAGACCTTCTCACCAGCGGAGAGAAATTACTCAATCGGGGATAGGGAGCTGCTGGCAATGAAGTTGGCCTTTTCGGAATGGAGACATCTCTTGGAGGGTGCTCAGTTCCCATTCCAAGTCTTCACGGACCACAAGAATTTGGTCTATTTACAGACAGCCCAGCGGCTGAATTCTCGTCAGGCCAGATGGTCCTTGTTTTTCTCCCGGTTCCACTTCACTCTTCATTATCTCGCCGGGGAGAAGAACATTCGTGCTGACGCTCTCTCGCTCCCTGGTGTCAACTGTGGAGGAGGAGGACGAGCCTCGGCTCATTGTCCCTTCAGAGAGTCTGAGAACCATAGCTCCGGTTTCGCTTGAGTCTGTGCCTCCGGGCAAGACTTTTGTTCCCATCAATTTGCGTCCAGAGGTTCTCTCGTGGGCTCATTCGTCCAGAGTGGGTGGACACTTTGGGGCAAAGAGGACATCTGAGTTGTTGGCGAGAATGTATTGGTGGCCACATATGGTTCGTGACGTAGGAGACTACGTTCGGGCATGTGTCTCTTGTGCCAAAAATAAGTCTCTCCGTCAACGGCCAGCTGGGTTGTTATACCCTCTGCCTGTGGCAGACAGGCCCTGGGAGATGGTCGGGATGGACTTTGTGGTGGGTTTGCCCAAGTCACGTGGCTGTACTGTCATTTGGGTTATCACCGACCATTTTTCTAAAATGGTGCATTTGGTGCCGCTTCCTCGGCTACCTTCTGCACGGGCCTTGGCAGCATTGTTTGTTAAACACATCTTCCGTCTTCACGGTATGCCAGACAAAATTGTCAGTGACCGGGGTCCCCAGTTTGCGTCTCGGTTCTGGAGAGAGCTTTGTCGCCTTCTCAGTATCGAGTTGAATCTCTCTTCGGCATATCATCCCGAGACGAATGGGTTGGTGGAGAGAGCCAACCAGACCTTGGTCACATATCTGCGACATTTTGTCTCTGCTAAGCAAGATGACTGGGCATCTTTGCTACCGTGGGCGGAGTTTGCTCTTAACAATGCTGTAGCTGACTCCACTGGACAGACTCCATTCCTCCTTAACTATGGTCAGCATCCGCGGGTACCTGTGCCCATGCCCGTATCTTCCGCCGATTCCAGGGTGGCAGACTGGGCTGTGGAGGCACGGGACATTTGGGATCGCACTCAGGATGCCATTCGGGCTTCCAAGGAGAGAATGAGGTCCTCCGCCGATGTTCATCGGCGCCCCGCTCCGACCTTTACTCCTGGCGACTTGGTGTGGCTCTCCGCCCGTAACATCAGGCTGCGAGTTGAGTCCACTAAGTTTGCTCCTCGCTACTTGGGTCCCTTCAAGGTTCTCGAACAGGTTAATCCTGTGGTCTACCGCCTGGCTCTTCCTCCACGCTTGGGTATCACCGACACCTTTCATGTGTCCCTCTTGAAACCCGTATACATGTCCCGGTTTTCCGAGTCATCTGCCGGGACATCGGGTTCGTCTACGGACGATTACGAGGTGAACGCTATTTTGGGGTGTAAGGTGGTACGCGGCAAAAAGTTCTATCTGGTGGATTGGAAGGGTTATGGTCCAGAGGACAGGTCATGGGAGCCTGCTGAAAACATTCGGGCCCCACAGCTCATTGCTGCCTTCGAGCGTAGCGAGGCCCAAGGAGGGGGGGGCCCTAGGAGGGGGGGTAATGTTAGGTCTCGAGTTCCCGCTTCTGCACAGGGGGAATCTCGAGCCGTCTCCGCTGCGGTCCCCCATTCCTATCCAGCCGCAGTGGAGCCTGCTCAGCAGGGACGTCGGTCCCAGCGTCTTGCTCGGTCTCACTCTGTTCAGAGAGTTACTGCTGCTTCTTCAGCTCCTGCCATTAAAGTCAGTGCTGGTCAGCAGCGAGTGGACTTCTCTGGGACTAAGTCCTTGTCTGCGCACACTGAGCATGCCCAGGGCAAGATCTCCCGTTGGAGATCGAGGGTCATGTGCTCAGACTCTGCAGCGCATTCTATTGGTCCTGTTGGCAGGTCTTGGAAGGGCAAAGTTTCTGTGGCCACTTCCTGTCCTGCAACTATATAAACTGCGCATGACCGCACGGCCATGCGCTAGTGTACAATTGAATACGTGTGTTTGTTGTGAGTGCAAGTCGTTCATTAAATACCCCTACCCTATTGTATGACTGTTCGCGTATGGTGTATGGCTGCTATCTAGCGCCCGACTAACCACTCAACGTGTCACACACGTATCAGCGTCTATTGCTGTGACCGCCAGTGCGGTGCCACGCGCCAGTGTGCGCTTCCTGACCCACGTCTGGGTGCTTAGTGGTACCTGCCAGCACGGCACACTTCGCACTTCGGTGCTATAATTATATATTTCCTTACACACCCAGTAGCGGTGTAGTGCCAGCAAGGGTCTAATCGGACTACAATCCCTGTTGGGGTTAAGTTCGCTGACCACTTGCTCGCGCTCTATGTGCGGTACCGCGGACCTGTGACGCAACAGGATCGCTTTCTTAACGCTGGGTGAGGTTTAACCCACGCGTGTATACTTTTGAATACCGCCATATAGTCTGTCATTTCCTAGCAGCAGGTTTCACCTGCACGGTGGACCCCAGACTGCGAACGCATCTATATCATCTCTCTTGGTGCGTTCCGCCAGTCCTAACACTCTGTAATGACTCTACATAATATACAGTACAGACCAAAAGTTTGGACACACCTTTTCTGTATTTTCATGACTATGAAAATTGAACATTCACACTGAAGGCATCAAAACTATGAATTAACACATGTGGAAAAAAGTGTGAAACAACTGAAATTATGTCTTATATTCTAGATTCTTCAAAGTAGCCACCTTTTGCTTTGATGACTGCTTTGCATACTCTTGGAATTCTCTTGATGAGCTTCAAGAGGTAGTCACCGGGAATGGTTTTCACTTGAAAGGTGTGCTCTGTCAGGTTTATTAAGTGGGATTTCTTGCCTTATAAATGGGGTTGGGACCATCAGTTGTGTTGTGCAGAAGTCTGGTGGATACACAGCTGATAGTCCTACTGAATAGACTGTTAGAATTTGTATTATGGCAAGAAAAAAGTAGCTAAGTAAAGAAAAACGAGTGGCCATCGTTACTTTAAGAAATGAAGGTCAGTCAGTCCAAAAAATTGGGAAAACTTTGAAAGTGTCCCCAAGTGCAGTGGCAAAAATCATCAAACGCTACTGGCTCACATGAGGACTGCCCCAGGAAAGGAAGACCAAGAGTCGCCTCTGTTCTGAGGATAAGTTTATCCGAGCCAACAGCCTCAGAAATCGCAGGTTAACAGCAGCTCAGATTAGAGACCAGGTCAATGCCACACAGAGTTCTAGCAGCAGACACATCTCTACAACAACTATTAATTGGAGACTTTGTGTAGCAGGCCTTCATGGTAAAATAGCTGGTAGGAAACCACCTCTAAGGACAGGCAATAAGCATAAGAGACTTGTTTGAGCTAAAGAACACAAGAAATGGAGACTAGACCCGTGGAAATCTGTGCTTTGGTCTGATGAGTCCAAATTTGAGATCTTTGGTTCCAACGACCGTGTCTTTGTGCGACACAGAAAAGGTGAACAGATGTAGTTTACATGCCTGGTTTCCACTGTGAAGCATGGAGGAGGAGATGTGATGGTGTGGGGGTGCATTGCTGGTGACACTGTTGGGGATTTATTCAAAATTGAAGGCATACCGAACCAGCATGGCTACCACAGCATCTTGCAGCGGCATGCTATTCCATCCGGTTTGCATTTAGTTGGACCATCATTTATTTTTCAACAGGACAATGACCCAAACACACCTCCAGCCTGTGTAAGGGCTATTTGACAAAGAAGGAGAGTGATGGGGTGCTACGCCAGATGACCTGGCCTCCACAGTCACCAGACCTGAACCCAATTGAGATGGTTTGGGGTGAGCTGGACCGCAGAGAGAAGGCAAAAGGGTCAACAAGTGCTAAGCATCTCTGGGAACTCCTTCAAGATTGTTGGAAGACCATTCCCGGTGACAACCTCTTGAAGCTCAACAAGAGAATGCCAAGAGTGTGCAAAGCAGTCATCAAAGCAAAAGGTGGCTACTTTGAGGAACCTAGAATATAAGACATAATTTCAGTTGTTTCACACTTTTTTGTTAAGTATATCATTCCACATGTGTTAATTCATAGTTTTAATGCCTTCAGTGTGAATGTACAATTTTCATAGTCATAAAAATACAGAAAAATCTTTAAATGAGAAGGTGTGTCCAAACTTTTGGTCTGTACTGTTTATGAATTTCACTTTTTGTGTTGAACAACTGAAATAAATTAACTTTTTGATGATATTCTAATTTTGTGAGAAACACCTTTATGTTGGCATGCAGGTCATAGAAATTTCAATGATACCTTGATATCTGCAATCTGATATTTCTAGGAAATCCATTCTTGCCCTCCCTAGGAGTTGCCGACCAATAAAAATGACTCCAAGAGCAATGCGTAATATAATAGTCATAATAGAACAACAATGGTGTGCATGGCAAGATTGCGAGGAGAAAAACACAGCTTGTCATCATTGATTTTTTTAAAATGGGGAAATTAATCCATTATCAGCCATTATTAAGTTTATGGAATTGCTCTTTAAATTTGTGTTTTTTTTCAACGTTGTACAACTAGTTATGTGACTCCTCATAATAGTTTTTATGGTGTTTTATAGTAGAGGGGTGTAATTTAAATGTAATATACTGTATTATCATGTGTGAAATTATTCCAATGCATTTTAAGTTAGGAGCTAAGTTCTTCACATCTGGTAAAGTAAGAAGGGAATCTACAAAATTTAGATTGTAATTTATGTGGGAGAGATTAAAGAGAGAGAGATTGGGGCATGGTCCGAAATTATGGTGGTGTGTATTTCTGTGTCCTGTGACTGCTCAAATAGATTTCTCTAGATAAAGAAACAATCTATTATTGAAAAAGAATACAGGTATGGCAGGCAAATTAAAAAAAAACTAATATTGCAGCGTTGGAAGGGACCCCAAATAAAAGAGCCACCTTCACAGAATGCAGCATTAGTGCTGCACAAGGTGGCTCTTTTAGTTGAAAACGTCAGGGGGGGTGACAGAGGCCCTTTAATGGTTATCAGCTGCATTCAGAGCTCACTCTGGCCTTTGCTGTTACTGGAATATATCAGCTATTTAAACAGCCAGCGTTTCCCTGATATAGTGCAGGCTTAGATCCTGAGCCCGCTCAGTACAGAGGGACCCAATGTGTGACGTACTATTATCTCACGTGTCTGGAAGGGGTTAAGGAATGCACTTTGAAAAATGTTGGCATCATTTCGCATTAATCATTATTGAGTTAACATTTGGAAAAGGATGGACAGTATCGTAGACATGAATGAAATAGAAAAATAAAAGTATTTGGTTATGACACTTGGTCAATAAAGCTCTGTCTCTTATATATCACCTTTCCAGTAATCCAGTAGCATCATGCTTCCATATAAATGGCAGTATTATGTAGTGTCAGCTCAAACTTCTATGATTGATGTTGTTCAATATTGGTATCATCCATTTATGTTTCCTTGACATTTCTGTGCATAAACAATGATTCATTAGATATATCTCTAGTATCCTGTGAGGACTCCCCCTCCCCCCATGATGAAATTGCTCTTCAGAAATAATGAAAAAGAAAGATTTATATATGTATCGTAAGGTCACATAGGATTAAGGCACCACCTAATGGATATTAGCTTTATAATTAGATTTAAAGGACTCTTTCTGGCTCTGAATCTTTAACACCATGATGAGCAAGGTTCGTACTCAGTGAAAGACCCCAGGATCCCTGGATCATTATAGCACGGAGTATTGAGACCTGTCAGTTGTACAGATATTTTGTTTTATTCCCTGTGAAATAACAATTCAGGAGTATTATTTCTTCTCAATTGGGGTGTGTCCCTCCATAAACCATCCTTGTCCAACCAGTGATGATAATGTCAGATTGTGTAAGGACATTCCCCCCAACTGGTAACACCTACATGTCATTTTATTCATGAAATTCTAAGAGGAATATTAAGTACTAGATGGTGGCCCGATTCTAACGCATCAGGTATTCTAGAATATGCATGTCCACGTAGTATATTGCACAGCCCACGTAGTATATTGCCCAGCCACGTAGTATATTGCCCAGCCACGTAGTATATTGCCCAGTCACGTAGTATATTGCCCAGTCACGTAGTATATTGCCCAGCCACGTAGTATATTGCCCAGCCATGTAGTATACAGCACAGAGCCACGTAGTATACAGCACAGCCCACGCAGTATATAACACAGTCCACATAGTATATAACACTGCCTATGTAGTATACAGCACAGAGCCATGTAGTATCTAACACAGCCCACGTAGTATACAGCAGTGCTGCTCAGGTTTCCTTAGCAATAAACTGTAAATGATACTTTTGAGTCCTCTTAATATATTAATTCCGGGGCTCAGTCTGTGCTGTCCTATGAGTTTCATGTGTTCTACTAGAAACCCCTATTCCCCTATTTGATCTCTGATGCAAGGTATGATACAGTTTGTTTCTGACGGATGAAAAAATCCATACTATTGGGTCAGCATTCTCTACTGTTTATACTTGTAGCCCTGTATATTCGGTCCCTCAAGAATTTTTATTTTGCACCCTAAAATATTTCATTAGGACTCTTGGATACCTCTATAAATTTATCAACCTGTTGTAGCAGTTCTAGTTCTTGTTAGCGATAGTTCATAAGTTTACATTCCTGGGGATAGCATTTTGCATTTTTCTTTAGGCCACATGCACACGTTGAGTATTTGGTGAGTTTTTTTTTTTAACCTCATATTAGTAAGCCAAAACCTGGAGTAGGTAAAAAATGCAAACGTGGTGACATGTTTCTATTAGCGTATGTGTAGACAATTAGTCAATACTTGTGCAGCGTCCAACCCATAGCGGTCGGATGTTATAGCATAGTGGATGAGATTTCAAGAAATACCATGTCCACTAAGCGTCCACAGATGCCCGCGGGTCACCTGCAGGGCTGGCCACGCGGCACATTTCTCCGCAAAAGAAAAAGACATGCTGCGGTCTGGAGATATTTCACCCATATAATCTATTGGAAGCAGTAAATCTGCACGGTTCAGTGAACACATGCGAATTCACCTGTGTTCAATAGCTGGCAGCTTCCAAAGTGCTGCCACTTCTGAATTGTCTGCACATACCCTTATACTTTTCCTCTGATCGTCCCTCTCTTGATTTTGGCTTACAAATACTGAGGTGAAAAATGCACCAATACTCAACTTGTGCAAGTGGCCAAAAACTACAAGATGGAAAACATAGAATAAATGAAATAAAAATGTTAGTAGGGCCCATACTTGTCAAACAATCACCCCAAGCCAAATTCCCAATCCTAATAGAATTATGACAGCAAACACCAAATTATTATTACCATTATTATTTATATAGCACCATTAATTCCATGGTGCTGTACATGAGACGGGGTTACATCAAAATACAGATATCACTTACAGTAAACCAACTAACCTTGCGGGCTTACATTCTACAATCAATGAAGTTGAACTTTCTCCAGTTCAATTATAGACTCGTAGGGATCCAATTTCCATATGAAGTGTCTTGAGTTGCAATTATAATATTTTATAATGCGTACAGTGGATACGAGTTTCATGTTAGATCCCTAGATCTAACATCTAGATTTTAGAGCATAGTTAAAAAATATACATACCTAAGGAAATGCTTTGTCCAAGAGCTAATTTTCTCCTTTGCTTTGTGGAGTGAGTATAATTTCATTAACCAGCCCGTGCCCTTCTGAGAGTAATCGTAATCTGTTAGACCCATGTCCATGTAATATGAACAGCTCTGGTAAAAATTAAGAGACCACCACATCAAATCCCTTTTATCGGCAGCCCTGTTATGGTCTGGTGATTAAGGAACGACATGCGACTAGCTCTGAGCAGGTGGTAACTATACTGACCGCAGTCCCTAAGCTCAACGCAACACTAGAAGTAGCCGTGGAATGCTCCTAACTCTGCCTAGGCATCTCGTCACAGCCTAAGAGCTAACTACCCCTAAAGATAGAAGCAGGAAAACTATCTTGCCTCAGAGAAAATCCCCAAAGGATAGTTTAGCCCCCCACAAATAATGACTGTGAGAGGAGAAGGAAATGACATACGTAGTATGAAACAAGATTTAGCACAGGAGGCCACTTCTAGCTAGATAGAAATAGTACAGGATGAAACGCTGTGCGGTCAGTAAAAAAAAACTAGAAAAAGTCCACCGCAGAGAAATGCAAAAATCTCCACACCTGACTAAAGGTGTGGAGGGCAAACTCTGCTGCCCAGAGCTTCCAGCTTAGCTGAATAGATCCATACTGATAAGCTGGACAAATGAGCAAAACATTGAAAGTGCTGAACAACAAAGTCCACAACAAGTGAACTGCAAAAGAACAAGCAAGGACTTAACTTTGCTGAACTGGTCAGAGAGTCAGGAAAATCCAAAGAGCAATAACTCCAGGCTGGAACAATTGACAACTGGCATTGAATGAGGGAAAAGGCCAGACTAAAATAGCCGAGCCAGAAAGACGGTCAGTGAAAACAGCTGCAGAAACTAAATCCAAGAAGCAGCCATACCACTCAAAACCACAGGAGGGAGCCCAAGAGCAGAACTCACAAAAATGCTTCTTACAACCACCGGAGGGAGCCCAAGAGCGGAATTCACAACACAGCCCCATCTCCAGACCTGAACCCCATTGAAAACCTCTGGAATGTAATCAAGAGGATGATGGATAGTCACAAGCCATCAAACAAAGGACTGCTTACATTTTTGCACCAGGAGCAGTGTGAAAGACTGGTGGAAAGCATGCCAAGACGCATGAAAGCTGTGATTAAAAATCATGGTTATTCCACAGAATATTGATTTCTGAACTCTTCCTGAGTTAAAACATTACTATTGTTGTTTCTAAATGATTATGAACTTGTTTTCTTTGCATTATTTGAGGTCTGAAAGCACTGGGTTTTTTTTTAATTTGCACCATTTCTCCTTTTCAGAAAAAAAACCCAAAATTTATTGCTTGGAAATTCAGAGACATGTTGTCAGAAGTTTATAGAATAAAAGAACAGTTTACATTTTACTCTAAAATATACCTATAAAGAGAAAAATCAGACAAACTGAACATTTTGCAGTGGTCTCTTAATTTTTGCCAAGAGCTGTATGTTCCAGAGGAGGAAGCACTGGCTGAAGTTTTATTGCTATGATAACTGTTATAATTGTGTTAACAATCTTTTGCTATCATAGTAATTTTAATAGAATTAAACTCTTTAGTGTCACTTCTCAGACAAAAATCACTGTAGTAAATCCCTGGCTGGCTAAGTGCTCCCACCCAAATAATACATGGGCAGATATAAATCAAACTCATGGGACTTTCAGTGATGTGACTTTCAGATGGTCACCTGAGTGCAGTAATTTCGTTTCAAGTATAGCGTCCGTCAGTAGGCTGTAAATAAAATTAATCTAAGAAAGTGGTAGGAGTTAAGATAACATCTTTCCTTCTGCATAAAATGCAATTAAGTGCTTTCATGCAAGAATGTGTTAAAGGGAGTTCATAATCTGCTTTTTTTCATATAGCTTTTGTTTTAATAATACATTTTTAGCTGTTTTTTGTACATTTATATGTATATATTTTTATGTAATTTTTTGTTATTTTATGAAATAACGTTACCTATGTGTAGTACAGGGACGGCAGAGGGTGGAATATATAATTACTAATCTATATGCATCTTCCCTGTCACTTCATGGCCTCTAGGAAAGGGGAGGAACCTTCTGACAATGCTCTTCACTACTCGGAAAACCCTTTCTCAATACCTTTGTTTCCCCATTGTAAAATAATAACCCCTATACTCACCTTCGATGCCGGTGCCATTCCAGCAGTGTCGGCACTGGTTTTTCTGGGGATCACATGGCATTTTTATGTCTCGCAATCCCTGCTGCCAGTCAGCGCTGGCTTCACTCTCCTCTCCTACAGACGAATCATATACATCCTGAGGAAGTGAGTGCTTCTTCAAACCCCTTTAAAGAAGCACTCCACAAAAAATTTTATTTCCTAAACCCCTTCCTGACATGTGCCGTATATCTACTGCTCTGCGGGAGCTGCGTTCCCGCAAATAGCAGTATATGTACGGCGCCGCGATCACTCTTCCTCATGCTAAGCGCTGTGGCGATCGGCTGTGGGTGTCAGCTCTGTTTTAGAGCTGACTCCCTGCAGCAATGCTCATGATAGGTGCTAGCACCGATCGCGGGCATTTAACCCGTCTGAAGCTGCTGTCAGTAGTGACAGCGACATTGAGTAGCATCACGCATGGAGTGGACTGCCTGCACGCTTCCATCAGGACAACTCAATGCAATCGCATTGTCCTGATGGTCTCCATGGAGACCCCTTCAGGGAAGGTGACGTGCCAGTGCCTGCTCAGAGCAGGACCTGAGACGCTTCCTTCACTGCCTGTCAGACGCTGATTTGATGCTCTGCAGTGCAGAAGCATTGCAGAGTATCAGATCAGCGATCTGTTACTATACAGTGATGTTCCATCCTGGGACAATGTAAAAAAGTAACAGAAAAATAATTAAAAAGTGTAAAAATATATTTTTTAAAAACCCACATAAAGAAAAACAGAAACTATTATTATTCCAATAAATACATTTATTTATGTAAATAAAAATCTAAACAATAAAAGTACACATTTGGTATTACTGTATGTAATGCGATCAAAAAGATGAATGTGAATAAAAATGGTACCACTGAAAACTTAATCTTGTCTCACAAACAACATGCTTCCATGCAGCTCCATCAGCAGAAAAATTAAAGTTATAGCTCTCAGAATAAAGCGATGCAAAAATAATTTTTTTTATAAAATAGTTTTTATTGTGTAAAAGCGCCAAAACATAAAAAAAGGGGTGTCGCTGTAATTGTACTGACACGAAGAATAAAATGGCCTTATCAATTTTAGTACATGTGGAACGGTATGAAAAAAAATTCCCCCAAAAATTCATGAGTTGCTGGTTTTTGTTTATTCTACTTCACAAAAATCGGAAAAGAAAGTGATAAAAAAAAGTGATGTGTCTGAAAATGGTACCAATAAAAACTTCAATGCGTCCTGTAAAAACAAGCCATCACATGACTGTCAGCCGAAATATGGAAAAATTATAGATCTCAAAATATGGGGATGCAAAAACTAGTTTTTGCAATGAAAAGCGTCTTATATTGTGTGAAAGCAGCCAAATGTAAAATCCTGATATAAATCTAACGCTGTAATCGCACCGACCTGAAAAATAAATAAAACCAATTCTTCACCTGCTGTTCATTTTTCCATTCTGCCTCCCAAAAATCGCCGTGACGCTCGGCCCACAATTATCCTGCCCTCTGCACTGAGCGCTTACTCCGGGGTTTCCGGTGTAATCTCTAAATTGCATGATTCAGACGGAAATTCTGGCAGTTGATTCCCTATAATGAGGCAGATGGAGACACTGTGGATGCCGTCTAAACTGTGAACCTCGGAGTCCTTCATTTTAGGTGAGCATAAAGTGCGGTTGACCACAGTTTTGTGCACTTCTGAAAAGAAGGACTCCACTGAACAGAGGCAAGACGGAGTCCATAGTAATTCTGCTGCCTCATTATAGTGAGTGGATCCCTCGGTGGTTTCATCTGAATCACGCCACTCAGAGATTTAGATGGAAGCCCCAAAGTAAGTGCTCATTGTAGAACACTAGGTAAATGTGATCCGAAACGTTATGTAAAATGTTCCCAATAAAAGCCTCAATTCAATCCTCAAAAAAAGCAAGTCGCCACTCAGGTCCGTCATCTGTTAATGAAAATATAGGGGGAATCCACGTTACTGGTAGTACAAACGCTCTGGAAAAGCAAAATGGCTCCTCACCCCTCAAAAGAAATTCAGCAAGCTTCCAAATGCCCCCTCCCTTCTGAGCCCCACCATGTCTAAACCACATATAGTGCCCACATTTGGCATTTCTGTAGTTATGACAGCCTGCCTAATTTACGGGTACATGTCTCCAGAAGCATGAGCTGGGCATGGCGTACTGGTTACTACAACTTGCTGGGCAATACAATGACAGTTTTCAATTTTCACTCAGCAACATCCACTGCTGCTTGTTTCTGGAAAACACTCATGGACTCAAAATCATCACTACACATGTAGATAAATTCTCAAAGTGGTATAATTTCCAAATGGGGGTCACTTGAGGGGGGATTCTGCTTTTCTAGCACTTAGGGGCTCTGCATATGGAGTCCACAAACTATTCTAGGAAAATCTGTGCTCTAGGAGGCAATTATAGCTCCGTCCCTCCCGAGTTTCTGCATATGGCTAGGCAGTACTGTACAGCCACATATGGTGTATTTCTATATTCAGCAGAAATTGTGGGACAGATTTTGGTGCCATTTTTACACATTTCCCAGTATGAAAATGTAAAATTTGGGGCTAACACACAATTTGGGTGGTAAATATGTCATTATTTTTTCTTCACTGCCCAATGGTATACAATTCTGTGACACACTTGTGGTCTCAATATGATCACTATGGCGCTCCTTCCCTTCTGAGCCTTGCACTGTGCCTCAAAAGTAGTTTTTGACCACATATGGGGTATCGGTGAACTCAGGAGAAATTGCACAGCAAATTTAAGGGCAATTTAATTAAAAAAAAGTCAAATGGCGCTGCTTCCCTTTCGAGCCCTGCCGTGCGCCCAGACAGTGGTTTTCCCCGCATATGGGGTATCGGCATGCCCAGGAGAAATTGCACAGCAAATTAGTGCAATTTCTCCAGTTACTCTTATGAAAATGCAAAGTTTGGAGAAAAAAATCATTTTTGTTGGAAAGATGTGATTTCTTTTTATTTTCACAGCTCAACGTTATAAACTTCTGTAATGCACCTGGGATTTCAAGGTGCTCTGTGCACATCTAGATAAGTTCCCTGAGGGGTCGAGTTTCCAAAATGGTGTCAATTGTGGGGGGTTCCACTGTGTAGGCACATCAGGGGCTCTCCAAACGTGACATGGCATCTGCTAATTATTCCAGCAAATTTTACATTCAAAAAGTCAAATGGCGCTCTTTCCCTTCTGAGCCTTGCCATGCACCCGAACAGTGTTTTTTTCCTCCACATATAGGGGTATTGATGTGCTCAAGAGAAATTGTACAACAAATTGTGTGGAGCAATTTCTCCAGATATCCTTATGAAAATAAAAAAAATTGTGTCTAAAGGAAAATTCTTGTGAAAAAAAAAATGTAACCGTTATTTTTTCCTTCCACATTCCATTAATTCCTGTGAAGCACCTGAAAGGGCTTAATAAACTTTTTGAATGTGGTTTTAGTACCTTGAGGGGTTCAGTTTTTAGAACGGTGTCACTTTTGCGTATTTTCTGTCGTAGGCCCCTCAAAGTCACCTCAAATTTGAAGTTGTCTCTAGAAAAATGGTTTTGTAAATTTTCTTGTAAAAATGAGAAATCGCTGGTCAACTTTTAACCCTTATATCTTCCTAACAAAAAAATGATGTTTCAAAAATTAAGCTGATATAAAGTAGACATCTGTGAAATATTATTTATTAACTAGTTTGTGTAACATGACTCCTTGGTTTAACCCCTTCACCCCAAAGCCTGTTTTCACCTAAGTGACAGGGCCAATTTTTACAATTCTGACCACTGTCACTTTATGAGGTCATAACTCTGAAACGCTTCAACGGATCCTGGTGATTCTGACATTGTTTTCTCGTGACATATTGTACTTCATGATAGTGGTAAAACTTCTTCGATATGACTTGCATTTATTTGTGAAAAAAACAAAAATTTGTCGGAAATTATGAAAATTTAGCAATTTTCAAACTCTTAGTTTATATGCCCTTAAATTAGAGAGTTATATCACATAATATAGTTAATAAACAACATTTCCCACATGTCTGCTTTACATCAGCACAATTTTGGAAACATAATTTTTTTTTGTTAGGACGTTATAAGGGTTAAAAGTTGACCAGCGATTTCTCATTTTTGCAACAAAATTTGCAAAACCATTTTTATACGGACCACCTCACACTTGAAGTGACTTTGAGGGGTCTATATGACAGAAAATGCCCAAAAGTGACACCATTCTAAAAACTGCACCCCTCAAGGTACTCAGAACCACATTCAAAAAGTTTATTAACCCTTCAGGTGCTTCACAGGAATTTTTTGAATGTTTAAAAAAATTGAACATTTAACTTTTTTTTCACAAAATTTTTACTTCAGGTCCTATTTGTTTCATTTTACCAAGGGTAACAGGAGAAATTGGACCACAAAAGTCGTTGTACAATTTGTTCTGAGTACGCCGATACCCCATATGTGGGGGTAAACCACTGTTTGGGCACATGGCAGAGCTCGGAAGGGAAGGAGCGCCATTTGACTTTTCAATGCAAGATTTGCTGGAATTGAGATCGGAGCCCATGTCACGATTGGAGAGCCCCTGATGTGCCTAAACAGTGGAAACCCCCACAAGTGACACCATTTTGGAAAGTAGACCCCCTAAGGAACTAATCTAGATGTGTGGTGAGCACTTTGAACCTCCAAGTGCTTCACAGAAGTTTATAACGTAGAGCCGTAAAAAAAAATTTATATTAATTTTCACAAAAAATGATCTTTTTGCCCCAAATTTTTTATTTTCCCAAGGGTAAAAGGATAAATTGGACCCCAAAAGTTGTTGTGCAATTTGTCCTGAGTACGTCGATACTTCATATATGGGGATAAACCACTGTTTGAGCGCATGGCAGAGCTCGGAAGTGAAGGAGTGCCATTTGACTTTTCAATGCAAAATTGGCTGGAATTGAGATCGGACGCCATGTCGCATTTGGAGAGCCCCTGACGTGCCTTAACAGTGGAAACCCCCCACAAGTGACCCCATTTTGGAAAGAAGACCCCCTAAGGAACTTATCTAGATGTGTGGTGAGCACTTTTAACCCCCAATTGTTTCACTAAAGTTTAGAATGTAGCATTGTGAAAATTAAAAAATCATTTTTTCTTTCCACAAAATGATGTTTTAGCCCGCAATTTTTTTTTCCCCAAGGGTAACAGGAGAAATTGGACCCCAAAAGTTGTTGTCCAACTTGTCCTGAGAACGCTGATACCCCATATGTTGGGGGGAACCATTGTTTGGGTGCACGGCAGAGCTCGGAAGGGCCATTTGAAATGCAGACTTAGATGGATTGGTCTGCAGGCGTCATGTTGCATTTGCAGAGCCCCTGATGTACCTAAACAGTAGAAACCCCCCACAAGTGACCCCATATTGGAAACTAGACCCCCCCAAGGAACTTATCTAGATGTGTTGTGAGAGCTTTGAACCAACAAGTGTTTCACTACAGTTTATAACGCAGAGCCGTGAAAATAAAAAAATATTTTTTTCCACGAAAATGATATTTTATCCCCTATGTTTTTATTTTCCCAAGGGTAACAGGACAAATTGGACCCCAAAAGTTGTTGTCCAACTTGTCCTGAGAACGCTGATACCCCATATGTTGGGGGGAACCACTGTTTAGGTGCACGGCAGAGCTCGGAAGGGAAGGAGCGCCATTTGAAATGCAGACTTAGATGGATTGGTCTGCAGGCGTCATGTTGCATTTGCAGAGCCCCTGATGTACCTAAACAGTAGAAACCCCCCACAAGTGACCCCATATTGGAAACTAGACCCCCCCAAGGAACTTATCTAGATGTGTTGTGAGAGCTTTGAACCAACAAGTGTTTCACTACAGTTTATAACGCAGAGCCGTGAAAATAAAAAAATATTTTTTTCCACGAAAATGATATTTTATCCCCTATGTTTTTATTTTCCCAAGGGTAACAGGACAAATTGGACCCCAAAAGTTGTTGTCCAACTTGTCCTGAGAACGCTGATACCCCATATGTTGGGGGGAACCACTGTTTGGGTGCACGGCAGAGCTCGGAAGGGAAGGAGCGCCATTTGAAATGCAGACTTAGATGGATTGGTCTGCAGGCGTCATGTTGCATTTGCAGAGCCCCTGATGTACCTAAACAGTAGAAACCCCCCACAAGTGACCCCATATTGGAAACTAGACCCCCCAAGGAACTTATCTAGATGTGTTGTGAGAGCTTTGAACCAACAAGTGTTTCACTACAGTTTATAACGCAGAGCCGTGAAAATAAAAAATGTTTTTTTTCCACGAAAATGATATTTTATCCCCTATGTTTTTATTTTCCCAAGGGTAACAGGACAAATTGGACCCCAAAAGTTGTTGTCCAACTTGTCCTGAGAACGCTGATACCCCATATGTTGGGGGGAACCACTGTTTGGGCACACAGGAGAACTCTGAAGGGAAGGAGCCCTGTTTTACTTTTTCAAAGCAGAATTGGCTGGAATTGAGATCGGACGCCATGTCGCGTTTGGAGAGCCCCTGATGTGCCTAAACAGTGGAAACCCCCAATTATAACTGAAACCCTAACCCCAACCCTAACCCTAGCCCTAACCCTAGCCCTAGCCCTAACCCTAGCCCTAACCCTAGCCCTAACCCTAGCCCTAATGGGAAGATGGAAATAAATACATTTTTTTACATTTTATTATTTTTCCCTAACTAAGGGGGTGATGAAGGGGGGTTTGATTTACTTTTATAGCGGGTTTTTTAGCGGATTTTTAGGGTTGGCAGCCGTCACACACTAAAAGACGCTTTATATTGCAAAAAATAGTTTTTGCATCACCACATTTTGAGAGCTATAATTTATCCATATTTTGGCCCACAGAGTCATATGAGGTCTTGTTTTTTGCGGGACGAGTTGACGTTTTTATTGGTAACATTTTCGGGCAGATGACATTTTTTGATCGCTTTTTATTCCGATTTTTGGGAGGCGGAATGAACAAAAACCAGCTATTCATGAATTTCTTTTAGGGGGGGCGTTTATACCGTTCCACGTGTGGTAAAATGGATAAAGCAGTTTTATTCTTCGGGTCAGTACGATTACAGCGATACCTCATTTATGTAATTTTTTTTATGTTTTGGCGCTTTTACACAATAAAAACTATTTTATATAAAAAAATAATTGTTTTTGCATCGCATTATTCTGAGAGCTATAACTTTTTTATTTTTCTGCTGATGATGCTGTATGGTGGCTTTTTTTTTGCGGGACAAGATGACGTTTTCAGCGGTACCATGGTTATTTATATCCGTCGTTCTGATCGTGTGTTATTCCACTTTTTGTTCGCCTGTATGATAATAAAGCGTTGTTTTTTGCCTTGTTTTTTTTTTTTTTTGCGGTGTTCACTGAAGGGGTTAACTAGTGGGATAGTTTTATAGAGCGGGTCGTTACGGACGCGGCGATACCAAATATGTGTACATTTATTGTTTTTTTTACATAAATAAATGGATTTATTGGGAAAATTTTTTTTTTTTTTTATTTGGGGATTTTTTTTTTTTTTTTTTTTTACACATTCTATTTTTTTTTTTTTACTTTCTAACATTGTCCCAGGGTGGGACATCTCTGTATTAGATCAGATCGTTGATCTGACAGTGTGCATAGCACATTGTCAGATCAACAATCTGATAGGCAGTTTAGGTGGCTTTCTGGCGCCTGCTCTCAGCAGGCGCCGGCTAGCCAGGTCACTTCATGACCCGGAAGGAGTCCGGCGGCCATCTTGGATCCGGGGACTCCTTCCGGGTCACCGGAGCAACGCGATCTCATTGCGTTGCTCCGGTGGGAGAGCGCAGGGAGCCCCCGTCCCTGCGCGATCCCCCTCTATGCCGCTGTCACTACTGACAGCGGCATCAGAGGGGTTAAATGCCCGCGATCGGCGATAGCGCCGATCGTGGGCATTGCTGCGGGTGTCAGCTGTCATATACAGCTGACACCTGCACCCGATCACCGCGGCGCTCAGCGCGAGACCGCGGTGATCGGTGCGCCGTACTAGTACTGCTGCTGGCACTAATGCAGTGGCGGCAGCGCAGTACTAGTACAGCGCATGTCACGAAGGGGTTAAGTGCATAAAAAAAATTGCAACATTTTCTACATTTTCACCAAATCTCCGATTTTTCACAAATTAACGTAAGTCATATCAAAGAAATGTTACCACTACCATGAAGTACAATATGTCACGAAAAAATAATCTCAGAATCAGTGTGCTCCATTGAAGCATTCCAGATTTATGACCTCATAAGGTGACAGTGGTCAGAATTAAAAAAATTGGCCTGGTCAGGAAGGTGAAAACAGGTTTCAGGGTGAATGGGTTAAATATGTATGTAATGTAATTTAAGTGCTTTAATTTACTCACCAATGGCTGTCTGTTCTAGTTTCCAATACCTGATACTCCATAGACTTACCTTGTAAAAACCTATTCCAAATCACAAAATCCAGTTTTATCTGGTGAATCAAAATTTCAATCACATGAGAAGGAAGAGGATCGAAGCAGCGTTAGAAGCAGGGAAACGTACAGTATATTTAGACAAGTTTAGGGGGGGAAATATGTGGAAGCACTTCTTTTATTTCCTGGAGACTGTATAGTAAAACTTCTCCTAATCTATGATTCATTGCAGTTGCCAAAAAGTACGTACTAGAAAGTACATACTAGAAAAGGCATTAGTTCCAACAATGTTCCAACATTGTACAGTATATCTGAGAATCCGAGATTGTACGTTTTTAAAGGATAAAATGAAATCATAATAGTTGTTTGGTACCTGCAAGATACGAACTGATGGTATTTCAGTTACCGATTACCACATATATTACCAGTAAAGATGGGAAAATCAGTTTGCAGTACTGTTCCATCATGCAGGTCAGTAATATGTGACAGCAGGACGGGAGCTCTGCAAATCTCCTTACCTCCCCACATTCCCAGTTCTTCTTTTAATTAGCCATACTGGCTCACATCATCATTGAGGCATGCTGCACACATGACGTCGTGCCAGTCCTGCAAATCAGTTGACGAGCCGGTAATGGTGGGAGGCCAGGAGATTCACAGACCTCCCATCTATTAGTCACAGATTACTGACCTGGCTGAGGAACCCCATTGAGAAACCTCCCGTAACTATAGTGGAGAAGGGCGCATAGAAGTAGAGCCGATTCTTCAACCACGTGGCCTTCTATCTGGCATTCTGAGATATTGGTCACCAGGTTGGATTCATTTAATGCCTTCATTCACAAAGATTGGTTTGAAATGTATTCAAAAGAGAAATTACTTCACTATAGTTTTCCCTGGAATAAAATAGTACATGGTCTATTTCTTGAGATAGCAAAACCTTGATGCCCAGTTGCTTATTTTATGATAGTGGTACGAGTGCGTGAATCAAACTCATAGATATAGGTAATGTCGTGACACCCTAGGTATCACTGTCGCTGCATGGGTGGCGCTGACAAGGGGCACGTGAATAAACGTAGGGAGTGCAGAAACAAAGCACGCTGAGCTCAAGGACCTTAAGCTAATGCAGTGAGCAGGACCTGGCACAGATCAGTCACATGACCAGGGGGAGGAGCCACCGCACGTGAATGCAGGGAAGACACAGAGCACACAGAGCGCAGGGCACAGACAGAAAACCTAGTCAAGGATAGCCGAGGGACAAAGCCAGGAGGGAGCAAAGTACCTAAGGATAAGACAAAGAGTAAGCAGGGACAAGCCACGGGGTCTGATTACCGGGAGAGACAGAACAGTACAAAGCAGAATGCAAAGGCAGAGGACAGGGAACAGAACCAAGTCATACACAGCAAGGCACACAAGCACAGAGGCACAAAGTTTACGGATGAGTAAACCTGCGTCAGCAACCACAAGCCGAGTATACAGAAGTATCACCAACACACAATCCAGCAACTGCCAACATTAAATAGCCGCCACAGAACCAAAGAGAGTCGGACTAAAATTAACCCTGACCTAACCAGGATGGAGGCGGCACCATCCTGTCCAGAGTCATGACAGGTAAGCTCTTTCGTGATCTTAGTTTCGTTTCCATGTGGAGTAAACCCATGGGAACATCACATAAACATTTCCTTCAGTATTACAGGGGCACGGCAGGGCTCGGAAGGAAAGGAGTGTCATTTGACTTTTTGAATGTAAAATTTCCTAGAATCATTAGTGGATGTCATGTCCCATTTGGAGACATGTCTAAACAGTCATTCACGACCATTTTAGCAGAGTTAACTCAAGAGAGTCTGATTATGCTATGTCATTTCTTTTTTTTTTGGATGGTGCCAACTAGATGGCGAGTGTGTGGTGAGGTGAATTCTATGCAGGGCTGAATAAGTTAACTTCTTGTTACTCTGCTTGACAGCCCATACGATATGAAGGGGAAGCCTTTAACAGTTTATCTTTGTTCTTTTTTTAAAAATTAACCAAATAACAAATCTGAGATCTGGTGAATTAATTTGCCATTGTTTTCTAATATTTGATAAGTCTGCGTAGCAATAAGTCTGGACCAATTTGAAACACAAAATTAGATTCCTATATTCTGCTCTTTTATATTTATTGCCTGAAATAAACATCTAAATCCATATTAACCCCTTCCTGACCTCGGACGGGATAGTACGTCCGAGGTCAGAAGCCCCGCTTTGATGCGGGCTCCAGCGGTGAGCCCGCATCAAAGCCGGGACATGTCAGCTGTTTTGAACAGCTGACATGTGCCCGTAATAGGCGCGGGCAGAATCGCGATGTGCCCGCCCCTATTAACTAGTTAAATGCCGCTGTCAAACGCAGACAGCGGCATTTAACTACCGCTTCCAGCCGGGCGGCCGGAAATGATCGCATCGCCGACCCCGTCACATGATTGGAGGTCGGCGATGCTTCTGAATAGTAACCATAGAGGTCCTTGAGACCTCTATGGTTACTGATCACCGGTAGCTGTGAGCGCCACCCTGTGGTCGGCGCTCACAGCACACCTGCATTTCTGCTGCATAGCAGCGATCTGATGATCGCTGCTATGTAGCAGAGCCAATCGTGCTGTGCCTGCTTCTAACCTCACATGGAGGCTATTGAAGCATGGCAAAAGTAAAAAAAAAAAAGTAAAAAAAAATGTGAAAAAAATAAAAAAAATATAAAAGTTTAAATCACCCCCCTTTCGCCCCATTCAAAATAAATCAATAAAAAAAAAACTCGAACCTACACATATTTGGTATCGCCGCGTTCAGAATCGCCCGATCAATAAAAAAAAGCTTTAACCTGATCGCTAAATGGCGTAGCGAGAAAAAAATTCAAAACGCCAGAATTACGTTTTTTTGGTCACCGCGACATTGAATTAAAATGCAATAACGGGCGATCAAAAGAACATATCTGCACCAAAATGCTATCATTAAAAACGCCAGCTCGGCACGCAAAAAATAAGCCCTCACCCGACCCCAGATCAAGAAAAATGGAGACACTATGAGTATCGGAAAATGGCACAATTTTTTTTTTTTAGCAAAGTTTGGAATTTTTTTTCACCACTTAGATAAAAAATAACCTAGTCATGTTAGGTGTCTATGAACTCGTAATGACCTGGAGAATCATAATGGCTGGTCAGTTTTAGCATTTAGTGAACCTAGCAAAAAAGCCAAGCAAAAAACAAGTGTGGGATTGCACTTTTTTTGCAATTTCACCGCACTTGGAATTTTTTTCCCGTTTTCTAGTACACAACATGCTAAAATCAATGATGTCGTTCAAAAGTACAACTCGTCCCGCAAAAAATAAGCCCTTACATGGCCAAATTGACGGAAAAATAAAAAAGTTATGGCTCTGGGAAGGAGGGGAGCGAAAAACGAACACGGAAAAACGGAAAATCCCAAGCTCATGAAGGGGTTAAAGAAAACCTTATTCTGTAGCAGGGATCACCAGCCTGTGGTTCGGGAGCCACATGTGGCTCGCAGACCCATGACCTCTAGCTTGCGGCTATCTACCAGCTTAGTGCACTAGCCCCTGGTCTAGCAAACTGCTATGAAGAGCAGGTCTCCAGATGGTGACTTTACTGAGTAGCCCCACAAAGAAGAGCAAATCTGGATACACATATACTGTCCTTGGGGTTGGAGAGATAAATTAAGTGCTAAGCTAGACATAGCATGATACTGTAAGACAGAGGGGGTACTTCAAGCTGGATGCAATAGTGTGGTGGGAGTGCTTGATGCAAGAATACTGAGTGATGGTAATGTGGGAATCCCTAGATGCAAGTATATTGGCTTTCTGTGGGGAAGCTTAAGCTGTCATTATACCAATAATGAGGGCTCTGGTTTTCACTACTGTGAGAATACTGCAGCTGAATGTCATTATTCGGGAGGGGGTTCTGGATGTGGCTCACGACTGTTTCTCAGAAATGAATGTCGCTCTGGAGGTAACAAACTTTTGGGATCACTTCTCTACAGTATTGGCTATGGTGAAAGAAAAACTTCTATAACTAGAGTGACATTTTTCACAGTAATGGTCATTTAGAAAAACACAACTAAATCTAGTAGTAGTTATGATGAATATCCTGTGATCCTGACAAATTTTATAGTAATACTTACAGTGAAAGTCCTTATATGTACTTCAATTTAAAGCCAGATGTACAGAATTTAATATAAATAGCTTTGGTAAAGAAGTGGTCTAAAGCCAGATTGACATTTACCATAGTAATGGTGTAACTGGCTGGTGGTGGAATCACTGTGCTGTGGTCCAAGGAAAGCCTGGAGGGGCGTGACTAGGTGCCTCACCAAATCCAACCTTGGATACACGGTGGCTGATGATACCGTGATCCGAGGAGAAACTGGGGAGGTGGACCAGATGCCACTCCAGAACTGACCTTGGGAAGATGACAGATGACCCCCTAGGGACGGGAAGCTGGGACGGCCTGAAGGAAGGTCCAGTAGATGCAGGCAGGCGCTGTAAGAGCACGGGAGCCATGGATATAAACGAGACCTACTGATGTACAGGTGAGCACTAGCAAGTGTGACTGGACCAGATGACGTAGAGATCTATCAAGTGCGGCTGGACTGGCTGACAGAGATGAGAGATAGCAAGTGTGGCTGGACCGACATCAGCAGCCAAAGCAGGAAGTGAGGAACGCAGGCCTCTCCAATGACTAAGCCAACATCTTTGCCGGGGCAGAGGGCAGAGACGCCAGCGCTACAAATGGTCATGCATTGTGTAACTTATTGCAATCTTTTTTTGTGGTAGCGTTGTGTATACTTCTAATGCCACATAGGATTAATTGATTCAGTTAAAAAGTTTGTTTTTTTAGCATTAACATTGTCTATAGCTTACTTTCTATATTGCTGCTAATCTCTACTATATAGTATGCCATGTAAAGTATTTTAATGCTAAAGAGATGGGTGCTTTATTATGGAACCATTTTTATTCTTTCCATATTTTTGTTTCCATCAGGGATTCAGTAATCAAGTGGATGTGTCATATATTGCCAAACATTACAACATGAGCAAAAGCAAAGTTGACAACCAGTTCTACAGCGTGGAAGTAGGAGACTCGACTTTCACAGTACTGAAACGCTACCAGAATCTCAAGCCGATAGGTTCTGGGGCTCAGGGAATAGTTTGGTAAGTAAATTAAGTATTCGGTTTTTTATCAGCTTCCCATGTGTCATCAAGTCTAGGGAGTAGTTTATTATGGCATAGGTGTCTTATGTCTTTCCCTGATTTGTCTGTCCTGGAACTGTATGTATTTTTATTTGCTAAGTATAGAACTGATGCCAAGCTGTATTGAGATTGAGAACATTGCTGTTTGCACTGATTTCAGTTTCGGCTATGATACTATACTATGGATGTGCATATTTTCACCCTTCTATGTTTTTATATCTACTTGACCTCTTCTTCTCCAGAAACAATTGTCCTAGATAAGTGTGGGTCTTCTCACAATGCATTTTATGGCCAGAATTTCATGATTCTTTTGGTGTTTTAGAGCTTTATTTTTCAACCATGTCCTTCTCTCAAGTTGGAAGCAATAGTGCTGTAGACTATGATAAATTTAACTTAAAAAAGCTGAAACGGAGTCCAAAGTTGCATGTTTTAGATGCCATTTGATAAGTCAAGTCCTTGACTCCATTTTGGGCATCTTTGAATTCCGTATTTCAGTGTTTAGACAGGAGCAACAAAACAATTTTACCGCTTACCGTATTAAAATTTTCAGCCATTTTCAAAATGTTACCATTTTTCTTTTCTTTAGAGTTCATTGCTTTGGAGACCAGCGATCACTTCTAGACAGCAGAACATGCACAGTGCCTGCAAGTTCTTTCTATTCAGCTTGTAAACTTCTTTCTTTCTAAGATGTTAAGATCACGTGAGCCGACTGTTGTTATCCAGTGGCTTTAAGCTAAACAGCAGTGGTGGTCGGTATCCTAGACAGTGAGCTGGAAACAAAAGAAAATTGTTAGCATCTTAAGAACTGCTGCAAATTTGAATTAACAGTAAAGTGCGCTATCCACCAATATCCATCTATGAAGATGAGAATAACTCTTACATTTCACTGTAAAGCAAGTGGAAATTTGTGAATGTTGCCTATAGTCACTCATCCTTCTAACTCAGTGGAGCTGCAGAAAGTGTTCACAATGCTAATGTGCCCTGGAACTACACTTGATTAGCATATGAATAATGTCATATTAAATTTGTGATTTTGCAAAGTGACTAAAGAGATTAGCATTTGACAAATACAATTGTCCAACATATCATTTAGTGAATATAAAAGCTATTTTACACCCGTCAGTGTCAGGACAATTTAGTTTCATATTAACTTAAAACACATCATATGTTATGATTTATTTTATACGGAAAACGTTTTACAACAGTCACTACCAGTCAGCTAAGAAAAAAGGAAAATGAATGGAACAAAGCGGCAGATTGCTAGAACTGGTCATCAGTGTTTGATTGGCAGGGATCTTGCCGTTGTGACCTCTGGCAATTGGTAGAATTTTTGGAATAGCTCTACGAAAGTATAGTGCCACCTCATTGTGCAAAAGAATGATTGTGGTGGTTTGATCATACAACCTCATACAACATCCGAAAGATGAGCAGAGTTGACTATAGTGTCAATGCCACTTCAGTCAGCTCATTGGTTGGAATTTGACGATTATGGCCCCTGTTTATTGCTAAGTCTAGCAATATTCCACTAATATGTATGCCATGACAACCCATGTATAAAAGTCAACCTCAAACGGGGCTTTTCGTATGACTAGTCCATAAAGCAGGTCCCCTGTGGCTTCTCCCCACTCCCGTATGGGAGGTAGAATTCCACTGGTCAAACACTAATATTCTGCCCTTAGTGCAGGCAATCAATGTTAAAGGAGTTCTTGGGGATTTTAAACAAGCAGTTAACTACGGTCTTGCAGTGTTGCCGCCATGCCCATCATTAATGTGCAGTCAATCACTGGCCTCAGCTCTGATGCTTTCATAAACCAGCAAAATTTGCTTGAAGTGCCACACTGGAGCAGCAAGGGAATGGTTATTCCTAGAGATAAGCAAATCTTTTGAATTTTAAGTTTTCCAAAATTTTTAACAAAATTTAGATTTAGTGTGACACGTAAATACTTCAATGCCTTCAATTGTCCTGAAAAGATGTGTGTGACACTCTGAAGTCTACTAGACTCTATGCAACCCCTTTCAAGCTCTTTAACACATATAATGCCTTAGTGTTAGTAATGTGAAAGTGAATGTCCTCAAAACTCCACAGAATCCACCTGCCTTAACCAGTGGTCCAATCTAAACATGGTTAGACCATTAATTTTGTAAACCATGAATACAGGGTAGGAGATTTGATGGCTACTTTCTATTTCAATGTCTGCTCTATCAACTCAGTATGTTGCTTTCAATGGCTACCATGGTAAGTAGCCCAAGGCTACCATAGAATTAGTGTTTGATTCCTGGTTCTATGACCCTTTCTAACCTTGGTAAGATAGTAACAAAAATATCACTACAGCAGTCTTATGTTTTCGGTCCTGTGCAAGGGACCAATTCTGCACAGGTTCCTACTGGGGCTATTCACACAAGTCAGAAAACTTAAAAATTGCATTTTTTTCCCCAGAAGTGAGGAATATGATAAATAAAACAATGAGCATGAAAACCATGAAGTTGTATTTGTTTAGCCTTTTGTGCTCAATTACCAGAGGGAGTCACACCAGTCAAAAAAAAACAAAAAATCCACATTTCTGCAAATGTGGATGTTGATAATAAAATGGGAATGGTTACAGTCACCGCTTAGCAGGGCTGCCACTAGGAATTTTGAGGCCCCATACCGGCAATTTTTTTTGGCCCCCTTGAAATTCCCCCCAGGCTCCACCCTAGCCCCGCCTCCACCTCTCGAACCTTCCACAGTCCCACCACCCTCTCTTGTAAAAACTCCACTTCTGCACCACATCCTCACCAATCACACATTAACAGTTCCCATCACCAAATCACATATATAGCCAGCAGCTTTTGTTTTGGCCAAAAGATTTTTAAATCTGCCACAACAACGTAGACTCTTCTGGCCAGGGTCTTCTCTACTGTAACTTCTTAAACATTTGATAAAATATCCAATACAATTTTAGGTATATTTTTATTTATTTTTCCATTTTTAAAATGACCCAATAATATCACATACAAGGGACAAATACCACGGCACCAAGACCAGATCACATATTACCACCACAGAGTGACCTATACTACCACTTACAAGGAACAAATACCAACACAGTGACTGAATAATACCACATACAGGGAATAAATGCCGCCACACCATGACCAGACAACATATTACCACCACATGGAGACCAATAATACCACATACAAGGAACAAATACCGCCACACCATGACCGGGCCACATATTACCACCACATAGCGACCGAATAATACCACTTACAAGGAACAAATACCACCACACCATGACCGGACCACATATTACCACCACATAGCAATCAAATACTACAAGACTGATCATTAATTAAAAAAAAAAAAATACTAATGCCATTATACACAGGAGATGTGTACTTAGTATAAAGTGTCCGTGTACAGGTAATACAGTGATCACTGGTGACATTATACACAGGAGCTCTGTATATATGTCAGTCAGTGCACAGTTAGTACCATAATCACTAGTGACATTATACACAGGAGTGCTGTGTATTGTGTCAGCATATAGGTAATACAGGGATCACCAGTGACATTCACAGGAGCTATGTATATAGTGTATAGTGTACAGGTAATACTGTGATCACCAGTGACATTATACACAGGAGCCTTGTATATAGTGTCAGTGTACAGGTAATACTGGGATCTCCAGTGACATTATGCACAGGAGATCTGTATATAGTGTCAGTGTACAGGTAATACCGTGATCACTAGTGATATTATACACGAGTATATAGTGTAAGTGTGCAGGTAACACACTGACTCACCAATGATGTCTCTATTTGAAGTCCTTCATCTTCGCTTTTCTTCGTTCAGTTCAGACCACCCTCACTTCTTCTTCCAGCCAGGACTCGTCTCTGCAGAAAATAACACAGTTATCTAGAGCACATTCCCCATCCTCTATACTACGCCAGATGAGAAAAATAAGCAACCATGTTGCCCTGCACAGTAACAGGACCTCTCCTCCCCCACACTGAAAACAGTATCCTCAAAAATAATATCCTTTCATTAGCCCATACAGTAATAATATCCCACATTCTGGAACCCATGAGTCCTCCCATTCTGAACCCCACATGGCCTCTCATTCTGCTTCATATCTCTCTATATTGCCCCATAGTCATCCATAATAGTATAATGCATCCCATAGTCATATACAGTGTCTTGTGAAAGTATTCGGCCCCCTGGAACTTTTCAACCTTTTCCCACATATCATGCTTCAAACATAAAGATAGCAAATGTAAATTTTGGGTGAAGAATCAACAACAAGTGGAACACAATTGTGAAGTTGAACGAAATTTATTGGTTATTTTAAATTTTGGTAGAAATTAAACTGAAAAGTGGGGCATGCAATATTATTAGTATAATGCATCCCATAGCCATGTATAGCAGTATAATGCAGTCCCGTAGCAATATAATGCAGCCACATAGTAATATATAGTAGTATAATGCAGCCCCATAGGGGTATAATGCACCCCCATAATATAATGATCTTTTTATTTAAAAACTGACAACCATATGTTACAGAAATATTACATTAAAATCACAAGACAATAAATAATAAAGGAAATAAATATTGTGTTGTTACATCACTTTACACGATAGCATTTGAAAACATTGGCAAATCCCGATACATGAATGTTCCTCCAGGTCACATTACCTGTGTTACTCTTTATATCCTTCTTATAAACAGCCTTGAGACTTTCTAGGATCTTATACCTGACAGTATCACAGGACACGACTTCCTTATTGATGAGCAGGCAGCTCCGTGCACACCACAGGTGGTAGATGGTCACAACATTCATTATATACAGGGAGCTTCTGTTATACGCCCTGAGCTCAGCAGCTGACCATATGACTGTCTCACCAGGTGCAGTAACTCCCATAATATAATGCTCCCCCATAGGGGAATAATGCACCCCCATAATATAGTGCTCCCCCATAGTGGTATAATGCAGCCCCATAGGGGAATAATGCATCCCAATAATATAATATTCCCCCACAGGGGTATACTGCAGCCACATAGGGGTATAATGGACCCCTATAATATGATGCTCCCCCATAGGGGTATAATGCAGTCCCATAGGGGTATAATGCTTCCCCATAGGGGTATAATGCTCCCCCATAGTATAATGAACCCCCATAGGGGTGCAATGCTCTCTCATAAGGGTATAATGCTCCCCCATAGTATAATGAACCCCCATAAGGGTATAATGCTCCCCCATAGCGGTATAATGCTCCCCCATAATTTAATGCTCCCCTATAGTTATAATGCAGCTCCATAGGGGTATAATGTAGCTCCATATGGGTGTAATGCAACCCCATAATATAATGCTCCCCCATAGGGGTATAATGCAGCTCCATAGGAGTATAATGCAGCTCCACAGGGTATAATGCAGCTCCATAGGAGTTTAATGCAGCTCCACAGGGGTGTAATACAACCCCATAATATAATGCTCCCCATAGGGGTATAATGCAGCCCCATAGGGTTATAATGCACCCCTATAATAAAGTTCTCCTCCATATGGGTATAATGCAGTTCCATTGTGGTATAATGCTCCCCCATAGTATAATGAACCCCCATAGGGGTATAATTCTCTCCCATAGGGATATAATGCTCCCCCATAATATAATGCTCCCCATAGGTGTATAATGCAGCCCCATAGGGGTATAATGCACCCCCATAATGTAATGCTCTCTCATAGGAGTAAAATGCAGCCCCATGGTATAAATGCTCCCCCATAAGAGTATAATGCTCCCCCATATTATAATGAATCCCCATATGGGTATAATGCACCCCCATCATATAATTCTCCCCCATTGGGGTATATTGCAGCTCCACAGGGGTAAAATGCAACCCCATAATATAATGCTCCCCCATAGGAGTATAGTGCAGCCCCATAGGGATATAATGCTCCCCCATAATATAATGCTCGCCCATAGGTGTATAATGCAGCCCCATAGGGGTATAATGCACCTCCATAATATAATGCTCTCTCATAGGGGTAAAATGCAGCCCCATTGTATAATGCTCCCTCATAGGAGTATAATGCTCCCCCATATTATAATGAATCCCCATATGGGAATAATGCACCCCCATAATATAATGTTCCCCCTTAGGGGTATAATGCAGCTCCATAGGAGTATAATGCAGCTCCACAGGGGTAAAATGCAACCCCATAATATAATGCTCCCCCATAGGGGTATAGTGCAGCCCCATAGGGGTATAATGCACCCCTATAATAAAATACTCCCCCATACGATATAATGCAGTTCCGTAGGGGTATAATGCTCCCCCATAGGGGTATAATGCAGTTCCATAGGGGTATAATGCTCCCCCAAAGGGGTATAATGCTCCCCCATAGGGGTATAATGATCCCCCATGTTATAATGAATCTCCATAGGGGTATAATGGACCCCCATAATATAATGCACCCTCATACCACGGCTTTACAATAAAATAAGCTAATCTTCTGACATGAGAGAGTCTTGATAGCATGCGGTGCGTATGCTGTGAGGATTTAAAAGTCTGCCATCACATAGAGTGACAGCAGATTTTTATCACAGACCTGGACAACCCCTTTAAGTCGTCCTTTTTAAGGCCATGTTCACACAGTGCGTTTTTTACTGCGGAACCGCAGCGGTTTTGCCGCTGCGGTTCCGCAGCTGTTTTCCATGCAGGGTACATAACAATGTAACCCTATGGAAAACAGTCACTGCTGTGCACATGATCCGTAATTTCGTTTAAAAAGCCGCACAGAATAGCTGCGGCAAAAAAGAAGGAGCATGTCACTTCTTTTTCCTGAACCGCAGCGGTTCTGCACCCATAGACCTCCATTGTGAGGTCAAAATCGCAGTAAAACCCGCAGATCAAAAATATATCTGCGGGTTTTACTGCGATTTGATGTGCAGAACCGCTGCAGCAGGAAGTGCGGGGGAGCGGGCGGAAGTGCGTGGGCGGAGTGTGGCTGCCCCCCCGTGCTCCGATCCCGCCCCCCGTGCTCCGATGCCCCCCCCGTGCCCTAATCTCCCCCCCTTAGGGTATGTTCACACGTTCAGGATTTCCATCCTTTTTTTTTCAGGACAGTTTTTTTTAAAAACTGCAGCTCTTGGCAGAAAACGCAGGTCCTTTTTTTGGTCCTTTTTTTGTCCTTTTTTGATGCGTTTTTTTTATCCTTTTTTTATGCAGTTTTCTATGCAGAGACTGTGTGTTTCCTAGGAAGCTTTTTAGGGCTAAAATGGCTGAAAATACCCTAACCCTACCCCTAACCCTACCCCTAACCCTACCCCTAACCCTACCCCTAACCCTACCCCTAACCCTACCCCTACCCCTAACCCTAACCCTACCCCTAACCCTACCCCTAACCCTAACCCTACCCCTAACCCTAACCCTACCCCTAACCCTACCCATACCCCTATTCTAACCTTAGTGAAAAAAAAAAAATTCTTAATTTTTTTTATTGTCCCTACCAATGGGGGTGACAAAGTGGGGGGGGGGGTGTCATTTACTATTTTTTTATTTTGATCACTGAGATAGGTTATATCTCAGTGATCAAAATGCACTTTGGAGCGAATCTGCCGGCCGGCAGATTCGGCGGGCGCACTGCGCATGCGCCCGCCATTTTGCAAGATGGCGGAGCACAGGGAGAAGACGGCCGGACGGACATCGGGACGCCGGGTAAGTCTTCTTTGATTTATACTCCACAACTTTGCTTATTCAAGCGTTTTAGACCGATTCATGAAATGCGACATTTGGCAAATGTCTTATTTATTTGGGCACATCTCTTTCCAGCCACCGTCTAAAGTAAGGTTTCATGAGGTGTTTTCAATTTGGCACACATTAGACAAAGGTGCAACTTTTCAAAGGATTTGTGACTTTTGGTGCTGAAAACTCACAAAAATTGGTTAGAGATAAAAATAAAGAGCATTTTATTTTTAGCTAAAAAGATAAGCTATTAAAACAAGACAATTAAACAAAAATGTCTTAAGTAAATCGCAAATGATGAATCTATGGCTAAGCTGTAAGCTTTAATGTCCTCTGACTATCCAGATTTACAAAATATCAGCTGAATTCCCTGCCTCGGCTTTTTTACAGGCTATGATAGTCCTTTTTGATTGACTGTTCTATATCATGTGATGTGATAGCTGCAAGGCATTATTAAGAAGTCCACCTGGTCTCGACCAAGGTCCTATGAGCCTTCTCTTGCTGTTGCAATCTTCCTCTGTATAGTTTAATATAGTGGCAACTATTTTAGACAATTCATGTGAAGCAATGAATTGGTCGAATTCCATAGGTTCAATGAACTTCTAAAAATTTGACACAAATTAGATTTTTATATCTCTAGTTTTTAATAGTTATGTCACATTTCCAGCACTTAATCCAATTGCTATTGGCAACAAGAATATAAATTTGTATTCGCATGCAAATGAGTCTTGCCTAGCGTCCCTGCAGTGTGCTTGGTTCATTTAGCTGTTACAAACATTTGTTGACATCTCAGCTCTAAGCATTATGTTAAATGGTTTTATTCCCGCATTCAGTCAATCAGCTTTGTATTTATGTGTTGCTATAGAAATTTAGGATAGCAAGAAACGACACAAAAAAGCTGTAGAAATATCAAGAGTATTTCAGAATTTGCCATATTGAATTTATTTCAGCTACATTTACTCGGTGTATAATATTCGCAGTGATTAATGATGTTTGACGGATCCTGCTTTTCTCCTAGATAAATTGCTTGTCTTGTTACTCTTGAAGATTAAAACACATTTACGTTGCACGCAATGATGAAGACAGAAGGGAGCATTGATTGTAAAGGAAGTCCAATTGTGACGGTGTCGATCATATTTACAGATCTACATGTATTCTGGGTGGGAGGTTTCTAGCCATGAGAAAAGTTCCACTTACACTGCGCGATACTCAACGCTAAATGTCTGGCAACATGTTTGCCGGTTGTTTAATAACCTATTTACTCAGAGTGACCCTACTTCAGATGTGCACTGACAATCTGCTACAGATCACTCAGTGTTCATAGGCTGCCATTGTTCTTGGTAGCAAAGGTCCTACTTACTACGATATGCTATGATGATCTTTTGTCCAACCCGAAAGATAATTTCCCCCAAGGAACTAACGTTTCGTCGGGTGATCAGCAGCCTCTTCAGACTCTGAAGAATGCTTGATTAATGATAATTGTGTAGGAGAAATGTAACTTAAATCTAGTATACATATAGAAATGATATTATAAACCACATTTGTTTTACTAGTCTGAATGAAAGGTCTCATTCAGACATAATTTTTTTCACAATCTACTCACAAAGTATAATAAATATAAAAAGGATCCAACGTTTGGAAACTTAAAATAATTTTATTGATTACAATATTAAAGACAAGGAGAAACTGACAAGAGATGACATCAAAAATACCATAGTACAGGGAGATAATAAGTTAAATGCGTTATTGGGAGCACAGACCACAGAGCGTAATAACATACAATCCCTGAGTAGTCTTCATAAAGTGCAAGAACTAAATAAACAGACTGAATGCAAAGCCTGAAATAAAGTGCATGAAAAGTATACAAAAGGGATTATAAATACCAATTAGCAATGATCCGTGGCTCCCCCGGACCCCAGCTCCAACGTACGTTTCGCCAGCGTGGCTTTTTCAAGGAGTCAATAATTTTTTTTCACGTATGAGTAAAACGAACTGACTTTCAACAATGATTTTTATTAGATTTTCATCAGGGTTATTCGAGTGAAATCAGTTTGTCCCGTTTTTATCAGTTTTTCTTGGATGTGAAAAAAAAAGTTTCTCCAACATCTAACACCAGTGAAAACCAGAAAGTACTTGGATGGCACCTGAGTGCTGGCCTATTTTTTTTTACAAGCCCAAGGACTTGTATGGATGAATTTTATCCGACAATCAGATCAATGTCGGACACTTCTCAATTTGCAGAGGCCACTCACCCCACAAAATATCAAAGACATGTGATCAGCCCCAAAAACTATCATAGGCACAAGTTCTATCTGTTAAAAACAGTTAAAGCACTCGTACGTGAAAAAACTGATCTCTGAATTAGGTCTTAGTTGTAGTGTGAACAACCAACATCTTTTGCAACATTGCGTGATAATTTACCCTCTTTTAAGAGTTTGATAATCCTCTCCTTTTGACATCTCTCGTGTGGGAGCCATGATTCATGTCAGTCCACTTGGTGCAACAGCTCTCCAAGGTGTGATCACTCCTTTTTAGATGCAGACTAACGAGCAGATCTAATTTGATGCAGGTGTTATTTTTGGGTATGAAAATTTACAGGGTGATTCCATAATTTTTTCCTCAGAATTGAGTGACTCCATAATTTTTCCCCTATGCTTGGTTAGAAAAAATAACTATTACTGACTACCACATTTTTTGTTCTTGATTTCTTTTAGTGTTTCTTAAAGCCAGAAAGTTGCCATTTGAAATGACTTTAGTTTTGCGCCATGTCTCTGATCTGCTTTCTTTCTACAAAATTAAACAACTGAATGAACATCCTCCAAGGCCGGTGATTCCATAATTTTTGCCAGGGGTTGTATATTACTTTAGAAGTAATAAGTAATGTGCCAGTATTTTGTACTGACTACACATATATTTATACATGTTAATGAGATCTTCTCTGAGGCGTCTTTTTTTTTCTTTGCTTAACAAACCCAGCTTTACTAACCTTTCATCATACGAGAGGCCTTCCATCTTTTGTAATAATAAGTTGCTTGCCTTTGAACTGATTCTATCTTCTGAATATCCTTTTTAAAATGTGGGGCCCAAAACTGGATCCCATATTCTAGATGTGGCCTCAAAAGTGATGTATAAAGGGGTAATAATACTTTGGGATTGCAGGATTTTATCTAATTTTTTATACATCCTAAAATCTTGTTTGATTTTTGCTGCTACTGCTTGACATTGAGTTCTGCTGCTCAACTTACTTGTAACCAGAATACCCAAGTGCTTCTCCTGTTCTGTAGTCCCGAGTATACTCCCATTTAATATACAGTATCTGCAACAATAGGATTACTCCATCCTAAGTGCATTAATTTGCATTTATCTATATTAAACCCCATTTGCCAAGTGTTTGCCCATTCAGTCATATTGCGCAGATTGTTTTGCAATATTATGTCAAGGTCAGATTTTAATATCCTACATAGTTTGGTATCGTCAGCAAAAACTGACACTTTACTCCAAATTCCATCCACAAGGTCATTAATAAAGAATTTAAAAAGAATCTGTCCTAGTGCGGTACCCCACTGCTGACTATATCCCATTTAGAGAACGTACCATTTATGACAACTCTTTTTTTCCTGTTAACCAATTCCTTATGGAATATGATGCACCACAGTCCCCAGCATGATGTCCCTTCACAGCCCCTCCAACAGTATGATGTCCCCAGAAAGCCTCACTACACAGTATTATGTCCCCACACAGTTCCCCATGCAGAATGATATCCCCACTTAGCCCTTTTATACAGTATTATGTTCTCAGACAGCCCCCATGCAGAAATATGTCCTATTGCGTTACATAGTGTTATGTTCCCAGACAGCCCCATGCAGAAATGTGTCCCCATGTAGCCCCTTTACACAGTATTATGTCTTCACACAGCCCCCATGCAGAAAGAAGTCATCACGCCGCTCCTTTGAACAGTATTTTATCCCCACACAGCTCCCCATCAGAATATCCCCACACAGCCCTCATACACAATATTATGTTCCTAGATAGCCCCATGCAGAAATATGTCCCATTGCCTTGCATAGTATTATGCTCCCAGACGGCCCTCATTCAGAAATTTGTCCCCATGTAGCCCCTTTACTCAGTATTATGTCTCCACACAGCCCCCATGTAGAAAGATGTCCTCACACAGCTTCCTTGCACAGTATTTTGTCCCCACTGAGCCCTTTTGCACGGTATTATGTCCAACACAGCCCCCATGCAGAAGGATGTCCCCACACAGCCTCCTTGCACAGTATTATGTCCCAACACAGCTCCCATGCAGAAAAATCTCCCTCACACCACCCTCTTGTACAGTACTTTGTCCTCCACACATCCCTTATGTAGAATGATGTCCCAACATAACCCCCTTGGACAGTATTATGTTCCACACAGGGGGACATAACACTCAACGAAAAGGACATAAAATTCTAAAACTATCACAGAAAAAGAGGCAGCAGTTTTTACCAATATCTGTTACCATACTAATGCTCTACAAAGGATGAAGCAGGCCTCAATGATAAAGGTTGAGGCGGCATAGGTGCAAAATACTCATGAAACAACCACTGACATGCCGACCACTCATGGAGGAACTGGCCTCCTAATATATGCAGAGAACGTGTTCTGGACTGCCTTTTGTTGCATTATGTGTTATACAACATAGAAAAATAAAAACTCAATGACCACCATAATGTTTTCCTTTATTCTAAATACATAAACATGTCTATGCAAGAGTTAAGAATTACTTGACGGATAAACTCTTGGTGGATAAACTCAATTTCACAGTTGAAACTTTATTCTTCTCATGTCAATTTGTGGAACGGAAAGTTAGAAATATAAAAGTCCCTCAATTTCATAGCTTCAAGAACAACTGAAAAATCATTTCTAGTAACATTAAATGAACCGATTTTGGGTGCTGGGGTGATATTGCTGACTATAGGTGGAAGATTTGTAAAAGATCATTTTCTCAGAGCTGTAGCAAAACAGTGTAGCAGTGGTGCAGTGCAGCACTTATTACCATAGCATATAAGGAATTTCCGTCTCCACAGTGCAGCGTCTGTAGCTCGCCAAACACTTATCCAGCCAAGGCTCACAGTGTCATGAACACTCCATTAGTTAGTTATATTGTAGCCTGCCGTGGACTGTACTCGACTTGTTCCAGCAACTTAGTGTTCCAGCACAGTAGATGTTTCTAAACAGTGACGGCCTTGCGATAATCTGGGAAAAACAACAGTGAAGGTTAAGCTTGCCGGCATTGAGCAATGAATAGGACACATGTTGGGATGTGCACTGTTACTATGAGAACCCATAAAGCAGAGGTCTCACCAACAATTGATAATCTACCGTTACAATGCAGTTTGATGGTGTGGTTAGAGATGAGTGAATATTCAGCAAGCTACAACGCTTACCGAGGAAGCTGCATCGGGAACCCGGATACCTGGAGCGCTCCGACAAGCAGCTGTTTGCCGCCGTAGCTGCGTGTGTCACGGCTGTGTGACAGTCACAACACACAGGCTCCTCATGCATGTGTTGTCACACAGCCGCGACACTTGCAGCTGCGGCACCGGACAGCAGATTATCAGGAGCGCTCCAGGTATCCGGGTTCCCGATGCAGCTTCCTCGGTAAACGCTGTAGCTTGCCAAATAAGAAGGGAGCCAACGATGTTCACTAGTTATGATGTGTTTTCTTTTGTTGTCAATAATTTAGAATTTACATTTTGAACATAGGAATAATAGCAATGTACTTATTTTGCTTCGCTTATATAGCGCTATCATATTCCACAGCGATTTACAGACATTATCATCACTGTCCCAAATGAGGCTCACGATCTAAGTTCCCTATCAGTATGTCTTTGAAATGTGGGAAGAAACCCGGATTAAGCCAACGAAAATATGAGGAAAACATACAAACTCCTTGCAGATGTTATCCTCGGTGAAATTTGAATCCAGGACCCCAGCGCTGTAATGCTAACCACTGAGCCACTGTGCTGCCATTTAATTTAACCCCTTAGCGACCGCCGATACGCCTTTTAACGGCGGCCACTAAGGGTACTTAAACCACAGCGCCGTTAATTAACGGCGCTGTGGAAAAAGTAAATAGCGCCCCCCAGAGTCGGATTTTCTCCAGGGTCTCGGCTGCCGGGGGTAGCCGAGACCCCAGAGAACATGATTCGGGTTTTTTTTTACCGACTCCGCATTTGCGATTGCCGGTAATTAACCGTTTACCGGCGATCGCAAAAAAACCCAAACGTGATCTCTTTTTAATTTCTCTGTCCTCCGATGTGATCGCACATCAGAGGACAGAGAAAAGGGGTCCCAGATAGCCCCCCGATACTCACCTATCTGCCCCGGTGCTCCTCGTGGCTCCCGGTGGGCGCCACCATCTTCAAAATGTCGGGCGCATGCGCAGTGCGCCCGCCGGCCGGCACAGGGAGAATCTTTGGGGTCTCGGATGCCGGGGGTAGCCGAGACCCCAAAGAACATGATCGGGGTCGGTTTTACCGACCCCTGTTTTGCGATCGCCGGTAATTAACTGTTTACCGGCGACCGCAAAAAAAAAAAATCAAAGTGTAATTCTCTGTCCTCTGATGTGATCGCACATCAGAGGACAGGGAAATAGGGGGATTTGGGGACCCTGCCATACTTACCGGTGTCCCTGCATCCTCCTGCTGCTCCTCCTGGCTGCCGGGGAAAAGAAAATGGCGGGCGCATGCTCAGTGCGCCCGCCATCTATCGCCATCTGCCGGCCGACAGGAGAAGAGCAGTTGGGGATAAAATTAGGGTTAGGGCTAGGGTTAGGTCTAGGGTTAGGGCTAGGGTTAGGGCTAGGGTTAGAGCTAAGGTTAGGGCTAGGGTTAGGGCTAGGGTTAGGGCTAGGGTTAGGGCTAGGGTTAGGGCTGGGGTTAGGGCTAGGGCTAGGGTTAGTGTTAGGGCTAGGGTTAGGGTTAGAGTTAGGGCTAGGATTAGGGCTAGGGTTGGGGCTAAATTTAGGGTTAGGTTTGGGGCTAAATTCAGGGTTAGGGTTCTATCACACTTACGTCGGTACGGGGCCGTCGCAATGCGTCAGCCCGACATACCGATGCACGTTGTGAAAATTGTGCACAACGTGGGCAGCGGATGTAGTTTTTCAACGCATCCGCTGCCCAATCTATGTCCTGGGGAGGAGGGGGCGGAGTTACGGCCACGCATGCGCGGTCAGAAATGGCGGACGCGACGTACAAAAAAACGTTACATTGAACTTTTTTGTGCCGACGGTCCACCAAACACAACTGATCCAGTGCACGACGGACACGACGTGTGGCCATCCGTCACGATCCGTCGGCAATACAAGTCTATGGGCAAAAAACGCATCCTGCGGGCACATTTGGAGGATCCGTTTTTTGTCCAAAACGACGGATTGCGACGGATGCCAAACGACGCAAGTGTGAAAGTAGCCTTAGGGCTAGGGTTAGGGTTGGGGCTAAAGTTAGGGTTAGATTTGGGGTTAGGGTTTGGATTAGAGTTGGTATTAAGGTTAGGGTTGGCATTAGGGTTACGCTTGGGATTAGGGTTAGGTTTGGGATTAGGATTAAGGTTAGGGTTGTGTTTAGGGGTGTATTGGGATTAGGGTTAGGTTTGAGGTTAGGGTTGAGATTAGGATTAGGGGTGTGTTGGATTTAGGGTTTTGATTAGGGTTATGGTTAGAGTTGACATTAGGATTGTTTTGGGGTAAGGGTTGTGATTATTGTTAGGGTTAGTGATTAGGATTATGGAACGCGTTGGGATTAGGGTTAGGGGTGTGTTGGGGTTAGGGTTGGAGCTAGAATTGGTGGGTTTCCACTGTTTAGTTACATCAGGGGGTCTCCAAACACGACAGCCAATTTTGCGCTCAAAAAGTCAAATGGTGCTCCCTCCCTTCTGAGCTCTGCCGTGCGCCCAAACAGTGGGTTACCCCCACATATGGGGCATCAGCGTACTCTGGATAAATTGGACAACAACTTTTGGGGTCCAATTTCTCCTCTTACCCTTGTGAAAATAAAAACTTAGGGGCTACAAAATCTTTTTTGTGGAAAAAAAAATATTTTTTTATTTTCACGACTCTGCATTCTAAACTTCTGTGAAGCACTTGGGCATTCAAAGTTCTCACCACACATCTAGATAAGTTCCTTGGGGGGTCTAGTTTCCAAAATGGGGTCACTTGTGGGGGGTTACTGCTGTTTAGGTACATCAGGGGCTCTGCAAACGCAACATAACGCCCACAGACCATTCTATCAAAGTCTGCATTCCAAAACAGCGCTCCTTCCCTTCCGAGCTCTGCCGTGCGCCCAAACAGTGGTTTACCCCCACATATGGCACATCAGTGTACTCGGGATAAATTGGACAACAACTTTTGCGGTCCAATTTCTCCTGTTACCCTTGTGAAAATAAAAACTTGGGGGCTACAATATCTTTTTTGTGTATTGGCGTATTCAGGAGAAATTGCATAACAAAATTTATGGTTACATTTCTGTTTTTACACTTGTGAAAATAAAAAAAATGGTTCTGAATTAAAATGTTTGCAAAAAAAAGTTAAATGTTCATTTTTTCCTTCCACATTGTTTCAGTTCCTGTGAATCACATAAAGGGTTAATAAACTTCTTGAATGTGGTTTTGAGAACCTTGAGGGGTGTAGTTTTTAGAATGGTGTCACACTTCGTTATTTTCTATCATATAGACCCCTCAAAATGACTTCAAATGTGATGTGGTCTCTAAAAAAAAAGGTGTTGTAAAAATGAGAAATTGCTGGTCAACTTTTAACCCTTATAACTCCCTAACAAAAAAAAATGTTGTTTCCAAAATTGTGCTGATGTAAAGTAGACATGTGGGAAATGTTATTTATTAACTATTTTTGTGACATATCTCTCTCTGATTTAAGGGCATAAAAATACAAAGTTTGAAAATTGCAAAATTTTAAAAATTTTCGCCATATTTCCGTTTTTTCATAAATAATCGCAAGTAATATCAAAGAAATGTTACCACTAAGATGAAGAACAATATGTCACGAAAAAACATTCTCAGAATTAGCGGGATCCGTTGAAGCGTTCCAGAGTTATAACCTCATAAAGTGACAGTGGTCAGAATTGCAAAAATTGGCTCGGTCATTAAGTACCAAATTGGCTCTGTCACTAAGGGGTTAAATGCTCCCTTTCTCAGATATGCATAAACATGTACTAAGCAATTTCATAGGTATGAATTTCAAGGGAATATGTAATCAGATAAGGTTCTATCTTTTTATTGTTTTATATTAACCCCTTTCTGACATATGACGTACTATCCCGTCAAGGTGGGGTGGGCCCGTATGACCACTGACGGGATAGTACGTCATACGCGATCGGCCGCACTCACGGCGGGAGCACGGCCGGGTGTCAGCTGACTATCGCAGCTGACATCCGGCACTATGTGCCAGGAGCAGGCACGGACCCGCCCCCGGCACATTAACCCCCGGCACACCGCGATCAAACATGACCGCAGTGTGCTAGCGGTATAGGGAAGCATCGCACAGGGAGGGGGCTCCCTGCGGCCTTCCCTAAGACCCCCGGAGCAACGCGATGTGATCGCGTTGCTGCGAGGGTCTCTTACCTCCTCCTCCCTACAGCAGGCCCGGAACCAAGATGGCCGCGGCATCCGGGTCCTGCAGGGAGAAGTGCACGTCAGATCGCTGATCTGACAGTGCACAGCAAAGTGTCAGGTCAGCGATCTAACACTATATCATGATGCCCCCCTTCCCCCCGGGGCAATGTTATAGTGTAAAAAAAAAATATTCACATGTGTAAAAAAAAAATTAAAAAAATTCCAAAAAAACTTAAAACAAATTCTTCCTATAAATACATTTCTTTATCTAAATAAAAAAAAAAAAAAATTACACATATTTAGTATCGCTGCGTCCGTAACGACCCCACCTATAAAAATATATCACTAGTTAACCCCTTCAGTGAACACCGTAAAAAAAAAAAACGAGGCAAAAAACAACGCTTTATTCTCATACCGCCAAACAAAAAGTGGAATAACACGTGATCAAAAAGACTGATATAAATAACTATGGTACCGCTGAAAACGTCATCTTGTCCCGCAAAAAACGAGCCGCCATACAGTATCATCAGTGAAAAAATAAAAAAGTTATAGTCCTCAGAATAAAGCGATGCAAAAATAATTATTTTTTCTATAAAATAGTTTTTATCGTATAAAAAGCGCCAAAACATAAAAACATAAAAAAATTATATAAATGAGGTATCGCTGTAATCGTACTGACCCGAAGAATAAAACTGCTTTATCAATTTTACCAAACGCGGAACGGTATAACCGCCTCCCCCAAAAGAAATTCATGAATAGCTGGTTTTTGGTCATTCTGCCTCACAAAAATCAGAATAAATGGCGATCAAAAAATGTCACGTGCCAGAAAATGTTACCAATAAGAACTTCAACCCGTCCCGCAAAAATCAAGACCTCACATGACTCTGTGGATCCAAATATGGAATAATTATAGCTCTCAAAATGTGGTAACGCAAAAAATATTTTTTGCAATAAAAAGCCTCTTTCAGTGATAGCTGCCAATCATAAAAAACCCGCTTTAAAAGTAAATCAAACCCCCCTTCATCACTCCCTTAGTTAGGGAAAAATTAAAAAAATGTATTTATTTCCATTTTCCCGCTACGGTTAGGGCTAGGGTTAGGGCTAGGGTTAGGGTTGGGGCTAGGGTTAAGGCTACAGTTAGGGTTGGGGCTAAAGTTAGGGTTGGGGCTAAAGTTAGGGTTAGGGTTGGGGCTACATTTACGGTTGGGAATAGGGTTGGGATTAGGGTTAGGGGTGTGGTTAGGGTTACAGTTGGGATTAGGGGTTGGGGTGTGTTTGGATTAGGTTTTCAGTTATAGTTGGGAGTTTCCACTTTTTAGGCACATCAGGGGCTCTCAAACCGCGACATGGCTTCCGATCTCAATTCCAGCCAATTCTGCGTTGAAAAAGTAAAACAGTGCTTCTTCCCTTCCGAGCTCTCCCGTGTGCCCAAACAGGGATTTACCCCAACCTATGGGGTATCAGCGTACTCAGGACAAATTGGACAACAACTTTTGGGGTCCAATTTCTCCTGTTACCCTTGGGAAAATACAAAACTGGGGGCTAAAAAATAATTTTTGTGGGAAAAAAAATGTTTTTTATTTTCACGGCTCTGCGTTATAAACTAGTGAAACACTTGGAGGTTCAAAGCTCTCACAACACATCTAGATGAGTTCCTTAGGGGGTCTACTTTCCAAAATGGTGTCACTTATGGGGGGTGTCTAATGTTTAGGTACATTAGGGGCTCTGCAAACACAATGTGATGCCTGCAGACCATTCCATCTAAGTCTGCATTCCAAATGGCACTCCTTCCCTTCCGAGCCCTCCCATGCGCCCAAACGGTGGTTCCCCCCCACATATGGAGTATCAGCGTACAAATTGGACAACATATTTTGGGGTCCAATTTCTCCTGTTACCCTTGTGAAAATACAAAACTGGGGGCTAAAAAATAATTTTTGTGGGAAAAAATTTTTTTTATTATTTTTACGGCTCTGCATTATAAACTTCTGTGAAGCCCTAGGTAGGTCAAAGTGCTCACCACACATCTGGATAAGTTCCTTAGGGGGTCTACTTTCCAAAATCGTGTCACTTGTGTGGGGTTTCAATGTTTAGGCACATCAGTGGCTCTCCAAACGCAACATGGCGTCCCATCTCAATTCCAGTCAATTTTGCATTGAAAAGTCAAATGGCGCTCCTTCTCTTCCGAGCTCTGTCATGTGCCCAAACAGTGGTTTACCCCCACATATGGGGTATTGGCGTACTCAGGACAAATTGTACAACTTTTGGGGTCCATTTTCTCCTGTTACCCTTGGTAAAATAAAACAAATTGGAGCTGAAATAATTTTTTTGTGAAAAAAAGTTAAATGTTCATTTTTATTTAAACATTCCAAAAATTCCTGTGAAACACCTGAAGGGTTAATAAACCTCTTGAATGTGGTTTTGAGCACCTTGAGGGGTGCAGTTTTTAGAATGGTGTCACACTTGGGTATTTTCTATCATATAGACCCCTAAAAATGACTTCAAATGAGATGTGGTCCCTAAAAAAATGGTGTTGTAAAAATGTGAAATTGCTGGTCAAGGGGAAGTCGAAGCTGCGTCCAGCAGCGATACGCGTGGGGCTCTCCCCACACCTTCTGGGTCCCGGGACTATCTTCCCTTTTTAATGATCTTTTGACGGCCAACGGCTGGCGCCACTCACTGGACGACCTAACTGGGTGATATATCTTGGCTCTTGGGCCTATTTTTGTGCTTTAGGCCTTTATTCCATCGGCACATGTGGATGCATGTATTCCCATATGTCTCCTATATTGCTAAATAGGCTCCTTTTTCTGCCTTTCTGGTAGCACTGCTTCCTTATTAGCAGATGTTCCTATCTATACTTGTTGCTTTGGGAGTACTACACTCACCTCTCATTGTTTCTAATAGGCTTATTGGGGCCCCAGAGCTAGCATTAGCCTATTTATTTATATAGGGGCACTTTATTTATTATCTGGTTTTCTGGGGACGCCCAGATTTGATTTGTTTATTTATATTTATCTATTGTTATACCTTGTCTATATAAGAATTTAGTCATACCTCACCCATATATGTGTAGTATTCTTGGTGTCTTAACAACTTATGAGTGGTGTATTTTTGCCTTGTGTTATACATTATTGTTATTTGGGCCGTTAGTTGTATTTTAACATGTTTTTATTTCGATTGTGTTTTCTGTCTTGCTCTCAATAAATTTTTGTACTTTTGTAACTTTATAGTATTTTTTGGGTGTGCGCCCTGTTTGCATAGTCTCTTTTTTTCTTGCTCTTCTTGTATGATATTTTTCTTCCTGACATTTGCCAATTGGGGAGAGATGGGACCTCACCATGAACGTTTGAAAAATGGCTGTTCTCACCCAAATCCGCGAGTTAGGCTAACACTCATCTTGTACATGTGATCTTAGGTGGGATACCTACATTACCCCACTTTAATAAATGGGTTAGGGACACGATTATGTGGCACTTACTGTGTATAATTATTACTTTTCAGTGCAGTCTCCCTCACGTGCTGCACAGTACTCTTGTTCTCAAAGTGCCAGTTAAATGAAAAACATGACTATCATTCTCATTCAAGTGAAATACACAATGATGGGCACCGAGGACAATGCGCAGTTGACACAAATACCTCTCCCGCCATTATGTTGGCACATTCACATTAGCCAATTTTGAGATGTTAAACAAATGGTGATTGGTAGGTATATACTGATTGGCGGATATTTAATAGCCTGTTTACACATGCAAGCTGCGCATTAGATGCATCCTGAATAATCTGTAATACATTGATCAGTGTGCGTAGGCTGCCATTTTTCTCAACAGTTCAGGTCCTGTTTACACAAGAAGATGCACTGCCGAAAACAATGTTCTTTTGGGCAACCAAGCATTTTTCTGGTTTTCAGGTGATTGACATCCTGTTTACACAGGCTACTAGGTCATTGTAAAACAAGTTTTCCTAGGAAACCCCGTTAGGAACTCTCGTTCACGATAGTCATCAATGTACTTACCTGTATAACTAAATTCTTACATTGTGTTTGCTATCTTTGTCTTTTCAGAAACCATGTCTTCATTATGGTTCTCTTTCCTGTCTTTCAGTGCTGCTTACGATGCCGTCCTTGATAGAAATGTGGCCATTAAGAAACTCAGTAGGCCATTTCAAAATCAAACACATGCCAAACGAGCCTACAGGGAGCTGGTCCTGATGAAGTGTGTAAATCATAAAAATGTAAGTTTTTTTTTTAAATTTGCTACAGTCTGTTGTTTTCCTCTACATAGCCTTGTCAGCACAAAATGACTGTTCAAACCAAGCACAGCACCTTAGGATACATAGCCCTAAAAAATTGTATCACTAATATATACAGCTCTGGCAAAAATTAAGAGACCACTGTCTCTTTATAGGTATATTTTTGAGTAAAATGTGAATTGTTCATTTTTCTATAAACTTCTGATAACATGTCTCCGAATTTCCAGGCAATAAATTTAGTATTTTTTTTCTGAAAAGGAGAAATGGTCAAAATTTAAAAAAAAAAACACAGTGCTTTCAGACCTCAAATAATGCAAGCAAGAAAACAAGTTCATAATCATTTAGAAACAACAATACTAATGTTTTAACTCAGGAAGAGTTCAGAAATCAATATTTTGTGGAATAACCATGATTGTTAATCACATCTTTTATGAGTCTTGGCATGCTCTCTACCAATCTTTCACTCTGCTTCTGGTGCAAAAATATAATCAGTTCTTCTTTGTTTGATGGCTTGTGACTATCTATCATCGTCTTGATGACATTCCAGAGGTTTTCAATGGGGTTCAGGTCTGGGGATTGGGCTGCCCATGACAGGGATTTGATGTGGTGGTCTCTTAGTTTTTGCCAGAGCTGTATATATATATACTTGGCTGCATTTGATAGAAATTGCTCTTTATTCAAATGCTAACGAGGTGCTCAGTGTACCCTTGGCATGGCCGAGGGTATCAGTTCATCTTCCTACCTACTGGTTTTATTTTTTGATTCGTCTCTGGCTTCTGTAAGTCAGATCTGTCAATTAAGAAATATGAGGGTGGAGATAGATAAAAAACAAGTAGGTGGGAAAATCGGTCCGAGTCTTCCTGTCAAGAGACGCAGGAGTGTAATGCGAGTGTCATGAGAGTACAAACCGATTTTTCACACCGAGCTTCCGATTTACATCCAAATTCAGAGTGATTGCAATGCGATTTTATCTTGAGCTTTTACATACAGCAGTTCCCTGTCTTTTACACACCGTTTTCAAAGGAAATGTTCATTAAAACACACACATACAGTGGGTTCGGAAAGTATTCAGACCCCTTTAAATGTTTTAACTCTTTGTTTCATTGCAGCCGTTTGGTAAATTCAAAAAAGTGTACACTCTGCATTCCATCTTGACTGAAAAAAAAACAGAAATGTAGAAATTTTTGCAAATTTAATAAAAAAGAAAAACTGAAATTTCACGGAACTGGTGAGGATTTCCAAGGAAGAATGGCAGAGGATCCCCAAATCCAGGTGTGAAAAACTTGTGGCATCATTCCCAAGAAGACTCATGGCTGTACTAGGTCAAAAGGGTGTTTCTGCTCAATACTGAGCAAAGGGTCTGAATACTAGTTATGACCATGTGATATTTCAGTTTTTCTTGTTTTGTCAGTCAACATAGGGTGCAGAGTGTACATTAACGAGAAAAAAATGAACGTTTTTGAGTTTACCAAATAGCTGCAATAATCAAAGAGTGAAAAATTTAAAGGGGTAGCAATACTTTCCATACCCACTGTGTATATATATATATATATATATATATATATATATATATATATATATATATATGCATCTCGCAAAATTAGAATATCATCAAAAGGCTAATTTATTTCAGTTCTTCAATGCAAAAAGTGAAACTCATATATTTGATGGAGTCATTTCAAACAGAGTGATGTATTTCAAGTGTTTATTTCTGTTAATGTTGATTATGATATGATTATGGCTTACAGCCAATGAAAAGTCAAACATCATTATCTCAGTAAGTTAGAATACTTTATAACACCAGCTTGAAAAAATGATTTTAAAATCCGAAATGTTGGCCTACTGAAATGTACAGTATATACTCGTGTATTTTTTTTGTGCTGAAAACGCCCCCCTCGGCTTATACACGAGTCGTTGTCCAGAAAGCCAGCGGGGGAGGGGGAGCAGCGACAGGAGCCGGCTAACAAAGACATCATACTCACCCTCCTATCGCCGTCGCTGCATCTCTGCCCCTGCATCTCCGTCCTGGCAACGGCAGCTCTTCCTGAGCTGAGTGGTCACATGGTGCCACTCATTAAGGTGATGAATATGCACGCATCTCCACTCTCATTGGTTTGAAGCCCTTATTCATTACTTTTATGAGCGGTACCACATGACCACTCAGCACAGGAGAGCTTACCGTGCCGGGACAGCGGAGATGCAGCGTGAGGAGGGTGAGTAGGACGGGGGAGTTGTAAGCCATGCATACAACGATGGGATGGGGGTTCTGAGCCATGCATACAACAGGGGGAACCACACATAAGAGTACGGGGGAGGCACACATACCAGGAGAGGACTGGCGGGAGCCACACATACCAGAACAGGACGGGGGAGCCATGCATACCAGGACAGGATGGGGGAGCTAAATACTAGGACAGCAGCGGGGAAGCCACGCCTACCAGTACAGGGACGGGGGGCCACGCATACCAGGAAAGGGATGAGGGGACAATGCATATCCCCGGCTTATACTCAAGTCAGTATGCTTACCCAGTTTTCCGTGGCAAAATTAGGTGCCTCGGCTTATACTCGGGTCGGCTTATGCTTGAGTATATGCGGTATATTCAGTAAATGCACTGACTACTTGGTCGGGGCTCCTTTGGCATCAATTACTCTATCAGTGCTGCTTGGCACTGCTGAGATGGCACTACTGAAGTGTTATGGAAGCCCAGGTTGCTTTGATTGCCACCTTCAGCTTGTCTGAATTGTTGGGTATGGTGTCTCTCACCTTCCTCTTGACAATATCCCATAGATTCTCTATGGGGATAAGGTCAGATGACTTTGCTGGCCAATCAAGCACAGTGATACTGTTGTTTTTAAACGAAGTATTAGTACTTTTGGCAGTGTAGACAGGTGCCAGGTCCTGCTGGAGAATGAAATTCCCATCCCAAAAAGCTAGTTGGAGAGTGTAGCATGAAGTGCTCTATAATTTCCTCATAGATGGCTGCGGGGGCGCTGGAAGCCCCACAGTCTGTTACCAATTTAAATGCTGCAGTCATTATTGACAGAAGCATTTAAGGGGTTAAACGACCATATTCGCTGTCAACAACGATTGTAGCTGATGAAGAACGTTGTCAGCTGTAGTGTACAGCTGACAGCTACAGGATTGTCACCGATCAGGAGATGCTAGTCTCATATCACAGGTCAGTAGAAAGACGTATTGGTGGTCACTAAGGCGCTAAGCTTCTTTTAACTATTTCACATTTGTAAAGACACAAAGCAATTAAAATAAGTGCCCTGAACATTCAGATTACTCACAATTTTATACTAGAAAAATCGACCGAAAAGAACTCCCAAAACGTTGCTTCATGAAAAACACCGCCGGCCTTTTCCTGAAATACCTTTTGCTTGGAAAACTCAGTGGGTACGCGAGTGTGTAAAAGACATTGTATTCACCGACCCTAAAGGGTTTATTTAACTTGTGTATATGGGACTGGTGTATATATATATCACATAGGAGACACTGGGACTGATGCATATACTTCACATAGGAGACGCTGGGACTGATGCATATACCTCACATAGGAGACACTGGGGCTGCAGCATATACATATAATTACTCCAGCTGGACAGCACACACTATCAGACTGAACAGTACTACATGCCCCAGCTACCTTAATCTTGGTGGCCGGACAGAACCTGCTCTGCAGAAAGCTTCTGGTCCCAGCGTCTCCTACATCACCAGCACCCATTGCAGAATGAATACAGCAGCGCCTGGTGACAGAAGCAGATTTTGCAGGAGCGGATCCTGGAGGAGATGTGACAGTTTCAGAGTAAAAATTGCAGAGCCATTGTCTGAGTCATGCTGCCCGTAGTTCGAGAAGCATGACCCAAATGACAGGCTCTCTTTAATGCTATCACACACAATACAATTAAAATATAATGAATCTACCGACATATACACACACATCTGTTTATATACGCTCATCTAAATACACATGTATGCACATTAATACAAACACAGGCAGTGATGATCTCTGCAAAGACCTGTGGAAATTGATGGCATTACATAAGCACACAAAATCGATAAATAAATTCTTAGACAGGAGGAGCCGTCCTGTGTATTTCCTCTGCAGGCCTTCTCTAATGGTTCGTGCGCCCCACTGTAAACATCGGACAAGTGATATCCGTCGTTTTGACAGATAGCACTCATCCCCATGTTATTCTGTGGGGCTGTGCACATGTCCGACTTTTTCCTCGGACTGAGTCGGTCGGTGGAAAAATCTCAGCATGCACTATTTGCATCCGATGGAAAAATACAGATGTCATTTAAGTGCGGTCTCATTTTCATGGACAGACTGAATAGAGAAGATGTCAAATTTTTCTATTTTATTTGCCTCATCCAAGAAAATCGCATCACATTCTTGAGATGAGACAACCTAGCCTTAGAAATAGCCTTTTTCTACAGTTGGCTTTATATGCTGATTTTTTGAAGAGGCAGAGCTTTGCTGAATAGCCCTGTCTTGTCCACCCTATGATGGTATTTTGTCAGGCTTTTTGCAATTTTGCTGTGGTTTTCCTAAAAATTGTGGCAATACCTTCAGATTTGCCTCAATTTTGTTTACAAAGCTGCAGCAAAATACTATTTTTCTGGTTTTTTTTACCCTAGAAATTACAGCTTCAGTACGTTATGATGTGATAGGTAGACTGACTGACTCCTGCATACCTCTTTAACCCATGACACAAACCCCATAGGGTATGTGCCCATGATCAGGAACTGCTGTGGGTTAGGTGCTGCGTATTTAGAAAGCGTCAAACCTCAGCGGCCAGCTGTGACAGCATAGTGGATGGAATTCCTAGAAATCCTATGTCCACTATGCGTGTACAGACACCTGCGTATCACCCGTGGACACTGATTTCTGGCACGTCTTCCAAGACCCCAGCATGTCAATTTCTCTTTCGGAGACTATTCCCCGCAACAGAAATTACATCAATCAAATGTATTGAATGCGGTAAATCTGTATGGCTCAGTGAGCACGTGTGATTTACCTGCATTCAATAGAAGGCAGCGTTGTGGACGCAGCAAAAACATGCGCTGCAAAGCGCTGCTAGTTCTGGATTATGGGCACCACATGAAGCATATCGTCCTTGTTTGATATCGACACTAGTGATGAGCGAGTATACTCATTACTCGAGATTTCCCAAGCATGCTTGGGTGGTCTCTGAGTATTTCGGCGTGCTCAGAGATTTTGTTTATGTCGATGCAAGCAGCATGATTTGCAGCTGCTAGACAGGCTGAATACATGTGGGGGTTGCCTGGATGGTAGGGAATCCCCACATGTATTCAGGCTGTCTAGCAGCCACAAATCATGCAGCTGCGTCGACATAAACTAAATCTCCGAACACGCCGAAATACTCGGCGATCACCCTAGCACGCTCGGGAATTCTCGAGTAACGAGTATACTCGCTCATCACTAATCAACACATAAACGATCAGTTTGCTGTTTGTAGGCTGTTTTACTTTATTAGTTGTATATAGTGTGTATGTTTCCTAATGCAGTATAATATTGTGTACGGGACAACTTCAGATTTCAGATTTGTTAATATTAAGTTGCATTTATAGTTGATAATTCTAACAATGCAATATATAGGCTTACAGATCTAGTAGTGATAACTGATCATTTTATAATTGCCGATTGTATTGGTAGCATGGTTTTTTATTGTATTTGTGCTGTAACGGTAGTAGGTGCAGGGGTTGTAATCACATCCAGACTCTGGAGCCTTCTGGGGCTCAGAAGGTCCTTTGACTCATATGAATTACTGTTAAACACCTTTGTGTATTTCATTTCCCAAGGGAGCCTTGCATGTCAAATAAGCCACCTTACATTGGCAAATAAGTGTCACTTTCCACGGGAAGAAACATTACCTGTTAAACACCTGGGATAGTTGAAGTCCTGTTAGACATTTTGCATTTTGTGCCCACAAGCTTCAAACTTCAAGTTGCGCTGATAATAACTTCTCTTAGGTACTTCTTTTAATGAATGCTCTGTAAGCACTAGATTTGTGCATTGAACTCGTGGGCACATGTTGTGCTAGCTTCCTGTTGATATGGATCTATTAATTGTAAATGTAAGGAAGGCCACAAAGACCCCTGCCAAGAATCAATTGATCAGCTGAACACTAAAAGCATTAGCCAGACATTGCATTGGAAAATTATAGAGAGATGCAAGTACTCCAAGCACTTTGTGATGTACAGTACAGAAAAGGATTTAGTGAGCAAGTATAAAGTTGCCTTAATTCAGAGAGCTGAAATACAGACTGGTATCTAACGGGAAATATTTGCAGTGAATTAAACCTATAGAAAATCAAATCACCCAGACTGGAGTACTATGCTTACAATATTCGAAATACAATGTTTTATTGTCATTCAATTACAATAAAACACAAATAATAAATACACACATGATAAGAGGTTGCCAATAGAAGATCAGAAAATTCCAAGGAATTGCAGACACAGATAACCATACAATATTCGGTATATATCAAATCATATGTAGCATAATAAACCATACAAAGATGGTAATAAGGGATATCTCACACAATAATCAGGATTCAGTGTCTTAATGCATTAATAGCAGTTACGCATAGTTACCAGCATAATGTACATCTAAGGTTATAGCAACTTAATCTCACTTGTATGTATGTCACTCATCAAAGGGCGGGCAGTCCACAACAGCAGTAAATCATATAAAGTGCTTACCCATAATAAAGCGCCTGTGCAAAATCCTTGTAGAATCCCCAGCGTGTTTCGCATGAGCTTTTTCAAGGGGCGAAATTAAGTATCTGCCCCGCTGTATAGGGAAATCATAACGACCGCTGGTTTTTAGCACATGTAGAGTGTAGCCGTGCTGGTAGTATTCGGGAGATTTCTTCCTGATGTGTGCTCTCCCCTGAACACCAGATATGGGTCAGATACTTATGGCGTGGGTTGCATACTACATGCGCTAACAAACTAGCGGTTTGAAAAAGCTCACGTGAAGCGCAAAATGTCTATGGTTGACCAGGGAGCCCTACGTGACAAAGTGTAGGTATGAATGGCCTTTTCACTGGCTTTTGGGACGGTATGGCATCTATCGGACCTTGTTCTAATAAAAGAAAAAGAAGATGTAATGTCTACAGTAGAAGTGGGAAATGGCTTTAAGGTCTAATTTATGGAGTCTGAGCTTTGGAAGCTAGAAAAGTCTTGCCACTTACACTCTTATCATTAGAGATGAGCGAATATTTCAATTTTCGGTTCAGATTGCGATCGCCGAATTTACAATATTTGCTGAACATAGCCTAACGCCATTGGAGTCAATGGGAGTACAGATGAGCTAGTTTGTTCAGAAACGATTATCAAACATAAATGTGACACGAATATGGTATAAATATGGCACATTCGGAATCGGCGATCGTTTTCCGAACATATTCGCTCATCTCTACTCGTCATTTCTGCATTGTTTTTGTTTTTGCCTGACCAGCCCATTATAGTCAATGACAGATTATGCGTCCTCTGAAAAAAGCAAAGTAGAGTCAACAGGAGCTGAACGGGCACAATGCTTTCCTAGCGACGCTGCCAACTTTTTCTAGTAATGGACGTGAGAGGAAAAATTTTTGCAAGTAATTAAAATCTTACCAAGTCCATGTTGTTTGTGTTCGCTGCACAAAGATGGAAGGAGTCAGAGTTTAAGCTTTGCGATGTCTCTGGTGCCTTTTATTTCGTAGGACTACAGCAGGTTGTTATCAAACTTTCATTTGGATAATGATTTTGTAAATTAAACTATAATTGCATCTTACTTCTTATCATATGCCTGTCTTTGTTTCCCCTTCTCTTTTAGATTATCAGTTTATTAAATGTCTTTACGCCACAGAAATCTCTCGAGGAGTTCCAAGATGTGTAAGTAATGCCTGATTAAATTAATCTTCAGAGGCGGAGAAAGTACTTTCATTTGTTAGATAGAATCAAAACGGTATTGATTGCAGGATGCTGGGTGCTTGTAGGAAGTTTAAGAAGAGTAGAGAGGGTGCTGCTTCAATTCATATTTTTTTAACTTAAGCTGGAGAGCTATCGCCGCTGAAGGCACATTTATGTGTTATATGCATTATTATTGAATCAATTGATTTGCATGTATTGTTACTTTTCTATTAATACTGAATATGTAAAATCAGTTTAAACACCTAAGATTATAAAAATCCAAATAATAAGACACCTACAACTAAAAAAAAAACGTATAAAAAAGAGAATAAAACTCACACTTCCTTTCACAGTTCTTTAATATAAGTTTAGAAATAGCGCACAAGGGTGTAGAATTAGGGGGGTCTGCTTAATTCAAAATGCTCTTCCTATTTTCTAGTTACCTAGTAATGGAGTTAATGGATGCCAACTTATGCCAAGTGATTCAAATGGAGCTAGATCATGAACGAATGTCTTACCTCCTGTACCAAATGCTATGTGGCATTAAACATCTTCACTCGGCTGGAATCATACACAGGGTTAGTAATCCTATTTTATGAAAGCTCCTAACTGCTTTTTTGTGTCATTTTAATTGAGGTTTGTTTTTTTCCACAAGTAAACATTTTTATTATTATTAAAACTGTGATTTTAGTTTTCATATTATTTCATTTAATACACATGAAATGACTTTACATTTTTTACAGTACTTATTGAACCTTTGATCACATTAATAGTACGCTGTACTACTTCAGTAGTGCAGTGCATTAAATAGCCTGTCAGTTTTTGACTAACAGCCTATTAGAACATGCCTCTGGTGGGATGTAATAAGCCTTTGAGCTACCTCCGCTCCCCGCACATGCAGCTGGGGTTTAGCAGTGTATTATAGCTCCTGCTGTAGTTGACACTGGCACATCTTGTTTGCTGGTTTCATCCTTGTGATGTGACTGTATGCCAGATTGCGCTAAACTACTTGCAGTCCGGATGAACACTTATGCCACCATGGCTCCAGGATCAGAACAGCTACATATCTGTCTTATGTTAAGTTTTTCTTATTTTGTGGACTCCGTTTAATGTTCTATAGATGCATTTCTTGGTCACAAGTATCTGTTCTCTATGAACAAATGGTGGCATGCTTAACCCCTTTCAGAATCCCTCTAACAGCCGCGGGTGGAATCGCGATCCATCAGCGGCTGTTAACCTGTTAAAAAACGCTGTCAATCTCTGTCAGCAGCATTTAAATCGCACTTACCGGAAATCCCGCCCATCGGTGACCCCGTCACATCGTCATGGGTCATCAATGGGTTGGCATGACAACCAGATGTCTACAGTAGACCTCTATGGTTGTCATAGCCAGATTGCTATGAGTGTCGCCCGGTGGTCGGCGCTCATAGAAAGTGAGTATTTCTGCTACAAACAGGCGATCTGATCATCGCCAGTATGTAGCAGAGCCAATCAGACAACTGCAGCTTCTAGTCTCCCAAGGAGACTATTGAAGCATGCAAAAAGTAAAAAAAATGTTTTTAAAAATATATATAAAAAAATATATAAAAGTTCAAATCACCACCCTTTCGACCCATTCAAAATAAAAAAATATCCCCCCAAAAAATCAAACATTCACATATTTGGTATTGCCACGTTCAGAATCGAACTGATCTATCAGTATAAAAAAAATTAACCCGATCGGTAAACGGCGTAACGAGAAAAAAAAATAAAAAACTCCAGAATTACATTTTTTTGGTCGCCGCAACATTGCAAGAAAATGCAATATGGTATCAATAAAAACATCAGCTCAGCGTGCAAAAAATAAGCCCTTTTTTTTCACCACTTAAATAAAAAAAGAACCTAGACATGTTTGGTGTCTATGAACTCGTAATGACCTGGAGAATCATGATGACAGGTCAGTTTTAGCATTTAGTGATCATGGTAAACAAAAAAAAAACAAGTGTGGAATCGCACTTTTTTTCAATTTCACCGCACTTGGAATTTTTTCCCCATTTTCCAGGACACAGTATATTAAAACCAATGGTGTCGCTCAAAACTACAACTTGTCCTACAAATAACAAGCCCTCACATGGCCATTTTGACAGAAAAATAAAAAAGTTATGACTCTGAGGAAAAAGGGGCACAAAAAACAAAAATGCAAAAATGAAAATACCTCCAGTCGTTAAGGGGTTACATTTCAAGCAAATGGTTCACACACTGCGATACGCATGTGTTGTTTGTCCACTTTAAGGGCATGGCGGGACACTACAGATTATAGCACCCTGCAATGACCATTTGAGTGCTGTCAGACTCTCCCTGGGCATGTGCAAGCACCCAATGCTGTACATACTACCAATACAATGGATGTAAATTGTGGTGTCTGTGGAAGTACAGTGCTTGTGACAAGATGAGTGTTGAGCCAAAGAAAATACTTAGGCAGATATAGTCTAAGATATAGGGCAAAGATGGAAAATAAAGCTGGGTAGAAATCTATGAAACAAAACTAAAGTTTTGATTAAAAACAAGGAGAAGGCCGGCACCATTCAACCTGTATGTGTGAACTTGTCCTAAAACCAAACTTTGGACTAGGCAATCAAGCCTGCAGGTATTGGGTGCTCACAAAATAAGATGCAAACATGTACATAGAAAGAAAAAGCATTGGCACTCACCGGTCTTTTAAAATCCAATCTCTTGATTCATAAAAACATATTTAAAACTGGCTGCAGAGAGGGAAGGAGCATATGTGGAGGACGACTAATCCTGAATTCTAGGACCAGTAGACACGCAGGAAAGCGTGAAAGGATCGTCGCCCCCCACATGTGCTCCTTCCCTCTCTGCAGCCAGTTTTAAACATGTTTTTATGGATAAAGATATTGGATTTTAAAGGACCGGTGAGTGCCAATACTTTTTCTTCCTATTTACAAAAAAATTTTGATTAATATAATTGAAAAAGAAAAACATTGGATCAGTTTGTACAGTATTTCGTGTTTGTACGAAAACCCTTTTTTTCCCCCAAAAATCTGGAGATTAGTTTGAGTTGCGTGACTACTAGAAAAACTGCAGTAAAGAATATAAGTTTTCAGGCAAATGCGACTGATGCATGTCATGCAGCCCAAAAAGGTAATTACAAAGTATAAGGATGGCTACATTTTTAAAACACAAGTATAGTATAGGATATTTTCAATTTAGGATAATGTCTCATTGGACACTATAATTACAGTAATTCTGAACAACCATTTGAACAGAGGCTTAATTTAATGTGTGAACTTCATGATATCAATTTTTGTAAATGTATTCATGTTTCCAATGCAGGACTTAAAACCAAGTAATATTGTTGTGAAGTCAGACTGCACGTTGAAGATCCTAGACTTTGGCTTGGCAAGGACTGCCGGCACTAGCTTCATGATGACTCCTTATGTAGTAACGCGTTATTACAGAGCACCAGAAGTCATTCTCGGAATGGGCTACAAAGAAAATGGTAGGCCGTGCCTTAGACTCGATCGTTAAACACAGTGTTTTTAGATACAATAAAATGAAGAAAAATATGTATGTATCCATTAAAATCATTTACATATGTTTAATACATCCAGAAGGAAAGTCTGATTATCGAGTCTTCATAACCAAAAGAATTCTGAGAATAACTTTAGATCTGACTTTTTAGCTTTGCCTTCTCCTGTTTCCAGTTCTGAAAGAGAAAACATTTAATTTTTTTATTTCATAAATCAATAGTACACTTGAAAATAAGAAACTTTGACTGATCAGTCATTCTCAAAATTCTCAATTCACCGGTAAAATCTGTATTCAGTGAAGACCGATTATTACCTTACCGAGACAGGAGATGACAGTCGCTGCCGGTAAGATTCCCTGTAGACATGAGCGAGGAGCCCTGCCTCTATCTCCTTCCTACCCTACCTTCTACAAAAGAGTCTTTTCAATAGCAGCTGTAGTCCCCTATCTCAGTAATATGAAAACGTGTAGTCACCGAATACAGATGGAACCCGTGAATTTCAGAATTTGAAAATTAAAGATAAGTCCTGGAGAAGAAAATGCAAATTTGTCTCATACGATATATTACACAGTTGCTTATTTTCATGCATACCACTAATTTATGGAATAAAAATTAAAATGACGTTTATACTTTAATGACCTTGTTTCTGCTCTTTACTTTGGATCTGACTCACGTTGATGTTGCTATTAAGCCTACGTCCACTCAAAACCTAATATTCACCCCAAAAATCAATTTTCTCCTTACCTTTTTGTCCAGGAGTCTGAGATATACCGTATGTTTTTTTTCAGTGGAGTTATTGCAATTTAGAGCTGGTTTTACTGCCCATGTGCATTCCCATGTAAGCAAGACCCATATTTGAGTTTCCTGGACGCTCTTGAGTCTAACACAAGGGGAAAAGATATAATGGGGTTAACTTTAGGAGGCAAAAAAAAATATAACCAATATTACCAATTAGGGGCATAGAGTACATTATACATTTCCTTAGACTTATGCCCAATATGGTTCCTTTTTTGGTAATGCCATCTATATAAAAATGTAGTTATAGCCCTTCGTCAACAAATAGGAGGCTGCTTATGTTCAATATTGATTGCAGACGGAGGTTCTAAAGAGAAAAAAATCTAGAAACTCTATTTTCTAGTTTAGTTTACAGGCATCTACTGTACATGTATGTGCAGTTCTACAGTGGCTTGCAAAAGTATTCACCCCCTTAGCATTTTTCGTGATTTACGTCCTCACAACCTGGATCTTCACTTTTTTTTGAGAGTTTGTATCAGTTTAATGTAAAGAACAGTTTTCTTTTTATTGTGAAAAAAACAACAATTTAACTGAAACAACAAAGTAACTGAAAAGTTCAGTGTGCATAATTATTCACCCCCTAAAATTAGTACTTGATAGAACCTCTTTTTGCGCCAATTACAGCTGCAAGTCACTTTGGATAAATCTCTATGTGCTTTCCACATCTTGTCACTGGGATTTTTGCCCATTCCTCAAGGCAAATCTTTTCCAGCTCCTTCAAGGTAGATGGTTTCCTCTGGTGTTCAACAACCTTCAAGTCTGACCACAGATTCTCAATTGGATTAAAGCCTGGGCTTTGACTAGGCCTCTCCAAAACATTTAAATGTTTCTCCTTAAACCACTCGAGTGTTACTTTAGGAGTATGGTTTGGGTTGTTGTTTTGTTGGAAGTTGAACCTCCGTCCCAGTCTCAAATCACTGAAAGACTGAAACAGGATTTGCTGAAGAATATTCCCGTATTTCGCACATCTTTACTTTGACTCAGATCATTTTCCCTGTCCCTGGTGAAGAAAAACATCTCTACAGTATGATGCTAGCACTGCTGGCATGTTTCACTGTGGGGATGCTGTTCTTGGTGTGATGAGCTGTATTAGTTTGGAGCCAGACATAGCGTTTACCTTGGTGGCCAAAAAGTTCAATTTTGGTCTCATCTGACGACAGCACCTTCCTGCATACATTTGGTGAGTCTCCCACATGTCTTTTGGGAAACTCAAGACGAGCATTGCAATTTTTGTGTGTAAGTAAAAGCTTTTTAGTGACCACTCTTTATGGAGTGTATGGCTTATTGTGGGTTACCTTTGGTCTCTGTGCTGTCTCTCTGGTTAATGCCCTACTTGCCTGGGCTGAGAGTTTTGCTGGTCGGCCCTCTCTTGGCAGATTTGTTGTGGTACCATGTTCTTTCCATTACATGATAATAGATTTGATGGTGCTCCCGGAGAACATCAGAGATTTGGATATTTCTTTATAAGTCAGCCCTAACTTGTACTTTGTCCCTGATTTGTTTGGAGATCTTCTTGGTCTACATTGTGTTGTTTGTCTTGCTTTATGGTGTTGCAGCCTCTGTGGCCTTTCAGAAAAGGTATGTATATACTGACTGACCATGTGACACTTATAGTGGGTCTGGAAAGTATTCAGACCCCTTTAAATTTTTCACTCTTTGTTTCACTGCAGCCATTTGGTAAATTCAAAAAAGTTCTTTTTTTTTATTATTGTACACTCTGCACCCCATCTTCACAGAAAAACACAGAAATGTAGTAATTTTTGCAAATTTATTAAAAAAGAAAAACTGAAATATCACATGATCATAAGTATTCAGACCCTTTGCTCAGACACTCATATTTAAGTTGCATGCTGTCCATTTCCTTTTGATTCTCCTTGAGATGTTTCTACTCCTTCATAGTTAAACTGATAGGACTTGATTTGGAAAGACACACACCTTTCTATATAAGACCTCACAGCTCACAGTGTATGTCAGACCAAATGAGAATCATGAGGTCTAAGGAACTGGCCAAGGAGCTCAGAGACAGAATTGTGGCAAGGCACAGATCTGGCCAAGGTTACAAAATAATTTCTGCAGTACTCAAGGTTCTTAAAAGCACAGTGGACTCCATAATCCTTAAATGGAAGAAGTTTGGGACCACCAGAAGTCTTTCTAGCCAAACTGAGCAATCGTGGGAGAAGAGCCTTGGTGAGAGAGGTAAAGAAGAACCCCAAGATCACTGTGGCTGAGCTGCACAGATGCAGTAGGGAGATGGGAGAAAGTTCCACAAAGTCAACTATAACTTCAGTCTTACACCAGTCGGACCTTTATGGCAGAGGGGCCTGAATGAAGCATCTTCTCAGTGCAAGACATATGAAAGCCCGCATAGAGGTTGCTAAAAAACACATGAAGGACTCCCAGACTGTGAGAAATAAGATTCTCTGGTCTGATGACCTGAAGATAGACCTTTTTAGTGATGATTCTAAGCGGTATGTGTTAAGAAAACCAGGCATTGCTCATCACGTGCCCAATACAATCCCAACAGTGAAACATGGTGGTGGCAGCATCATGCTATGGGGGCGTTTTTCAGCTGCAGGGACAGGTCGATTGGTTGCCATTGAAGGAAACATGAATGCGGCCAAGTATAGAGATATTCTGGACGAAAACCTCTCCCAGAGTGCTCTGGACCTCAGACTTGGCCGAAGGTTCACCTTCCAACAAGACAATGACCCTAAGCACACAGCTATAATAACAGAGGAGTGGCTTCAGAACAACACTGTGACCATTCTTGACTGGCCCAGCCAGAGCCCTGACGTAAACCCAATTGAGCATCTCTGGAGAGACCTGAAAATGGCTGTCCACCAACATTCACCATCCAACCTGACGGAACTGGAGAGGATCTGCAAGGAAGAATGGCAGAGAATCCCCAAATCCAGGTGTGAAAAACTTGTTGCATCATTCCCAAGAAGACGCATGGCTGTACTAGCTCCAAAGGGTGTTTCTACTCAATAGTGAGTAAAGGGTCTGAATACTTTTGACCATGTGCTTTTCCAGTTTTTCATTTTTATAAAATTTGCAAACATTTTTACATTTGTTTTTTTTCAGTCAAGATGGGGTGCAGAGTGTACATTAATGAGAAAAAAATTATCTTTTTTGAATTTACCAAATAACTGCAATGAAACAAAGAGTTAAAAATTTCAAGGGGTCTCTGAATACTTTCCGTACCCACTGTAGATTGCACACAGGTGGGCTTCCATTCAATAAGCATGTGACATATGAATGTAATTGCTTGCACAAGAAATTTTTAGGGGCTTTATCGCACAAAAGGGTAAATATATATGCACATGCCAATTTTTAGTTATTTGATCCCATAAATTTAATTTATGCCAATTTGAAAATAAAAGGGGGGTGAATACTTTTGCAAGCCACTGTATATACTAAACAATACAAATTTCAGAGCATAATTCAGCCACGCACAATGCTGGCCCCTTGCTCATTGGCTGATTTATGTTAACTGTATTATCGTTTCAATATTTTGTTTATATACAGAACTATGTAGATTTTATTTATAAATATAATTTTCAATCAGTTATTATTTGATATTATAGATCTATATAGTTTCCTTTTTTTAATATCATGCCATAGATATTTTGAGCATCATAATGTGATACTAAATAAAAAATGCAATTTTGAAGAAAATTGCTTTGGTCTTACCATCATAACACACTTTTTTAGTCTAACAACATTCATTATAATTTAATTCAGAAAATGACATGTCTTTATTGAGATCTTTTCCCATCCATCATATTACTAAAGCTTATTGTCTTATTTTCTGTCATCTTTAGTATTTCCATTCTGAGAGATTTTACCTTATCCCCATCTGTGCAATTACAAGGTGGCATTTAAAATCTGTTCACCTATTTGCTAAAATGGGTAATTTTGGTTTGCAAAAATGCATTTGGTTTTAGCTGCTATTTTTGCTTTTTTAATTTGCTTAATAATTTAAATGATGACCATTAGAAACATTTATGAAAACTAACTCACAGGAAAAAAAATCTGCAATATTTAGTATTCAATGTTTATTGGACTTGGAAGAAAAAACAGTTTCAGCACCACTGCTCCATTGAAAGATATCCTTACTGTTGGGGGCCTTGGATGTTCTAGGAATTAGGGTCACTTTAAGACTGAAATTGGGAGGGAGAGTAGTCTCTGCAAAACCTCTTTAAGGACAGACAACTAATCTGTACTCTCCTGTGTGCCATGTGCCAGGCCACAGCATCTTTGGTTTTCCAATGTACCCAACCTCTAATTTCCCCTACTGGTTTGATGAGTATGCGTCGCGACACTAAAAGTTTATGTCATGCCAATCCTTCTCAAACCATGCCAGACATAAACTGTGCCATGTGATAGTTAGATCCGTTCCTAGCTCTCTTTCCCCTGTTGTCCAGTGTGCTAGAGCATTAATTTTTCAACTTTCACAAGTGACGAAACATATCTAAGATTACAAAAACAAAATGAGATGGATTTGAGTAGACGTGAGCAGATTACTTTGTGAAACCCCAGACCATGGTCCAAGTCAGTGCTCTCGGACCGTAGACAGGAGGTACACGAATTGCCTTACCCTCTGGAAATCCAGGTTTGGCTTCTGATTAGCTGGGCTGTCAATATGTCACCTATAGATGACATTGTGCCAGGCAGGCTAATCAAATGCCACGCTGGGGAATCGGAAACCCATGAAAGTTCATTCTGAGGGACCATGGACCTGGACCGTAGACAGGGTTTGCGCATACGATCTCTGCTCATCTCTACGGTAGTTTTGAGTCATTACCTCTAGATATACAACCATTGAATGATAATATATATAGACATTACAGAAAACAATACTTTTTTGTTTAACCCCTTAATGACAGCCAGTACGTCTTTTAACTGACCTGAGATATAAGAGAATAGCCTCCCCATACAGGAGACAATCCAGTATCTGTCGGCTGTCCACTATAACTGACAACTTTCTGCATCAGCCACGATCAGTGTTTGCACCGTCCAACTCTGTTTAACCCCTTAGATGCTGCTGTCAATAGTGACTACATCATTATAAATGGTTAACATAGTGTGGGGGCTTCCTATTTAACCAAATTGGTGCCCTCAGATCTTGATTTTGTGGCCCTGATGTTTGCCATGGCAATTCATGACCAAATAGTGGCCTTAAATGTCTCTAACTTCTGAACAGATTACTACAGCAATCAGACTCTAAGTGGTAAAAATACACATTTTCATTTCTGCCATACCACTTTGCATTAATTCCTGTAAAGCACCTGAAGGGTTAATAAACTACCTGACAGCAGTTTTCAATATGTTTAGGGGTGCTGTTTTTAAAATGCTATCACGTTTGGGGGTTTCCCAATATATGAGACCCCTAAAGTCACTTCAAACATGGATAAGTCCCTAAAAAAATAAATTTTGCAAATTTCCTTGAAAAAATTAAAAATTGCTGCTACATTTTTAATCCTCCTAAAATGCTAACAAAATAAAATAACATTTTACAAATGGTGCTGATGTAAAGCCAACATGTGGAAAATGTTATTTATCAATGATTTGCTGTGGTATGACTATCTGGATTAAAGATTCAAAGTTTGAAAATTGCTAATTTTTTAACATTTTTCTCAAATATTTTATATTTTTTATAAATAAACACAAAGCATATTGACCTAAACTTACCATTATCATAAAGTATAATGTGTCACGAAAAAACAATCTCAAAATCACTGGAATTTGTTGAAGCGTTCCAGAGTTATTACCACATAAAGTGACACTGGTCAGATTTCAAAAATTTGGCTCCGTCACTAAGGGGTTAACATAAAATAAATTTAGAATAATTCTTGCCAGTGAAAATGCTTTACTGTATGTTTCCCTTTAAAGTTTAACATCAGTTTTCTTCTCTGGTTCCTTAAGATTGTTTCTGAGCCGCCAAAATGTTCTTTTTCTTAGACACTTATTTTAAAGCAGATGATTTTCTATCTGTACACTTTTTCATGTGCATCACTTTTCATAAGTGTTCCTAAATTTAAGCTTTTTTATTTATTTGTGAGGGTGGGGATAACTGCATTTTTACGCATTTCAATTTGCACTTTCTTCCACATGCTTAAGGAACTTATCTTCCTAGCTAACCTTGCCTTTTCCTGTTTCCATTTCTTAACGACCTTGTTTCTGCACTTCTAGTGGATATATGGTCTGTGGGATGCATTATGGGAGAAATGGTCCGCCACAAGATCCTCTTTCCTGGAAGGGACTGTATCCTTGTACTGTTCTGGAACTTTATGGAAACAAACCTTCCAACTTGCCTGTCTTACATGTCTATTTATTAACCACCATACCTGTTGTTATTACTAACGCTTCTCCCTATTGTTATTTTTGTGTTTTAAAAAAAAAGTTTTTGTCTTACATGCCCATGAGTATACAGGTGTAAAATGTTCAATGGGTTCAAATTCAATTTTTATATATATTAGTGCTAAAGTAAAATTACATTTTGATATTGTGTCGCAACTCAATGAAAACATCTTGTACTGATACCCACTGCATGTGTGTTACTAGCTTTGTATGCCTATATACTACAGGGTATTGTAATCTATAATATCATGCTTGTGTTTAGAGCATAGATTCTACTAATCTTGTCATTTAATATCTCACCTAGGGATAGTCTCAAGAAAAATCCGGCACACTGAGAAGTTCCAAGCCAAAATTGAATTTATTGCATTTCCAAGCAAAAATTAGATTTATTGCATCTTCATATTAAAGTCAATTCCACACATTGGCTTTAATATGAAGATGGCTTTAATATGAAGATGCAATAAATCTAATTTTTGCTTGGAAAATGCAATAAATTCAATTTTGGCTTGGAACTTCTCAGTGTGCCGGATTTTTCTTGAGACTGTCATTACATTTTTTCCAGAGCAGCTGTTTTTTTCAGTGGGCGACCCCTTGATTTTCTCTCACCTAGGGATAGATCATCTAAAAAGTATCATGAAGGACGTTTGATATTTTTTAATTTCCTGTAATCTCTAATTGTATACTTCTTTGTGTGTTAATTTGGGGAGACAAGCATTGAAAAAATGTTTTACTTATATAAAGTGGAATACATGTGCACTTTAATTTTTCAAAACCGTAAATGCCTTCTCGATCCATGTTTGTCTCCAGTAAAATAATAACACTTATACTCGCCTCCTTTGCCAGCGCCATTGCTGCTGCTCTCCATTTCCTCTGAATGTATGTAATACGTCTGAAGGTGGGGAGAGTAATGCAGCTGCTGATTGGCCTCACGGATCTTGTGACTTAATAACGTCACGCAAGCCCTGGAAGAGCTGACGCAACGGGAACAACACCTTCTGAATATAAGTCTTATTGTTTTGAGGCAGACATAGGGATTGAGAAGGGGTTGTCCGAATAGTGGACAACCGCTTTAAACAAGTTGTCCAGGATTATATCATTTTTTTACTATGAGCCTAAGAACTGTCAGGCAGGTAGCTGCAAACTAAACTGTGCCCAGCTCCGATCTCTGCTGGCACAGAGTGGTCACCGATTCAGTGGCTTCCGCTGACAACACGTTGAGAGAGCAGCGGCTTCTTATCCACTCCGCTCTGTTGACGCGGCATGATTGCTGACGTCTTCCTTTTTGACAGTCATATGTAATGCCATGTCGACAGAGCAGACCGGAAGAACAAGAGCTGCTCTGTTGTCATGGAGCAGCTGAATCGTTGGCAGGAGTCGGTGGATGAGCAGAACAGGTCAGCAACTAGTTGCCTGTTCGTTTTAGACCCACAGTAAAAAAAAATAAAAATAAAATAATATATATATATATATATATATATATATATATATATATATATATATATATATATATATATAAGCTCTGGATAGACCTTAACCATTCCAAGGCCAGGCCATTTTCCTCCCTTCCTGACCAGTCATGTTTACGGGTTTTATCATACACGTGCTTTTTACAGTTCTTAAAAAAAAAAATTATATAGTGATGGAGAAGGTAGACATGATAATAAACCATCTCTGCCTTCTCTGCAGGGAGTCTGGCTGTAAAAGATAGCCGGCTCTATACCTTTGTGGCTGCACAATGTCGGGCAGCAGCTTTATTATGCAGTGATGGTTTAAAATATTACTGCAGAGTAGAACTGGGGCTGACGTTTATAGTCTATGGGTGGTCTTGAAGTAGTTAAAGAAATTATACAATCAATTTATTTAACTTATAGGTTGAATTATACTTGATTTTTAATAAATAGCTGGTCAAATCATTCTAAAACAGAAGCCTGAGTGAGCCGTCTGGAGCTAGCCCTATAATAGCCTTATCATATGATCGCGGTATGGCTATGTAGTCTAGACTCCCCTCTGTAACAGCAGATTGACTGTATAGTATTGACTTTTTCCTATAACAGCTGTCTGCTTGTATAGTCTGGATTCCCATCCGCTTATAATATCTAACTGTTCTTGTAGTCAGCGGCCACCACCAGTGCCACCTCTCTAGCTTTGTATTTTATACCCAGCAATAAAAGCAGTCTGGTTGTGCAAATCTGGATCAACCTCGCAACAGGAGTCTAAAAATGTAGTCTGGACCTCCCCTTATAACAGCAGTGTTCTAGTTGCGTAAATTGGACCACTCCCTTTGACAGCAGTCTAGCTGTGCAGTCTGGACCGCCTCTGTAACACCAGTTTAGCTTTGAAGTGTGGAAAGCTGGATATACCTGCATTCTATGTGTATTTTAGATCTCTTTCAATATCAGCCCTGTGGTTGTGTATTCTTGAGCTTTTTTCTATTACAGCAGTGCGGTTGTGTAGATTAGCACACCCCCATAATAGCACCCTGAGCCTCTTCTTATACCAACAGTCTAGTAGTGTTGTATGGATATCATTCTATACCAGCATTCTGGTTGTGTAGTCTAGATCTCCCCCTCAAATGGGGCAGTTTGGTTATGGAATCTAGATCTCCACCTTTAACAGCAGTCTGGTTGCGCAGTCTGGACCTACTACTATAATGGCAGTCTGTATTTCTACTTTGAACCTCATCCCATCACAAAAGGCTGGCTATGTAGTTTGAAAACCTTCCTATGATAGCAAAAGGGTCATGAAATCTTGATCTTTCTTTATTAGAGACATTCCAGTATTCTGGACCACCACATATAACAGTAGTCTGGCTAGAAGTCTTAACCTTTCCTTATAACAGCAATCTGGTTGCGTAGTCCCGACCGCCTGATATAACAACAAGTCTGGCTGTGGAGCCTGCACTTTTAAAGCCATCCTTCATATGTAAATCTCATAGTACACATGTTTCCCACAAAATTAAAATATCAAAAAGCAGGCGGCGTGGACACATTTCTGCCGCCTGCATCCTGACGAAGGGACCCTGCTCAGGTACACTCCGCACCGCCCACCGCCACAGCATCGCCACACCTCTGCTGCCGATTCCGCTGCCGCAACCCCCCGGTTAGCCTGTGTTCGCACCATAAGACGCACCCCCCATTTTCCTCCCAAATTTTTTGGGGAAAAAGTGCATCTTATGGTGCGAAAAATAGGGTACTTGTAAAAACAGCGACTAAAACTAGCTCAGATCACTGCTGTGTAACTATCTAAATGCCACTGTCAATCATTGTCTTCTATTGACCTCCATCTCCCACTCACCATGATGTCTTACCATAGCAACTGGGGGTCTGCTGAAGGCCTCCTCACTGACATGTTGGTTCTCCTTTGAAGCTTAGGAAGATATCAATTCAACTGCAATCGTCAATATTGCAATGTTGCGGAATATAGTATAAGCAGTCAAATGTTCACGGATTCAAGTTCACTGAGGAGAATAAGAAATAATGAAAAAAAAAATCTATATATATATATATATATATATATATATATATATATATATATATATATATATATATATACATACGAGTTTAACTTACTCCCATTTTCCCAGTTAATAATATGAACAAATTCCTCACGCAACTCCATAGACTGAAAAATGTAAACATTATGTGTCTTGCAAAATGGCGACAGTCAAATAATTTTTTTTTTCAAAATTCAGATTTTTTTTCACCACTAGAGAATTACCAAACTTGTCCAGTTAATTCATCACACTGATAAGAATAATATTGCCACACAATGTACACCCTAAAAACAATTCCCAAAAAACAATGTGAGCATTGGGTTTCTTTCGCAATTTCAATGAACTTAGATTTTGATGCCCGTTTTTCAGTACAATATGTGATAAAATGAATGGTGACAGTTAAAAGAACAATTTCTTCCTCAAATGAAGCAAAAGTTATGGCTCTTGGAAGAAACGGAGGAAAAAATGTAAATTGGCCATTTATGAGGGGGTTGAAGCCATATTATTGAGTGGCTAGTAACGAGGTGTGGGGTTGGATATCAGTGGTTCTACTTTTCTTATTTTTTTTTATTTACTCCTTCATAAACTTAAAGGGACTCTGTCACCTCAATTTGGTGGGATATTAAAATGAGTTGTTACCGGTCAGATGGGCGACGTATCCTCGTAATTTCTCCACCCTGTCCGTCCCTTTTTTCAGCAATAGTTTAGTGCATAAGAGTATGCATGCGCCATAGTTGGCGCGTGCGCCATAGTTAGCGCGTGCGCCTGCAGTCTTCGGTGGCGCACACGCAGTATGCTTTGCCCTACTGCGGGCAAAGCCGAAAAGCATTAGTGCGCATGCGCCCGCGCACTATGTTCCAGAAGTGTTTCGCTGTGTTCCGGGACATAGTACGCGGCCGCATGCGCAGTAATGTTTTCGGCTTTGCCCGCAGTAGGGTAAAGCATACTGTACGTGCACCACCGAAGACTGCAGGCGCACGCACCAACTATGGCGCACGCATACTCTTATGCACTAAACTATTGCTGAAAAAAGGGACGGACAGGGTGGAGAAATTATGATACGCCGCCCATCTGACCGGTAAGGCTGCCGTTGCACTAGCAGTATGTGGTCAGTATTTTACCTCAGTATTTGTAAGCCAAAACCAGGAGTGGAACAATTAGAGGAAAAGTATGATAGAAAAATATGCACCACTTCTGCATTTATCACCCACTCATGGTTTTGGCTACAAATACTGATGTAAAATACTGACCAAATACTGCTAGTGTGACCGCAGCCTAACAACTCATTTTAATATCCCACCAAATTGAGGTGACAGAGTCCCTTTAAAACAGTCTACCATTTGGGAAAGCAACTTTAGAAAGATGTACCTACTTGTCATTCAGGTATTTTTTCGTTGTAGTTAAACGCGGCCAGCTTCTTTTTAGGCCAAATTCACACATTCAGTATTTTGTCAGTACTTTTCTTCAGTATTTTAATCCAAAACCAGGAATTGGTGAAAAATGCAGAAGTGGTGACGTGTTTCTATTAGGGTATGTGCCCACGACCAGTAATTGCTGTGGGTTTGACGCTGCTTATTTGCACAGTATCAAACCCGCAGCGGCCAGATGTTACAGCATAGTGGATGGGATTTCTAGAAATATCATGTACACTATGCTTCCATAGTCGTCTGACATGAGGTGCGTCATTCAGGACCGCAGCATGTCCATTTTACTTTCAGAGACGCGAGTCTCCACAACAGAAATGCAATCAGTAGAAATGTATTGGACTCGGTGAATCCGCACGGTTCAGTGATCACATGAAGATTTACCTGTGTTCAACAGACGCAGCGAAAATGCACTGCATTGGATTTGGCTTACAAATACTGAGGTAAAATACTGACCAAATACTGATCGTGGGAACGTGGCCTTAAGGTACAAATGAAAGCTACATTTACATTGAAAGATAATTGTGAATGTATGGTCTTAAAAATTCTCATCTCACGATTATCTTGCAGTGTAATCGATCACCTTATGAATGACCAAAATGTCATTAATAGGATGAAATGATCTTATGATATTATCGTTTTCGGCAGTGCATTGTCCTGTGTAAACAGGTCTTGTACTGCTGAGAACAATGGCAGCCTGTTTGTTACAGATCACCAAGTGCACATTGCTTTGGGTTCTTGAGTAAACAGCCATTTAGATGACCATGGTTTTACTAGTCAATGGATGTATCGTGTGGCTGGTTGGTCCATGTAAACGGACCTTAAAGGAAATCTGTCAGCAGGTTTTTGCTACCTAGTGTGAAAGCAGAATAATGTAGGGACAGATACCCTGATTCTAGGATAGTGTCACTTAGTTTACTGGGTGCAGCAGTTGTAATGCAATATTTTTTTTGTGCTGCAGCAATGCTCTAAAAGCTGAATCCTGTATAACCCCGCCCACACCTTTTTCTCTGCGCATTGTATGTTGACAGCTACTAATAAGTGGTGGAGGCGGAGTTACCCAGATCAGGAGGACTAGGAGGTACGAGAACACTATTCCTGTAGTGATAATCTCTTGCTGATAAATCACTGATTTTATTGAAACAACAACGCACAGCCTAGTAAGTGACACATCACTGGAATCAGGTTCTCAGCCACTACATTATACTGCTCTCAGATTAAATAGCAAAACCTTGGTGACCGATTCCATTTAAGTCTCCTTGGTAATATAACTGCTCCCTGCACAATCTCGGCCAGAGTAAATCTTTATGCTTCTTTACTGTCTTAATGTTCCGTTGTCTGTAGTAATACAATTAGTGTTTTTATGACTGGCAGGCCTTTATTGTAAGCTTAGCATTCAGAGCATTATGAAACACTTGAGGGGTTCTTCAGATAGATCGGGTCATTGCTGTTCTTTTTGTAAAGGTCCTTCTATATGAAGTGTTTCGCAGATTACTGACAGTGTTACTCTCTTAACATTTTCTTCTTCAGCAGGTCACAGAAAGCGTAACCACTGTTTTTCCTGCTCACTCTCAGAGTATCAATCATTCTGCAGTCTTCTAGCCTCATTAGTTTTCCTGTCATAGTCACAATAGGTTGGAAGGTATGTATAAGTCATAGCCGCAGATGATTAGAATAGAAAGAAAGAAACTAAAAATCGGTCTTCTGGAGTAAATCAGCGAATGACTTTTTACATTTATGTCTACACTAAATTCATGATTTTTGGGTTTTATTTTTCATTATTCATGGTGTGCTTTGCTAGTTGCCATCAAATCCATATGCATTACCAGTGATCAGAGATGCAACATTTGGAGGAGATCATGGCTGTGCAGATGCCACGTCTTGGTCTTCATATTGATGCTCGCAGCTTGGCTGGCTTATACAGTGGGGCAAAAAAGTATTTAGTCAGTCAGCAATAGTGCAAGTTCCACCACTTAAAAAGATGAGAGGCGTCTGTAATTTACATCATAGGTAGACCTCAACTATGGGAGACAAACTGAGAAAAAAAAATCCAGAAAATCACATTGTCTGTTTTTTTATCATTTTTTTTGCATATTATGGTGGAAAATAAGTATTTGGTCAGAAACAAACAATCAAGATTTCTGGCTCTCACAGACCTGTAACTTCTTCTTTAAGAGTCTCCTCTTTCCTCCACTCATTACCTGTAGTAATGGCACCTGTTTAAACTTGTTATCAGTATAAAAAGACACCTGTGCACACCCTCAAACAGTCTGACTCCAAACTCCACTATGGTGAAGAAGACCAAAGAGCTGTCAAAGGACACCAGAAACAAAATTGTAGCCCTGCACCAGGCTGGGAAGACTGAATCTGCAATAGCCAACCAGCTTGGAGTGAAGAAATCAACAGTGGGAGCAATAATTAGAAAATGGAAGACATACAAGACCACTGATAATCTCCCTCGATCTGGGGCTCCACGCAAAATCCCACCCCGTGGGGTCAGAATGATCACAAGAACGGTGAGCAAAAATCCCAGAACCACGCGGGGGGACCTAGTGAATGAACTGCAGAGAGCTGGGACCAATGTAACAAGGCCTACCATAAGTAACACACTATGCCACCATGGACTCAGATCCTGCAGTGCCAGACGTGTCCCACTGCTTAAGCCAGTACATGTCCGGGCCCGTCTGAAGTTTGCTAGAGAGCATTTGGATGATCCAGAGGAGTTTTGGGAGAATGTCCTATGGTCTGATGAAACCAAACTGGAACTGTTTGGTAGAAACACAACTTGTCGTGTTTGGATGAAAAAGAATACTGAGTTGCATCCATCAAACACCATACCTACTGTAAAGCATGGTGGTGGAAACATCATGCTTTGGGGCTGTTTCTCTGCAAAGGGACCAGGACGACTGATCCGGGTACATGAAAGAATGAATGGGGCCATGTATCGTGAGATTTTTAGTGCAAACCTCCTTCCATCAGCAAGGGCATTGAAGATGAAACGTGGCTGGGTCTTTCAACATGACAATGATCCAAAGCACACCACCAGGGCAACGAAGGAGTGGCTTCGTAAGAAGCATTTCAAGGTCCTGGAGTGGCCTAGCCAGTCTCCAGATCTCAACCCTATAGAAAACCTTTGGAGGGAGTTGAAAGTCCGTGTTGCCAAGCGAAAAGCCAAAAACATCACTGCTCTAGAGGAGATCTGCATGGAGGAATGGGCCAACATACCAACAACAGTGTGTGGCAACCTTGTGAAGACTTACAGAAAACGTTTGACCTCTGTCATTGCCAACAAAGGATATATTACAAAGTATTGAGATGAAATTTTGTTTCTGACCAAATACTTATTTTCCACCATAATATGCAAATAAAATGTTAAAAAAACAGACAATGTGATTTTCTGGATTTTTTTTTTCTCAGTTTGTCTCCCATAGTTGAGGTCTACCTATGATGTAAATTACAGACGCCTCTCATCTTTTTAAGTGGTGGAACTTGCACTATTGCTGACTGACTAAATACTTTTTTGCCCCACTGTATGTTCCTTTCAGCAAGTACAATCGATTCTAAATTCCACTGTGAAATTGTAGAACTGTTCCTCACATTGTGTTCTTTCTGTATTACTATGATGTATCCATTATTATGCACATTATATGCACTTTTTTTTTTCTTTGACGTTCACATTCAAGACAAGTATTCAGGGTAGATGTAAGTATACGCTGCATAATTTCTGTAAATGGGGTGGTCTCCTGTGTACCGCAGAACAGTGAATTCTGTTTAAAGGGCTTATAAACCTATTTAATGATGTAAGCTGGACATACAAAAAGAATGCAACTCTGTAATATTTCTTTTTTGTATTGTGCCAGATTTTTTGGTTTATTTGTTTGGACTTTAAGAGTATACATGTACATGGCAACATGATTGCAGGGCAATGAATTGCTGTTATGTATTTTTTTAATTAAAAAAAAAAAAATTGGGGCACATTTTTCAGATTATAATATGAATTAAAGGGAATCTGTCACCCCAAAAATCGAAGGTGAGCTAAGCCCACCGGCATCAGGGGCTTATCTACAGCATTCTGGAATGCTGTAGATAAGCCCCCGATGTATCCTGAAAGATGAGAAAAAGAGTTTAGAATATACTCACCCAGGGGCGGTCCCGGTTCTGTTCTGGTCCGATGGGCGTCGCGGTCCGGGGCCTCCCATCTTCTTATGATGACGTCCTCTTCTTTTCTTCAGGCTGCGGCTTTGGCGCAGGCGTTCTTTGTCTGTCCTGATGAGAGCAAAGTACTGCAGTGCACAGGTGCCGGGAAAGGGCAGACAAAGTACGCCTGCACCGGAGCCGCAGCCTGAAGACAAGAAGAGGACGTCATCGTAAGAAGATAGGAGGCCCCGAACCACGACGCCCATCGGACCAGAACAGAACCGGGACTGCCCCTGGGTGAGTATATTCTAACCTCTTTTTCTCATCTTTCAGGATACATCAGGGGCTTATCTACAGCATTATAAAATGCTACAAACTTAGGCAGGTAACTGGTTCATGCAGCTTTACATGAACACCTGAGCCTTACACTATAGCTGGTCCGAATAACTAAAGCAATTGTTACCATCCACCTCTCGTGTCTCCCCTTTTCCCCATAGTTTGTAAGCTTGCGAGCAGGGCCCTCACTCCTCCTGGTATCTGTTTTGAACTGTATTTCTGTTATGCTGTAATGTTTATTGTCTGTACAAGTCCCCTCTATAATTTGTAAAGCGCTGCGGAATATGTTGGCGCTATATAAATAAAATTATTATTATTATTATAAAGGAATGTCACATACGGTACTTATCCTGATCTCCAGGTCAGGATTCAATTTGGGAAATGTACTGACGAATGTCACCAAAAATGCAACAACGTAGGAGGGGAAACAGCAATAATCAGCCTATGTCTTTCCCCATACTGTACTAATTATTATTATTATACATTTTTATAGCACCATTTATTCCATGGCGCTTTACATGTGAAAAGGGGCAAATATAGACAAATACATTAAACTTGAGCAAAAAAAAAAAAGGCACTAACAGGTACAGAAGGAGGGAGGACCCTGCCCGCGAGGGCTCACAGTCTGCAGGGGATGGACGAGGATACACTAGGAGAGAGTAGAGCTGGTTGTGTGGTAGTTCAGTAGGTTGAGGATCACTGCAGGCTGTAGGCTTGTTGGAAGAGGCGAGTCTTCAGGTTCTTTTTGAAGGTTTCTATGGTAGGCGACAGTCTGATGTGTTGTGGTAGAGAATTGCAGAGTATGGGGGAAACACGGGAGAAGTTTTGGATGCGGTTGTGAGAAGAAGAGATGAGAGGGGAGTAGAGAAGGAGATCTTGAGAGGATCAGAGGTTGTGTGTAAGTATGTACCGGTAGACCATGTCGCAGATGTATGGAGGAGACAGGTTGTGGATGTATTCATAGTAAGGGTTTTGAACTGGAGTCTCTGTGCGATACTAAGCCAGTGAAGGGTTTGGCATAGGGGAGAGGCTGGGGAATAGCGGGGAGACAGGTAGATTAGTCGGGCAGCAAAGTGTAGGATGGATTGGAGTAGTGCCAGAGCGCTAGAGGGGAGGCCAGAGAGCAGGAGCTTGCAGTAGTCAAGATGGGAGATGATAAGATCGTGCACTAGTGTTTTTGTGGTGTCGTGGTCAAGGAATGCGCAGATCCGGGAAATATTTTTGAGTTTGAGGTGGCAGGAAGCAAGGGCTTGGATATGTTGCTTGAAAGAGACGCCAGAGTCGAGGATCACCCCAAGGCATGGGCGTGTGGGACTGGGGAAAGTGAGCAGCCATTGACATTGCTGGATAGGTCTGGTGGAGGGGTAGAGTGAGATGGGGAAAGATGATGATTTCTGTTTTGTCCATGTTCAGTTTTAGAAAGCGAGCAGAAAAGAAGGCCGAGATAGCAGACAGGCAGTGTGAGATTTTGGTAAGTAAGAACTGGAGATGAGGTCAGGTCCGGATAGGTAGATCTGCGTGTCATCGGCATAGAGATGATACTGCATACCATGGGATTCTATTCCCAGGCCGAAGGTGTAGATGGAGAAGAGTAGGGGTCCTAGAACAGAGCCTTGAGGAACACCGTCAGACAAGGAGTGATGTGAACAGGTGGTGTGGGGGAGGGAGACACTGAATATTCGGTCTGTTAGATATGACAAGATCCAGGATAGGGTCAAGTCTGTGATGCCAAGAGATGAGAGGATCTGTAGCAGAAGGAAGTGGTCCACAGTGTCAAAGGCAGAAGACAGGTCCAGGAGAAGGAGGACAGAGTAGTGTCGCTTGCTCTTGGCAGTTAGTAGGTCATTGGTGACTTTAGCACAGTTTCAGTTGAGTGATGGGGTCGGAAGCCAGTTTGTATCTGGTCAAAGAGGGAGCAGGAGGAGAGGTGGGATGACAGTTCAAGATGAACATGTTGTTCCAGTAGTTTTTGAGGCTTAAGGGATAAAAGATATAGGGTGATAGCTAGACACAGAGGATGGGTTGAGGGAGAGCTTTTTGAGGATGGGTGTGATCTTGGCATGTTTAAAGGATGAGGGGAAGACACCTGTTGTTAGTGAGAGGTTGAAGAGGTGTGTTAGGGTTGGGATGAAGACTGTAGCAAGGTTAGGGATGAGGTGGGACAGGAGTGGGTCAAGCTTGCAAGTGTTAAGGTGTGATCTTGACAGGAGAGTGGAGAGCTGATCTTCTGTCGTGGTGGAGAAGCTGGTTTTGAAGGAACCGTGTTGAGCAGCTAAGAGGGGCATTGGGCGCTGTGGGCCAAAGCTATTTCTGATCGTATCGATCTTCTGTTTAAAGAAAGAGCCAAAGTCTTCAGCAGAAATGAGAGGGGAGGGGGGAGGTGCAGGGGGATGGAGTAGAGAATTGAAAATTTAGAAAAGTTGTTTAAGGTTGTGAGACAGGAAAGATATCAGAGATGAGAAGTAAGTTTGTTTTGCGGCAGTGATCATGGACTTGAAGCTGGCGAGGGACTGCTTGTATGTAGTGAAGTGGTCGGCAGAGCGGGATCACTTCCATCTCCGCTCAGCGACCCTGGAAGAACGTCTCAGTTCTTTGGTCAGGCTGGTCAGCCAGGGCTGCCTGTTGATTGTACAAGTTTTGCTATGCATGAGCGGGGCGGCCGAATCGAGTGTTGCTGTTATTGTGGTGTTATAAAAAGTGGCAGCAGAATCTGTGTCATGAAGGGAGTCTATGTCTGTAAGAGGGAGAAGGGACTCAGAGAGTGATTGTAAATTGAGGTGTTTGAGATTTCTGTGAGGGTGAGTGAGTTTGTGGAGTGAGGGTTGCACACTAGGAGAGGAGAGGGAAGAGAATGTCAGTAGGTTGTGGTCAGACAGGGGGTGGGGTGAGTTAGTGAGATTAGTAAGGGAGCAGAGACAGGAGAAGATGAGGTCCAGCGTGTGGCCATCTTTGTGATTGGCCTCAGAGGACCATTCAGTGACGCAAAGTAGGCAGTGAGCGATAAAAGTTTAGAGGCAGCTGAGGTGGAAGTATCAATGGGGATTGGGATGAAGACCGTGGCAAGGTTAGGGATGAGGTGGGACAGGAGTGAGTCAAGCTTGCAAGTGGTGAGGTGTGATCTTGACAGGAGAGTGGAGAGCTGATCTTCTGTCGTGGTGGAGAAGCTGGTTTTGAAGGAACAGTGTTGAGAAGCTAAGAGGGGCATTGGGCGCTGTGGGCCAAAGCTATCTCTGATCGTATCGATCTTCTGTTTAAAGAAAGAGCCAAAGTCTTCAGCAGAAATGAGAGGGGAGGGAGGAGGTGCAGCGGGATGGAATAGAGAACTGAAAATTTAGAAAAGTTGTTTAGGGTTGTGAGACATGAATGATATGAGAGATGAGAAGTAAGTTTGTTTTGCGGCAGTGATCATGGACTTTAAGCTGGCAAGGGACTGCTTGTATGTAGTGAAGTGGTCGGCAGAGCGGGATTGCTTCCATCTCCGCTCAGTGACCCTGGAAGAACGTCTCAGTTCTTTGGTCAGGCTGGTCAGCCAGTGCTGCCTGTTGATTGTACAAGTTTTGCTATGCATGAGCGGGGCAGCCGAATCGAGTGTTGCTGTTATTGAGGTGTTATAAAAAGTGGCAGCAGAATCTGTGTCATGAAGGGAGTCTATGTCTGTAAGAGGGAGAAGGGACTCAGAGAGTGATTGTAAATTGAGGTGTTTGAGATTTCTGTGAGGGTGAGTGAGTTTGTGGAGTGAGGGTTGCACACTAGGAGAGGAGAGGGAAGAGAATGTCAGTAGGTTGTGGTCAGACAGGGGGAGGGGTGAGTTAGTGAGATTAGTAAGGGAGCAGAGACGGGAGAAGATGAGGTCCAGCGTGTGGCCATCTTTGTGATTGGCCTCAGAGGACCATTCAGTGACGCAAAGTAGGCAGTGAGCGATAAAAGTTTAGAGGCAGCTGAGGTGGAAGTATCAATGGGGATTGGGATGAAGACCGTGGCAAGGTTAGGGATGAGGTGGGACAGGAGTGAGTCAAGCTTGCAAGTGGTGAGGTGTGATCTTGACAGGAGAGTGGAGAGCTGATCTTCTGTCGTGGTGGAGAAGCTGGTTTTGAAGGAACAGTGTTGAGAAGCTAAGAGGGGCATTGGGCGCTGTGGGCCAAAGCTATCTCTGATCGTATCGATCTTCTGTTTAAAGAAAGAGCCAAAGTCTTCAGCAGAAATGAGAGGGGAGGGAGGAGGTGCAGCGGGATGGAATAGAGAACTGAAAATTTAGAAAAGTTGTTTAGGGTTGTGAGACATGAATGATATGAGAGATGAGAAGTAAGTTTGTTTTGCGGCAGTGATCATGGACTTTAAGCTGGCAAGGGACTGCTTGTATGTAGTGAAGTGGTCGGCAGAGCGGGATTGCTTCCATCTCCGCTCAGTGACCCTGGAAGAACGTCTCAGTTCTTTGGTCAGGCTGGTCAGCCAGTGCTGCCTGTTGATTGTACAAGTTTTGCTATGCATGAGCGGGGCAGCCGAATCGAGTGTTGCTGTTATTGAGGTGTTATAAAAAGTGGCAGCAGAATCTGTGTCATGAAGGGAGTCTATGTCTGTAAGAGGGAGAAGGGACTCAGAGAGTGATTGTAAATTGAGGTGTTTGAGATTTCTGTGAGGGTGAGTGAGTTTGTGGAGTGAGGGTTGCACACTAGGAGAGGAGAGGGAAGAGAATGTCAGTAGGTTGTGGTCAGACAGGGGGAGGGGTGAGTTAGTGAGATTAGTAAGGGAGCAGAGACGGGAGAAGATGAGGTCCAGCGTGTGGCCATCTTTGTGATTGGCCTCGGAGGACCATTGAGTAAGGCGAAGGAGGCAGTGAGCGATAAAAGTTTAGAGGCAGCTGAGGTGGAAGTATCAATGAGGATGTTGGAGTCACCCATGATGATAGTGGGGATGTCAGCAGGGAGGATATGAAGGAGCCAGGTGGTGAGGTGGTTGAGAAAGGTGGAGATACCTAGTTCTGGGGGCGGTAGATGACAGCCAGCTGGAGGGTGGAGGGAGAATAGATGCGGACGGAGTGCACCTCAAATGAGGGAAGAGTAGCGGAGGGTGGTAGCGGCATTGGAGTAAAGGAGCAGGTGTTGGACAGGAGTAAGCCAACTTCTCCATCACGTTTGTTGCTGGGGCAAGGGATGTGAGAGAGGTGGAATCCGTCATTGGAAAGCACAGCTGGAGAGCCTGAGACAGAGGGGGTGAGCCAGGTTTCAGTGATGCCAAGGAAGGATAGTTTGTTGGTGATGAAGAGGCCATGGATAAATGGGAGTTTTTTGTAGACAAAGTGTGCGTTCCATAGTGCTCCAGGTAAGGGGAACGGGGGCGTGGGGGCTGGATGAATGGGTATGAGGTTATCATGGTTTCTAAAACGCGTACAGGATCATGGCAGGGGTTTAGAAATGAGTGTGGGGATGTGTTGAGTGGGGGCAGGATTTGGGGATACATCACCAGAAATGAGTAGCAGACAGAGCGTTAGAAGGTGGTAGCAGGATTGGACATGATGCGGCCATGTGTGTCTGGAGAAAAAGTATTGTGTGTGGAGCAACAGCTCTGAGGAGAAGGTGAGATGCCTGGGGAGTTTTGAGGGAGAAATGAGTAGTTCTTTACTAGGTGGAAGGATTGCAGGAGATTGTAGGAAGGAAAGTAGTTATGGGGTGAAAGAGAAAAGAAACCAAAACATTTTAGTGTTTTGGTATTCTGTTATTACCTTCCAGTCCAATTCAGTCGAATGCAAAGTAATTAGAAATATGTATTTTGAAAGATATAATTTGAAAGATGCATGGATCAGATTAGAGTCTGGATCAGACTCCTGGATCTGAATATATCTGCTACTAAGAGGACTCAGCTGTGAGTGGATGTGGGGGTGTGTGGCCAGAACACATGTTCAGAGTTAAACAAAAGGTCATAAAAGGGGGGAGGGGTTAGACTGACTGCTCAGAGGTAGGCATGGAAGACACCAGAGAAGTTAAATACATTATGGATCCAAAGTGAAGGGTGAGCAGTGCATACCAGAGAAAGCTAAATGCAGTTCACATAGACATTCAGGAGCTAGGCAAAGCTGGAGACATTCAGGTCATACCAGAGAAAGCTAAATGCAGTTCACATAGACATTCAGGAGCTAGGCGAAGCTGGAGACATTCAGTGCATACCAGAGAAAGCTAAATGCAGTTCACATAGACATTCAGGAGCAAGGCAAAACTGTAGACATTCAGTGCATACCAGAGAAAGCTAAATGCAGTTCACATAGACATTCAGGAGCTAGTCAAAGCTGGAGGCATTCAGTGCATACCTGTGGGAAGAGGAAAACAGCTTGATTACATGGTATAGATGGCGATGATGACGATAAAACTGTTGGAGTGATGAGTGGCTAAATTCATTCTAAAATTCAGTGTAATTCAAAGTAGTTAGAAATATGTAATTTGAAAGATGGAATTTGAAAGATGGAATTTGAAAGATGCATGGATCAGACTAGAGTCTGGATCAGACTCCTGGATCTAATAGTTTGTCATGCCGCTGACTCGCACGTTTTCTTAGCGCCATCCTACTCACTGCATGCACTGTTCTGCTCCTACCAGTGTTAAACCATGTTGTAGAACTGCCTTGTACAGCATTTCCAGCACTGCTACATCCTCCTGTTGCTGGAAAGTCTCCAACAGGCTTTGGGGAGGCTCAGCCATACTCTGCAGGAATTTAAAACCACTGTGTCCTACAGATTTTTGCTTCCTTGGCCTATCTACTACCACAGGTGGATATATTAGGCAGCTCCTCCCTCCACACCGTGCCTGAGCTTAGGTCCTAGTTATAGTCCGTCACTAGTTCCCTGTCAAGGTGTTTTATTGTTTAAACTCTTGTTTAAAAATTTGTTTTTCTCATTTTGCCTGTTCTCTCCGCTCCTGATCCCAGCTTCGTAGTTTGAACATGTGCTGCCCGCTTCGACCTCGGATGTTCTGACCATGTCTCTGTCTTTGCCCTCTGTGCCTCATATTCCGCCTTTGACCCAATGGTCAGATTCTGCACGTCCGATGTCTGCCCTGCAATGGCACCTGGTGACTACCCTATTGGCCCAAGCCTCTCCTCACCATCAGAGGCTCTAGTGAAGACCACGTAGACAGTTACACCTCCTCCCGCCAGTGTCGTTTTGGGTCTACACCCACCAGTGGCGTTTTGGGTCTACACCCGCCATCGTCACTTAGTTGCATGTCACTTAATGAATTCATTGTATCTTCTCATTGACGTGCCCCTCACAAAAAATGTTACTCCAATGGAGGACTGGAATAACATTTCTGGAGTAAGAATTTGATGAGTGGTAGTAGCTTAAACCCCATCCCGCCCAAGCTCTTACACAGTACCGCGCATTTTGGTGCGGCTGCTTCAAACTGGCATGAAAATGCCAATAGTCACAAATTCGGAACTGCAACTTTTCAGTGTTTTACCCAAGTTTTCTGGTGTAAAAACTTTGATATATCGGCCCTATAGTTTTACCAGAACTAACATCACATTCAACTTCCAAATGAAATTCAAACTGACCCCTTACTTACCCTATTCCTGCCCCTGACTATACAATGGCATTGTACAGGGCATGAGCAGACATCTTCCACTTTATAATAGGTAAAATACCAAACCTTGGCATTTACCTGACATCTAATCCACTGTAAGCCATTGAAGCTGTAGGATGTCGTTAATATGGTAATCAAACATAGGACTGGTAATTATGAACCTCCACAATCCTCCCATATCTCCGTATTACTTTTTATGTTCATGCGATATGAATAACAGTGTGACAATTAGAGCTGAGCAAAGCATAAATCTGTACATTTCTACCTCTGGTGGGAGATTATGGATTATGAATATTGATTTCAAGCTGTAATGTGCACAGCAGTCATCCAGTTCCCTGGCAAATTAATTTTGCAGATATATGTAATATTCAGGGGTTTATTGGTTAAGCATGGCTCTGTAAATGGAACATTTCAACTGCAAACATAACTCTTGAGAGAGACTTAAATTCATTAATAATATTCCACTTCTTGCACAAATGTAATTCCAGAAATGAAGTCAGCAAAGTAGATCAATGACATTAGCTTGATTGCCACCAACTTAGTGCAGCTCACCATGACTGCAGATATACTCTATGCGTACTTATGGGCTGCCATGAGAAGTTCATAGGGTTCATCAGTTGCATGGTCAGTGATTCCCTGAGCTAGGTTGGATGTTGTCATGTCACCAAGAAAAAACCCTCAGCCATCATATTCATGGCTTGGAAATAATAAAATGCTTGGCTATAAACGTCATTAAAACATTAGCCACTGAATATACTGTATATACTTGCAAAATTATTACATGACAGGCAAATAATACTGACTCTGACCTGGATTAAGCACTGCCGCCCTTTGTATTGAAGTAGAAGCAAGTAAAAATAAAGAATTTATTCACCCATGGTCACCTGGTGTTTCTGCTCTTATATGGAGCCATTTTCAAGCTTGAAATATACAGTCATGTTTTTTCTATTAAAGGTACCGGTAATTTGCCAGCAAGTTTTTCCTGTGCAATCTGAGAGCTGCATAATATAGAGCAAAGGAGCCTGATTCCAATGATGTGTCACTTACTAGACTGCTTGGTGTAGTTTTAATATAATTTCTGTTTTATCTGTTGTACATTGTGGTCAGACTACTAAGCCCCATATAACCCCATGCACACCCCTGATTGGAAGCTTTCTGTGTACACTGAACATAGTCAGCTAACTGTCAATCAGTGGTGGGGGCGGGGTTACACATATTAGTGTGACTGCTGTACACATGAGGCCTAGTCAGGCAGTGATAATCTCCTGATACAACACTAATTGTATTGAAACTACAACAAACACAGCCTAGTAAGTGGCCCATCATTAGAATCAGACTCTCCTTCCTTATATTATACTGCTTTCAGATTAATTAGCAAAAACCTGCTGAAGATTCCCTTTAAGCCATTATCAGACTCAAAAAATGGCTACATGGAAGAGAGAAAATAAAGTTCTGCAACTCTGTCGACATGATATCACCGGAAACCTGCAGAATCACCAGAAGGAGCAGTCCGTGACCATTCTGAGCCAGCAGAGATCGGCACCAGGCAGAACAGGCAAGTAGTTAGCAACTACCTGCCCATACGTTTATAGCCCCATAAAAAAAAATAAGTTTCAACGTTCCAGATAACCCCATTAGTAAGCAGAATCCAGGATAACCCCTGTCACCTGGTAAAAAGTTGTCTGTTTTTAGTCTTGTTTTATGCATTTTGCTCCCCTGAGCATACTGTTGTATGTTTTTCTTAATTCCGCCATACAATTTGAAAGACATGAACCTTTTTATTTAGTGCTACTTTTCACGATCATTATATTCTTAATTTCATAGGGTCACTCAGTCCAGCACTTCTTAACCCCCTTCCGACATTGGGCATAAAAGTACTCGGATGTCGGACTCCCCCGCTGGAGCCCACACTTTTCTGGGCACGTGACAGCTCATATATGGAGCTGATGTGTCTGCAACAGCTGTGGGTGGAATCGCTGTTAACTAGTTATATGCCGCTGTCAATTTCTGACAGCGGCATTTAACTTGCGCTTACCGGAAGCATGTCACTAATCCCGCCCATCGGTGACCGTGTTACATATTCACTGGTCACCGATGTGTCGGCATGACAACCAGAGGTCTGAAGCAGACCTCTACAGTTGTCATTGCCGAATTGCCTTGAGCACCGCTCCGTGGTCGGCTATCATAGCAAGTGAGCATTTCTGCTACACACAGGCAATCTGATCATCGCCTGTATGTAGCAGAGGCGATCGAAGAAGTGCAGCTTCTAGTCTCCCATGGACACTATTGAGGCCGGCCTCACACTAGCGTGTTTTACGGACGTAAGAGAGGTGCTGAAAATACGGATTGCATACGGGTCTCGGAAAATGCCACTTTTTTTTTAACAAATCTTTGGGAGTTTTTTCATTACTTAAATAAAAAATAACCTAGGCATGTTAGGTGTCTATGAACTTGCAATGACCTGGAGAATCATAATGGCAGGTCAGTTTTAGCATTTAGTGAACATGGTAAAAAAAAACAACTGTGGAATTTTTTTCAATTTCACCGCACTTGGATTTTTTTACATAATATGGTAAAACCAATGGTGTTGTTCAAATGTACAACTTGTCCCGCAGAAAACAAGCCCTCACATGGCCATATTGTGAGAAAAACAAAAAAAAGTTATGGCTTCGGGAGAAGGGGAGTGAAAAACTAAAATGCAAAAACGGAAATACTTCTGGTCATGAATGGGTGACACCAAAAACATTTTTTTAATCCTACTGTCAAAAAAACCCTCCGGGAAAAAAAGAAAAACTGCAATCTACACCAAGGAAGGAAAACTCATTCCCAAACGCGGGTTAAAAAAATACATTTTTATTAATACACAATATCAAAAATACATAATCATGTTCCTAAATAATGTAATAACAATGTACCATAGGGGGAGCATACAGGGACAGAGATACAAGTGGGACACCTGGAAATAGCAGAGCAGCATGCAGACAGCAACCTGAAAGAATAGACTGCCATCAAAGGGATATATTGTGTAAAAGTTTATATAATATATAAATGCTATTAAACCTAAAGTGCTAGTGCAAAATATATATACAGTGTATATATATATATATATATATATATATATATATATATATATATATATATATATATATGTGTGTGTGTGTAACAAAAAAATAAATTTAAATATACAAGACTCTCACAGCATATCCCTTTGCAATGGCAGAAACAAAGATATATATAAAGTGCAATGTCACATGTTCCAGACCAAAGGTCCTGTGGATGTTGTCAAAACATATAATAATACAAGACAGCAAGTCAAATTAAGCACTGCATATTTACCTCTAGAGTATAGGTATCCAGGTGCCCACCACACCCGACGTACGTTTTGCTCTGAGAGCTTTGTCCTGCTTTGACCCTTGAACGAAGCTCTCAGCGAAACGTACGTCGGGTGTGGTGGGCACCTGGATACCTATACTCTAGAGGTGCTGGCGGCAGCGCCAGGTATTGAGGCGAGAGACTCGCTCGAGTTTCTCGCATTGCAGTTGCAAGTGTGACACCGGCCTAAGTCAGTTGTTCGGAGCCAAGTGCGCCATCTTACTCAGTTACATAGGGGCTGATTCATCAAAGCTTTTATGCCACAAAAGTTTCCTAAAAGCTTTGAAAAGTAAAAATTGTTTGCATAATGTGGCGTTGCACAAAAAATCTGTGACTTTTTACATTTTCATTCCACTTTTGATCAGCTCCCCCAAAATGTGAAGAGCTTGAGAGGAGCTAGTACAGGAAGTGGTTACTCCTACCCATCCAATTCATGAAAAGTGGGGGCATTTGGATTATTACTGGAGTAGCATTTCTTGCACACGCTGCTTAGAAGATGTAACAAATTTATTAAGAGGTATGCCCTTCTTAATGAATTTGGCACTTTTACTCCATCAAGACTGGCATAACGCAAATGTGCTCTAGGCCCATCTTGCCCCATAGACTCTTCTAGCTCCATATCTCTGCTGAATCATATAGGGTTAATCGGGATTAGATTGGCAGCTTTACAACAGCAGGACACTGGATTGTGAGATGAATGCACTGCTTTCGATGAATTGGTTATTCCAACCTTAACATTTGTTGACGTAGTATTTGCTTATGCTGTGGATATGCGATAATAGGTGGGAAGGGATTCAGAAGCCAACGAAAATTTAAATATGAGGGATATGGTGCAAAAAAGAAGCAAGGTATGGCCATGTTCACATGTTGCGTTTTTTTATGAAAATTTTCAGCTGCGTTTTACAGAACCAGAAAAGTCTTTGAGATTTCAGAAATCTCATGCACACACATTGTTTTTTTCTGACTGTTTTGTCGAAAAGCAGCTTTTTTGCAAAATGCAGCTAGTCGCTTCTTTTAGCGTTTTTGCAGCGTTTTTCACCCATTGAAAGCAAAGAGTAGTGCAAAAAACGCTATATCAGGTTTTGCTGCTTTTGTGTGCCGCAACCTGTTGAAGTTGAATCGGAATATTTTTTAATGGACTAATCTTTATCAGCAAAAACAAGAGGCAAATGCTTTTTTTAAGCAGCTTAAGCTCAGTTTAAACTTTGCATAATAAAACGCAGCAAATACTCAACGTGTGAACACAGCCTAAAGGTACCTTCACACTCAGCAACTTTACAACGAGAACGACAACGATCCGTGACATTGCAGCGTCCTGGATAGCGTTCTCGTTGTGTTTGACACGCAGCAGCGATCAGGATCCCGCTGTGCCATCGCTGGTCGGAGCTAGAAGTCCAGAACTTTATTTGGTCGTCAGGTCGGCGTGTATCATCGTGTTTGTCAGCAAAAGCAACGATGCCAGCAATGTTTTACATGGAGCTAACAACCGGTGAGAACGATAAGTGAGTCGCCGTTACGTCACTGGATCGCTCCTGCATCGTTCTGGAGCTGCTGTGTTTGACGTCTCTACAGCGACCTAACAGCGACGCTCCAGCGATTGGCTCGTTGTCTATATCGCTGCAGTGTCGCTGAGTGTGACGGTACCTTAAAGGTCAGGTATCAAGTAAAGTAAGTGTCAGGTATCAAGCTCACACTAAACAGGTGCAAGAAACTGCAGTAAATCTCCATCAGTGACACCCACTGGAGCCAACGTTATACAAAATCGACTACTTTAATTTAACTGCTAGTGAAAGTTTTTTGGATTAAATAAGGTCATTATCAGGACATTTCTACAAACCGACTACATATGGAGCTTTTATGGGGTGATCCTCAACCTGTTTTCTCCTTCAGACTACAACCCCATAATCTCGATTAGTTAAGTGACAGTGGAACCTGTATTTGCAATCCACTATTTAGGGTCCTTTAAATAGCCACAAACATTTTCTGCCAAAATTCAAGATAATTGTCTGCCTTGATGAATCGGGGCCATAGAGTTTGTAACATATCACAAGACTGATATGGTTCCTACCTTAGGCTATGGACCATTAATGGTGAATCTTGTAAACCCCTTTAAAGGGAAACTGTCGCTTGATTCATGCTGCCCAAACCACGGGCAACATAAATCAAAGTCTGACTGCACAAGTACAGCCGGGTATAATTTTCTATGAAACACTTCATCTTTTCAGAGTAAATATACTGAAGTGCTGCTAGACATGACGTCAATCGCCTTTAGTTTCGCTGGGAAAATAAGTCCAGGGAATTCTGCCGGACTAGTCTCGTCTTTAACTGTGGTTCACGGCTGGATCTTCAAACCATATTTTTGTGCAGCCAGGCTCTGATTCATGCTGCCCTTGGTCTGACAGGTTCCCTGCAAGGCATCTAGCATTTGTTGACTTTTTATGAGTGCGTTACCAATTATTTCCAAAATTTTTCTTATGAGCTCTCAAAATAGCAGTCCTTAAAGGGCTGTACTAGCAACAAATATTTATCGTTTGTCAACCCCACATCCATCAGCGATCATGAAACGATAAGACCTTCCAACCATCCGATGGTTGGGAGGAGTTTGAGCCTATGCGCATCTGCAATGTTCAAAATCTGCGGCGCTAGCTAAAAAAAAATGGCACCTTATAGTTGAAAAATGAGGCTGTGATATCACTTTAGAAAAAAAATAATGGCTTTTTTGGTGACGTTAAGTGTTTCATCACAGTTTTTTGGTTGCGTTATCCCCAGTCATACACTCAATACTACTTTTATGGGGCAAAAAAAAAAGTTCTGCCTCCTGTCTGTCTTCTATCACACTGCATGATGGACCTTCATGTGCATTGTTTTTTGTTAACTTGGTGTTATTTCTTCATTGCATTATTTTTATTTGTTTTCAGTTGACATGTGGTCTGTGGGGTGCATCATGGGAGAAATGATTAAAGGTGCTGTGTTGTTTCCTGGCACTGATCGTATCCTTCCTTACAAAAAAAAATACTCCTGGCTGTCAGATGCTTCATTTGCTAGAAGTAGAACAAGCAGACTAGACCAGAAGTAACTGAGGGATCACTCCAAGTGTCTTCATGTTTTCCTTCTGCATCATATCATATCTGACATTCACCCTCATCCTGCAGCGGGTCAGAAATCAAGACTTTGTTAGGGCATAATTTCACCACATAATAATTATAATCTTTATTTTTATGTAGCGCTAACATACTCCGCAGCACTTTACAGTTTGCACATATTATCGCCGCTGTCCCTATCGGGGCTCACAATCTACATTCCCTCTCAGTATGTCTTTGGAATGTGGGAGGAAACCGGAGAACCTGGAGGAAACCCACGCAAACACGGGGAGAACATACAAACTCTAATATAATGTATAAAAGTCATAAATAAATAATGAACATAATGCATGTATTAATAACTCATTATAGACAAGGCAGCCTAAGCACATATCTGGGACCCCAAGGCTTAAAGTGCTGTCTTAGTCTATTTTGACTATTTTGTCATCAAAGATTGACCTACTGTTTAAATCAGGTTTTCATGTTAAATGTATTTTTTTTTTAATTTGGGCATTTATTTTTATTCTTCATATCATGATCTCCAGAAAAAATGTAAATCTTCTATTTTTGCCACTGGGGCAATTCTAGACTCATGCCTCTTATTTCTAGAAATCCTTATGTACATTAGCAGCAATAGACTGACCCTGACCTTATCTTTTGTATTTAAGTATCTAATTTGTTGATATGTCATTGTGAAGCCAGGGGTGAAGGGTTTTAACATGTTGTGACTGGTGGATCCAGTGTTGCCAGCTGTTACCTTGTAATCTTGTCTCTGATGCTAATGAGATATATGAAAAGTCATGTGTGAAAAGCGAGAGGTATGAGTTTAAAATAGATCCAATTACCAGTGTGATATAAAAAAAATTGCCAAAAAAATAACATTTAATTCAAAAATCTCATTTAAACAATAGGTAATTTTCTGTTATATTCCCTTTAATCTAGGCAGAACAGTAAGGGAATGTTTCGACGGTCTGTAAACGCTGTGGGTTTGATGCTGCGTTCATCTGCAGCGTCAAACCTGCAGCGGCCAGATGTTACAGCATAGTAGAGGGGATTTGAAGAAATCCCATCTCCACTATGCGTGCAGCGCCGCATCCGGATTCCCTGCGGAGACAGACATGCAGCGCGTTTTCCAGACCGTAGCATGTCAATTTATCTTGCGGAGATTCTCCGTCTCCGCAAGATAAATTTCCTGTCCAATGTATAGGATGCGGTGATTCGGCACGGTTCAATGAACACATGTGGAATCAACACTCGTACAAAAGCCGGCAGCGCTTTGGACGGAGCGGACATGAGCTGCATCCAATGCGCTGCCAGTTCCTGACAATGGAAACATACCAAAATAATATTTTGATGCCATAACCTAAGCGTCTTTTAGTGTAGAAAATGTATAGCTAATTAAAGTGAACCTGTCACCCCGGTTTTTCAGTACGAGATAAAAATACTGTTAAATAGGGCCTGAGCTGTGCGTTACTATAGTGTATTTTATGTACCCTGATTCCACCCCTAAGCTGCCGAAATAACTTACCAAAGTCGCCGTTTTCGCCTGTCAATCAGGCTGGTCAGGTCAGATGGGCGTGGCGACATCGCTGTATCTTCCCCCAGATCTTGCCTATATTTCCATTGGTGGCGTAGTGGTTTACGCATGCCCATCTTCTGAATCCACTGGGCAGGAGAAGAAAAAACGCGCGATCGGCGCTATTTCCCTGGTGATCTGTGGGGGCGGCCATCTTCCTGAGGCCGCGCGTGCGCATATGGAGTCCTCTGCTGCCCGGGGCTTCAGGAAAATGGCCGCGGGATGCCGCACGTGCGCAGATGGAGATCGCAGCGGCCATTTTCCTGAAGTTGAGATGCGAACTCGGCTTCAGGAAAATGATCGCCGCGATCTCCATCTGCGCACGCGCGGCGTCCCGCGGCCATTTTCCTGAAGCCCCGGGCAGCAGAGGACTCCATATGCGCACGCGCGGCCTCAGGAAGATGGCCGCCCCCACAGATCACCAGGGAAATAGCGCTGATCGCGCGTTTTCTCTTCTCCTGCCCAGTGGATTCAGAAGATGGGCATGCGCAAACCACTACGCCACCAACGGAAATATAGGCAAGATCTGGGGGAAGATACAGCGATGTCGCCACCCCCATCTGACCTGACCAGCCTGATTGACAGGTGAAAACGGCGACTTTGGTAAGGTATTTCGGCAGCATAGGTGGGGAATCAGGGTACACAAAATACACTATAGTAACGCACAGCTCAGGCCCTATTTAATGGTATTTTTATCTCAATCTGAAAAAGCGGGGTGACAGGTTCCCTTTAATTGAAAGTCAATCTCAATCATAAAAACTGTTTTAGCTGGTGAATGAAACTCTTACCCTAAACTTCATTCCAGTAAAGGGTGTTCGATTAGTCCAAGTAGGCATGTATATAGCTTTAGACAGGTAATTTTTTGTTCTGTAATTGTGTGAAAGAAAGCTGGAGATTCAGAGCTCTGTAAAAATTTAATTCCGGCCATATTAAGGATATTTTATGACATTGACATTTTTTCCTACTTTAAACTTTGGCTTCTTGAAAGCGGACAAAAGACTCATGTTGGTGGAGCTTCAAATATTAGAAAATTCACAATATACTCTGTGGATTTGTTATTTTTTCCATTGTATACATTTTATCAAGACTGGAGTTTTTGACTCAGGTCTAAATGCGGAGGTGTGCTGTTGAGTCAGATACCCCTGATTCATGCCCCCATTCTGCCCATGTCCTACTCCAACTCTGCTCATTTTGCCAAAGTTAAGTGATACTAACTTGAAAACGCCAAAAGTCGCAACATTTTTGCGCAACCTTGCTGTGGTGAAATGTGCAGTGGACTATGTATAGATTTATTGTGTCACTGGCAATAATGTAACATCTGTCCTGAAAAGCTGCATTTCGCACCCAGGTGTTAATATGTATTTTCCTGAGACCTGCTGGAAGCCAAGAAGAAAGGCAACATTTGACACCTCCTAGCTCTTGGAAGAGAGATGTTAATTACGGACTGATAGTGGGAAGTTTTACACAAAGGATCTCAAGAGGAAATAATATATTCATTAGAGGGCGCGGCCATGGTCCAATCAAAAAACAAGCAGTTATGATATTAACCTGAGGGGCTGGTCTAGAAACCTGACCTCCAGACCAAAGCTATAAATTAGACTTGTATACCTAAAAACGTGTTCACATGTGAGGGCAGCCTGAGACGCTGATGTGTTCCACCAACTCCATTCACCCCCCTCAGGGAGCAGAAAGCAAACTACCAGTTAGATGATTTCTGTAAGTTTTCTCCTGTTTATTTTTATACTGTTTTGCATAAGTTGTATGTCTTTTTATTATCATATTTTTGTACCTTTTCTTACTGTAAGCACTGAACCAGACAAATCGCTCCACCAACTAAGAACGGCCATGCACCACCACCCACAGAATCGAGAAAGAGCTTTCAATCTGTCAATCCTTTCCGTGTCCGGGCCGGGAGCGATTTGTCTGGTTAATTCCGATAACGAACGAGACTCCGGCATGCTAACTAGCTACGCGACCCCCCGCATGTATTCTTTATGTTTGTTTCTGGCGGTGATGCCACTAGGTTAAATATTTATTTATAATTTACTTACTTCCACTTTCATCTAAGCACCTACTGTGTCCATATCGAGCTAATAAAGAGCTATTGCACTATTTGTTATGCTCTAGAAGAACGTTATGTAAACTGAGTGAATAAGAGCCATTACATTATTGATTTGGCTTTATAAGAACTCTATGGGCACGGCAAGAATACCAACAATTTTAGAGGCTGCCTTTTTCTGACCCTCTGTATTTGGTGTCCTGTACTTGAGTGATACTGTTTTACTCTATAAGTGACCTTTTGTCGGTATATCCTGAAACTGTGGAAGGACCGGTTATGGATACCCTCATATTACTGCTACTGCTGTAGTATCACCACTACATGTTTTTGAGAGGTTCTACAGTGTTCAACTATCCTTATATAGCACTGTTTTTTTTTTGTTTGTTTTTTTTGTTTTTTTTTTCCTCTCAGTGTACACCTTTAGCTCACATTATATGCCAGAGTCTATATATACCAACCTTATTGAGCTATCAGCGCTCTTTCAGTCAGCCTATAGCAGCACAGGTATTTTATTTTTCACTTTTTCACTTGTTGTGTTTTTCTTTTTTTTTGTGGTGTTATTGTTGGTGGTGGCCTTTTTTTTGAGGGATCCCCTTTTAGGCATTGCAGGGTCAGTCGACGTTGAGCGGGGGCGCCACATCGTATCCCAGGGTGCCAACCTCCGCTGTCAGGAAGGGTATTTTTGAGGGACAGGCACGTCTATCTTCCCTAGCCTTTTCCTGTATATTTGCATTGCATTATTCTGGCATTTTTTCATTGATACCAGAGACCCTGTTTTTTCCGTAGGATCCTTCCTACTGGTCTTTATGATATAATTTTTACTTTTTAATTATTTAATTAAAAATTCATTGTTTTAGGTCTTGTGTCAAAATGGTTTACACCAGATTTCTGGCGAAAACAGTTTGATGAATCAGAGCCAAAATGTTTCAAAGTAGGAAGTAATTCTGTCTATCAGTCAGGAACCTGTCATGGTGATTAACAGTTCGATGGTTATTGCTGACCTTCTGCATCCAAGAAGTTGTATTTTCTTGGTTTATAGTGAATGATAGATCATAACAAAAAATAACAGCGAGGTGAAGTCCCAAATCCTCAACACTTTTTTATTTCTAGAAAACTTTTTTCACTAGAAAATCATGAGTAGCCATGATATTAATTTAATTTCCAGCTTAGACATACAATATGTAACGCATCTATGACAAGTGGTATTACAGTATGACTTTCTGCATGTGAGCGTTACTACCTCTATGTGAATGTGATAGAAGCACCGTATTTATACTGTAGGATCTGTATGTACAATAATAGCAGAACTATGCACTAAGACCTGACATGCAGCAATGGGGTATACATTGACAGTAGGCCCTAGCGTCATTTCCTCTGGCAGGCCACTGGCACAGCAGTCCATCACTGTATTGGCTGTGATTGATCTTCTACCTCTGGTCAGTGTAGATATGAAGGACCAGTTGTCATAAAGATTAATCTTGATGTGATCATCATTGAGGACATGCCCTAGTGATAACTTGAATCTACACTCTCATTAATCAGTCCATTGCAGATTTTGGCATACAATATATTTTTCATAAAACAGCTTACTGCTTGCCTAGAGATACATGCAATCTGTAGTGCACAGCTGGCAATTGTAAAACAATGTAGGTTTCTACAATGTTGCCTTGTAGATCAGTCTGCATTTGTCAGTCTTCTGCAATTGAATCCAAGATAACATGATGTGGAGGAGAGATCACAAGATTTCCCGCTGCTGGGATCCCCAACAATTAAAGCTGTTGTCCAGACTTGAGATAAAAGTCTACAGTCACTCTATATGTCTGCAAACTGCTGCATCATGACAGTGTGTGGTGCCCGAATTCCCTGAGATTACCGGTGCAAGCAGGTGGTCACATGACTTCATTTTTGTGATTTGCGTTCTTGCGGCCACATGTCGATTATGTGTATTTAGCGCTTCTCAATAGAAGAGAATTGAGAGAAGCTGGATGAGACTAGTGAGAACATGACTCCAAATATGCAAATTGCATTCTTACAGTCATGCTAGTTTCACCCAACTCTGCCAAAATGGGCAGAACTGGGGCGGACAGGAGCAGAATGGAGGCATGAATCAGGAGAAGCTGACTCCACAGCACTTCTCATCAAGACCGCCAGCTCACAGCGCACCGCACGCTATCATGATTCAGCAATCAACAGTCACATAGTGACTGCAAACTTTTGTACCAGACCTAGACAACCCCTTTAACTTTACTCTTGAGGGGTACTGGGCAACCAGTAGTTGATACCCTTGTTGGTCCAGCAGTAAAGAAATAAAGCATTGCTCGGTGTTCATTGGAATAAATGTCTGTGTGCACTGCCTGGTCAGGTTATCCAGAGAGATATGCTCTTTGTAGCTGCTCCTTGCTCTGACTTACTGATGGGGTCTTGACATTCTGGTATTTGGAAACTGCTATTTATGCAGTTATTTGATGCATCGTTTATAGTAGCTGAAAGTTTAAACTAACACTCCAGCAATCCAAAATCCCTTAGAAAGGCCAGCACTACAAAAATATGCTGAGACTGAAGGTCTAGAATAGAATAGAGCTGGAATGACATAGGTTTCAGGTCTAAAATCTTATTAGCATATAAAATCAAACACTGATTTCTCAGTAATGGAGTAACAGACTGGCCATGTAAAGGTAAAACCCAGGATAGAAACATATTAACCTCTTCACGACATGCGCCGTTCTAGTACTGTGCATGCCGTGTCACCCCCTTTGATGTGGGCTCCGGCGGTGAGCCCACATCAAAGTCGCGACATGTCAGCTGTTTTGTACAGCTGACATGTGCGCGCAATAGCGGCGGGTGAAATCGCTATTCGCCCGCCGCTATTAACCTGTTAAATGCCGCTGTCAAACACAGACAGCGGCATTTAACTACCGCATCCGGCCGGGCGGCCGGAAATGACGTCATCGCCGACCCCCGTCACATGATCGGGGGTCGGCGATGCATCAGGAAGGTAACCATAGAGGTCCTTGAGACCTCTATGGTTACTGATGCAGGCCTGCTGTGAGCGCCCCCCTGTGGTCGGCGCTCACAGCACACCTGCATTTCAGCTACATAGCAGCGATCTGATGATCGCTGCTATGTAGCAGAGCCGATCAAGTGGTGCCAGCTTCTAGCCTCCCATGGAGGCTATTGAAGCATGGCTCAAGTAAAAAAAGAAATGTTTTTAAAAATATGAAAAAAATATAAAAAATATAAAAGTTTAAATCACCCCCCTTTCGCCCCATCCTAAATAAAACAATAAAAAAAATCATACATACACATATTTGGTATCGCCGTGTTCAGAATCGCCCGATCTATCAATTAAAAAAAGGATTAACCTGATCGCTAAACGGCGTAGCGAGAAAAAAATCCGAAATGCCAGAATTACGTTTTTTTGGTCGCCGCGACATTGCATTAAAATGCAATAACGGGCGATCAAAAGAACGTATCTGCGCAAAAATGGTATCATTAAAAACATCAGCTCGGCACGCAAAAACTAAGCCCTCACCCGACCCCAGATCACGAAAAATGGAGACGCTACGGGTATCGGAAAATGGCACTTTTTTTTTTTTTTTTAGCAAAGTTTGGAATTTTTTTTCACCACTTAGATAAAAAATAACCTAGTCATGTTAGGTGTCTATCAACTCGAAATGACCTAGAGAATCATAATGGCAGGTTAGTTTTAGCATTTAGTGAACCTAGCAAAAAAGCCAAACAAAAAACAAGTGTGGGATTGCACTTTTTTTGTAATTTCACCGCACTTGGAATTTTTTTCCCGTTTTCTAGTAAAAGACATGGCAAAACCAATGGTGTCGTTCAAAAGTACAACTTGTCCCGCAAAAAATAAGCCCTGACATGACCATATTGACAGAAAAATAAAAAAGTTATGGCTCAGGGAAGGAGGGAAGTGAAAAACGAAAACGCAAAAATGAAAAAGGGCCGCGACTTGAAGGGGTTAAGCAAATACTCTGCAGTAAATAAATAAACAGCAGTAGTGCATGAAAATAATATAGGGTGCTTACCAAACATAATTATAACAAAAAAAGCAAAAGCCATCCCACCACGTCAAGGTGGCTTTAATTTGGACGCTCCTAATGTCAAATATTAAAACCTTACCATTTGTCAAGTGTAATTCATATTGATAAGGGCTGAGAAGGACTGAACCCGGCCAGTAGACAAGCAGCCATGGGTAGACATGAATATTATGTCCATGTCAACAAATGACAGGCCACACGTTTATATGCACGCGGTGCAAACACACTATAAAAAGACAGTAAAGAAATGAACTGGGATACAAGTTGGTGTGCATACAGTGTGTAAGTTCATGCTCACACTGGCCACAAAACAAAAACCCAAGATAGAAACATAATAAGCAAATACCCTGCAGTTAATAAATAAACATCAATAATAATAATATAGGGTATTTAGCATAATTTTGATCAAGAAAATGCAAAAGCCTAAACAGGACGGTCCTAACCTCATTTTTCAATGATGGAAGAACAGACTGGCCATGTAAAGGTATTGCTGAACTTGTCGTAGAAATAGCTACATGTACATACAGGTGCTTCTCACAAAATTAGAATATCATCAAAAAGTTATTTCAGTTCTTCAATACAAAGTATGAAACTCATATATTATATAGAGTCATTACAACCAGAGCGATCTATTTCAATTGTTTATTTCCGTTAATATTGATGATTATGGCTTACAGCCAATGAAAACCCAAAAGTCATTATGTCCGTAAATTAGAATAATTAACAAAAAACACCTGCAAAGGCTTCCTAAGCGTTTAAAAAGGTCCCTTAGTTTGTTTCAGTAGGCTCCACAATCATGGAGAAGACTGCTGACTTGACAGATGTCCAGAAAGCAGTCACTGAAACATTCCACAAGGAGGGTAAGCCACAAAAGGTCATTGCTAAAGAAGCTGGCTGTTCACATACTGCTGTCCGAGCAACCTGGGCTTCCATAACACCTCAGCAGTGCCACAGGCTGATCGCCTCCATTCCACGCCGCATTGATGCCGTAATTGATGCAAAAGGAGACCTGACCAAGCATTGAGTGCATTTACTGAACGTGCATTTCAGTAGGCCAACATTTCGGATTTTAAAATCATTTTTCAAGCTGATGTTATAAAGTATTCTAATTTACTGAGATATTGACTTTTGGGTTTTCATTGGCTGTAAGCCATAATCATCAACATTAACAGAAATAAACACTTGAAATAGATCACTCTGTGTGTAATGACTATATGAGTTTCACTTTTTGTATTGAAGAACTGAAATAAATTAACTTTTTGATGATATTCTAATTTTGTGAGATGCACCTGTATAAATAGTTCAGGAGGGTGAAACTCTGCTGACAGATTGCACTTACGGTAATTTAAACATTAACAATAGTTTTACATATATTTTAAAAAATCAGTAGAACAAGCCAAGATAAGAAACTTTGAAATACTTTTTAGTAAAGAAAAAATTCACTTTTCCCATGTGTCGTTCATCAAATCTGTGTACAAGCCTGTGCAGTGAAGGAACAAATGACACGTTTGCTTTTAAACTCTGTGGAGAAGGGAGGAGAGAGAAGCTGGAGCTAAAAAAATGCAATGATGTCATGTAATGGCGAAAAGAGGTATTCTGAACTTATTCTCAAAAGAAATCTAAAAGTGCAGTTCAATTTTAAAATGCAGAGTATGAGTGGACCAATCCTTATATATAGAGCAAGCTTGTAACCAGTACAACTGCATGCATCACTACCAGTGTACGTAATGATATCAGACTCCAGAACATTTGACCGATGGTTTGGGAGTTCCAAACACAACTGAGTATGTTATCTTGACTGAATTTGGAACTCACCTTTTCTTTTGTCTCTCTGGTCAGTCACCAGTCGGAAGAGGAAAATATAAGCCCTCACTCTAGAGATAGATGTGGGTTTCAGAAGTGGGACTCAAATCTATTAGACATTTATGGCATTTTCATTGGATATGCCATAAAGGGAACCTGTCAGGATCAACCCTTTTACACCATCTGTATGGGCATGCAGGTCATAGAAAGTTGAATTAAACGTTACCTTGATACAGGTATCTGCATTGACATCTGCAATTCGATGTTATATTCCAGATCAATCCAAGTTTTTTTTTAAATATCTAAATGAGCTGTTAAGATCCATAGGCTGGACATAATCTACCTGTACATCTGCCTCTAGAGTTTATTTTAAGTTACGGTAAATGGGCATTACAGTATCAGTGAGATATATAATGACTTACAGTCTGCTCTCCTTATCCCACCTCAGAGCATTGCTTGTTTATAACTAAAACAGTACAGCAGAGCTGAACGTTGTCCAATTAAAAACACATCTGCAGTTGCAGTTGTCCTTTCATAGTGCTTCAGCTTCCATCTCACAGGCAGCCAGTGTGGGGTGAAGGGCAGTAGAGTAGAGCCGAAAGCACTGTGAGGGGAAAGCTGCATATGTACTGAGTTATACATAATTAGGGTCATCTCTGCAGCTGAACTGATAGCACTATGAGAGGACTACTGCAGCTGCAGATTTGTTTGTATTGAGACAACGCTCATCTCTGCTGTACTATGTTAGTTATACAGCTGTGCTTATTTAGGTCACTGATTTCTAAAATAGCAAGAGAAGCTGAAAAAGATGATTGCTGCACAAGCTGAGGCAGAATAACTAGCTTTATATAAGGAGACATACTAAAAATCTAATCATTGCTTTAAGATGAAAGGTACTGTGCATATGTTCCGATTAAAAATAGGGGTTAAACATTTTTTCTACATGAAAAGCATATTGATAGGACATGTCATCATTGTCTTGTTAGTAGAGGAATGGCTGAAAGGTTTGCATTCATGACAAGAACAAAGGAGTTTGATAAAAAAAAACGTGGTCCCATTGACTTTTACCGATACCAATGTCAACATAGATACCTGCCAGGCGAGATGCTGGACAGCACATCATTACTTAATGTACATATAAGGCAGCAGCTCATCATACACTATTTCTTGCAGAAATGGACTTCCTCTGATCACTCTGAATGAATGTGAAAATTGGGTACATGTTTCATGTTTAGCACACATTTAGGACTCTTGCCGTTTACCTTCTCTTCTTCTCCGAATTTAGAAAATGCTTTTGTTTTGAGCTTTATGAACACTTGCATGTATATACAGTACAGACCAAAAGTTTGGACACACCTTCTCATTTAAAGATTTTTCTGTATTTTTCATGACTTTGAAAGTTGTACATTCACACTGAAGGCATCAAAACTATGAATTAACACATGTGGAATTATATACTTAACAAAAAAGTGTGAAACAACTGAAAATATGTCTTATATTCTAGGTTCTTCAAAGTAGCCACCTTTTGCACACTCTTGGCATTCTCTTGATGAGCTTCAAGAGGTAATCACCGGGAATGGTTTTTACTTCACAGGTGTGCCCTGTAAGTGGGATTTCTTGCCTTATAAATGGGGTGTCTACCATCAGTTGTGTTGTGAAGAAGTCTGGTGGATACACAGCTGATAGTCCTACTGAATAGACTGTTAGAATTTTTATTATGGCAAGAAATAAGCAGCAAAGTAAAGAAAAACAAGTGGCCATCATTACTTTAAGAAATTAAGGTCAGTCAGTCCCAAAAATTGGGAAAACTTTGAAAGTGTCTCCAAGTGCAGTGGTAAAAACCATCAAGCCCTACAACGACACTGGCTCACATGAGGACCGCCCCAGGAAAGGAAGACCAAGAGTCACCTCTGCTTCTGAGGATAAGTTTATCCGAGTCACCAGCCTCAGAAATCGCAGGTTAACAGCAGCTCAGATTAGAGACCAGGTCAATGCCACAAAGAGTTCTAGCAGCAGACACATCTCTACAACAACTGTTAAGAGGAGACTTGGTGCAGCAGGCTTTCATGGTAAAATAGCTGCTAGGAAACCACGGCTAAGGACAGGAAACAAGCAGAAGAGACTTGTTTGGGCTAAAGAACACAAGGAATGGAGATTAGACCAGTGGAATCTGTGCTTTGGTCTGATGAGTAGAAATTTGAGATCTTTCGTTCCAACCAACGTGTCTTTGTGCGATGCAGAAAAGGTGAATGGATGGACTCTACATGCCTGGTTCCCACTGTGAGAATGGAGGAGGAGGTGTGATGGAGTGGGGGTGCTTTGCTGATGACACTGTTGGGGATTTATTAAAAATTGAAGGCATACTGAACCAGCATGGCTACCACAGCATCTTGGGACCAGTTGGACCATCATTTATTTTTCAACAGGACAATGACCCAAACACACCTCCAGGCTGTGTAAGGGCTATTTGACCAAGAAGGAGAGTGATGGGGTGCTACGCCAGATGACCTTGCCTCCACAGTCACCAGACCTGAACCCAATCGAGATGGTTTGGGGTGAGCTGGATCACAGAGTGAAGGCAAAAGGGCCAACAAGTGCTAAGCATCTCTGTGAACTCCTTCAAGATTGTTGGAAGACCATTTCTGGTGACTACCTCTTGAAGCTCATCAAGAGAATGCCAAGAGTGTGCAAAGCAGTCATCAAAGCAAAAGGTGGCTACTTTGAAGAACCTAGAATATAAGACATAATTTCAGTTGTTTCACACTTTCTTGTTAAGTATATAATTTCACATATGTTAATTCATAGCTTTGATGCCTTCAGTGTGAATGTACAATTTTCATAGTCAAGAAAATACAGAAAAATCTTACATTGAGAAGGTGTGTCCAAACTTTTGGTCTGTACTGTATATATAATTGTTCACGGGGAAAGATGGATGACGCACACTCCCTGGTCTATGTAGATAGCGTGCTTGTCCTCCAGCCGCACTGTAATCCACTAACTAATGCTGTCTAGAAGAGATAGACTTCTGCTGAAGTGCCGCAGTTCATCAGTGGAGTATCAGGGCTCAAGGTTAATAACTCTGGCTTTTCATGCGTGTCTTGGCAACCGCTTCCTCCCACAAGCGTTCATTCATGCCGCTAAGCACAATGCATCATTGAATAGTAAGGGCTCCATCTGCTGGTCACATCATAGAACACAACATACTTCTTGTTAATTCGAGATCACTATTTTCCACCCAGCATATGCAGCAAATTCAGTAAGTGTTTCCTAACTTTAGGATATGTGCACACATTGAATCATGCAGCAATTTTTTTGAAACCAAAACCAGAGTGTTGGGTGGAACAGCACAGCAATTCTGACTTGCAATTTTTCCCCATTAATTTGAAAGGGTGAAAAACACCGCAAAAGCGCAGAAAAAAATGATAAGATACAGATTTGAAAACCACTTTGATGGTTGAAATCAACAAGAAAAATCTAAGCAGAGTGTACTGTACATGGGATTTCAGAAATCTCATTCACTTTGCTGGTACTTTTTTGCATTTGTAAAACGCGCTTAAAAACACAGCATGTGAACAAGCCCTTAAAGAGTTGATTTATTACTCTCCATTCATTGAAAACCGTCACGAGACTGGTCATATGTAAGAAAGAAACCTGTTCAATTCAGATAAAAACTATGGGTCTGATTCAAATCTTTCATTTGCTCCTGTTTTTTGGGGGGCGTTTTGTGCCTATTTTTGTTTGCAACAAATTCACATTTTCTTTTGCGCCTTCTTTGATGTCTGTTTTATATGTGTTCGCATGTTTCTTGTTTTTTTGGGGGGGTTGATACTGTGGGTATACATTTTTGCAATTTCATTGCTTTCTATGGGCTAAAAAACGCTGCAAAAACACTTTGTGACAAGTGATATATTCATCTCTGCAGCACCCGTCAATGACAAGGTTATTACGGTATTTCTTATGAGTTATGATAACTTACCTAATTTAGATATCTGCATTACTGTAGACAACGATAGATATTATATTATGATCACTGTGACGTTTTTTCACGCTATTGCAACAATGAACCAAGTTTTGCTACTTATAAATGCCTTAAAATATATAATTCTTAAGTTTTACACTAAAATTAAGCTTTTATTGTATATTCCATTCATGCAGAAGTACTTAATGCAGTTGGCAGGTGCCATATACGCAGTACAAATGTGCATAGCTAGGCATAAGCATTTATATATTTTTAATGCTGGATCAGATTGATGTTTTATGAATGCATTTTTTTGAATGTTTCTGCATCTTATAATGTTTAAACTTTAATGAGATCTTATGAGTTATTTTCTTCTGGACGTCATTTTATTCTATAATATTAAAGTAATTTGTCATACCTTTTTAGTTGCTCTGAAGAAATACAATTTTAAATTGTCACCATGGTGTCATTTCAGCAAAAGCGTCTTGATATTTTACTAATAAAATAATTTCACTGTTGATAATCTGGTACAAATACCAGGATGAACAGATTTTTTTGCATCTGCCATATGTTGCCATATATTTGCAACATTACAATGTATCACCTATCCATGAGATAGGTGAAAACTTGCTGACAAGTGGTGATTTGACCACTGCTCCTATCTCCAGTTCCCAAAAACAGGGCTTTGAAATTCCCTATTGACATGTGTTCCATCTTTAAAATGAAGGACGTTCATCGTATTTCTGTATTTAATGACTCCTATGAATATGTTATGTAAATTATATAATTAGGTTTTGAATCTTCACCCCCCCCCCCCCCCCCCAAAAAAAAAAAAAAAAAAAAAAAAAAAAAGCTAAAAAGGCTGGCACTTCTGGATCTGCAGCTTATTTTCCAACAGGTGTCTTCAAAGTCTAAAATTTGGGAGCCTAGGCTATGTAAAAGTTTCAGCAGCCCTGGTCAAAATTACTGTTATTGTGAACAGTTAAGCAAGTTGAAGATATAATGTCTAAGAGGCTTAAAGTTAAAGATGACACATTTCATTTGTATTTTAGGCAAAAAGTATATATATTTTCATCTTTTACATTTTAAAAATTACAAAAAGGAAAATGGGCTGATGCAAACGTTGGGGAATCCTTTGAGATTTGTGTGCTCAGATATCTTTGACCAAGGTTTCAAACCTTCATTAGCCTGTTAGGGTTATGGCTTGTTCACTATCATCATTAGAAAGGCCAAGTGATGCAAATTTCCCAGCTTTATAAAATCCCAGCCTCCGCTTGTGCTAAAAAAACATCAGCCATGAGTTCTTCTAAGCAGCTGCCTACCACTCTGAAAATGGTGGTGGCCCACAAAGCAAGAGAAGGCTATAAGAATATGGCAAAGTGTTTTCAAGTTGCCCTTTCTTCATTTCGAAATGTAATTAGTAAATGGAAATTAACAGGAACAGTGGAGACCTAGATAATGTCTGGGAGATCAAGCAAAATCTCAGTGAGAGCTGCTTACAGGATTGCTAGAGAGGCAAATCGGAACCCTTGCTTAACTGCAAAAGACCTTCAAAAAGATTTATCAGTCTCTGGAGATGTGGTACTTTGTTCTACTGTTCAGAGACACCTGCATAAATATGGCCTTCATGGAAGTCATCAGAAGAAAACTTTTACGTCCTCATCATAAAAGTCAGCATCAGAAGTATGCAAAAGAACATCTAAACAAGCCTGATGCATTTGGGAAACAAGTCCTGTAAACTGATGAAGTTAAAATAGAACTCTTTGGCCACAATAATCAAAGGTACGTGAGGAGAAAAAAAAGGGGCACTGAAGTTGAGGAAAAGAAGATCTCGCCAACCATTAATCATGGGGGTGGCTCAATCATGCTTTATGGTTGTGTTACAACCAATGGCACGGGGAACAGTTCACAGTTAGAGGAAAGAATGGATTTAATGAAGTTTCAACAAATTCTTGAAGCAAACATACCATCTGTAATTGAAAAGCTGAAGTTAAAAATAGGATGGCTTCTACAAATGGATAATGATCCTAAACACACTTCAAAATCCACCACAGACTACCTCAAAAGGTGCAAGCTGAATGTTTTACAATGACCCTCACAGTCCTCTGACCTGAACATCATTGAAAATCTGTGCTTAGACCTCAAAATAGCAATGCATGCAAGACGATCCAGGAATTTCACAGAACTGGAAGATTTTCCCAAGGAAGAATGGATGAAAATCCCTCAAACAAGAATTGAAAGACTCTTTGTCTGGCTACAAAAAGTGTTTAAAAGCTGTAATACTTGCAAAATGGGGTGCTACTTGGTACTAACCATGCAGGGTGCCCAAACTTTAGCATCTGCTCAATTTCCTTTTTGTGCTTCTTAAATTGTAAAACATGAGAATATAAACAGCAAAGAGCAAAATTGTAACAATGTTTTGGACTTTTGACTTTCAGGCTCCGTATTTCACCATCCAGTACTTCATTGATTGTGAGACTACCATCATTTTATAGACAATCATCTTAGCTATCTCATACATAAATTTGACTTGCAACTATTTAGCGTGTGATTAGTTATGCAGATTCTTATCATGTCACTGCACTGTTACTGCTTTGCTCCTGGTGGTGGAAAAACATTTTCCTGAATTCTACAAAATACAACCTGTTCTCACATTGCCTAATAACTCAGTGTATTATTAGGTTGATTCCCAAGTGAATGGTCATTGCTTTGAATTGAAGAGCAGTAATGAAGACAATTTCCCAAAAAAAGAGAAACCGAATCATCCAGCTCATCGATAGCGATCTTTTGGCCAAGAAAATTGCCAAACTGCATAATGTGAGTGCCATGACAGTTGGAAGAATATGAAATGAAGTCTGTCCATCCATCCATTCAGAAGTCGAAAGGTGGACACCCTGGCAAAATATTGGCTCATCCCAAGGTCTATCATTTCTGGCTCGACAAACACGGCAGTGGAGGTATGCTTCATGATTGTGAGATCACAAATGTCCATGCAAGCACCTTGTGATGCACATTACACAAGTCTGGAATGGTGGCCCGAAAAAAGATGAGGAAGCCTCAAGTTCAATACTGTCATAAGAAGCGTCAGTACAAGTTTGCAAACAAGTACAAAAAGTGGATATTTAAAGATTTGAAACCGGTGATTTGGAGCAATGACACAAAAGTCAATAGACTACGCTCTGAGGTGCAAATGGGTCTGAAAAAACCAAGGGCAAAAGGGGATAGCGAATTGAAAAATTGAAGGAAATGTCAAGTTTGGTGGACATATGGTTCCAACAGGACAACACCACGAATCATATGTCAAGATTGGCGAAGAAATGATTCAGTGACAATGGAGAAGAGGTGCTGGAATGACCTCCACAGTCCCCAAACCCAATCAAACACTTGTGGGTGGAAATGAAAAAAAAAACTGTATACATACCCAAGTGAGTCAACCAGTAGGCACCAACTTTGTGAATGTGTAGAAGAGACCTGAGATCAAATTTTGGTCAACACATGTTTGAATCCGAACGAGAGCATGCCTAGAAGGATTCAGGCAGTGTTGAAAGCCAAAGCCTTTTGCTCTTCATTATATATATATATATATATATATATATATATATATATATATATATATATATATATATATATATATATATAATGAAGAGCATAGTCATATTCTGTTGTTTAAGTGTTCCCTTTATTTTTTGAGCAGTATATATATATATATGTGTATATATATATATATATATATATATATATATATACTGCTCAAAAAATAAAGGGAGCACTTAAACAACATATATATACTGCTCAAAAAATAAAGGGAACACTTAAACAACAGAATATGACTCCAAGTAAATCATACTTCTGTGAAATCAAATTGTCCACTTAGGAAGCAACGCTGTTTGACAATCAATTTCACATGCTGTTGTGCAAATGGAATAGACAACATGTGGAAATTATAGGCAATTATCAAGACACAATAAAGGAGTGTTTCTGCAGGTGGGGACCACAGACCACATCTCAGTACCAATGCTTTCTGGCTGATGTTTTGGTCACTTTTGAATGTTGGTTGTGCTTTCAAACTCGTGGTAGCATGAGACGGACTCTACAACCCACACAAGTGGCTCAGGTAGTGCAGCTTATCCAGGATGGCACATCAATGCGAGCTGTGGCAAGAAGGTTTGCTGTGTCTGTCAGCGTAGTGTCCAGAGGCTGGAGGCGCTACCAGGAGACAGGAGGACGTGGAGGGGGCCATAGGAAAGCAACAACCCAGCTTCAGGACTGCTACCTCAGCCTTTGTGCAGGGAGGAACAGGAGGAGCACTGCCAGAGCCCTGCAAAATGACCTCCAGCAGGCCACAAATGTGCATGTGTCTGCACAAAAAAGTTAGAAACCGACTCCATGAGGATGGTCTGAGTGCCCGACATCCACAGATGGGGTTGTGCTCACAACCCAACACCGTGCAGGATGCTTGGCATTTGCCACAGAACACCAGGATTGGCAAATTCGCCACTGGCGCCGTGTGCTCTTCACAGATGAAAGCAGGTTCACACTGAGCACATGTGACAGACGTGACAGAGTCTGGAGACGCCATGGAAAGCGATCTGCCTGCAACATCCTTCAGCATGACCGGTTTGGCAGTGGGTAAGTAATGGTGTGGAGTGGCATTTCTTTGGAGGGCCACACAGCCCTCCATGTGCTCGCCAGAGGTAGCCTGACTGCCATTAGATGCCAAGATGAGATCCTCAGACCCCTTGTGAGACCATATGCTGGTGCGGTTGGCCCTGGGTTCCACTTAATGCAGGACAATGCCAGACCTCATGTGGCTGGAGTGTGTTAGTAGTTCCTGCAAGATGAAAACATTGAAGCTATGGACTGGCCCGCCCGTTCCGCAGACCTGAATCCAGTTGAACACATCTGGGACATCATTTATCGCACCATCCACCAACGGTTGCACCACAGACTGTCCAGGAGTTGGCGGATGCTTTTGTCCAGGTCTTTGAGGAGATCCCTCAGGAGACCATCCGCCGCCTCATCAGGAGCATGCCCAGGCATTGTAGGGAGGTCATACAGGCACATGGAGGCCACACACACTACTGAGCATCATTTCCTTGTCTTAAGGCATTTCCACTGAAGTTGGATCAGCCTGTAACTTCATTCCAACTCTAGACCTCCGTGGGATATTAGTTGTGATTTACGTTGATCATTTTTAGGCTCTGTGCACACGATGCGGATTTTGCTGGGAATGCGCAGCGGATGTGCCACTGCGGGTCCGCAGCAGTTTCCCATGAGTTTACAGTACAATGTAAACCTATGCGAAACCGAAAACGCTGTGCCCATGCTGCGGAAAAAAACACGCGGAAACGCAGCGGTTTAGATTCCGCAGCATGTCAATTCTTTGTGCTGAATCCGCAGCGGTTTTACACCTGCCCCATAATAGAAAACCGCAGTGGAATCCGCACAAAGACCGCGGTAAATCCGCCGGAAAACCGCAGTGTTTTTGCCCTGCGGATTTATCAAATCCGCTGTGGAAAAATCCGCAGTGGACTATTCTACGTGTGCGCATAGCCTTAGGTTTTATTGTTCTCGACACATTCCACTGTGTAATGAAAAAAGATTTGCAACTGGAATATTTCATACAGTGATATCTAGGATGTGGGATTTTAGTGTTCCCTTTATTTTTTTGAGCCGTATATATATATATATATATATATATATATATATATATATATATATATATATATATATATATATATATTTCACAAAAACAGGCAGCACTCCATATTCTTTGAGATAATATGCAGGATTTATTCAACCCACATCTCTGTGCGACGTTTCGGCTCTGAATGAGCCTTTTTTACATATCTTCATTGACTGATCCTTCCGTTGTTCTCTATTGGTGCTATTTCACTGAAACTTCCCCCATTCCTCAGACACAAGTCACAAGGTTATTAATGAGATATATGGTAATAGATTTGGTCAGTGTAACATTTGCAATGAACTCATTCTCCTATTCTGTATGTGAATATCAGAAATTGGTGTCTACTGGCTTTCTATGGTTTCTTCTTTACAGATGCAGACTGGCATTAGGATGCCCAATGTATAGATGACACCAGAACACACAGCCCATCTATTCTTGGATATAGGGATCTGCCATGTTAAGATTATTTTTACTATAAATTATTTAATTTTCACTTAAAGGGAACCTGTCTTGTCATTTGTAGCATGTGAAGTGTCGCCAGTGCATGGTTAGTTATGCAATGTGCGTCACTAACATGTTTTTCCCATTAAAATTGCTACTGTAATCCTTCTAAAAAAGCACTTTATATAGTTATGTCTTGCCTGCTCGTTTAGACATAAAGGTGTGCTTCATCGCATTTATTTAGACCTGTCACCGCCCACGCCATTTGAGTTGTTACTGTGGTTGTGCCAATGTCACTGTATATACTTGCGCAGTTTTTATTGTTTTATGCGCTTGCGCAGTGAGTATTGTGGGAGCCGTGCATGTGCATTGAGCATTGTGGGATCCGCGCTTGTGCAGTGAGTATTGTGGGAGCCACGCTTGCGCAGTGAGTATTGTGGAAGCCACGCTTGCGCAGTATACTGCTGACCCGCGCTTGCGCAGTGAGTATTGTGGGAGCCACGCTTGCGCAGTGAGTATTGTGGGAGCTGCGCTTGCGCAGTATTCTGCTGACCCGCGCTTGCGCAGTGAGTATTGTGGGAGCCACGCTTGTGCAGTGAGTATTGTGGGAGCCACGCTTTGCGCAGTATGCTGCTGACCCGCGCTTGTGCATTGTCCATCGGTGATCTGCGCATGTGCCGTGGCGAGCTGCTCCCTGCAAACAGGGAACAAGCCTGACTGAACACAATGAAGCACACACCTATGACTAAACAAGCGGGTAAGATATAACTCTATAAAATGTTTTTTTAGATGTATTACAGTGGCTATTTTAATGTGAAAAACATGTTAGTGATGGACATTGCATCACTAATAATGCGCTGGGGACACTTCACATGCTACAAAGGACATGACAGGTTCCCTTTAAAAGCGGAGGCATTTCTTTCTGATTTTTTTTATTTACTCTCCTCCTTTCTGTTACTACATTTACTGTATAACTATGCGAGTGAGAAGAGACGCCTCATTACCAACTATCCCAGCTTTCCAACACATCTGGGTCAAATGGGCCTGGGTTTATATAAACTCAATTCAAAAATGAATATTTTGTGGTGCATCAGGGGTGTTACTGGAAGGTGTGAGGATTTCCTGGGAGGGTTTGGGTTGGGCTTAAATAATTCAGAATTGTTGGCTACCATGGAGATTGTAATTATGTGAAAAGATTCATTGTGAATATAATATGATCATAGTACAGAAAATACAGGTAATTACTATACTCTTGGTTGACATCCCAGGCTTAAAGTTGGCAGCAAAATAATTATATATACCCAAAAAAGATATAGAGATAGAGTAAAGCTCCCCATAGACATTGGCTGTCGGCCAATTAATGCTCCTGCCAATTGTTCGGCCAACAGCCATCTATCCCATAGAAGAGTTCATTCGGCTGAGCACATCTGTGTCATCTATGAGAAAGCCACCAACAAACATCTTAGCCAGCAACTTATGTTAGGGAGAACAAAGCAACTGGCATTACTAAATCGGTCATGCCCGATTGACATCTCCCCAACAGTCAGTTGCCTGGTGCCCCCAAACACACTAGACTGTTGGTGGAACCATCAATATCAGAACGTTCATGCTCGATCGACATCTCCCCCAACAGTCAGTTTCCTGGTGCCCCCAAACACACTAGACTGTTGGTGGAACCTTCAATATCAGAACGTTCATGCCCGATCGACATCTCCCCCAACAGTCAGTTGCCTGGAGCCCCCAAACACACTAGACTGTTGGTGGAACCTTCAATATCAGAACGTTCATGCTCGATCGACATCTCCCCCAACAGTCAGTTTCCTGGTGCCCCCAAACACACTAGACTGTTGGTGGAACCATCAATATCAGAACGTTCATGCCCGATCGATATCTCCCCCAACAGTCAGTTTCCTGGTGCCCCCAAACACACTAGACTGTTGGTGGAACCTTCAATATCAGAACGTTCATGCCCGATCGACATCTCCCCCAACAGTCAGTTGCCTGGTGCCCCCAAACACACTAGACTGTTGGTGGAACCATCAATATCAGAACGTTCATGCTCGATCGACATCTTCCCCAACAGTCAGTTTCCTGGTGCCCCCAAACACACTAGACTGTTGGTGGAACCTTCAATATCAGAACGTTCATGCCCGATCGACATCTCCCCCAACAGTCAGTTGCCTGGTGCCCCCAAACACACTAGACTGTTGGTGGAACCTTCAATATCAGAAGGTTTGGCTGATATTAGTCCAATGTGTATGGAGGTCTTTAGGCCAGTTTCCTATGGATGTATCACATCTGCTACAGTCGCCGCTCCCCCTCTTGACCGGTGGTGCACATATTAATGTGCTTTCAAGCTCATCTCAGTAGAAATGCAGTGCATCTGGGTGGTGCAGCAGTAATAAAAATACATGAAAAGGGCAATATTGCAATAAGTAAGTATTCATTTTAGAAAACATGGTGAACTCACATAAAATTGGCTTTTTTTTTCTGTCTTATATAAAATGACAATGCTATTCTTCTGTTTACAAGTAATAATAAAGGTAATAGAAAGTACAGTTAATTCCTTAACATATGTCCAGACATTGACCAGTGGAACAAAGTCATAGAGCAGCTGGGAACACCGTGTCCAGAATTCATGAAAAAACTTCAACCAACAGTTCGGAACTATGTAGAAAATCGGCCTAAATATGCTGGTCTCACCTTCCCCAAGCTTTTCCCCGACTCTCTATTTCCAGCAGATTCTGAGCATAATAAACTTAAAGGTAGGTGTATAAAATATGTCACATGAGGTTTTTCCATTAATGTGCATCAGGTGCATTGGTAATTTTTCCTCGCTCCATATGTGTCCGTTTCCTTCCCAATTAGGCTTTCGATAATGAGATTTGTAGTTTTGATTTTATGTGAATCAAAAATTGCCTTTTGTTCTCCTTTCATACACATGTATCATAGAGATTGGGAACGGTCAGCTAAAGATTGGATGCAATAGACCAGATCCACAATGGCTGAGCACGCAGTCATATAAAGATGACAGCATGTGATGACTCACGTCACCATGACTCACCCAGTGACTTACAGTGAGCAGAGAGGATTATGTGCTTGGCAGATGTGGGGTCTTTTCATATCATTTAGTAGATGGACATGTGTGCTGGTTCACGAACATGTCATCGCAAAACATAATGGGACATAGTACAACAGTGTTTAGATAATCCCATCCTATATTACAGCATTGCACCAGAATAATCTGCACTTGATGCAACGTGAATACAGCATTATTTATTTTGTGAGAAAGTTTGACTTACAGGAATTAATAATGCATTCATATATTTTTGTCATAGTCTGCAGCATCTTTTTGGATTACCCCTAAGTTAATATTTTATGCCCATATTGCAAGTCTGTCGTCTTGAACATTCATTCTGTTTTATATTGGCAACATCTTAGTATGTCCATCAGTGTTCAGAAGTCTTAAAAGGAATCTGTCAGCAGATTTTTGCTATTTCTTCTGAGAGCAGCATGATGTAGCATGAGACCCTGATTCCAGTGATGTGTCACTTACCGGGCTGTGTTTTGCTTTTTCAGTACAAACACTGTTTTATCAGCAGGAGATTATCACTAGAGGACTAAGTGTCTTATGCCTTTTAGTCAAACCCCGCCCCCATCACGGATTAACAGCTTTCTGTCAGTATGCAATGTACAGAGAAACCAGCCAATCAGTAGTGTGGGTGGAGTTATACAGGGCTCAGCATTCTGAGCTCTTCTGGATCTACAGGAGAGAAAATTGTGATTCTATCACAACTGCAGCACTCAATAAACTAAGTGGTACATCACTGGAATCAGTGCATCGTACTGCTCTCAGATTACATAGTAAACACCTCCTTTAATGGTATCTTTGACCACTGGGGCACCTGCCAATATAAATGCTACTACCGATGCCTCATATCCTGTATACAGTATATAGTTATATTGTATTCCTCATAGCTACACCTCTGTAGTGTATACTCAGTCATCACTTGGCATACTGATTGACCCTGACAGCAGCAGCGGTGACCAGTCACTTAATGTAAATATTAACCCTTGCTTCATGGACATTATATAGAGGTGTCTCGAGGCTATCAGATATACAGAAAAGAGATAGCATATGTCTATGTATAGTATGACATCTGTTGTGACTTCTTGTCCACAATTGGACGTGTTTAAGACAAATGTCCCTGTGCTGAGATAATCTTATAAATGTGCCCCTGCTGTGTACTGTGTAATGGCCGTGTCTGGCCGTACAGGAACATGGTCTGATCATACCTCATCTCCTGGGCAGGGGAGGAAGAAAAAGTGTATACAGATGTTACAGGAGGGGATCGTAATTTTATTTTATTTTTTAAGTAAAACATTGTTTAAAAACAGGGCTGGAAATTTACCTTACAAAAAGAATCAGCTCTGATCTCATGTTGTACTATCTGTATACTCTTTTGAAAAGTAGTCACGCAAAATAGACTTAACCCCTCAATGACCGCCAATACGTCTTTTAACTGACCTGAGATATGAGAGAATAGCATCCCCATACAGGTGACAATCCAGCAGCTGTCGGCTGGACACTATAGCTGCCAACTTGCTGCATCAGCCACGATCAGTTCATGAAATCCCGTCTCCACTATGCGGTAAAACACGCAGGCAGCAGACCCAAGTAAATGGACATGTGGTGCGTCTTTTCAGAATGCAGCATGTCTGTTTCCAAAGCGGCGATGCTCCGTCGCCGCGCCATAAATTTACCATAGACTATCATTAGATGCGATAAAATCATTAGTCACATGCGTAGAAACTGCTCCAGGAATGCAATGAAGGAAGGTATCCTTCCGCACTGTATTCCTCCGCCACTGTAAAAAATAGTGCCTAGTCTCACTTGTGGCACTGCTGTGTGAGAAAGTTCCCACGCAGCAATGCCATAAAGTGAGACCAGTGAACTCAGGTAACCTCAGTGATACACTGCAGGAGCCATTGTCTCCTGTCAGTGTGTCACTGAAGGTCTGTAGAGCAGTGACATCACCTGATGTCACTGTTCTATAGGGGAGATCGTCGTGGGACACTTGTTATTAATTGGACTACGGCGGACATGCAGTATACGGTTTATTATTTTTAATTTTTTGCAGGTGATCGAGTATGGTAAGTATGATTAAATTAAGAATATTAAAATACTTTTTTCAAGCTGTGTCTTTATTTTGTTTTTTAACTCTTTCACTACTCTAGGATTAATAATGGATAGGCGTCTTATTGACGCCTCTCTATTATTAACACGGCTTAATTGTCACCTTACAATAGCAAGGTGACATTAACCCCTTATTACCCCATAGCCCACCGCTACACGGGAGTGGAAAGAGAGGGGCTAAGTGCTGGAATTGGCGCATCTTACAGATGCGCCATTTCTGGGGCGGCTGGGTCTGGTATTTGTAGCCGGGGGGGGGGGCAATAACCATGGCCCCTCTCTAGGCTATGAATATCAGCCCGCAGCTGTCTGCGCAGCCTTTCTGGCTATAAAATATAGGGGAACCCCACGTCTTTGTTCTTTTTTTTTAGGGGGGGGGAGGGTCCCCCTATCTTTATAGCCAGTAAAGGCTATGCAGACAGCTGCCGGCTGATATTCATAGCCTAGAGAGCATCAATAGTAAAAAAGTTGGTCCAGGATGGGGAGTAGGGAGGGGACAATTCGCGGCCGGACTGCCGGCCGCGACCAATAAGCGAGTCTGGATTTCCGTTACAGAAAAACAGACGGAAGAACCCCTTAGATGATTATATAGATAGATGGATAATCTATCTATAGATATATTTATAGATAGATATATCTATATATCTATAGATACATAGATATACTAAACATTGGGCTTGGTATTATCTATCTATTATCTATCTATCATCTATCTATCTATTATCTAGATATCGATATATCTATCTAGCTATCTATAGATATATCTATCGATAGATATATTTATAGATAGATAATAGATACGATAGATAGATACGATAGATCTATCTATTATCTATCTATCTGTTATCTATCATCTATTTATCTATCGATCTATCATCTATTTGTCTGTGTGTGTAAACATTATTCTTCAATGGAGTATGTAAATGAAGAGGTTGGAGAAGAAATGACATCACCATTTTTTGGGGGGTATATCTTTATTGAGCTTACAAAAACACACAAATCCGCATGAAAAAAACGCATCAAAAACGCGTTAAAAAACGCATGAAAAACACAGGTGACCTGCCAGTGACCTCAGGTGCAGATTTGGTGCAGATTTTACCTGTGTCAAATCCTGATCAAATCCTGATGTAATCCTGAACGTGGACACATACCCTAATGTACAAAGTGCACATTCTAATAAGAAGAAGGAAAACCATTTCATGAACAGTTTGACATTTTGTATCTCGGATACAGACCTCTTTGTAAACAGTTTAACACATACCAAGAAAAAGTTAAGTTTTACCGTTTACATTAAGTCATTGATCACCACTTCTATTTTTAGTATTAATATAATGTATAAATTAAACCTAATTTACCCTGCATAAATGTGGCTACATCAGTGGCAGAAATCATGTTGTCACCATTATTTCTCATCCAGCCAGCCAAGCAAGAGACCTTTTATCAAAGATGCTAGTGATTGACCCTGCAAAGAGGATATCAGTGGATGAAGCGCTACAGCACCCCTACATAAATGTTTGGTATGACCCTGCAGAAGTTGAAGCGGTAAGACTTTGTATTCTCCTTCTGAAAATATCACTAAACTTAAACATAACACCAGGGCCATTTTCACCCTTGTATACTTTTATTTTAAATTCAACATTATTGTTTTATTCGAGTTATTATGAGCTAATAAATATATTAATAAATGTGATAGCAAGAATGAACTGTTTTTAGACCAATTTACAAATTCATTAATAATGACAGATAGCAATCTATTCAGCTGTAGCCCATTATGGATACACTAGGCTTAAAGGGAATCTGTCAGTAGGATCAACCCTTCTTTGGGCATATAGATCATAGGACGCTGAATATTACCTTGATATCTGCAATCAGACATCTTATTCCGGAGAAATGAACTTTTTTTGTTATATGTAAATGGGCTGTTAAAGTGGTATTCCCATCTCCAATACCCTATCCCAGTACGTAGTAGATGTAATAATATTAGCAAATATCTCCAATTAGGAATGTAGTACTGTTCTTCTGATTTGCTATGTCACCTACCCTACCCCATGTAGGCCTTTAAAGTAGCTTAGGTATCCCTGGTGACAGCCATTCATATAGTGTTAATTAGTGATAGTTAATTAGCTGTTAGTGGTCATAACCATGGATACCCACGCTACTGCGATGCCCTACGTTGGATAAGCAACATAGTAAATTAGAAAAATTATGCTACTTTTCTAATGTGAGGCATTTGCTAATATTAGTATTATTACACCTAATACATGTTGGTGTTGGATTTTGGTGATAGGAACACCCGTTTAATTTCTATGAGTATGATATCGATCTGCATGAGAATCTGCTTCCAGAGATTATTTTAAATCAAGGAGGGAGTTACATGTGTGAGACATGTAATGATTGACACTTTGCTCTCATGATCTCACACAGGTCTGCAGTGAGAGCAGAGCTAACACAGTACAGCAGAGCTAGGCCAATACAGCAGAGCTAACACAGTACATCAAAGCTAACACAGTACAACAGAGCTAATACAGTACAACAGAGCTAACGGTGCAACAGAGCTAATAGTACAGCAGAACTAACACAGTACAACAGAGCTAACACAGTACAGCAGAGCTAACATAATACAACAGAGGTAACACAGTACAGCAGAAGTTTGTCTCTTTGCAAAAACATTTGCAGTCCTCTCACAGTGCTTCAGCTTCCACCTCAGTCAACCAGTGTGGGAGAAGGGAAGTCCAGCAGAGCTGTAACACTATGAGAAGACAACTGAACAAACATGTTCTTCATCAGAGAGACAGACTGTTTGTGCTTTGGGGCTGCCTGTAGGCAGGTCTTTCCTTGGTTTCTCTGGCCTAGAGCAGTCTTATGACTCTGCATACAGTCTCGCCTGGAGCACAGGTATGTCATTAGCTGAAAACTTCTAACACTGATTACACAAGAACCACAAGACGTATTTCTTCACTCCAGGTAACATTTTAATCAGTGTAACGCTGCCAACCTTACAGTGTCTGTAGTTTACTTAGCAAAATCCTGCTGACAAGTTCTCTTTGATAACATCGTAAATGTGAAACCCTAATAGAGCTATTCCAGATAGTGTAATTATATACACTATACAGTCCTAAAAATACAAAAATTAAGCTACAAAAAGTTCTTCCTGATCCAGAGTCACGTGACGAATCACACTCTCCCTCTCTATGATTAAATCTGGGAAGTATAATATGACATATACACCAGAAATCCTCAAAAACAGTAGTCATAAAAGGCACCAGAGTTGCAGATTTCCTGTGAGGAGTTATGTGATGGACCCAGGGATTTTACCGAATCCATAGATATGTTCCTGGACGCCTTACTTAGTTGCTTAGTGAATATTAAGGAATAACACTATATGGAACAGTCATTACTGTCTGTGTGATATAAAGCACCAAGTTCTTCATTAAAAACATTAAAGGGTTATTCTGCTCACTTCTGTATCCAGAGATGAGCAATCATCAGGTATCTTTCACCTGTTCTATTTGTCGGAATAGGACAAGCATACAGTACCTGACAATACTGGAGACGGTATCAATTCCCCTGTATTTTAGTCTGTAAGGAAGCAGTGCATTCCAATTAAATGTTCTTAGCTCTAGAACATTTCTGAGAGAGCTCACATTGTATCATGGAAATCGCAGCCTTTAATGGCAAACATCAGGAAATCTCTTAGTGAAATTTGACAGCAGCAACCAAAAGAGAATAAGATGTCTGCATGTTACACTTGGATTCAAAGGACTAAGTGGCCCCCGACTGAGTGGAAATCAGTTTTCAATAAATTGCATCTCCAAGTCATCAAAGCTGGAACATTTTATGAAGGCATAAAAAAGGCTATTTCTTCAATAGATGGGATCAATTTTTTAATCCAAAAAGAAAAATAATTAGCGTAAACTGAATCGAGCAGTGGAATACTTAATACTAGGCAAGGTACTGGAAGGCAATTGGTTAGTTGTGGTCCCTTGTCTCTGGCTCATCTTGTGATTGGAACCTGCACATTGTTATATTCTTAGCACAATTGTATTTCTTAAATATCACATGATCAGATCATCACAAGAAATAATGCGTTACCGAGTGTTGCTCCTTGTTTAGATCTACTGACAACATGAGGTCAAAGGTTGTTCCTAACTAGGCAAGATATCACCTATCCAACTGCATATGCACCACCACTCCATTCACTATTTATGGGATTGCTGGAGATAGCGGGGTACAGTGCTCAGCTATCTCAAGTAGTCCAGTATCCAATTAGCATGTGTGATCTCGGCTTCATTATAAAGGGGCATTTCAGAGCGCTGTTCACAGTACGGGTGGAGTTCCCAATAGTCGGCTCCCCAGAGATCAACAAGTTATCGCTTAACCTGTGGATACATGATGACTTTGCCAGAAGGAAATAATTATCCTTTAAGATATGATATTGTATTGGATAATTAAATTAATCATTTAGAAAGTAGTTAAAAAATTATATAGTATAATTTAAGCATTTTTTTTCTTTAGTGTACATACAGTGGCATGTAAAAGTCTAGGCACCCCTGGTCAAAATTGCTGCTATTGTGAACAGTTAAGAAAGTTGAAGATTAAATTATCTCTAAAAGGGCTAAACTTAAAGGGAATCTGTCACCCCCAAAATCGAAGGTGAGCTAAGCCCACCAGCATCAGTGGCTTATCTACAGCATTCTGTAATGCTGTAGATAAGCCCCAATGTATCCTGAAAGATGAGAAAAAGAGGTTAGATTATACTCACCCAGGAGCGGTCCCGGTCTGGTTCTGGTCCAATGGGCATCCCAGTCCGGTCCGGGGCCTCCCATTTTCTTACGATGACGCAGGTGCCGGGCTTCTCTGACCTTTCCTGGCGCCTGCGCACTGCAGTACTTTGCTCTGCCCTCAACAGGGCAGACAAAATACGCCTGCGCCAGAGCTGCGGCGTGGACAAGAAGAGGACGTCATCGTAAGAAGATGGAAGGCCCCGGACCGGACCACGACACCCATCGGACCAGAACCAGACCGGGACCGCCCCTGGGTGAGTATAATCTAACCTCTTTTTTCTCATCATTCAGGATACATCGGGGGCTTATCTACAGCATTACAGAATGCTGTAGATAAGCCCCTGATGCTGGTGGGCTTAGCTCACCTTCGATTTTGGGGGTGACAGGTTCCCTTTAAGGAAGGCACATGCTGAAGCTTCCAAAGGACATTCTAGAAACATGATTCCATAAAGAGTTATGGAGATACTATGCGTCCTAGCCATACATCGTTTATTCTAAAATGGATGATACCAGAATGTACCGCATCTTTATAAAAAATGGAGAAGACCAGAATGTACCTTATCTTTATAAACCACCGAGAACTCTCAAATTTTAATATAATTTTTGTTTGAGGGATTTTCATTCTTACTTCCTTTGAAAATTCTTCCAGTTCTGTGAGATTCCTGAATCATCTTGCATTCACTGCTATTTTGAGATCTACAGATTTTCAATGATGTTCAGATCAGGGGACAGTGAGGGCCATGGAAAAACCTTCAGCTTGCGCCTTTTGAGGTAGTCTATTGTGGATTTTGACGTGTGTTTAGGATCATTATCTATGTTTAGAAGCCATTCTCTTTTCAACTTAAGCTATTTAACATATAGTGTTATGTTTGCATCAATAATTTGTTGAAATTTCATTGAATCCATTCTTACCTTTACCCAAATGCTTAATGGTTGTCGATGTTCTTTTCCTGAAATTCTGTGCCCTTTTTTCTCCACACATACCTTTGATCATTGTATTAAAAAAATTCCTTTTTTAACCTCATCGGTCCACATTTCTTTTGCTACATTTCGAATTTAAGAAAGGGCAACTTGAAAAAGCTTTGCTATCTTCTTCTAGCCTTCTACTACTTTGTGGGCTTCCACTATTTTTATTTTCAGAGTGCTAGGCGTCTGCTTAGAAGAACCCATGGCTGCTGTTTTTTTTAACAAGATTACAGGAGGGCTGGGTTTTTATAAGGCTGGGAAATTTGCAGCACCTGGCCTTTCTTATTGATGATAGTGAACAAGCCATAACACTAACAGTCTAATTAAGGTCTGAAACTTGGTCAAAGTTATCTGAGCACACAAATCTCCATGGGTGCCCATAAGACGTAGATACCAAATCTATGCAGACAATTCAGGAAAAAAGTGTTTGTCTCTAATAAGGTCATCCCTAGGAATGTTTTATAAATGACAAAAGAATGAAAATTAATAATTACATTTAAACAGATCTGTTGGGTTTCCCGTTCTACATGTATATTCGGCTTTATATAACCGGGTGAAATAATAACTTTGGCAACATATATTTTTCCATTATTTAATGCCATATTTCCATGTACAAAAAAGTTTATATGGTGCTAGGAGTCATAATGAAAGTCTTTCTGTTTTTTTCTGGTGATTGTCAGATCGCCCTGTTTGTAGATACAGTCTCCTATCAGTCCATGGGTAGTATAAGCAAAACTCATACCCTTTCTGTATGGTGCCCTCACATAGAGGAGTGTAGTAAACTATGCACGTGAAATCAATTTAAAAGGAAGGGTAAGAAGATTGTAACTTTTGCGGTTTCTACAACAATCCCAGCAAATTTTTGAAAACTAGGTAGGGTTTGGGTGAGATGAGGCGTCTCTGAACACGGTTCACAAATTCATCATAATTTACCCCAAAAAGTGATGCAAGTTATGACAGAAATGTACTCCAGTCTCTGACTGGAGTACATTTCTTTCACTGGTATATCACAGCTGTTTTGGGGGTATCTTACTTCAGTGCACTCTTCATCAAGACTTTATGAATCAGGAGCTATGATTAAAAAATATAGAAACAATAGAATCAGAGCATGATAATGAACATTATTTTAGAATGTTACAAATACTTATTTGTCAAATTAAATTAAAAAATGTATCGGAACTTGGCCCGTATCAAAGGGGTTATTTGGGACTAATAGGTTATCGAGATTAGACTAGTGTGGGTCCAACTTCTGGCTCCTCCACAATCAGCTGTTTGAAGGGGCATTGCTTAAGCAGTGACCGTGCCTGGTATTCCATCTTACTACATCTTCAGTTGAATGAGATTGATCTGTAATTCCAAACCTTAATTGTATGGAGGTTTTCTTGATAAGCCATGGAGGGCACGGGTCGTTCACTGCCGTCCCCACTGATCAAATAGCGATGGCCTATACTATTTTTACCGTTAATGTCAAATGATCGCCAATCGGCAACATCTTTTCTGATGTGTGGTTGTTTAATAACCTCTTTAGATAAGCTGACTGCACTTCAGTAGTAGATCAGTCAGTGCACATAGGCTACCATTGTTCTTAAAAGTACATTTCATGTTTTCACAGGACAATGTTTATCCAAGAACGATGAACATTTAAGCAAGTCAAAAGATTATTTCACCTGATGAACGTTCAGTTTGGGGTTTTTCAATAATTGAGCTTGAAGACTTTTTAGTGGAAAGGATATTGGTTAAAGAGGACTTTTCACAATACTTCCCACATTGAACTGGAAACATAATGTAATAATGGCTGCAGAGAGGAGTAAAACGTTTTTATTTTTTTTTAATTTTATTTTAATTTTGCCTCTTCATTGCGGAGATATTAGCAATCAATTATTTGGCACTTAATGAGTTAACTTTAGTCAAGTCCAAGTGGGCGGTATAAGATAGTTTTTGCTGGGGATGTGCACTTCTGCCTTTTGTATGACACTGACCAATCATAAGCAGGTGGTAACATAGAAGAGCAAAAAGATCTGTGATGTCATCGGGTCACATGACCTGAGTCCGCAGATCTTGCCAGATGAAGTGTGCAGTCTTTTGCAGTGAGGAGCATTTATCTTCAGTGCTTATTAAGGCTGGACAATCTGGCTGGCAGAACCTGTGAACTTTGGTCATGTTATCCTGATGACATCCTTCTTCACTTGTATGTTTCTGCCTGCTTATGATTGGTCAGTGTAATACAGGAGGCAGATGTTCTCGCCCCCAGCAAAAGCTAATCTAATAACATCCACTTGGACTTAACTAAAGGAAACTCATTAGGCGCCAAATATTTGATTGCTAATATCCCAAAACAGAGAGATGAAATTTAGAAGAAAAAGAACATACCTTTTTATTCCACACTGTAACCACTATTACATGGTGTGCCCAGTTCATCATGAAACATTTGGTGAATGCTACTCTTTAGCTATAGTTTATACTGTAGCTTGTATCCAGCTCAGTATATAACTTTGCCCCCACTACATTTACTAACCATGTAAATGAAATTACCATCTCATGTGATGGTGTTGGCATTGATACTAATTGAAAAACACATGGTCTAAAAATGAAAGAATAAAAGCCGATCAAATCTTAGCAAAGACTTTGTTTTTCTTTTTTACAAATTATAAAATGTTACTGTTAGGGACCATGGTGTAGAATGTAAGATTAGGTATGATTGGAGCCAGTGATTCCTTTGATGTTTTTTTTAAAGAGCTAGAGATTTGTGCCATATTTATTGCATTAAAGAGTTTAAAGTAAGTCTGCGCTTTCTTGTATTTAAAAGGGTTTTCCCACCAGAAAAGTTCATTTTAATTATTAGATATTGGAATAATAATAATTTCCACAAATTGGATGTGTTCAAAAAATCTTCCTGTGTTGAGATAATCGTATAAATGTGCCCCTGCTGTGTACTGTGGAACATGGTTAACAAATACTACATCTCCTGGCAAGGGAAGGACACCAAAAAGAGAGTATACAGACACTACAGTACAGGATCACAGCTGATTCTTTTTATGAAGCAAAACATTTCACTGCTTGTTTTTAAGCAATGTTTTACCTGAAAGAAATAATCAGCTGTGATCCCATGCTGTCCTCTCTGTATACTTTCTTTTGTGTCCCAGAAGATGTGGTATGATCATTATAAAATTATCTCAGCACAGGGATATTAATTTTTAACTCATCCAATTGTGGAAATTATTATTATTCCAAGATCTGTTGATTAAAATGTTGTTTAAAATTAACTTTGTTAAAGGGAAAACCCGTTTAAGTATGCCAGTCAAAGTGAGAGATTTAAGTTGGACAAGCCAACTTATTTTAGTGAAATCTGTATTTATTATATACGTAATATTCCAGATGCTTACTTTATCAATTTAACCAAATCTTGCTAAAACTGTGCCGCTAATTATAGACCTGTCTCTAATCTTCCCTTCATCTCTAAACTCCTCGAACGCCTGGTCCACTCCCGTCTTACCCGCTATCTCTCAGATAACTCTCTTCTCGACCCTCTTCAATCTGGCTTCCGCTCTTTACACTCTACTGAAACTGCCCTCACTAAAGTCTCTAATGACCTACTAACAGCTAAATCTAATGGTCACTACTCCATGCTAATTCTCTTGGATCTCTCTGCAGCATTCTACACTGTGGATCATCAGCTCCTCCTCACTATGCTCCGCTCCATCGGCCTCAAGGACACCGTTCTCTCCTGGTTCTCCTCCTATCTCTCTGACCGATCCTTCACTGTATGTTTTGCTGGTTCCTCCTCCTCTCACCTTCCCCTTACTGTTGGGGTTCCTCAAGGATCAGTCCTAGGCCCCCTACTCTTCTCGTTGTATACTGCCCCTATTGGACAAACAATCAGTAGATTTGGTTTCCAGTACCATCTCTATGCTGACGACACCCAATTATACACTTCTGCTCCCGATATCACACCGACCTTTTTAGAAAACACCAGTGATTGTCTTACCGCTGTCTCTAACATCATGTCCTCCCTCTATCTGAAACTAAACCTGTCAAAAACTGAACTCCTCGTGTTCTCTCCCTCTACTAACCTACCTTTGCCTGACATTGCCATCTCCGTGTGCGGTTCCACCATTACTTCAAAGCAACATGCCCGCTGCCTTGGGGTCCTACTTGATTCTGACCTTTCATTCACCCCCTACATCCGATCACTGGCTCGCTCTTCTTACCTGCATCTCAAAAACATTTCTAGAATTCGCCCTTTTCTTACTTTCGACTCTGCAAAAACTCTGACTGTTTCACTTATTCATTCTCGTCTGGACTATTGTAACTCTCTACTAATCGGCCTCCCTCTTGCAAAACTCTCCCCGCTCCAATCTGTCCTGAATGCTGCAGCCAGGATCATATTCCTCACCAACCGTTACACCGATGCCTCTACCCTGTGCCAGTCATTACACTGGCTACCCATCCACTCCAGAATCCAGTACAAAACTACTACCCTCATCCACAAAGCACTCCATGGCTCAGCACCACCCTACATCTCCTCTCTGGTATCAGTCTACCACCCTACCCGTGCCCTCCGCTCCGCTAATGACCTCAGGTTAGCATCCTCAATAATCAGAACCTCCCACTCCCGTCTCCAAGACTTTACACGTGCTGCGCCGATTCTTTGGAATGCACTACCTAGGTTAATACGATTAATCCCCAATCCCCACAGTTTTAAGCGTGCCCTAAAAACTCATTTGTTCAGACTGGCCTACCGCCTCAATGCATTAACCTAACGATCCCTGTGTGGCCTATTTATAATAAAAAAAAAAAAAAAAAAAAAAAAAGGTTCCTCGCATCATGTTCTCATACACTTTATGCAGTATTAGCCCTCTGTGTCTGTACTGCTACATACTTAGGCAGTTAACTGGTTCATGCAGCTTTACATGAACACCTGAGCCTTACACTATAGCTGGTCCGAATAACTAAAGCAATTGTTACCATCCACCTCTCGTGTCTCCCCTTTTCCCCATAGTTTGTAAGCTTGCGAGCAGGGCCCTCACTCCTCCTGGTATCTGTTTTGAACTGTATTTCTGTTATGCTGTAATGTCTATTGTCTGTACAAGTCCCCTCTATAATTTGTAAAGCGCTGCGGAATATGTTGGCGCTATATAAATAAAAATTATTATTATATTATTATTATAATCTTTAACCAACCCCTATCTATATGTATGGCCAACTTAAATAGGCACCGTCCTACAGCATTGTTGACTTTCTTTTGGTAATCATGAGGATTTACTTTTCTCATTTTCTAAGCTTGCCAATCAAAGAAGAAAAGCATTTTCTTTAAAACAGATATGACTTCAACTTTTCTTTTTATCCGCTTTCGTTGGTACAGAAAGATAAAATATCCACTTTATTGTAGAATTCTCCTCCTGCAATGTGTTCCTCTTCCAAGCATTGACAGTCTTTCTTGCACCTTAAAATATAGAACTTCAGAGACAGCGCCATTGTTCATCATAAATACTGTAGATATATGCAGCTCTCACAAAAAATGTAGAAACAAATTTAAAGCTTTATGTGAGACTCACATTGATCCATCTATCTTTTCTTTTGCGTAGCTAGAGGATTTATGAATGCCATATCAACGGAGAGAAGTGTTTTTTTCAGAAACTCATTTTATACAAGGCCCTTTGATGTACAGTGGAAAGTGATCCAAGTAGTATTTTCTTTAGTTTGTTATTTAAGTTAGTTTCTATTGAGGGAGACGTGCATTTGATTTACATTGACGTTAATGGACAAAAACATTTTTATCTATAACTAGTGTTCACCCTACTTTAACATAGAACACGTATGTAATCTGAGCTGTATACAGGGTGTTTCAAAAAGAATGATGCAAAATTATAGCCTCGGTATTCATAGCTGAGAGAACATAGCACACATTTTTTAACATGAACAGTCACATTATTTAGCTAAGTATTATTTATTCACTATAAATGTTCAAAGTGGTGATTTCCACTGGTGACATGACAGATATCGAGGTGGTAGTCCAGTACTGTTCAGATGCATGCAACCATGTGCTTGGATGTGGCCTCCACTGTGATGTCTCAGTCATTCAGATCTTGTGGCTGGGGGCAGACAAAACTGTTGTAACCCCACAGAAAAAAAAAGTTGCAGGGTGTTAGATCTGGTGATCGTGGAGGCCAGCGCAACATTGATGAATCAATTTCAGACAATGCATCACTGCAACAGTGGAGTCCATATCCGAGGATATGCTGGATAGAACTATCGCCTAGACATCTGCCATGTCACCGAAGGAAATCACTTTGAACATTTGTAGTGTATAGATAAAACTTGGAGAGTCAATACATTTGTGATATGTCAACTCCGTTAGGCGGCATGGTGTCTCAGTGGTTAGCACTGAAGCCTCGCAGCGCTGGGGTCCTGGGTTCAAATCCCACCAAATACAATATCTCAATAAATTTGTATGTTCTCCCTGTGTTTGCATGGGTTTCCTCTGAGTTCTCTGGTTTCTTCCCACACTCCAAAGACATACTAATAGGGAATTTAGATTGTGAGCCCCAATGGGAACAGTGATGATAATGTTTTAACCCCTGTAGGTATGCCTAAGATCGCCTCCTGCTGTTTGATGCGGGATCCATAGATGAGCCTGAAACTTTTCCAGCACAAGTCAGCTGATTCCATCAGCTGATATGTGCCCCTAACAGCGACGGGTGGAATCACGATCCACCTGCAGCTGTTAACATATTCAATGCCGCTGTCAATCTCTGACATCTGCATTTAACATGATTGCAGGGTCGCCCATGGGTTGGCAGGACAACCTGGGGTCTGCAGGAGACCTCTGTAGTTGTCATCACCAAAGGTGATAGCGGGGCTGCATAAAAAAAATAGAAGTTTTAATTTTGCCCCATTTAAAATAAAACAATTAAAAATATATATATACCGGTATATACACAGACATACCGTATTTTCCGGCGTATAAGACGTCTTTTTGACCCCTAAAAATTGTCCTAAAAGTCGGGGGTCATCTTATACGCCGGGTACGGCGTGTGCAGGGAGCGATCCTGCATTTTGGCGTGTGGTTCCTAGGGTCTGGAGGAGAGGAGACTCTCCTTCAGGCCCTGGGATCCATATTCATGTAAAAAATAAAGAATAAAAATAAAAAACATGGATATACTCACCCTCGGACGGGCCCTGGCTCACAGCGCTGCTAGTGTCTCCCTCCGTTCCTGAGAATGCGGTGAGTGAAGGACCTTCAATGACGTCGCGGTCACATGAGCGGTCAGGTTTTTTTTATTTTTTACATGAATATGGATCCCAGGGCCTGAAGGAGAGTCTCCTCTCCTCCAGACCCTAGGAACCACACGCCGTATAACATGACTGGGCGTATAAGATGACCCCCGTCTTATACGGAGGGCATATCCAAAATTCCATATTTTATATGGAAAAGTTGGGGGTCGTCTTATATGCCCAGTCGTCTTATATGCCAGAAAATACGGTATATATATATATATATATATATATATATATATATATATATATATGTATATATATATATATACACACACATATTTGCTATTGCCGCAATCACAATCGCCCGATCTGTCAATATATAAAAATAATTAATCTGGTCGGTAAACGACATAACGAGAAAGAGTCAAAAACACCAGAATTACGTTTTTTTGGTCGCCATAACATTGCATTAAAATGCAATAATGGGCGATCAAAAAATCCTACCTATGCCAAAATAGTGTCAATAAAAACGTCAGCTCGGCACTCACCCAGCCACAGATCACAAAAAATAGAGACGCTACAGGTCTCGGAAAATGACAACATTTTTTTTTTTTTACAAACCTAGGATTTTTTTTCACCATTTAAATAAAAAAGAACCTATACGGATTCGGTATCTATGAACTTGTAACAACTTGGAAAATCATAATGGCAGGTCACTTTTAGCATTTAGTTAACATGGTAAAAAAAAAAAACTATTGTGGAATTCTACTTTTTTTGCAAGTTCACCGCACTTTGAATTTTTTTCCCGTTTTCCTGTACACTATATGGTAAAACCAGTGGTGTAATTTAAAAGCAAAACTCAAAAAACAAGCCCTCACATGGCCATATTGATGGAAAAAATAAAAAGTTATGGCTCTGGAGCAAAAAAACAAAAGCTCAAAAATGGAAAAACCCAAGGTAGTGATGCTGTTAAAACGCTGTGGACTAAATGGTGCTACATGAGAGAGCAAAATAAATAAGAAAAGTCTGTTTTTTTCTCATTGACAAATGGAGGTACTCATAGTGAACCTCTACTCTGTTATCTATCTCAAAGGAATTTTGTATAGGGACAGGTAATCATGTAATAGTATTTTCTGGATGAGTCTAGCTGCTTGCTATATCTTCTACCATCAATCTTATCATTTTCCCATTCATATTTTCACTGACGAGATCGGAGTGAATCCCAGGTTCTAGTCAACCCTGGTTTAAAAAAAAAAAATCCCACTGGCCTAGTCTCTATCTTCGAGAGCTTTTTGTCAATCATGCACTATTTCGAAGCAGTCACTATCTGTCCTGATTAAGATCAATCCAGATGTAGGGGATATCACTTAAAGCAATGGCGATATTCAAGTGGCTGATGACTGGGAGCTCAAGTATCAGTTTCTGTCAGTGGCGTAGAGAGAACCTTATTGGCACTGCTTTGTGATTAGTTAAGATCACTGTTGGGGCGGCAATGGTATTGCCATTTTTTTCTTCTGTTCCGATACTGTTATAATGGCTCTACACTGTGGGAGATCTGTTACGCTATTACTACTGTGTTGGTATAACTAATAACTGTGTTTATGTTGTCCCACTTCATTATTAACTGTTAATTATTGTAGATATCTGCTATAAATTGCTGTTAGTTCTAGAAAATATCTATACAAATAAAGTATAATAATAGCATGTCGTCCAAAACATCTGTCCATTTTTCATTCTTAAATAAATGTAACCATATGACTTTAATTCTTTGACGATTCCTATCCTTATCTGCTGTGTATATAGTCTCCACCTTTATTTTCCTGGAAACTTTCATTTTGTCCCCCTCTTTTTCTTCCCCTTTGTCCTATAGATTAAAAAGACAACTGCTTTTGAAAAATTGATGATTGTTTAGGCCTCTTTTCTGTGGTTGAAGTGTTAGGGCGCTTTCACATTGTGATCCGGCAACCCGTTCGGTGGCCCCATTCAGCCTTACATCTGAACCCCCTCTGCTTAACGGGATTGGACTTATGTGCCGACGAGGCCATAGACTATAATGGTGCCGGCAGAACGAAGGTTCCCTCTGCAGTGCATCATTTTCGAGTGTGTATGCCTACTGGAGGCGGACACCCAAATGTAGTAGACTGCGTCTTAGGGCTGAGTCGGACTGCCGTATAACTAGTGCGGGGATCGCATCGCACTGCACGGACTGGCCCGACACCTCTCCTGACCTGAGCAAGACAGCATGATGTATTTCTATGCAGCTGTCAAGCTAAAATCAGGAGAGCCGACAGCCAGTACGAGGTTTACGATGCGATTCTCACATGAGAAATATGGCAGTCTGTCTCTGCCCTTAATGCCGCCTCCAGTAGGTGTATATGCCCAAAAATTATGCATGGCAGAGCGTACTCTCGCTCTGCCGGTACCATTATTATCTATGGACCCATCAACGCTACTTTCGAATCCTGTTTTGCGGTGGGTTCAGACATAAGCCCTGACAGGGCTACCGAATGGGTGGCAGTACGTAGTGTGAACCCACCTTAAAAAAAACCACCATGGTTCTAACTAACCTGTACTTAGCCCCATTGTTCACCAATACCCTTCCACTCCTAACACACCATCGAAACTATGTAGAAAACGAAGGTGGGAAAGACCCTTACTTCTCTGACATTTTCTGGTCCTCCCAAGTGTCTATTTTTATTTTTTTATGTGATTCCCAAATATACTGGTATGTTAAGATTTTACCATAACCAATTAAAAAAAAAACTAAAAACCATTAGAAATATTATAGACCAGTGATAAATACATGGAACCGTGCAATACAATGTAATTGCCCTGAAGCTGCAGAGCGTTGTGTGATATGCATATTATGATTTCATTCACTTACCCAACCCATTCTCCTCCATTTTCAGCCTCAGGACCCTGTGAGGGAGAGATGGAATGGACAAACAGTCAAAACACAGAATAATGACAAGGTTATATTCTACGTTTGTAAAAATGCAATTGTTCAATGTTGAATGATAGACTCAGGCTGTAAAATTAGTTAAGTAGGACAGAATCATACAATGCAATATGTGATAATCAGTTTTATTTAAGGGAAAAAAGTTTTGGGCATAGAAAATACATCTGTGCGTTATGTTCTTCTACTTTTAGTATTAGAATTGATTTAGGGTGTTTTTTTCTACTTTATTTCTAGTTATTCTTCATATGTGCATTTCAGGTTGAGCTTAAAAGTGCTAAAATGAACTGACTGCATACTATCCAATACCTAGCCTGTATGCAGTAAACTCCTAAGCTCCCTCTTCTTGTGGCTTCAGGCTCTCAAAATGTATTTATTCCATTGTCTATGCAAGGAATTTGAATCTATACATCAGAAAAAATAACAGACATCATCCATTGTGAAGATTACATAAGAAGATAATCATTACACATTTGTGGGCTTTTTTAGGCCACAAAGTAGTTGTGGATATTCACTGTAAAGAATAGCTGTCGCTTGCTCAAAGAATTGAGCTAAATGCCTTGTAAAAATCTCTGAGCTTGCCTGATCCTACCATTCTTTTCGTTTTGCGCTGCTTTACTCCTTTACAGAGGTATCCACTTTTGTTTCTTCTGGAGCACAGTATGTGAAATCTTTGCTTGTAGTCCAACTGGGCGTTTTTTTAGAGTTTTGTCTCGGGGATGTGTGATTTTATCCCTCCCTCCCAGATGCTGCCAATCACATCTCAGCTGCATCAGAGACTGCTAGATTTGCTGCCGATCTGTGATTGGCAGCATCAGTATGGGAGGGATGAAAGTGCATATTCCCAGAGAAGACTGTAAAGAAACGCCCAGTTGGACTGCAGAGTAGAGATTTCCCATTGTGCACTCCAGAAGAAACAAATGTAAATATCTTTGCAATCGAGTGACGCAGCAAAAAACAGAAAACAACAGCAAAATCAGGAGAGCTGAGAGATTTTTACAGGTTATTTATCTTTATTTTTTAAGAGACAGATTCTATTTAAGGATCCCCTCAGACACCAAGTGACTATTTTGCACTTAATAAGTATTGGTCCAAATATTTTTAAACTGTTGTTTAGGAATACAAGCCATTTTTATATGTGACTTACATTTTCAAGTGTAAACATGGGCTTTAATATACCGTATAATATATATATATATATATATATATATATATATATATATATATATATATATATATATATGTGTATATATATAAATAGTGAGCATTTAGTAATAGTAAAATGTCATTTCTTTAGTCCTACAAATTCAAAAGCTATGTTTGAACCCTTAGTTACAAGAGAAACGACAGCTTCTCCTTATCTCAACATTACTATATACTGCATGACATGAGAGGTTGCTGAAAATAGACCATCCCTTAAAATTATATTTTTATACTTATTTTTCATGAAGCAAGAATAATTTGCTTCATTCTGTAGCTAGCAAGAGTTTATATGTTGCTGTAATATTATGATTAGTGATGAGTGAGTGTACGCGTTGCTCGGGTTTTCTCGAGCACGCTCGGGTGACCTCCGAGTATTTATGACTGCTCGGAGATTTAGTTTTCATGATTTACAGCTACTAGCCAGGCTGAGTACATGTGGGGGTTGCCTGGTTGCTAGGGAATCCCCACATGTAATCAAGCAGGCTAACAGCTGTAAATCATTCAGCTGCAGGGATGAAAACTAAATCTCGGAGCAGTCATAAATACTTGGAGGTCACCCGAGCGTGCTCGAGAAAACCCGAGCAACGAGTATACTCGCTCATCACTAGTTATGATGTCTCTTTCAGTTTTCTGTTCCTAGAAATTCTGAAATCAGAATTAGGCCAAATTCAGGCATCCGTGAACCACAGTCCATATATGATCTGGCTGCAGGTCTCCTGACCAGATCTCCACGGCCTCATAGGCATATATGAATCTGTTGAGGTTGAGTCCGGAGACCCGTCTGTACTTACACAAACTGTATTACATGGATCGCTGAATTACATTCCATACAGTTTACTTTACTTGCTCCCTCAGATATAAGCAGAAATAGGGGTTCCTGTTTTGTATGAAAGACATAGACCTAGACATAGACCAGCTGCTTCGAAAGCATCACCAAACCTGCCTGTAGGACATTATTGCAAGAGAGCTTGGCTGAGTAGATTACACAAGAAGGAAAACACACAGCAAGTCAGCAGGATCTAGGAGCAACATGGCAGATGTGACAACCTACATGGTGAGCTGCAGCATGTGCTACATGTTCACAGATCGACCAGAAGAAGAATTAAATTTCACCTGTCAGAAGTGTAGACTAGTGGCTCTTTTAGAAGAAAAGGTGCGGGGTCTGGAAGAAAGAATAGCAACTTTGAAACTCATCAAAGAGAATGAAGACTTTCTAGACAGAACAGAAGCATCTCTACTGGTCACAGAAGGTGCAAAAAGTGTCAGAGAACCTCCAAAAGCAGATGAGTGGAAGCATGTGACCAAAAGAAGCAAGAAGACCATGGAGAAATCACCAACCACACAACTGAAGAACCGATATCAAATCTTTGTAGAGGATGAAGATGGCACACCTAAGAATGAAGCAATACCAGCAAGCAAAAAAGAAAAGGGCACACAGCAACAAGTGACAGCAAAAAGTACAGCCAAGAAGCAACGAAGAGTGGTGGTGGTGGGAGACTCACTACTGAGAGGCACCGAAGCAGCCATCTGCAGACCGGACATAACTGCAAGAGAAGTATGCTGCCTTCCAGGTGCGATGATCAAGGATGTGACCGATAGGATACCAAAGCTCTTCAGCTCCAAGGACGTCCACCCATTTCTTCTGATACATGTTGGCACCAATGACACGGCAAGGAAGGACCTACCGACAATCTGCAAGGACTTTGAAGAGTTGGGGAAGAAAGTAAAGGAACTGGATGCACAGGTAGTTTTTTCTTCTATCCTTCCAGTAGACGGGCATGGCACCAGGAGATGGAACAGGATCCTTGATGCAAACAACTGGCTAAGACGATGGTGCAGACAACAAGGATTTGGATTCCTGGACCACGGTGTGAATTACTGGTATGATGGACTCCTCGCCAGAGACGGACTACACCTCAACAAACCTGGGAAACACACATTCGCCAGAAGACTCGCTACACTCATCAGGAGGGCGTTAAACTAGAAGAAGAGGGGACGGGAAGAAAAACATTAGACTCGAACAAAGACGACCCAGGAAAACATACTCAGAAGGGAGGTAAGAACATTTCTAAAACAATCCACAGTGAGGAGATTGGAACAAAACAAAATCCTCTAAACTGCATGCTCGCAAACGCCAGAAGCCTGACAAACAAGATGGAAGAACTAGAAGCAGAAATATCTACAGGTAACTTTGACATAGTGGGAATAACCGAGACATGGTTAGATGAAAGCTATGACTGGGCAGTTAACTTACAGGGTTACAGTCTGTTTAGAAAGGATCGTAAAAATCGGAGAGGAGGAGGGGTTTGTCTCTATGTAAAGTCTTGTCTAAAGTCCACTTTAAGGGAGGATATTAGCGAAGGGAATGAGGATGTCGAGTCCATATGGGTTGAAATTCATGGAGGGAAAAATGGTAACAAAATTCTCATTGGGGTCTGTTACAAACCCCCAAATATAACAGAAAGCATGGAAAGTCTACTTCTAAAGCAGATAGATGAAGCTGCAACCCATAATGAGGTCCTGGTTATGGGGGACTTTAACTACCCGGATATTAACTGGGAAACAGAAACCTGTGAAACCCATAAAGGCAACAGGTTTCTGCTAATAACCAAGAAAAATTATCTTTCACAATTGGTGCAGAATCCAACCAGAGGAGCAGCACTTTTAGACCTAATACTATCTAATAGACCTGACAGAATAACAAATCTGCAGGTGGTTGGGCATTTAGGAAATAGCGACCACAATATTGTGCAGTTTCACCTGTCTTTCACTAGGGGGACTTGTCAGGGAGTCACAAAAACATTGAACTTTAGGAAGGCAAAGTTTGAACAGCTTAGAGATGCCCTTAATCTGGTAGACTGGGACAATATCCTCAGAAATGAGAATACAGATAATAAATGGGAAATGTTTAAGAACATCCTAAATAGGCAGTGTAAGCGGTTTATACCTTGTGGGAATAAAAGGACTAGAAATAGGAAAAACCCAATGTGGCTAAACAAAGAAGTAAGACAGGCAATTAACAGTAAAAAGAAAGCATTTGCACTACTAAAGCAGGATGGCACCATTGAAGCTCTAAAAAACTATAGGGAGAAAAATACTTTATCTAAAAAACTAATTAAAGCTGCCAAAAAGGAAACAGAGAAGCACATTGCTAAGGAGAGTAAAACTAATCCCAAACTGTTCTTCAACTATATCAATAGTAAAAGAATAAAAACTGAAAATGTAGGCCCCTTAAAAAATAGTGAGGAAAGAATGGTTGTAGATGACGAGGAAAAAGCTAACATATTAAACACCTTCTTCTCCACGGTATTCACGGTGGAAAATGAAATGCTAGGTGAAATCCCAAGAAACAATGAAAACCCTATATTAAGGGTCACCAATCTAACCCAAGAAGAGGTGCGAAACCGGCTAAATAAGATTAAAATAGATAAATCTCCGGGTCCGGATGGCATACACCCACGAGTACTAAGAGAACTAAGTAATGTAATAGATAAACCATTATTTCTTATTTTTAGTGACTCTATAGCGACAGGGTCTGTTCCGCAGGACTGGCGCATAGCAAATGTGGTGCCAATATTCAAAAAGGGCTCTAAAAGTGAACCTGGAAATTATAGGCCAGTAAGTCTAACCTCTATTGTTGGTAAAATATTTGAAGGGTTTCTGAGGGATGTTATTCTGGATTATCTCAATGAGAATAACTGTTTAACTCCATATCAGCATGGGTTTATGAGAAATCGCTCCTGTCAAACCAATCTAATCAGTTTTTATGAAGAGGTAAGCTATAGACTGGACCACGGTGAGTCATTGGACGTGGTATATCTCGATTTTTCCAAAGCGTTTGATACCGTGCCGCACAAGAGGTTGGTACACAAAATGAGAATGCTTGGTCTGGGGGAAAATGTGTGTAAATGGGTTAGTAACTGGCTTAGTGATAGAAAGCAGAGGGTGGTTATAAATGGTATAGTCTCTAACTGGGTCGCTGTGACCAGTGGGGTACCGCAGGGGTCAGTATTGGGACCTGTTCTCTTCAACATATTCATTAATGATCTGGTAGAAGGTTTACACAGTAAAATATCGATATTTGCAGATGATACAAAACTATGTAAAGCAGTTAATACAAGAGAAGATAGTATTCTGCTACAGATGGATCTGGATAAGTTGGAAACTTGGGCTGAAAGGTGGCAGATGAGGTTTAGCAATGATAAATGTAAGGTTATACACATGGGAAGAGGGAATCAATATCACCATTACACACTGAACGGGAAACCACTGGGTAAATCTGACAGGGAGAAGGACTTGGGGATCCTAGTTAATGATAAACTTACCTGGAGCAGCCAGTGCCAGGCAGCAGCTGCCAAGGCAAACAGGATCATGGGGTGCATTAAAAGAGGTCTGGATACACATGATGAGAGCATTATACTGCCTCTGTACAAATCCCTAGTTAGACCGCACATGGAGTACTGTGTCCAGTTTTGCGCACCGGTGCTCAGGAAGGATATAATGGAACTAGAGAGAGTACAAAGGAGGGCAACAAAATTAATAAAGGGGATGGGAGAACTACAATACCCAGATAGATTAGCGAAATTAGGATTATTTAGTCTAGAAAAAAGATGACTGAGGGGCGATCTAATAACCATGTATAAGTATATAAGGGGACAATACAAATATCTCGCTGAGGATCTGTTTATACCAAGGAAGGTGACAGGCACAAGGGGGCATTCTTTGCGTCTGGAGGAGAGAAGGTTTTTCCACCAACATAGAAGAGGATTCTTTACTGTTAGGGCAGTGAGAATCTGGAATTGCTTGCCTGAGGAGGTGGTGATGGCGAACTCAGTCGAGGGGTTCAAGAGAGGCCTGGATGTCTTCCTGGAGCAGAACAATATTGTATCATACAATTATTAGGTTCTGTAGAAGGACGTAGATCTGGGTATTTATTATGATGGAATATAGGCTGAACTGGATGGACAAATGTCTTTTTTCGGCCTTACTAACTATGTTACTATGTTACTATGTTACCTCTAAGTGCAAATCAATGAGATGTCAGATTTCATAGCACGTAAAGCTCATAAAAGAGCTTTACTATCAACGTAACCCTACAGATGCTAGGGCTCAATGCTATCCATGGAGGCACATTCTATAGGAAAAAGAATAGAAGAGGAGGAATTATTGATGTGTTTGATGTACTGAAATTCACTTGTGACACAATGAACAATTGCTCTTTACTGGTTCTCAAAATGGATATGATTTTAATAATGCATAAAACTTGTTTGTGTCAACAGGGAATAACATTGAATAACTGCAGTGTGCTTTAGGTTTTATGTGCACTTATAGTAAGCGCGTTCAACATACGGCCTTAGAATATCTAGATTTATCTCACTATTATGGGCATTATGATTTTAAATTGCAGTGCTAGCTATAAAACATGTTCTACATGGGTAGAGAAGGTATTCAAATTCACAATTTTTACGGATGACATGAAAGAAGAAGTGCAATATTAATAGTATAGAATCAAATGGACCTCTCTTATAGTTGGATGGGAAAATTCTTGGTATCAGTGATTAAGACCAGTCCATTATCATTGTCTCATATTGTCTCTATTACAGGACCCCCAGAGAGTGTTTGGGTGACTGTAACTATATGAGAAAAGCATTCTATGTCATCTTAATGATTTACCATATAGGCTGTAGGGTTCTAACTAGATCATAGTGCATTTGTATTCTATACTGTTGTGTATGAATTTGGGTGGATTTAAAGGGGTTACCCATCTTTGAAGGACATGTCAGTATTCTCTATCACGGTCTAGGTGGGGCTACCTGAACGTCAGCAAAGAACTACTCCACTAGTGACTCACATTGTGTGCCATAGTGGGCCCCCACCAAGGAAAGCCAATCCTGAGGAATTCCACCATTGTTTTTCCTTGTGGTTAACTAGTCACTGTGGGATTGATCAGCTTGAATAAGCATGATACTTATAAAATGCAGTGACGTTCACTGTTTCCCGCTAGTTGGTATACTCTGTAATATGAACCTGAATGCTGCAGGTTCTTCCATCTTTTCATGTATGTACTTAGTCAATGTGAATGTTGTTAGTGGTGGCTCTACAACAGTGTTTCGAAACTCCTGTCGTCAAGTCCCCTCAACACGTCAAGATTTTGGGATAGATAGAAAACCTGTGGTAATACTGAATGCTCTTAGCATTACAATACGCATGTGAAATATTATGGACATGTAGAAATCTGGCGTGGTGCGGGTACCTGAGGCCAGAAGTTGAGACACTGTTCTTTAAGATATATTTGCTTTATTAAGGTCATGTGTTTGTCTGGCATGGCAAATTGTATGATATTTGAATTTCCATTGAGTGGTGTTCTCATAATTGTACTAATTCATTTCTTGGGTATTGGGTTTATATTATCACTTGTATTGTATGTCGCCTGCTAGATTCAAGGAGTAGCATACCGTAACTTACTGAACCTTTTTGTCTGCACTGATACCTTATATTTTATTTTTTTCTAAATGTAAGCTAGAGTAGACCTATATAACCTGCAGTTTCCTCGCATAAATAGATTAGGAAATATGGCATTTAGGCTAATTACTATTCATATAAAGTCCTGGATTTCTTCAACACATACAACAATTATAGCTGCATGGGGGAAAAATATTGGTATACCTCTTGGATGATGTGTCAGGATGAAATCTCCCCCATTATACATGAACTAAGTAGGTTGTTCTGAATAATCAGGAGTTGTTTTTACAAATTCATGCACGTTTGATATCATAGATCTTGATATTAAAAATATTTTTTCCTCTGATTTATTTTTTAAATATTTTTGTCCTTTTATGGCAAGCAGATTTGGCAGTTGGAGGGGTTCTGAAACCCCTACTGATCTTTCAAAAAATTCCTGAAAAGTGCGCAGCTCAGGAAACAGGAGCACACAGCTCCTGCCGTAGCATGCACACAAAGAGGGCAATAGATAAAATAGAAAAGCAAAAGACCTGTGCCCTACTGTCTTCTAAGCTGCGCACTTCCAAGATTTTTTTGAGCGATCAGTGAGGGTCCCCCATCGGTATTTCAATTAACCCCTTCACGACCTTGCCCTTTTCCGTTTTTGCGTTCTCGTTTTTTACTCTACCTCCTTCCCAGAGCCATAACTTTTTTATTTTTCCGTCAATATGGCCATCTGAGGGCTTGTTTTTTGAGGGACAAGTTTCACTTTTCAACAACATCATTGGTTTTAGCATTTCGTGTACTAGAAAACGGGAAAAAAATTCCAAGTGCGGTGAAATTGCAAAAAAAGTGCAATCCCACACTTGTTTTTTGTTTGGCTTTTTTGCTAGGTTCACTAAATGCTATAACTTACCTGCCATTATAATACTCCAGGTCATTACGAGTTCATAGACACCAAACATATCAAGGATACGTTTTATCTAAGTGGTAAAAAAAATTGCGCAATTTTCCGTTACCCGTAGCGTCTCCATTTTTCCGGATCTAGGGTCAGGTGAGAGCTTATTTTTTGTGTGCTGAGCTGGCATTTTTAATGATACCACTTTTGTGCAGATACGTTCTTTTGATCGCCCGTTATTACATTTTAATGCAATGTCGTGGCGACCAAAAAAACGTAATTCTGGCGTTTCTAATTTTTTTCTCGCTGCGCCATTTAGCAATCAGGTTAATCCATTTTTTTATTGATAGTTCGGGGGATTCTGAACGCGGCGATACCAAATATGTGTAAGTTTTTTTAATTTTTTTACTGTTTTATTTTGAATGGGGCGAAAGGGGGTGATTTAAACTTTTATATTTTTTCATTTTTTTTTCATATTTTTTAAAACTTTTTTTAACTTTTGCCATGCTTCAATAGCTTCCATGGGAGGCTAGAAGCTGGCACAACTGGATTGGCTCTGCTACATAGCAGCAATCATCAGATCGCTGCTATGTAGCCGAATTGCAGGCTTGCTATGAGCGCCGACCACAGGGTGGCGTTCACAGCAGGCCGGCATCAGTAACCATAGAGGTCTCAGGGACCTCTATGGTTACCATGCTGATGCATCGCCGACCCTCGGTCATGTGACGGTGATGCGATCATTTCCGGCCGCGCAGCCAGAAGCGCTAGTTAAATGTTGCTGTCAGCGTTTGACAGCGGCATTTAACTGGTTAATAGCGGCGGGTGAATCGCGATTTCACCCGCTGCTATTGCGGGCACATGTCAGCTGTTCAAAACAGCTGACATGTCCCGGCTTTGAGGTGGGCTCAGTGCCGGAGCCCACATCAAAGCAGGGGACCCGACCTCCGCATTAATAATCGGGAAGGGGACAGTAAAATAAATAAAAAATATTACCAAAAGTTTATTAACTCGTTAAAGTGTTTCCAAAATTATTTAAAGGAGATTTCTCAGAATTTACCTTTAACTGAACCCCTTATTAATCGTGGCATTAACCATAGGGTCATGCATCATAATGGAGTTAAATATGTGTAAATATAATTTACAATTTATATTGTTTTACATCTTACAGCCTCCTCCACAAATTTATGACAAGCAGCTGGATGAAAGGGAACATACAATTGAAGAATGGAAAGGTACGCTATTTTAATATTCAATAAATTAACATGTTGTTATGTTCAAATAAAAAATAAAAATAAAAATCATTTGTTAAATATCAGTAGGTATCCCCTATTTTAAAACTGATTATGAATGGGTCAAGGTTAAAGAATTAAAAATATAAACCTGCTGTTACGTGTCGAGTTCCTGCCGTTGCACAGGGGGATTCTCGAACCATCTCCGCTGCGGCCTCCCATTTTACTCCAGCCACAGTGGAGCTTGCTCAGCGGAGACATCGGTCCCAGCACCTGGCTCGGACAGATGCTGCCCGTTTGGTTACTGCTGCCCTTTCAGGCTCAGCCATTATAACCAATACTGTTCAGCGGCGAGCAGGCGTCCCTGGGACTAAGTCCTGCTTTTCTCCTTCTGAGCATGCCCAAAGGAAGATCTCTCATTGGAGGTTGGAGGTCACACGCTCAGGTCCTGTAGCAGCTCCTATTGGTCCACCAGGAAGGTCCTGAAAAGGTGCAGCTATGAAAGGTTCGCATGGCCGAGCAATGACTCATGTATAAGCCGAGAGGGGCGTTTTCAGCACAAAAAGATGTGCTGAAAATCTCAGCTTATACAGGAGTATATACAGCATGTATAAAGCATTATACAAATGTTCTGACATGTATTTTCAAATAAAGTACACCAGTCTCATCAGATATGAGAGATCCATTTAATGTATGCAGTTTTGAATTATGCAATCTGGTGACAGATTCACCTTCAGGCCTCTTACTTTTTTACTAAATAAATTGAATTAAATATTGCAACATGTTAGCAGATCGTATCTGTAGCATACACACCTCGTGGTATAGTTTTGCAGAATCATGGCTTTGCAACATCTTGCCATTTCACACCACACATAGTTACATAGATACATAGGTTGGATAAAGGCCTAGGTTCATCAAGTTCAACCTTTCTCTATCAACTGTACATTTCGTCACTAATCTAGCTATAACCCACAATGTTATGGGATACATGTCGGGATACATCCACCCATGAGCCACTTAGATAGTTTTGTTTTCAGTGCACCCAGTAGAGCGGCACATGGCAACACTGGACCATGTGCCAAATATAAAAATGGCATTTTGGTGAAAAGTGAAAATGGCCAATATAAAAGAACAAATTAATGTTTATAAGAAACTCACATTTAAAGAAAAGATTAATATATTTCAACATTTTTGTTTGCAGAGCTCATCTATAAGGAAGTTATGAACTTTGAAGAGAAAACTAAAAATGGTGTAGTAAAAGGACAGCCTTCACCTTCAGGTACTCTTTGTAAATAGCAGCATGTTTTCCATTGTTATCAATACTTTACTGTAAATCATTGTTGTCATTGTATTGGCATGCATACAATCACTACTGTTATGCTGATCTATGTGTCTCCATGGTAACAGACTACAAACTGTGTAGTCCCATCTCATAGTCACACTCTCTAACGCCTCCTACTTCTTGCAGTCATACATTCAGTAGCAGTATGATTGCAGGATCAGAATACACAGGGTTTGTTTGCAGTTGTACCCATGGAAATACATAAGTATTACCAAAGTTGCTTAATTTTATATGCATTTGAGACATTCTCACTATCTGTGATGGAAAAGGATCTGAACTGGTAAACGTTCAATCTGTAAAGCACTTTATGATGTTTTTATGACAGCACATTTATGTCCATTTTTAACTTATTTTACACCAGACATTTAGTTATACATAGCAACCAATCAAAATACAAAGATTTATTTGATCATTTACTATGGCAATTTAAATTGGGCCTGATTTAAAGGGAACTTGCCAGTCTCTTGAAGCTACAGTTAGGTCCATATATATTTGGACAGAGACGACATTTTTCTAATTTTGGTTATAGACACACCTGTCTATGAAATAGCCTTGGAGTCTATTGTCCAATTACTTTTGGTCCCTTTAAAAACAGGGTGGCACATGTTAAGGAGCTGAAACTCCTCAACCCCTCATCCAATTTTAATGTGGATACCCTCAAATGAAAGCTGAAAGTCTGAACTTCAACTGCATCTGAATTGTTTTGTTTAAAATTCATTGTGGTAATGTCTATAACCAAAATTAGAAAAATGTTGTCTCTGTCCAAATATATATGGACCTAACTGTACCTAAACTATGGTCAGCTTGCATCAGAGATGGAGCGTTTCAGAAAAATAGTGTTTCAAGATTTGGCCATGGATCATAAGGAGAGACCAAGCTAATCTGGCACCGCCTCATCTTTTCCCTATATTATTCCTGTTGATTAACAGGTCTTGCTCTCTTGTTTTTACATAGGCAGAGATCTGTCACTCAGTAGAGAGGTGCAAGGAAAAGCCAGTCTGGGGCAGCGCCGGACTAGTTTATCACTCGCCTGCAGCACTGTTCATTGTGGGACCACCCTATCATTTTGATTAATGGGTCAGTCTAAGTTCTAGAATATTAAAAAATAGAATACAGTTTACCACACCCTCAAATATGATCGGCGCCAGGAACATAGGAAATAATTGCACTGTGAACAAGAGACCAGTCTTCCTTAAAGAAAGATCTAATTTATTTAATGAATGAATGATAGAAAAACGGCATAGACTTAGTCATCATATGATTGCTAGGTCCTACAGAAATATTGGCAATTCTGGCAAAGGAGAAGACAGAAGTGGTAATAAGCCACTTCTGAACTCTTCATCCGCTGTAAAATCTTCATCACACATCTGTTTTTTGTGTCCGTATATGGTCCGTTTTTTTAAGGGCCGCAAATATGGACACACGCACACCCATTGCATTTAATGGTGTTGCGCACATGTCAGGTTTTTCACAATGCCTGCGTGTTCATGTAAAAAACTCACAGACATGTCAGGTTTATTTTGCACAGCACAGACAAAATGCATGCTACATGCTGATGACCTGGGAAGAAGCGGTACAGTTTGTGCTGTTCCCAAGCACCGGTGGATGAAGGCAGCTCTAATCAATGATGGGAGTTGTATTCAGCAGAAGCTGTGTAAAATAAAGAATTAAATTTAAAAAAACGACGTGGGCTCCCTCACAATTTTCATAACCAGCAAAAGAAAAACCCACGTGTGATTCTGTGACAGTCTTAAGTAAGGGTGAGGGGCCCCAAACTCTCCCTGGAACAGGCACTCTAACCATCACTGTTCTGGGGTTACTCTTGAAGGTGGAGAGGCTCGGGTCTCCCACCTTACTATGCTCCAGGTAAACCCTAATTTGTCCCCTCCTCCACCTCTTGAGGCATGGGACAGAAATGTAAGGTAAACAAATTACAAAGACAATACAGGGATAACAGAAAATTACTATCATACAAAACCAATCACCAAAAATAGGAAGGAGGATAGGGACAGGGAGGAATTAACTAAATATGAATAGGGACCAGGCGATAAATACTCACATACTGCAGCAAACAACAGATCACTTAATCAACAACTCCAACCACTCAACTTAGCGCAGGAACAAGAGTCTTTCACAGGAAAGGAAGAAATGCCCAGAGCCAGTATATACAGTGTGGAAAAAAGTATTTAGTCAGCCACCAATTGTGCAAGTTCTCCCATTTAAAAAGATGAGAGAGGCCTGTAATTGACATCATAGGTAGACCACAACTATGAGAGTCAAAATGAGAAAACAAATCCAGAAAATCACCTTGTCTGATTTGGCAAGATTTATTTTGCAAATTATGGTGGAAAATAAATATATGATCACCTAAAAACATGCAAGATTTCTGGTTCTCACAGACCTGTAACTTCTTCTTTATGAGGCTCATCTGTCCTCAACTCATTACCTGTAGTAATTGCACCTGTTTGAACTTGTTATCAGTATAAAAGACACCTGTCCACAACCTCAAACAGTCTGACTCCAAACTCCACTATGGTGAAGACTATTGTTGAGCGATACCGTCCGTTATTTGAAAGTATCGGTATCGGATGGTATCGGCCGATATCCGAAAAATATCGGATATCGCCGATACCGATATCCGATACCAATACAAGTCAATGGGACACAAATATCGGAAGGTATCCTCTATGGTTCCCAGGGTCTGAAGGAGAGGAAACTCTCCTTCAGGCCCTGGGATCCATATTCATGTGTAAATAAGAATAAAAAAAAAAAATATTGATATACTTACCCTCGGACGCGCCCTGGTTGTCACCGCTGCAACCGCCATGCTTCCCTTTCTAAGAATGAGCGCGTTAAGGACCTTCGATGACATCGCGGCTTGTGATTGGTCGCTGAGCGGTCATGTGATCATTCGGTCATTCTTAGGAATGAGCGCGTTAATGACCTTCGATGACGTCGCGGCTTGTAATTGGTCGCGTGAGCGGTCACATGACCGCTCAGCGACCAATCACAAGCCGAGACGTCATCGAAAGTCCTTAACGCGCTCATTCTTAGGAACGGAAGCATGGCGGTTGCAGCGGTGACAACCTAGGCGCGTCCGAGGGTAAGTATATCAATATTTTTTATTTTTATTCTTTATTTTACACATGAATCTTAATCCCGATACCGATTCCCGATATCACAAAAATATCGGAACTCGGTATCGGAATTCCGATACCGCAAATATCGGCCGATACCCGATACTTGCGGTATCGGAATGCTCAACACTAGTGAAGACCAAAGAGCTGTCTAAGGACACCAGAAACAAAATTGTAGCACTGCCCCAGGCTGGGAACACTGAATCTGCAATAGGCAAGCAGCTTGGTGTGATTAAATCAACTGTGGGAGCAATAATAAGAAAATGGGAAATATATAAGACCATTGATAATCTCCATTGATCTGGGGCTCCTTGCAACATCTCACCCTGTGGGGTCAAAATGATCACAAGAAAGGTGAGCAAAAATCCCAGAACCACACGGGGGATCTAGTGAATGACCTGCATAGAACTGGGACCACCATAAAAAAGGCTACCATCAGTAACACACTACTGTACGCCGCCAGGGACTCAGATCCTGCAGTGCCAAACGTGTCCCCCTGCTTAAAGGGAACCTGTCACCCCGTTTTTTCAGATTGAGATAAAAATACTGTTAAATAGGGCCTGCGCTATGCGTTACAATAGTGTATGTAGTGTACCCTGATTCCCCACCTATGCTGCGAAATACATTACCAAAGTCGCCGTTTTCGCCTGTCAATCAGGCTGGTCAGGTCGGGTGGGCGTGGTGAATTCCAAACTCGGCTTTGGGAAAATGGCCGCCGCGATCTCCATCTGAGCACGCGCGGCATCCCGTGGCCATTTTCCTGAAGCCCCGTGCAGCAGAGCACTCCATCTGCGCACGCGCGGCCTCAGGAAGATGGCCGCCCCCACCGATGACAAGGGTAATAGCGCAGATCGCGCGCTTTTTCTTCACCTGCGCGAAGTGGATTCGGCACTTGGACATGCGCACACCACTACGCCACCAACGGAAAGCTGGGGAAGAAACAGCGATGTCACCACGCCCACCCGACCTGACCAGCCTGATTGACAGGCGAAAACGGCGACTTTGGTAATGTATTTCGCAGCATAGGTGTGGAATCAGGGTACACTACATACACTATTGTAACGCACAGCGCGGGCCCTATTTAACAGTATTTTTATCTCAATCTGAAAAAACGGGGTGACAGGTTCCCTTTAAGTCAGTACATGTCCGGCCCCGTCTGAAGTTTGCTAGAGACCATTTGGATTATCCAGAAGAGTATTGGGAGAATGTCTTATGGGCTGATGAAACCAAAGTAGAACTGTTTGGTAGAAACAAAACCCGTTGTGTTTGGAGGAGACAGAATGCTGATTTGCATCTAAAGAACACCATACCTACTGTGAAGAATGGGGTGGCAACATCGTGCTTTGGGGCTGTTTCTCTGCAAAGGGACCAGGATGACTGTTCCATGTACATGAAAGAATGAATGGGGCCATGTCTCGTGAGATTTTGAGTGCAAACCTCCTTCCATCAGCAAGGGCATTGAAGATGAAACATGGATGGGTCTTTCAGCATGATAATGATCCCAAGCTACTGCCAGAGCAACGAAGAAGTGGCTTCGTAAGAACTGTATAAAGGTCCTGGAGGGACGTAGCCAGTCTCCAGATCTCAACCCCATAGAAAAATTTGGGAGGCAGTTGAAATTACGTGTTGCCCAGCGACAGGCCCAAAACATCTCTGCTCTAGAGGAGATCTTCATGGAGGAAAGGGCCAACATACCACCAACGGTGTGTGCCAATCTGTGAAGACTTACAGAAAACCTTTGACCTCTGTCATTGCTGACAAAGGATATATAACAAAATATTGACATGAACTTTTGTTAATAACCAAATACTTATTTTCCACCATAATTTGCAATCAGACAAGGTGATTTTCTGCATTTCTTTTTTCATTTTGACTTTCATAGTTGTGGTCTACCTATGATATCAATTACAAGCCTCTCTCATCTTTTTAAGTGAGAGAACTTGGTGGCTGACTAAATACTTTTTTTCCCCACTGTATAGAGGGAATAAGTGATAAGCAGTTGCAGCTGAGAACAACTAGGCTATTTGGTCTCAGTCAGCATGGAAAGAGACCTTAACCCTTTCAGCATGAAGGAAAGGAAATCCATTTATTATAGGACATAAATCACCCAGTCTCTAAAGAGGACTGTGATTCATTACCCGAGGTAACCTTCTAACTCCAAGTCTTCCAGAGGAACATGACACCCTCATGACAGTACCCGGACTACTAGACTGTGGGGATCGAGTTTATCCAGATGGGTCACATGGAAGGACCAAATTAGTTTACTGGTATTAACCACTGATGCCGGTACCCACATCCTCTCCTCAGAACTTTATGCCTTCCAGTGCAGCAAGTATTGTAAAGAGTGATGAACCACACGGGAATCCACAATTCTTGCCACCTGGAACTCCAAATTACCATCAACAATAACCGGTGGTGGTGGCTGCAAGGGTGACGGATCTACTGTCGCTATAGACAGAGGAGGAAGGAATGTCCGTAATAAAATCCATGGATAAGTGTGTCCATGGCTGGTCAGGTATGATTAATGGTAGAAAAGCCCCAGACAAACATGTATGTGGGGTCTTTGAACGTGCACAGACATTGCAAGAGGGCACAAAGTCGATTACATCGTGATACAACCTTGGCCACCAAAAACAACGAGAAAGGAGATCAAAGGTTGCTTGTTTACCAGGATGACGAGTAAGAGCCGAGCTATAATGCGTCCCTAAAACTTTGAGGCGCAGCTGCAATGGTACAAACAATTTCCCTGAAGGACAAGCAGGAGCGTCCCCCTGAGTCTTCAATACCTTTCCCTCCAGCTAAGATTACACGGCGGAGATGACCATCTCTTCTTGTAAAATTGGGACTGAGTCATCTGAACTACCGCCCCAGGGGAAGTTCCGAGATAAAGAATGAGCTTTGAGGTTCATAATTCCAGGACAGTAAGTGGCAATAAAATTAAACCTGGTAAAAAATTGAGACCTAACTTGTCTAGGATTAAGACGTTTTGCAGGTTTGAGCTATAACAGATTTTTATGATCAGTAATGGCAGTGACAGGGATTACCCCCTCCAAACAAATGACGCTACTCCGCAAAACCCAACTTCATGGCCAAAAGTTCTCTATTACCAATAAATGGCTGGGAAACATCGGGTTTAATGAATACAGGAAGAGTGGAAAAGCATTTCTTCAAATAAGAGAACACCTGACGGGCGCAGTCGGATCACCTCATGAAGTCACTACCTATTTTGTCATATCAGTGAGGGGTTTGACAATCTGCAAGAAGTTTTTAATAAACTTTCGATAATAATTAACAAACCCCCAAAAGCTTTGCAACACAATCAGATTTTCCTGCAGATCCCATTCCAGAATTGCACAGACCTTATCAGGATCCATCCGGAAACCAGCAGCAGACACTAGGAAACCCAGGAACTGAACCTCTTGTATGGCAAATGCACATTTTCCTAATTTGGCGTACAGTTTATTATCCTGCAGAACCTATAACACCTGCCTGACATGTACATGATATGACTTGAGATCAGGTGAGTACATTAATATATCGTCTAGATCAGGGCTCCCCAACCTGTAGCTCGGGAGCCACATGTGGCTCGCTGCCCCATGAATTGTGGCTCGCGACTGTCTGCCAACTTGATGCATTAGGTCCAGGTCTAGCAAACAGGTATAAAGAACACATCTCAAAATGGTGAATTTTGTGAGTAGCCCTGCACAGAATTGCAGATCTGGATGCACATTTACTGGTCTTAGGGGTTTAGAGATGTTTTAGGTATGGTACGCTGGAGTTTTGTACTACCTGTTAGAAGAGGTGCTCAAAGCTGGATGTGACAGTGTGTTGGGAGAATACCCCTGGATCTCAGTGTACTGCTCTGGAGTGATTTCTGTGGAAAAGCTTTGGTTATCATTATACCTGTAATGGGGGCTTTGGTTGACACTACTTTGAAGGAAGTGGGAGCTGGATGTGGCTCGCGACACTCTCTCTAAGCTGAATGTGGCTCTCAAGGTCAGAAAGGTTGGGGACCACTGGTCTAGATACACTAGTACAAATCCACCAACAAGGTAAGGAAAAATGTTGTTAACAAAATGTTGGAAAACAGCAGGGGCATTAGTCAAACCAAAGGGCATGGCAATGTTTTTGTAATTCCCTTCCGGAGTGTTAAAGGCGGTCTTCCACTCATCCCTCTCATTGATCCTAATCAGATTATAGGCTCCCCTGAGGTCCAAATTAGAGAACAATTTTGCCCCAACAATCTTGTTAAGTCAGGAGTGAGTGGGAGGGGATACGGGTCTTGGATAGTAATAAGGTTTAACTTACGAAAATCTAAACAGGGATGCAGGCACCCATCTTTCTTAACAAACAAGAACCCTGCTGTTATAAATGAAGAGGAAGGTCTAATATGCCTCTTAGGGTACCGTCCCACTATACGATTTACCTACGATCACGACCAGCGATATGACCTGGCCGTGATCGTAGGTAAATCGTAGTGTGGTCGCTGGGGAGCTGTCACACAGACAGCTCTCCAGCGACCAACGATGCCGAGGTACCCGGGTAACCAGGGTAAACATCGGGTTACTAAGCGCAGGACCGCTATAGGGAGAAAAATACTTTATCTAAAAAACTAATTAAAGCTGCCAAAAAGGAAACAGAGAAGCACATTGCTAAGGAGAGTAAAACTAATCCCAAACTGTTCTTCAACTATATCAATAGTAAAAGAATAAAAACTGAAAATGTAGGCCCCTTAAAAAATAGTGAGGAAAGAATGGTTGTAGATGACGAGGAAAAAGCTAACATATTAAACACCTTCTTCTCCACGGTATTCACGGTGGAAAATGAAATGCTAGGTGAAATCCCAAGAAACAATGAAAACCCTATATTAAGGGTCACCAATCTAACCCAAGAAGAGGTGCGAAACCGGCTAAATAAGATTAAAATAGATAAATCTCCGGGTCCGGATGGCATACACCCACGAGTACTAAGAGAACTAAGTAATGTAATAGATAAACCATTATTTCTTATTTTTAGGGACTCTATAGCGACAGGGTCTGTTCCGCAGGATTGGCGCATAGCAAATGTGGTGCCAATATTCAAAAAGGGCTCTAAAAGTGAACCTGGAAATTATAGGCCAGTAAGTCTAACCTCTATTGTTGGTAAAATATTTGAAGGGTTTCTGAGGGATGTTATTCTGGATTATCTCAATGAGAATAACTGTTTAACTCCATATCAGCATGGGTTTATGAGAAATCGCTCCTGTCAAACCAATCTAATCAGTTTTTATGAAGAGGTAAGCTATAGGCTGGACAACGGTGAGTCATTGGACGTGGTATATCTCGATTTTTCCAAAGCGTTTGATACCGTGCCGCACAAGAGGTTGGTACACAAAATGAGAATGCTTGGTCTGGGGGAAAATGTGTGTAAATGGGTTAGTAACTGGCTTAGTGATAGAAAGCAGAGGGTGGTTATAAATGGTATAGTCTCTAACTGGGTCGCTGTGACCAGTGGGGTACCGCAGGGGTCGGTATTGGGACCTGTTCTCTTCAACATATTCATTAATGATCTGGTAGAAGGTTTACACAGTAAAATATCGATATTTGCAGATGATACAAAACTATGTAAAGCATTTAATACAAGAGAAGATAGTATTCTGCTACAGATGGATCTGGATAAGTTGGACACTTGGGCTGAAAGGTGGCAGATGAGGTTTAACAATGATAAATGTAAGGTTATACACATGGGAAGAAGGAATCAATGTCACCATTACACACTGAACGGGAAACCACTGGGTAAATCTGACAGGGAGAAGGACTTGGGGATCCTAGTTAATGATAAACTTACCTGGAGCAGCCAGTGCCAGGCAGCAGCTGCCAAGGCAAACAGGATCATGGGGTGCATTAAAAGAGGTCTGGATACACATGATGAGAGCATTATACTGCCTTTGTACAAATCCCTAGTTAGACCGCACATGGAGTACTGTGTCCAGTTTTGGGCACCGGTGCTCAGGAAGGATATAATGGAACTAGAGAGAGTACAAAGGAGGGCAACAAAATTAATAAAGGGGATGGGAGAACTACAATACCCAGATAGATTAGCGAAATTAGGATTATTTAGTCTAGAAAAAAGACGACTGAGGGGCGATCTAATAACCATGTATAAGTATATAAGGGGACAATACAAATATCTCGCTGAGGATCTGTTTATACCAAGGAAGGTGACGGGCACAAGGGGGCATTCTTTGCGTCTGGAGGAGAGAAGGTTTTTCCACCAACATAGAAGAGGATTCTTTACTGTTAGGGCAGTGAGAATCTGGAATTGCTTGCCTGAGGAGGTGGTGATGGCGAACTCAGTCGAGGGGTTCAAGAGAGGCCTGGATGTCTTCCTGGAGCAGAACAATATTGTATCATACAATTAGGTTCTGTAGAAGGACGTAGATCTGGGAATTTATTATGATGGAATATAGGCTGAACTGGATGGACAAATGTCTTTTTTCGGCCTTACTAACTATGTTACTATGTTACCAGCGTAAAAAAAAAACAAACAGCACATACTTACATTCTGGTGTCCGTCAGGTACCTTGCCGTCTGCTTCCCGCACTCACTGACTGCCGGCCGTAAAGTGAAAGTGAAAGCACAGCGGTCACGTCACCGCTATGCTCTGCTTTCACTTTACGGCCGGCAGTCACTGAGTGCGGGAAGCAGACGGCAAGGGACCTGACGGACACCAGAATGTAAGTATGTGCTGTTTGTTTTTTTTTAGTTTTACGCTTGTAACCAGGGTAAACATCGGGTTACTAAGCGCGGCCCTGCGCTTAGTAACCCGATGTTTACCCTGGTTACAAGCGAACGCATCGCTAGATCGCTAGATCGGTGTCACACACACCGATCTAGCGATGCCAGCGGGAGATCCAGCGACGAAAGAAAGTTCTAAACGATCTGCTACGACGTACGATTCTCAGCAGGATCCCTGATCGCTGCTGCGTGTCAGACACAGCGATATCGTAATGATATCGCTGGAACGTCACGAATCGTACCGTCGTAGCGATCGAAATGGCAGTGTGTGACGGTACCCTTAGGAAGATTCAGAGAAGTCTGACGGAAGTGAAAATGCCTAGGATTGCGGATCTCCCTGAAGGAGTAAAATAAGAATTCCATTGTTCCTCATTCCCTGATGAACGTGGTCGAAGCCTAAAATAAAGCTTGCAAGCTTCATGGAAAGCAACAAATTTATCCTGCTCCCCAGTAACCTATCTGTGAGGGCCACCTTTGGTTCAGGTTCAGCCTGACTGCCTGTCAGACCTTAGATTGCAGGTCTGACAGTTTGAGTGTCAGACCCTACAACTGTTTTGCAAGGACTGCGACAGAATCCATACCAAAATACAAAATGTTGGAGCTGGTGAAAACACTGTGATGGTCTTAAGTAAGGGAGAGGGGCCTCAAACTGTCCCTGGAACTGGGACCCTTACAAGGGCTTGAATGGATTAAGTGTAAAGGTGAGTATAACTTTGTTTTTTATTTCTAAGTAAATGTATAAAACATAGTGCTCATTTTTATTTCAAATAAAGGATTTTATTTTTACTGTGTGTTTATCTCAATACTTACTATGGGATTAGTAATATGAGCATCTTATAGAAGCCTAGCTACCCCTGGGCTTGATGTCTCCTGACAATTCAAAGGTCACATCAATCCCACTTGCCACTGCTACAGGGCAAGTGGGAAGAGTGAGGCTAAGCTCCATATTTGGCGCATCTTATGGATGCACCATTTCTGGGGTGGCTGAAGGCTGCTGATGTTGGTAGCCTGGGAGGGTGGCAATGTCTCTGTCCCCTTCCCAGGCTATTAATATCAACCCAGAGCTGTCTGTTTAGCCTTTGCTGGTTTGAATTTTTAGTGGAACTTTACATCTTTTGTTTTCTGGGGTCCCTGTAAATTCACCTCGAAAGGCTAAGCAAACAGGTGTGAGCTGTTATTAATAGCCTGGAAACCTTATAGGATATTGCCCCTTTTCCCAGATTAATAACATCAGTCCCCAGCTGTGGGCTTTCCCGCTGCTATAAACATAAGGATGAATGACCTCGGAGAGATCAAAACATCCAACACCGCGGGGACACCATCACGTGTTTCTCAACGCAGTGATCCAGAACACTGCCCCCATCCCTTTTGGGAAATATGGAAATGCATGTAGAAAAGCCGTGGAGACACCATCACGTGTTTCTCAACTAAAGCAATAAATATCCAGGTCTTTCACCGGGAAGGAACAGCCACGGGAAGGGTAGCATCCAAAAGGAAAACCACCTATGCCAATACATGGTATCCATCCACAGACAGCTGTTTCGGGGTATTTGCCCCTCATCAGTGTGGAGTAGGAAACTGGCTATTAGGAGCAGTGCCTAGTAAAAGGACTATAAACATAAGGATGAATGATCTCGGAGAGATCAAAACATCCAACACCGCGGAGACACCATCACGTATTTCTCAACGCAGTGATCCAGAACACTGCCCCCATCCCTTATTGGAAATATACAAATGCATGTAGAAAAGCCGCGGAGACACCATCACGTGTTTCTCAACGCAAGCAATAAATAGCCAGGTCTTTCACCGGGAAGGAACAAGCACGGAAATAGTAGCATCCAAAAGGAAAACCACCTATGCCAAAACATGGTATCCATCCACAGACAGCTGTTTCGGTGTATTTGCCCTTCATCAGTGTGGAGTAGGAAACTGGCTATTAGGAGCAGTGCCTAGTAAAAGGACTATAAACATAAGGATGAATGACCTCGGAGAGATCAAAACATTCAACACCGCGGAGACACCGTCACGTGTTTCTCAACGCAGTGATCCAGAACACTGCCCCGGTCCCTTATGGGAAATATGCAAATGCATGTAGAAAAGCCGCGGAGACACCATCACGTGTTTCTCAACGCAAGCAATAAATAGCCAGGTCTTTCACCGGGAAGGAACAACCACGGGAAGGGTAGGATCCAAAAGGAAAACCACCTATGCCAAAACATGGTATCCATCCACAGACAGCTGTTTCGGGGTATTTGTCCCTCATCAGTGTGGAGTAGGAAACTGGCTATTAGGAGCAGTGCCTAGTACTTCCCGCTGCTAGTTATGAAAATTTTGCTGGAGCCCATGCCATTTCTTTTATTTAATTCTTTATTTTACACATGAAGGACACAGCTGCTGTTAAATACACTCCCATCTTTGAAACTTGGTCGCGCTGATCTTGGGGAGACCAAGCGACAATTATGAGAGCTGCCTTCAGCAGCTGGCCCCTTGGATCAGCCCTAACTGTAGTGCTTTTCCCAGGCGCCGCTACATGTTGCACAGACTGTACATGTATGCCACACTGATGTGAAACATGAACACATGGACAGCAAACGGACACACGGATGTCACATACACACATACGGATGGGACATGGACCACCACAACGTGCGAAGGAGGCCTAAGATACAGCTGAGGCCCAGACCAGCTAGATTGGAGGAGCAGGAGCTTTATTCACATGCTGTAAATTCACAATGACGTGAGGTTACACCCAAGGCCAAGTGCCAGATGTTATATCTTTAAACTGTAATATGTACATCTGAACTTGATACTTGGATATAACAATGTTTGTAATTGATTTATATTTTGCTTCTATTTGTTAAAAATGATATTTGGGATGATGTGCGAGAGATTTTTATTTATACCCAAGGTTCTTGTTTTTAGAGGACATTTGCTGCATAAATGTCAGACCAATGTGAATAATCCATCTGGAATGGTTTTAGAGCAGTTATATATCCTAATTTATGTCGGAGCGCTGCTGAGAAACCGCTTGTTCATTTCCTGGACATAAGCCATCTATCACATTTTCTATTAGGAAAGTCATTATTAAGTAGTTCCATGGAAGATGCTAAAAACATGCTTTGCCGTAAATGAAAGGCAAGTCCAATGGAAATATGTATTTATTATATATAGGATGCTGAAAACATAACACATCAAGCAAGAAAATCCATCACAAGTCTTTATAATATAGATTCCATAGGCAGATTTAGTACTAAACCTTAAAGGGGTATTCCCACCTTAGACAGAATATGTCATAAATGTACAGCAGATGTGGGTCCCACCTATCTTAATAACAGGGCCCCTTGCACTCTGCTATCATTGGAGAGGTGGTTGGATTTCCAATAAATTTCATGGGAATTCCACCACTCCACTAACAATAGCGCAACAATAGGGCCTTGTGCTTGAGCTAGATACAGTTCCCTTTGGTGGGACTCGCTTCTTCTATATCTATATATATAATTGCCTAAGGGTTTTTCCGTCTGTCTGTCTGTCTGTCTGTCCTGGAAATCCCGGCTCTCTGATTGGTCGAGGCCGCCAGGCCTCGACCAATCAGAGACCGGCACAGCATCGACATAGAAATCCCGCGTCTCTGATTGGTCGAGGACGCCAGGCCTCGACCAATCAGCAGCGGGCACAGCGACGATGATGTCATAAAGGACGTAGAAATCCCGCGTCTGATTGGTCGAGGCCGCCAGGCCTCGACCAATCAGCAACAGGCACAGCGACGATGATGTCATAAAGGACGTAGACATCTCACGTTTCTGATTCAGCGACGGGCACAGTATCGACGTAGATATCATAATGGTTGCCATGGCGACGATGATGTCATAAAGGTTGCCTCGACCAATCAGTGACGGGCACAGTCTGCCGTGAATTCTGGAATCATCATTGTCCATATACTACGGGGACATGCATATTCTAGAATACCCGATGCGTTAGAATCGGGCCACAATCTAGTATTCTATATATTCATGGCCCTGTGGATAAGCCAAATGGGAATACCCCTTTGAAACAAGTTTTCCAGCAGATGGCACCTGGTATGCTATGCACGGCTTCTATCTTGTGTTTTCATCTCAGTACTCACAATGACCTTTTTATTCTTATGGTCGTTGTCCACATCTGCCATTGCAATAAAATATGCATGTGATATCATTCCTCAATGCTAGAGACTTTACCATAGCTGTGACAGTCTGTAAATTAACTGTGTTAGGCCGGAGTCACACATGCGAGAAACACGTCCGTGTCTCGCATGTGAAAACCAAACACTGGCGCCGACACTCCCAGAGCGGCTCCATGTGTTGCTATGCGACCGCACGCTCCGCTCCGAATTGCCGGCGCCAGAGCTTGGTTTTCACATGCGAGACACGGACGTGTTTCTCGCATGTGTGACTCCGGCCTTAGGGCCACTATTATACCGCTTTATTAAATCTGACAGCAGGGAACTACACTACGTGAGAATTTCTCTGCTCTGACATGATGGGCTGTAATATTATGCTCCTTTCCAAGGCTCTGCTAACATCTGTGTTGTAATTTTTTGGCATCAACAGAAACCACAACACTGTGACAGATTAGTCACACTATCTACACTACAGCCCCCGATGAACCCCTTTTATATGTGATGGGCTCTGATGGGTCCATCATTATTATCGGAAACATAGCGCTGCATGAACAGTTCAAAGTGATGGCATTTTTGACATCTTCCTAAGGTGGTTCAGTCTCAGATAATCACAACCTTCGTTTCGCCATGTAGTCAGTCCTCACTTGGTTTAGAATTGCCTATAATGATTTTAAGCATTTTATGACCATTATTGACGGGAATTATTTATTATATATGTTATGCATAATAAATATAGATTTTGGCCCTGGTTCATCATGACCTTTGCGCCTGTTTTTTGTCTAGATTTGTTTGTCCTGTGCCTTTTTTTTATGTTTGTGTTTGTTTCATTATGCAATATGTATCTTTTTGAAGTCAATTTTGTAAGTGCTCACTTGTTTTTTTGTTTTCTACTTTGTTGGTGCAGTTTAGCTATCTCAGGCATTTTCACCTGATTTTTCAATTGGTGTTTTTTAAAAAGTTGCAAAATTTGGCGTTATTTCACTCGTTTCACTCTGGTTTATTTTGGCACATACCAATTATTTTGGCTCACGTTTTGCTTCATTTTGCAAAACATGTAACCTTTTTGCAGTAGCAAGTCATCAACACAGATCAAGACAGAAAAAAAGACCTTTTTTACTTTGGTACAAAAACTGGCAATTAATACAACAAGACAAAAAAGGAAGGTGACTTAAAAAAAATGCAAAATGATGAAACGGAGCCATAGTATATATCACATAGGCTGTTGGTCAGCACACCTCTTGAAGCTCATCAAGAGAATACCAAGAGTGTGCAAAGCAGTCATCAAAGCAAAAGGTGGCTACTTTGAAAAACCTAGAATATAAGACATATTTTCAGTTGTTTCACACTTTTTTGTTAAGTATATAATTCCACTTGTGTTAATTCATAGTTTTGATGCCTTCAGTGTGAATTTACAATTTTCATAGTCAGACTTTTGGTCTGTACTGTTCGTTCAGTAAATTCACTCAATACTTGGGAGGGGCTCCTTTTGCATCAATTACTGCATCAATGTGACGTGGCGTGGAGGTGTTATGGAAGCCCAGGTTGCTTTGATAGCAGCCTTCAGCTCGTCTGCATTGTTGGGTCTGGTGTCGCTCATCTTCCTCTTTACAATACCCCATAGATTCTCTATGGGGTTAAGGTCAGGCGAGTTTGCTGGCCAATCAAGCACAGTAATACTGTTGTTTTTAAACCAAGAATTGGTACTTTTGGCAGTGTGGACAGGTGCTAAGTCCTGCTGGAGAATGACATTTCCATCTCCAAAAATCTTGTCGGCAGAGTGAAGCATGAAATGCTCTAACATTTTCTGGTAGACAGCTGCGCTGACTTTTGTCTTGATAAAATACAGTAGGACCTACACCAGCAGATGACATGGCTCCCTAAACCATCACTGATTGTGGAAACTTCACACTAGATCTCAAGCAGCTTGGACTGTGTGCCTCTCCACTCTTTCTCCAGACTCTGGGACCTTGATTTGAAATGAAGCGCAAAATTTACTTTCATCTGAAAACAACACCTTGGACCACTGAGCAACAGTCCAGTTTTTTTTTCTCCTTGGCCCAGGTTAGACGCTTCTGGTGTTGTCTATTGATCATAAGGGGCTTGACACAAGCAATGTGACACTTCTAGCCCATGTCATGGATACCTTTGTGTGTGGTGGCTCTTGAACCAATGACTCCAACAGCAGTCCACTCCTTGTGAATCTCCCCAAATTTTTGAATGACCTATCCTTAACATTCCTTTCAAATCTGTGGTTATTCCGGTTGCTTGCACACCTTTTTCTACCACACTTTTTCCTTCCACTCACCTTTCCATTAAAATGCTTGGATACAGCACTCTGTGAACAGCCAGCTTCTTTAGCAGTTACCTTTTGTGGCTTATCCTCCTTGTGGAGTGTGTCAATGACTGCCTTCTGGACATCTGTCAAGTCAGCAGTCTTCTCCATGATTGTGGAGCCTACTGAAACAGACTTTTTAAACCCTTTGTGACGGAGCCCTTTTTCATTTTTGCATTTCTGGTTTTTGCTCCCTTTCTTCCCAGAGACATAACTTTTTTTTTGTCACTGTAGCCATGTGAGGGCTTGTTTTTTGCGAGACAAGTTGTACTTTTGAGACTAGAAGCTGCAGTTGTCCGATCGGCTCTGCTTGATATATGCGATGATCAGATCGCCTGTATGTAGCAGAAATGCTTACTCATAGCAATCCGGCTATGACAACCCTAGAAGTCTGCTGGACACCTCTGGTTGTCATGCCAACCCATCGGTGACCCGCGATCATGTGACGGGGTCACCGATGGGCTAGATTTCTGGCGCGCTTGCCAGAAGCAATAACACACTGAGCCCCTACCAAGTATTTAGTGAATTTACTGAACATACAATACAGACCAAAAGTTTGGACACACCTTCTCATTTAAAGATTTTTCTGTATTTTCATGACTATGAAAATTGTAAATTCACACTGAAGGCATCAAAACTATGAATTAACACATGTGGAATTATATACTTAACAAAAAAGTGTGAAACCACTGAAAATATGTCTTATATTCTAGGTTCATCAGTATGCCATCAGTGCGTCATCAGTGTGCCATCAGTGTGCCATCAGTGTGTCATCAGTGTGACTTACTGATGACACATTGATGACGCACTGATGGCACACTGATGGCACACTGATGACGCACTGATGACACATTGATGGCACACTGATGACACACTAATGGCACACTGATGACATACTGATGACACACTGATGACACACTGATGGCACACTGATGACACATTGATGACACTTTGATGGCACATTGATGACACATTGATGGCACACTGATGACATACTGATGATGCACTGATGACACACTGATGGCACACTGATGACACATTGATGACACTTTGATGGCACATTGATGACACATTGATGGCACACTGATGACATACTGATGATGCACTGATGACACTGGTACTGTTTTTTCCGATAGTGGTTTTATACGAATGTGTGAAGAGGGCCTTAGGCTGCTTTCACACATCAGTTTTTTGCCGTCAAGTTCAATATGGCGAATTTTGAAAAAAAATGGATCCGTCGAATGATGCCACCGGATCTGTTTTTTTCTCATAGACTTGTATTAGTGACGGATGGCCTCACGTTTCGTCCGTCGTTGGCCAGATCCATCGAAAATTGACGGTCCAGCGGCCGGAGACAACGCACATTTTTTGTGTCCGTTGAAAATACGGACAGTGACGGATCCAGCGCCATCTGGCATTTCCTAGAATGGAAGCCTATGGCGCCGGATGAGTCAAATGATGGAACCCAGCGACAGATTTTGTTTATTTAAATTGAGCATGTGTTTTCCATTCTGGCATGCATGTCTCTCTCTCTCCGGATCAGCTAGTCGGATCCGGCAAAAAAAAACTGGATGCGTTGCATCTGTTTTTCACAATTTGTGACTTATCCGTTTTTTCAAAAATTCGCCAGATTGAGCCTGACAGCAAAAAACTGATGTGTGAAAGCAGCCTTACAGAAGTAAGTAACACTAACTTCTGGAAGAAAATGACTGACTTGAGGCATTTGTGAAGCACCTTATTTGTATTCAGACTGGCACAGAGCACATTGTCAGTCGCTGTATTAGCAATGGAAATGGTGCCAGCTTCCCCCATGGAGCTGCTAAAGTTTGGGAAAAAGAGAAATGTCCTTGTCATCCACAAGCTACAAGATGCTAGTTTTTCTAATAAGTGAGGAACCACTGAACTGTTACCAAGGACATTTTAATTTATCGCTATTTGGTCCCTTTTTTTCTAGCAACTACATAACTATACACCCTTGAGTCCCCAGCTTTTATGTAGAGGGCGATGCAGTTTGTGATAAGTTGTGACTTCTCCCGATGCAGCGGGATTAAAGCTAATGGCAGCGCTCTATTGCGAGTCATTACATTAGAACATGTGAAGGACTCGTGCACTCGCTTCTTAGTCTTTAGTATTTTTCTCTGCAATTCCAGGGCATTTCAGGTTCTGTCTCAGAAGTGTCTCCTTCTCATTTAACTTGCATAGTTTGTCTCCATCGACAGCTCCCAATTATTTTGCACAGTACATTTCTGTTTGACTGGAGGAATTATTGCATGCTGTGTCTTATTTATCTGGTGCTCTGCGTGCCTCAGCTATTGTGCTCAGTGAGTTCTCTCCCAGAGGTGTGCATGCATACTAATCCATCCACTCAGCCAATTAAAACATGCTTTCATAATTCCATAATGACATTTTAGAGGCGTATGTGTGAGCGCTCCTTTAAGAGTTGTTCTTCTTAGCCCACAAATAATTAGTACCACTGATCTTTCCTTCTAATTTCTAGAATCCTATACCACAGAGGACAATGGCTCCACATTCAGCTATACGTGCCTGCAAAAATCGTGACTTTCATCCCTGCAGTCATTATGTATTATATTTTAAGTCATATAATGCCAGTCCTCTATGAATACAACACTTGGCCATTTATTCAATACAGAGAGATTTTCTTACTTACAGCTATATTGTATTTCTAAGCTGATTGTTGCACTACAGTTCTAGTTCTCTTCCTCTCTGAAGAGACAATTTCCATATTCCCCAGAGGAGCATTGCGGCCTAAAAGTCTCCTCATTTTGGCGTTCTTAAAGGGCCTCTGTCACCCCCTCCAGCCGTTATAAACTAAAAGAGCCACCTTGTGCAGCAGTAATGCTTTTAGTTTTTGGTGCAGTTATTGCCAAAATAAAACGTTTTATAATTTCGCCAAAATACCTTTCTTTAGACAGGGAGGCAGGTCTTAACCCCCCTGCTGGAAACGCCACACTTCAGTCACTCAAATCTTCTGGGGCGCCGGGCGCCGCCCCCTCCGCGCTGTTTTCCCATGAAATCTGGCGCCTGCGCTGTTTAGTACTGGCTGGTGCAGGCGCAGTGAGCTCTGGCCGTCTGACCTCACATGCAGTCTTGCAGACTGCGCCTGTGCGGCCAGTGCGGCAACCCAGCTTGGGAATCCCAGCCCCGCAGTGTGTTATGCATTATGCTGTGAAATTCGGTAACATTACTGATGTCACCGTTCGTTACCGCAGTCAAGTTATCGAGGAGTGCAGATTGAGAACCAGCATTAGCTGCTGTTCCAGTCTATGGAGCTCCGTTCTCTGAATGGGGCTCCATACACTGGACAAAGAGATCATCGTGATACCTCCATTTTTGTATTACGGCGAACCAGTGTGAATTTTTTTTTCCTAATTAATGGTCAAGAGAGGGAAATCTTTTGCAAGTGAATCTTACAAATTAAGCTATTTCCTATGTGTGTGTTTTTTTTGTATTACGGCGAACCGGTGTGGATTTTTTTTTCCTAATAAATGGGGAAGAGAGGGAAATTGTTTGCAAGTGAATTTTACAAATTAAGGACTTTCCTATGTGTGTATTTATTTTGTTTGACTACAGGGTTACTAATGGGGGTTTCTGGCAGATGCGTCTTCATTATCAACCCCAGGGCTTTGATGTCAGCGACAATTGTGGACATCAACCCAACAAACCCATTATCCCAATTGAATGCGCATCTGGAAAATTGGGAAGAGCAGAGGCTGCGCACCAGTATTAGCGCATCTAACGTATGCACCATTTCTTGGACGGCTGAGGTGTGGTCTTATTAGACTGAGAAGGGGCCAATATCCATGGTCCTTCCCAGCCTATTAATATTAACTCGCAAATGTCTGCTTAGCCTTTGCTCGTTATTAAAAATAGGGGGACCTCATAACATTTATTTTTAGGGTGTCCCCTTTTTATAACCAGTAAAGGCTAAGCAGACAGCTGTGTACTGATATTAATAGGCTGGGAAGTTCCATAGTTGTTGGGCCCTTCTAAGCATAATAAGACCATCTCTCAGCTGTCTGCTTTCCCTTGGCTGGATATTAAAAATAGGGGGACGCCATTTTTTTCATTTATTTATTTATTAGCTAAATACATGTACAATAAACTACACATGCACAGCACTTATTATGTCTCTCATGAACGTCTTTCTTTCTATCTGTCTATCTATCTATCTATCTATCTATCTATGGTATGTATCTATTCTATTTATCTGTTATATCTATCTATATATGTAAGATTGCTCTATTAGTTTGAGAACTAGCTTTAAATTACATATGGAATTACAGTATGTAAAAGATTATATTTAAAATGCATTGCATATGCATACGCATGTCATACGGATGCTAGTTGAGAAAAATTGCATTGTATTCCGATGACACTCACATTACTATTTTGCTTTAAGGTGGTACACGTAGTTCGTGGACACACTGTGCCACAGACCGGACCTACCCTGGAGGGGCATAACTAAGCAGCTGATCTTGATGTTCACTGGAGCCTTTAGTGATGAGGGCAGGTTTGTGCGGCAGATAGCTGCCAGGTGCCACTCCAGGGAGGCGTTCGGCAGTTGCAGTTGACCCCAAGGGTCTCAGCTGTTAATCCAGATTCCTAGACAGGGCAGGACGTCCACTGGGAAGTTCAGACTGTACAGACAGGACAGCCACTAGGGACGGGTTCAGACTGTTCAGACAGGACGGCCACTAGGAACAGGCACAGACACACTGGTCTCGGATAGCAGTTCTGGTATCGCCGAAGCAGCCACGGGGTATGGATACCGCAGATGCGGTTTCGGGATTAGGATGCCGCCTAAGTGGTTACAGGAATACAGACAAACTGTACTAGGCTAACGGTAATACAGGATATGGGAATGTTTATAACAGACTGATACAGTTGCACACACCAAGCTACATAACCATAACTGTAGGGGTTGCTCAGGCACTTGGGACACATCTTACAGGTGGACACATTAACAAATGCCCCTCAGCTGTTAGCAGGGGGCATTCACCATGTTTTTGCTGCCCCTTTAAAAGCAGGGGAGCGTGCGCACTAGGCGTTCCACAATGCGGCGTTCACAGTAAAGGACAGGAAGTATGTCAGGACCACGCCGGAGGGCCAAGGCGATGAGTAATTGGCGTTCCTGCATGGAAGGAGAAGGGAACACCATGCAGGGGTGTCGGCCATGATGCTGCAATGACACTTGCATGACACTCGTCCTACTTTTCTAGATCAACATTGGACCAATTTTTTTATACGCCACTGTGACTCCAGCCTAACAGTCTGAACCTCACCAGTGGTTGAATGCCAAGTCAAAATGAAAATAATACTGAATTTATGTTTCACCACAATAAGCACAAAATGAGGAATTTATTTTTGTAATCAAGATATAAGGAAGTATTGTAATTATTATGAGAAGTGCATCACAATATTATATTTTGTAAGCTCAAAAAAATTAAAGCCGTGTGTGGCTTGAGATGTGGCCTCCTTGTTAGATCAAATCTAAGGCCTCACACAATTTGCTCTTTACATGTAAATCCAGTGGTGCGCATGGGTGGAACCTTCCTCTCCTGATCCCTCCCATGCCCCTATGAAAGTTTTGTCTATGTCTTATGTCTATGACCAAGGCAGTTATAGCTGTTAGAAGACTAGACTCTGATTATAAGTATTGTCATATGGCTGACAGATGCAGACAAGAGGACATAATATGGAATAGAAGGGAGCATCACACAGGGAAATAACTGCTTTCATGTTACCTAGCATGTTGTTATAGATTGCTTTGTTATTCAACGCTTTAAAGAGGATTCACCCAAATTTTCTACCCAAACTTGGGCCAAAAAATGGCCGTAGTAATTCTGCCCACGTGGGGGGAGCCGCTCGACACTGCGCAAGCGCAGGATTTTAGAGCGGATTCTTGTAATGTCGGCAAGCTCGTGACTGAAAGAACATGAAGCGCCAACCCTATGCCTGAAAGAGAGGGTACTATATAACTATACAAAGCGATTTTTGGAGATGATTGTGGCTCCGTTTTGAGTAAAAATAACATGTCAGGGTACGTGCTCACGATCAGGAAATAGCAGTGCTTTGGATGCAGCATATTTTCGCTGCTTTGAATCATGCAGTTAAATCTGCATGTGCTCATTGACCCGTGCGGATTTATTGCATCCAATACATTTCATTGTGGAAATTTTTGTTGCGGAGACTACATTGATTTTCTGCAGCTTGTAAACTCGCTCCGCAGGTGAGTTTAAGAGGCGTCAAATAGAAGCACAGTGGGCATGTGATATCCATAAATCCCATCCGCTATGCTTGTATTGTAGAACGCAGCGTTTTGGACACAGCGCAGGTGAGCTGCATCGAAAACACTGCTATTCCAGATCGTGGGCACATACCCTCATTGACGCACATTGCATCACTAACAAGATACTGGAGACAGTTTTGTTACTAAAAATGATGTGACATGAGCAATCCTCAGCTAGGTAAGCAATTTTAGGTAGGACATATTAGGGTTGGTAGAGTTTTTGTGTGTTGCTGTTTCTATATGCTATACTCTCTGTATACAGTAGTTACTGTATCTCCGTTTTGTATTTCTTTACCTACCGGTACATTATTTGTTGAATTTAGTTTAGTTCTCAAATATCATCCTAGATTTTAGTCTCATTTGTCTGACATATCTTGTATAATGGGGGCTATTTATTTTAATGTTTGTTGAAAGTAGTATACGGCACTCCTAGTATGAGAAGAGGTTCTCAAGTCGGGTATCCAGCCCGTGCATAATAAAGGAAAAACTTGGCACTCAAGTAGATTTGCAGTGAATAGAGCTTCTATTATTTAGGCAATCATAAAAGTTGTTAAACGTTTTCGGTCTTATATTCAGACCTTCATCAGAACTGATTGGTAGTTGTTAATGAAATAGCTGCAAGCAGTCGGGCTAGTGCGTGCGATGTCGGTCGCTGTGGGAAGGTGCTGAGACCGACTGTCTTGGTAATGTTAGACTTGTCTTTGAAAGAGTTATATGTGCATATACATAGTTTGGGGTGTGAAATAGTGGTGACATAATCCCTTTAAATCTCTTGGTATTGTGTCCTGTTAGCCAATAGTGACAGATGCCAAACAACAGTGTCTGTCACCTATTGGATGTTGTGTTATATCTTTTGCCTGGGGGTTATACTAGTGTATACCTATAGGGCAGACAGAAGCCAGGATGCCCCACTTTTGGCTTCTGCCTGGCAATAGAAGGCTAGTGACACTTTTAGCATCTACTGTAGGAGCTTTCTAAACCTAGAGGAAAATGTTTGGTTGAAAATTACCTAATACCGCTTTATATATCACAATGTACATGCCACATACACAAACTTAACTATGGCATGAACACTTCATGCAAAACCACAAAGTGTCAATAAACAATATCATACATTGATCAAATGCTCTTATACTCTTATCTAAGGCTGAATTTCTCATGCTGCTCTCAGTCTCCTGGAACCGCTGGGGCCTTCACAGCTCTTTCATCTCAGGACAGCAGCCATAGCCTGGTATAGAAGTCAATGTTCAGCAGGAGGAGGACACAGAACAGAACAAGAGAGAACTGTAGCCTGATCCTCCTCTTGTCCTGAGCTCTTCAAACCAGAAGGCTGAGATCCCTTTCCCACTCTCCTTCCGTTCCCGCAGCCTTTAGTGACAAGACGAGGACAGGACATAGCGCTTAGAATACTTTGCTATCTGATGCTGCCACCTGTTGTCTGAAATAATTGTTTCCACTGAACTAGTACTAGTACTATATCTGGAAGACATATTAACATTATTTTTACAAATCAAGCGAAATATCTGCCATGTTTGACTATCTTTTTGAATTGAACTGAACTTAAAGAGTCATTTGGCTAAATGCTGAGGTTGGGACAGAAGCGCACAATAGGGCAATAGCACAAGAGAAGTCAGTGAGAGTGATAGTAGTGCTCGCCCGGGGGCATTGTGTAGGGACACAACACCTATAAGGCCGAGATCACACATGCGAGAAATACGGCCGAGTCTCGGATGTTAATACCCGGCATTGCCGCCGTCACTCAGGAGCGGAGTGTGCAGCTCCATGTATTGCTATGTGGCCGCACTCCGCTCCTGAGTGATGGCGGCAATGCCGGGTATTAACATGTGAGACCCTGCCATATTTCTCGCATGTGTGATCCCAGCCTAACAGAGTTAGAATCCACAGTTGGCTAGAGAAGAAACTCTTCAGATATCAAATCATTTTAGTGGAGAAATCTCAGTACCTGGGCTGCGCTTCTGGAATGAATAATCCTCGATGGTACATAATTAATGTTTTATTCATTTCACCACCTTTCTGTGCCAGAATGGCGCCATAAGGCTCTAGTCTGGTGCTGAAACACATTGGTGTGGATAAAAACCTTAATTTTATACCATTGAGGATTCTTCATTCATTTTCTGAAGTGTAGCCCAGGTACCGAGATATCTCCACTAATGTGAAGTCGGTTGTCTATAATATACTACTACTAAATAAACCAAGACAATGACCAACTTAGTCGTAGAGTAGCAAAAGGCCAACATGGAGGCAAACACCATCACACTCATTTCTCTTTTGTTTATGCAGCCTATGTATTGTATAAAATATATGAATTATTGTCTAATTTTATAAAAAGGAGTGTTTAGGATTTGAAAAACATGAGTGCTTTCTGCCCAAAATTTGTCTTTAGGTTGTATGTGGTATTTTTGCTTAGGCCGGTGTCACACTTGCAACTGCACCTCAATACCCGACACTGCCACCGGCACTCGGGACTGAAGTGTGCGGCTGCATGTATTTCTATGTAGCTGAACGTTCCGGTCCCGAGTGCCGCCGGCAGTGCCGGGTGTTGAGAGACTCGCGCCAGTTTCTCGCATTGCAAGTGTGACCCCAGCCTTAGTCCCATTCACTTCATTACAGTGAAGCTACAATAGTAGACCCAACCCATGAGCAGATATGGCGCTCTTTCTACAAGAAAGCAGTCATGATTTCCAATCCGGGACAACCCTTTTTACTTTGACGGATTCACTAAGGTTATATTGCTTTGTTTGCTTTGTTCATTTTCTTAGCACAGGTGCAGCAGTGAACAGCAGCGAGAGCCTCCCTCCGTCCTCATCTGTCAATGATATATCCTCCATGTCCACTGACCAAACACTGGCATCCGATACAGACAGCAGCCTGGAAGCTTCCGCCGGAGCCCTCGGTTGTTGCAGGTGACTAGCCGCCTGCCTGAGAAACCCCACTTTCTTCAGACGATGATGTGATTGGATGAAAAAAAATCAATATACCTATATAATTGCAAAAAGAAAAAAAAAGGAAAGAAAGGAAGTAGAGAGTACAATTATTTCCCTTCTAGCCTGCTTCTCCTACAGAGTTATGTCATGCAGCTAAGCTCAAATGTATATTTAAATTATAGTTGCTCCGCTTTGGTCTTCTGGTTATGCTTACTGCAAGAAAAAAAAGGGTTATTTAAAAAAAAAAATTCTCTTTACATACATTGTAAAATTAATGGCTGCAAAAACCAGCAAGATCCTGTTATCTTTTCTCATTACGACATGACGAAAATGTGCAGTAACCATTGAAGCGTGTGCGTGTCCGTGTGAACGTATGCGTGTACTGTACGTAGTTTTCTCATCGGAATCTGTTGGCCAACCCTTCCATCTCTCCAGGTAGATGGATGTAGATAATCTCACACTTGTACATCAGATGTACTGTATACATGCAAGCATATATGTATAATATAAAAAAAAGGAAGAAAACACAACTGTACAGTAGTTATTACATAGATCAGTATATATAGTATTAAAGGGCCTGTTTTGTGTTAGCTACATGAATTACCGCTGTAACATAACGCTAGTACTGTACGTAAGCTGTTAAGTTCATACATTTGTCAAATTGTGATAAAAATGGAAACTTTGTATTCTAAGACCAGAAAAGCATCTCTAAGCCGAACGGAGCATGACAAAGCGGTGAAAATCATACGGATCATGCAGCGACACGAACTCTCCAAACACTTCTTCACGGTTTCGAATAGCTATTTATTTTTTTACATGCACAATATTTTTTATTTTCGACCAGATGTGCTGAATTTAACCAGCAGCTGAGACAAAGTAAACTTGTATACAACTGTATATTTTAGGTTGTTTTTTTTTTTCCTTTCTAAAGGACAAGAGTAGAAATAAAATTGGCTTTTGCGGTAACCCCTTTGTGAAAGTGACGAACGCCATGAGGAGATGATTCTTGCTTAGGTTTGAGGATACATAGAAAAGGCAGCATACACATTTAATTTTTCAGTGGCTTATGGTTTTATGACGCTTTTTCATAGGCTTAGGCCCCTTTTTTGGGATAACCATTTTTTTTTTTTTAAAGTAAAGTGCATTTTGAAAGAAATGGTGAGAATGGTGCTGATTGGCAACAAGGTGACAAACAGTAGGAAATGGTCATGATCTCAAAGCATGGCGGGACTCGATGAACACTAGTTCGGACCAAAGGGAGGAGGCGTGGCACATAATAGCCAATCAGATTCCATTGGTTACCGTTAAGAAAGTGAAAGCAATGCTCTGATTGGTTGCCACAGGCACCTCCCCCACGTTGTGTCTGCATTAGTAGTCATACACGAGGACCGCTCTTTCTCGTAGTATACTTCATGTATCAGGGATGAAATGTATCATTGCTATGTTGTATGTTTTAATCCTCAGGAGAATAACACTTCGGGAGTCTTTTCTTGTTTATTGACTGAACATGTTTTATTAGATGTTGGCATTTTGTGGACTGAGTATATACATCTGCAAAATAAACTTTAATCACTCAAAACCCCTGTCTTGAGAATCCCGACTGGACATGGTAATTTGGTGTAAAATATTATTATTTGATGGCGGGTGAAGTCACGCAGATTTCGAGCTTCATTTTTGGTTTTAAAAAATGGCAGTCAACCTAATATTTTGCTATATCTAACCAATATGGCTAGGTCTCCACAAATGGTGCTAGCTACTAACATTATTTCTGAGAATATACTGTGAAAATAAATCACATGGACAAATTTGTCTACAAACGAGCCTGGGAAAATTGAAGATACGATGAGCCGAATGTATAGAACCGAGTGAGGGCAACAGTTTGGCGGTTTTCTATAGCAGTCAACTGGAATATGACCGCCTCGTATAAAACTACTCCATTCTTATCCACATTAATTTGTTACTTGGGGCTCAATGTGAAAGATGCAGTAAATCTTCAGGTCACTTTATACTACTCTTAAGAAGTACCTTTATTTGTGCTTGGTTCACCACCTAACAAAAAGAACCTTAAAGAGGACCTGTCACCAGAATTTTGCCACCCCGTCTGCGAGCAGCATGATGTAGGGTCAAAGACCGTATGTTACTGGTGGCTGTAGTTTTGATTAAATCACTATTTTATCTGCTGTAGATCTCTGTCCTCTGAGTGTTGTGCTCTTAACCCCACCACTGATTGGCAGCTTTCTGTGTACACTGTGCATAGCTGCCAAGCACTGGCGAGGGAGGGGTTATACAGAGCTCATTAATATTTATGCAAGCAGGTGTATTAGTCCTCTAGTGATAGTCCCCTGATAAAATACTGATTTTATCAAAACTATACTAAGCAGCTCAGTAAGTGACACATCACTATAATCTGGGTTTCTGTCTCTACTTTATGCTGCTCTCAGATTAATGAAATAAGGAGAAGAAAGGAGTATATAGGTAAAAAGATACTTTATTCATAGATATACAAAAGTAAATAATAAATATAGACAATAAAAACACAGAGTAAAGTGCACAAGGATAATGCTAAAGGATCACCAATGCTGTGCACCTGCCAACAATAAGCATAGAGCGTTTATCTAATAAGATCAATAACAGCACTAATTGTAACAGTATAGTCCAAAAGTAGTATAAATAGACACATATAAATAGCGTTTACCAGTGTATAAGTTGGAGGATTGGCAGCACCGGACAGGACCCAAAGAAAACCCCAACGTACGTTTCGCTTTTGTTGTATAGATGCTTTCTCAAGGGGATGCTCTCAGGTTAAGTGGCAAAAATCTGGTGACAGATTCCCTTTAAGACTATACACGGGGCAGCTATTGGAAATATACTGACAATCCATAGGTTATTATACAAACCTAAGGCAATGTATGCCTGCTTGCTGCAGTAGCGGCATTATGTAACGTTGTTTGTCTCCAATTTCATGTCTCCTTTTGCCTATGTCAGTAAGTTGGTATATGCGGTTGATATTTATAGGCAGATTAAAAAATCCGTAAATGCAGTAGAACAATTGTAGCTCTAATCTTTTAGGTTCCTTACGTTATTCATTTGAAATTTAATTTCTATAGCTTTTCTTAAATTAGTAGAGTAGTGCAATTGTCAAAAGCTTAAAAGGAGCTCATTTACATAGGGGCTAAGGATGACATTAGCAGAGGCCGCCATTCATGTTAGATTTTGGTAGGACCAGCTAATCATCTGAGTTGGACCTCCTGAGTCCCCCTGACGGATGATATAAGGGGAGAACATGAAACAGCAGTTTAAAATTAAACTCCCGATCCTTTTGTTCTTCAGGAAGATAAGTGGATGCCAGAGCTGTCTGGCAGCGACTTTCTCCCCTCTCCCTATAAAATGGACATGTGTATGGAGGAGTTGGGAGAGTGAACTGCTTGGCCGACAGCTATCTCATGTGAATGGGGACCTTAGGATAAGGACAGATGCTGTAAGCACAGACATTACAAAAGTAAGAAAAGGACAAGCGGAAATGCTGCATTTATTCCAGGCCTGTCCACAAAAACATATTTTGAAGGTTTCTTCTAGATTTGTGGAGTGAGACTTCTAGAAATTGTCTCACAATTTGCACTACTAATTATCATAGCTAACCCCTTTTAACATGAACAGACTAAGCATCATGATGGTTTTATCTCCTATAGTTGTTGTTTATTTGCTGTTTCACAAAATTTCCTTGCATGGAATCTAACCAAGGGTTATGCACAAAAAGTTAGTAAAAAAAAAAGCCTCCAACAATAACAGTAGGGATGGCTTACCTTCACCTGTCTAACAATACCTAACAAAGCAGTCAACACATTTTGGCAAAATATAATAGAAGGCAAGAATTAGGGATACAGGCATCAAGCTTCTCCGAGGCAGGACTGAGAGTAGGTTTTGCCTCAGTGATAAAACGCTAATTGATAAGACTGCAGATCCCTGCCATGGTAAAATTTTGCAAATGTGAAAACTAAGGGGTCCCATACATAGTAGCTAGCTGTTGGGCGAACTATCGGCTTCCGACCCCTCCATACACAAATAAATGATCCGTCTTGTGAGTTCCTTGTCTTCCCTGGCATCATCTGACAGGGAAGAGTTGGCACATTACACTGTCGACCCGGCCTGCCAATATTGGCAGGTTCAGACATTAGGTTCATTTGTATGGGGGGCTTAAATGAACAATATGACTCTTGATGTTTAACATCACATATTAATGGAATGGCCAAAGGAGGTCAGATCTTCTCCCAGATGTCGAGAAACTGTGTTAGTTATAAGAATTGTTCCTCAGCAGGGAATCCTGTCTTCTATCATCACACAACTTACCACCCGATTGCCGTGTGTCTGATACTCTTCTACATCCCGCTGATTCATTTTACGGAATTTAACATCGCACTGTTGAGTAACGAAACATTTTCCATTGGACTGCATTCTACGTGTATAATGTTCACTACCATGTTATACACAGTAAAGAAGTAAAATGACAAATAATACATTCGTTACACAAGTAATTAAATGGAACATTATTTTTTCTCATGCTCAAAATGTTTTGTGTAATTATTTCTTGGTATGGCTGCACAAATGGGAATAATTAAACCAAGTAAATGGGCAAACACGTGCACATTTATACAATATTAATTGATATCTTAGACTTGTCACATTTCTCTCATTCGTAATTTTTGATTGCACATTATCTGTCACACATGTAGAGTAGGACTTTAGTGCAATGATGGACAGTGTATCAATGAGAATACAACTATCTATCTTAACTTGGATCCCTTGGTTGGCCGTGTTTTTGGAGGAGGAATCACAGCTTTCAAATTTTGATGTAAAGGGGTGGTCCACTACTCAGATTCTTAAATATTATATTCCCGCACATAAAATAAAAATAGCAGAAGCTTACCTTCCACTCTGGCGCCATTCCAGTGATGTTGTTGACACCAGGTCTCCCAGAGCTTGTGTGACATTGTTATGCCACGTGAGCCCTGTAGCCTATCAGTGGTTACCAATAGACCGCTTCACTCACACTTCTTTTGGACGAACCTCGGACGTCCAAAGGAAGTGTGAGAACTGTAGCCCATTAGTGACCCCTGATTGTTAGTAGCAGGGTTCACATGGCATAACGATGTCACGCAAGCCCTGGGAGAACTGGTATCAACATTACTGGAGTACAGCTAGTACTCTGTTATATTTACTTTACATTGGGAAAAATAGTATTTTAGAAGAGAATGTTTGAGTGCAAAGTCATAACCAACAAAGTAAAGAAAATACTTTATTCTTAGCTCTGTTTTTCTTACATTGAGCTTTAAATTCCTTCTACAGAAGTAAATGATAACAATTTTGGCTGCCAGCAATCTCCACTAGATGGAGCTTAAGAGTTTACTACATACAATTTATATATTAAATTTGAAAATAATAATTCAATATGTGATATTTTCATAAGCACCTTCTAATAGTATCTGCTACAGTAACCTTAGTTTTAGTTCTGTCTGTACAGATTATTTTGAGTTCTATACTGAAGGGAACCTGTCACCTCCAAAATCGATGGTGAGGTAAGCTCACCGTCATCAGGGGCTTATCTACAGCATTCTGGAATGCTGTTGATAAGCCACCGATGTAACCTGAAAGAGGAGAAAAAGAGGTTAGATTATACTCACCCAGGGGCGGTCCCGCTGCGGTCCGGTCAAATGGGTGTCTCAGGTTCGCTCCGGCACATCCCATCTTCATTCCATGACGTCCTCTTCTGGTCTTCACGCCGCGGCTCCGGCGCAGGCGTACATTGTCTGCCCTGTTGAGGGCGGAGCAAAGTACTGCAGTGCGCAGGCGCCGGGCCTCTCTGACCTTTCCGGCACCTGCACACTGCAGTACTTTCCTCTGCCCTCAACAGGGCAGACAAAGTACACCGGAGCCGCGGCGTGAAGACCAGAAGAGGACCTCATGGAATGAAGATGGGAGGCACTGTTCCGGACCTGAGACACCCATTTGACCGGACCGCAGCAGGACCGCCCCTGGGTGAGTATAATCTAACCTCTTTTTCTCCTCTTTCAGGTTACATCGGCGGCTTATCTACAGCATTACAGAATGCTATAGATAAGTCCCTGATGACGGTGAGCTTACCTCACCATCGATTTTGGGGGGTGACAGGTTCCCTTTAAAAAAATAAGACTGCATGTTTGACCCATAAATGGCATTGTGTTAATAATCAACATTCACTTATGTAAGATTCATTACATATTTCTTATCAACCCAGTATAACATTCCAATTTTTTAGATCATATGGTGGTTTTGTGTGTCCACATGTCATGCTTTTACTACAAAACCAGATCAATAAGTATAGCAGCATGTAAAAGTTTGGGCACCCCTGGTCAAAATTACTGTTATTGTGAAGATAAGCAAGTTGAAGATGAAATGATCTCTAAAATTCTTAAAGGTAAAGATGACATACTTACTTTGTATTTTAGGCAAAAGAATATAAATATTTTTATCTTTACATTTTTTTTATAACTGTAATTTATATTACATTTTATAGTTTTAACATTTGAAAACAAAAATCCAAACAATTATATATTATTTTTCGGACTATAAGACGCACTTTTTTCCCAAAAAATTTTGAGGGAAAGTGGGGTTGCGTTTTATAGTCGGAATATATTTACAATTAGTGTGCCGTCAGCAGGAGTATGGCAATTCTGCGGCGGTCCCGGTCTGACGCTGCAGGGCAATGATGACACTCCCTTCCCAGGCTGGTGCTCCAGGTTCGGTGGTGCTCTGTGGTATGGTGGGCTCCGCCGGCATTTTGAGAAATCCCGGAGGCCCCTGCACATCCATTGCTACGATGCGGTATCAAGAAAAATGGCCGCCGGAAGCTGCACTTGCTCAGATTGGGATCTTAGCAACGAGATCTCTTCCTGAGATCTCGGGAGAGGAGATCTCAGCACCATGATCTCGTCACCTGAGATCTCGTTGCAGAGATCTCAATCTGAGCATGCGCTGTCCCCAGTGGCCATTTTCCTGGAGGCCACCACATCGCAGTAATGGATGTGCTGGGGCCTCCAGGTTTTCACAAAATGCCGGTGCAGCCCCCGCACCACAGAGCACCGCAGAACCTGCTGCACCAGTCTGGGAAGGGAGTCATATCAACAGACCACCGAACACACCATGTGACCACGTTCCACCAGCACTGCCGATCCATCCCCCACCTACCCCGGTAAGCTGAATTCGGACTGTAAGACAGACCCCCATTTGACACACTAATTTATTTTTTCCTTATGAAAATTTGGGGTGCGTCTTATGGTCTGGTGTGTCTTATAGTCCAAAAAATATGGTATATAAACAATTTTAGGAAAACAACTTTAAAGAACCTCAAAGACAGACTACAGTACAGATGTATTATTGGGGAGCACTCCTCCCTGCATCTTTTACATTTTCAAAATTATAAAAAGGAAAAATGGGTCAATGTAAAAGTTTGGGCACCCTGCATGATTGGTACCTACCCTAGGTAGTACCTATTAGCACCCCCTTTTGAAAACATCACATCTTGTAAAGAATTTTTGATGCCAGACAAGAGTCTTTCAAATCTTGTTTGAGGGATTTTCATTCATTCTTCCTTGAAATATTTTTCTAGCCCTGTATGATTCTTGGGTTGTCTTGCATGCATTTCTATTTTGAGGTCTAGCCATATATTTTCAATGATGTTCAGATCAGGGGAAGATGCGGGCCATTGTAAAACCTTCAGCTTGCACCTTTTGGGGTAGTCTATTATGGTTTTGAAATGTGTTTAGGATCATTATCCATTTGTAGAAGCCATCCTCATTTCAACTTCAGTTTTTTTTACAGATCGTGTTATGTTAACATCAAGAATTTGTTGAAATGTAATTGAATATATTCTTCCCTCTATCCATGAAATGTTCCTTGTGCCATTGGCTGCAACACAACCCCAAAGCATGATTGAGCCACCTCTATGCTTACTGGTTGGCGAGATGTTCTTTTCCTGAAATTCTGTGCCCTTTTTTCTCCACACATACCTTTGATCATTGTGGTCCAAAGAGTTCTTTATCTACCTCATCTGTCCACAGGACTTGTTTCCAAAATGCATCAGGCTTGTTTAGATGTTCTTTTGCATACTTCTGATGCTGAATTTTATGATGAGGATGCAGGAGAGGTTTTCTTCTGATGACTCTTCCATGAAGGCCATATTTGTTCAGGTTTCTCTGAAAATAATGTACCACAACTCCAGAATCTGCAAAATCTTTCTGAAGGTCTCATCGCCTAGCCTTTTCTCATGATGATAGTGAACAAGCCATAACACTAACAATCTAATTAAACTCAGAAACCTTGGTCAAAGTTATCTGAGCACACAAATCACCAAGGGTGCCCAAACTTTTGCATTGGCCCATTTACCTTTTTGTAATTTTGTAAATAAAAAAAAGACAAGATATATATATTTTTTGCCAAAAATACTAAGGAAATATAACTTTAGGCATTTTAGAGATCATTTAATCTTCCACTGTAGTTGTATGTAAGGCAATTCAAGAGGAAGATGTTTTATATTGTGTGAATCATCATTGCTCAATGAGTTGTTATATTGGGTTTCATCAAATGATGATTTCTTTAACTATTCTTTGCTGTCTATTGATGAAAATACTTATTATCCAGAAAGGTGGTGATCATTTAGAATTCAGTACATGAACATGGTAGCACAGTTGATATGATGATCAGCCTTAACATTCAGTTTCTAAGGAATATGAAGAAATTAAGAAAATTAAGAATGTATCATTAACATATCTTTAATTTTACTTGTGAAGTGGGTTCATTGCTAACAGCTACCAAAGACCAATGCCTTATCATTTTAATGGTGCCTTTAGGGCAACATGTATTCATGCATCATTTTTAAGTTGTTGTTCTGACAATACTTAGTATTTAACCTTCCTTAATGTGGTTCTAAATAGCTTAGACTTTTCTTGTTCAATAATCTAATAGTATGATAAAATCATAGTGTTTTAAATATTCTTTCTCTCATATCCTAATGTTTTAGCATTGTTTAAAATGTTAGGACTACTGACTGCAGGACAATGTCAAAATAATTCAATTATATATTTATGTCTCAGTTTTAAATATTTCAAGCCTCTAGACCTATTTTAATTTGACATGTCAGGTAACTTTTTGATATTTTTAATTCGGTTTGCAGACACAATAAAGCAGATGCAGTTCTATCCACTGAGCACTGAGTTGGTGTTTTTTCATGGGAAATCCCGAAAAAAAGGATTCTGATGGAACCTGATGGAAACGTCATGGTTCAGGGTCCCGACAAAACAATTCACTATTTTGAGATCTCCTTCCGGCAATGTTCATCCTTTTCAGATGTGCATGAAAACATGCGGTCTGCCAAGTTTTTGAGCACAATTGAAAAAGATGCTGTAAAAAATGACTCCATTATCAAAGTGAATGGCTCTATCGGCGCTCTGTCAAGGTTACCGTCTAATCCTGTTTTTTGGGTATTCCAGTGGAAACCCAACACAGTTGTCAGCAGAGAGCACTATATGTCTATGAACCTAGATATCAGTGTAGTGAGATTGTGCCTGTCAGAAATATTGCATCTGACATTAATGGGACATTATGGTAATACTTAAAGTCAATGATAGAAGTACAAATTATGCACTTTTGTCTTGCTATGGCAATTTATATTGTACCAATACAGAATAAATGACATAAATAAATTACATATGTAATAAGTCAGTGCTCACCAATAGGGCTCATAATCTTCTGTTATTAATTATTTAATATTTTCTTGACACAAAATACCCGAAGGAATCCCATGTAAGAACAAAATGATTATTCAAGCATTAGGCTAGGGTCACATTGCGTTAGTGCAATCCGTTTAGCGCTAGCGGATTGCGCTAACGCAATGTTTTCTATGGGGCTGCGGTCGGGGTCGCGGTAACGTCCCGGCTCTCGCAGATCCCCGATCTGCGAGAGCGGGGAACGGACCGCGGGTGCGCCTCGGACGCTGCAAGCAGCGTCCGCGGCGCGCCAGGAATCCCCGGCACGTCGCTAGCGCGTGCCGAACATGGCACGCGCTAGTGAAGCGCGTTCCCATTAGCGTGAATGGGCGCGTTAACAGCCGCGTTGCACGTCGTTAATTTCGCCGTGCAACGCTGTCCGTTTAACGCGGTCCCATAACGCAATGGGAACCCAGCCTTATAAAGTTTTCTGCTCGGCTGAGTGCCAAATCAGGACTCCAGTGGTAGCCACTGAGTCACAGTGCTTCCTACGTTTGTTAAGATTTGCTAGGTATATACTTATTTTAGAGTAAAGAATCTGAAACTGTAGGTCAAGTGTTGGGATATCCATGCTTTTGATAGCATTTACTTTGTGGGCAAAGTTTGGGTGCGTTTTTCATGTGGAAAATGAGAGGCAGCGTGAGTTTGCTGAGGTTGGCACTGTATAATTATTGATGATATATCCATGTGATGTAGCACTCATTCTACAATGTAATTGGGAAGAGTTTCTTATTATACTGATATATTTATAAACTTCTTACAAACAAAAAAGGAAAACTGCATAGAAAGTGTTAGTAGCCTGTGATATGATGACATTTCCAATGTGACAAAGATTTCCCATAGGCACTCCCGAAATAGAGATGATGCTGCTGGAGAATATAATTTATTTTGTTAACTATGTAAACTTGTGCTTGCTGTCAAATTCATATGAGCACTGGGTGATGTCCAGACTAAATTAGTTTCACATCTCTTCCCCAAATATATCTAGATTTGCTCTACCTTTAAGCACAGAACATCCTTTACAAAGGTACATAACGTCCTGTACCGTCTTCTCTCAGCAATGTAAACCGCCTGTCCCCTGCCATTCAGGTTCCATCAACCAGTCCTAATACAGTGAGGATGAAGTGCCTGTGACATGGCCTGCAGGTGATGAATCCTGATTCTCTCAGGTAGGGATTCATTTTCCCATTTCTTCTCAAATCTAGTCCAAAAGGAAGCCCCGCAACAGCCTCAATCTATTTCTAGATATACGAGGCACGGAAGCTGACCTACCCCAGCAGCTTTTACCGTGAACAGGACTGATAAAATCCTCAGAAAAGTGCTCAACATGTAAACGAATGCAGCAATTTTGACATTATTTGCAATGGAACGCTTAACTAATATATTTATAAATTCAGATTGCTTTAGTGTCATTAATCTTTAGTTACTGTAGCAGTTCCCAACCAAGACATTTTTTCATGTGTGACATGTATACTTACAGAATCTCCTACCCAACACTTTCTCCTACATTTAGTTTGTGACTCTAAAATATATTTTCATTCACCCATTTTTTATTGATTTTTGGGGGGTAATAGGATAGAGATATAGTAATCTAACCATGCAAACAAACATTTAGAAAAATCAGTGTGCCTGCAACATAAATCAGGTATAGGCAGTAGATTATAGATGTCATCATACTTGGGCGCCACTTCACGAAGATGCATCCATCATGTATCATTAGGCTCTAGTGCAAGTTGAGCATTGTATTTACTCTAAGCTTCAGTACATTCATATTTATACAGTAGAGTATCATCTATTGAAGGGTTATTCCCACAATTGCATTATATTTTCACAAAGTACATTAAATGCATAATTATTGTTAATATGCAGACCAAGCCCAAGGCCTCATTCACACGTCCTGTTTTTAAACACGTACGAGAAAAAATGGTACTGGTGTCATCAGTGTACGGTGATTTTTTTACCATCAGTGTTTTTCACGGATGGATAACTAAATTGCAAAGTATCCTTTGTTAAATACGGACAACACACAGATGTTATCTGTGTGCTGTATGTGTTTTCCACGGACCCATAGACTTGTATGTACTTGTCATCTGTGATGCTGGAGAAAATAGACATGTCTCACTGAGTTTTGAACGGACACATGGCATGTGAAAAACACGGACATGTAAACAGCCCCATAGACTATAATGAGTATGTATTGTATCCATAAAAAAGCGGATACAACCTATATGTGCAACACAGACGTATGAATGAGGCCCGACATAAAGTTTCTGTCTTATAACTTTGGATCTTTTTTCATTACTAGGAAATAGACAATGATATGCGCTAAAGACACCTAAAATAAGTAATAATAAGGATATATACTGTATAAGTGGCTGGCCTCCTACTTATGATGTTGAGTAACACTCTGTATGGAGGAAATTTGCAATGCTCCTTAATGGGTGGTGATTATTGGTATGAGCGGTGGATCCTGTACCGTTGATCCGTGCCGTGCAGGACAAACAGTATCGGCAGCGTTCCAGCCGGTGACGCTTGCCAGACACCTGCTTGAAAAGGAACAACTTCCACCCTGTACATGCGTTATATCACTAAGCTAGAGCTGTGCTCAGAGCTGAGAGGGACAGCACTGCGCATGGTCAACCGGAAGAACCTGAACGGCAACAGGACGATTCAATTGACAATTTGAGGGTAAATGAGCCTGGAGGGACATCCTTTGGGAGTAATATGTGCAAAACAGTTCAGATTCAAAATAAGTTAATTAGCACAAAAGAATAAAGATTAGTATACATTATTATAAGACCACAATGTAACCCTATTATTGTATTTATGATTTCACTCTACTACAAGTAGTACATGGGGACTTCTGGCCAGTAATGCCATTAATGTTGTATCTCATCAAAACATGTTATTCATTCCATTCCATATTGTAAACCTTTCAGATAAAAAGATGGTTAAAATTACAGTTATGTCAGAAATGGTAATCAATTATATATCAATGTGCTGTGATTTTCAGTGTTTCTAAGAAAAACAATTAAACTAAAGTTATAATTAAACCCTATTATTGGAAGCACAAGTACCCTCTAAGGTACACTACATGTATCATAGCTTGAGAACCTACCTAGTATATAAGGTAAATTATCCGTATTAAAATGTATCCCACAGATGGGTTACAGATAGGATGTGTTATGCTTATGTTTTGTATTACCCTTTATGATTTAATGGTCATTTTATCCTACCAAAACACTGAATTGTCTGAATTTTGCCAAATTAAATTTTATTTTTAAAATTTTGCTTGAAATCCATAATTGAATTATAATTAATAGTTGAATATAGTAGAATTTACAATATAAAAATATCAAACTAATAATGTTTTCAACTTTAGACAAGTCCCATTTACATGTTTTACCTAAATGAAATATAGGATGGTCTCCCACTAGGTGACCTCTGTATTGTCAGGAGTGAATAATTTCTCCAACAAGTGGTTAGACCTCTGGCATTTATTTAAAGATAATAGCTAATTAGATGGAATCCTGCAATGAATTTAAGGTGCCACTGTTCTATAGCAAGCTCTTTATTTGCAGGATTGGAAAGCTCTTGCAATTTCTTGACAGTAATAGTTGATCATAATGAGTCCTGCCAACAAATGTAAAGTTATTACATTACTATAGTTTCATAGTGTCCACATATAGCACTACTGACACATATGTAGATTGAACCTGTATGTAGTCTAAGAATTAGATTATTCATTATTAATAATATACATACATGTTTACTATCCATCTGGAATTATATTCATGAAGATTAATTAATTCAATGGTGTGGATGCCATTCTATTAGCTGAATGATGCTCATATAACTTTTGACTAACAGTAAGCATCATTTATCCAATCAAGTCATTACTGTGTGCAAGTATTAATAAACGCAACTACTAAATCCTTGATGTGGTGTTATATATGTAGGTATTTCATCACAGTGTTTCTCCATTCCGGTCCTTAAAGAGGTGGTCCACTACAATGTATAATGCGTCCATCAATTTCAACCTTTTAAATATTTTTATTTGGAAACTGAGCTGTAACATGCAGTGAAACACCACCCACAGCCAAGTAAATCAGGGCGAGTGGGTTATGCCTTGATGATGCCAAGGAGTCCAGAAGTTGAAGTGACGTCAGCGGATGCCAGTGGCGGCTACAGCTTGGGTCATGTGATCGGGACTGAGCGAGCAGCAATACTGCCCACACAGGCACATATGGTCTTATTTTAAAGGTTTAAATCGATGGGCATATTCTACATTATCATAGACCACTTCTTTAAGCTCTCCGAACTGGTCAGTTCATAATTGTCAGCTCACTATTGTCAGTTCATAAGAAGCCACCAGGGTTGTTCTCTTTATTGGACAACCTCTCACCATGATGTGTTGGAAGGGGAGAACTTGATGACTGTTAGTGTATCCAAACCGTTTTTCACATTTGGTCTACTTTCATAAATATTAGTGCACATATATTTCAGATTCATATATAAGATTTTTTTATTATTATTATAAAGTTTAATGCTCTACCATGATGAACCAGGATTTCTTTATAGCACAAGTTCAAAGAAACAAACACAAAGGCAAGATACGTATAGATATTTCTGCAGCAATAAGAACTTTTGATTTATTTCCAAGGATGCACTTTTATGCACCCTTATGACTTAAGGAACCATTTGGGCCAACTTCATCCAGCACTGTATAATGACATCTTGAACATTTATCCTTTCACATGTATTTGTATGTTTGTTCACGCTTCAAAGGGGTCATCCAGGAAACAAATGTAGATGAAGTTCTTCTAAAAACTGCTCCACCACCAAAAATAACCTGTGGACAAACGGTGCTCGTTTCTAGAAGGAAGTCGTTATCCTGGACAACCTCTTTAAACTATGCTTTGAATAAATTGGTAGAACAATTCTTGGAAATTTCAAAAACACTGATTTTTCTTTTTTTTAAGTTGCTATGCGATTATTGGAAAATGGAAACAAAGTCCTACTTTTTTTTGCATACATAGGTTTTACAGCTAATGTAAACCAAACCATAGATAAGCATGTAGAGTGATTTTAGAATATTGTAGCTCTATAGAACCCATATTCCAAGGTTTGTAGATATTTCCCTTTCACAAAACAGATCACACATGTATCCAATCTGTTTTGCATTGGATTCATTGATATATTTAACTGATTACATGATGAGGTCCATGACTTTCTAGTAGGTTTATTTAAACTCCAAACAACAAAAATCCGCATGAAGTTGGAATAGGGATATATAGGTTCTAAGTACTATTTAATTCTTTTTTCTGATTGATACAATACACTCACACATCAACTCGCCATGTCCAAACTTGTTTATGTGTTCTCTATTCTGCACCCATAGCTCATTGACTTTTCTGGACACAAATGATGCCTTCAGAAAGAAATGTCAAATTCATCTGCATCTTTATGCTTGGGAATATGTTATGATAGCCTTGACAAACTGTACAGATCCATTCATAAAATTGTATGTGCTCTGAATTAGACTGAGCTTTATGCATCAAACATTAGGAATACTATAGACCAGCAGGAATGCACTTGGGTATGCCTGACCAAACTTTCTGCCTAGGAACCTCTAAGCCTAAGCTGGTGCAGACCATAAAGCAATGCCTGTTGTATTTATTATTTAACCAGGACTTCTCTTGGTGAAATGTGGAAATTTAGAGCTAAGGGAGGGGGGTTCAGACTGCTGAGTCTTGATGTAATATTTGTGATAATACTAGCAAATTGTTTTATTTTGTACTGTTTGTGAATCATTCTGTTCTGGTGTGAGAATGAGACTTGTGCCGTTTCTTTCCAAATTTGCTTTTCTCTTGATTCCTTCTTTATGTTACAGTTTGCCAAAAATCAAACTTTTTGAAATAATCATCTCAGATACTAACAGCACACAAAACTTCATCCTGATATTTTTTTTCTTTTTGGAATAAAAAGGCAGACATAAAACAAATCAAGGCACGCGATATTTTAAAATGACTGTATATGAATAAAACTATATGTATGTGATTGAAAATAAAACTAAAACATTTGAATTGAGAATTAAATTTCCTTGTGTTTTTTATGTTACCAGAAATAAAGTTTGCATCATCTTTTGATTTTGGATTTATCAATGAATTTGTTAGGAAACATCACTGGGAATTAAACAACTGTAATCATCAAAGTCTACTGACTGACCACCAGGTTTGTACTTATCAAAGTATCAAAGAGGTGACTCATGGATAGGTGTTTGAGCCCACCATCTACTGTATCTTCCTTTTCTCCACTTCAGGGATGTGTCTCAATATAGGGTACTCCCTCCACATAAACATCACAATAAAAGAACATAGGAAGAAAAGAGGAATTCTTTGCAGAAAGAGGAAGGGTGAACAACTGCTGGGACCTCCTGTTCCAGGATCAGGAGCTTGATTGCCTGAGTGAACATATGAATGCGCCATTTTTTATCCTGTCATTTTTATAAGCACAATTAATTCCATCTTACTGTTCATTTGCAGAAGGTTTACATAAATAAAATACAATAAACATAAAATGCATCAAACAAATAGTTACCGACTGGCACAGAAGGTTCAGGACCCTGTCCTCTTAGGCTCACAATCTACTGGGTGTAAGGGACGAAGACTGTAGGTCAAGTGGTTGGATCAACTCTGGTGTTAGCAAGGTGGTAGTGGGGTTATTGCAGGCTGTAGGCTTTACTGAAGAGATAATTGTTCAGGTTGTCTCTGAAGGTTTCAATTGTGGAGTGGAAGACATTCAAATGTGCTGAGACACTGACTTCCAGAGGATGGGGGATACCTGGGAAAAATCTTGGAGGCTACTGAGTGAGGAACGTACAAGGACAGAGGAGAGAAGAAGGTCTTGTGGGGACCAGAGATCACATGTGGGAAGGTATCAAGAGATTAGTTCAGAGATGTATGGAGGAAACGGATTATAGACAGCATTGTAATTCATTGGTAATAATCCAAAATGGATTCCTTAGGAAATTGTAAGCAAGATAATTCCTATACTTTTATGCCTTCTTCCATGGCTACGTAGGATGTATTGCATCGTTCATTTATACAGGACATAATTCCCTCTTTCTGACAATCAGTGGGTATCTCTGCAGTCATACCACACCAATCTAGTGGTGTGAATACATTGTTATAACTTGTTAAAAACTGAATACCTTTTCAAGGTCATGTCTTAGTTTGAATTTTTATATTTTTTAGGTTCTCTATTGAACAAATCTACTGTGCCTTCTAATTCGTAATTCTGCTTTTCTCTCAAGTCTAGTGTTTAAGATTAGGTACAGGATTGACACCCCCAATTATTGGGTCCTGCACTTGTAGTGAAAATTCATTGTGTGACATTTACTAATCCAGCGTTCATTTTAGACAATGTAATCTTGGCCTAGACAGTTTAAAGTGTCTTGTGCTGTTTGATAAATTTTCTATACCTTTAGAAAGTCTTTCATGACTTTACCCCACCTATTGATTGGTCTACTTTCATGCTAAAATTGTACTTCAGTTATACCTGTAAATTTATCACAAACTCTATCAGTATTTTAGTGTTCTTTCTCTCTCTCTCTTCTAATTTCACCTATAGGAACTTCACAGTTTTCTAGCAAATATCACCACACGCCATAGGCTTTATGCAGGATTTTACATTTAAGCAAACCTTTCCTTTGTTATTTGCACAATTAATTCTAAACAGACTGTAATTTAACTACGGTAATTACCAGCCAAGTCATATCTTCAAAACAGCTACATCTCAATTATCCTTACTAAGTCATTTCTTTTCCAATTTAATTATATTTTTTCAATATTGTTAGGCTTGAAATTTCTCCTATTAGAATATATTCACTATTTTCCCCATATAAATTAAGACTGGCATTTCCATTCTAAAACTAATTAGCGAGGAGAGACAGTATAGGCTAAAACATAACTTTTAATATGTAGTCTAAAACTGGAAAAATCAGTCCAAATACGAGAAGTGACAATAGACGTCGACCTACGTGGCGGTAAGGTGGAGTTTATTTAAGAGGGGCACACCAACTATGACTTTTATGTACCAGTCTTCAAAAGAGCAAGTTCTAACTTAAACTAGCTGGACCTGACATGCAAGTTACCTGCCAATACAGGAACTCTTAATTCCACCACACATATTGTTTACTCCCCTGATGAATCCCCCAAAAGGGAGAGGAAACGCATAGGAGCTTTGACATGATCTGGTGGGTGCATCTTAGTAGGCTTACTTGGTGGGGACTGTCCTTGTAAGGGCAGAGGCACGACACGATATCAGAAACTCTCCCCCTTTATACACTCATCTTCTGAGCTTCTGCGTACCTGCGACCTGCAGAGAATTACTACAGCTGTGGTGAGATTAAACCATTTATTATTGAGCGCTGGTAACATTTTAGCACTTGCACTTTATTACTTTGGTTTGTTTGTTATGATTTATCCAGTTTTAGACTACATATTAAAAGTTACATTTTAGCTTATGCTGTCTCTCCTCACTAACTAGTCATAGATCATTTTGAGAGAATTCATTAGTGGGCTTTGCTGATTCATACATTTCCAGTCTAAAGAATAAGGTGGTTAACATGAATTGAAGTAAATTTATTGAAAGGCTCACACCTCTCAACAATGTAGTTTTGGACTGTCTTACAGTGAGAAAATTAAATCTACTCCTGCTATGGCCAGGCATAGAATTTAGGCACATTTTGCATAATTCCTTGTAAATCGCACCCATTTATTCTAAACTAAATCTACTTTTCTAGGCACCTTTCAATTTCGATGTGTTCAGTGAAAAGTTTGACTTTTTTTTTTTTGCTCAGTTTCTGGCATTTCCACATTCTGTGATATTTTGAGGTCAAGTTTATGCCAAAACAGACATACTTTGTCAATAACAGTTTGTCTGAATTATTCTTAATAGCTGTTCTATCCCCTCCCTGCATCTCCAACCCTCATTTAATGACTTATTCCAAATGAGTATGAGTATTTATACTTTTCCCTCTTATACTGTAATTGCCTTTCCCCCAGTCTTAAGTTTAAACACAAACTCAACCATCCAGATATCATTTTCCCCAATGCAGGTGCAGCTTCCTCTTCCAAGTCCATGCTTACCCTAGAGCCTATAAACAAACGAGAAGTTGGGCTGGTTCTCTAGGAACCCAAGTCTCTCTTTTCTACACTATTTCTTTTGTACCTCTCTGCTGTGGAATTCAAAGGTAGCAGAACATTCTTTTTTGTAATAATGTACTATTCAAATGCCCAAAATATTTTAGAGCCTTTCACTTCTCTTTAATTTTGTCATCAGTACGGTTGTGCAGCATCACTAGTAGGTCTTCACCATGCACCTCTGATAATCTACTAACCATAATTAATAATGTGCCATTCCCGAGCTACATAGTAATCCCAGCCTTTGTGACAGATTGTTGATAATGAGAATAAGACAATGCCAGATTTGTATGGGAATTAAAGAAAATCGCTTCAGGCTATTGTTTGCATAAGGGATATGTTCAAACCAGTATCATGGCTTCCATATATTACAGATGCCATGATGATGTGATTGACTCATCATGCTATACTTCCAAATGCTGATTTAGGGTCTCCATTGACTTATAATTGGGTCTGCTGGATTTCCCTTCATGGTTTGCTGTCAGTGATTGAAACGATGGAATCCTCAAACATAAGCTCTAAATGCTGATGTGAACAGAGCCTGAGTACACTGCCCACTCCAGCTGTAGAAGATATATCTTTAGACTGTTCATTCTGTGGAATATAACACTTATAATACACCGTTATGCCTAGCGCAAGGTCTGCAATTTGGTTCATAAAACAGTGATGCAAGGAGAATCATAAAGATAGTTCATGTGTTACCCTAAATGTCATGCACTAGTCCCTTACTGAAATTGACAAGTGCCAGCATTAGGTGGGTAAAACTGGGCAATTGCCCAGAGCCCCCTGTCCTGTTGTTATCAGTGCAGATCCATTGGCTCAAAATGTAATAGGACCTTTGGTGTCACCATGGTAAAATGAACAAAGCCCCTTAATGGAGGACCTGAAAAGGGAGAATGAGACTGGAGAAACCGATGAGGGAAAAGACCTTTGTATGTACTCTACAGTGTGCGTGTAACATGCATATATGGGCGTCATATGCAAGGTGTGTCTAACATGCAGTGTTTGTGGGTAACATGGGCGGCACGGTGGCGCAGTGGTTAGCACAGCAGCCTTGCGGCGCTGGAGTCCTGGGTTCGAACCCCACCAAGGACAACATCTGCAAAGAGTTTGTATGTTCTCTCCGTGTTTGCGTGGGTTTCCTCCGGGCACTCCCACATTCTAAAGACATGCTGATAGGGAATTTAGATTGTGAGCCCCATCGGGGACAGTGATGATAATGTGTGCAAAAAATGTAAAGCGCTGCGGAATATGTTAGCGCTATATAAAAATAAAGATTATTATTTACATGCCTTGTGCAACAATTTAGTGGGCTGCACACAGTGTGAGTCAGATGCTGTATTTTTGTGTGTAACATTTATTTTATTCACTGATATAGTGCTATTAATTCCACAGCACCTGTCAGACATCACTGTCCACATTGGGGCTCACAATCTAAAGTCTCCATCAGAATGTATTGCAGATATTTACTTTATTTCTTCCTATCTCCTGTAGTCCCTCCACCCAGTAAGGAACTAGTCATTTCTTCCTCCATCCTCCCCAGCCACCTCACCTCCTCCACAGAACTATTCCTCCACATACAATCCTTTCTCTCAAGGCACACACGGCCACAGCATGACCTATCCAGCTCACACCTTCTAACGCTCAGTCTGCTGCTCCTCATTGCTGGTGACATATCCCCAAATCCTGGCCCTCCTCATCACATTCCCACACTCATTTCTAATCCCCTGCCACAATCCTCTACACGTCCTCGCAACTACAGTAACCTCATACCCATTCATCCAGCCCCCACTCCCCCAATTTCCCTATCTGGAGCACTATGGAACGCACGCTCTGTCTGCAATAAACTTTCATTTATCCATGACCTCTTTATCAATAACAAACTCTCCTTCCTCGGCATCACTGAAACCTGGCTCACCCCTTCTGACACAGCCTCCCCTGCGGCACTCCCTTACGGTGGCTTCCACCTTTCTCACACACCCCGCCCCAGCAGCAAGCATGGCGGAGGAGTTGGTTTTCTCCTGTCAGATAACTGCTCCTTCACCCCAATCCCACTGCCACCCTCTGTTACCCTCCCTTCCTTTGAGGTGCACTCTGTGCGCATCTACTCCCCCTCCAACCTCCAACTGGCTGTCATCTACCGTCCCCCAGGGCCAGCCACCACTTTCTTTGACCACTTCACCACCTGGCTACTCCATTTCCTCGCCGCTGACATCCTCACTATCATCATGGGCGACTTCAACATCCCCATTGACACTTCCCTCTCAGCTGCCACTAAACTATCTCTCACTTCCTCCTTTGGCCTCACTCAATGGTCTTCTACAGCCACCCACAAAGATGGTCACACACTGGACCTCATTTTCACCCGCCTCTGCTCCCTATCTAACCTCTCAAACTCACCTCTTCCTCTTTCTGACCACAACCTACTTACATTCTCTTCCCTTTCCACTCCTTGTCTACAACCCCCACCCCACAAACTCTCACACCCTCGCAGAAATCTTAAACACCTTGATCTTCACTCACTCTCTGAATCCCTCCTCCCTCTCACAGACATAAGCTCCCTACACAATGTGGATGATGCTGCCGCTCTATATAACACCACAATAGCTGCAGCTTTGGAATCTCTTGCCCCTCTCACACATACCAAAGCTCGCAAAATTAACAGACAACCCTGGCACACCAGCATGACCAAAGAACTGAGGCGAGCTTCCAGAGCTGCTGAGCGCAGATGGAAAAGATCCCACTCCAACGAGCACTTCATCGCATTCAAACAGTCCCTCACTACTTTCAAAACCACGCTCGCCACAGCAAAACAAACCTACTTCTCATGTCTCATATCCTCCCTGTCTCACAACCCCAAACAGTTATTCAACACCTTCAACTCTCTCCTCCGTCCCCCAGCACCTCCTCCCTCCCCACTCATCTCAGCTGAAGACTTTGCCTCATTTTTCAAGCAGAAAATTGAGAACATCAGAGACAGTTTTAGTAAACAACCCCCAGAACCCTTCCTCCCAACTACCCAGCCCTCCACCTCCAAAACCAACTTCTCCACCATTACAGAAGACGGACTCTCTACTCTACTCTCAAGATCGCATCTCACCACCTGTGCACTTGACCCACTCCCATCACACTTCATCCCAAACCTCACCACAGTCTTCATCCCAACCCTAACCCATCTCTTCAACCTATCACTAACAACTGGCATTTTCCCCTCAAGCTTTAAACATGCCTCAATCACACCTATCCTCAAAAAGCCCTCTCTTGACCCATCCTCTGTATCTAGCTATCGCCCTATATCACTTCTCCCCTTTGCCTCAAAACTACTGGAACAACATGTCCATCTTGAACTGTCCTCCCATCTATCTTCCTGCTCCTTCTTCGACCGCTTTCAATCAGGCTTCCGGTCACACCACTCCACTGAAACTGCCCTAACTAAGGTCACCAATGACCTATTAACCGCCAAGAGCAAACAACACTACTCTAACCTCCTCCTCCTGGACCTGTCCTCTGCCTTTGACACAGTGGACCATTCCCTGCTGCTGCAGACCTTCTCATCCCTTGGAATCACAGAATTGGCCCTATCCTGGATCTCATCATACCTAACTGACCGTACATTCAGCGTCTCCCACTCACACACCACCTCCTCACCTCGCCCCCTATCTGTCGGAGTCCCGCAAGGTTCAGTTCTAGGACCCCTGCTCTTCTCCATTTACACCTTTGGCCTGGGACAGCTCATAGAATCTCACGGCTTTCAGTATCATCTCTACGCTGACGACACACAGATCTACATCTCTGGACCAGATATCACCTCCCTACTAACCAGAATCCCTCAATGTCTGTCTGCTATTTCATCCTTCTTCTCCACTAGATTTCTGAAACTTAACATGGACAAAACAGAATTCATCATCTTTCCCCCATCTCACACGACCTCCCCAACGAACCTATCCATTACAGTAAACGGCTGCCCACTCTCCCCAGTCCCACAAGCCCGCTGTCTTGGGGTAATCCTTGACACTGATCTCTCCTTTAAACCACATATCCAAACCCTTTCCACTTCCTGCCGCCTCCAACTCAAAAATATTTCACGGATCCGCACATTCCTAAACCAAGAATCTGCAAAGACCCTAGTCCTTGCCCTCATCATCTCCCGCCTTGACTACTGTAACCTCCTGCTCTGTGGCCTCCCCTCTAACACTCTTGCACCCCTCCAATCTATTCTAAACTCTGCTGCCCGACTAATCCACCTGTCCCCCCGCTATTCCCCGGCCTCCCCTCTGTCAATCCCTGCACTGGCTCCCCATCACCCAGAGACTCCAGTACAAAAGCCTAACCATGACATACAAAGCCATCCACAACCTGTCTCCTCCATACATCTGCGACCTCATCTCCCGGTACTTTCCTGCACGCAACCTCCGATCCTCACAAGATCTCCTTCTCTACTCCCCTATTATCTCCTCTTCCCACAAGCGCATACAAGATTTCTCTCTTGCATCCCCCCACTCTGGAACCCTCTACCACAACATATCAGACTCTCGCCTACCATCGAAACCTTCAAAAAGAACCTGAAGACCCACCTCTTCCGACAAGCCTACAACCTGCAGTAACCACCGATTGACCAAACCGCTGCACGGCCAGCTCTACCCTCACCTACTGTATCCTCACCCATCCCTTGTAGATTGTGAGCCCTCGCGGGCAGGGTCCTCTCTCCTCCTGTACCAGTTGTGACTTGTATTGTTCAAGATTATTGTACTTGTTTTATTATGTATACCCCTCCTCACATGTAAAGCGCCATGGAATAAATGGCGCTATAATAATAAATAATAATAATATTGTACTTGGTGGGATTTGAACCCCGGACCCCAGCATTCAAAAGCTACACTGCTAACAACTGAGCCACCGTCTGTAACATACAGCATATGTAGCTTGGAGGATGTGTGTCTGTGTGTGCAATATATATTATGTGTGTAACATGGACTGTATACATGTGACATATAGTATGTGTGTGTGACATACAGCGTTTGTGCGTTGCGCGGAGTTTGTGTGTAACATACAGTATGCATATGGCTTCCACAAGCCTTCATAAGAGTAAACATGTCGTCAATCAACCATACAAAACAGCAAAGTGCTCATACATCTTGTGGTTGAATCATTTATGTCTGAAAATAAAACATCTTTGTTCTTGGCTGAACATCATCCGCTGTAAGCATGAGGTGTGCTGCTGACAACATGATAGTGTATGGGGACGGAATGATCTATTAGGGATCATCCTATCCCCATCGTTCTTCGGCGGCCTGTGTAAAGAGACCAGTAAGCAAGCTTCAAACTATTTGAATAGTCAGTTGCGCTTGTTTAACAGTCTGTAATCGGCTCATGTAAGTACTCATTAAGTGTTTCTGTGTGATGGTGCAATATGTTAAAATTTGGGAGCCCCCTTCTTAACACTTTTCATTTTTGACCAGGACCATTCTTTGTCTAAAACCAGCCTGTGCCCCGCACTAGACATGAAGTCAGCATCACGACAAGGACACGTTTCTTGAAGGTGCCCCTGCACTCCCACCTATAAACAGTATAATGGGCAAAATATCATTAAATCACCTGTATTGGCTTTATTAAACTTTTCATAATCAACTGAAATAGAAAAAAAAAGAAAAATCAACAACGCAAAGTAGAAAAATGTATATTTTGGGCAATTTCATTGGAATAAATATAGAAATCAGTAAAATTCTCGAACACAAGCAGAACCACTTTTTCTGTAGATAAAAATAAACCCTTTGTTTTTAAGATCTGTACACGTGTGATACAAGTAGTTTAAGCAGCATGAAAATATCCATTCATTTATACTTATGCCTATCTCTACTAATAGCAACTAATAGTAAAAATGGTGTTTAAGCTGGGCAGCGACGAAACATTGTTACATTTATAATAAAATACAAATTTGTTTCTTTGTATCTGAAATAGCATTTAACATCAAGGTCTGCAAGATGTGGGTAGTTTTATGGTTTTATAGTCTTGCCCATAACAACCAATCGCTGCACAGCTTTTATTATTCAAGAGCAATTGATTGCTACAGGCAACATGTAGTTTCTTTTATTTTAGACTACTGTAAAAATCTGACCTATTGTCTTTCAACTAACTTATGCTATCTAGTATTGGATTAAGAAAAAGATTAAAAGTAGAGAAGATTCCTATAGTCATGGGACAATTATATTATACTAGATGGTGGCCCGTTTCTAACGCATCAGGTATTCTAGAATATGTATGTAGTTTATTTATGAAGTTTTCAGAATAATGCAATTTATACAAGGGATTCGGCTGGCCAGGTGCGACCAATTAGCGAAACGTGGTTCAAATTCCGCGCCAATTCGCTGCTGGACTGCGCTTGTCGCTGATTGTTCGCGGCCGGCCGGGCGTGACCACTCAGTGAAGCCAGGGCCGGCTCCAGGTTTTTGAGGGCCCCGGGCAAAAGAGTCTCAGTGGGCCCCCTCTTTAGCACATACCACGATTCATGATGCCCAGATACAGCAGAGAAATATAGCACAGTCAAGTTGCATATAACAGCCCATGTAGCATATAACACAGCCCACATAGCATACAGCACAGCCAAGTAGCATATAGCACAGGCAACGTAGTATAAAGCACAGGCCAGGTAGTATATAACACAGCCCACGTAGCATATAGCACAGCCCACGTAGCATATAGCACAGCCACATAGCATATAACAGCCACATAGCATATAGAACAGCCCACATAGCATATAGCACAGCCACGTAGCATATAACACAGCCACGTAGCATATAGCACAGGCAACATAGTATAAAGCACAGGCCAGGTAGTATATAACACAGCCCATGTAGCATATAGCACAGCCCACGTAGCATATAGCACAGCAACGTAGCATATAACAGCCACGTAGCATATAGAACGGCCCACATAGCATATAGCACAGCCACGTAGTATATAACACAGGCACGTAGCATATAGCACAGCCACGTAGCATATAGCACAGCCACGTAGTATATAGCACAGCTCACGTAGTATATAGCAGAGCCCACATAGTATATAGCACAGCCCGTGCAGTATATAGCACAGCCCACACAGTGTATAACACAGCCCACGTAGTATATAGCACAGCCCACGCAGTGTATAACACAGCCCACGTAGTATATCGCACAGCCCACGTAGTATATAACACAGCCACATAATATATAGCACAGCCACGTAGTATATTGCCCAGCCATGTATATTGCACAGCTACGCAGTATATAGCACAGCCCACGTAGTATATAACAGCCACATATGTAGCACAGCTCACGTAGTATATAGCACAGCTCACGCAGTATATAACACAGCCACGTAGTAAATTGCCCAGCCACATAATATATTGCATAGCTACATAGTATATAGCACAGCTCATGTGCTGGCGGCCCCCAGATCCAGGCGAGGCACTTAGCGATGCTCCTCGCGATGCTCTGGTCCCAAGAATGCTACATCATCTTGCGAGACCACAATGCATGGCCCGGAGCATCGCGAGGAGCAGGAAAGGCACCAGAAGGTGAGTATATAATGATTTTTTATTTTTTTTAAATTATTTTTAACATTAGATCTTTTTACTTTATTAGATCTTTTTATGTATACAGATAAATATATGGACCCTTTGCAGTCCAATAGGATATTATGCACAATTCCACTTTCTTGGAGGTAGAAGTGGCCCCTTACCTCTTGGGCCCCTGTGCGCCTGAACAGGTTGAACCAATGGTATGTCCCTTCCGGTACCTAGCATGTGAAGTCAGGGGCTGACCACCGCTGCTGTCCTGCTTGTAAGCTTTTCAGTGACGTTGTCTGGGATTGTAAGGCTATGTTTACACATTGGTTTTTTGATGTGTTTTTGTAATCTTTTTTTTTTCAGTACAAACTTTAGCTGCGTTTTACAGTACCAGCAAAGTGTATGAGATTTCAGAAATCTCATGCACACAGCTAGTATTTTTTTGTTCTCAGCATTTTGCGCAAAACCTGAGGTTTTGCAGAATAGAGCATGTCACTTCTTACAGAGTTTCTTTAGTATTTTTTCAGCATTTTAATTTTCACCCATTGAAAAATTGAAAGCAATCGGTGGAACAAAAACGCTGCAAAAGCGCAAACATGATGATATAGAATCAGATTTTTTTGGGCAATAAACTTTTTTAGCATGCACAAGAGACAAATGTTCCCTGAGAAAAACGCTGCAAAAAATGCAGCAAAAATGCAACTAAAACTAAGCAAGATCAGCTTTTTTGCAGCAAGTTTTACTGCTGGCCAGCATGCAGCCAGCGGGTAAGGAAAGGGTGAATCAAACACCTGAAAACTCTGCCCATATGACCGAAAACCGATCTCGCCAAATTCAGGTGATAGGTTCCCTTTAAGGATTATGGAGGCCAGCATACTCTTAGGAACCATGAGTACTGCAGAAATTCTGTTGTAACATTGGCCAGATCTGTGCCTTCCTTGCCACAATTCTGTCTCTGAGCTCCTTGGCCACTTCCTTTGACCTCATGATTCTCATTTGGTCTGACATGTACTGTGAGCTGTGAGGTCTTATATAGACAGGTATGTGCCTTTCCAAATCAAGTCCTATCAGTTTAATAATACACAGCTGGATTCCAATGAAGGGGTAGAACCATCTCAAGGAGGATCACAAGGAAATGAACAGCATGTGACTTAAATATGAGTGTCTGAGCAAAGGGTCTGAATACTTATGACTAGGGTTGAGCGACCTTGACCTTTTTAGAGTCGAGCCGTGTTTCGCGAAACCCGACTATCTTAGAAGTCGAGTCGAGTGGAATGGGCCGATTATCTTGAAAAGTCGGGTATACTACAATGCCCATTTTAATGGCAAAAACATCCATTCTTGTTACAGAAGCTTGTCAATCGTAATTTACCTTATAATAATTGGAAGGCATTTGAAATTGGGGGTCATTTGGCTAAAGTTGTGGGGGGTAGGGCTGGTTCAAGTAATTAGTGGGACCAGGAAATCTGGAACACGTCACGGCAGTGGAGCAGGGAGAGGTAAGTATTTAAACTTTGCAAGTGCTGTGATCCTGAGCAAGCAGGGGGGGCCCACTAGTTGGCATTGGCACTGGCACAGGGCCCCTCAAAGTACAGCGGTGTGTTTGCACGGCGGGGGCGCCTCCCACCGGCAGCAACACTTTTGCGTACTATGAGAGGCCCTGTGCCAGTGACGTCGCCAACTAGTATTCCTCCCCCCACCTGATGAAGGAACCTGCACTTTCATCTGCACCTTCCTCTTTGTCCCCGTGTAAGGTGGTATGGTATGCGGGAAGAGCAACCTGACTTTCAGCAGGGTCACAATGTTGTTGTGTAGCATGCACGGGGAATGTTGCGTTATGGGTCAATGTACCAGCAGACTCATCTATCACTGGCTGGGCAATGGGCACGATGAAGTGGAAACACAGATATAGGCCCAAAGAATAAAGTGGGCTAAATGCAGTTCAAAATTGGTAACACAGGAATAACCAGGGGGCATTGCAGTGGAGGATAACTGGAATGAGAGGCTGACACAGAGAGTAGGGCCAAATCAGTAAGTAGTCGAAATGCAGTTCAAAATTGGCAACCGTAGTAAACAGGCGGCACAGCTTTGTTCAGTGGAGGAGAACAGCAAGGAGTGGCAGACACCGATAGTAGGCCCCAACCCAACTAGTAGGCCAAATGCAGTCTAACATTAACAACTACTTAACGAGAGCCTGAAAATGGAATTTCAGGACAGGAAACCAGGAGAACAGCAAGGAGCGGCAGACACTGTTAGTAGGCCCCAAACCAACTAGTACGCCAAATGCAGTTGTTCCATTTAACCACTATTTAACAAGAGCCTGAAGATAGAAGCTCAGGAAAGGCAACCTGGAGAACACCTTGGAGTGGAGCACACCGTCTCTACACCCCATTCCCAATTTGTAGGCCTAATGCAGTGTAGTTTCCAACAACTACTAAACGAGAGCCAGAAGATCGAAGCAATGGAGAGGAAACCCGGGGAACACCTTGGAGTGGAAGACACCGTCTCTACACCTCATACCCAATTTGTAGGCCTAATGCAGTGTAGTTTCCAACAACTACTAAACGAGAGCATTAAGATCGAAGCAATGGCGAGGAAACCTGGGGAACACCTTGGAGTGTAACACACCATCTCTCTACACCCCATACCCAATTTGTAGGCCTAATGCAGTGTAGTTTCCAACAACTACTAAACGAGAGCATTAAGATCGAAGCAATGGCGAGGAAACCTGGGGAACACCTTGGAGTGGAACACACCATCTCTCTACACCCCATACCCAATTTGTAGGCCTAATGCAGTGTAGTTTTCAACAACTACTAAACGAGAGTCGGAAGACCGAAGCAATGTGGACGAAACCTGGGGAACACCTTGGAGTGTAACACACCATCTCTCTACACCCCATACCCAATTTGTAGGCCTAATGCAGTGTAGTTTCCAACAACTACTAAATGAGAGCATTAAGATCGAAGCAATGGCGAGAAAGCCTGGGGAACACCTTGGAGTGGAACACACCATCTCTCTACACCCCATACCCAATTTGTAGGCCTAATGCAGTGTAGTTTCCAACAACTACTAAACGAGAGCATTAAGATCGAAGCAATGGCGAGGAAACCTGGGGAACATCTTGGAGTGGAACACACCATCTCTCTACACCCCATACCCAATTTGTAGGCCTAATGCAGTGTAGTTTTCAACAACTACTAAACGAGAGTCGGAAGACCGAAGCAATGTGGACGAAACCTGGGGAACACCTTGGAGTGTAACACACCATCTCTCTACACCCCATACCCAATTTGTAGGCCTAATGCAGTGTAGTTTCCAACAACTACTAAACGAGAGCCTGAAGATAGAAGCTCAGGAAAGGCAACCTGGGGAACACCTTGGAGTGGAACACACCATCTCTCTACACCCCATACCCAATTTGTAGGCCTAATGCAGTGTAGTTTTCAACAACTACTAAACAAGAGTCGGAAGACCGAAGCAATGTGGACGAATCCTGGGGCACACCTTGGGGCAGCAGACACCGTTAGTAGGCCCTACCAAAGTTGTACCCCCAATGCAGTTTTAAAATTCCTAGAGGCTGAAAACAAGACTATTGACGCTCAGCTTTTTTAAAAGGAACACAGCTGAATTGAGTGGCGCAGACAGACACAGGTAGTAGGCCTTAAACCAAAAATGTGGCTCACTACAGCTTAAAAAAGGTTACAGGGGTACACAGGCAGCATTGCTCTGGGCAGTGGAGGACAATTTCAATAGTGGACCGCAGACAGACTTTGTACGCCTACTATTAAAAAAAGGATGCTCTATGCAATAAAAAATAGGTTCCAGGGGTACACGGGCAGCAGTGTTCTGGTCAGTGTAGGAGTAGTAGAAAGAACGGGCCGCAGACAGGCTTCGAAGGTCTAACATAAAAAAATATTGGACTGTAGGCACTTTAACATTGGTTCCAGGGGTACACGGGCAGCAGTAGACTGGTCAGTGTAGGCCTAGTGGAAGGAGGGACCGCAGACAGGCTTCGAAGGCCTAACATAATAAAATTGGACAGGCTGTAGGCACTTTATAATTGGTTCCAGGGGCACACGGGCAGAAGTAGACAGGTCAGTGGAGGCCTAGTGGAAGGAGGGACCGCAGACAGGCTTCGAAGGCCTAACATAATAAAATTGGACAGGCTGTAGGCACTTTATAATTGGTTCCAGGGGTACACGGGCAGCAGGAGACAGGTCAGTGGAGGCCTAGTGGAAGGAGGGACCGCAGACAAGCTTCGAAGGCCTAACATAATAAAATGGGCTGGCTGTAGGCAATTTATGATTGTTTCCAGATGTACACGGGCAGCAGTAGACAGGTCAGTGGAGGCCTAGTGGAAGGAGGGACCGCAGACAGGCTTCGAAGGCCTAACATAATAAAATTGGACAGGCTGTAGGCACTTTATAATTGGTTCCAGGGGTACACGGGCAGCAGTAGACAGGTCAGTGGAGGCCTAGTGGAAGGAGGGACCGCAGACAGGCTTCGAAGGCCTAACATAATAAAATTGGACAGGCTGTAGGCACTTTATAATTGGTTCCAGGGGTACACGGGCAGCAGGAGACAGGTCAGTGGAGGCCTAGTGGAAGGAGGGACCGCAGACAGGCTTCGAAGGCCTAACATAACAAAATTGGACAGGCTGTAGGCACTTTATAATTGGTTCCAGGAGTACACGGGCAGCAGTAGACAGGTCAGTGGAGGCCTAGTGGAAGGAGGGACGGCAGACAGGCTTCGAAGGCCTAACATAATAAAATTGGACAGGCTGTAGGCACTTTATAATTGGTTCCAGGAGTACACGGGCAGCAGTAGACAGGTCAGTGTAGTAGTAGTTGAAAGAACGGGCCGCAGACAGGCTTCGAAGGCCTAACATAATAAAATGGGCTGGCTGTAGGCAATTTAAAATTGGTTCCAGGAGTACACGGGCAGCAGTAGACAGGTCAGTGGAGACCTAGTGGAAGGAGGGACCGCAGACAGGCTTCGAAGGCCTAACATAATAAAATGGGCTGGCTGTAGGCAATTTAAAATTGGTTCTAGGGGTACACGGGCAGCAGTAGACAGGTCAGTGGAGGCCTAGTGGAAGGAGGGACCGCAGACAGGCTTCGAAGGCCTAACATAATAAAATGGGCTGGCTGTAGGCAATTTATGATTGTTTCCAGGGGTACACGGGCAGCAGTAGACAGGTCAGTGGAGGCCTAGTGGAAGGAGGGACCGCAGACAGGCTTCGAAGGCCTAACATAATAAAATTGGACAGGCTGTAGGCACTTTATAATTGGTTCCAGGGGTACACGGGCAGCAGTAGACAGGTCAGTGGAGGCCTAGTGGAAGGAGGGACCGCAGACAGGCTTCGAAGGCCTAACATAATAAAATTGGACAGGCTGTAGGCACTTTATAATTGGTTCCAGGGGTACACGGGCAGCAGGAGACAGGTCAGTGGAGGCCTAGTGGAAGGAGGGACCGCAGACAGGCTTCGAAGGCCTAACATAATAAAATGGGCTGGCTGTAGGCAATTTATGATTGTTTCCAGGGGTACACGGGCAGCAGTAGACAGGTCAGTGGAGGCCTAGTGGAAGGAGGGAAAGCAGACAGGCTTCGAAGGCCTAACATAATAAAATTGGACAGGCTGTAGGCACTTTATAACTGGTTCCAGGGGTACACGGGCAGCAGTAGACAGGTCAGTGGAGGCCTAGTGGAAGGAGGGACCGCAGACAGGCTTCGAAGGCCTAACATAATAAAATTGGACAGGCTGTAGGCACTTTATAATTGGTTCCAGGGGTACACGGGCAGCAGGAGACAGGTCAGTGGAGGCCTAGTGGAAGGAGGGACCGCAGACAGGCTTCGAAGGCCTAACATAATAAAATTGGACAGGCTGTAGGCACTTTATAATTGGTTCCAGGGGTAGACGGGCAGCAGTGGTCTGGTCAGCGGAGGCCGATTGTAATGAGTGTCTGCCAGTTAGTAGTCCAAAACAATAATTAAATGTGAATGTCTCGCATTAAAACAAAACGAAAACACTAAAGGGTGCAATCATTAGGTTCAGGGGTGGGATCCTCTGCGTAGTTTCAGACCTACTAATTTAGCGCAAAGTATTTACTGTGGTAAATAGAGGACACTGCCCCTGACTATGTTAAGTACCATCATACATGTCAACACAATGGTATTGTCAGTGGCAGGAATGGAAGGATGTCAGCGCATAGACTAAACATTGGTGGAAGTGTGAGAGATAACTGTGGAAGTGGTAGAGCAATGTTTGACCTGGGGTTGGGTGAACTCTCTTGTGGCCGGCGGTACAGGCCCAGGGCCCATCATGTTACAACAGTGTGTCTGACGTTGGGTGCGCACCACCACCGCCAGAGACACTTTATTGTACTATGAGGGACCCAGTGGCAGTGCCGTCGCAAAAGCGGGCACACCCACCTCTTCAGACAAACAGCACTCTCACGGGTGCTTGCGCCAAGTCGCGATACCACGGCCCCGTGTGGGGAGTTTGGCCATTTAGGGAGGTGTAAACATGTCGCATGCTGGACAATCAGCTGCAGCAAATTAGACATTCGAAAAGTAATTCACAGTAGTCCACAGGCAAGAACTTTTCATAGGAAAGCTAGGTGTCTGCCGGGCAAGGTGGGGCAAAAGAATTCGAAATCCAGTTGTGGTTCATTTTAATGAATGTTAGATCATCAACATTTTGGGTAGCCAGACGAGTCCTTTTTTCGGTTAATATTGAACCTGCAGCACTGAATACTCTTTCTGATAGGACACTAGCTGCCGGGCAAGCAAGCTCCTGCAATGCATATTCTGCCAATTCTGGCCAGGTGTCTAATTTTGATGCCCAGTAATCAAATGGGAATGACGGTTGAGGGAGAACATCGATAAGGGATGAAAAATAGTAACCATACTGGACAAATTTTGTCTCCTGTCACTTTCAATTGATGCAGCAGTACCTGTCCTGTCTGCGGTCATAGCAAAATCACTCCACAACCTGGTCAGAAAACCCCTCTGTCCAACGCCACTTCTGATGTGTGCACCCCTAACACTCCTGGTCTGCTGCCCCCTGGAGCTCGTGTGAGAACGATCACGTGCGCTGTGTGCTGGGAATGCCAGAAGCAAACGGTCAACAAGAGTTGATTGTTTGGTTGCTAATATTAGTTCCAAGTTCTCATGTGGCATAATATTTTGCAATTTGCCTTTATAGCGTGGATCAAGGAGGCAGGCCAACCAGTAATCGTCATCGTTCATCATTTTAGTAATGCGTGTGTCCCTTTTGAGGATACGTAAGGCATAATCCGCCATGTGGGCCAAAGTTCCAGTTGTCAAATCTGCGGTTGTGATTGGTTGAGGGGCAGTTTCAGGCAAATCTACGTCACTTGTGTCCCTCAAAAAACCAGAACCCGGCCTTGCCACGCAACCAATTTCCAGTGCCCCCGGGAAAGCTTCCTCATTAAAAATATACTCATCCCCATCATCCTCCTCGTCCTCCTCCTCCTCTTCGCCCGCTACCTCGTCCTGTACACTGCCCTGACCAGACAATGGCTGACTGTCATCAAGGCTTTCCTCTTCCTCTGGTGCAGACGCCTGATCCTTTATGTGCGTCAAACTTTGCATCAGCAGACACATTAGGGGGATGCTCATGCTTATTATGGCGTTGTCTGCACTAACCAGCCGTGTGCATTCCTCAAAACACTGAAGGACTTGACACATGTCTTGTATATTCGACCACTGCACACCTGACAACTCCATGTCTGCCATCCTACTGCCTGCCCGTGTATGTGTATCCTCCCACAAAAACATAACAGCCCGCCTCTGTTGGCACAGTCTCTGAAGCATGTGCAGTGTTGAGTTCCACCTTGTTGCAACATCTATGATTAGGCGATGCTGGGGAAGGTTCAAAGACCGCTGATAGGTTTGCATACGGCTGGAGTGTACAAGCGAACGTCGGATATGTGTGCAAAGTCCATGCACTTTGAGGAGCAGGTCGGAGAACCCAGGATAAGTTTTCAATAAGCACTGCACCACCAGGTTTAAGGTGTGAGCCAGGCAAGGAATGTGTTTCAGTTGGGAAAGGGAGATGGCAGCCATGAAATTCCTTCCGTTATCACTCACTACCTTGCCTGCCTCAAGATCTACTGTGCCCAGCCACGACTGCATTTCTTGTTGCAAGAACTCGGACAGAACTTCCGCGGTGTGTCTGTTGTCGCCCAAACACTTCATAGCCAATACAGCCTGCTGACGCTTGCCAGTAGCTGGCCCATAATGGGACAACTGGTGTGCAACAGTGTCAGCTGCCGATGGAGTGGTTGGCCGACTGCGGTCTGTGGAAGAGCTGTCGCTTCTGCAGGAGGACGAGGAGGAGGAGGAGGGGGTGCGAACGCCTACAGCCAACTGTTTCCTAGACCGTGGGCTAGGCACAACTGTCCCGAAATTGATGTCCCCTGTGGACCCTGCATCCACCACATTCACCCAGTGTGCCGTGATGGACACGTAACGTCCCTGGCCATGCCTACTGGTCCATGCATCTGTAGTCAGGTGCACCTTTGTACTCACAGATTGCTTGAGTGCATGGACGATGCGCTGTTTAACATGCTGGTGCAGGGCTGGGATGGCTTTTCTGGAAAAAAAGTGTCGACTGGGTAGCTCGTAGCGTGGTTCAGCGTACTCCATCAGGGCTTTGAAAGCTTTGCTTTCAACTAACCGGTAGGGCATCATCTCTAACGAGATTAGTCTAGCTATGTGGGCGTTAAAACCCTGTGTACGCGGATGCGAGGATAAGTACTTCCTTTTTCTAACCAGAGTCTCATGTAGGGTGAGCTGGACTGGAGAGCTGGAGATCGTGGAACTTGCGGGTGTGCTGGTGGACATGGCAGACTGAGAGACGGTTGGAGACGGTATTGTTTCCACCGGTGCCCTAGATGCAATATTTCCTCCTACAAAACTGGTGATTCCCTGACCCTGACTGCTTTTGGCTGGCAAAGAAACCTGCACAGATACTGCCGTTGGTGCGGAAAATGGTGGCCTTACAGTGACGGAAGGGATGTTGCGTAGCTGACTAGCTTCATTGGCCGAGGGTGCTACAACCTTAAGGGACGTTTGGTAGTTAGTCCAGGCTTGAAAATGCATGGTGGTTAAATGTCTATGCATGCAACTTGTATTGAGACTTTTCAGATTCTGACCTCTGCTTAAGCTAGTTGAACATTTTTGACAGATGACTTTGCGCTGATCAATTGGATGTTGTTTAAAAAAATGCCAGACTGTACTCTTCCTAGCATCGGATCCCTTTTCAGGGATTGCAGACTGAGCTTTAACCGGATGGCCACGCTGTCCTCCAACAGGTTTTGGCTTTGACACGCGTTTGGGCCAGATATGGGCCCGGCAGATGGAACCTGTTGCGATGTTGATGCCTGCTGCGGCCCCTCCTCCACCTCCGCTTCTGAACTACTGCCGCCTGCACCCTGTTCCCCCAATGGCTGCCAATCGGGGTCAACAACTGGGTCATCTATTACCTCCTCCTCTAGCTCGTGTGCAACTTCGTCTGTGTCACCGTGTCGGTCGGTGGTATAGCGTTCGTGACGGGGCAACATAGTCTCATCAGGGTCTGATTGTGGATCAGTACCCTGAGAGGGCAATGTTGTGGTCTGAGTCAAAGGACCAGCATAGTAGTCTGGCTGTGGCTGTGCATCAGTGCACTCCATGTCAGAATCTACTTGTAATGGGCATGGCCTGTTAAGTGTTTCACTTTCTAAGCCAGGGACGGTATGTGTAAAGAGCTCCATGGAGTAACCCGTTGTGTCGCCTGCTGCATCCTTCTCTCTTGTTGTTGTTTTTGCTGAAGAGGACAAGGAAGCGACTTGTCCCTGACCGTGAACATCCACAAGCGACGCGCTGCTTTTACATTTACCAGTTTCAGAAGAGGAGGCAAAAGAGCTAGAGGCTGAGTCTGCAAGGTAAGCCAAAACTTGCTGTTGCTGCTCCGGCTTTAAAAGCAGTTTTCCTACTCCCAGAAAAGAGAGCGTTCGAGGCCTTGTGTAGCCAGATGACGAACCTGGCTCCACAGCTCCAGACTTAGGTGGAATATTTTTTTTCCCACGACCACCTGATGCTCCACTACCACTACCATCATTACCAGCTGACAATAAACGCCCACGGCCACGACCTCTTGCACCAGACTTCCTCATTGTTTTAAAAACTTAACCAAAGTAACTTTATTTGTTGCTGTCAAACAACTTACCCGGTGACCTATAACTTCAGTATGATTTCAATATCCCTTTACAGGTTGGTGAGACCACAAGGAAAATCAGGCACAATGTTACACACTCTGTTTTCTGTGGCACCAAATCACAGAGATGCCACACACACAGGACTGTCACTCAAGCACAAATGTCAATATTAATCTCCCACCTATTTTTTTTTTTTTTTCAGGGAGACTTTAGAAACAAAATAAAATAAAATGATTTTTTCAGGAAGAATTTAGAAACCAAATAAAATAAAATGATTTTTTCAAGGACAATTTAGAAACCAAATAAAAAAAAAAAAAAAGGCTTTCTATGGCCCACTGAGTGAGAGATGGCACACACAGGAGTCAGAAGTGGCACACAAGCCCAGAGGCCAATATTTTTCTCCCACTGATTGATGTACTGATTTTTTCAGGTAGATTTTGGAACCCAAATCAAGCAAAAAAAATAAATAGGCTTTCTATGGCCCACAATTTGAGAGAGAGAGAGAGAGATGGCACACCCAGGAGTCAAGACTGGCACACAAGCAGAAAGGGCAATATTAATCTCCCACTGTTTTATTTTTTATTTTTTTTTCAGGGAGACTTTAGAAACAAAATAAAATAAAATGATTTTTTCAGGAAGAATTTAGAAACCAAATAAAATAAAATGATTTTTTCAGGGACAATTTAGAAACCAAATAAAAAAAAAAAAAGGCTTTCTATGACCCACTGAGTGAGAGATTGCACACACAGGAGTCAGGAGTGGCACACAAGCCCAGAGGCCAATATTTTTCTCCCACTGATTGATGTACTGATTTTTTCAGGTAGATTTTAGAACCCAAATCAAGCAAAAAAATAAATAGCCTTTCTATGGCCCACTGAGTGAGAGATGGCACACACAGGAGTCAGGAGTGGCACACAAGCCCAGAGGCCAATATTTTTCTCCCACTGATTGATGTACTGATTTTTTCAGGTAGATTTTAGAACCCAAATCAAGCAAAAAAATAAATAGGCTTTCTATGGCCCACTGAGTGAGAGATGGCACACACAGGAGTCAGGAGTGGCACACAAGCCCAGAGGCCAATATTTTTCTCCCACTGATTGATTTATTGATTTTTTCAGGTAGGATTTAGAACCCAAATCAAGCAAAAAAATAAATAGGCTTTCTATGGCCCACTGAGTGAGAGATGGCACACACAGGAGTCAGGAGTGGCACACAAGCCCTGAGACCAATATTTTTCTCCCACTGATTGATGTAGTGATTTTTTCAGGTAGATTTTAGAACCCAAATCAAGCAAAAAAATAAATAGGCTTTCTATGGCCCACTGAGTGAGAGATGGCACACACAGGAGTCAGGTGTGGCACACAAGCCCTGAGACCAATATTTTTCTCTCACTGATTGATGTAGTGGTTTTTTCAGGTAGATTTTAGAACCCAAATCAAGCAAAAAAATAAATAGGCTTTCTATGGCCCACTGAGTGAGAGATGGCACACACAGGAGTCAGGAGTGGCACACAAGCCCTGAGGCCAATATTTTTCTCCCACTGATTGATGTAGTGATTTTTTCAGGTAGATTTTAGAACCCAAATCAAGCAAAAAAATAAATAGGCTTTCTATGGCCCACTGAGTGAGAGATGGCACACACAGGGATGGCACTCTAGCAGAAATGCCAATCTTAATCTCCCACAAAAAAAAAAAAAAAAACAGGGACTGTCCTACAATTACTATCTCCCTGCAGTAATCTCAGCCAGGTATGGCAGGCAGCAATAAGGAGTGGACTGATGCACACATTAAATAAAAAGTGTGGACAAACAAAAAAGATAGCTGTGGAGAACGGAAGGAACAACAGGATTTGTGCTTTGAAAAAAGCAGTTGGTTTGCACAGCGGCGTACACACAGCAATGCAGCTATCAGGGAGCCTTCTAGGGCAGCCCAATGAGCTACAGCGCTGAGAAAAAAAAATGTAGCTTCCACTGTCCCTGCACACCGAAGGTGGTGTTGGATAGTGGAAATCGCTACAGCACAAGCGGTTTGGTGGTTAATGGACCCTGCCTAACGCTATCCCTGCTTCTGACGAAGCGGCAGCAACCTCTCCCTAAGCTCAGATCAGCAGCAGTAAGATGGCGGTCGGCGGGAACGCCCCTTTATAGCCCCTGTGACGCCGCAGACAGCAAGCCAATCACTGCAATGCCCTTCTCTAAGATGGTGGGGACCAGGACCTATGTCATCACGCTGCCCACACTCTGCGTTCACCTTCATTGGCTGAGAAATGGCGCTTTTCACGTCATTGAAACGCGACTTTGGCGCGAAAGTCGCGTACCGCATGGCCGACCCCGCACAGGGGTCGGATCGGGTTTCATGAAACCCGACTTTGCCAAAAGTCGGCGACTTTTGAAAATGAACGACCCGTTTCGCTCAACCCTACTTATGACCATGTGATATTTCAGTTTTTTCTTTTTCATTCAATTTGCAAAAATGTCTACATTTCTGTTTTTTTTTTTAGTCAAGATGGGGTGCAGAGTGCACATTAATGTGAAAAAATTAACTTTTTTGAATATTCCAAATGGCTGCAATGAAACAAAGAGTGAAAAATTTAAAGAGATCTGAATACTTTCTGTACCCAGTGTATATTAGTTGTTGAGCAGCCAGAAATGGTGTGATTCATCTGCACACGTTGGGTCTTTTCCATTCCATTTCACTGGTCTTATAAAGTTATTATTTTTCCTTTTATATTTTCTGTATAGGTAAATTGGATCTTCCTGGAATGATGTTTGTCCTTACATGGTGGGGTTAGTAGCTGCTAAATGATCAAATTGTAGTACCACTGTATAATAGAACATTTACTATCTGCAACTATTGAAGTGACAGCTACAGGAAGTCAAATTTCCTGCTGCTGCCTGTATCCTCCAGAGTATGGGCTGCTGCTTGTACCCCCTAGAGTACGAGCTGCTGCCAACATTTAACAGCAGTTTATAGTCTGACAACAAAGCTCAATCTAGAAACTTAAAAGGTGGCTGCCAGATTAGGTGTCTGACAACTAAGGCAGATAAGTCTACCTTCTAAAAGAAATAAACTTAAGGGTTTTTCCATGTTTGAATTTGTTAAATATGTACAGTTGTGCTAAAAAGTTTACATACCCCGGCAGAATTTTTGCTTTCTTGGCCTTTTTTCAGAGAAGATGAAAGATAACACCAAAACTTTTTTTTCACTCATGGTTAGTGGTTGGGTGAAGCTACTTATTGTCAAACTACTGTGGTTTCTCTTTTTAAATCATAATGATAACCCAAAACATCCAAATGACCTTGATCAAATATTCACATACCCCATTTCTTAATACCGTGTATTGCCCCCTCTAACATCAATGACAGCTTGAAGTCTTTTGTGGTAGTTGTGGATGAGGTGCTTTATTTTCCCAGATGGTAAAGCTTGGCAAAAATACTCCAGTTCCTGTAAATTCCTGGGTTGTCTAGCATGAACTGCGCGCTTGAGATATCCCCAGAGTGGTTCAATGATATTGACGTCAGGAGGCTAAGATGGCCACTCCAGAACCTTCACTTTGTTCTGCTGTAGCCAATGACAGGTCAACTTGGCCTTGTGTTTTGGATTGTTGTCATGTTGGAACGTCCAAGTATGTCCCATGCGCAGCTTCTGGGCTGATGAGTGCAAACTTGCCTCCAGTATTTGCTGATAACTTGCTGCATTCATCTTTCCTTCAACTATGACCAAGTTTCCTGTGCCTTTGTAGCTCACACATCCCCAAAACATCAGCGATCCACCTCCGTGCTTTACAGTAGGAATGGTTTTCCTTTCATTATAGGCCTTGTTGACCTCTCTCCAAATGTAACGTTTATGGCTGTTGCCTTTCTTCTGACGACGTGACCATGCAGCCCATTTTTCTTCAAGTGCCTCCTTATTGTGCATCTTGAAATAGCCACACCGCTAGTTTTCTGAGAGTCCTGTATTTCAGCTGATGTTATTTGTGGGTTTTTCTTTGCCTCCCGAGCAATTTTCCTGGCAGTTCTGGATTACTTTTTTTCAGTCTACCTGACTGTGGTTTTGTTTTTACATAGCCCCTGATTTTGCATTTGTTAATCACAGTTGGAACGCTAGTGACTGGCATTATCAATTCCTTGGATATCTTTTTGTATCTCTTTCCTGTTTTATACAGGTCAACTACCTTTTCCTGTAGATCCATTGACAATTCTTTTGCTTTCCCATGACTCAATCCAGAAACGTCAGTGGCTGGATAAAAGATGCAAGAGTCTATCTGGATCACAGAAAGTTGCTTAGCTTTTATGCACACACACTGATTACAATCAAACAGGTCACAGGTGAGGATGTTACCTTTAGTAGCCATCCAAGCCCATTTGTGTCAACTTCTGTGCATGTTATCAGGCCAAAATCACCAGGGTTTGTGAACTTTTGATGAGAGTAATTTGGATGTTTTGGGTTGTCGTTATTATTTAACCCCCGGAGCTTTTTTGGTTCTGCGTTTTTGTTTTTCGCTCCCCTCCTTCCCAGAGCCATAACTTTTTTTTATTTTTCTGTCAATATGGCCATATGAGGGCTTGTTTTTTGCAGGATGAGTTGTACTTTCAAACAACATCATTGGTTTTACCATGTCGTGTACTAGAAAATGGAAAAAAATCCCAAGTGCGGTAAAATTGAAAAAAAAGTGCAATTCCACACTTGTTTTTTGTTGGGCTTTTTTGCTAGGTTCACTATATGCTAAAATTGAAATTATGATTCTCCAGGTCATTATGAGTTCATACACACCAAACATGTCTAGGTTGTTTTTTATCTAAGTGGTGAAAAAAATTCTAAACTTTGCTTGAAAAAAAAAAAAAAGCGTAATTCTCCGAGACCCGTAGCATCTCCATTTTTTGGGATTTCCGATCGAGTGAGAGCTTATTTTTTGTGCACCGAGCTGATGTTTTTAATGATACCATTTTGGTGTAGATATGTTCTTTTGATTGCTCATTTTTGCATTTTAATGCAATGTTACGGTGACAAAAAAAACGTTATTCTGGCGTTTGGAATTTGTTTTACTGCTACACCGTTTAGCAATCAGGTTAATCCTTTATTTATTGATAGATTGGGCGATTCTGAGCGTGGCGATACCAAATATGTGTAGGTTTGATTTTTTTTATTGTTTTATTTTGAATGGGGCAAAAGGGGGGTGATTATTTTTTTCATATTTTTAAAAAACATTTTTTTTTTTTTACTTTTGCCATGTTTCTATAGTCTTCATGGAAGGCTAGAAGCTGGCATAGCCTGATTGGCTCTGCTACATAGGAGCGATGCGCAGATAGCCCCTATGTAGCTGAATTACAGCATTGCTATGAGTGCCGACCACAGGGTGGTGCTCACAGCAATCTGGCATCAACAACCTTAAAGGTCTTCAGGAGACCTCTGGTTGTCATGCCAATGCACCGATGACCCCCGATCACTTGACAGGGGTCAGCGGTGCGCGCATTTCAGGCCCGATGGCCGGAAGCGCTTGTTAAATGCTGCTGTCAGTGTTTGACAGTGGCATTCAACTAGTTAATAGCTGCGGCTGGATTGCGATTCCACCCGCCGCTATTGCGAGCTCGCTGCCGGAGCCCACATCAAACAGGGGATCTGCCATCGGACGTACTATTCCATCCAATGGCAGAAAGGGGTTAAAAAGAGAAAATACAGTAGTTTGACAATAAATGGCTTCACCCAACCACTAACCATGAGATGAGAAAACGTTTTGGTGTTATCATTCATGTTCCCTGAAAAAAGGCCAATATAGCAAAAATTTTGCCGGGGTATGTAAACTTTTCAGCACAACTGTATATGGACTATATAGGGGAAATTAATAAACTTATTTGATGCTCCACATTCCCTTCTCCACCGACACCTCTTCACTTTACATTAACTGCCAGCATCACCGCTGTGCCCAATGATGGGCTGTAGTGGTAACGTGCCCTGATAAGAGCATCAGTGGTGAAGCTTCTCTCTAACCGGGGTGGGTAGGTAACTGTTGAATTTATTATCTTATTATTCTTAACTTCAGAAAGCCCAAAGGCAAGAAAATGTAGACATGAATATTGATTTTATAGAGGTATAGTTGAATATATATGAATATAGTTAGTCAGACAGCATGAAAACAATGTACAGCTTGTTGCCTGGCCGACTATGTGCAGTAGTTAAATTCCAGGCTGAGGGTTAACACCTAAGATCCCAACTGTTAGGGTTCACCGAACGCATCGAGTATATATATATATATATATGTATAAATAGGTGCGTTCGCAACCCGGGGTCCACCGTGCAGGAGAGGAACTTGCTGCTGGCAAATGGCGGCGCTATATGGCGGTATAAGTGAACTCTGTTAACTCCACAGAGTCACTAGATATAAGATGCTGTGCCCTGTTAGCGTCACAGGGGAACACAGCTAACTGCTGAGCTGGAGACAGCCAGTGGTCACGCACCCAGAAAAGCATACAAACACTCCTCACCGGAGGAGCCGGTATTCTAGAGGCTTATTTCAGCCGCGTCCCTGAATACATACATGCAATACTCCTCACCGGAGGTGCCGGTATTCTAGGGGCTTATTTCAGCCGGGTCCCTGAACACACACATACAGGCGCAACCACAATTAACAAGCTCATGACATGAGGTGATACTAGTGCATGGCCATGCGGCCATGCAAACCTTTTATAGCTGCAGCAGCTTCAGGACCATCCTAGGGGACCAATGGAAGTTTGCTACAGTACCTGAGCAACTTCAGGACCTTCCTGGAGGACCAATGATAGCTGCTGCAGTACCTGAGCATGTGACCCCTGACCTCCAATGAGAGGTCTTACCTTGGGCATGCTCAGTGTGTGCAAAGCTGGACTTAGTTATAGAAAAGCCTGCTCGCCGCTGACCAGTGCAGGCTACAACAGCAGAGCCTGGAAAGGCAGCAGTAACCCTTTGCACAGTATCAGGCTGAGTGAAACGCTGGGACTGACGTCTCCGCTGAGCAGGCTCCACTGCGGCTGATGCAGACTGGGAGACCGCAGCAGACACGGCTCGAGATTCCCCCTGTGCAGCGGCGGGAACTCGACTCCTAACACCAACCACTTCTGTCCAGTCAATTATCTATATATATAATTGCCTAAGGGTTTTTCCGTCTGTCTGTCTGTCCTGGAAATCCCGGCTCTCTGATTGGTCGAGCACAGCGACGATGTGCAACGACCAATCAGCAACGGGCGCAGTGACGATGATGTCATAAAGGACGTAGAAATCCCACGTTTCTGATTCAGCGACGGGCACAGTCTGCTGCGAATTCTGGAATCATCATTGTCCTCCACTGCTGTCAAGTGCCGCCATTGTGTAGGGTGCGTGCCTGCGTCTCCCTGTATGTAGAAAGGGTCGTAAACGAAAATACGCCAATAAGGATGACAGAAAAGCAGCAGCAGCAGCAAGAAAACGTCCACATCGGGAACAGGAGATATCACAACAAACTGACGCCAGACAAGCCCAGGATGTGGAATCTCACAGACAACATCGCCAACAGGAGACACCACAAGAAACTGACGCCAGACAAGCCCAGGATGTGGAATCTCACAGACAACGTCGCCAACAGGAGACACCACAAGGAACTGACGCCAGACAAGCCCAGGATGTGGAATCTCACAGACAACGTCGCCAACAGGAGACACCACAAAAAACTGACGCCAGACAAGCCCAGGATGTGGAATCTCACAGACAACGTCGCCAACAGGAGACACCACAAGAAACTGACGCCAGACAAGCCCAGGATGTGGAATCTCACAGACAACGTCGCCAACAGGAGGATTGGCCTCGACCAATCAGCAACGGGCACAGCGACGATGATGTCATAAAGGACGTAGAAATCCCACGTTTCTGATTCAGCGACGGGCACAGTCTGCTGCGAATTCTGGAATCATCATTGTCCTCCACTGATGTCAAGTGCCGCCATTGTGTAGGGTGCGTGCCTGCGTCTCCCTGTATGTAGAAAGGGTCGTAAACAAAAATACGCCAATGAGGATGACAGAAAAGCAGCAGCAGCAGCAAGAAAACGACCACATCGAGAACAGGAGACATCACAACAAACTGACGCCAGACAAGCCCAGGATGTGGAATCTCACAGACAACATCGCCAACAGGAGACACCACAAGAAATTGACGCCAGACAAGCCCAGGATGTGGAATCTCACAGACAACGTCGCCAACAGGAGACACCACAAGAAACTGACGCCAGACAAGCCCAGGATGTGGAATCTCACAGACAACGTCGCCAACAGGAGACACCACAAAAAACTGACGCCAGACAAGCCCAGGATGTGGAATCTCACAGACAACGTCGCCAACAGGAGACACCACAAGAAACTGATGCCAGACAAGCCCAGGATGTGGAATCTCACAGACAATGTCGCCAACAGGAGACACCACAAGAAACTGACGCCAGACAAGCCCAGGATGCGGAATCTCACAGACAACATCGCCAACAGGAGACACCACAAGAAACTGACGCCAGACAAGCCCAGGATGTGGAATCTCACAGACAACTTCGCCAACAGGAGACACCACAAGAAACTGACGCCAGACAAGCCCAGGATGCGGAATCTCACAGACAACGTCGCCAACAGGAGACACCACAAGAAACTGATGCCAGACAAGCCCAGGATGTGGAATCTCACAGACAACGTCGCCAACAGGAGACACCACAAGAAACTGATGCCATACAAGCCCAGGATGCGGAATCTCACAGACAATGTCGCCAACAGGAGACACCACAAGAAACTACCGCCAGACAAGCCCAGGATGTGGAATCTCACAGACAACATCGCCAACAGGAGACACCACAAGAAACTGATGCCAGACAAGCCCAGGATGTGGAATCTCACAGACAACGTTGCCAACAGGAGACACCACAAGAAACTGCCGCCAGACAAGCCCAGGATGTGGAATCTCACAGACAACGTCGCCAACAGGAGACACCACAAGAAACTGCCGCCAGACAAGCCCAGGATGTGGAATCTCACAGACAACGTTGCCAACAGGAGACACCACAACAAACTGCCACCAGACAAGCCCAGGATACGGAATCTCACAGACAACGTCGCCAACAGGAGACACCACAAGAAACTGCCGCCAGACAAGCCCAGGATGTGGAATCTCACAGACAATGTCGCCAACAGGAGACACCACAACAAACTGCCGCCAGACAAGCCCAGGATACGGAATCTCACAGACACCGTCATCAATCGGAGACACCACAACAAACTGTTGTGCAACAGGAACAACATGATCGCCAAATTCATAAAAAACGAATGCTCTACCAACTAAGGCACGACCAGGACAATATTCAACAACTTGCACATTATGTAACAGACAATGAAAGTACAATTCATGAACACTACTGTGGGAATATGAATGCAGTTTGCTCTAAATGCGACTCTCTGAATTTCATTGATGAAAAACCATCTGACAATCAGTTTACTCAATGCTGCCAAAAAGGAAAAGTTATGCTACCGAGACCTCACTACTCAGATCTGTTTGAGCAGTTAATGAAAGGAATGCATCAACATAGTAGAAATTTTATGGAAAATATCAGAAGCATCAACAGTTCTCATGCGTTTGTTTCATTCGGTGCCAACATTGCACCGCCCCCTGGATTCGGACCTTATTGTTTTAAAATTCACGGCCAGATCTACCATCGCACTGGAACACTTCACCCAGAAATAGGACAACCACCAAAATTTGCACAATTATACATCATTGATACAAATGAGGCTACAGAACAAAGGATGAACCTAAAAGAAAGCGAAAAGTGTGATGCTGAACTGATGAACCAAATTGCTGTACATTTACAAAAAATAAGCCCATTTGCTGCCGCATATCGCATGCTAAAAGACGTTCAAGCTGAGGAGGAACAGAGGGCTATACAAAATGGTACTGAAATGCCTTCTATTGTCATGGCCATTAAACAAGAACGTAAACAGGATCCCCGACTTTACAACAAACCACTTGTAAGTGAGGTCGCAGTTGTTTTTCAAAACGATGATGGAGAACCTCCTTTTCAAAGGGATATATTAGTCCATCTTAAGCCAGACCAAAACAACCCTTTGGTTCCTAAGACACAACGAATTAGCATTTTGCACAGCAACCTTGATGCTCTTCTGTATCCGCTATTCTTTCCAAGAGGTGAACAAGGGTGGCATGAAAACCTAAACCAACAAGGAACTTCAAGAAGAATTACACAGCTGCAATACTACAGTTTTCGTCTGTCTGTCCGAAATTACTTCAATCCTATTTTAAACGGTGGGAAACTGAGACAACAGTACTTAGTTGACGCATATGTTAAAATTGAAGCTAATCGTCTAAATTTCATAAGAATGAACCAAAAACAACTTAAAGTTGAAGACTACTGCGTTCTTCAAGAACATTTGCAAAAACAATCAATTTAAAAGGGAATTCCAATTGGAAAAACAGTAATCCTCCCGTCGCCGTTTGAAGGTAGCCCCCGCAACATGCAACAGCGTTATCAAGATGCAATGGCAATAGTAACAAAGTTTGGAAGACCTGACATTTTTGTGACAATGACCTGTAATCCTAAATGGCCAGAAATTACCGAAAATCTAGAACCCTGGCAAAAAGTTGAACACAGGCCGGACTTAGTCGCACGCGTATTTCGACTGAAACTCATCAGCCTTTTGAAAGACGTCAAAAATGGACTTTTTGGAACAGTCGTAGCAATGGTACACGTCATAGAGTTTCAGAAACGAGGTCTCCCACATGCGCATATACTAATTATCTTAGACACGGATTCCAAGGAAGAAATCGACAATATAGTGTGGCCTGAAATTCCTAACCAAGAAAAGTATCCAGAACTGTATAATATTGTAGTCTCTCATATGGTTCATGGCCCATGCGGTGTAGCAAATCCAAAAAGTCCATGCATGGAAACGGAAAGTGTACAAAAGGGTTTCCAAAGGAGTTGAAACAGCACACTGTTAAAGACTTGGATGGCTACCCATCCTACCGGCGACAACACATTGATAACATTGCTTGCAACAATAAAATTATAAATAACTCATGGATAGTCCAATACAACCCGTACTTATCAAAATGCTACAACTGTCACATCAACATAGAAGTCTGTGCTTCATTAAAAAGTGTAAAATATCTCTTCAAGTACATCTACAAGGGGCATGACAAAGCTAACATCGAAATACAACAGAAAACAGTCAATCACGATGAATCATCAACTTTTGTTGACTCAAGATATGTCAGTGCTCCAGAAGCAACTTGGAGGATATTTGCGTTTCCAATGCATTCACAGTCCCATGCCATTATACGTTTAGCTATTCATTTACCAAATCAACAGCAGCTTTATTTCTTTGAAGATGCTGAAGTCAAAGAAGTCTCAAAAACTTTAAGCACGACATCAACATTAATGGAATGGTTTTTGCTGAACCAACGTGACGAAAACGCAAGGCAGTATTTGTACCGAGAGATTCCAGAGCATTACGTTTGGAATAAAACTTGGAATCCAAGACAACGAGGAGTTAGCAGAATAATTGGATGCATGCATACTGTTAATGTCAAGGATCAAGAAAGATATTGCCTTCGGCTGTTACTACTACATATCAAAGGAGCTAAAATATATGACGATTTGAAAACAGTTAACGGAGTATTGCACGATACATTTAAAGCTGCAGCTTTGGCCTTAGGACTTCTATTGGATGATACTGTGTGGAAACTTACTTTAGAAGACGCAGTTACTCTACATATGCCTAAGCAACTTCGCGAATTGTTTGCCTACATCTGTGTATTTGGACCGCCTACAAATCCAGCTCAACTTTGGACAAATTTTAAAGAACATCTAATCGAGGACTACTGCCTACGTCTTCACAGCAGAAGTGGAAGTTGTCAAAATTGCGAATCGTATGCCATGCAAAATGTCCAAAATATCTTACTACTATATGGAAAAACGTTTTCAGACTTTAATTTGTCCCAGCCTGCCAATCAAGTTCCACAAGTTCCAGAGTATGACGAAGCTTATGAATTATTGCTGGCAACAGAGAAGACAAACTCCTTAAATGAACAACAACGGATTGCATATGACACTATTGTGAGCGCTATAAAAAAAACAAGCAGATGCAAGGCCAAAATGTTTCTTTATTGACGGTCCAGGAGGGAGCGGAAAAACATACCTCTATGAAGCTTTAATGCATCACGTTAGAGGGTTGGGAAAAGTCGTATTGCCATCGGCTACAACAGGGATTGCAGCAAACCTTTTACGAGGAGGTCGCACTATCCATTCACTCTTTGGGATACCAGTTCCAGTCAATGAAATCTCTATTTCCAGAATAAAACAAGACACATTTGCAGGAAGACTGTTAAAAAATGCACATGTTTTCATACTTGACGAGTGCACCATGGCACCCAAATACGCTTTGAGCTTAATTGACAGACTTCTGCGTGAAGTAATGACTACAAATGTTGCTGAAAAAAATAAAATTCCGTTTGGAGGTAAAGTTTTTGTCATTGGTGGAGATTTTAGGCAATGCCTTCCAGTCATACCAAATGGAACAAGAACAGATGTTATCGAGTCCAGCTTAAAAATGGCTGACCTTTGGAAACAGTTCAATAAACTCCAACTAATTAACAATATGCGATCTTCGGACCCAGAGTATAGCAACTGGCTTCTTATACTTGGCAACGGTGAACTTAGCAACCAATACAACGTTGGAGAAGATATTATTGAAATACCAGAAGACATGTTGTGCACTGACTGCATCGTAACTGATGTTTTTGGACAATGCATTGAAATTGATGTGAACGACCAAAGCAGTGTTGAGAGGGCCTCTTCTCATGCAATTCTCTGTCCCAAGAATGATGCCGTGGCTCTGCTAAATTCCCATGTGATGGATAGAATGCCTGGTGAGTATAAGTTGTATAAAAGTGATGATTCAGTGGATGTAGACAGTGAAGATGAACGAGAGCATTATCCAGTTGAATTTTTAAATAGTCTTACGCCATCAGGAATGCCATCCCACAGACTTCAACTGAAAGTTGGAACAATCATAATGTTGCTGTGGAATCTAAATACGAAAAATGGTCTATGTAATGGAACTCGCCTTATTGTTACTGGACTCCATTCTCACGTCATTCAAGCAAGAGTGATCACTGGATCAGCAAAAGGAGATGAAGTGTTCATTCCACGCATTGATTTATGTCCTTCAGACACGGGTCTTCCATTTAGGCTTCAGCGTCGACAGTTTCCAATAAAACCAGCTTTTGCCATGACAATAAACAAGTCACAAGGTCAAACTCTACACCGTGTTGGCATATATCTACCGCAGCCCGTTTTTGGTCATGGACAACTCTACGTTGCATTTTCAAGAGTTAAAATGAGATCCAACGTCAAGGTGCAAGCTCTTCCTACCCCTTTACAAGGAAAGTTGCTTATAGGTAGTCAAAAGGTATTCACAAGAAATGTGGTGTACAAAAATATTTTGGCTTGATATTGTTAATAAATATATTATAGTGTCAATGTCCTTCTTTTGTCCGATGATTTATTTAAATACAGTTATAGTTCATGTAATGTGGTTTATATATTTTGATGATCTGTTTCATAATTTCATTCAATTGTGTTAAGTTCTATGACGTAGATGTCATAATGGTTGCCATGGCGACAATGTCATAAAGGTTGCCTCAACCAATCAGCGACGGGCACAGTCTGCCGCGAATTCTGGAATCATCATTGTCCATATACTACAGGGACATGCATATTCTAGAATACCTGATGCGTTAGAATCGGGCCACAATCTAGTCTTCTATATATATAATTGTCTAAGGGTTTTTCCGTCTGTCTGTCTTTCTGTCTGTCTGTCTGTCTGTCCTGGAAATCCCGCGTCTCTGATTGGTCGAGGCTGCCAGGCCTCGACCAATCAGAGACCGGCACAGCATCGACGTAGAAATCCCGCGTCTCTGATTGGTCGAGGCCGCCAGGCCTCGACCAATCAGCAACGGGCACAGCGACGATGATGTCATAATGGTTGCCATGGCGACGATGATGTCATAAAGGTTGCCTCGACCAATCAGCGACGGGCACAGTCTGCCGCGAATTCTGGAATCATCATTGTTCATATACTACGGGGACATGCATATTTTAGAATACCCGATGCGTTAGAATCGGGCCACAATCTAGTTTTCTATAAAGGAGTTGGCTGCTCAACCACCTCCACCTCCCTGTCAAATCACGTACCCCTGACGAAGGAGCCTCGGCTCCGAAACGCGCGTCGGGTAGACGTGCCGGCCACGCTTCTGGTGTACACCCGCTAAACCGCCCAGGACCAGGTAATAGTGATCGGTTTACCGTAGTGATTATTTCATACATGGGTGCATTGGCACCTTCCTGGTTGTTTTCCTGGTGTTAGGATTAGCGTGTTCGGATATGGCTTTTGTTGGTTACTTACCTGGTTTACCTTATATTTCACATGCCCGGTTCCAGTGGGCATCTGGGACGTCTCAGTTATCTTTAGTTCTCTGGGCCCTACGTTATATAGGTGTGCACTGCTAGTATATGGGCATCACAGAGACTTATATATACTTTAGACCCACTGGTCCCAGGGTATAGTAATTAGGTATACGTAGTGTGTTTGACACAAAGTCCAGCCATTCCGTCATTTTGGTGTCCTCTCCCAATACTTACATCTCTTACATTCCTCGTATGGGGAGCCAGGGCTTGGCCTGTACGTTCTGTTCCATATAGGGGAGTACCTGTATTGTGACATATTCCATTTCCCCACCTGTGTTCTATTTATGTCCTACTATGTTTTATAAGATATGTATTTAATAAAGAGTTTTTTACTTCAATTATAGCTACCCTTGTTGGTCGTCTCTCTTGTGGTTTCCACATCCTTTCTTAGTTATAGAAAAGCCTGCTCGCCGCTGACCAGTGCAGGCTACAACAGCAGAGCCTGGAAAGGCAGCAGTAACCCTTTGCACAGTATCAGGCTGAGTGAAACGCTGGGACTGACGTCTCAGCTGAGCAGGCTCCACTGCGGCTGATGCAGACTGGGAGACCACAGCAGACACGGCTCGAGATTCCCCCTGTGCAGCGGCGGGAACTCGACTCCTAACACCAACCACTTCTGTCCAGTCAATTATTTTCTATAAAGGAGTTGGCTGCTCAACCACCTCCACCTCCCTGTCAAATCCTGATTTGTCAGCCCTGCAAAATCACAAGTCCCAGCCCCCACCAGTCCTTACTTTCAGATCAATTCTCCTAATCACTGCTCACAGGTTCACAAGACATGTTTTTGGAAGAGGCTTATTTCTATACGCAAACATTGTTATAACACTTCATATAAAGACTTCAGAATAAGCACTGATAAACCTTAATGTGTCAAAGTAGCAGGACAAAGATACTGAACCATAACTAGCACTGAAGGAGAAGTGCCTACTAGAGTTGAGCGACTTTTACTTTTTTCGGATCGAGTCGGGTTTCGTGACACCCGACTTGTGGTCGGGTGAAATTGGCCGATTATTGCAAACAGTCGGGGGCCGACTGAAACAAGAAACCCAATGCAAGTCAATGGGGAATCAAAGTCGGCAGTTAATGGAGGACAGGAAAACACCTACAGTGCCCATTTTAATGCCAAAACATCAATTCTTATTACTTAAGCTTGTCAATCTTAATTTACTTTATAATAATAGTTAGGCATTGAAAACTGGGGGTCATTTGGCTAAAGTTGTGGGGGGGTAGGGCTGGCTCAAGATGTTCGTGGGCCCAGGAAATGCGGAATATGTCACAGCGGTGGAGCAGGGAGAGGTAAGTATTTCAATTTTGCAAGTGCTGTGATCCTGAGCAAGCAGGGGGGGCCCACTCGTTGGCACTGGCACAGGGCCCCTCATAATACAGCAATGTGTTTGACGGCGGGTGGCGCCTCCCACTGGCAGAGACACTTTTGCATACTATGAAGGGCCCTGTGCCAGTGACGTCGCCAACGAGTATGCCCCCACCTAATGAAGGAACCTGCACTTTCATCTGCACCTTCCTCTTTGTCCCCGTGTAAGGTGGTATAGTATGCGGGAAGGGGAACCTCACTTTCAGCAGGGTCAGATTCTGACTGTGTAGAGTGCAAGGGGAATGCAGTGGTCTGGGTCAATGTACCAGCAGACTCATCTAGCAGTGGCTGGGCAATGGGCAGGATGAGGAGGAAACACAGATATAGGCCCAAATAATAAAGTAGGCTAAATGCAGTTCAAAATTGGTAACAGGACTAAACAGGGGGCATTGCTTTGTTCAGTGGAGGAAAACTGTAATGAGTGGCAGACACAGTTAGTGGGCCCAAATAATAAAGTAGGCTAAATGCAGTTCAAAATTGGTAACAGGACTAAACAGGTGGAATTGCTTTGTTCAGTGGATGAAAACTGTAATGAGTGGCAGACACAGTTAGTAGGCCCAAATAATAAAGTGGGCTAAATGTCTGCCAAAAAATTGTTCATAAATAAACAGGCGACATTGCTTTGCTCAGTGTCGGAAAATTGTAATGAGCAGCAGACTAAGTTAGTAGGCCCAAATAATAAAGTGGGCTAAATGTCTGCCAAAAAATTGTTCATAAATATACAGGTGGCATAGCTAGGTACAGGGGTAGTCTCCTCTACTGAGTAGCAGACAGTGGTAGTAGGCGCAAAGTATTAACTGGTCTAAATGGAGGCCAGGGCCCCTGTATATTTTAACTATCATCTATCATTTCAACAAATTTGTATTGGCAGTGCCATTGAAGGATTTAACAGCACAGACTACACAGTGGTGGAGCAGGGAGAGGTAAGTATTGCAAGTGGTAGAGCACTGTTGGGAGCTGGGGGGAACACACTCTCGTGGGCGGCAGTACTGGCACAGGGCCCCTCATATTACGACGGTGTATCTGACGTTGGTTGTGCACCACCACCGTCAGAGACACTTCATTGTACTATTAGGGACCCTGTGCCAGTGCCGTCGCCCAAGAGTGGGCCCACCCACCTGTCCAGGCAAACGGCACTCGCACAGGTGCTTGTGCCAGGTGGTGAACACGGCCCTGTGGGGGGAGTCAGCCCATTTAGGGAGGTATAAAAATGGCCTATGGTGGACATTCAGCAGCTGCAAATGGAGGAATTGGAGAAGTCAGTAAGAGGAGGCCAAAAGCAAGACATTTTTAAGGCAAGCAGTGGAAGGTGGGGCAAAATAATTTGAAATCCATGATTGGTTCATTTTAATGAAGGTTAGATCATGGTATGTGTTAAGAGCTCCATGGAGTAAACAGTAGTGTCGCCTGACGCATCCTTCACTTTTGGTTTGGGTGAAGGACACAAGGAAACGTCTTGTTCCTGACCGGGAGCATCCACTGACGACTGCTTTTATATTTGGAACTTTCTGAAGAGGAGGCGAAAGAGCTAGAGGCTGAGTCAGCAAGGAAAGCCAAAACTTTTTCCTGCTGCTCCGGCTTTAAAAGCTGTTTTCCTACTCCCAGATAAGGGAGCCTTCGAGGCCTTGTGTAGCCAGACGATGATGCTGGCTCAACACCTCCAGCCTTAGGTGCTATTGTGCTTTTATCAATCCACAGATAGAAAAAATGAAAGTGGCACTCACCCGAATGTTGCTAAATAGTGATGTCCTTTATTCAGAAAACAGAAGGACAAACATGAGGAAGAGAGGCGGCTGGTAGCAGCTCACCTCCTTCTCGCACCCTAACTGCTACCAGCCGCCTCTCTTCCTCATGTTTGTCCTTCTGTTTTCTGAATAAAGGACATCACTATTTAGCAACATTCGGGTGAGTGCCACTTTCATTTTTTCTATCTGTGGATTGATAACAGTATAAATCTTACGGTTGAGCACCACCCAGTAGTTGCCAGTTCAGTCTTATTGTGCCGCTAACGTCCTGTATGAATCCAGTGTGCTAAAGAGAAAACGCAAGCCGCTCAGCCGCCCTAGTGCCTTCCTACTTTCTGTTTTTTTGCTATTGTGCTTTTACCACTACCACCAGATGCATCACCACCATCAGTACCAGCTGGCAACCACCACCCACGGGCTCTTCCACCAGACTTCCTCATTTTTGGGAAAATATAACCAAAATAACAACCGTTATATGGTACTGTAAAACAAGGTAAAAGGTGTATATAAACTTGTTGAGAATTTAAATCTCCCTTTTTTGGGGGGGAAACTGAACCAAAACTCAGGCCCTGTGCATAAAACAACACAATGTAAGTGGCAGAAAGTGGCTGGCTGATATACGACAAACTAACAGGACTGAAGTATATCCACTTTGTGAGAATTTGAATCTCACTTTTTTGGGGGGGATACTGAACCAAAACTCAGGTCCTGTGCATAAAACAACACAATGTAAGTGGCAGAAAGTGGCTGGCTGACATACGACAAACTAACAAGACTGAAGTATATCCTCTTTGTGAGAATTTGAATCTCCCTTTTTTGGGGGGGACACTGAACCAAAACTCAGGCCCAGTGTAAATAACAACGCAATCTAAGTGGCAGAAAGTGGCTGGCTGACATACGACAAACTAACAGGACTGAAGTATATCCACTTTGTGAGAATTTGAATCTCATTTTTTTGGGGGGAGACTGAACCAAAACTCAGGCCCAGTGTATATAACAACACAATGTAAGAGGCACAAAGTGGCTGGAAGATATATGATAAAATACAAGGACTGTAGTACAATTTCAATCTCCCTACAATGATCTCAGGAAAAGTATGGCAGCAATAAAAAGGACTGCTGCACACAAAAGAGTGGACAAAGAAACAAGAGAACTGTGCAGAAAGGAGCAACAGGATTTTTGCTTTTAAAAAAGCAGTTGGTTTGCACAGCGGAGCCTTATAAGGCAGCCTAATAAGCTACAGAGCTGATGCACAAAAATATAGCCTCCGCTGTCCCTGCAAAAAAATGGTGGTGTTGGACATTGGAAATCGCTATAGCACAAGCAGTTTGGGGGTTAATCTTCCCTCCCTAACTATATTCTTTCTTCTGATGAAGCTGCAGCAACCTCTCCCTATGCTAAGATCGGCAGAAGTAAGATGGCGGTCGGCATGCACGCCCCCTTATAGCCCCTGTGACGCCGCAGAAAGCAAGCCAATCACTGTCATGCCCTTCTCTAAGATGGTGGGGACCGAGACTTATGTCATCACGCTGCCCACACTCTGCGTCCTCCTCCATTGGCTGAAAAATGGCGCTGAAAGCGTCATATGAAACGCAACTTTTGCGTGCAGATCGCCGACCTCATGGCCAATTCCACACTAGGATCGGGTCAGGTTTCATGAAACCCGACTTTGCCGAAAGTCAGCGATTTTTGAATTTGTCCAATCCGTTTCGCTCAACCCTAGTGCCTACCCACCAGCTGCAAGGAAGTGATAGACTATGCCGCTGTGTGCGGCCGAGAACACGTGTTGGGAATAAGCCTTAAAAAATATTGTTATAAAACCAATTTTCTAACATATTTATTACCTGAAAGGTAATTTGGGGGAAGCATAAATCCAAATGGGCCACTAAATCCAGAGTGTGACACAACCTAATATTAATGATCGTTCATAAACACTTTTTTTTAATAGACGTACAAGAATGAGATTTTATTAAAAAAAGACTCAGGCATGGCTAGTCTTGCTGTAATGCTTTATAAAATTCTGTACACTTTCTTTTGGTCATAGGCAAGTTGGTTGGCACAAACATCAAATGCACAAAGTATCATCCTATGTATTTTTTCTTTGTTTATTCCCTGTCAACATGGGAATCAACAATTGATATACAAAATAAGCTGATGGTAGCACAATGCGCAAAAATATTATATTATGTGTAAGTGCAAGGGTATATATAGACTTCATATAAAGCTTGACTGCAACAACATATCAATTTGCCATTTTAAATACAATACTTGCATTATTATAATTCTTGGAATACAATTCTGCTTTTATTACATAACACTTTAATTTTTTTTATTTTTAATCTATGTACACACATCCAGTTGTAACACTTGACAGTAGCATTATGGAGCATGTAATAATAAACCAGACTCTATTAGACGGATACTGGGTAAGATGTTGGTTAGTTGTAGTCTCCTTCCTCCCTAGAGAGTACCAAGTGATAAGTATTTCAGGTGACCAGCCACCTGCACACCCTCCTCATAAAAATCTACGGCTACATCTCATTGTCCAACATACTTTGGGTCACTTCACTGAATCCATATTGTGTTTCCTCTCTCTGGTCTACGAGGTTCAACTGTAAGGTCTCCAAAGGTTGAGAAAAATTGCTCCATCTCCTTCTGCAACATATCGTTTCTTTTCTCAGCGTCCTCTTTCGCACGTTCGGCATTTCTCATTTTAATTTCCACCATTGTGTATTTTTTCTTTTCTTGTTCCAGTTCCTCATGCAAGGAAACAACTTCTGTCTCCAGAGTTATATTTCTCTGTTCCATGCTGAAGAAAAACAAAATGTTTTCAATAACATATCAATGAAATAGTGAATATGAGCTATATACAAACACTTGAGAAGTGGGGGACATGATGCTTCCGTATGATTATGGATTCATTACAAAATGTGCTGTAAAATAGAGTTAATATAACACTATAGTTTATCACGAGCATGCACAGTGTTAGAAATTTACATCTGGAAGTCTCTCACATTGTTGGAATTTATGTCCAAAATGTTTTGGTACAATCGCTATTGCTGTCAGTCTCAAATGCTGATCCCTGTAGATCCCCGCCCACATCACTGATTGGCTGCATACTGTATACACTGACAAAAAATTGCGAATCAGTGGTGTGGGTGGAGTTACACAGAGCAGTTGACTAGGCGGTCCAAGACAGCCAGTCTTGTAGTCATATTCTGCTGTTGATAAACTGATTTTATTGAAACAACAACACACATCCAAGTAAGTGATACATCACTGAAATCAGGGTCTCAACCCCTACATAATGCTGCTTTCAAATTACAAAGCAAAAACCTGCTGGCAGATTCCCTTTAATATTTTGACAGGTCTAAAATTGTTGAATACTGAACATTTCAGTAAAGTTTAGAGATGAACAGCATAAAATAGGGGCATACACTGAAAATAAGGGACCCTATTACAAGATCCAATTTTGGATTGCCTCAGAGGGTGTTGGCATCCCCTAAACCTACTTCTCATTTCGCCAGAAAATTATTTTTAACAATCTTGTTCCTTTGAAAATATGCTATTGCCCCCTTATGGAAAAGGGCACCTGAGCAGCTGGGCTGTTTCCCATAGCATCCTCTGGGGAATAAATTAATGTGTACTTCTATCAAAAATGTAAAGATGCCATTATTTTAGTAAATATGATATTAGGTCTCCAGTCAATGTTTGGCAGGTTTTTTCATTCCACAGAGATCGTAAAGGAAACCTAACAGCTGATACATGCTGCCCGATTCACAGACAGCATGTACCATACAGTGGTTAATTGATTTCCACCATATATGTTTGACTGTGAAATGCATTTCAGAGAAAAACATACTTTAAAAGCCAACTAGAGACCAAGCCGCATGTGCTTCTTGTCAAAAAGGTTCCTGGCAGGGCCGTATTTGGCGTTCAAGGTACCCAAGGCACTTTAAGTTGTCACACCCTGTTAGGCGCCAGGATTCTCCTGCTGCACAGGGTAGATCTCAAGCCTTGTCTGCACCGGCGGTCTCCGATTCAGCTTTGGCCACTGCGGGTGCTTCTTAGCATAGACGTCGGTCCCAGCGCCTTGCTCAGGATCATGCTGTTCATCTGATTACTGCTGGCTCTTCAGCTAAGTCTATTTTAACCAGCAGTGGACAGAGACGAATGGATGCTCTGGAGGCTAAGTCCAGAAATCACCCTCCTGAGCATGCTCATGATGTGGCGGCTTCTCATTGGTGGTCGGTCGTAAGCTGCGCTGCTGATGTGGCAGCTCTGGATTGGTCTGTGAGCAAGGTTCTGTCTGACTGGACATGAGCTGAACATATAAAAGGGTCTCAGAACCTAGTATTCTTATTACATGTGTGTATGGGACATTGCACCAGTGAGGTCTTTACCAGCATGTGCTCAGGGTCAGCGGTAAGCAGCTAGTATTCCTGTTCTCCGGAGAGGAGTTTGTGTGAATTCAGGGCTGGCATTTAGCCATTAGAATTCCTGCACCTCCAGAGAGGAGTTGGTTGAGTGCATTTGCTGATTGTGTGACCACTGTTTGCCTTTTACCCCATTAGCGGGCTACATTCCCCTGTGAGCTGAACAGGGGTCGTGTCTAGCGCCATACCTGTTCTGTTCCTGTGTGCAAGTGACACAGTTCAGTTGCTGAGCATCTGTTCCGTTTGTGTGTGCGAGCAACACAGCTCAGTTGCAAAGCATCTGTTCCATTTCTGTGTGCGTGACACAGCTTAGTTGCAGAGCATCTGTTTTGTTTCTGTGTGCGAGTTCTGTTCTTGTGCTGTTCATACTGAGTGGCGTTTAACTCAATGTTTGCAGTCGCTCTCCTATTGTTCTGTCATTGCTTACTAGCAGCAGTTTTCCATCTCTGCACGTTGGGCCCCGGGTTGCGATTGCGCTTTATTATTTATTTTATTTAGCACAATCCGCAAACCCTAACACTCCCCCTATTGGTAAGTCAGTTAAGGGTGCATGCACACTACATCTTTTTCAGGTGGATTCACTTCATAACCCACCTTAAAAATCACTAAATATGAACTCTAAAAAGGCTGAATATATGCACTGCAGTGTAAAAATTACTTGCTGATCATATGATCAGTCTATGGAGCCTCATGTAACCGCTTCAGGTTTCCAAAGATGCAAAGTGGTTAAACGAAGCTGCTCACTAGTTTATTTAATACAATTTAATTATTAAACAGTCCTCAAAAGATGTTGAATAAGACAAGTGAAAAGAAACAAAAAAAGTTTTAGCACAAAAGACGCCGACATGTCTTGAAGTGTCTTCTGCCTGAAAAACTCATGTAATTCACATAAGACATTGTGTGCACATACCCTAAAAGTGCCCATACCCTTTACATAGGAGTTAAGCCCTCCCATACACATTAGACTAAAGTCCGAATCTGCCAATTTCGAAAGGTTCCACCCAGAGTCTAATAAGTATGGGATCCCCTGACTGATGATGTTGAGAGAGAAAAGGATCCGGCATGTCCTATTAAGGACTGATCCTTTTGTTCTCTAAATGATAAGACCCCCGAGATTTCTGGTGGCAGCTCTCTATTATATAGACAGGAGTGCTCGGGAAAGTGAGCGGCCCTGTATATGTGAGAGTTGGGAGAGATAGCTGCTGGCCGAATGATCAAATAGCTGTCTATAATTTATAGGGGCAAACACTTGTTCAGCTGACAAATACGGTAAGTAATCACGCCTTATTCCTGTGTCCTGTTGTGTATAAATATGTGACTTTTCAGATTTTGTGTTATTCTATGCCTGATGAAGATGCCTCAGTAGTCTCAAAAGTTGCGATTTTTTTACCATCTTTTCAGTTAGCCATTAAAAGGTGTTAACTACTGATGAGCGATTATACTCATTACTCAAGATTTCCCGAGCATGCTCGGGTGATCTCTGAGTATTTGGATGTGCTCGAAGATTTAGTTTCTGTCTCTGTTGATGCATGACTTGCGGCTGCTAGACAGCTTGAATACATGTGGGGATTTCCTAACAAACAGGCAACCCCCACATGTAATCAGGCTGGCTAACAGGCGCAAATCATGCAGCTATGGAAACAGAAACTAAATCTCTGAGCACATCCAAATACTCAGAGATCACCCGAGCATGCTCGGGAAATCTCGAGTAACGAGTATACTCGCTCATCAGTAGTGTCAACCAATGAGGACTCCCAAATTTTAATATTGTTGTTACCAACCATCATCAAACTGCGGACCATACTGGAACCACAGTACTGAATAGTTACAGGCAGTAGCACTAATAAACATTTAAAGAGTAACTTAAAGGGGTGGTCCGAAAACAAAATAATTTTCATTCTTAATCCCTAACTATTTAGTGCCATTATCTAACCTATTTTCTAATATACTTCCATTAGAAATTCCCTAACTATGTTATCTAACGGCTTTTCTTTATTTTTGTCATAATTCCTTTTTGATCATGTTTTGTTTGAGATTCCCAGTTCATGCTGGGATACTCAAATGAAGCACTGCTGCAGCCCAGGCCCCCTCCCTGACATGAAGTGTCATTAGTGACGCTCGCTTCAGGGGCCTGGCTAGTCCCTGCACATTGTGCAAGGTGTACAATGACTGTTTCTGGATCCAAACAGTAGTAATGTGCGGGCACCAGAGCGGTGTCAGAATACCCGCAGAGACCAGCACTGCCCCCCACAAGTGACATCATTGGTCTCTGCACGCCGAGTATTCTGACACTGCTCTGTTGCCAGCTCGTTACTACTGATTTGAGCAGGCATAAGAGTGCACTGTCATTGTGCATAGAGCACAATGTGCAAGGACTAGCCTAGCTCCTGAAGAGAGCATCACTGATGACACTTTGGGCTACATTCCTTAATGAATGTTTATGCAGTTTAATTGGCAGTTGGGGGGTGACGACGCCCTTTAAATATTATCTTTCTTGTCCTGTGAATACATGCAGCCAAGCACATATCTATTCTATGTGCACAGGGCGATCACGTTAAGGATTGTTTTATGCACATCCTATATAGTAGAGGTATATTCTATCTATGAATGCTGTATGGCATCACTTTTAGAAGAATACTGTTGATTTATAAGTAGGATACAAAATATTAATAATACCTTTTTATTCTTGTCTCATACTCCATTTTTTGTTTTGACATTTCTTGCTTTAAACTGGACACAAGGCTGTGCAGTGCACTGTGATTGCTTGAGTTACTCACTACAAAAGTCTCACTGTTGTCACTGCTACTAGTAGCCCGGCTACTGCGACCTCCTGCACTTCTCCGGTCAAATTTGGTCTCAAAGTCACCTTGGTTGTTAATATCCTCATTAACAGGCCCATCTAAAACTGGATCTTCAAAATTTCCAGTGTAAAAGTCTTGCTCCGGACAAGTTGTTGTAGATGAGCGGCACGAGTTGGAGTTTTCAGGAAGGGATATTTCACATGATGATGTAGACCATGTTGCACTGTCTATGCTTTGTTTGTCATCAGAGTTCACCATAGAGAACTGTTGCTGGACATTATCATATGTAGACAACCTGTGCTGTTGGACTGATTCACCAGTAGAGTCTTTCTGTTTGTTATCTCTCAATGTGACGTACCCATTAGGCAGCCAACTTGTGGTCCGACTGTTCAGAGCATTGCTCATAGTATCTGTACTGGACACTCCCATTTTCACTGCTCCATTTTGTACACTGTGTGTACCCATTTTTGTTCCCGAGCTCTTGAGAGATGAGGTTCTCCTTGCCTGTAAAGTACCGTTAGGTAATGAGAGATGCTTTTCATGTACTTCCACTGAGCTACTAAAGGACCCATTGGTGACAATTCCACTACCCTTATTAAATGCAGGATTTTTTTTTACCATTAGTGGTGGGCTTCGGGAAACATCAAGTTTGTGAATGCTATTCCTTGGACTATTGGATTTACTTCCTGAAAGTCCAGTGGGAGAACCATTTTCAACACTGGATCTTTGTGGAGAATCAGATTTCTCCCATGAACAACGTCTCATTGCTATATCCTTTGTGTTGTTGTTCTCTTTGTTTTGTATTTGACCTAAAATAATTTTCTTCTGTAAATCATTATTATTGTTGCTCAATTCTTGTCCAATTTGATTTGGGCCATCTCCATCTTTGGGAAAAAGTATTTCATGTTCACTTATCATCACTGCCATCAATTGCTGAACCACAACAGTACCTGCAAAATAATGAAAATCAATCTAGTTACACCATATGTAGCAAAAAACAACAAATGGAATATATATATTGGTCATAACATGTATAATAGGGCTTGGTGCCTGGATGCTGCCTGTGATTAACTGAGCTTAAAGTCACTGATTGTTCAGCCATAACTTCCTGGTGAAAGAGGTAATGACCTGTAAATAGTTGTATATTGGCTGCCCTAAAATAACTAAGGAGTGGCTTCCAAACAACTCTGTGACCATTCTTAACTTGCTCAGCCAGAGCCCTGACCTAAACCCAATTGAGCATCTCTGGAGAGACCTGAAAATGGCTATCCACGAACGTTCACCATCCAACTTGATAGAACTGGAGAGGATCTGTTGGAAGAATGGCAGACGATCCCCAAATCCAGGTGTGAAAAACTTTCTGCATCATTCCCAAGAAGACGCATGGCTGTACTTGCGCCAAAGGGTGTTTCTACTCAATACTGAGCAAAGTGTCTGAATACTTATGACCATGTGATATTTCAGTTTTTCTTTTTTAATAAATTTGCAAAAATGTCAACATTTCTGTTTTTTTCAGTCAAGATGGGGTGCAGAGTGTACATTAATGAGAATTTACCTAATGGCTGCAATGAAACAAAGAGTGAAAAATGTAAAGGGGTATCAATACTTTCCATACCCACTGTATCAGGAAACTATCTGGCTGGGGTATTGTATATATCAGGGAACTCTCTGGCTGGGATACTGTATATATCAGAGAACTCTCTGGCTGGGATACTGTGTATATCAGAGAACTCTCTGGCTGGAGTACTGTATATAGTATGAGGGAGCTCTCTCGATGGGGTACTGTATATATTAGGAAACTCTTTGACTGGGGTACTGTATACAGTGGGGGAAAAAAGTATTTGATCCCTTGCTGATTTTGGAAGTTTGTCCACTGACAAAAACATGAGCAGTCTTATCATTTTAGGGTAGGTTAATTTTAACATTGAGCGATGCAACCCCTGGCAAAAATTATGGAATCATTCAGTTGTTTAATTTTGTAGAAAAAAAGCAGATCACAGCCATGGGAAAAAACTAAAGTACTTTCAAATGACAGCTTTCTGGCTTTAATAAACACTAAAAGAAATCAAGAACAAAAAGTGTTGAACTCAGTAATGGTTACTTTTTTTAGAACAAGCAGAGGGAAAAAAATTATGGACTCACTCAATTATGTGGGAAAAAATTATGGAATCACCTTCTAAATTTCAATTCCCAAATCTAACATCTGCATCAAATTAGATCTGCTCGTTATTGTGAATCTAAAAAGGAGTGATCACACCTTGGAGAGCTGTAGCACCAAGGGAACTGACATGAGTCATGGCTCCAACATGGGAGATGTCAATTGAAACAAAGGAGAGGATTATCAAACTCTTAAAAGAGGGTAAATCATCAAGCAATGTTTCAAAAAATGTTGATTGTTCACAGTCAGCTGCGTCTAAAATCTGGACCAAATACAAACAACATGGGAAGGTTGTTAAAGGCAAACATACTGGTAGACCAAGGAAGACATCAAAGTGTCAAGACCGGAAACTTAAAGCATTAAGCATCATCATTAAGTAGTCATTGTTTATTCAATTTACCCATTAAGTCTAACTTTATGCACAGTCATGTTTTCACTTTCACACACCAACACTTCATGCTCTTTCTTTCTCCCATTCTTTTCTTTACCATAGATATGTATTCCCATTTTAGTATTTTTTTCAGTGCCAATGGATACATACATTCACTCTTTATATTAAATATTATCCTTATTTTTTAATAATTTGAATTTCCCTCACACTTCTTTCTCATTTTATACATTCATTTTATGCATTGATCTTCAGTGATACTGACATGCATCACTGTGATACTTTTTCACTCCATGGTGCACATGCATTGTCAGACCTCTCAGGATCTCCATTCTGGCTAGACAACAGGACCATGAGACGCTTGTGTTTGCTGGGACACCGGACATTATGATCAGAGTCCCTCTGGGTGGAGTTTCCCCACTATGGTGAGGACTCGGACAGTGCAAGCAGTGCTTACTTGGTTTCAATGCATACCATATCCTACTCTTGTCATACCCACATACACATCTGACACAGAGACATAAAAAAGCGAGACTGCAGTTTGCCAAAATGTATATGAGTATTCCAAAATCCTTCTGGGAGAGCAAATTGTGAACTGTGTGAAAGGCATCATGAAATCTGAAGATTTTCAAAGTATGTTGGGTCGTAATCAGCATTGGACTGGAGCACCTTGGGCCCACCAGAGAAAATCATTCTTTTTTTTTTAATTTGTTTATTAATTCCAGAGTAAACAAACATTGCACATATTACATTTATCATTATTAAATATATCATCAGATACAAATGATTACAGAACATTATCATATCCAAAGTTCACAGAGGTAATAGACTGTGCATGTTGAGTCATTAGTGCCTATAAAATACCTACTATACAACTTAAACAACTTTAACCATTAGTAATAAGTCGCCAAAAGAAAAACGGATTTAAGTTTGCTCCGTAACGATGTCCCAAAACCACATGCCCTCCCTCTCGTGTATATATCTAATCAGCGCAGACTACAGAGTATGATGAGATGAGTTCCATCTACCCCAAATTTTTTCAAATTTACCTGGGCATCCTCTATTATGGTACAGTGTTCTCTCATATGGGATAACCGAGTTCACCAGGACAATCCAAGCTCCGAGAGTCGGGGAGGAGCTACCCATCCACCTTAACGCCAGTACCTTTCGTGCTAAGAAGAGCGTTTCTCGAAGGAAGATCCCAGTATGGTGATCCCAAGTCTCTGTATCCCACACCCCAAATAGGCAAGTCAATGGTTCAAGTGGGACAGGGATTAACAATAAAGATGTTAACAATGTCGTGACCTCTTTCCAATAATGAAAAATTACCGGGCACCTCCATATCATGTGGATAAAATCCGCATCACGTGTGTGACATCGTAGGCAGTCTGACGTATGGAGGCGACCCATTTTAAAAAGTCGTGTCGGGGTCAAATAAGTCTGATATATAATATATAGCTGGGTCATCCTGTTATTAACTGAGGGAGAAACTTTAGTTGGAGATTCTAGAATATCTTCCCACTCCTCTCCCAGTGTATCGGGAAGAAGTCCCTCCCATTTCTTCTTTAAGGAGTTAATAGTGAGCCCATCTCCCACGGATAATAGATATGTGTATAAAGAGGAAATGAGTCCCTGAGGACCCTGTGATTTGAGAATGCCTATAAGGGGTAGAGATGAAATTGCTCGACTTGCACCCATATTTCGCATATGTGACTGGAAGGCTGACCTCAGCTGTAAATAACGGAAGAATTGAGATCTAGGGATATTGTAGGTATCCCGTAATTGTTCAAAGGATACAAAAACTTCCTGGTTATATAAATTACCCACCGAGAGAACACCATATGAGATCCAGAACTCAGTAGATGGGTGATTTAGTAATTCTGGAAAATAACTATTATACCACAGTGGCATTTCGGCTATTATATCTGTATATTTAATAACTTTTTTAATTTGTCTCCATATTAATCTCGCTTGTCGAAGCAATGGCAGCAAACGGGGAGCACTGACTTTCTCCATTTCCAAAAAACCCAGTGGACAGTCAATCCGGGCAGAATGGATTAAATGGCTTTCTGAATTAGGTAGGGAGTTGCTAGGCATCCACTTGCTTATCGCCCTAGCCTGCCCGGCAAGATAGTATAGATAAAAGTCTGGTAGGGCTGCCCCACCCCCCTTTTTCGGTCTCTGTAGAGTAGATAGTTTGAGTTTGGGTCTGGTCTTCCCCCATATAAAGGACGTGGTCAGGGAGTTTAAGTTTGCAAAGAAAGATTTGGGTATTGGCACAGCACTATGTTGGAGACAATAATTAAGTTTGGGGAGCAATATCATCTTAACTAAATTAATGCGACCTGCAACGGAGAGAGGGAGTTTGCTCCAGGTTATAAATTTAGATTTGACCAGGTCCAGTAGTGGATAAATATTAAGTCGTAGGTCCAGCTGACTATATTGAGACATATAAATTCCTAGATATTTGAAACTGGAGACTACAGGTAGTGACGAGAGATTTTTGAGACAAGGCACCGGCACATGAGACAGAGGCATCAGAGCAGACTTATCCCAATTTATATAGAGACCAGAGAATTTACTAAAATTATCAATAGTCGTCATTACTCGTGGTAGTGTTTCTTCTGTTTTATCCATAAATATGATCATATCATCAGCATATAGACCGATGGTATCCACACAATCCGCAATACTTATTCCTTTGATATCCGTGGAGGACCTTATGCGTATTGCCAAGGCTTCTATCGCGAGGGCAAAGAGAGCCGGGGACAAAGGACATCCCTGACGGGTTCCCCTATGTAAGGTAAAGGAATCAGAGATAGAGTTATTTACAATTACCCGTGCCCTAGGATTCCTATATAGTGTATCTATCCCTCTAATAAATTTATCTCCAAAACCGTATTTCTGTAGACATGCGGAAAGAAAAGGCCACTCGAGGGAGTCAAACGCTTTAGCTGTGTCTAGGGATGCCAGAGCCCAGTTATTATCCAATTCTAGGGAGCTATATTGAATCACTGATTGGACCCGCCGAATATTAATGGAGGTACTTTTCCCAGGCATAAAGCCTGTTTGATCTGGGTGTATAAGGTCTAATATGATCGTATTTAGTCTAGTAGCCAATATTTTAGTGAAGATTTTATAATCTACGTTCACCAATGATATGGGGTGGTATGATCCACACTCCAAGGGGTCCTTTCCCTCCTTTTTAAGTACAATGATATTTGCATCATAAAATGTTTCAGGCATAATTTCTCCCTCCCATATGTTCTGAAGCACCTTCAATAAAAGTGGTGCCAGGTGGTCCCGATATTTTTTATAGAACTCAACGGGAAACCCGTCAGGTCCAGGGGCCTTCCCGGTGGCCATGTCCATTATAGCCTGTTCCACCTCCTCCAGAGTAAACTCAGCCTCCATAAAAGCTTGTTGGGTTGGGCTCAGTGAGGGGAATGTTATGTCTGATAAATAGTCTGCACATTCAGGGACCCCAAGACCACTACCCGATTTGTACAGTGTCTTATAATAATTACAAAAACTTCGAAGAATTTCCTCAGTGGAGGATACCAACGAACCATCGAGTGTCCGAATCTGTAGTACCGTATTAGAGGTGTTATGCTGACGTACTAGAAAAGCTAGGAGTGTACTGGCCTGATTCCCCAATTCAAAATAAGATTGACGGGTAAAGAATAATTTACGTTTCGATTTAGTGTCTATATTTTGAGCATATAGTCTTTGGGAAGTGAGCCACTCCACTCTGTTGCCGTTAGTTTGATTGGCCACATAGGCGGCTTCCGAGTCCTTCAGCCGTCGCTCTATCTCGTCATCCTCCCCCGCCGTCACCCTTTTTATATAGGAAATTGTAGAGGACAGACATCCCCTTAAGTATGCCTTTAGAGTGTCCCAAAACATATTGAGATTCGAGGGGTCTGGGTGAGTAGAGACAAAGCAGTTTAACTGATCAACCGTTCTATCACTAGAATCTATCAGTTTCAGCCAGAAGGGATTCAATTTCCAAGGTATATTATTATTTGACTGACCGTATTAAAGTTTGAGAATAGCTGGACTGTGATCTGATATCCCCCTGTTACCATGTTCGATACTATTCACCCATAGCGCTAGGTCACTAGATCCAAATATGTAATCTATACGGGATAGAGACTGTCTAGTTGATGAATGACAAGTATATTCCTTTGTCTCAGGGTGACGTGTTCTCCATAGGTCTAACCATCCGCTACCGTTCATAAACGATGCCAATTGAGAGGGAGATTGAGAAAGGGGCCCCCTTGACATCTCGCCGTCTAGTCTCAGTCTGTCTTTAAGATTATCCATGACTAAATTAAAGTCTCCCATACAGATAACACTAGCATTAGGATAATTTAGGGAGAAACCCAGTGCCATGCGGAGAACCGATATGCCAGCCGGGGGTGGGTTATAAACACATAATATCACATATTCCCGCATATTAATAAAGGCATGAACAAAAACAAAGCGACCCTCGGGATCGCGTCGTGACTCTCTAGCCTCCCACGTGACATTCCTATGTACCAACAGGGAGACCCCTCTGGAGTAACTGGTGTGAAATGCGTGAAGGGACCATTGCACCCACGGCTTTTGAGTACACTTAGCTGTGTCTCTGGTCAAATGTGTCTCCACAAGTGCTACAATATGTGGATGATACCTTTTAATTTGTGAAAATACCTTAATTTTCTTTCGAGGAGTCTTAATACCCCGTATGTTCCACGTCATACATACAATCTCAGATCCCATATCTACGTTCGGGAAGAGGCATAATGTACACCACAGCCTGGGCGGGAATCAGGAACATCATATAGAGCATAAGGTTATCACTGGCGACTAACAAACATAACAAACAATCAGAACTGGTGTAAAATACCAAACAAAACAACATTTGAACAGTGGAGGAGTATAATCCTACACTCCTACAGTCAGGTAGAAAAGGGGATACCCTCACTGGAATCAGCGTCTGGTATAGTTGATAAACTCAGCACCCACAGAGAAAGCTCCAGATTGTGTTGCCATCAGACAGAAAGAGCTACTCAAGAGTCCGGGGTACTAGGCCGCTTATATGACCGCAACCATTCGGCCGCCTCCGCCGGGTCAGTGAAGAACAAGGAGGAGCCTTCATGAACAATACGGAGTCGAGCTGGATAAAGCATGGAGTAGATGATGTTTTTATCCCTGAGCTGCTTTTTGACTTCCATAAATCGAACTCGCTGCTTTTGAAGTTCCATAGAGAAATCCGGGAAGATTGATATGGTGGCGTTATTGAATTTAATAGGGGCCCTCTGCCTTGCCAAGCGAAGAATTGCATCCCTGTCTCTGCAGTTAAGGAGACGTGCCAGAAAGGGTCAGGGCGGAGCTCCGGGAGGAAGAGGTCTCGTTGGGACCCTATGGGCCCTCTCCACAGAAAATGTTGAGGAGAATCCATCTCCCAGGCAGGTTTTAAGCCAGTCCTCTAGAAATTGCTCAGGTTGTTGACCCTCCGAGCGTTCTGGTAGGCCAATAATTCGAATGTTATTACGACGCAGTCTGTTTTCCAGGTCATCTGCCTTTTGCTTCCAGGCATTCACAGAGCCAGTGGCCTTTGATAGCTTAGCCTCCATTGGGGCAATGGTGTCCTCTATCTGAGACACCCTTGTTTCAACCTCTGAAATACGCCCTCTCATAGTTTGTATATCTTGTCGCAGACGGCCCACTTCAGTATGCACGTCTTCTATTTTCTCAGTGAGAGAGGACCTGGTGAGAGATATGGCCTGCATCAACTGCTCAGATGCTTGTTTAAGAGTCAGTTCGTCTTGTTCTCCCTCCTCATTGCTGTCAGAAAGACGATTTTTGCGTTGACTCTGCGTGGGATTATTTCTGAGAGAACGTGTATTATCTGGGGCATCTTCTCTGGCATATTTCCTCAACTTGTCAGCAGCCCCCACTCCTTTAGAATGATGCATGGTGATTGACAGAAGATCCCCACCAAAGGACCGGATTTATTATTATGGCAGTCTATTCTCCACTAGCAGACTGGACAGGGCCAAACACCGGGATGCACCCCAGAGAGGCAGCAAACCAAGCAAAGAGTCTCAGATATTTGCAAATGTATCAACTTAGGAATTTGCCCAGGCACTGGTCTCAGAGCAGCCACAGCTCCCCAGGCAGAACAGCAGGGAGGGGGGACGATCCCTCCAAAGTTATGGTGCCAGCAGGGGTTTTTGATAAGGGGGGTGCAGGGCCCAATTTTTCAGGGCGCACACCGCTCTGCCCCCTTTAGTATTTCAGGTCGGTAGCTCACCTCCTGAATGCACCACAGTCTTGCTATATAGCGCCTCTCTCCTTGCTGCTGGAGAGTGCGCTGTGGTAATGGCCGCCGTCCCCCAGGGCCCGCCCGCCGCTCTAGACCCGGCACCTGTCTCTTGTTCCCCGATGTTCCACAGCGTCCCCGCTGTATGTAGATGTCTGCCGCGCTCCCAGGGGATCCACCCGGCTCCAGCCGCCGCCGGCGCTGCGTCCTGCCCGCCGGAGCAGCGCTCAAAGATGGCCGCCGCAGCTCAGGGACTTTGCCGCTCTTCCAGGCCGCCACAGATACCGGCTCTCCAGCGCTCCACCGCCGCCGCCCGAGGGGTCGCCGGTCTCCCGAGCTCTCAGGGCACCGTCTCAGCCGGTGTAAGCTGCAGTTCAGGGGGATTAATGGCCGGATTCAGATCAGGATTATGGGAGCCTTCAAAAGGTGCGTCTTCTCTCCTAGCTTACATAGCCACGCCCCAGAGAAAATCATTCTTGGGCCCACTATGTAGCTACATAGAAAAAAATACAAGACCACCAATTGTGCACTAATATCAGGGCATAACATAAGGTAGTACACGTCTTAATGATATGGCAGGGGTTGGCGCCAACATTTTGGTTCAAACTCAATGATAAATGTCTCCTGGTGTTTATTAACCACTAGGCAAATGAGTTAGCACCAGTAGAGAGGAAGGGATTTTATGACATCTCATCTATATGCTGAGAAAATCCACGGCGGTAGTAGTAAATGCAGCAATATCTGCACAATGTGTGTTGATCTTTCTGCTGTTAATTTGCTGTTTGATTTCTGCAGCAAATACATTATGTGAATGCCCCCTCTTCTAGTGGTGCTGGTCTTAGATCACTTATGGATGGCATTGGAGTAATATTGAAAGAGCTTTCCCTCACATCTCCCATACACTTTTTACAAAAATCTCTCTGCCACCTATAAGGCCATAACGTTTTTTGAAGGGCCTCATATTGTTAGTAGCAGGGAAAGAAAAGATTTAGTCAGGGGTGATAAAGGGGGAGAGGGGATCAATTGAGTGATACAGGGAGAGGGGTCTCAGTCAGTCAGGGGTGATACAGGGGGATAGGGGCTCAGTCAGTCAGGGGTGATACAGAGGGAGGTGGCACTGCCAGAGGTGATACAGGAGGAGGGGACACAGTCAATAAGGAGTGATACAGGGAGAGGTGATGCAGTCAGGGTGATACAGGGGGAGGTGGTGCAGTCAGGGTGAGGTGGCGCAGTCAGGGTGATACAGGGGGAGGTGGCGCAGTCAGGGTTATTCCGGGGGAGGTGGCGCAGTCAGGGTGATACAGGGTGAGGTGGTGCAGTCGGTGATACAGTGGGAGGTGGCGCAGTCAGGGTTATACAGAAGGAGGTGGTGCAATCAGGGTGAGGTGGCACAGTCAGGGTGATTCCGGGGGAGGTGGCGCAGTCAGGTTGATTCCGGGGGAGGTGGCGCAGTCAGGTTGATTCCGGGGGAGGTGGCGCAGACGGTGATAAAGGGGAACTTGTACAGTCGGTGATGCAGGGGGATGTGGCGCAGTCAGGGTGATACAGGGGGAGGAGGCGCAGTCAGGGTGATACAGGGGGAGGGCACACAGTCAGGGGTGATACCGGGGGAGGGGACACAGTCAGAGGTAATACCGGGGTAGGTGGTGCAGTCGGAGGTAATACAGGGGGAAAGAGGCGCAATTATTATTATTATTATTATTTATTGTTATAGCGCCATTTATTCCATGGCGCTTTACATGTGAGGAGGGGTATAGATAATGAAAACAAGTACAATAATCTTAAACAATACAAGTCATAACTGGTACAGGAGGAATGAGGACCCTGCCCGCGAAGGCTCACAATCTACAAGGGATGGGTGAGAAAACAGTAGGTTAGGGTAGAGATGGTCATGCAGCGGTTTGGTCGATCGGTGGTAGCTGCAGGTTGTAGGCTTGTCTGAAGAGGTGGGTCTTCAGGTTCTTTTTGAAGGTTTCGATGGTAGGCGAGAGTCTGATGTGTTGTGGTAGAGGGTTCCAGAGTAGGGGTGATACGCGAGAGAAATCTTGTATATGATTGTGGGAAGAGGAGATAAGAGGGGAGTAGAGTAGGAGATCTTGTGAGGATCGGAGGTTGCGGGTAGGTAAGTACCAGGAGACGAGGTCACAGATGTATGGAGGAGACAGGTTGTGGATGGCTTTGTACGTCATGGTTAGGGTTTTGTAGTGGAGTCTCTGGGCAATGGGGAGCCAGTGAAGGGATTGACAGAGGGGAGAGGCCGGGGAATAGCGGGGGGACAGGTGGATTAGTCGGGCAGCAGAGTTTAGAATAGATTGGAGGGGGGTGAGACTGTTAGAGGGGAGGCCACAGAGCAGGAGGTTGCAGTAGTCAAGGCGAGAGATGATGAGGGCATGGACTAGGGTTTTTGCAGATTCATGGTTGAGGAATGAACGGATTCGTGAAATATTTTTGAGTTGAAGTCGGCAGGAAGTGGAAAGGGCTTGGATATGTGGTTTGAAGGAGAGATCAGCGTCAAGGATTACCCCGAGGCAGCGAGCTTGTGGGACTGGGGAGAGTGGGCAGCCATTTGCTGTAATGGATAGGTTCGTTGGGGGGGGTCGCGTGAGATGGGGGAAAGATGATGAATTCTGTTTTGTCCATGTTAAGTTTCAGAAATCTAGCAGAGAAGAAGGATGAAATAGTGGACAGACATTGAGGGATTCTGGTTAGAAGGGAGGTGATATCTGGTCCAGAGATGTAGATCTGTGTGTCGTCAGCATAGAGGTGATACTGAAAGCCATGAGATTCTATGAGCTGTCCCAGGCCAAAGGTGTAAATGGAGAAGAGCAAGGGCCCAAGGACTGAACCTTGTGGGACTCCGACAGATAGAGGATGATACAGGGGAGGTGGCACAGTCAAGGGTGATACAAGAGGAGGGGGTGCAGTCAGGGGTAATACGGGGTAGAGGGGCTCAGTCAGGGTGATTCCGGGGCAAGGGGGTGCAGTCAGGGATAATACAGGTGTAGAGGGGTTCAGTCAGGGTGATTCTGGGGCGAGAGGATTCAGCAGGGGTGATACAGGGGAGGTGGTGCAGTTTGGGGTATTACAGGGGCTCAGTTAGGGTGATTCCAGAGTGAGGGGATTCAGTAGGGGTGATACGGGGGAAAGGAAGCAGTCAAGGGTAATACAGGAGGAGGGCGTACAGTCAGGGTAATACAGGGGTAGAGGGGCTCAGAATGAGTCCGGGGCAAGGGGATTAATTAGTGGTGATACAGGAGGAGGGGGTGCTGTCAGTGATAATACATGGGTAGAGGGGCTCAGTCAGGCTGCGCTGTGGCCAATCAGTATTACTTTAAACCTTATTAAGGCTGTGTGCACACGTTCCGGGTTTTTCGCGTTTTTTCGCTATAAAAATGCTTAAAATACGCATAGATATGCATCCCATCATTTATAATGCATTTCGCAATTTTTGTGCATATGTTGCGTTTTTTTCAGTAAAAAAACGCATCGTGGAAAAAAACACAGCATGTTCATTAATTTTGTGGATTTTTTGTGAATTTCCCACTATATTATTGCATCCCAGAACCTCCGGGGAAAAAACGCAAAAAATCTGCAAAAAAAGCGCCAAAAATGCGAGTAATACGTGAAAATAACGCATACGGATTTCTTGCAGAAAATGTCCAGTTTTGTTTAGGAAATTTCTGCAAGAAATCTTGACGTGTGCACATAGCCTTAAGAGCTGCTCCACCGCAGGGAAGAGACAGTGACAGAAAAGGTCATCAGGATACGAGCACTGTGCTACCTACAAATCCTGAGCTGCAGTCTGCAGCAGCTGAACATGTCAGCTGTTATCAGTGACGCCCGCACTGCTCTGAGTAGATCTGAGCGCCGGAGCCGGGAGTAGTGGTGATGTCACGCTGGGAGGACGTCCTGCTCGTGGCTCCGCTCAGAACTAGTCAGAGAGCAGTGCGGGCGTCACTGATAACAGCTGACATGTTCGGCTCCTGCTGCTGCAGACTGCGGCTCAGGATTTGTAAGTGACACAGCGCTCATGTGCATACTGCGGCAAACACTGCCCGCTGCTAAAGTGAAATTAATATTCACCCCTCTACATGCCCATGGGGGCATGGGAAGCAGTGAATATTTATTTCCCTATAGCAGCGGCGACAGGGGCTTCTACTTCCTGTCACCCGCTGCTTCTCCGCTGGCACCGGGGGCCCCCATAGTAGCTGCCCACTGGCTGGGGGCCCATGGAGCAGTGAGGGGCCCTAGGCAGCTGCTGGCCAGTATGCCAGCAGGTGTCAGTGCCTGGGTCCACCGGAGAATCCGGGGGAACAGACCAACCCTGATCGCAATGTAGTGCCCAGTGGAAGAAAGCTGAGTTTGAGTCCTAGGTCATCGGTCTTCCAGTAGGGCAATGACACAAAACATACGGTATTTCAAGAAGCACGCAGAAATGGATGGTAACAAAGCGCTGGAGAGTTCTGACATAGCCAGCAATGAGTCCAGATCTAAATCCAAGTAAACACCTGTGAAGAGATCTTAAAATTTATGTTGGAAGAAAACCCCCATCAAATATGAGAGACCTGGAGCAGTTTGCAGAAGAAGAGTGGTCCAAAATTCCAGCTGACAGGTGTAAGAAGCTTATTGATTGTTATAGGAAGCAACTGATTGCAGCTATTTGTTCCAAAGGGTGTGCAACCAAATATTAATTTGAGGGTGCCAACAATTTAGTCTGGCCTATTTTGGGTTTTTTGTGGGAAATTAAGTCAAAGTTGCCTTTTTTTTCTCTGTTTTTTTGTGTTGTTCCCAAATACAGAAAGGAAATAAACATGTGTATAACAAAATATAAGTAGTTGCAATAATTTTCTGGGAGAAATTTTCTGGAACAATTTTAAGGGTGCCAACCTTTTCGGCCATGACTGTATAAGAGGAAGCTTTCTGGTTTATGCAGGAGTTGCATGGGCATGAGTGCTCCTCACCTGTGCTGCGATTCTCTGATGCGAGAGGATCGGAGCACAGAGCACTGACCACTCTGCTCACGTTCACAACAGAGCTGGAGCCGAGTGTCATTAGCATATGGCATCAGGTACTATACACTGGCGTAATTTCAGCTTTATACGGTGTATTTAAAGGGAACCTGTCAGCAGGTTTTTGCTTTCTCATCTGAGAGCAGCCTGATGTAGGCATAGAGAAGCAGAATCCAATAATAGATCACGTATATTACTAGGTGCAGCTGTATTTTGTATGTGTTCTGTAGACCTGGTTATTGTGATGACAGGGAATATTACACCAGATATGACATAGAGAAAATATTAATAATCTTTATTTTTATATAGCGCTAACATATTCCGCAGCGCTTTACAGTTTTTTTGCACACATTATCATCACTGTCCCCGATTGGGCTCACAATCTAGAATTCCTATCAGTATGTCTTTTGAATGTGGGAGGAAACCGGAGTGCCCGGAGGAAACCCACGCAAACACGGAGAGAGCATACAAACTCTTTGCAGATGTTGTCCTGGGTGGGATTAGAACCCAGGACTCCAGCGCTGCAAGGCTGCAGTGCTAACCACTGCGCCACCGTGCTGCCCAACCCCAAAATATTGATTGCTTAATTAGATGTATGGAACATGATCTCATTTATTCACTCAATCTAAAATTGGAACATGATGTCATTGTTATTGTAGTCGTGTAGCTCTTTATCCTGGGGGGATCATTCTTCACACCATCAACCAGCCAGACAGGTGAGATCATGCACCAGATGTGTGAATGATCGCGAGACACTGTCCTACTAGATTCTGGAGGTAGGAGACATCTGCTATAACATCGCTATCACCTACTCTGTATAAGCTAGCATGTTTTATCCCATTAAAGAGAAACTGTCTCTACGACAGGATCCTTATAGAGATAAAATAAGTGCAGCGTTATTCAAAGTACGAAAACAATCTTGTATCTTCACTGCCTCTCTCTCCTGATGAGAAAACCACATTCATAGCATCTCATAAATGCCCAATAGCATATGCCATTTATAATGGGAAAAAATTCTCATTGATGAATTCCATTAGCAAATCTATTTAACACTAAAGAATATTGACCGAACTGCAAAAATGTACGCATCCAACTTACCTTCCATTATAGTCATGGGATCCTCCACCTTAGGCCGCAAAATATTGGGACCGAATACTGTGGCAAGGTTCTGTACACTCATTTTATTTACCCCCGAGTATGACTGAACTTCATCCAGAAACCTAAAATAGAAATTTGAAAAAAAAAATGATTTAAGACAGATTATATAAAAGCAACCCATGCAGGCATTCTGTATTGCGCCCCATAATGTAGCACAATGTGATCAATTATGCACCTATGTTACAGGTAGAGCCACTGTATATATTCATTGGTAGTATCTATGAAGACCCCAAAATTAGACCCAACATTTACTACATAAATGGTTACATTTTAGGAATTACTTCTTTGTTTCTGATGTAACTGATAACTACGTGGGTGGGCGCTCATGTGACCAGATGTATGCGCTTTGATTACTTGTGGTCACATGCCGAGTTGACAACCGCACTTCTCTTGATTCAATTCCATTGGGACCATCCAGGTGAGACAAGTCGGCACTTGACCGTAAATATGCAATTCGTTTGAGCGCTAATCCGCATGGGAAATACAGGGGGATTGTGAGTGACTGCAGGCTTTTCTTTTGAGACTGGACAAACCTTTTCAGTGCTCAGTTGGAGCTATTTGCATTATAATATCTTTATTATCTTTTTAAGACATGTATAGTTAAAAGGATTGTCTTGTCTAAGCTAATAAGTCTGCAGTCACACTGTGTCCTGCGAGGATTTGCCAATTTCTGAGCCGGGACCAGTGGGTATGTATGCATTATTTATACTCCTGGCCGAAGCCTGTCTAGTGGGCACGGCCTCGCTCCATACACTTGCATTGAGCAAAGCTGTGCCCACTGGAGGCCACGCCCACTCAACGGTCTCATCACTAGATGGTGCGTGGCCTCGCTCAATGCAAGTGTAGTGCACAAGCTGCGGGATTCATTAGTCTGCAGTCACATAGAATGCCTGAAGACCCTTCCCAAGCCTTCCCACGGCATTTGAATAAATTGTTATCTGTGATGTGAGTTCCAGAGAAATCCATATTTTTGTTAATATGTAAATAAGCTGTAAGATATATGGGTCTCAGATAGATCAGCATGAGAATCTGCCTCCAGACATTATTTTAAATGAAGGGGACGTTACCAGTGTGAGACATGTAATGACTGGCAGCCTGCTCTCCTGACCTACACGTCTCACACTGGCAATTCCTCCTCTCATTTAAAATAATCTCTGGAGGCAGATTCTCAGGGAGATCCCGGCTCTTAGATCTTAACAGCTCATTTAGATATTGAGAAAAACATGGATTTCTCTGGAATAAAACATTGGATCACAGATTATTTTAATTCAACTATGTATGAACTACATGCCCATATACTGTAAACAGCTTGGGAGAGTAGATGCTACTGACAGACACTGATCAATTATTTATTACATAATAAAAAACTATTTTTTTACATATATACAGTACAGACCAAACGTTTGGACACACCTTCTCATTTAAAGATTTTTCTGTATTTTCATGACTATGAAAATTGTACATTCACACTGAAGGCATCAAAACTATGAATTAACACATGTGGAATTATATACTTAACACAAAAGTGTGAAACAACTGAAAATATGTCTTATATTCTAGGTTCTTCAAAGTAGCCACCTTTTGCTTTGATGACTGCTTTGCACACTCTTGGCATTCTCTTGATGAGCTTCAAGAGGTAGTCACCGGGAATGGTCTTCCAACAACCTTGAAGGAGTTCCCAGAGATGCTTAGCACTTGTTGGCCCTTTTGCCTTCACTCTGCGGTCCAGCTCACCCCAAACCATTTCGATTGGGTTGTGGTCTGGTGACTGTGGAGACCAGGTCATCTGGCGTAGCACCCCATCACTCTCCTTGGTCAAATAGCCCTTACACAGCCTGGAGGTGTGTTTGGGGTCATTGTCCTGTTGAAAAATAAATGATGGTCCAACTAAACGCAAACCGGATGGAATAGCATGCCGCTGCAAGATGCTGTGGTAGCCATGCTGGTTCAGCATGCCTTCAATCTACTATATAATTGTCTAAGGTTCACTTCCATCTTTCTGTCTGTCTGTCCTTCTGTCTGTCACGGATATTCATTGGTCGCGGCCTCTGTCTGTTATGGTATTCCAAGTCGCTGATTGGTCGCTGCAAAACAGCCACGACCAATCAGCAAAGGGCACAGTCCGGAAGAAAATGGCCGCTATTTCCTCCCTGCAGTCAGTGCCCGTCGTCCGCATACTCCCCTCCGGTCAGCGCTCACACAGGGTTAATGGCAGCATTGACCGCGGTGTGACGCACTCGGTTAACGCTGCTATTAACCGTGTGTGACCAACTTTTTACTATTCATGCAGCATGAATAGTAAAAAGATCTAATGTTAAAAATAATAAAAAAAATAAAAAATCATTATATACTCACCGTCCATCGGCCCCTCGGATCCACAACAGGCCTTTCCCGCTTGCGATGCTCCGGTAACCGGTCCATGCTGCGATCTCGCGAGTTGATGACGTAGCGGTCTCGCGAAACCACTACATCATCATCTCGTGAGACCGCAATGCACTCTTGGGACCGGAGCGTGCGAGGACCATCGGTAACCGGCCGCTTCGATCAGGAGGCTACGGAAGGTGAGTATGTAACTATTTTTTATTTTAATCATTTTTTTTTAACAGGGATATGGCGCATACTACGTGACTGGGCAGTATACTACGTGTCTGTGCTGTATACTACGTGACTGAGCAATATACTATGTGACTGGGCAGTATACTATGCGGCTGGGCAGTATACTACGTGTCTGTGCTGTATACTTCATTGACTGGGCAATATACTACGTGGCTGGGCAATATACTACGTGGCCGGGCAATATACTACGTGGCCAGGCAATATACTATGTGGCTGGGCAATATACTATGTGGCTGGGCAATATACTATGTGGCTGGGCAATATACTACGTGACTGGCCAATATACTACCTGACTGGGCAGTATACTACATGTCTATGCTGTATACTACGTGGCTCTGTGCTGTAAACTACGTGACTGGGCAATATACTACGTGACTGGGCAATATACTATGTGCTTGGGCAATATACTATGTGGCTGGGCAATATATTACGTGACTGGGCAATATACTACGTGACTGGGGAATATACTACATGACTGGGCAGTATACTACGTGGCTCTGTGCTGTATACTACGTGGCTCTGTGCTGTATACTACATGACTGGGCAATATACTTCGTGACTGGGCAATATACTACGTGACTGGGCAATATATTATGTGGCTGGGCAATATACTATGTGGCTGGGCAATATACTATGTAGCTGGGCAATATACTATGTGACTGGGCAATATAATATGTAGCTGGGCAATATACTACATGGCTGGGCAATATACTACGTGGCTGGGCAATATACTACGTGGCTGGGCAATAAACTACGTGGCTGGGAAATATACTACGTGGCTCTGTGCTCTATACTACTTCACTGGGCAATATACTATGTGGCTAGGCAATATACTAAGTGGCTGGGCAATATACTACGTGGCTGGGGAATATACTACGTGGCTGGGCAATATACTATGTGGCTGGGCAATATACTACGTGACTGGGCAGTATACTACGTGTCTGTGCTGTATACTACGTGGCTCTGTGCTGTATACTATGTGACTGGGCAATATACTACGTGACTGGGCAATATACTATGTGGCTGGGCAATATACTATGTGGCTGGGCAATATACTATGTGGCTGGGCAATATACTATGTGGCTGGGCAATATACTATGTGGCTGGGCAATATACTATGTAGCTGGGCAATATACTATGTGGCTGGGCAATATACTACGTGGCTGGGCAATATACTACGTGGCTGGGCAATATACTATGTAGCTGGGCAATATACTATGTAGCTGGGCAATATACTATGTGGCTGGGCAATATACTACGTGGCTGGGCAATATACTATGTGGCTGGGCAATATACTACGTGGCTGGGCAATAAACTATGTGTCTGGGCAATAAACTACGTGGCTCTGTGCTGTATACTACGTCACTGGGCAATATACTATGTGACTAGGCAATATACTACGTGGCTGGGCAACATACTACGTGGCTGGGCAATATACTATGTGACTGGGCAATATACTACGTGGCTGGGCAATATACTATGTGGCTGGGCAATATACTACGTGGTTAGGCAATATACTACGTGGTTAGGCAATATACTACGTGGACATGCATATTCTTGAATACCCAATGCGTTAGAATCAGGCCACCATCTAGTTTTAAATAAATCCCAAACAGTGTCACCAGCACAGCACCCCCACATCATCACACCTCCTCCTCCATGCTTCACGGTGGGAACCAGGCATGTAGAGTCCATCCCTTAACCTTTTCTGCATCGCACAAAGACACGGTGGTTGGATCCAAAGATCTCAAATTTGGACTCATCAGACCAAAGCACAGATTTCCACCGGTCTAATGTCCATTCCTTGTGTTCTTTAGCCCAAACAAGTCTCTTCTGCTTGTTGCCTGTCTTTAGCAGTGGTTTCCTAGCAGCTATTTTACTATGAAGGCCTGCTGCACAAAGTCTCCTCTTAACAGTTGTTGTAGAGATGTGTTTGCTGGTACAGTAGAACTCTGTGTGGCATTGACCTGGTCTCTAATCTGAGCTGCGGTTAACCTGCGATTTCTGAGGCTGGTGACTCGGATAAACTTATCCTCAGAAGCAGAGATGACTCTTGGTCTTCCTTTCCTGGGGCGTTCCTCATGTGAGTCAGTTTCTTTGTAGCGCTTGATGGTTTTTGCCACTGCACTTGGTGACACTTTCAAAGTTTTCCCAATTTTTCGGACTCACTGACCTTCATTTCTTAAAGTAATGATGGCCATTCATTTTTAATTACTTAGCTGCTTCTTTCTTGCCATAATACAAATTCTAACTGTCTATTCAGTAGGACTATCAGCTGTGTATTCACCAGACTTCTACACAACACAACTGATGGTCCCAACCCCATTTATTAGGCAAGAAATCCCACTTATTAAACCTGACAGGGCACACCTGTGAAGTGAAAACCATTCCCGGTGACTACCTCTTGAATCTCATCAAGAGAATGCCAAGAATGTGCAAAGCAGTCATCAAAGCAAAACGTGGCTACTTTGAAGAACCTAGAATATAAGACATAATTTCAGTTGTTTCACACTTTTTTGTTAAGTATATCATTCCACATGTGTTAGTTCATAGTTTTGATGCCTTCAGTGTGAATGTACAATTTTCATAGTCATGAAAATACAGAAAAATCTTTAAATGAGAAGGTGTGTCCAAATGTTTGGTCTGTACTGTATATATGTAAAAAAAATGTTTTTTATTATTTAATAAATAATTGATCAGTGTCTGTCAGTAGCATCTACTCTCCCAAGCTGTTTATATGGGCATGTAGTTCATACATAGTTGAATAAAATGGCACCAAAATACAGAAAAATCTTTACATGAAGTGTGTCCAAACTTTTGGTCTGTGCTGTATATATATATATATATATATATATATATATATATATATATATATATATATATATATATATATATATATTTATTTATATATTAATGATAGTTGTCTTTATGTGGTACACACAAATCTTACCTACAAATGTACTTTAACAAGTTGTAATTTGCTGTCGGTAGGCTTTTCACTTGCTTTGCTAGTTCAGCCACTCCCTGTAAAGTGAAATCGGCATCATTATTATGAAGAGTACTGTCGTAAAGCAGAACACTGGGCGAGCTGACATTGTGATGGGGTGAATAATCTATGCTTCTTTTCCTGAAACATTCAAATTGCACGTGATGTTTCAAAAGAGGAGTGAAATGCCCAATCAGCATTATTTCAGATCCAGGCCACTAAATTAGGGTGTCTGCTGCATAATACTGCTGGAACAGTTCTTGTGCCCATGCCATCACTGTGATGTATTAGTGTGACTGGCACATTGAATTAACAAGATCACCACCACATATTAGGCAGAAGGGGTTCAACTCAGAAGGGTACATGAAGATCAATGTAACTGGCCTTTGTATAATGGTTATCTGGAAGACTACGATGCATGAGGAACATAAAATGGTGTCCTAATAAAGCAACATTTTCTAGGTAAAATTGATGTACAATTTAATGTTGCTGAAAGTAAGAGACAAATGACATGGCATTTTACTGATTTAAAGATTTTGGACTAAACCAGGGTTAAAAAAAAGGATTTACTCTGTCTAAATTCAAAGTATTAATGGTCTGCATATTATGAGCCCATAGTAGGGGTAGTCAGAGGTAATTTTGGAAATGGGTTGTGGTCTCGCAATTACATAAAACGCCAGAGGTAACATAGTAACATAGTTAGTAAGGCCGAAAAAAGACATTTGTCCATCCAGTTCAGCCTATATTCCATCATAATAAATCCCCAGATCTACGTCCTTTTACAGAACCATAGTAACATAGTTAGTAAGGAAAGACCATTGCGATACAAAAGGATGCTACAACAATGTGAATGATGCCAAAGCAGGTCATACTTTGTAGGATGTAGCATCCCTTGGACTCATAGTGGCAGGGAAGGTTTGAGGAAGCATCACCCATCCTAATGTAACCTGACTGCCAGGCCTAAAATCAGAGCTGTGTAATTTTTACTATTTTAGTGTTATGCTGTTCCTGATTATTTGCCCATCAGGTGTAAGAGAAGACAATGAACATTGTGCCCTTTTGGGACTGTACAACTTATGCCTTGTGCGGTATAAAGTGACTGTAGTCACCAAGATCCCTGTGCCTGTACGTAAGGGTACCGTCACACTAAAACGACGCTGCAGCGATACGACAACGATGTCGATCGCTGCAGCGTCGCTGTTTGGTTGCTGGAGAGCTGTCACACAGACAGCTCTCCAGCGACCAACGATCCCGAAGTCCCCGGTAACCAGGGTAATTATCGGGTTACTAAGCGCAGGGCCGCGTTTAGTAACCCTTTGTTTACCCTGGTTACCAGCGTAAACGTAAAAAAAAAAAAAAACACTACATACTTACATTCCTGTCGCGTCCCACGGCGCTGTGCTTCTCTGCACTGACAGTGAGTGCCGGACAGCCGGAAAGCAGAGTGGTGACATCACCACTGTGCTGTACTTTACGGCTGGCCGGCGCTCACCAGTCAGTGTGGGAAGCTGAAGGCGAGGGACATGACCAGACACCGGGAATGTAAGTATGTAGTGTTTTTTTTTTTTACATTTACACTGGTAACCAGGGTAAATATCCGGTTACTAAGCGCGGCCCTGCGCTTAGTAACCCGATGTTTACCCTGGTTACCAGTGAAGACATCGCTGAATCGGCGTCACACACGCCGATTCAGCGATGTCAGCGGGAGATCCAGCGATGAAATAAAGTTTCAAACGATCTGCTACGACGTACGATTTTCAGCGGGGTCCCTGATCGCAGTAGCGTGTCAGAAACAGCGAGATCGTAAGGATATCGCTGGAACGTCACGGATCGTGCCGTCCTAGCGACCAAAGTGCCACTGTGTGACGGTACCCTAAGTGTTCGCTCACATGAGCGTATACAAGGGACAAGTGATATCGCATAGTACTTGGACCAATGTTATTTTATAGGGCAGTGCTGAACAGCGTTTTTTTTAACCCCTTAGTGACCGAGCCAAATTTTTGAAATCTGACCAGTGTCACTTTATGTGGTAATAACTCTGCAACGCTTCAACAAATCCCAGTGATTTTGAGATTGTTTTTTCGTGACACATTATACTTTATGATAATGGTAAATTTTGTTCAACATTTTTTGTGTTTATTTATAAAAAATATCAAAAATTTGAGAAAAATGTTAAAAAATTAGCAATTTTCTAAATTTGAATGATTATCCCTTTAATCCAGATAGTTATACAACAGCAAACCATTAATAAATAACATTTCCCACATGTCTGCTTTACATCAGCACCATTTGTAAAATGTTATTTTATTTTGTTAGCATTTTAGGAGGTTTAAAAATGTAGCAGCAATTTTTCATTTTTTCAAAGAAATTTACAAAATTTATTTTTTTAGGGACTTATCCATGTTTGAAGTGACTTTAGGGGTCCCATATATTGGGAAACCCACAAACGTGATACCATTTTAAAAACAGCACCCCAAAACATATTGAAAACTGCTGTCAGGTAGTTTATTAACCCTTCAGGTGCTTTACAGGAATTAATGCAAAGTGGCATGACAGAAATTAAAATGTGTATTTTTGCCACCTAAATGTTGCTAACTTCTAAACAGATTACTAAAGCCGTCAGACTCTAAGGCCGCTATTTGGTCATGAATTGCCATGGCAAACATCAGGACAACAAAATCATGATCTGAGGGCACCAATTGTGACAAAGAAGAAGCCCCCACACTCTGTTAACCATTTATAATGATGTAGTCACAATTGACAGCAGCATCTAAGGGGTTAAACAGATTTAGATGGTGCAAATACTGATTGTGGCTGGTACAGCAAGTTGTCAGCTATAGTGTACAACTGACAGATGCTGGATTGTCATCTGTATGGGGAGGCTATTCTCTTATATCTCAGGTCAGTTAAAAGACGTATTGGCGGTCATTAAGGGGTTAAACAGATTTGACATAAGAAAAAAATTGCAGCATGCTACGATTTTCAATGCAAATTTGATAGCACGCACTCATTCAAGGCTATGGGTGCTTGGAAAACATCGGACTGCAGTCGGATGACATCTGCGTGCCGTCTCATTTCTGACGGCACACACAATGGAGAAGATGGAGAAATTTTGTTCTCCAGCTCCTCCTCACCTGTACTACAAGAGAATGAGATCACATCAAGCTGACACTCTGAATAAATTTGGATCAAAGTATGATTGCAGTGTTATTATCATAATCGATCCGAGGAGAGAAATCTACGCTCGTGTGACCCTGGCCTAAGAAAAACATTCTTGTAGTTTGCACCATGAGTGACCATGACCTTGAGCTGTGGTAGGAACACCTTACATAATTACAGTAGTACATTTTCTATTGGCTATGTAAATCCCAATTTCTGAAGGATCAGCTCTGGAGCTTTCTGCCTCTTTTTACCTATGATATAGTGCGTAATACAGTACACAGAACCCGGCCTTCACCCTCTCCCTATTCTCGGCTACTCACGGATTCCTCCTCCTTGCTCAGCTGCTTTGCACATGAGAGGAAATCTTCATACTTTGAATATGGGATGACAGGCTCCGGCAGCTCCCGCAGGTACAGCTTCAGAAGGGAGGCCACTGTGTGGACATCTGTGTTACTGTAGATAACAGACAAGAAGGACGTGGTTAATATGGAAACATCAGTCTGGTAATCCACGGCATAGTGTCTGAGCTGTGCCATAGTTAATTCATCATTTCTGTAATACCTCTAAAAAACAATCTTTTTCATTTCCTCCCTGTCTGCTTTTACCTTCATGTCAAATTAAATAAACCCATGCTTTAGTCATTTCTCTATACGCGCGCGCCTACTGACAGAACGGTACCGGACCAGCAATATATAAAAAGCGGCATAGAAAGCAGAACAATGCATCATAATCAGGTGTAGAGTTATCAATATTATACCTGAAAATATACAAGTGTTCATTATCCACTAGTAATAGTCTGTTGGCAGAGGGGAAGTAATTACAGTATATCACAAAAGTGAGTACACCCCTAAGTGAAAATGGCAAAAGTTGTGTCCAATTAGCCATTTTCCTGACTCGGCGTCATGTGTCTCGTTAATATTACAAGGTCTCAGATGTGAATGGGGAGCAGGTGTGTTATATTTAGTGTTATCGCTCTCATACTGATCACTTGGAAATTCAACACAGCACCCCATCGCAAAAAACTCTGTGAGGTTTTGAAAAAAAAAAAAAGAATTTAAATAAACCCAAAGTCCCCTAAAAGGGAGGTGTACACTATTTCAAATAAAGATATAAACTGCAGTGAATGAAGGTAAATACATAGAAATCCGCAATTAAAGTGCCAGGTGCTTAATTAGGTACACAAATAAAGAGATTCAGCTATATGGCATACTGGCACACAAGATAAGAGCATGAGAAAGGCTGAAAAGTAGCATGATACATAAACTGTGTGAGCAGACTAAGCCCCGACGCGCGTTTCGCGATAGCTTCTTCCTGGGGTTATTTGAAATAGTATACACCTCCCTTTTAGGGGACTCTGGGTTTATTTAATGGCACACAGCAAGCACAATGGTGCAAAGTACGCCATATAACTAATATCTGTTCACCTGTATACTTAATCGGGCACTTGGCACCTTAATCCTGGACCTTTGTGTATATACTTTTATTCACTTGGATAGTTAATATACCTTTTTGCATTAGATTCTACGTTGATTTAATGGTACATAGTAGGCATATTGTTGCACAAATATTTATTTATTTTCATATTTAGCTTTTATGGCTGGCACATTGTGTAAATATTTTTTACATGTAGTCTGTTGAAATGTATTTTAATGGGCTATATATTATACTACATATTGAGTGAGGAATTTATACAGGAGGCATATTAATTATACATTGGGTCCTTTTAAGGTGATTTACTTTTGGAAACTTACAAATTCATTGGAAATTTTTAACCTATTAATGCTTATGCAAATTCATTGGAAATTTTTAACCTATTAATGCTTATGCAAATTCATTGGAAAATTTTAACCTATTAATGCTTATGCAAATTCATTGGAAATTATAAATTTATTATACTTATAACTATAGGCACCCATATTGATAAAACTTTACCTCAGCCTCATTGACCCATTTTTTGCATTTAATACATGCACTGTGTTTGCAGTTTTTTTGTGTCTGTATTCCTTTTATATGTACTGATTTTATGTGTTATGTAATTTTTTGTTGAAATAAAAATTATACAGTTATTTCATATTTTTTGGTGTTTACTTCCATGAGAAATTATAGATTGTATTGATATTGGAAGTGACAGCTATCTAGGCCTAGTATTTTTGATAGCTCAAAAGGGTGCTTGTACTCAATACTGAGCAAAGGGTCTGAATACTTATGTCCATGTGATATTTCAGTTTTCCTTTTTTAACCCCTTAATCCCATATGACGTACTATCCCGTCCAGGTGACCTGGGACTTAATTCCCAGTGACGGGATAGTACGTCATATGCGATCGTCCGCGCTCACGGGGGGAGCACGGCCGATCGCGGCCGGGTGTCAGCTGACTATCGCAGCTGGCATCCGGCACTATGTGCCAGGAGCGGTCACGGACCGCTCCCGGCACATTAACCCCCGGCACACCGCGATCAAACATGATCGCGATGTGCCGGCGGTACAGGGAAGCATCGCGCAGGGAGGGGGCTCCCTGCGTGCTTCCCTGAGACGATCGCGTGTACCGAGCGTCTTCTCCCTGCAGTCCCCGGATCCAAAATGGCCGCGGGGCTGCATCCGGGTCCTGCAGGGAGCACTCCGGGTCGCCTGCAGGCACTTGGTAACGCTGCAGCGATGAATGAGATCGCCGATCTTACAGAGTGCTGTGCAAACTGTAAGATCGGCGATCTGTGATGTCCCCCCCTGGGACAAAGTAAAAAAGTTTTTAAAAAAATTTCCACATATGTAAAAAAAAAAAAAAAAAAATTACTAAATAAATAAATAATAAAAAATAATATTATTCCCATAAATACATTTCTTTATCTAAAAAAAAAACAAACAAACAATAAATGTACACATATTTAGGATCGCCGCGTCCGTAACGACCCGACCTATAAAACTGTCCCACTAGTTAACCCCTTCAGTGAACACCGTAAGAAAAAAAAAAAACCAGCCAAAAAACAACGCTTTATTATCATACCGCCGAACAAAAAGTGGAATAACACGCGATCAAAAAGACAGATATAAATAACCATGATACCGCTGAAAACATCATCTTGTCCCGCAAAAAACGAGCTGCCACAAAGCATAATAAGCAAAAAAATAAAAAAGTTATAGTCCTGAGAATAAAGCGATGCTAAAATAATTATTTTTTCTATAAAATAGCTTTTATCGTATAAAAGCGCCAAAACATAAAAAAAGATATAAATGAGGTATCGCTGTAATCGTACTGACCCGACGAATAAAACTGATTCATCCACTTTACCAAACGCGGAACGGTATAAACGCCTCCCCCAAAAGAAATTCATGAATAGCTGGTTTTTGGTCATTCTGCCTCACAAAAATCGGAATAAAAAGTGATCAAAAACTGTCATGTGTCCAAAAATGTTACCAATAAAAACGTCAACTCGTCCCGCAAAAAACAAGACCTAACATGACTCTGTGGACCAAAATATGGAAAAATTATAGGTCTCAAAATGTGGAGACGCAAAAACTTTTTTGCTATAAAAAAAGCGTCTTTCAGTGTGTGACGGCTGCCAATCATAAAAATCCGATATAAAAAACGCTATAAAAGTAAATCAAACCCCCCTTCATCACCCCCTTAGTTAGGGAAAAATAATAAAATTAAAAAAATGTATTTATTTCCATCTTCCCATCAGGGCTAGGGTTAGGGTTAGGGCTAGGGTTAGGGGTAGGGTTAGGGTTAGGGTTGGGGCTAGGGTTAGGGCTAGGGTTGGGGCTAGGGTTGGGGCTAGGGTTGGGGTTGGGGTTAGGGCTAGGGTTAGGGCTAGGGTTGGGGCTAGGGTTGGGGCTAGGGTTGGGGTTAGGGTTGGGGCTAGGGTTAGGGTTGGGGCTAGGGTTAGGGTTGGGGTTAGGGTTGGAGCAAAAGTTAGGGTTAGGGTTGGAGCTAAAGTTAGGGTTAGGGTTGGGGCTAAAGTTAGGGTTAGGGTTGGGGCTAAAGTTAGGGTTTGGATTATATTTACGGTTGGGATTAGGGTTGGGATTAGAATTAGGGATGTGTCAGGGTTAGGGGTGTGATTAGGGTTACCGTTGGGATTAGGGTTAGGGGTGTGTTAGGGTTAGGGTTTCAAGTAGAATTGGGGAGTTTCCACTGTTCAGGCACATCAGGGGCTCTCCAAACGCGACATGGCGTCCGATCTCAATTCCAGCCAATTCTGCGTTGAAAAAGTAAAACAGCGCTCCTTCCCTTCCGAGCTCTCCGGTGCGCCCAAACAGGGGTTTACCCCAACATATGGGGTATCAGCGTACTCAGGACAAATTAGACAACAACTTTTGGGGTCCAAGTTCTCTTGTTATCCTTGGGAAAATAAAAATGTGGGGGGCTAAAAATCATTTTTGTGGGAAAAATAAGATTTTTTTTATTTTTGCGGCTCTGCGTTGTAAACTGCAGTGAAACACTTGGGGGTTCAAAGTTCTCACAACACATCTAGATAGGTTCCTTGGGAGGTCTAGTTTCCAATATGGGGTCACTTGTGGGAGGTTTCTACTGTTTGGGTACATCAGGGGCTCTGCAAATGCAACGTGACGCCTGCAGACCAATCCATCTAAGTCTGTATTCCAAATGGCGCTCCTTCCCTTCCGAGCTCTGCCATGCGCCCAGTGCTTCTCCCCCACATATAGGGTATCAGCGTACTCAGGACAAATTGGAGAACAACTTTTGGGGTCCAATTTATCCTGTTACCCTTGTGAAAATACAAAACTGGGGACTAAAATATCATTTTTGTGAAAAAAAAAAAGAATTTTTATTTTCACGGCTCTGCGTTATAAACTGTAGTGAAACACTTGGGGGCTCAAAGCTCTCAAAACACATCTAGATAAGTTCCTTAGGGGGTCTACTTTCCAAAATGGTGTCACTTTTGGGTGGTTTCAATGTTTAGGCACATCAGGGGCTCTCCAAACGCAACATGGCGTCCCATCTCAATTCCAGTCAATTTTGCATTGAAAAGTCAAATGGCACTCCTTCCCTTCCGAGCTCTGCCATGCGCCCAAACAATGTTTTACACCCACATATGGGGTATCAGCGTACTCAGGACAAATTGCACAACAACTTTTGTGGTCTAATTTCTTCTCTGACCCTTGGGAAAATAAAAAATTGGGGGCAAAAAGATCATTTTTGTGAAAAAATATGATTTTTTATTTTTACGGCTCTGCATTATAAACTTCTATGAAGCACTTGGTGGGTCAAAGTGCTCACCACACATCTAGATAAGTTCCTTAAGGGGTCTACTTTCCAAAATGGTGTCACTTGTGGGGGGTTTCAATGTTTAGGCACATCAGGAGCTCTCCAAACGCAACATGGCGTCCCATCTCAATTCCAGTCAATTTTGCATTGAAAAGTCAAATGGCGCTCCTTTCCTTCCGAGCTCTGCCATGCGCCCAAACAGTGGTTTATCCCCACATATGGGGTATCAACGTACTCAGGACAAATTGTACAACAACTTTTGGGGTCCATTTTCTCCTGTTACCCTTGGTAAAATAAAACAAATTGGAGCTGAAATAAATTTTGTGTGAAAAAAAGTTAAATGTTTATTTTTAAACATTCCAAAAATTCCTGTAAAACACCTGAAGGGTTAATAAACTGCTTGAATGTGGTTTTGAGCACCTTGAGGGGTGCAGTTTTTAGAATGGTGTCACACTTGGGTATTTTCTATCATATAGACCCCTCAAAATGACTTCAAATGAGATGTGATCCCTAAAAAAAAAATGGTGTTGCAAAAACGAGAAATTGCTGGTCAACTTTTAACCCTTATAACTCCCTAACAAAAAAAAATTTTGGTTCCAAAATTGTGCTGATGTAAAGTAGACATGTGGGAAATGTTACTTATTAAGTATTTTGCATGACATATCTCTGTGATTTAAGGGTATAAAAATTCAAAGTTGGAAAATTGCGAAATTTTCAAAATTTTCGCCAAATTTCCATTTTTTTCACAAATAAACGCAAGTAATATTGAATAAATTTTACCACTATCATGAAGTACAATACATCACGAGAAAACATTGTCAGAATCGCCAAGATCCGTTGAAGCGTTCCAGAGTTATAACCTCATAAAGGGACAGTGGTCAGAATTGTAAAAATTGGCCCGGTCATTAACGTGCAAACTACCCTCGGGGCTTAAGGGGTTAATAAATTTGCAAGCAAATCTACATTTCTGTTTTGTTCAGTCAAGATGGAGTGCCGAGTGTACATTAATGTGAAAAAAATAACTTTTTTGAGTTTACCAAATGGCTGCAATGAAACAATAAAATAAAGAGTGAAACATTTAAAGGGGTCTGAATACGTTCTGTACCCACTGTATATATATATATATATATATATATATATATATATATATATATATATATATATATACTAGCTATTGAACCCGTTCTACGCCCGGGTGGCGAGCATTTATATTGGTATATGGTCTCCATCCTGGTATGTGCTGCTGCCATCCTGCGCCCCCGTCCTGTCATGTGCTGCTCCATCCTGTGTCCCCATCCTGTCATGTGCTGCTCCATCCTGTGCCCCCATCCTGTCATGTGCTGCACCCATCCTGCGCCCCCATTCTGACATGTGCTGCTCCATCCTGCGCCCCCATTCTGTCATGTGCTGTTCCCATCCTGCGCCCCCGTTCTGTCATGTGCTGCTCCCATCCTGCACCTCCATTCTGTCATTTGCTGCTCCCATCCTGCGCCCCCATCCTGTCATGTGCTGCTCCCATCCTGCGCCCCGTTCTGTCATGTGCTGCTCCCATCCTGCACCCCCGTTCTGTCATGTGCTGCTCCCATCCTGCGCCCCCGTTCTGTCATGTGCTGCTTCCATCTTGCACCCCCGTTCTGTCATGTGCTGCTGCCATCCTGCACCCCCGTTCTGTCATGTGCTGCTGCCATCCTGCACCCCCGTTCTGTCATGTGCTGCCCTATTCTGTCATGTGCTGCTCCCATCCTGCGCCCCCGTTCTGTCATGTGCTGCTCCCATCCTGCGCCACCGTTCTTTAATTTGCTGCTCCCATCCATATGCCCCATACGCTGCTCCATAAGATGCTCCATAATATATGCCCCGTATCAGTGGGCGTAAGTAACAAATAGCTGTGGCATGAAGTGCCACAGCCTCATGCCACAGCAATTTGTTACTTGCGCCACCTGATTCCTTTTCGCCGCCATTTTCTTGGTCCTCCTGTTGGCGGAATCGGCGCCTGCGCAGTCCGCGCTTTCCGGCGCCATTTTCTTGAAGACACACTGCAGTGTGTCTTCAAGAAAATGGCGCCGGAAAGCGCGGACTGCGCAGGCGCTGATTCCGGCAGCAGGACCAAGAAAATGGAGGCGGAAAGGAATCAGGTGGCGTAAGTAACAAATTGCTGTGGCATGAAGTGCCACAGCTTCATGCCACAGCAATTTGTTACTTACGCCATTCCTTTCCCCCATTTTCTTCGCCCTCCTGCTGCCGGAATCGGCGCCTGCGCAGTCTGCGCTTTCCGGCACCATTTTCTTGAAGACACACCTGCAGTGTGTCTTCAAGAAAATGGCGCCGGAAAGCGTGGACTGCGCAGGCGCAGATTCCGGCAGCAGGAGGACGAAGAAAATGGGCGGAAAGGAATGGCGTAAGTAACAAATTGCTGTGGCATGAAGTGCCACAGCATAATCAGGGCGCAAATATGTGCACGGTGTCCCCCTGCTCCCGGCAGTCCGCGCCTTCTGGCGCCATTTTTTTCCTGACACTCTATAATGTAACGCTAGGAGCTTTGCGCCTGCGCAGTCTATAAAGGCTTCGGACAGAGTGACGCTCCCAGCGTTATATTATAGATATATATATATATATATATACAGTGGGGCAAAAAAGTATTTAGTCAGTCAGCAATAGTGCAAGTTCCACCACTTAAAAAGATGAGAGGCGTCTGTAATTTACATCATAGGTAGACCTCAACTATGGGAGACAAACTGAGAAAAAAAAATCCAGAAAATCACATTGTCTGTTTTTTTAACATTTTATTTGCATATTATGGTGGAAAATAAGTATTTGGTCAGAAACAAAATTTCATCTCAATACTTTGTAATATATCCTTTGTTGGCAATGACAGAGGTCAAACGTTTTCTGTAAGTCTTCACAAGGTTGCCACACACTGTTGTTGGTATGTTGGCCCATTCCTCCATGCAGATCTCCTCTAGAGCAGTGATGTTTTTGGCTTTTCGCATGGCAACACGGACTTTCAACTCCCTCCAAAGGTTTTCTATAGGGTTGAGATCTGGAGACTGGCTAGGCCACTCCAGGACCTTGAAATGCTTCTTACGAAGCCACTCCTTCGTTTCCCTGGCGGTGTGCTTTGGATCATTGTCATGTTGAAAGACCCAGCCACGTTTCGTCTTCAATGCCCTTGCTGATGGAAGGAGGTTTGCACTCAAAATCTCACGATACATGGCCCCATTCATTCTTTCATGTACCCGGATCAGTCGTCCTGGCCCCTTTGCAGAGAAACTGCCCCAAAGCATGATGTTTCCACCACTATGCTTTACAGTAGGTATGGTGTTTGATGGATGCAACTCAGTATTCTTTTTCCTCCAAACACGACAAGTTGTGTTTCTACCAAACAGTTCCAGTTTGGTTTCATCAGACCATAGGACATTCTTCCAAAACTCCTCTGGATCATCCAAATGCTCTCTAGCAAACTTCAGACGGGCCCGGACATGTACTGGCTTAAGCAGTGGGACACGTCTGGCACTGCAGGATCTGAGTCCATGGTGGCGTAGTGTGTTACTTATGGTAGGCCTTGTTACATTGGTCCCAGCTCTCTGCAGTTCATTCACTAGGTCCCCCCGCGTGGTTCTGGGATTTTTGTTCACCGTTCTTGTGATCATTCTGACCCCACGGGGTGGGATTTTGCATGGAGCTCCAGATCGAGGGAGATTATCAGTGGTCTTGTATGTCTTCCATTTTCTAATTAATGCTCCCACTGTTGATTTCTTCACTCCAAGCTGGTTGGCTATTGCAGATTCAGTCTTCCCAGCCTGGTGCAGGGCTACAATTTTGTTTCTGGTGTCCTTTGACTGCTCTTTGTTCTTCACCATAGTGGAGTTTGGAGTCAGACTGTTTGAGGGTGTGCACAGGTGTCTTTTTATACTGATAACAAGTTTAAACAGGTGCCATTACTACAGGTAATGAGTGGAGGAAAGAGGAGACTCTTAAAGAAGAAGTTACAGGTCTGTGAGAGCCTGAAATCTTGATTGTTTGTTTCTGACCAAATACTTATTTTCTACCTATGATGTAAATTACAGACGCCTCTCATCTTTTTAAGTGGTGGAACTTGCACTATTGCTGATTGACTAAATACTTTTTTGCCCCACTGTATACATAAATGTCGAAGGGGTACTTCCGTCTGTCTGTCTTTCTGTAACGGTTATTCGTTCGCTGATCGGTCTCGGCAGCTGCCTGTCATGGCTGCCGCGACCAATCAGCGACGCGCACAGTCCGGAAGAAAATGGCCGCTCCTTACTCCCCGCACTCACTGCCCGGCACCCGCATACTCCCCTCCGGTCTGCCCTTACACAGGGTTAATGGAAGCGGTAACAGACCGTGGTGTAATGCAGTCCGTTACCGCTGCAATTAACCCTGTGTGACCACGTTTTTTTTACTATTGACGCAGCCTATGCAGCATCAATAATAAAAACATTGAATGTTAAAAAAAATTAAAAAAATTAAAAATTATTATATACTCACCTACGCCGTCTTTCCCGCTCCTCGCGATGCAACCGGCACGCTCCGGTCGCACGAATGGTCTGGCAGAAGGACCTGCCATGATGTCACAGTCATGTGACCGCGATGTCATCACAAGTCCTGTGCGCCTGCGTGAAAAGGACCTGCCGTGACGTCACGTTCATGTGACCGCTACACGGTCATGAATCCGCAAAGACCCTAGTCCATGCCCTCATCATCTCCCGCCTTGACTACTGTAACCTCCTGCTCTGTGGCCTCCCCTCTAACACTCTTGCACCCCTCCAATCTATTCTAAACTCTGCTGCCCGACTAATCCACCTGTCCCCCCGCTATTCCCCGGCCTCTCCCCTCTGTCAATCCCTGCACTGGCTCCCCATCACCCAGAGACTCCAGTACAAAAGCCTAACCATGACATACAAAGCCATCCACAACCTGTCTCCTCCATACATCTGCGACCTCGTCTCCCGGTACTCTCCTGCACGCAACCTCCGATCCTCACAAGATCTCCTTCTCTACTCCCCTATTATCTCCTCTTCCCACAATCGCATACAAGATTTCTCTCGTGCATCCCCCCTACTCTGGAATTCTCTACCACAACATATCAGACTCTCGCCTACCATCGAAACCTTCAAAAAGAACCTGAAGACCCACCTCTTCCGACAAGCCTACAACCTGCAGTAACCACCGATCGACCAAACCGCTGCACGGCCAGCTCTACCCTACCTACTGTATCCTCACCCATCCCTTGTAGATTGTGAGCCCTCGCGGGCAGGGCCCTCTCTCCTCCTGTACCAGTTGTGACTTGTATTGTTCAAGATTATTGTACTTGTTTATTATGTATACCCCATCTCACATGTAAAGCGCCATGGAATAAATGGCGCTATAATAATAAATAATAATAATAACTAGATGGGTATTTCCTGAAGGAACTACAGATAGTGCTTTGTAATGGTGCCCGGGCTGCCCCTGCAAGACTTTCACACTTGGGTGCCCTTCAGGCGCTGGTTTGGTGGGCGGGGCCCTTCAGGGGATGATTTGGTGGGCGGGGCCACTCTGTGTCCGATTTGGTAGACGGGACCACTCTGGGTCCGATTTGGTGGGCGGGGCCACTCTGGGTCAGATTTGGTGGGCGGGGCCACTCTGGGTCAGATTTGGTGGGCAGAGCACCTCTGGGTCAGATTTGGTGGGCGGGGCACCTCGGTCAGATTTGGTGGGCGGGGCCACTCTGGGTCAGATTTGGTGGGCAGAGCACCTCTGGGTCAGATTTGGTGGGCGGGGCACCTCGGTCAGATTTGGTGGGCGGGGCACCTCTGGGTCACATTTGGTGGGCGGGGTCACTCTGGGTCACATTTGGTGGGCGGGGTCACTCTGGGTCACATTTGGTGGGCGGGGTCACTCTGGGTCACATTTGGTGGGCGGGGTCACTCTGGGTCACATTTGGTGGGCGGGGTCACTCTGGGTCACATTTGGTGGGCGGGGTCACTCTGGGTCACATTTGGTGGGCGGGGTCACTCTGGGTCACATTTGGTGGGCGGGGTCACTCTGGGTCACATTTGGTGGGCGGGGTCACTCTGGGTCACATTTGGTGGGCGGGGTCACTCTGGGTCACATTTGGTGGGCGGGGTCACTCTGGGTCACATTTGGTGGGCGGGGTCACTCTGGGTCACATTTGGTGGGCGGGGTCACTCTGGGTCACATTTGGTGGGCGGGGTCACTCTGGGTCACATTTGGTGGGCGGGGTCACTCTGGGTCACATTTGGTGGGCGGGGTCACTCTGGGTCACATTTGGTGGGCGGGGTCACTCTGGGTCACATTTGGTGGGCGGGGTCACTCTGGGTCACATTTGGTGGGCGGGGTCACTCTGAGTCACATTTGGTGGGCGGGGTCACTCTGGGTCACATTTGGTGGGCGGGGTCACTCTGGGTCACATTTGGTGGGCGGGGTCACTCTGGGTCCGATTTGGTGGGCGGGGCACCTCTGGGTCCGATTTGGTGGGCGGGGCCACTCGCGGTCCCATTTGGTGGGCGGGGCCACTCGGGGTCACATTTGGTGGGCGGGGTCACATTTGGTGGGCGGGGTCACTCTGGGTCACATTTGGTGGTCGGGGCCCCTCAGGGTCCGATTTGGTGGTCGGGGCCCCTCAGGGTCCGATTTGGAGGTCGGGGCCCCTCAGGGTCCGATTTGGTGGTCGGGGCCCCTCAGGGTCCGATTTGGTGGTCGGGGCCCCTCAGGGTCCGATTTGGTGGTCGGGGCCCCTCAGGGTCCGATTTGGAGGTCGGGGCCCCTCAGGGTCCGATTTGGTGGTCGGGGCCCCTCAGGGTCCGATTTGGTGGTCGGGGCCCCTCAGGGTCCGATTTGGTGGTCGGGGCCCCTCAGGGTCCGATTTGGTGGTCGGGGCCCCTCAGGGTCCGATTTGGTGGTCGGGGCCCCTCAGGGTCCGATTTGGTGGTCGGGGCCCCTCAGGGTCCGATTTGGTGGTCGGGGCCCCTCAGGGTCCGATTTGGTGGTCGGGGCCCCTCAGGGTCCGATTTGGTGGTCGGGGCCCCTCAGGGTCCGATTTGGTGGTCGGGGCCCCTCAGGGTCCGATTTGGAGGTCGGGGCCCCTCAGGGTCCACTTTGGTGGTCGGGGCCCCTCAGGGTCCGATTTGGTGGTCGGGGCCCCTCAGGGTCCGATTTGGAGGTCGGGGCCCCTCAGGGTCCGATTTGGAGGCCGGGGCCCCTCAGGGTCCGATTTGGAGGCCGGGGCCCCTCGGCCTCCGATTTGGAGGCCGGGGCCCCTCGGCCTCCGATTTGGAGGCCGGGGCCCCTCGGCCTCCGATTTGGAGGCCGGGGCCCCTCGGCCTCCGATTTGGAGGCCGGGGCCCCTCGGCCTCCGATTTGGAGGCCGGGGGGCCTCGGCCTCCGAATTGGAGGCCGGGGCCCCTCGGCTTCCGATTTGGAGGCCGGGGCGCCTCGGCCTCCGATGTGGTGGTCGGGGCCCCTCGGCCTCCTATTTGGTGGGCTGGACACCTCAGGTAACAATTTGGTGGGTTGGTCACTTTAAGAGCTGATATTATCTGGCAAAACTGTGTCCTGGTGGGGTCATGTAGAGTTCGTAGGCGTTGTCATAGTAACTGGGTGTGACTGCACATATCAATGAGCTGATCAGCCAGGTGGCAGTTGGCAGTTATTTTTTAAATTGCCTCAGTAATCAGCCATTATACCTTATGGCTAAATTTCCCTATTGAAATGCATTGGCAATGCATTCCAATGAGAGAAAAACAATTTTCAAACGTTAATTGCGCCAAAACTACAAATCCGATCGACACGAAAAATACTTAGCACACCTCTTGGGGACGCTGGCTTCGAAATGACACCTCACTGGAGTCTGTGCGTGTAGCGGTTCGGGCCGCATTAATTGCGGAAAAAAGCCTAATAATAATAAGAAGAATAAGAAGTTGTCTACGGTGGAATAACAATACAGTGCTTTTTACAAAGCACTATAATAATAACAAGAACCTGCCGTGATGTCACAGTCATGTGACCGCAACGTCAGCACACCCTCGGACCGGAAGATGCCGCCTGCACCCCACAGAGGCGACAGTGCTACAATGCGCCTGCGGAAGGTGAGTATGTGTTTATTTTTTATTTTTTTAACCTGTGTCATACGTGGCTGGGCAATATACTACATAGCTGGGCAATATACTACATGGCCTGTGCAATATGCTACGTGGCTCTGTGCTGTATACTATGTCACTGGGCAATATACTACATAGCTGGGCAATATACTACATGGCTGAGCAATATACTACGTGGCTGAGCAATATACTACGTGGCTGGGCAATATACTATGTGGCTGGGCAATATACTACGTGGCTGAGCAATATACTACGTGGCTGAGCAATATACTATGTCACTGGGCAATATACTACGTAGCTGTGCAATATACTATGTGGCTGAGCAATATACTACGTGGCTGAGCAATATACTATGTGGCTGGGCAATATACTATGTGGCTGGTCAATATACTACGTGGCTGAGCAATATACTATGTGGCTGAGCAATATACTACGTGGCTGGGCAATATACTATGTGGCTGGGCAATATACTACGTGGCTGGGCAATATACTACGTGGCTGGGCAATTTACTACGTAGCTGAGCAATATACTACGTGGCTGCGTAATATACTACGTGTCTGTGCTGTAAACTACGTGGCTGGGCAATATACTATGTGGCTGGGTAATATACTACGTGGCTGGGCAATATACTACGTAGCTGAGCAATATACTACGTGGCTGCGCAATATAGTACGTGTCTGTGCTGTATACTATGTGGCTGTGCAATATACTACGTGGCTGGGCAATATACTACGTGGACATATATATTCTAGAATACCCGATGCGTTAGAATCGGGCAACCATCTATTATATATAATATCAGAATGCATCTGAATTGTATTGCAAATTATTCCATATAAATAGAAAAAATATATAGAAACCCAAAGTTTTGATAAGTGTATAAAAATGCAACAATATTAACTATTTGTGCTATTTTTGGCTCAAATTTGGTCTATATGCATAACAGTCAGGAGTGGGGAGAAGAAATATGTGTTACATGCGTAGTGAATTGCAAATATATTCTGCAGTGTATGTCATTTTGAGAAATGTGGAGCAATTTCCATCAGTTTTCCCTACTCGGACTTCCATGCATGTTATGACGCTCTGTATAAATCTTCCCAGGGTGTTGCTTCTAAATCACACAAACGGTGAAATGTGAAGCATAACCAATTACCTATCACGACCACTAGATGGCAGAATATCATAGCACATTTTCATCACATAGAAAAGAACAAGAAAGTAAAAAATGTTATCTTTATTAAAATAGATTTTATATCCATTCCTAACTAAATGATGTGTTGTCTTCTCATTAATTCAGCTGCACAGACATACACGGGACCAAATGCCTAAATCTAATGTTACGGGATCGATCGTTCACTAATACCACTCCAAAATATGTATTCATTAAAACATTGAAGAATACCTGTAAAACTGAAAATACTTTATTTTATGGTTTCTGCTGCAATATGAGCATAGTATATATAATTCTATCAGCCTTTGTATATGTGCTGTTATTCCACTTTATCTTATCTGTAAGTAGATAAGATTCCTGCTTTAACAGATGTTCCCCTCTGGGTGGCGCTATTATTACACAAGATTTACAGCGATATGAAAACTATGGGACGGCATGTCAGAGCCGATTATTTAGCTTTAAGACTCCAGCCTTTGCCCTCTACCAGACTTCATAAACGTCAATTACTTTGGCACAGCGGGTCACAGTGAAGGCACAATTACAGTAGACCACTAAGATGCTTTATTGGAGGAATATGTATGAATTTGGGATTCAAGTGACAGTATAAAGAATGTTCCACAGTTGCATACATAGTGTATGTGGTATTACCACAGTGATTAGACTCTTGATGAAATTATATGTTCCTTTATACAGTGCGCCCCGAAAATCAATATTTTCTTATACTCTGCGCCTATATTGCCAATAACCCCATCACAAATCTTAAACAAATACTCAGGAATCGATACCTTTGCAATGGGGAGCAGCAGCTATTTTCCTAAAAGGGAAATCAGAAGTTATTTCCTATCCATTGGATAGGTGTAAACTGGCTGATTGTCGAGAGGTCCAACTTCTAAGACCCTCAACTATCCTGAGAACCCTGAGAACCGGGTTCCACAGTCCTGTCTTAACTGGAGCGAGATGTGTACACTCAACCTCCGTTACATTTATTGTCTATGGGAATGTCGGAATAGCGAACGCTGTACTCAGCTCTGAAAATGAATGGAGGTAAAGCATGGGCATCTCTGCTCCAATCAAGCTGTTTTTAGGATTCTAGAGACCTGATCTCCGGATCACTGTGATCCTCAGCAGTTGGACCCTCAGCGAACATCAAATTATCCTCTATCTTATGGATAAGGCATAATCTGTGATTTTGTGCATAACCCTTTAAATGTTGATGGCTTTTCAAGAACAGTAAAGTGACCAGAAAGAACACAGAAATATCATTAGCGCTCCTCAAAAGCCATCAGGTGATTGAGGCTAGTGGCAAGACTTGGATCCCCACAATCTGATACTGGTGGCCTATCATATACAACCCCAATTTAAAAAAGTTGGGATGCTGGGTAAAATGTAAAGTTAACAAGAATGCAATGATTTGAATATCTCTTTTAGAACACAGATCAAAAGTAGAAGAATTTAATTTGGAAAAATTAACACTTTTCGAAATTGATTGCAGCAATACATCTAAAAAAAGATTAAATGAGGTTAACAAAAGGCTGGAAAGTTGAGTGGTATCAGTGACACATGACTGTATATAAAAAGAATGTATTAGAGAGGCAGAGTCTCTCAGAGGTAAAGATAGTCAGAGATTCACTAGTATGTGAACAACTGCATCTAAAATAGTAGAACAATGTAAAAAGAATTGCTAATAGTTTGAATATCCAACCATAACGTATATTAGGCCATCAAAAGAGTCAAAGATTCTGGATAAATCCATGTGCACCAAGGCAGATGGTCAATAATGGATGATCATAATCGACGGGCCCTCAGGCGGCACTGTATTAATAACAGGCATGATTTGGAAGTGCAAATCGCAGCATGGGCTCAGGAATACTTCAAGAAATCATTGTCTGCAAACACAGTTCACTGTGCAAACCAAATGTTAAGTTAAAGCTCTATCATGCTAAAAAGAAGACATACATTTAGCAACACAGTCCAAAAAATTGCCATCTTCTCTTGGCCAAAGATCATTTAAAAAGGACTAAAACTGTTCTTAGATCAGATGAAGCGAAATCTGAAATTCTTTATGGAAGCCACAGATGCCGTGTCCTGTGCACTCAAAAGGAGTGGGACCATCCAGTTTTTTATTAATCCACAGCTTAAAATCTGGCGTCTCTGATACTATGGGTTTACACTACTGCCTTTGACATGGGCAGCTTGCACATCTTTAAAGGCACTGTCAATGCTGAGAATTATATAGAGGTATTACAACAACATATGCTCCCATCAATGTCTATCTCAGGGAAAGCCTTGCATATCTTCGCAAGACAATGCTAAACCACATACTGCATCCATCGTTACAGAAGAAGAGTTAGGGTGATGAACTGGATTGAAGTTGTATCTAATATTCATTTAAATTAATACAGTAAAAATGTTGATAGTGTTTTGTATATAGTATAATATGGCTTCTATATCAGCATTCTAGAATACTTTGCAAAGTAAAAATACAGGTTTTTTGAAAACTTTACATTAGAAGTTTTTAGTTACATGACTAACGGCATTGAAACAACACTGCAGCATGGTGTTTGGAAGAGAAAAAAAGCAAAACAAGGCAATAAAGTATTATTTCACAAATTCATAACTTTGCTATGTCTCGCATGTAAAGCACCATGGAATAAATGGCGCTATAATAAATAATAATATTGTCTGCGGAATCATTTAATAACAAAGGCCAATTATTCTTTAAACATACTTTTTGAGCTAGTTAATGTAATTCCTTTCTCTGAGTGAAGTATACATTTATTGTCTATAAATACAGCATCACTGCTGGAATATGAGTTATTAGAGGAAGTCATAGCAGCTGTAATAGACACCACTAAGTTTTCTCTATGAACACACTTCTGCTCTAGAAGTTCGAGTTTGTCTGGTTTGTAGCAACTTGAGTCCAAAGTTCAGTTGGGGTATCAAAACTTGACCAGAACTTGACCCCGGACCCGAACCCCACATAAGTCAATGGCGACCCAAACTTTGGTGCTGTATAATGACTGTAAAATAGTCATAGTAAGGGCTACCAAATTCAGCACATACGTCAGGCAAAGGATGTGCGTCAAACCGGCTAGGCCCAGAGCTGCTATGAGATTTCGCCTGTTTTCGCACACCACCAGGCCGGGCTTGAGGTTCACCAGCATCAACCACTCATCTGTCTGCTGTTTGATCCCTGTCCACAGCTTCTGCATGGTGGGGGATTTATCCCCCAAACAGATGAGTTTCAGATCACCCTGCTGTAATTTCCCTTTGGCTGTGATGAAGTTGGTGGTGCAGGTCTCACTGTGACCGTATGAGGAGGCGGTGGAGGAAGAAAAGTAGAAACATCCAGCAATCCTCAGTGGTGGTAGGACATGGTCTAGAAAGCTTTCCTCCTCTGTCCTAACCACCACTACATTTACCTAGTGGGCAGTTAGGGAGATGTAGCATTCCTGGCGGAGCTTATTGGTCCATGAATCAGTGGTTATCTGGACCATTGATGGCATTGCACAGTGCACACCTGATTTGCTCCGCCACATGTGTGTGCGGGGCAGGGATGGCCCCCCTGGAAAAGTAGTGGCGGCTGGGAACAACAAATTGTGGGACAGCCACTTACATTAATTTTTTTAAACTGTCCGTCTCCACCAGACCGAATGGCAGCATTTCAAAGGACTGGAATTTGGAAATGCTGTCATTCAGGACTATGGTTTGTGGGTGGGTAAGGGGGATTTCCTCTTTCTCTCGTGGGTTTGGGGAATGGAGAGTTAAATACACTGTGGAGATGCTCAGTGACACTGCTGGTGGTGGTGCTGTCACATCCTCTCTTTGCAGGCAGGCAGGTGGTCCAGTTGATAAGGAGTGGCAGGAAGGGGCCGAGATCACAGCAGAAGAGGGAGCAGCAGAAGGCTCAGATCTGTCATGCTTTTTAAAGTATATACTTCACTGCACCTTGTGCTTGGAATTCAGATGCATCATCATGCAGGTGATGCTCAGGTTCAGAAGATTTATGCCTCGTTTAAGGCTCTGACAGCACAGAGTGCAAACTTCCTGTGTCTTGTCATCAGCTCATTGCCTGAAGAAATGCTATACCGGGGAGCTCCTTTGAGCTGGCTTTGGTTTGCTCATTTCCTCGGTGCAGTGGGTAGTAGCAGCCCACGCACTGGCTAGGGGCTGCCTACTGTTCTTTTGCAGCCTGCTTCCTCATTTGCTGTGCTACAGGGGCAGCGTGACCACTTCGTCTTCCTCTGAACTGCGGATGTCACTAGGATTGTCTTCGCACCATGTGCGGTCTAGGAACTCATCATACCCCGCAACATCTTCCACCCATTCCTCACCCCTGCTCTCCTTGACAGTCTGCACACTGCAGAAACTCGCAGCAGTTGACACCTGTGTTTTGTCATATTCGGAGATGTGCTGCAGTGGTCCGCTGACGAAGTGCACTAGCCCTCCCACGTACTCATCCTCCAACACAACAAGTGATTGGGCATCAGTGCAGTCAGCCTCCTCCACATCTGGGGCAGGGCATGGTGGATGGGTCACAGAACCCCAGCCAGCGGAGACATCAAAAAGCAGAAGAGACTGCTTCATGACTTAGGGCTCACACTGCTTGGCTGATTTGCAATGGGGTGAGGAGTAAGAAATATGCCCACGGTACTCAGGTGCCAACTCTGCACTTTCTGTAGAGTACCCGGTGGAAGACAATGCAAAGGAGCTGGAGGCAGCCTCAGCCATCCAATCTAACATCGCTTCAACATGTTCTGGCCTCACAATTTGGCCAGTGCTACTTGGGCCTATGAAATTACTCAGGACATTCTGTCGCTTGCTTGCAACTGAGAAAGGTGTTACACTTGGACACATAATAGGCACAAATCAATCACATCATCTCCCTGCAGCAGCTAAACCATCACCACCAGCAGCACCATGACCACATTTTCATCCAATATAACATGCTCTCTTCATGTTTTTCCACCTAAGAAAAATTCCCAGTAGAGAAAAGGCTGGATTAGGGCACTCTGCACCAGGCTATATTACAAGCAAGCTACACCAGGCTGTATTACGGTCACACTGCACCAGGCTGTATTATAGGCATGCCATGCTACACCAAGCTGTATTATGGGCATTCTACACCAGGCTCTATTATAGGCATGCTGCACCAGGCTCTATTATAGGCATGCTGCACCAGGCTCTATTATAGGCACGCTGCACCAGGCTGTATTACGGTCACACCACCTAAGGCTGTATTACTGGCACGTTACACCAAGCTGTATTATGGACACACTGCACCAGGTTGTTTTATGGGCATTGTACACGAGGCTGTAGTACAGTCACTCTACACCAGCCAGTATTACAAGCACACTAAACCAGGCTGTATTAAGGGCATGCTGCACTAGGCTGTATTACAGTCACGCTACACTAGGCTGTATTACAGTCATGCTAAACTACAGTAGGTTGTATTACAGGCACGCTGCACCAGGCTGTATTACGGGCACATTACACCAGGTTGTACAGTATTATGAGCAGGTTACACCAGGCTATACTGTATTATGGGCATGTTCACCAAGATGTATTAAGGGCATGCTACACAATGCTGCATTATAGGCACGCTACACCAGGCTGTATTATGGTCATGCTACACCAGACTGCATTATGAGCACATTACACCAGGTTGTATTATGGGCACGCTATACCAAACTGTATTGTGGGCAAGCTACACTAAGCTGTTTTACGAGCACTCTACATCAGTCAGTATTATGGGCATGCTACACCAGGCTGTGATACCGGCATGCTACACCAGGATGTATTTCAGGCATGCGACATCAGGCTGTGTTACAGGCATGCTACACCAGGCTGTATTACGGGCATGCTACACCAGGCTGTATTTCGGGCACACTATACTAAACTGTATTATGGGCACGCTACACCAGGCAGTATTACGGGCACACTACACAAGCCAGTATTTTGGGCATGCTACACCAGGTTGCATTACAGACATGCTACACCAGACTGCATTATGGGCACGCTACATCGGGCTGTATTATGGGCATGCTACTCCAGGATGTATTTCAGGCATGCTCTACGAAACTGTATTATGGGCACACTACACCAGGCAGTAATACGGGCATGCTACACCAGGCTGTATTTTGGGCATGCGACACCAGGCTGTATTATGGGCCCGCTACATCAGGCTGCATTACGGGCATGCTACACCAGGTTGTATTACGGGAACGTTACACCAGGCTGTACAGTATTATTAGCACATTACACCAGGCTGTATTATGGGCATGTTCACCGAGCTGTATTAGGGGAATGCTACACAAGGCTGTATTATGGGCATGCTACACCAGGCTGTATTTTGGCTGTATTTTGGGCACTCTGCACAGGTTGTATTATGGGCACGCTACACCAGACTGTATTATGAGCATGTTACACCAGGTTGTATTATGAGAACGCTATACCAAACTGTATTATGGGCACGCTACACTAAGCTGTTTTACGAGCACGCTACATCAGTCAGTATTATGGGCATGCTACACCAGGCTGTATTACGGGTATGCCACATGAGACTGTATTTCAGGCACACTATACTAAACTGTATTATGGGCACGCTACACCAGGCTGCATTACAGACATACTACACCAGACTGTATTATGGTCAGGCTACACCAGGCTGTATTATGGGCATTCTATACTAAACTGTATTATGGGCACACTACACCAGGCACTATTATGGGCATGCTACACCAGGCTGAATTACAGACTGTCACGGGGCTGCCAAGAGAGACTAAGGCTGGTTACCCGGGCCCCTGCGTTATCCCTCAGACTAGGGGAAACCCTGTCTGTCCCTCTCCCAGAATTTACACTGATGGTGTGCTTGTCTGGGCCGCCAGGCCTGGCTCTAACTCCTGTTTCAGCCCTATGCTGAAACCACCACCCGCCACCCAGTGAAGAGACCACACACCAATCCCCCACAGAAAGCACAGACAGGGAAAACTAAAAACGCACCACGCCGCAAGCACACCGGAAAATGCGATAATGTGCATAGGGCAACAAATATAGGAAGGAGAAATATAACAACGGATCATACACCACCAGATACGATATTTCTACTCCAAAACCACCACTCCAGACCGGAATCACTAGGCACGAGGCACAAGCTATAATCGACGACGCCCAAAGTCCAGCAAGACTATTTAAAGGCCATGGGCGTAACCCAACCTCCAACCCGATTACCAACTAAATTAACCCCGAGAAACCTGAATAAAGTCTAGCCGGCGCCACTGAGCGTATAGTGGACGTAAATGGAATTACCGCTGTCTGTCGGACGCCCTAGTGTGAATAGCGTCTGACATGACACAGACATACTACACCAGACTGTATTATGGTCAGGCTACACCAGGCTGTGTTATGGGCAGGCTGCACCAGGCTATGTTACGGGCAGCCGGCACCAGGCTGTTATGGCTCTGTACACAAGGCTGTTATGGCACTCCACTGAAGGCGCTAGGGCACTCTACACAAGGCTGTGAGGGCACTCTGCACCAGGCTCTTATGGAACAGAAAACTAGGCTGTTTGGGTACCATGGCATTGAGCTGAACCAACTATTACAGATCATACAGTTTGCATCCTAAACTGGCTCGACCTGTGTAAACAGGCTATTAAAGGTCCGCCAATTAACTAACAAGCAGCTGATTGGTGGTCATTTAGTGCCCCAGGTCGGCCCGTGTAAACATATCCTAACTATAGGTAAACAAGAAGCCACTGACAGATGGAGAGCAGCATAACTTTAGGGCAAGACTACACAGGGTTTGTGTGTGTCTGTAACCATGGAGACACATAGTTCTCGCTATGAACTGTGTTAACAAAACACAAGATTTTTAAAACTATAAGTATTTAAGGCTGCTTGCAAAGAAGCTTTATTCTTACAGCACCAAAGCAATTAGAAAAAAAAACATGAGCTTTATTTCAGCAGGATTTTGTGTTTCATGGGATTACATACTGAGTTGAAATGTTAAATTCCCTGAAGATGCTCCAGAGAATAAAGGAAAATAAAAACAAATTTAAAAATGTGTGTTTTTATTACTGCACTCCCACACTGCACTCCCTCATTTAAATTGCGAAATTCCTTAGTAAGACACTAATTAGCCTGATTTACAGATCGGAAGATTCTGCTGAGCTAGAAGCCTGCTTCAGAATGTGCAGAAGTGGAGCTATTTGTTAAGCCGTGGATACAAATGAGAGATATTTTCTGAAAGTGCAGTATTTATTCCCATATGCACAGTGTAAAACTATATTAATGCAAATAAAGAAATGTTTATGTACAGTGACTGTAAAAAAATCTATGCACCCATGAGTGTAACTACAGTTGGTGTAGGGGTTGCAGTCACATCTAGGATCTGGAGCAATGCAATATACCACCAATCAAAGTAATAAAAGTCCCATAGAAGGACTAAGTTAAAATGTAAAAAAAGAAATAAAAAATTTGTAAAATTATCTTTTTTCAAATCACAAAATAAAGAACAAAAAAATAGAAAAAAATATACCAATAAATACACATATTTATGTAAAAAAAAAAGAAAAAGAAAAAAGTACACTTATTTTGTATTGCCGCGTCAGAACTACACTATATATAAAACAGTAACAATAGTTAACTCCTTCAGTGAACACCGTAAAAAATGTAAAATAAAAAAGTCGCAACAACTAAGCTTTTTCATCATACAGCCAAATAAAAAGTGGAAAAAAAAAACAAGATTAAAAAGTCAAATGGAAATAAAAATGGTATAGCTGAAATGACATCATGTTCCTCAAAAAACTAGCTGCCATACAGCTCAGTCAGCGGAGAAATAAAAAAGTTATAGTTCTCAAAATATAGTAATACAAAAACAATTATTTTTTCTATAAAATAGTTTTCATTGTGTAGAAGAGGCAAAACATAATTGAAATATATAAATGTGGCATCGTTGTAAGCATACTGACCCAAAGAATAAACATGTCTTATCACTTTTACTACCAAACCACCCCCTCCAAAAAAAACAAACAATTCCTGAATTGATGGTTCATTCTGCCTCCCAAAAATCGGAATACAAAGCGATCAAAAAATGTCATGCGCCCGAAAACAGTACTAATAGAAACGTCAACTTCCCTTTAAAAACAAGCCCTCACATGACTCTTTCAGGAGAAATGTAGAAACATTAGAACTCTCAATATATGGTGCATTCAGGAGAAATTGACGCACTCAGGAGAAATTGCACAATGAACGAGGGCTATTTTTTCCTATTATCCCTTTTGAAATTTAAAAACTTGAGGCCAAAGCAGAATTTTAGTAGAAAAAAAAATGATAATTTTCCATTGACTCTACCCATCATTATACAATTCTGTGGATCACCTGATGGTTACAAATGCTCACTAAATCCCTAGATGATTTTCTCAAGAGGTGTAATTTCCAAAATGGGGTCATGTAAGGGGGGTTCCTGCTGTGCTGGCATGTCAGGGCCTTTTGAAATGTGACATGGCATCCGCAATTTATTCCAACCAAACTTGCGCTCCAGAATTCAATTGGCACTCCTTCCCTTCAAAGCCCTATTGTGCGTCCAAACAGTAGTTGCCTGGAACATATAAGCTATTGCTGTAATCAGGACAAATCACATAACATAGTTGAAGTCCATTTTCTCCTGTAACCCTTGTGAAATGTGAAAATCTGGGTCTAAAACTACATTTGTATTTTTTAATTTTCACTGCTTAACGGTAGTGAGTTCAAGCTGCTCACTACACTTCTAGATAAGTTCCCCGAGGGTGTGGTTTCCAAAATAGTGTAACTTGTTGGGGATTTCCACTGTTTGGCAGGGGCTCTTCAAAGGCAACATGGCGTCCACTCTTGATTCCAGCCAATTTAGCATTCAAATAGTCAAATGGCGCTCCTTCCCTTCCGAGCCCTGCCGTACGCCCAAACAGTAGTTTTCCACCCCTTATGGGATATTGATGCATTCAGGAGAAATTGCACAACAAATCATATAGTCCATTTTCTCGTGTTACCCTTGTGAAAATGAATAATTAGGGGCAACATTTTTGTGGGAATAATTTTTTTTTTTTACTTCACATGTCAACGTTAGAAAATTATTTGAAGCACCTGCAGCTTCAAGGTGTTCCCCACATCTCCAGATAAGCTCCTTGATGTGTAGTTTCCAAAATGTGGTCACTTTGCTCTCCAAAAGTTGAAGGGTGCTCTTTCCCTTCTGAGCCTTGCTGTATACCCAAACAGTAGTTTTCCACCACATATGGGGTATTTGTCCACTCAGGAGAAACTGCAGACCAGATGTATGGTTCATTTAATCTAATCGTTTTTGAAAATGCTAAATTTGGGGCTAAGTCAAGATTTTGGAGGGAAAAAGTACAATTTTCATTTTTTTTCCTTAAACATTGCTTTAATTTTGGTGAAGTCCTTAAAGGCTTAATAAACTTTTTGAATGTGGTTTTAAGCACTTTGAGGGATGTTGTTTTAAAAATATTGTCACTTTTGGATATCTTCTGTCATACAGGGTCCTCAAAGTCACTTCAAAAGGGAGGTGGACCCTAAAAAAATTGGTTTTGTAAATTTTGTTGGAAAAATTAGAAATTTCTGATAACCGCTTAACCCTTCTAACTTCCTAACAAAAAAATGATGCTGATGTGACATAGACATGTGGTAAACATTATTTATTATCTACTGTGTGTGGTATAACTATCCGGTTTAAGGGCATAAAAATGCAAAGTTTGAAAATTGCAAAATTTTCAATTTTTTTGTAAAGTTTTTGACAACGCAAATCACATTGACCTAAATTTAGCACTAATATGAAGTACAACATGTCATGAAAAAACATTCTCAGAATCACTGGGATATGTTGACGAGTTCCAGAGTTGAAAAAACGTACCTGGTCAGGAAGGTTAAAACAGGCTGCAGTAAGAATTCTTACTTTGCAGCATTTTTACCACATCTCCCTAAAACTTCTGCAAGGTACTATGTATATATACTCTGCATCTGTGCTTTTTAATAATTGGTTAGCTTTTTACTATATCTTTATAGCGCTGGAGTCCTGGGTTCAAATCCCACCAAGGACAACGTCTGCAATGAGTTTGTATGTTCTCTCCGTGTGTGCGTGGGTTTCCTCCGGGTTCTCCGGTTTCCACCCACATTCCAAAGACATACTGATAGGGAATCTAGATTGTGAGCCCCATTAGGGACAGCGGCGATAATGTGTGCAAACTGTAAAGCGCTGCATAATATGTTAGCGCTATATAAAAATAAAGATTATTATTTATTATTATTATTATAGAGGATAATGCTCTGTTTTCTGCTAATATTCCCTGCCTACAGTTTAGAGCGAATATTTGGGTATATTCCATAACAAACCAGCATACAGCTTATGAATACTTTACTTTTACACTACACTACGTGTACAATAGCTTTCCATGCAGTTATTCCTTTCTCCCCTTTGTGAATTACATCTACATCTGCTTTTTCATTTGTTTTGACCCCCACAATTATTTCTGAGAATTCGTCCTTGGTGTGATATGTACATATAATATCATCTACTTCTGCATTTGGAATGATTAGACACCTGCATGGTGCACTGCACTGTATGAGATGTATGAATAGTATGTGTATTTTCACCTATTCCATGATAATCAATCACACTGATTTCTTTATACTGCCATAATAACTGCAGCTGCATACAATCCTAGAGGAGACAGTCTCAGCAGCCGCATAAATTACTATTAACTTACAGTGCTTTGAATTCCTTTACCGAACATCATGAATTGTTCTGGTATACAGAGAGATGGCATTAGATGTTTCCGGAAGAAACATTGAGTAAATGTCTTGAGATGTGTAATGGAATGTCTGGTCATGTGGTTGAATAAAGTGGAAATCGCTGGGTCATACTGTACTTCTGCATTAAAGAAAAGCTGATTTTTATTCCTGGAGCGAAAAATAACAAGTTAGTAGGTAAAGATTTACCAGGAAAGAAGAAATTACACAATCAGATATAGAATAACCCTATTTATTTTATTTTTTCACTTTTTGGAAAAATGAATTTGGGCAGAGTTAGCAACACACCAGCCAAAGTGGCACCAGCAATAATCCCACAGGACATCCAGGACAGCCTAGGCTAAATAATTGAGCTGTAGGAATATAGCATATAAAACCTACAAAGATAATTCAGTATAATTAATCCTGTGTTTAATCTCTTATATCAGTATAAACTTGAAAAGGTTGTATATTCAGGTACAAGTTCTGAACCTCCTGACAAACCGAGCTCTGCTATTTATTGGCTAACTCTTCCATCCCACTTTGCCATCTATGAATGAACCTCATGACAAACCGAGCTATGCTATATTCCTGGTTAACTCTTCTCAGACAGTACTATCTTGGACTTTGTGACAAACCGAGCTTTGCTATGTTGAATCCTGGGCAACTCTTCTGCTAGACAGTACCATCTTAGACTTTGTGATAAACCGAGTTTTGCTACATCGAAGGTTAACCCTGCTGTGCCAGTTGTGCCATTGACTCTGTGACAAACTCAGCTATAGTGTGGAGCCAATTTTGTGACAATGAACTCTCCTACATATTCAGCTCTGCTACATTGCTAAGGCAACCCTGTTGACTTGTTAATTACAACTCTCCTATGCAACTTGATGTTCAGCCACAATGGTCTTTGTTGTTTCAACTGAACTACCCTGATATACAAACATCATTAAGGTACCTTCACACATAACGATATCGTTAACGATATCGTTGCTTTTTGTGACGTAGCAACGATATCGTTAAGGAAATCGTTCTGTGTGACAGCGACCAACGATCAGGCCCCTGCTGGGAGATCGTTGGTCGCTGAGGAAAGTCCAGAACTTTATTTCGTCGCTGGACTCCCTGCAGACATCGCTGGATCGGCGTGTGTGACACCGATCCAGCGATGTCTTCACTGGTAACCAGGGTAAACATCGGGTTACTAAGCGAAGGGCCGCGCTTAGTAACCCGATGTTTACCCTGGTTACCAGCGTAAAAGTAAAAAAAACAAACACTACATACTTACCTACCGCTGTCTGTCCCCGGCGCTCAGCTTCTCTGCACTCCTCCTGCACTGGCTGTGAGCGTCGGTCAGCCGGAAAGCAAAGTGGTGACGTCACCGCTCTGCTTTCCAGCCGCTGTGCTCACAGCCAGAGCAGGAGGAGTGCAGAGAAGCTGAGCGCCGGGGACAGACAGCTGTAGGTAAGTATGTAGTGTTTTTTTTTTTTACTTTTACGCTGGTAACCAGGGTAAACATCGGGTTACTAAGCGCGGCCCTGCGCTTAGTAACCCGATGTTTACCCTGGTTACCTGGGGACTTCGGGATCGTTGGTCGCTGGAGAGCTGTCTGTGTGACAGCTCTCCAGCGACCAAACAGTGACGCTGCAGCGATCGACATTGTTGTCAGTATCGCTGCAGCGTCGCTGAGTGTGAAGGTACCTTTAGTCTATGTGGTGTAAAACTGTTCATCTGAACCAAGGGTTTCAAAGAGCAACCTCATTAGGTGTGATATATTGTTGTTACTGTAGTGTGAATGAGAATATAAGATTGCTCACTAGTAGGGTTGTGACAAATGATTGGCTCTAAAGCCAGGTTCAAATGGGTTTTGTCTGCTGTGGTCATCTGTTGGACTTTTAGGTCTCTGTTAGGTGGAGTATTTTGCTTCAGAACAAAACGAACCAAATATACCTTAGTGTTCTCCTGGGTTAGCCTGACCTACCTATATGTTCTATTTTGTGTACTTTACACGATGAGAGCAATATTAGCTGAAAATATATTAACCCTGCTGTTCTGTTCGGTCTGGGGAGACCTATTTTGAACTTTGGTATTTTTTGGGGTGTTCAAGATGCGGTTCTGAAACTTGTGGTTGATTGACTTAAATGAGGATGGGTCGGTTGGCCACGGGTTTCAGAGCCGCATCTTGAATATTTTAAAGAATATTGAAGTTCAAAGTCGGTCATTTTTGACCAACAGAACAGCAGGGTTAAAGGGAATCTGTCCAAGATCTCAACTCCCGAGATCTTGGTTCCAAGATCTACATCTGCCCTCCCGGCAGCCATTTTCTTGGAGAAACCATGGAACTGCGGGGGCTCTGGCATTTACACCCGCAGCACCACCAAACACTCCCACAGTGGTGCGCCACACATCCAAACACCCCCTCATCAAAGCCTGCGGTCTGCATGATCGCCCCACTCCTGCCTCTGCCAGCAGCGACCCTGGGACCCCGCTTCATTGCAGCCACCACCCCTGGTAAGCAATAAAATGCATGGATTATAAGAAGCACCACCATTTTATTAAAAAAAAGTTGTTTTCCTATTTTTCTCCTCAAAATTTGGGGTGTGTCATATAATCTGGAGCCTCTTATAATCCGCAAAATACAATATTTGTTTTTGCCTAAAATACAAAGGAAATGTGTCATCTTTAACTTATAAAAATAATAATTTTTATTTATATAGCGCTAACATATTTTGCAGCACTTACTGTATGCCTTTTAGAGATCATTTCATCTTCAACTTGCTTAACTGTTCACAATAGAAGTCATTTTGAACAGAGGTGCCCAAACTTTTACATGCCACTGTTTGTGATCACAGCTCAAGCTCATTTGCACGAGTTCCAGGAAAATTGCAGTGGAGGTCTTTTATAGGGGACTCAAGTGTTACCACTTTGCTTGCAGATTTTGCTATTGTCTAAAGTAGTCAATAACTTTAGGAGTTGCATCCTATTTGGATGAACTTTTTTATACTCAATCACTTATTGCTAAATTATTGTTGATTTACTCCATCTAGTAAGTTCATTGACAACCAATCACTGGTATCCACTTCTTGACTCTTGTCAACTTTTTTTTCATATTTAGTGGACAGTGTTCGTCAACCACTGGTCATTGCATAGAAATACACTGCTCAAAAAAATAAAGGGAACACTTAAACAGCAGAATATAACTCCAAGTAAATCAAACTTCTGTGAAATCAAACTGTCCACTTAGGAAGCAACACTATTTGACAATCAATTTCACATGCTGTTGTGCAAATGGAATAGACAACAGATGGAAATTATTGGCAATTATCAAGACACACTCAATAAAGGAGTGGTTCTGCAGGTGGGGACCACAGACCACATATCAGTACCAATGCTTTCTGGCTGATGTTTTTTTCACTTTTGAATGTTGGTTGTGCTTTCACACTCGTGGTAGCATGAGACAGACTTTACAACCCATATAAGTGGCTCCAGTAGTGCAGCTCATCCAGGATGGCACATCAATGTGAGCTGTGGCAACAAGGTTTACTGTGTCTGTCTGTCAGCGTAGTGTCCAGAGGCAGGAGGCGCTAACAGGAAAAAGGCCAGTACACCAGGAAATGTGGAGGTGGCCGTAGGAGGGCAACAACCCAGCAACAGGGCCGCTACCTCAGCCTTTGTGCAAGGAGGAACAGGAGGAGCACTGCCAGAGCCCTGCAAAATGACATTCAGCAGGCCACAAATGTGCATGTGTCTGTACAAATGGTTAGAAACTGACTCCATGAGGATGGTCTGAGTGATCGACATCCACAGATGGGGGTTGTGCTCACAGCCCAACACCGCGCAGGACGCTTAGCATTTGCCACAGAACACCAGGATTGGCAAATTTGCCACTGGCACCCTGTGCTCTTCATAGATGAAAGCAGGTTCACACTGAGCACATGTGACAGATGTGACAGAGCCTGGAGACGCCATGGAGAGCGATCTCTGCCTGCAACATCCTTCAGCATGACCGGTTTGGCAGTGGGTGAGTAATGGTGTGGGGTGGCATTTCTTTGGAGGTCCGCACAGAGGTAGCCTGACTGCCATTAGGTACCAAGATGAGATCCTCAGACCCCTTGTGAGACCATATGCTGGTGCGGTGGGCCCTGGGTCCCTCAAAATGCAGGACAATGCCAGACCTCATGAGGTTGGAATATGTCAGCAGTTCCTGCAAGATGAAGGCATTGAAGCTATGGACTGGCCTACCCATTCCCCAGACCCGAATCCAATTGAACACATGTGGGACATCATGTCTTGCACCATCCACCAACGTCACATTGCACCACAGACTGTCCAGGAGTTGGCGGATGCTTTAGTACAGGTCTGGGAGGAGATCCCTCAGGAGACCATCTGCCACCTCATCAGGAGCATGCCAAGGTGCTGTAGGGAGATCATGCAGGCACATGGAGGCCACACACACTACTGGGCATCATTTCCTTGTCTTGAGGCATTTCCACTGAAGTTGGATCAGCCTGTAACTTCATTTTCCACTTTGATTTTGAGCATCATTCCAACTCCAGACCTCCGTGGGATATTAGTTGTGATTTTCGTTGATCATTTTTAGGTTTTATTGTTCTCAACACATTCCACTACGTAATGAATAAAGGTTTACAACAGGAATATGTTATTCATTGATATCTAGGATGTGGGATTTTAGTGTTCCCTTTATTTTTTTGAGCAGTGTATATTAATCCTGTTGAGACTTGAGATCAAAGTTATTGGACAGGTCAAAAATGTCTGCCATCACACCATTTTTTTTGGAAGCTGGTTACAATCGAAATGTGGTGATTACAGTAGACTGATTCAATGGGTTTATTTTATATAAAAACAAATGTCAGCTTCTGGTTTGCTTGTGTATAACAAACCAATATCATGACAACAGCAGAAGTCAAAATCTGCCTTTTAATAGCTTCACATTATGGAGTTGAGGACCATCTGTTTGTGTCAACATTTTAATTTGGACACTAATTAAAATGTGGTATGAGAGCAGTTTCCCAATTTCTCTTTCGTTGTCAGGCATGTCTTTGTTACTGTTGATGAGTGGAGAGGCACATAATAAAGCCAACGGGCTTACACAGTAACAGAGAGTAATGTCACAAATAGAAAAATTCTCTGTAGATCACGTGCAAACTGTAATGCACACACATCCCATAAGATAGGGGTTACTGATCACCGAGTCTCTGACCAGTGGACCCCCCCCCAGTGATTCTGAGGATTGCATAGCTTTGTTTTCAAAGGAGGAGGAGGGTTTCATTGTGGCATTCATCCCATTCACTCATTTCACTGTCAATGGGACTACCTGAATAAGCAGAGTACAGTTCTCAGCTATTTCTCATCCCATAGGCAATGAAGAGAGCGGCGTTTAAACATGAGCGTCTTTGCTCCATTAAAAATGGATGGATAGATGAAAACTTTCAATTCTAGGAATAACCTTTTAAGCACACAGGAGGAAGACAGTTGGCGTACCAAACATCACTTTCCTTATCCTCAGAGGTTCCCAGTAGTTGGACCTCTTGTGATAAGTTTACCTCTACAGGACGAATTTTCTAAACTTAATAAACCCTTTAAGACATTATTGTACAATTTTAATACAGGACAGTCCAGTCTTAACTGAAGCAAACAGTCGTAGAGATCTCATGCCATATTGCCATTCTTATGACATGTCTGTTTTACTAAATAATTGTATTCCCCATGAAATAGAAATTCTGGAGCATTTTTTTCTTAAAAGTTTGATTTGTGACATCTATGAAATGTATGCATAGATTCAAGTCTGGGAGTCACCAGTAGAGTGTCTTACATTGTCCAATCAATGCTCGTTGTGTGAGGACACACCTTTTTGACAAGAGGCATGATAACACCCAGTTGTAAATTTACTTATTTATTTCTAGGAAGAGTACCATAAGAGCAGTGCAAAGCAATGAGCAAATTTACTAAAATAGTCGTGTAAGAAGAGGTGACAGATCATCTTTAATGTAAAAAACACTGATACACATCTCTCGTAACTTTCTGGATGCTGACGAAGTAAGAAGGAGTAAGTAGCAAGGAAGTAAGAATCAAATAAAGCTTTGTTGACTTTAGTATAATGGCTTCCATTCTTAAGAGTGCCATGAAAACTGGGGCATATTTTTTTTCATTGGAACCAGTTGAATCTTCACGGACTCCACAATATTGTCGATCAGGTTTCAATATGTTTTGTAAGTTAAGAAAAGCTCTATTCACTGTATTATTCAATTCATTAGTGCTAGTGTGAACAGAGCCTAAGAGCTTTACAAACAGCCAGACACTATTGGGTTTGTACTCTAGGATTTCTATCAATCAGCTGAATTTGTGAATAAAAGGCAATTGTAATGTTTAAAATTGCACTGAACTGTAGAATACCTGTCGAATGACGGCTTCTCCCCGCAATCAAAGGCATCCTGTAACTCCTTCACCAGATTAGCCTGCCCAGGCAGCCGAAATAATCCTTCTTCTGTCAGCCCTCGCTGTCGGATGAAGTCCACACACTGTTCCACCAACATGGGGGCCAGGCGTATGCCATATCGTTTCTCATACCGCACGGTGTCTTCCAGCTTCTGACCAAAGATACCTGGATTTATTAAAATAAAAAATAGGAATATAAGTTGTGTGTAAAATGTGAAGTCAAATCTTTATAATTGCCTCTCTTTAATTCCAGGGTTAATAATTGCATGGATCCAAATATTGAACATAAAACTAGTGGAAAAAGATCTATAATTTATAATATTTAATGTATTGAATAGACACACAATGCAGTGGCAATAAGAAACTAAATCCTTCCAACAGAAAATTCTCAGAAGGATTTATTGCATTAATAATGTATAGGAAGGCAAGGTTATCTAAAAACTGATGACTCCAGTACATTATACATACTGTTTAGTTGAAGAGTGCATTTACTGATTGCATTGGAATAAATGTTGATTTCCCAGGAATCTGCTCATACCTGCCATGAAATGACAAATGACTTTCAGAATACCCTTCTGCAGACAAGACGAGTGATCTGGCTCTCACTTACTGTCTTAGCCAACTAGTGATGTACATGAGAGCTCCTTACTGTACCTTTCATCCTGATGCTAAAGGTTATTTGATGAACTCATTTTCTGTAAATAGCATGGTCACTTTTTAATGTCTGTCTGTGTCTGTGTAAAGTTCCATGACCCTGGAAGCCATAAATCATATACTGACATACTGTATATTCATTTTCTATTTTTTGGATTCCTCCACAACAGTCAGGTCCACATCCAACAGTCTTTCTGCTACGCTCTAGTTTTATGGCTCCTTAGAAACATGGATCTAGACATTAAGTGAAAGAAAGTTCTAGAGGTTTTCCAAGATATTAATGGTCTATACTTGGAATAGGTTATCCATATCATATCAGTGGAGGGGCAACCCTTCAGCTATTTGAGGGGTTGCTCTTGTTCTGTGGCCTCTTCATTTTCTACATTTATCTGTTTCCCTTCTCGCCTTGTACTTAGTAGCATATATTCTGGGTATTTACAGCATTGTGGTCTCTTCAAACTGCTGATTGTTGGGGGTGCTGAAAGTTAAACTCCCACTCATGTGCTAACAATGGCTTTCGGGCTAATGGAAACCCCCTTTAAGTTTGCCATTGTTACTTTACTCAAATTATTGATCCCCTCATTGTATAGTTAAATCAAATCAGCAGTGTCTTCAAAATGGAACCTCTACCTATCATTGGACTACCACTTTAATGCATATATTGACCAGTGGGTATTCTGAATTTGCATTGATGTGCTTTTACAAAGCATTTGCCAGCTGCAGATATTGACAGCAAAGACGTCTTATGCAGGATGTATGTTGGATCCTCTCAATACTGCCACATCCACATTTACAGTACATATTCACATTAGCATAAACATCACATTAGGCATACATATATACACACATACATAAAATATGCATATGTTACCAAATTATACATAGCCTATACAACCTATGCACATCCACATATAGTCATGGCCAAAAGTGTTGGCATTCTTGAAATTGTACTAGAAAATGAAGTATTTCTCCTACAGAGAAAAAAAGGAGACTTGGACATAATTTCACACAAAAAAATATTTAGAATTGAGAGTCCTCAGTGGTTTGATACCATTTAATGGCTAACTGAAAACATGGTAACAAATTGCAAGCTTTCAAGATTACTCAGGTCTCTTTATCAGGCATAGACTAATACAAATTCTGAAGAATCACATATTTATGCACACCACAGCACAGAAAAATGCCATAGGTAAGACAGGTGAGGTTAAGCAGAATTACCATTATGTGAGTGATAAACAGTTATGTCCATAAATATTGGAGCAGCAGACACAAAAAAAATCAAAATTGACTGGACAAAATTGTTGGCACCTTACCAAAATTGTGGGTAAGCAATTTTGTTTCAAGCATGTGACACTCGTTTAAACTCACTTGTGGCAAGTAACAGCTGTGGGCAATATGAAAATCACACCTGAATCCAAATAAAACATGGAGAAGTTGACTAAATCTTTGCATTGTGTGTGCCACACTAAGCATGGAGAACAGAAAGAGGAGAAGAATACTGTCTGACGACTTGAGAACCAAAATTATTGGAAAAGATCAACAATTTTAAGATTACAAGTTCATCTCCAGAGACCTTGATGTTCCTTTGTCCACAGTTCACAACAAAATCAAGAAATTTACAACCCATAGCACTGTAGCTAATCTCCCTAGACATGGATGGCAGAGAAAAATTGATGGAAGGATTCAAAGCAGGATAGTCCGGATGGTGGTTAAGCAAGTTCCAAAGAAATTCAAGCTGTCTTGCAGGCTCATGGTGCATTAGTGTTAGTGCGAACTATCCGTTGACATTTGAATTAAATGAAAAGTTATGGCAGGAGACCCAGGAGGACCCCATTGCTGACAAAAAAGACATAAAAACTAGACTGCAGTTTGCCAAAATGCACATGAGTAAGCTAAAATCCTTCTGGGAAAAGCAGCTTGTGAATAAACGAGACCAAGATAGAGCTTTTTGATAAAGCACACCATTCTACTGTTTACCAAAAATGGAATGAGGCCTACAAAGAAAATAACACAGTACCTATAGTCAAATATAGTGGAGGTTGAAAGATGTTTTGGGGTTGTTTTGCCGCATCTGGTACTGGTTCCCTTGACTGTGTCCAAGGTATCATGAAACCTGAAGATTACCAAAGGATTTTGGGTGGCAATGTAGTGCCCAGTGTCAGAAAGCTGGGTTTGTGTCTTAGGTCTTGGTTCACATATCAAAGTGTTCCTGACCAATTTGTCAGGAATCCCTGACTGCTGCCACCAATTTGTCACGATTCACACCGTGACCGTCACCCCTACGTCACGGGTCGGGGTGACTTTAGGTCAACAGACGGCTATCACATGTGCAGGGGGGCTTATCTTAGTTATCCCTCCACTCCACAACTTGATGAAAAAACACACACAAGGCTATTGACCTCAGCAGGGGCTTATTTTAGGCATAACACTGCTTTTCAATATACCATGAACTGCAGGGATTTATCTATATCCCGCTTACAGTTCCACTTAAAACTTGCAGCTCTCTGGCGCCCCCCTTACTCTCAGGTCAGATTAGGTACTGCACCCTGGGTAATTGGTCGTTAGATTTACTGTATATGAACTTTTATTGTGAGTTAAAATTGCACCATTTACCAATTGTCATAAATAATATGTTTATTGTATGGCTTATTACCATTACAGGGAAATCAATATATAGTGACATAGCAAATCAATCCCTGCATAGGAGGCAATATTAGAATAGCAATTTAAATAGGATCATATACAAACATACACAAACATGTAATAAATAACACTACCTACGCAAGGAGCTGCAGAGGTCCCTGAAGAGTGTAAAATGCGCATCGAGGAGGGCGCGCAGTCTCCAGGGACAAAACAATTAGCAGATCGCTACTTTCTATTTCCCTGCTAATATACTTTCTATTGTGCTAATAGTGTCTGCGAATTGAGATACTGATTTGGCTTTTATCCTATGTCATATTGCAAGACTCGTTAAAGGGTTGATTGTGACTTGTAGGATCGCTACTTCCAACAGGTGGCGCTATAGAGTTTAAGTCCTCTTTTTCTCTGAAGAGGCAATTTGCATATCAAATTTCCCAGAGGAGCATTGCACGGCGAATAAGCCTCCTTACATTGACAAGGTAGAGCTGGTATGTGACTCTACACAAGGAGAAACCTTACCCCTTAGGCAGCGCAATATAGTAAGAGCTAAGTGAATGAGGTTCGAACAAATTTGAACAAAAGTTCAAAATCCCTGTCAAAGTCTCATGATCAACAATACTATGAGCATGAACCAGACCTCAGTCTCTTGTTATTAAGTTTAAACTTACATACAAATAGTTTATCCATAAGAAGGTAAAACACACTTAATGTCATAGACCCAACTGTTTGTCTTCCTGATACAATCAGACAGATTTCTGGATCTGGATCAATTCTATATTAATACCCAGTAACACCATACAGTGTGCTAAACAAGGAAGGTATCTAACCTTTTCTTAAATGTATCCACCCATTCAGTCATCATTAACACTAGAAGTCCCAGAGAGGGGTCATTTAACATTTCTACCTTTGGAACCTTTGGAGCTCGAAATTTCTGGGTCTTCTAGCAGGATATAAAACTATGCCTTTGCCAATACATTATTATTTATTTATTGCGCTTTGCTTGTACTGTATAGCACCATCATATTCCACAGCGGTTTTCAGACATATCATCGCTGTCCCCATTGGGGCTCACAATCTAAATACCCTATCAGTATGTTTTTGTAGTGTGGCAGGAAAATAGAGAACCCAGAGGAATCCCAAGCAGATGCAGGGAGAACATACAAACTCCTTGCAAAAACAATATCTTGATGGCTGACTAGTGGAATTGCTTGCATAGCAATGAAGCTACTGAATGTATATGCCAGTAAGAGTGAAATCTCAAGAATCAGGAGAATGAGTGCTGCAAAGAAAGAGTTCTTTTTCTGATTTTGGCTTTGGTTTACACTCAGCATTGGTTGTTGAAGCTTGGAGATTGAAGAACAGGCTGTCTTTCTACTCATCCTTATTTTTAGGTAGCCAACTTAACTCATTAAGAGCCAGCTGAGGGACGTCAATGAGAAGTTGATGAGCTTTTCTCACAATGATCCCAGTTTGAGAAAGGATAGGCTGTGCCAAAGCATATGCAGCAATCATTAATGCCATGAGGAATGGTATGGACTTGGTCTTGTACTGAGATGACGAACAGGCTTAGAACCTCTGTTAGTAAGGGACACTCCAGATGAGTAACTATTTTTACTGTAATGTTTTGCAATGTGTACGAAGGTAATAAAAAGGCTTATTTACCCTGTTGGAGTCAAAGTCCTTTGTCCTACAACCATCTTTCCCAGAAAATGACTAGAGTTGACTCCCTAGTTGTCCTACATATTCTAATGTCATAAATCAACAAATACACAAAATTCTTCTCCAATAAAGACTAACCAAATAGTGAACCATTCAGGGTACAAGTAGCATATATGCTTCTCCCATGTAGAATTTTCCAATAAAGGCTTACCAAATAGTGAACCATTAAAGGTACAAATGGCATATATACTTCTCCCCTCCAAACAAAAAAAAAAATCACGATTTTACACTTATTAACAATGAACCTGATCTGCCATTTTCCTGACATTAATCCAGTTTGTCCAGATTAACCTGTAGGTGTAACAAAGTCTGGAAAACAGAAAAAGTATAATGAAATTTACCTTCTGCATCATTTATAAAGAAGTTAATGGTCCAAATTAAAGGTTTGTATGAATCGATTCACAGGACAAAGTCCAACAGCCAGGTCAGTAATGTGTGGCAATCGGACGGGAGCCCTTAGAATTGCTTCAAACCTCCTGGCATCTGCAATTCCTCTTTTGAACATGTGCATCAAGCTGCATCTGTAGATAAACACTGGAATAAAAATGATTTTTTTTTATATTATTGGATCAAGGATCTTAGTGCAACCCAAAACCGTAAATTGTCTTTTCCTTCAAGCAGCAACGCTGACATCGTGCCAGGCCAGCTAACCAAAAGAGAAGCTAGGAAAGCAGCCATGTAAGAGGAAATTCTCAGTACTTCCATCCAGTGGCCATGGATCATTGGCGTGAACGGTGTTCTGAAAAATCGATTCTGCGAAAAATGATTAATTGGTGACTAAACTTTTAATATGATTTTTAGCTAATGTAAGCCATCGGGCAATGACTTGTGCAATTAGGTGAGGGACATGTAAGATTGCTCTTACTAACGGGTAGGGGATTACTCGCTTGACACGGGATTGACGTACTCGGGCACGATTTTTTTTCAAACAAAACAGTCCATACGGTTTATTTTGTACAGCATAAACCGCATCGTAAGCCAAGTTGCATATCACTGTCTTACATGTAGTCCATTCGTTAACACATTACCTTCACATTAAGTCTCAGAACCTTAGTCTGTGGTAACTAAACACGCTGGTCCTCCTGACCAGTTGCCGTGGGTTACCACACAGTTCATATCACACAAGTTGCAGCAACTAATCACGCTGGTCCTCCTGACCAGTTGCCGTGGGTTACCACACAGTTCATAGAACACAATAAGGACCAACAGTCTATGAAGGTACCTTACGGGAGCTCCTGCTCCACCAGCTGACTCCTTGTCAGTCCACTCTTCTGGAGAAGCTGCCAAACGGGGATCACCAACTTGCCTTTGCGGCATATCTCAGTCAGTCCAGACCCACCGAGGACTGTAGCTTCCCCAAGTTCCACTCCTCTGGAGAAGCTGCCAAACGGGGATCACCAACTTGCCTTTGCGGCATATCTCAGTCAGTCCAGACCCACCGAGGACTGTAGCTTCCCCAAGTTCCACTCTTCTGGAGAAGCTGCCAAACGGGGATCACCAACTTGCCTTTGCGGCATATCTCAGTCAGTCCAGACCCACCGAGGACTGTAGCTTCCCCAAGTTCCACTGCGCTGCTCAGGGATCCAGTCCTACTCCCAGGACCTCCCACGCTAGCATGTGCTTTCCAGGAAGCAACACAGGCTTCCACAGGTCACTTATACACAGGGCCCATCTGCAGTGTCCAGCCAGGACACATGAAAGTCTGCCCAGACTTGCAGACTCCCAAACACTCACTACCATGTGCTAACACACCTCCTTTAGGTAGCCTCTAACCACACCCACAGGTGAGGTAACATCACATGCACTGGTCACATGATCATGACATCACTGCAGGTCCTCAAACACCTGCAGGGAAAAAGATACAGTGAGCACCCCCACTCAGAGTGAGGTATATGGGTAGCCAGACCCTCCCATCTCTCATAGCTACCCGCAACCCGGACCCAGGTGCACTAAATGACATCTTCAGTGCTCACGCGCTCTAAAGACAAGATACTCCGGGTTGCATCGCAGGGAGCATCCATCCCTGTGACACATACCTCCCATTAACCACAATTCCAGACACTGTCTCACCATCACATCCATGCACACAATTGCCACGCACGGCCTCAATACGCCTCCGTGCGCATACTGGGGAGACTATGCAGCGCCCCCTACCTGTTACAGGGGTCACTGCATCACAGACAGTAGTACAGTAAATGCTTTAGGGAAAACTTATCTACTGGTAGGCCCTTGTCCAGATTCCTACCTACTACTTTATGCACAGGAGGTTGTTTCAAACAAAAGTAACGAACATGATTCCATGTGGCTCTTGGCCAGAATTCTCATTCTTCATAGGTACTATGAAAATTGTCCAAATACTATTTTTTGGAAAAGGATTTGCTTATGTTTCAGGAAACAAATGCATATTTTTACATATATATCATAACACATTAGTATTTGCAAAAGGTAACATAATTTAACCCACTTGTACCACTTGTAGAGGTTCTTCTTAAGGGTCGTAAAATAAGAACATATTGAAGGCCTTTTTGGCAAGGATGTCAGCCTGACTCGGTGTCTGACTTTGAAAAGCCATTCAGGCAAGTCAACGAAGATCAAGATCTCTAGAGGTTCAAGCTGTGACATATGCCCGTGTGCACATAATTTATTTCAGCAAGCCGGGAAGCTGTTCTATAAAACATGGAAACCATCCCACCATTCCGCTGCTTAACTAAGGCTCTGAGCATGCATAAGTAGCAAAAGTGCTTACAGCTGTACAGAAAATAATAATATGCATCCCATGACCAAGTGGCTGGGCAAAGGACAGATTAAGTATTAACAGGAACACTCTTAATAGCTCTGACATCGTAAACATGCCAAGATCTCTAAAATCATGTGCTCTCCCTTCTGTGCAGATTCATTACCGATATATTTTAGGGACTCTACCAATTTTATTTTAGGGACTGTGCTCAATTTATCTGATTGATAGAAATATATTCCAGGTCCAGGTACTTTTTAGATATATAAAAAATTTGTAAAAAGTATTTTACGAAACAACACTGTTCTTTTGTGCAGTTTTGTTTTTTGGTGTCCCCTGAAAGAAATTTCACATTTTATTTTCGGCAACGTCCTGAAAATCTCTTTAGTCATCTGAAAATTAATCTGTTAATCCCAGTCTCTAAATTCTGCACATTCCATGAGCGGCTGGGGGAGGGAGAGCATCTAGGAGAACATGTCTTTGATTGGAGACTAAAATAGTTTGATAAGTATTTCAGGACTGGTTTATAGAAACTAGGAATATCAGACTATGGATACAAACCACCAGATTTACTCTGGTATCCAGCAGACAAAGGCTATGCTATGCCTATATCAATTAAAGGGTGTGTTTTAAGAGTAAACCCATTTTGTTTGTCTTTACTGTTTCAGCAAAAAAAAAAAAAGTTTATATATTAATAGTATGATTAAAAGTTAGGATGAGCTGGACATTTACTATATACTGTAAATCTAGGCTATAAAACAAGTTTCTCAGTTACCCAAGACTGATTTGTGGGCAATTCGGATTTTGCATACGTATGCTGGTGATGTTCAGGTACTATTGCATTGTCATTACTACACAGTAAATATACTACTAACCCGATCCACCTGATTGCAGTATATTTCCAGTGCAGGAAAACATCAGTAGATGATGGTTAGGTGGAGATTTAGGGTTTTGTTAGCCATTGTCTGGCACATGGCAGTGATCAATACATTTTTGGTGAGATATACTGAAGCACTCTCTATTCTTTTCAGTAAGAATGCCCCTAGCGGTCCCTTATTCACAGCTGAATGGAGTATACACAAGTGCCTCCTCTCAGGCTTTGAGGGAGCTTGGCTTCTCTCCCCATCTTTTCAAAGGCAGCTTTATATTTGCACACTATAATTGCTGGATGTTTTCTTTTCACCTGTTTCAAAAGGTCATGGCTCAGCAAGCCCACTCTGCTTTGATGCAAGCTTTGACCATTCCTTGAATTTAGATAACATGACAAAAAAATGAAAGTGCTGCCTAAGTTAGAGAATGTAGTATATAACCTGCATTTACACATGTGCATTAGCTCAGCATCCCTTTACTTTTGCCAAAGAGAGTAATGGATCCCTGGAGAAACATATAAACAAGCCCTTAAGGGGTCATACAACCAGTTTGAGTGTTGGACATATGTGAGATGGTCCAGTTGCTTGAGCAACATATCACTAAAAAGCTGTTCATAGACCCTCCCTGATAGTCTAAAAATGGAGAAACAAAACCCACAATAGGGTCTGATAACAATTCAGATGATAGATGAGAAATTGCTCACCTGATTAGGGCTGTGTGTCTACAACCACAGATGTCAGTTTAAAAATGGCTGCCGCAGACCCACAAGAAAGAGAGATGAATGCTGTAGAAGGCTTAACCCCTTCTCTTCCTCCAGCATAAGACCCTCCTTGGTGGCAGAGACCCCGAGGTTTTTGTTCTATGGAGTCGTAGAAAGCCGATTCATTAAGACTGGCAATGTACATGCCAGACTTAATGAAGGGACGTGGTGGCTTAAGATGAGCTAAATTCATTAAGAGACACATACCGCTTAATGAATTCGGTACATCTTCTCAGTGTGCGTTCGTGCACCTCGGCAGAAATACTACTCCAGTCAGGGACTAAGGTAGCATACATTTTGATGAACTCAGCTGGTGGGCATCGCCACACCCTGTCCCGCCCATACTCGACCCATTTTGGTGGAGCTGCCTGGGACTGGTGTGAAAAGGCCATCTTTGCATTCCGCAAAAATGTTGTGAGTTTTCTGTCGTAAATACTTGGTTGAATCGGCCCCTCAGTGTGCAATCGTACAATGCTTCTATGGGGCACTATATTATTTACTGGTAATAATGAAGTCAAGGGGTGTCCGACAACATTGAGCTATAAACCACGTGCACAAGCCTCTAAGATTGATGCAAATTCAGCCACCACTAATCAATAGTATTCTTTTTCAGATTTAGCAAGTGCCAACATGTATGTGAAATAGAATAGCTCCAAGAAAATGCCTATATTCAAACACAGGCATGGTACTTAATATGTCTGCTTTTAGGGGAAAACATGATCTATTTTTTTCTGAAATCTAAAATGACACATGACCCTATAACGACAAGTAGTCAGGAAAGAGTCCATCATATAGTATGGGAGGTAATCCATGCACTTAACTCCTTCATGACATATGATGTAAACTTACGTCATATGCCGGCTCCCTGAGTTTGATGCAAGCTTGCACACGAAGCCTGCAGCTTTAATCAGTCATCATGTACCTCTAACAGCCGCGCGAGGAGTGGTGCTCCACCCGCGGCTGATCCTGCTGTCAATCTCTGACAGCAGCATTTAACATGCATCAACAGGGAAAACGTTGTTCCACGCTCCCATCTGCGCGTTCGTGATCACGGGGCAACGATGGGTTGTCATGAGAGCTGAGGATTTGCTGAAGCTCCCGTGTCTGTTTTTGCATTCATCCTATGAAAACCAGCCTGTGGCTGATGTTCACAGGAGATCGTGAATACAGATACATAGAAGTGCTCATGTCCGGCTATGTATAGCACATGTATGTACTGGATGATTGCAGCTTCAAGTCCCCTAAGAGGACTATTACATCCAGTAAAAAAGAGGAAAAAAAAGTTTTTAAAGATATGAAAAGAATAAAAAAACACAAAAGATTAAATCACCCCTTCTTAACCTATTAAAAAAAACAATAAAAAAATAAAAATAAAATACATATATTTGGTATCGTTGCTTTCCTAAAAGTCTGATATCCCGTATCCCAAAAAATGAAAGCGTTAAGGGTCTCAGAAAATGGCGACAACGTTAAGGGTCTCAGAAAATGGCGACAAAAGCAAAAAAAAAATTCTTACAAATTTCTGAACTTTTTTTTACCACTTAAATAAAAAAGATACATTTTTTGTATCTGCATACTCATACTGAGCGGGAGAATCATATTACCATGTCAGTTTTACCATATAGTGAACATGACTAATAACAATTTCCAAAAGCAATTGTGAGATTACACTTTCAACACACTTGGAATTTTTTTCCCGTTTTCCAGTACACTATGTGCTACAGTGAATGGTATCATTCAAAAGTGCAACTCTAATTAAAAATAAGCCTTCGTACAGCCATATTGACGGAAAAGTATATGTTATGGCTCTTGGAAGAAGGGGTGGGAAAAAGATAAAAAATGGAAAACAGCCATGGCATGAAGGGGTTAAAACTTTTGATTCCCAGAAAACAAATAACATTTATTCATAATTGTAACCAAAATTTTCAAGAGGGATGGTGGCCCCAGTAACTGCAACAGTTAAAGCATACACTACACGTCATTTGAGGTCACATTTCAGAATAAGCTGTTGTGCATGTACTTCACTTATGCTGGTCATTATATAATTCCATTATTCACATTTTACTCTTGGCAAACTTTATGTCTGAAAGTCAGCTGTCTTTGGGAGAGATGGCTTCGATCAGCTGCTATGATCTCTTCCATATACAGCACACAGCGACATAAGCACAACTTCAACAACATGTAGGAATTTATGCAACAGTACTTAGCAGTGCAGCTGTGAATCCAGCTCTGGGGGTGAGATTTAACATTTACTAGAAAGTAGCAACAAGTGTCTGTGCTCTCTCAATCTGTTCTTTTCTCCTCCTCCCTCTCTCCCTTTTATAAAATGGAATTAGCAGTTTTTAGAGGGAAAGAGGAGTTCACGAATCAGGGGTGCAGGAAAACGTTTTTCTTTGATAGGGTTTATCACAAAGTTCCTTATTTTGTTATATTTTTTGTAACATTTTACAATTATTCAGTTAAATGTATAGGAATTAGTCTCATATTATTAGCAGTAATTTCCTCATAAAATGTTTGGATGTCTGAGAGCAGATATTTATAATATTATGCCTAGAAATACAGATAGTGTATCAAAAGGTGGTGCAAAGCTAGCAGAATACAGATACAGATACAAGTGTTGCCACACACTGCTTCAAATTGTTTCATAAGTTACAAGAGAACCCCCTTCAGGCTAGAGGGGAGAACCTATAGTCTAGTAGCCACAGTCATCAAGTGCCCCCAACAGATCATGTTTCCGGATTTCCTTAGTATTGCCCAGGTGATGGATTTCTTACCTGTCCGGGTGATGTTCTGTTGGTGGCTCTTGTGGACTGGAGTTGGGGAACACTGCTATAGAAAATGTAAATGTTATAGTATGAACTTTTAGTGGTATTTTAAGGTTTTGAATGGAATTCTGGAACTATGTTACTATGTACAGTAAAAAGTTCCACCTGTGAAATGTCAAACGAGCCTTAAACAAGTCTTAAAGAGTGCTCAGATAGAACTGACAGCTTGACTTATTGTTCGAGTTCACTGCTTCCAAACAACCAGCTGATTTCTTTGTGAATGTCCCAACCATGCAAATCAACCAACAAAGAGTGGTGAAAGCAAATCCAAATTTTTCCTCTACACACACACACACACACACACACATACACGTGCGCGCAAGCACTCATGCAAAAAAAACACAAGCAACACAAGCACACATATACAAACAAATGAACACACCTACACACGCATGCACACAAACACATATAAAACATATGCAAATCCGCACAAATATATGCACACAGGACACATGCACACACATTACATACACGCAAATACATATAAACACACATAACAGATGCAAACATATGCACACACAACCACATACACAACAGATGCACATACACAACAGATGCACACACAACCACATACACAACAGATGCACATACACAACAGATGCACACACATGCACACACGCAACAGATGCACATATGCACAACACATGCATTCCAACAAAAGTTACATACATATGCGCACCCATGTATGCAAAAACAGAATTTAATTGTACCAAGTCGTCAATTATCTGTGTGTATAAATTGCAGCAAAGCTGAGTTTATGCAGCACAACTCATGATATCCCTCTGCTGTATGTAGTTTTACATGGGACTGCAGCTAACCTTATTTCATCATCATATTACAAACCATAAAATGACTTATAATTCTACTCCCTGAGTCTGGCTGTTATGCATTTTAATAGATAAATAGGTCATTAAGACCTCATCTGTACATACCTCTTCGGAAGCTAAAACACCTTTTAATTTTCCGGTAAGTTGTTTTGGGAATAAATGAGGTGGTTGACAATGAAGCAGATGAAGTGGCCGCTGCATTTCGGTCTTCCAGCATCCTACAGGTGCCAGCTGGTGTAGGTACCAGTGATGTCCTTTACAAACAGCATTTGGATAAGACCTTTGAGTCATTCCCTGGCCCAGGGATTTTCATCTTTAATGTCATCGTCTAGCTATTGTTTGCCTTCTTGCGTATTTACTTCATATTCTTTCTGTCAGTCTTGAAAGGTTACAAAAAAGGTTCCGGAAACATTACTCATCTTCTGCTGACATATCTGGTGGTGCTCATGAACAATCACTTCACACCGTCAACTAGAACACCCAATAGGCTGGTTGACAGAAATGCAGAACATAAAAAAGTAACTAAGTTACGTAAATAAGTAGACAATAAGAAACCGGTTTAAAATGTATCCAGATTCTTGAAGAACCACAAAGAATAATGCCAATCCTGAAAATGTGGCCACCACAATACTATTAGATCTATGGGAGTAAATGTGCTGGTTGTCTGTGCTCATTCCCAGTGTTGCTGAAAGAAAGACAATGAAGTGACTTCCCAGGAAAGTTTTCTGTTCTTCTAGCTAGCACAACAGAAGCTGTGCCTTAGAATGCCCGTTGGCCATGGTATTTTGGTTTCATGTGCCCGAGGCGCTGTGCATGCAGCAGGTGCAGTTCTGAGCTTCAGCAAGTTGTAAAGGAGTAAACAACTATCCCAGGCAGTGGTAGCAACGAAATCTCAAGCTCTGACTTTGAGTTGACTTCAAGCAGGCATCACGTGTGACAGCTTAGTGATTATTAAAGGTGCAGTCCTCCTCCGTCATTCCTTCTTCAAATAACCTCTACTTCTGCTTTTCACTTCATCTGCAATACTCCCGTGGATTTCTTTTCAGCAAGAATTTTTGCTGTTTAGATAACACATTGAAGTAACATCCCGGAATAGACTTGTATATTTAAGTGTAGTAATGTGAATATTTAAAAATAAAGTAAAGAAATATCTGTAGAAAAATCAGGCAAAGGGAACATTTTAGAATGCATTTGCTTGGTAATCATGGGGCTATATATTTTAAAGTTTGGTATACATTCATGGTAACATTTAAGAATTAGTGGTCTGCAGTTCAAAGGGGTACAGACTTGGTTAAGATTCAACAGTTCCCTACTCTCAGATTTTATAGCGGTCTTGTTTTTTGCTTTCATTCATCTCTCCAAAATCTATTAGAAGACAGCATGGTGGCTCAGTAGTTAGCACTGTTGCTTTGCAGCAATGGGTTCAAATCCCCCCAAGAACAACATATACAAGGAGTTTGTATGATCTTCCAATGTTTGCATGGGTGGGTGTTCTCCCAAACTCCAAAGCCCCTCTGATAAGGAATTTAGATTGTGAGCTCCAATGAGGATAGTGACAATGATGTCTGTAAGGTGCTGTGAAATTAATGGTGCTTTATAATTGAGTACAGTAAATAAATCATTAAATTGACCTAGAAAATGTGGTCAGTGTAGACCAATGTAGACCAGAGATTACACTGGTCTTCCAACATCTAATGAGACTGCAGAAACATTGTGTTGCAGTCTGTACAATGTACAATGTGTTGCAGTGTACAATGTTCAAGACACACCAAAAATTTCTACAATATACGGTTGCTAGGCCCTTACTTTTCAGATGTGGATTTGTAAGGAAAACAATGAAACGTACATGAGGCAAAGTCCATAAAAAGGTGAATGGTAGTATGTGATTTTTGTTGGACTCTGTCTTGGTGCACAGCAGACTGTGCCTTCATCTATAATCAACTTTATCTTGACCCAGATTTTGTTTTGGTCTATAGTTGATTGTGTCCTGTTTTACAGTAGACTTTGTCTTGGTTTATACTGCACTATGATGTCTTGGTCTGTGGTAATGTCTTGGGTTATAGTGTCTTGTCATATAGCAGATCGGTCTTGGTTTACAATAGACTTTGTGTTTGGCTTATAATGGACTGTGCATTAGGCTATTGTGGACCGTGTCTTGGTCTTTTGTGGACTTTGTCTTGGCCTATTGTGGACTAGATCTTTACATATAGTTGACTGTGTATTGGTCTATTGTGGACTGTTCCTTGGTCTATGGTGGACTGTTGCTTTATCTATGGAGGACTTTGTCTTGGTGTATAGTGGACTGAGTCTTAGTCTGTTTGGACTGTGTCTTGGCCTATTGTGGACTAGATCTTCACATATAGTTGACTGTTTATTGTTCTATTCTGGACTGTTCCTTGGTCTATGGTGGACTGTTGCTTTTTTCTATGGAGGACTTTGTCTTGATGTATAGTGGAATTTAGCTTGGTCTATAATGGACTATGCCTTAGTCTATTGTGGATTGTGTCTTGGTCTATAGTGGACTATGCCGGGGTGTATAGTGGATTTTGGCTTGGTCTATAGTGGACTGTGTCTTGGTCTATAGTGGACTGTGTCTTGGTCTATAGTGGACTGTGTCTTGGTCTATAGTGGGCTGTGTCTTGGTCTGTAGTGGGCTGTTGCTTTGCCTATGGAGGACTTTGTCTTGGTGTATAGTGGACTGAGTCTTAGTCTGTATGAACTGTGTCTTGGCCTTTTGTGGACTGGATCTTTACATATAGTTGACTGTGTATTGGCCTATTGTGGACTATTCCTTGGTTTATGGTGGACTGTTGCTTTATCTATGGAGGACTTTGTCTTGATGTATAGTGGAATTTAGCTTGGTCTATAATGGACTATGCCTTAGTCTATAGTGGATTGTGTCTTGGTCTATAGTGGACTATGCCGGGTTGTATAGTGGACTTTGGCTTGGTCTATAGTGGACTGAGTCTTAGTCTGTATGGACTGTGTCTTGGACTATAGTGGAATGTGTCTTGGATTATAGTGGATAACACTGTTCTGTATAGTGGACTTTGGCTTGGCCTATAGTGGATTTTATATTTGTTTATGGTGGACTTTGATTTTGCCTATTGTAGTTTGTTTTATAGTGGACCAGAGATAGTTATAAAGTATAACATAACTGTAACATTGTTATATGTACATTATTGCAGAATCTGTTGTTCTTATAATTTTAGGCTTTAACAGAATGTTCTCATAGTTTCCCACTTACAGATGAGCATGTAAGAATTTCTATAATCCTTTATCATTGGCTTTCCTGTGTATTCTCGCTATTGTTTAGAGAAGCTCTTTAGCTGATCAGAATTACCTGCTTCTCCCTATGTAAAACATCAATGTCCTTACACAATGTTGTACTTTTACATTGTCTTTATTTTCAATAAATTCTCTGCAGCTTAGAATGATCCATCCTTTAATAATGCATGAGGGCACTTAGTATGCAAACACCCCTGTAATGTCCTAAGCAATGTCCTAAGTGACTTTGGCAGTGGTATTTATTCAGGTATCAAGAAAAAAAGGAATCATATTGTAGATACCAGTTTTCACCCCCTGCAGGAACGAACAAACATTCATTTAATCATGTAGTTAATGATTAATAAGACTGCCAGCTCACATAGCTAGCCTGATGAGGCAGGCCCTGTGATAGACCAAACACTGGTTCACTAATAAACCGTCTGTTGTCCACAAAACAGATGTAGCCATAAAGAATCCTCAGTAGAAAAGAATAAAAAAAACCACAGCATATGCAAGGCTTATCTATTAAATGGTAGTTATGGTCTATTGGATTTACTATACAAAGTACACAAAGTACACGAAAGCAATAAACCAAGGTCGTCAACCGTTGCCTACAATTTTAGAAAATATAGAATTATGTAGACATTATGAGAATGTAAGAACTGCTCATAAATAATACTGATTTATAGAGAATTTGAGTCTTCACTATTGCTGTGCAATGTAGTATAAAGCAAGGGCGATGACAAAAATGTACAAAGACAAAAGACAAAAATAGATATGTAAAACCATAACCTAACTGTAATCTCTACAGATAGAGTAGAAGAGAACACAGACTGAATGAGGTATTAATAGCAGGACTTAGGAATTGTCAACAGTTTTATGGTGCCTGCAAAACTGACCCTCAATGTAATCAGAAATTGGATTTTAATGTGGCGATACATTGTTTCATGGGTAGGTAAGGGGTACCAGATATAACTGGCAGTCACTTATCCCCGTGAATGGCATCCTATGCAAGCCTGAGTGCTTTTTGAATATTAGGCAGACACCGCATGAATATTTGGCAGTAAGTGATTGTTTATTAATATTTTGCACCTGTGCTGCCCCCGACTTTATCATGGGGGACCTGCTGCATCCTGTTGTGCATTTACATCTGGACATGGTATCGTAAGTATGGCTGCTATTTTTTCTGTGATGTTTCATGATGTAGTTTATTAGCCTTAGAGGTACTGAGGACAGAGACAAAACTTAGGGGCTGCACAAGCTATTCTCATAATTGGCATGAAAGTAAAGGTTAAGGCAACAGCAAGTAGAACAGGAGGACTGAAAGAGCTCCTACATCTTCAATGAAATGAAATCCATGCCTGATTATCCCACCTCTTCCCCCTTGGCATGTTGGGGGGCAATCAGGAGCACTTCACATACATCAGTCAGCCAGTCCAGTTAGAATCAGAGCATTTGGCCAACATTAACTCCTTCACGACCATGGACGTATCCATGCGTCCAGGTTGGTAAGGACTAATGCGGCAATGTGATTTTTTGGATATTATTTTTGATATTCAATCTCTCAATGTTAAAATTAACCTACCCTTACAATTATAGACTATTCATGTCATTGTCAGTGGGCAAACTTACAAAATCAGCAAGGGATCAAATACTTATTTCCACCACTGTAGATAAGTTCCTTGAGGGGTTTAGTTTCCAAAATGATGTAACTTGTGGGAGTTTCCATTGTTTAGGCACATCATGGGCTTTTCAAACGTGACATGGTGTCCGCTCTCGATTCCAGCCAATTTTACGCTCAAAAAGTCCAACAGTGCTCCTTCACTTCCAAGCCCTGCCGTGTGCCCAAACAGTAGCTTTCCCCCACATATATATAGAGTATCGGCATGCTCAAGAGACATTGCACCACAAAATTTGGGGTCCATTTTTCCTCATACTCTTGTGCAAATAAGAAAATTTGGATCTAAAATAACGTTTTTGTGACAAAAAGATAAATGTTTATTTTTTCCTTCTACAGTGCTTCAGTTCCTGTGAAGCACCTGAAGGGTTTATAAACTTCTTGAATGTGGTTTTTAGCAGTTTTTAGACTGGTGTTACCATTAGGTATTTTCTGTCTTATAGGTTCCTCAAAGTAACTTCAAATGTGATTGTCCATAAAAAAAAAAAGGTTCTGTAAATTGTATTGGAAAAATGAGAAATTGCTGGTCAACTTTCAACCCTTATAATTCCCAAAAATTGTGCTAATGTAAAGTTGACATGTGGGAAATGTTGTTTCTTAACTATTTTGTGCGACATAACTCTCTGGTTTCAGGGCATAAAAATAAAAAAATGAAAATTGCAGCATTTTCAAAACGTTTTGCAATATCTCCGATTTTTTCACAAATAAACGCAAGTCATATCGAACAAACCTTAACACTATCATGAAGTACAATATGTCACGAAAAAACATTCTCAGAATCAGTGGGATCCGTGTTCCAGAGTTATTACCACATAAATTGACACTGCCAGAATTGTAAAATTTGGATTGATCATGAAGATGAAAACAGACTTGCGGGGTGAAGGGGTTAATGTGTATTTGCGTTTTCAAATGTTTGGGGTGGTATCTAGAATTTACCAAGATGGTGAATAACACCATCTGCCTCTACTGGCAAAAAAAGCACCTGCGGATTTGTTGCGTTTTTGTGCGGTTCCGCAGCATTTTTTGTGTGTTTTTGCTGCGTTTTTCTTGCGGATTTGCTGCGTTTTTTACCCCTGCGGTTTTCTTTAATGGAATGGGTACAAAAACGCTGCAGATTCACAAAAAAGAAGTGACTTGCTACTTCTTTTAAACCGCAGTGTTTCCGCAGTGGATTTTCTGCAAAGTGTGCACAGCATTTTTTTTTCTCATTGATTTACATTGTACTGTAAGGCTATATTCACACTTAGCGGTTTTTACCGCGGAACCGCCGCGATTTTGATGCTGCGGGTCCGCAGCAGTTTCCATAGCGTTTACAGTAACATGTAAACCCTATGGAAACCGCAAACCGCTGTGCACATGCTGCGGGAAAAACCGCGCGGGAACGCAGCGGTTTACAACCCGCAGCATGTCACTTCTTTGTGCAGAATCGCTGCGATTCTGCACCCATAGGAATACATTAAACCGCTTACTTCCCGCATGGGGCTGTGCCCACGTTGCGGGAAGTAAGCGGATAATGTGCGGGTGGTACCCGGGGTGGAGGAGAGGAGACTCTCCTCCAGGCCCTGGGAACCATATTTGGGGTTAAAAAATAAAAAATCTGGTTATACTCACCCTCTGATGTCCGGAGCTCCTGGGCGCTGCACGCGGCCGTCCGGTCAGAGTTGCTGTGCGACCAGGACCTGCGGTGACGTCGCGGTCACATGACCGTGACGTCACGAAGGGTCCTTCTCCCACAGCATCTTTGGAACCGGACCGCCGGGTGCAGCGCCCAGGAGATCCGGACATCAGAGGGTGAGTATAACCAATTTTTATTATTTTTAACATTACTATTGATGCTGCATATTGCTGCATATGCAGCATCAATAGTATAGGCGGAAACCCGCAGCGGAAAACGCGGAACAAACCGCGATAAATCTGCAGGGAGAACCGCAGTTGTTTTGCCCTGCAGATTTATCAAATCCGCTGCGGGAGAACCCGCAGGGACCCGACGCAAGGTGTGCACATAGCCTTAATCAATTGCGGATCTGCAGCATTTCTGCACCTCAAAAAATGCTGCGGATCCGCAGAGAATCTGCAACGTGTGCACATACCCTAAGACTAAAGTGTAAGAGATGAAAAGGAGAGAGGCAGAACAATAGGCAGTCCTTCAAAGATGGATATGAGCTTAAACTGGATAGGCTGAAATCACTAGGATATCAGAAAAACTTGAAAATTGATCCACGTAAAAACTTAAATGTAGTTTACTTCTGAGGCTTGGGTGAATAAATCACATTTTTTGAATACCATATACAGTTAGGTCCATATATATTTGGACAGAGACAACATTTTTCTAATTTTGGTTATAGACATTACCACAATGAATTTTAAACAAAACAATTCAGATGCAGTTGAAGTTCAGATTTCATTTGACGGTATCCACATTAAAATTGAATGAAGGGTTTAGGAGTTTCAGCTCCTTAACATGTGCCACCCTGTTTTTAAAGGGACCAAAGTAATTGGACAATTGACTCCAAGGCTATTTCATGGACAGGTGTGGGCAATCCCTTCGTTATGTCATTCTCAATTAAGCAGATAAAAGGCCTGGAGTTGATTTGAGGTGTGGTTTGGTTTGTGTTGATTTGAGGCATTTGGAAGGTTTTGCTGTGAAATAAACATGCGGTCAAAGGAGCTCTCCATGCAGGTGAAACAAGCCATCCTTAAGCTGCGAAAACAGAAAAAACCCATCCGAGAAATTGCTACAATATTAGGAGTGGTAAAATCTACAGTTTGGTACATCCTGAGAAAGAAAGAAAGCACTGGTGAACTCATCAATGCAAAAAGAGACGGGTGCCCACGGAAGACAACAGTGGTGGATGATGGCAGAATAATCCCCATGGTGAAGAGAAACGCCTTCACAACCGCCAACCAAGTGAACAACACTCTCCAGGAGGTAGGCGTATTAATATCCAAAGCTACCATAAAGAGAAGACTGCATGAAAGTAAATACAGAGGGTTCACTGCACAGTGCAAGCCACTCATAAGCATCAAGAATAAAAACGCTAGACTGGACTTTGCTAAAAAACATCTAAAAAAGCCAGCACAGTTCTGGAAGAACATTCTTTGGACAGATGAAACCAACATCAACCTCTACTAGAATGATGGAAAGAGAAAAGTATGGCGAAGGCGTGGTACAGCTCATGATCCAAAGCATACCACATCATCTGTAAAATACGGTGGAGGCAGTTTGATGGCTTGGGCATGCATGGCCGCCAGTGGCACTGGGTCACTAGTGTTTATTGATGATGTGACACAGGACAGAAGCAGCCGAATTAATTCTGAGGTATTCAGAGCCATACTGTGTGCTCAGATCCAGCCAAATGCAACCAAACTGATTGGTCGTCGCTTCATACTTCAGATGGACAATGACCCAAAACTTAAAGCCAAAGCAACCCAGGAGTTTATTAAAGCAAAGAAGTGGAATATTCTTGAATGGCCAAATCAGTCACCTGATCTCAACCCAATTGAGCATGTATTTCACTTGTTAAAGACTAAACTTCAGACAGAAAGGCTCACAAACAAACAGCAACTGAAAACCACCGCAGTGAAGGCCTGGCAGAGCATCAAAAAGGAGGAAATACAGCGTCTGGTGATGTCCATGAGTTCAAGACTTCAGGCAGTCATTGCCAACAAAGGGTTTTCAACCAAGTACTAGAAATGAACATTTTACTTAAAATTATTTAATCTGCCCAATTACTTTTGGTCCCTTTAAAAACAGGGTGGCACATGTTAAGGAGCTGAAACTCATAAACCCTTCATCCAATTTTAATGTGGATACCCTCAAATGAAAGCTGAAAGTCTGAACTTCAACTGCATCTGAATTGTTTTGTTTAAAATTCATTGTGGCAATGTCTATAACCAAAATTAGAAAAATGTTGTCTCTGTCCAAATATATATGGACCTAACTGTATACTCGTGTATAAGCCGAGTTTTTCAGCACATTTTTTGGTGCTGAAAATGCCACCCTCGACTTATACACGAGTCACGGTCCAGAAAGCGGAGGAGGGGGGGGCGGTGGAGCAGCGGGTGACAGGAGCCGACGGCTTCCAGCACACATCTTATACTCGCCTACCTGCGCGCCCTCGGTGCTGGCACTGCATCTTGTTCCTGCCGCCAGTGCCTGCATGCAGCTCTTCCTGCCGAGCGACCACGTGGTACCGATCATTAAGGTAATGAATATGCATGTGTCTCCACTCCCATAGGTGTGGAGCGCATATTCATTAACTTAATGAGCGGTACCACGTGATTGCTCAGCAGGAAGAGCTGCAGGCAGGTGCCGGTGGCCGGAACAAGATGCAGAGCCAGCACCGAGGGAGCGCAGGTAGGTGAGTAGGATGTTTTTGTTTTGTTTTTTTTCAATAGGAAACATGCACACAAGGATAGGGGATAAGGAGGCATGCATACAGGGACAGAACAGGGGAGGCATGCATACAGAGGCAGGGACTGGGAGGCATTTATACCAGGACAGGGAAGGGGGAGACATGCAGACAGGGACAGGGATGGGGAGGCATGCATACAGGGACACAACGGGGGAGGCATGCATACAGGGACGGAACGGGGGAGGTATGCATACATGGGCAGGGGAGGCATTCATACCAGGACAGGGAAGGGGAGGCATGCAGACAGGGATGGGGAGGCATTCATACCAGGACAGGGATGGGGAGGCATTCATACCAGGACAGGGAAGGGGGAGGCATGCATACAATGACAGGGACAGGGGGCATGCAGACAGGGATGGGGAGGCATTCATACCAGGTCAGAGAAAGGGGAGGCATGCATACAATGACAGGGACAGGGGAGGCATGCAGACAGGGATGGGGAGGCATTCATACCAGTACAGGGAAGGGGGAGGCATGCATATAATGAAAGAGACAGGGGAGGCATGCAGACAGGGATGGGGAGGCATTCATACCAGTACAGGGAAGGGGGAGGCATGCATATAATGAAAGAGACAGGGGAGGCATGCAGACAGGGATGGGGAGGCATTCATACCAGGACAGGGAAGGGGGAGGCATGCATAAAAGGACAGGGACAGGGATGGGGAGGCCTGCATACAGTGACGGGGAGGCATGCATTCAATGACAGAGAAGGGCGAGGCATGCATACAGGGAAGGGGAGGCCTGCACATAAGGACAGGGACGGGGGGAGCCATGCATAGCAGGACAGGGATGAGGGGACAATGCATACCCGGCTTATACTCGAGGCAATAAGCTTACCCAGTTTTCTGTGGCAAAAGTAGGTGCCTCGGATTATACTCGGGCCGGCTTATACTCAAGTATATACAGTATATGCTTTTATTTCACTTCTTTGTCTGATATCCTGGTATCCAAGATTTCACGTGGCTTGAATGTTGAGTGCCATTGTGTGAATTCGAGTTCTACATGCCAGGTGATAGATAGCCAGGAGAAGAACTGACAGATATTGGAAATTTCTTTACTGTGCATCCTGTGAGCACCCTGTCCAAATAATTTACTGTATAACGTGTGTGTCTGTACATAGGCCGAGAGATGATAACTCAATTTTGTCAATGTTGAGATTGTGGAAAAAGAAGAAGACAGACAAGTTCTTGCATAGTGAGGAACAAAGTAGAAAAGAAATACTGTATCTGTCAAAATAGATCTGAAAATGGAGATACCGTCATTTAATATTTATGTTGAGTATGGTGATACATTAATACGATAATAAATAGCATTTATATTACGTAGCCAGAAAATTAGTTACCATCATATCCATTGCTCTGTAGCGCAGGCATTGTGAATAATGAGTAGTGTATCCATAACATGATAGGACATCCAAAATCTACAGAAATTCCTTCTGTGACATTGAAATTAAACAAACGTTAAAAAATCATACTAAGAAGAATAATTTCAGAACTTTTTCCATCTTTAATTTTACCCATAATTTGAACAAAATCAATGAGAAACAAATTGAAAGGGTAACTTTGCTTTCAAGTAGCTTTTCAGAATAATGTGTCCTGTGTGTAAAAAGGAATAACACAATGTCTGGCCATTACATGACATGTTTCCTGCATTCTCACCAGCTTTCCTCTCTACATGTTCTATCTCTAACTTGCAATCCATTGGTAACTGGGGGAAGAGACCAGCTGCAGTGATTTCTCCCACACACAGCACAGACAAGAGGGGTTCCTGCTCTTCAGTCACTTTTTAGCTCACAAACAGAAGTTGCCACAGCATGGAGAACATTATACAGCAGAGCTTAGCTGTCTTTATCTGAACCACTTGTGACTGAGGTCAAATTGAGGGGGAAAAAGTGTAAAGACCCTCTTATAACTGTGGATGTGGTTGTGTACAGAATTAACCAATGACATTTAACCTGATGATGAATAGTAGTCGGTGCACAGCTATCATCATTTAAATATGATCTGACTAACCCCATACAAAGTTTAGCTATTTCAGTAGGATTTTCCTGACATTAATTTTACAGCAAAGCCATGGTCCGTAAACAGCTTACAACACAGCAAAAGGATTTCACTGCTGCAAGTTATCAGTCAGAAGGGTAATCATTTTTTCCAACGTATTAGATATACCATGTACTATTTGTGTACTGCAAGTGACAACAATCTCCAATAATCTTTATATGTCCAGATTGTGGGATAGGATTGCAAGATGAAGGCCATTTCTTACAAAGAATAACATCCAAGCTCAGTTACATTTTGTCAGTGCCTACATCAAGTTTGCGACAAGCATTTGTTATGGTCTGATAGGACCAAGATTGAACTTTTTGGCCATAATTCCAAAAGGTATGTTTGGTGCAAAGAAAACTCTGTGCATTATGGAAAGAACACCATACCCACAGTGAAGCATGTGCATATGCTTTGGGGCTGTTTTTCAGCAGCTGGAACTGGTGCTTTAATCAGGGTGGAGGGAATTATTAATGTTTTCTAATATTAGTAAATTTTGCATCAAAACCTTCAGGATTTTGCTAAAAAGCTGAAGATGGAGAAGAATTTCACATTTCAGCACAACAATGATCCTACAACAAGGAAAGATTACACCAGAAGAAAAGCAAAGTTTTTCAATGTCCCAGCCAGATCTCAGACCTGTACTAAATTGTAAATCTGTGGGTGAACTATAGAGGGCGCTGTACACAGGAGATGTCTTCATAATCTGACAGATTTGGAGCATCATCGCAATGAAGAGTGGGCAAGATTGCCAATTCTTGATGTGTCGTGCTGATAGACTCCTACCAAAACAGACTCCTACTCAAATTACTTAAATGGTTTGCATATTTATTCAACCACATTATTTTAGTCCTTTATTAGATTTCAGTTTGCTTTTCAATTGAATTGTACAGCTTATGGGTGACATTAATGGTGGAAAAAGTTCTAAAATCAGTCTTCTTCCTATGATTTTTTTTTTTACATAAAAAAGGCATCTTAACATGCGTGTGTAAACTTTTTATATCCAATGTAGCAAGTGCCGAGGTGCTGAGTGCCAGAAAGCACCAATAAGCCACATATTCTTGACAAGTATTTAAAGCTAGGGCCAGGGAATCAAATAAGATTTTTGCCCTGGTTGAAAGAAAGCCTAGCAATGGTACTTGGGGCGCCCCATTTACAGTGCATGCCTCGAGTATTCATACAACAAAGTAACCTCTGCACTATATACCTGTAATAATGATAGCAATGAATGAGGCATTGTAGGAATATGAATGTATACTTGGTACTGTTATAGATATATGCAGTGTATTACAATTCCATGGCTGAAAATAACAAAAATAAAGAAGAACATGATGCACATAATACCCAAGAGCTGTTCTGAAAGATTGGCATCATGCAGGCTCATGTTTGTTAAATGTTAATAACACAATACTCCAGCTTGCAAGCTGTTGCCATTATCATGCCATAGTCTGGACGAGGCCTGGCAGACAAATGGATATTCACAGAGAGATCATTGATCTCTGTGGACTAATGAAGTGCTGGTGCATTTATACATTTACATAAGCTAATGGCAGAGTAGAAACAGGGGAGTTTGTCAGCTGTCTGAGTGTACATTGATCAATGAGCCCTATGTAAGCATTTGCATCTATCCATCCTTGTCATAAATTACAGAAGGAGCTGGAAATGAAAACTGCCATCTGAACCATGCCTGATCCTGCAGAGACCAGAGCTACCTTTCTGTAAGGCTACAGGCATTTCATAACTTCTCTTATAATGTAAAATGCAGGACAGAATTACAGAGGGTACAGAAGCTGGAGTTATTTGTGCACCCAAATGCCCCAAATGACACCTTTTCAGATAAAGAAGGTATTAATATTATAAATGGCCTAAGTAGATAAGGGGCCATATTTCAGCTTATGCTTCTGGCAGTGTAAAAGACAAAAAATGGTAGCAGTGTATACGACTTGTGACATATTAATGCAGAGAGCAAAAGAAGCCGTCGCACCGGGCCATGAAGGGGCACGCAGGTTCCTCAACCACATAGGAAGACAGCAGGATTACAAATGGTAGGTGAGAGGCCTTGTCAGTCATAGCTAGGGTTTCTTTCACCCAAGACAAAAATTAAAGCTTGCTTGCTTAACCCTGTATCTACATACCCTGACCAAGTCAAATTGGGTTATTGGTGGTCATGCTCACTTGGTCCCCTAACCAGTGTCAGGAGCATCGGAGCTGTCAGCCCCTCTCTTGCCTAGTCCCTTGACCCTGATTGCTAGACCAGTAAATACTCTGGTCAAGACAGATTGATTGGTTGCTGGCCTTTTAATCACCTAACCGCTGTCAGGAGCATGGGTGCTGCCAGGTCCCTACTCGCTAGGTTCCTTGTTCCTGCTTGTCTAGCCATGTATCTGCATACCCTGACCAAGTCAAATTGGGTTATTGGTGCTCATGCTCACTTGGTCCCCTAACCAGTGTCAGGAGCATCGGAGCTGTCAGCCCCTCTCTTGCCTAGTCCCTTGACCCTGATTGCTAGACCAGTAAATACTCTGGTCAAGACAGATTGAGTGGTTGCTGGCCTTTTAATCACCTAACCGCTGTCTAGAGTATAGGTGCTGCCAGGTCCCTACTAGCTATGTTCCTTGACCCTGCTGGTCTAGCCATGTATCTGCATACCCTGACCAAGGCAGAATAGGTTGTTCATGCCCCCTAACCAGTGTCAGGAGCATGGGAACTCTCAGACCCCCTGTACTTAAATACCATGGCCTAGTCAGATTGCATGGTTGGTGCCCCTTTGGTCCCCTAACCAGTGTCAAGAGCATAAATACTTTCAGCCTTCCTCTAGCTATGTCCCTTAGCCATGTTATTAGGATAAATTAGCTTCCACATACATTTCTGTATACTGTTTTGTGCTTTTAGACTTATACAACTTACCATAATGTTGGTATTATGGGAGCTAGATTTACCATAAAGAACAGTAGGTAAGTAGGTATAAAATTGACATGACTCAGGATTACAAAAAGAACTAAATTTACATATTTGCATTTTTGTGTCAATATAGAAGACGACTTTTCCAATTTTGGTACTTCTTTACTTTGCTTCTTTCATTTTGAAAGTAAAAAGAAATTACCCTAATTACAAGGAGATCACCAATAGATACACCGGCGCCATGTCAAGCAGGACATATCTAATGGAGAATAGATTCAGCAGGCAAATAATCTTTTAAAGAACAAAAAAAAAAAAACAGAACTATATAATTATAATTAATTAGATTCTGAAATACTTAAACACTGCCATGCACTTCAGTATCCACCTCTTAAGCAAGTCATGTCTTATTAATAGTCCTACATGCAATCTCCATGGTATATAAAACTCACCTCCCCCGAATGGTGCCCATATGACTCTGCGGATAGACTTCACCCAGTCTTCCATGTCATTCTGCGTGCTGGCCATAAGAAGGTATGTTTCATGGTTGGCAGTCATTCGCTCCCGGTCTCCCCCTGTACAAACAGAAATGAAATAATACAAATTAGTAATAAAAATGTAACAAAAAATAGATCAGATTTTATTGTATTTACCGTATATTATTCCTACTTCTCTACGCCCTTCATGAGTGGCATTGAAATGTGTCAGCGCCAGTTTTTACATTGGCTTTATTACTGTGCAGAACACCTGTGTTTCCCACATATACATTATTCTGCTTAACAACCTTGTATTCTTCTGACCGTATGAGCGCCATTATTTGTAAAATGCTGCCGCGCCACTATTTACAGGACTTACATCTCAAGAACGATTCCATTAAAAGGTTACACAAACAGCCAAGCAGCTTCAGTGCAAAAGGAGAGAGCAATATTTGCAAACAATTCATTCCAGATATCCTAAAATAATGTATGCTACGTACGGCATAGAAACAAAGAAATGATAACCATTACAAATCACAGACTGCGCAGTGGTAACACAGCTGCAAAATGGCTTTAGATACAGAAAAACAAAGCAGGTACCCTGTAAAATCCCCTACATATATTCCCTACAATGGTGGCTGCCTTAGGAGCTAGATTCCATGACAGCACAACATTCCATTTCCATATCCTCAAAATGTGAAAACATCCAGGAGGAACAGCATAAGGGCAAAGGTTGTGCCCACTTGGTGTTTGCTTTGAAATCTTATAGAATCATAAAATCACAGAATGTTAGAGTTGGAAGAGACCTCCAGGGTCTTCATGTCCAACCCCCTGCTCAATGCAGGATTCACTAAATCATCCCAGACAGATGTCTGCCCAGTCTTTGTGTGAAGACTTCCACTGAAGGAGAACTCACCACCTCTCGTGGCAGCCTGTTCCACTCATTGATCACCCTCACTGTCAAAAAGTTTTTTCTAATATCTATTCTATTTATTCTCCCTTTCAGCTTCATTCCATTGCTTCTCGAGTTTCCATGTGCAAATGAGAATAAGGATGATCCCTCTACACTGTGACTTTGTCACTACTTCCAGTCCCTATGCAGAGCGCAGCAGTTGAGATAGTGAGTGTATCACTTAATGCTGCACTCTGCATAGGCAATGATGAAGATGACAAAACTCATCATAATGAGTCATCTTCATCATTCAGTTGCTGTCTATGCAGAGCAATGCAGCTGATGAGACTAGTATCAACTGTTGAACTTTGTATAAGGAGCAATCAAGATGAGAGAGGCTGAGCAAGAAAGGAATAAATGACATATACTGCACACGTGCTCCCCTGCAGCTATCTTTCTCTTTTCTCACTTGTAATTTTGTGAGAGAGAGACCTGCTGGGAGAACTAACCAAAATTAAAACATGTGTCACCTGAAAGACCTAAAAGACCTAACATAATAATTTTATATTTTCACACTTTTCTAACTCTAACAAGGGTTAGGGCTAGGGTTAGGATTAGTGCTAAGGCTAGGAAGATAATAAGCTCAACGGCGGACATATCTTTAATGCAACTAGGGGCCCAAGAGGTAACCTCTAAAGCAGGCGTAATTGTGCATTATGATGAGCATTTGGAAGGGCCCATATATTGTTCTTGCACAGGGGCCCTCTTCTATGTGTGTCCATCACTGAAAAATTGTTACATAAAAACCCACAGTGAAAAAACATGACATAAAAATAAAAAGTAAAACACAAATATAGCAAAGTACCGTATATACTCGTGTATAAGCCAATATTTTCAGCACATTTTTTTGGCTGAAAATGCTCCCCTCAGCTTATACACGAGTCATTATCCCAGTTTATAGCGGGAGAGGGGGAGAGGTGGAGCAGCGGGTCACAGGAGGCAGGAACCGGTGGCTGCAACTTTGCCCGCTGCAAAAGAGAAACGAATATTCACTGCATTGGCAAATAATATTAATTTCTCTTATAGCGTGCACAGTTACAGTCGCAGCTGTCAGCTTCCAGAAGCTGTAAAAAAAAACCTACTTACCTTCCCTTTGCGCCCTCGCAGCATCCTGTTCTGGCTTCCAGCAGCTCCTGCGGCTGGGCGATCACATGTCACTGGTGAATGGAGAGAGGTGAATATTCATTACCTTAATGAGCGGAGTCAAGTGATCGCTTGGCTGCAGGAGCTGTTGGAAGCCAGAGCAGGAAGCTGCAAGGTCATGCAGGCAAGGTAAGTAGGAGGTTTTTTTATGCTTTTCTCATGGGGGGGCCATGCATTCAAGAATAGGAATGAGGAACCATGCAGACAAGGATAGGGATGATGAGCCATGCATACTATGACGGGGTGAGGAGCCATGCAGACAAGGATGGGGATAAGGAGCCATGCATACAAGGATAGGGATGAGGAGCCATGCAGACAAGGAACTGTGATAAGGAGCCATGCATACAAGGATAGGGATGATGAGCCATGCAGACAAGGATGGGGATAAGGAGCCATGCATACCAGGATAGGGATGATGAGCCATGCATACTAGGACAGGGGTGAGGAGCCACGCAGACAAGGACTGTGATAAGGAGCCATTCATACAAGGATAGGGATGAGGAGCCATGCAGACAAGGACAGTGATAAGGAGCCATGCATACCATGATTGGGATGAGGAGCCATGCATACAAGGATAGGGATGAGGAGCCACACAGACAAGGATGGAGATGAGGAGGCCATTCATACAAAGATAAGGATTAGAGGACAATGCATACCCGGCTTATACTCGAGTCAATACGTTTTCACAGTTTTTCATGACAAAATTAGGTGCCTCGGCTTATACTCGGGTCTGCTTATACTCCAGTATATACAGTAAATCTTTTTTTCTTTTTAAAATTTATGACAGATTTCAGCAAAAAGCAGAAAACACAAGAGGGCCAAACTGTACATCAGTATTTTTTTTAATACGATATATGTCATTGGGGATTAGAGGTTCAATGCAAGACTGAAAGACAGGACCTAGAGATAGGGGACCCTAAATAGTTAGCATGTTGTGGGTGATGGCAACCCACATTAAAATAGATTAGTTACCTGTAAGATCTAAGTTACACATTTAATTTTTAAAGGGAACCTGTCACCCCCAAAATCGAGGGTGAGCTAAGCCCACCGGCATCAGGGGCTTATCTACAGCATTCTGTAATGCTGTAGATAAGACCCCGATGTATCCTAAAAGATGAGAAAAGGAGTTTAGATTATACTCACCTGGGAGGTCTGTCCGATCCGGTGGGCGTCGCAGTCCGGTCCGGCGCCTCCCATCTTCTTACGATCACGTCCTCTTCTGGTCTTCACGCTGCGGCTCCGGTACAGGTGTACTTTGTCTGCCCTGTTGAGGGCAGAGCAAAGTACTGCAGTGTGCAGGTGTCGGGAAAGGTCAAAGAGGCTCAGCGCCTGCGCACTGAAGTACTTTGTTCTGCCCTCAACAGAGCAGACAAAGTACGCCTGCGCCAGAGCCACAGCATGAAGACCAGAAGAGGACGTCATCTGATGAAGATAGGAGGCGCCGGACCGGACCGCAACACCCATCGGACCGGACCAGGACCGGGACCGCCCCTGGGTCATTATAATCCAACCTCTTTTTCTTATCTTTTAGGATACATCGGGGGTTATCTACAGCATTACAGAATGCTGTAGATAAGCCCCTGATGCTGGTGGGCTTAGCTCACCCTCGATTTCAGGGGTAACAGGTTCCCTTTAAACACCTTTAGAAAATGAAATAGTCACCAAATTAGTTGACATGGGTCACTGCTTAGCTTTTCCTATTTACTGTTTTGCTAAATCTCCATTTATCAAAAAACGTAGTTGCGATTCATTTAAAAACACGTCCAAAAATAATTATTTGCAGTATTTAAAAGCAGTTTTGTTATCCACATTTTTATGATAACCTACACTTATCTCAACTCAACCTTTTGGTTGCTGTAGTTATAAACCCGACTGCTGTTTTGAAGTCAGGAACCAATTATACAGCTAATTAAAATAGCTTGAAGTTTATGAATGCGGGAATCCATTTTACACTGTTGTACACAGCAGTCTTATTCACAGTGATATCCATGCCAATTTCTATTTTTTCATGAGTGGAAAAAATACAGGATGTCAAAGATAAAAACAGGAATTAGATAAAGATAATGATATCTTCATATTTTGACATCTCCCCACAACGCACCGCCACCAACCACACAACATCTCCAACCACACAAGTCAAGATGTCTTGGAGGCATCAGAAAAGTATGAAATGTTATTTTTTTATAAAATGAAGGAAAAATGATTTGTGATAGATTTTCCAGCAGAGTATTGTCATATCAACAGCCTCATATACAGCCTTATTTGTCAAGGATTTGTCACGCTAAGTTGACAAACTCAACCACATTAAATAGAACCAGGTTAAACTTGCTTTGCGACCATAAAGAATTCAGATGCTATGATTGTCCGAAAAAGGACATATACCACCTATCCACAGGATGCATGATCTCTGGGTGTCTGACTTCTGGGACTTCCACCAGTAACAAGAATTGGGGTCCCAAAGATCCTTGTGTGAGTAGATTGAGAGCATACATGACCGCTGCTGTTTTCATTCTCTATAGAAGTGGTGGTCATACACTTCATTCACACAATGGACCTTGGGTCTTCATTCTCGGGATCAGGGTGGATCTCAACATATGAACCCTGCAACAATCATCCACTTTTTGTGGATAGTTGATAAATGTTGATTGTCATCTTTCCTGCTATTGGTAACTCATTACTTTAATCTGATTTGATAAGGTATAACTCATTTATTTCACTTACAATAGATATTTACACTCCAATATAAAAAAAAAAATCCTAAGTCAACATGGACCAGAGCTCATTTACTCTATGGTATAACTTAAGAGATAAAAACTGTAGCCCCTCTTTTTCATTAATCATCTCCATTAGGTGTTGGTAGACCTTCTCCGTAGGCACTTACAGCTCTGATCAATTACTGGTATCTGGAAAGTGCTAAAAAAAATTGGAAATTCATCTTTAAAAATTTTTTGTCAAATTTTGACATTAAATACTGATAAAAATTGTGTAATTCACAGAGAGCACAACCTCAGACTATTCTTAGAAATTGAGGACTTACCGGTATCTGTGATAGCATCAGACATCATCTGAAGCTTACCAGCATGAGCACACAGTAATCCTAACCAAAGCTGTAGGAGATCAGCAAATATCCCGTCATCAGATATAAAAAAACAGTATTCCAAAACCTGTCAACCAGTGAATGAAAAGGATATCACAGTACACGGATGCAGTTTGATCCCTCCCAGGCTTATCGCTGATGATTCAACAGTTTCTATTGAGCTACAAACCGCTGACATAGTATTCACCAGTGATATAAATTTTTGGATTTAATCTTGTTTTTAGATGTTAAACTAGGAAACCAAATATTGAATGAAATTAGAAACTTGGAATAAAATAGAAACCATATTTGTGTATTTAATTTATATAACTTTTTTATTGTTTTATTTGGCAATCAATGATTTGCAGTAGAATGCGCTATGTATAATACTTGTATACTTACAATTTCATATTAAATTTTTTTTTTACTTCAAAAAAGGTGGTAAATAAGGCAAAATAACATTTTGCTTCTTCTCCTACAATCCTTACATAAAGGGTTTGACTGTAATCGGATCTTGAGGGGTCTCGTCGCAATAAAGAAGTTCTAGACAACACTCTCTGAATTCAGAAGGAGAGTTACGATTTCCACTCTATGTCTGCTCTTAATATTAACGAGGGACTTAACAATGGGTTTAATGCTCTGTTCATACTGAGCTTTACGCCTATATTTAATATACACTTAAAGGGAATCTGTCAGTTCATTCAATTCTTCCCTCTCAAAAAATGATTACATGACTGCGTGGACAGCGACTATGAGAATATAAATAATTTTGCACATTTATGAAAGAGAAGGCTTGATTTTTTGAGAAGTCACTTTAGAAATAATATGGTAAATTAAAATGGTCGAAAAAAGATTCTTCTTTGGATATTCATATAATTGGTTGCCTCTTTTTTTCACAACACACGGACCTAAATTTTTCCATCATTTTTATATTCCTTTTTTGTTGTATGGGGTAAAAGGAAAAGAAAAATAGGACTTACATGTCTATTTTTCACACTTTTACTACAACCACAAAGGACCACTTTGTAATTTCTTAAATTGTGTTCCATTTTCTATACAATTTTTTTTTTCACATATTGTACATTTAACAGGGGCATGGGTATAAACATTGAATCGGACTGGTGGTGCTTCCTTTCTTTAAGTTTTGTTTGTTTATTTTTTATTTTTCTTACATGCTGTGCCCCCTGTAAGGTCTTGAAAGAGTTTTTTTTGGTGGGGGCACTTAAACATATTATTAAATTATTTTTATTGCTGATTTTCCCTGCAACTGGGGATTAGCCCTAGTTACAGGTGAAATTCATCCTCCTGACTGAATAGCAGAGAAGAGCATCTCCTCTCTTCCTACACCTCGTGATCACATGTTTTCCTGCAAGCTGCTTTCTCTGACTTGATGATTTACTACGTCAGTACAAAGTAAAGTGTGGAACGCTGGATGTTTATACTGTATGGGTTATGGGGTGTTGCTATACACTGATATATACTATTGTGTGCATATACAGTTTCAGCTCTCTGCTATTCACTCTGTGTGTAGAAAATGCAGGAATAAAAAGTATAAACTACAGTACGCTTTTCAATCTACATATATAGGTAGTACTCACATCAATCTAACTGTTGCGAGGATACTGAATCAGAACAAATGTTTAATTACCAATTCTTACCATGTTACATTTTACAGTAGTCTGGTTAATATATTTGATAGAAAATAATGAAATAACTGCTGTACTGCCTGGTAACTTAGAACTCACATTGACTTTCCAAATAACAAGCAATCACAGGAGGAGTCAGGAAACATCATTATTTTCATGCGGCTAGTGCAAATCCTACCATCACATGCACTGCTGACACGTAGAGTAGACACATCAGCGCAGAATAAATCCTGTCTACCTTCCTTTATAAGATGTGGAACAAAGTAAAAGGTTAGATAGTTGGATACAGATTTAGAAGAATGAGATAGTACCTCTCCTTATTGAAATGTACAAGCAGTGGAATAAGTCAGTGGTAAGGAAATAAATTACTAGTGATTAAGTCTGGTGAAGAAGATGTGGGTTGTGGAGGGGTCCTTGTAATATCTAATGTGGTTGTGACCATTATTTTTCTTCCCAACATCCGTTTCAAGTATCTATATATACACTAGTCAGAGTAATAGTGCAGACAATAACTCACAAAGAGTGTTATTCCAATTCACAGCAAATGGTCGTAAACCATATCATTATCTACACTAGATAATTGCCATCTTATATACTCAGAAAGTTATTTCTTTCCCTCCACTTATCTATCAGAGGATGAAACTTCAAATAGGATAGACATAGAGATTTGACATTTCATGTTCAAAGCAAATTATAGCAAGTAATGGTAAACTGACTGAAGAGAAAACTAGTCTGAACTGGTACATAACCAAAAACAATTTACATAGCAAATAGATAAATGGCTGCACTCAATTTTACTAAAGCAAGGGAATGTGAATAGCGTAATGGCTCGTGAAATCTATGAAAAACACATGAGATATTTGGCCAAAAAATGTGAGCCCATCCACCAACGTCAAGGTAATCTCATGGATCAGATGGGTCTCTGACCTGACTGCCTAGTGTGAACACTTACCTCTGGCTAATGTCATGGTAAAGCCTGTATTAATAAATTAAGAGCCTAAACGGATCACTTTTGACCTGGGGTACATCCTCTTTATTTACTATTGATTGCTGTGCATATAGTGATGTACACAGACTGCTATCAGTGACATCAGTCCCTGTCCACAGATGCTGCAAACAATCCTGTTTCTCTCTTAAGGCTCTCATGCATATTAGACTAATGTCAGCTAAAACCACTGATATCGAGAGATTTGGCCAACAGTCTAATGTGTATGGGGGCTCCCAACTCTCCCCCAAAAGATGGTTGTCAGGGAAAATATGGGTTTGGCATGCCTAATTTCAGACTGACAATTCCTTTGTTCTCTAAGAGATAAGCTTCCACCAGATATGTCTACTAACAGTCCTTTCAATGAGAACACAGGTGCACTCGGTCAAGAAAACGCTCCGGGGTATGGATAGCTTTGCCAAATGGTACCCAAAGCTCTTAGAACCTACAGAAGCTGTTGAGGAAGGGGCAGGTCAGGCAGAACAGAAGCAAGAACTGATAGCACATTGGGCAAAGGGAACGTCAACCAAAACGGACTCTGACTCATTCTGTACGTCGCAGCCAAATGTACCTGAACTGTACAGTAAAACTGAACCTGTCGAACTGGACCCAAGGTTTCCTGTTATGTGTGCAACTGTATCTGGTCCAATGGATGGGGAAGTAACAAGGACTACAGAGCAACAAATGAGTACAGCACAACAGACACAAGTCAGATTCCTGTTTAGAAGAGGGGTTTCAGGGTGAATAGAAATCTTGTGCACTGCCTTTTCACATATTACCACCAATTATGCCTATAGTTATGCAGAAAAAAGCACTTTGTGTGATAAAAATGAATATGACAATCCAACAATGACAAAGCTGCTGGGAGTATTACAGACAAAAACAACTAGATCTATGTTCATGAGACAACTAACAACCTGTCTAATACTAGAACATGTCAATCTACAGTAGAGCTGAATAAAAGGAAGGAAAAGTAAATGACAGAAGTTCATGACATGCATCATTTACCTTACCCCTTACCACTTATTCTCTTACCTATGGGGATCCTGGTACAGTCATTGATGGACTATAATTCTTCCTAGCAGAGTACACAAAAAAATGTGTTTCTTCTAGAAATCCAGTTTATTGCCTCCACACGTATGCATTATATTTTGTTTAGAATCTTGAGTTTCAAGACTGATAGGAAATGCTTTGTGTTTACCTACTGCGGAAGCCAACAGAAAGTTAAAAAACAAACTTAGACAGTGTTCACACTGCATTTTTTCCTGTGGTGTAGCCCATACATTGGGAAAATTCTCAATGTACATGCTAAACATGCCCACGGGGGTCAGCGATGCGCGCATTTCCGGCCCGATGGCCGGAAGCGGTAGTTAAATACCGCTATCAGCGTTTGATAGCGCATTTAACTAGTTAATAGCAGCGAGTGGATCACAATTCCACCCGCTGCTATTGTGCGCACATACATGTCAGCTGTTCAAAACAGCTGACATGTCGCGGCTTTGATGTGGGCTCACCGCCGGAGCCCACATCAAAGGGTGAGACACGACATGAGCAGTACTAGTATGGCGCATGTCGTGAAGGGGTTAATCATACAGATGCCAAAAGAGTGTCGTTTTGGCTTCTATATGGCTGATAGACATTATATTATTACTTAACATGAAGTATGGAGTGGCATGATAAACACTATTTCTATAGATAGGATCCTATGAAAAAAATATTCAGTTAACATGTTGGCCTATAAGTGACAGTTGCTACTGTAAGATATCCATCACAGACATCAGTCTACCAGAAACGTCATGAGCTTTTCAATCTCTTTTTTATGATGTTCCATTAAATGGAGAGTATTATAGCCAATGGGTAATGGATGCCTGCGATGGATGCCTAACACTGACATCTGTCACTCATAGGCTATGATGGCATCTGTTTAACCCCTCCCAACTTCTCCCATATGATGGCAGGTGTCGGTGTATTGAGTGGTCTCAGGAGCTAGATTTGATTACAGCTGTTAACCCCTTAAATGCTGCTGTCAATCTCTGACAGTTTCATATAAGGTGCACTTGATGTTTTTGGCACCTATGGTTGATCTTTCCCCCTGCAAGATGAGGATGCTGATGGGTGTCTATAGCGGTTGAGAGCCCTCATAGTTGGTATGTTAGTAACCTCGGAGGCCCAGCCACAGGAATATGGCCTTTAATTTGCTTATCAATATTCTGCAATACAATATTGCGGTATACAGATCAAGCAATTTGACAATTGCAGAATCAGCTCCCCAATGGGGTTTTAAATAATATTAGAAAAATAAAAAAAATAAAAAAATTTGAATAACCATTCAAAGTAAGGACATGAATGTATGACAAAAAAAATTATATATATATGCATACGTATAAAATTGTAGAGACAGGGACTCTCATTTAAGGGATGTGTCATATGATTAGCAGTTTCTGCCTATGCACAGTGTGCACAGAAATCTGCCAATCAATGGTCTAGGCAAGGTTATACACAGGTCAGCTTTAAGAGAACTGGTAGATCTGTAGCCAATTAAATAGTTTTTAATCAATACGGCAGCGAGCAGCCCAGTAAGCGATATATCACAGTATCTAATCTCAAAAATAGCTATTTCTGGTGGCTACATCTGCCCTCAAAAATGCAATAAAAAGTAAACGAAGAAACAAGTTTGAATCCCAATATGGTATTACTAAAAACATGAGCATGCAAAAAGCAAGCCCTCACACAGCTCCAGAAAAATAGAAAGTTAAAGGTCTCAGAAAATGGCGACACACCACATTTTTTAATGGTTTATTGAAAATATTTTCACTACTAAATAAAATAAAAATCACAAATTCACAAAGGAGAAAAAGAATGAAAAGCTCAGACATGATCTAGAGGGATCCAAACCCAGAAATAATTACTGGACATGTGAACACAGCCTAACAAGGAATCTGCAGCTTTCTGGATTTAGCTTGGTATTGGATTGGAGCTATACAGTTAGCAAAAAGTTATAAAGTCAGCCATTCTATGATTAATAGAAAATAGTAAAATAAAATAGGATGAAGTAAATGCCAAAACATATATATATATATCAGCGAGACACATACTGTGTTCATCATCTCATTAAATACATTTACATTTGACCAGCTTGATTTTCCTGAAATTGCCTGCACCCCTGACAACCAATGTGCGAAAATTTTGCAGGGACCAACTAGTCTTATGAAATAAAATATTCATCCCAGCTTTACATATCAGCATGAAAAACTTTGCTCCAGACTTTTCCATGAGTAACACCAATCTTTCCTAAGAGGTCTGTCAAGTCTGAAGTCATTATAGTGCTTTGGCACAAAGCACTATATCGTTATTTTCTATGCAAACAGTAAGCATTTCATAATGTAATGACACTGGGGCCTGAATTCTGAGCAATTTACTCCACATTTAATTAGAAACCAAATTACTCAAACTGTTACTTAGAAAATGTACAAGCAACACGATACATTAATACAAGGTGGTAGTTCCTAATTAGTAGCATAAAGAATGAAATAAATCAGTTTATTCATCAAACCTATTCATATTAAGACATAATACTTTATCTGATTTTCACATTTTTGCTGCTTTTGTACTGTAAATGTAAATTTCCATTGGGTAAACAGTAAACGTTTAACATAATCAATATTATATAGATTTAGTAATCAATGAAAGCAAATGGTGCAATATAGATATATAGCATCTAGTCATCCATTTGGACTTTACATTCAGAGTTGCTCCCTTAATGGCTTTGGACAGATGCCAGTGAGAAATACATTAATATCGAGATCTTCTAGTGGAAGTTTGGACTAACCAAAATATATCTCAACCAAAGACAACTTAGGAAGACATCCTGACCTACAATCCATCAAGTTTCTATTTTCGGCGGTCAGTGTAAATTATGATTCTCTGTGTTCTTTATTACTTACCCTGATCTACTGTACTTTTGACATCATCAAGGTCAACCTTGAAAAGGGCAAAAAGGCATTTGCCAGTGCTTTGGCTGCTAGGAAAGATCATACATATACATTGTTCTTCATGCTGTGTTCTGTCTTTGTCCCAACAATACTATGGTAAGCATTTTTATGACTACATGACCAATGTGTATATCTGAACTACAGTGGCTTGCAAAAATATTCACACCTCTTGGCTTCTTACCTATTTTGTGACATTACAACCTGTGTTTAAATATTTTCCTAATCCGATTTGTGTGTGATGCATCAGCACTAAATAGCCTGAGTTGGGGAAGTGAAGTGAGAAAAATACAGACATAAATTAAATTTATGGATGAAATAACTCAAAATTAGCATGCACATATGTATTCACCCCTTTTGCTATGAAGCCCCTAAAAATTTCTGATGCAAGCAATTACTTTCATAAGTCACATGCTTAGTGACAGGAAGCCCACCTGTGTGCAATCTAAGTGTCACATGGTCAGTCTGTATATACACACCTTTTCTGAAAGGTCATAGACGCTGCAACACCATTAAACAAAAGGCACCACTAACCAAACAACACCACCAAACAACAAGACCAAGGAGATCTCCAAACAAGCCAAGGACAAAGTTGTTGAGAAGAACAAGTCATGGTTGGGTTATAAAAAAAACATTCCAATCACTGATGATCCCCCACTGCACCATCAATTCAATTATTATCATCAAATGGAAAGAACATGGTACCACAACAAACCTACCAAGAAAGGGCTGCCCACCAAAACTCTCAGCCCGGGCAAGGAGAGCATTAATCATAGAGGCAGCACAGAGATCAAGGGTAACCCTGAAGGAGCTGCAGAGTTCCCAAGGAGAGACTGGAGTATCTGTCCATATGACAACAATAAGCCATGCACTCCATAAAGGCGGCCTTTATGGAAGAGTGGGGCAGCATGGTGGCTCAGTGGTTAGCACTGCAGCCTTGCAGCACTGGAGTCCTGGGTTCAAATCCTACCAAGGACAACATCTGTGAGGAGTTTGTATGTTCTCCCCGTGTTTGCGTGGGTTTCCTCCGGGCACTTCGGTTTCCTCCCGTATTTCAAAGGCATACTGATAGGGAATCTAGATTGTGAGCCCCATCGGGGAGAGTGATGATAATGTGTGCAAACTGTAAAGAACTGCGGAATATGTTAGCACTATATAAAAATATAGATTATTATTACTAAGAGTGGAAAGAATAAAGTGTTTACATACACAAAAAAGTAAGGCTTATTTTGCCAAAAGACATGTGAGAGGCCACCAAATGTATAGAGGAAGGTGCTGTGGTCAGATGAGACCAAAACTGTAATTGTTGACCACCAAGGTAAACGCTATATCGGTCACCAAACCGACACAGATCATAACCACAAGAACACCATCCCCACAGTGAAAGATGGTGGTGGCAGTATCATGAAGTGGGGATGTTTTTCAGGAACAGGGATCGGGAAAATGGTCCAAGTTGAGGAAAAAATGGATGGTTTCAAAATACAGGGATATAGAAGCATTGTCAGTTTTTATATCAATTAATAAAATGCAAAGTTAATGAACAAAAACCATACTTTCAACATGGAAAAGGCTAAATGACTCAACTATGCATGAACAAAATCAAAACTTAGGTGCCATATGATGACAGCAGGTACTCTGGTCTGATGAGTCAAAGTGTGACATTTTTGGCTATAACAAAAGACAGTTTGTTTGCAAAGGGCTGGAGATCAGTGTAATAATGAATGGATGCAGGAAACAGTGAAGCATGGTGGAGCTTCCTTCCAAGTGTGCGACTGCAAATAGATTTGGGGATTTTGTCAGAACTAACAATGTCCTCAATGCTGAAAATTCAGTCAGATACTTAACCATCAGAGAGGTGCATGAATGACACCAAAGTTACTCTGCATCAGGACAACATACCTAAACATACAGTCAATGTCATTAAGAACTATTTTCAGCATAAAGAAGAAGAATGAGCTTTGGATATTATGTTATAATCCCAACTGAGGGCTGATTCCAACATCATTAACTGTCTGGGATTACATAAAGAGACAGAAGGATTTGTACAAACCTACATCCACAGAAGATCTGTGGTTAGTTATCCAAGATGTTTGGAACAACCTCCCTGCAAAGTTCATTCAAAAACTGTGTAAAAGTTTACTTAGAAGAATTGATGCTTGATGCTGCATTGAAGGCAAAGGATGGTCACACCAAATATTGAATTGCATATTGTTAACAAATAAAGTTAAACTATTAAAGCTTGCAACCTTTTTTTCGCACATGCATAAAACTTTTGCACACTACTTGATTTAATAAACCTAATCAGATGAGATTACATTCAATCTTCGTCACATACAGTACTTGGAGCAGCCATCTACAATGATCTATGAAAGTAGTTCTTAAAACTGCATTTAGAACAGGATAATGGCGTAAAATACATCTAGCTTTGTCCTTTTCCTACATTAACTTACAATTCTGGGGAAGTCTTCCAATACATTATGCAGTCATGGTATTTTAAACTCCATTTACATTCCAGCTTCTTCCTCACTGGATGGAAATTTACATGAAATTTAGCTGTGACTAACTAATTGATCTAGGACATTTAGTTAATGCATCAGATTTAATAACATGCAGATGAAACTGATTTTCTTTTATTGCTAAACAAATTAAAGCCCATATTCCACTGGCTGAGAATATGAATCAATTTCAACAAACTATAAAATTTTATTTCATTAAGTCAAAGGTGCATAAATATGTCAGGAATCAAACCATGGTCTAAGAACATTTTTAGAAAGTTCCTGGTTGCCTTAAAGACACAGAACCAATTGGATATAGTCGCCTAGAATTGCATGTAATCCTAAGAACAATATCCATGGCTGCTATATAAAGCAGGGATTATGACTTTGCCCTAAGCCTTGACATAATCTGTCAAAAATTTTAGTGGTTAGCATCTAAATAATACATCCTTTCATCCTTATGCAGCACATTTGCAATATTTTGCCTCTCTTCTCCCATGTATTTTTTTTAATCCTCAATCTATTCAAGGACTATGCAGGTGGTTATTTGTTACACTTGCCTGCCCAGTTTTCTATTTTATTTTCATTTATATCTTTTTTTTTTAAAGCCATTTTTAAGCCAGTTTTCTTTGTACTTACTTGTCTCTGTGGAATGGGGTGTCCTTCCAGTTGTGTTAGTGTCTGTTGCAGTTTTCACCACCAACGGGTTGTACCTGGTCTTATAGTCTGTACCTGCCCATGGGCATTCAGGAGCGTGTACCTGAATAAGGAGTATCCTCGCATGTACAAGTTGTGGTCTATTTGTCAGTGGGAGGTGTCCCTATGTTGGATCAAGTGAGCCATGTGTCTGCACATTACATGTATATTACATGCAGGCTTGGGCTGGCCCACAGGAAAATACTGATCGTGTTACAAACTGTATATAAATCTACTCAGCTCCACCTGTTAAATAACATGGTGTCTGCAGATTGGACTACATTTCCATGGTGACAGGTTCCCTTTAAGTTTAATAGTGTTTCCCTACAAAAATAAACTGAGTGGTTTAATTTCAACTCCTGTCACTGCTGTTCAAAACCAATGTCACCTGTTCAACTGGATGGCCACTACATTGAAATTGTGTTGACACTTTTAGAGAATTTTACAGTGGTGACTGGTTTTCCACTGGCACAAAGCAGGGTGAAAGGTGTCCATAGCGCTTTAATAGTGCTGCAGCTATTCAGTTCTAGTCATCTGTGGTGATACCAAAGGTGAAATCCCTGTTGGTCAGTAGGTTGCAATATTTATTTGTAGGAAACTCCACTGACCTATAGAATTTACAAGGGATGTGTCAGTGCGATAATGATACCTAACCTAGAAGCAATAAGTTGACACAGCTTCATATAGTGGGTAGATGGCCAGCCCAAGCTGAGCGTGCTAGCAGTGATGAGACTGTGACTAGTTCCCACTGCAGGACCATCTGCTCCACAGGAAGGACCTGCAATTTCTAAAGCCAATTTTGTTTGTGGTACCAATGCTTAGAATTTGACCAGTAGCTTGTTAAAAACTATATTAACTAGGGTTGAGCGAAACGGGTCGAACATTTTCAAAAGTCGCCGACTTTTGGCGAAGTCGAGTTTCATGAAACCCGATCCGACCCCTGTGCGTGGTCGGCCATGCGGTACGCGACTTTCGCGCCAAAGTCGCGTTTCAATGACGCGAAAAGCGCCATTTCTCAGCCAATGAAGGTAAACGCAGAGTGTGGGCAGCGTGATGACATAGGTCCTGGTCCCCACCATCTTAGAGAAGGGCATTGCAGTGATTGGCTTGCTGTCTGCGGCGTCACAGGGGCTATAAAGGGGAGTTCCCGCCGACCGCCATGTTACTGCTGCTGATCTGAGCTTAGGGAGAGGTTGCTGCCGCTTCGTCAGAAGCAGGGATAGCGTTAGGCAGGGTCCATTAACCACAAAACCGCTTGTGCTGTAGCGATTTCCACTGCCCAACACCACCTTCGGTGTGCAGGGACAGTGGAAGCTCCTTTTTTTTTTTTTTTTCCTCAGCGCTGTAGCTCATTGGGCTGCCCTAGAAGGCTCCCTGATAGCTGCATTGCTGTGTGTACGCCGCTGTGCAAACCAACTGCTTTTTTCAAAGCACAAATCCTCTTGTTCCTTCCTTTCTGCACAGCTATCTTGTTTGTTTGTCCACACTTTTTATTTAATTTGTGCATCAGTCCACTCCTTATTGCTGCCTGCCATACCTGGCTGAGATTACTGCAGGGAGATAGTAATTGAAGGACAGTTCCTTTTTTTTTTTTTTTTGTGGGAGATTAAGATTGACATTTCTGCTAGAGTGCCATCTCTGTCTGTGTCATCTCTCACTCAGTGGCCCATAGAAAGCCTATTTATTTTTTTGCTTGATTTGGGTTCCAAAATCTACCAGAAAAAATCACAACATCAATCAGTGGGAGAAAAATATTGGCCTCAGGGCTTGTGTGCCACTCCTTACTCCTGTGTGTGCCATCTCTCACTCAGTGGGCCATAGAAAGCCTATTAATTTTTTTGCTTGATTTGGGTTCTAAATTCTACCTGAAAAAATCAATAAATCAATCAGTGGGAGATTAATATTGGCCTTTGGGCTTGTGTGCCAGTCCTACGCGTGCCATCTCTCTCTCAGATAGTGGGCCATAGAAAGCCTATTTTTTTATTATTTTATTGGGTTTATAAATTTTCCCTGGAAAAAAAAAAAAGTGGGAGATTAATATTGGCCTCTGGGCTTGTGTGCCAGTCCTGAGCGTGCCATCTCTCTCACAAATAGTGGGCCATAGAAAGCCTATTAATTTTTTTGCTTGATTTGGGTTCCAAAATCTACCAAAAAAAATCACTAAATCAATCAGTGGGAGATTAATATTGGCCTCTGGGCTTGTGTGCCACTCCTGACTCCTGTGTGCGTCCTCTCTCACTCAGTGGGCCCTACAAAGCCTTTTTTTTTTTCCTAAATTCTCCCTGAAACAATCATTTCATTTTATTTGTTTTATAAATTCTTCTGTGAAAAATAATTTTTTTTTAATTTTTTTTTTTTCTGAAGTCTCCCTTTTAAAAAAAACAAACACAAATCAGTGGGAGATAAATATTTACATTTGCGCTTCAGTGACAGTCCTGCGTGTGTGCCATCTCATTTGTTGCCAACAACAACAGAGTGTGTAACATTGTGGCTGATTTTCGTTGTGGTCTCACCCACCTGTAAAGGGGTAGCTAAATCATACTGAAGTTATAGCTCACCGTGTAAGTTGTGTGACAGCAACAAATACCGTTCGTTTGGTAACGTTTTTAAAACAATGAGGAAGTCTGGTGGAAGAGGTCGGGGCCGGGGCGTTCATTGTCAGCTGGTAATGAGGGTAGTGGTAGTGGTGGAGCATCAGGTGGTCGTGGGAAAAAAAATATTGCACCTAAGTCTGGAGCTGTGGAGCCAGGTTCGTCGTCTGGCTACACAAGGCCTCGAACCCTCCCTTTTCTGGGAGTAGGAAAACCGCTTTTAAAGCCGGAGCATCAAGAGCAAGTTTTGGCTTATCTTGCTGACTCAGCCTCTAGCTCTTTTGCCTCCTCTCGTGAAACTGGTAAAAGTAAAAGCAGCGCGTCGTTAGTGGATGTTCACGGTCAGGGACAAGTCGCTTCCTTGTCCTCTTCAGCAAAAACAACAACAGAGAAGAATGCAGCAGGCGACACAACGGGTTACTCCATGGAGCTCTTTACACATACCGTCCCTGGCTTAGAAAGTGAAGCAGTTAACAGTCCATACCCATTACAAGTTGAATCTGACATGGAGTGCACTGATGCACAACCACAGCCAGACTACTATGCTGGTCCTTTGACTCAGACCACAACATTGCCCTCGCAGGGTGCTGATCAAGAATCAGACCCTGATGAGACTATGTTGCCCCATCACGAACGCTATACCACCGACCGACACGGTGACACAGACGAAGTTGCACACGAGCTACAAGAAGAGGTAATAGATGACCCAGTTCTTGACCCCGATTGGCAGCCATTGGGGGAACAGGGTGCAGGCGGCAGCAGTTCTGAAGCGGAGGAGGAGGGGCCGCAGCAGGCATCAACATCGCAACAGGTTCCATCTGCCGGGCCCGTATCTTGGCCAAAACGCGTGGCAAAGTCAAAACCTGTTGGAGGACAGCGTGGCCATCCGGTTAAAGCTCAGTCTGCAATGCCTGAAAAGGTATCCGATGCTAGAAAGAGTGCAGTCTGGCATTTTTTTTAAACAACATCCAATTGATCAGCACAAAGTAATCTGTCAAAAATGTTCAACTACCTTAAGCAGAGGGCAGAATCTGAAAAGTCTCAATACAAGTTGCATGCATAGACATTTAACCACCATGCATTTGCAAGCTTGGACTAACTACCAAACGTCCCTTAAGGTTGTAGCACCCTCGGCCAATGAAGCTACTCATCAACGCAACATCCCTTCCGGCAGTGTAGGGCCACCATTTTCTGAACCACCTGCAGTATCTGTGCAGGTTTCTTTGCCAGGCCAAAGCAGTCAGGGTCAGGGAATCTCCAGTTTCGTAGTAGGAAACACTGCATCTAGGGCACCGGCGGCAACAATACCATCTCCCACTGTCTCTCAGTCTGCCATGTCCACCGGCACCCCCGCTAGTTCCACGATCTCCAGCTCTCCAGTCCAGCTCACCCTACATGAGACTATGGTTAGAAAAAGGAAGTACTTAGCCTCGCATCCGCGTACACAGGGTTTGAACGCCCACATAGCTAGACTAATCTCGTTAGAGATGATGCCCTACCGGTTAGTTGAAAGCGAAGCTTTCAAAGACCTGATGGACTACGCTGTACCACGCTACGAGCTACCCAGTCGACACTTTTTTTCCAGAAAAGCCATCCCAGCCCTCCACCAGCATGTTAAAGAGCGCATCGTCCATGCACTCAGGCAATCTGTGAGCACAAAGGTGCACCTGACAACAGATGCATGGACCAGTAGGCATGGCCAGGGACGTTACGTGTCCATCACGGCACACTGGGTAAATGTGGTGGATTCAGGGTCCACAGGGGACAGCAAGTTTGGGACAGTTCTGCCTAGCCCACGGTCTAGGAAACAGTTGGCTGTAGCCGTTCGCACCCCCTCCTCCTCCTCCTCGTCCTCCTGCAGAAGCGAGAGCTCGTCCACAGACCGCAGTCGCACAACCACTCCATCCGCAGCTGCCACTGTTGCACACCGGGTCTCCCATTATGGGGCAGCTACTGGCAAACGTCAGCAGGCTGTATTGGCTATGAAGTGTTTGGGCGACAACAGACACACCGCGGAAGTTCTGTCCGAGTTCTTGCAGCAAGAAACGCAGTCGTGGCTGGGCACTGTAGATCTTGAGGCAGGCAAGGTAGTGAGTGATAACGGAAGGAATTTCATGGCTGCCATCTCCCTTTCCCAACTGAAACACATTCCTTGCCTGGCTCACACCTTAAACCTGGTGGTGCAGTGCTTCCTGAAAAGTTATCCGGGGTTATCCGACCTGCTCCTCAAAGTGCGTGGACTTTGCGCACATATCCGCCGTTCGCCTGTACACTCCAGCCGTATGCAGACCTATCAGCGTTCTTTGAACCTTCCCCAGCATCGCCTAATCATAGACGTTGTTACAAGGTGGAACTCAACACTGCACATGCTTCAGAGACTGTGCGAATAGAGGCGGGCTGTTATGTTTTTGTGGGAGGATACACATACACGGGCAGGCAGTAGGATGGCAGACATGGAGTTGTCAGGTGTGCAGTGGTCGAAGATTCAAGACATGTGTCAAGTCCTTCAGTGTTTTGAGGAATGCACACGGCTGGTTAGTGCAGACAACGCCATAATAAGCATGAGCATCCCCCTAATGTGTCTGCTGATGCAAAGTTTGACGCACATAAAGGATCAGGCGTCTGCACCAGAGGAAGAGGAAAGCCTTGATGACAGTCAGCCATTGTCTGGTCAGGGCAGTGTACAGGACGAGGTAGCGGGCGAAGAGGAGGTGGAGGATGAGGAGGATGATGGGGATGAGTATATTTTTAATGAGGAAGCTTTCCCGGGGTCATTGGAAATTGGTGGCGTGGCAAGGGCGGGTTCTGGTTTTTTGAGGGACACAAGTGACGTAGATTTGCCTGCAACTGCCCCTCAACCAAGCACAACCGCAGATTTGACAACTGGAACTTTGGCCCACATGGCGGATTATGCCTTGCGTATCCTCAAAAGGGACACACGCATTACAAAAATGATGAACGATGACGATTACTGGTTGGCCTGCCTCCTTGATCCTCGCTATAAAGGCAAATTGCAAAATATTATGCCACATGAGAACTTGGAACTAATATTAGCAACAAAACAATCAACTCTTGTTGACCGTTTGCTTCTGGCATTCCCTGCACACAGCGCCCGTGATCGTTCTCACACGAGCTCCAGGGACCAGCAGACCAGAGGTGTTAGAGGGGCAGAAATCAGAAGTGGCGTTGGCCAGAGGGGTTTTCTGACCAGGTTGTGGAGTGATTTTGCTATGACCGCAGACAGGACAGGTACTGCAGCATCAATTCAAAGTGACAGGAGACAACATTTGTCCAGTATGGTTACAAACTATTTTTCATCCCTTATCGACGTTCTCCCTCAACCGTCATTCCCATTTGATTACTGGGCATCCAAATTAGACACCTGGCCAGAATTGGCAGAATATGCATTGCAGGAGCTTGCTTGCCCGGCAGCTAGTGTCCTATCAGAAAGAGTATTCAGTGCTGCAGGTTCAATACTAACTGAAAAAAGGACTCGTCTGGCTACCCAAAATGTAGATGATCTAACCTTCATTAAAATGAACCACAACTGGATTTCGAAATCTTTTGCCCCACCTTGCCCGGCTGACACCTAACTTTCCTATGAAAAGGTCTTGCCTGTGGACTCTTCTGAATGACTTTTCCAATCTCGTAATTTTCTGCACCTGATTGTCCAGCATACGACATGTTTACTCCTAACAAAATGGCCAAACTCCCCACACGGGGCCGTGGTATCGCCACTTTGCGCCAGCACCCGTGAGAGTGCTGTTTGTCTGAAGAGGTGGGTGTGCCCGCTTTTGGTCGACGGCACTGCCACTGGGTCCCTCATAGTACAATAAAGTGTCTCTGGCGGTGGTGGTGCGCACCCAACGTCAGACACACCATTGTAATATGAGGGGCCCTGGGCCTGTACCGCCGGCCACAAGACAGTTCCCCCCCCCAGCTCAAACAGTGCTCTACCACTAGCAAAATTATCTCTCACAGCTTCACCAATGTTTAGTCTATGCGCTGACATCCTTCAATGCCTGGCACTGACAATACCATTGTTTTGACATTTTTGTTATGTTAGGCCTTCGAAGCCTGTCTGCGGTCCGTTCTTTCTACAACTACTACACTGACCAGGCCACTGCTGGCCGTGTTCCCCTGGAACCAATTTAAACTTGCCTACAGCCAGCCCAATTTTGTTATGTTAGGCCTTCTTAGCCTGTCTGCCGTCACTCCTTCCACTAGACTTCCACTGACCAGACCACTGTTGCCCGTGTACCCCTGGAACCAATTTTAAATTGCCAACAGCCAAATGTTATTATGTTAGGCCTTTGATGCCTGTCTGCCGTCACTCCTTCCACTAGGCCTCCACTTACCTGTCAACTGCTGCCCGTGTTCCCCTGGAACCAATTTTAAATTGCCTACAGGCAGCCCAATTTATTATGTTAGGCCTTCGAAGCCTGTCTGCGGTCCCTCCTTCCACTAGGCCTCCACTGACCTGTCTACTGCTGCCCGTGTACCCCTTGAACCAACATCATAAAATAAAAAAAAAGTATTTTGCTTATAAAAAAGAAAATACTGGTGAGATATCAAATGCAGACATTTTAACATTAAAAACAAACACACAACTAAAATCTGGTACAGTACTAAAAATGGCCACCAGCTACAATTACTTTATCCTGCAAGTAGTTAACTGAAAGGTTTTTTAAATTGAAAACACAGATATGGCATCCACCGAGTGTTGTCCTGTCGCGTCTTCTTTATATTATTGCCGAGAAGATGCAAAACAATGAAAATAATAAAATCATTAATTACCAAAATAATAGAGAAAGTCAACACCACATTGCAAATAAACATTCATTCCAAATAAAGAAGCAGGGCGCGTCCGAGGGTGAGTATATACCTAATAAGAATATAATCACCCTCGGACGCGCAATGCTTATTTCCAACAGCCTTCCTTCCTAAGAATCAGCCCTTCCGTGGTGTAGAGAGACGTTGTGTTACACTTCAAGGTGTTCCCCAGGTTGTCTTTCCTGAGCTTCGATCTTCCGGCTCTCGTTTAGTAGTTCTTGGAAACTACACTGCATTAGGCCTTCAAATTGGGTATGGGGTGTAGAGAGAGGGTGTGTTACACTCCAAGGTGTTCCCCAGGTTGCCTTTCCTGAGCTTCGATCTTCCGGCTCTCGTTTAGTAGTTGTTGGAAACTACGCTGCATTAGGCCTTCAAATTGGGTATGGGGTGTAGAGAGAGGGTGTGTTACACTCCAAGGTGTTCCCCAGGTTGCCTTTCCTGAGCTTCGATCTTCCGGCTCTCGTTTAGTAGTTCTTGGAAACTACACTGCATTAGGCCTTCAAATTGGGTATGGGGTGTAGAGAGAGGGTGTGTTACACTCCAAGGTGTTCCCCAGGTTGCCTTTCCTGAGCTTCGATCTTCATGCTCTCGTTTAGTAGTTGTCGGAAACTACGCTGCATTAGGCCTACAAATTGGGTATGGGGTGTAGAGAGAGGGTTTGTTACACTCCAAGGTGTTCCCCAGGTTGCCTTTCCTGAGCTTCGATCTTCCGGCTCTCGTTTAGTAGTTGTTGGAAACTACGCTGCATTAGGCCTTCAAATTGGGTATGGGGTGTAGAGAGAGGGTGTGTTACACTCCAAGGTGTTCCCCAGGTTGCCTTTCCTGAGCTTCGATCTTCCGGCTCTCGTTTAGTAGTTCTTGGAAACTACACTGCATTAGGCCTTCAAATTGGGTATGGGGTGTAGAGAGAGGGTGTGTTACACTCCAAGGTGTTCCCCAGGTTGCCTTTCCTGAGCTTCGATATTCCGGCTCTCGTTTAGTAGTTGTTGGAAACTACACTGCATTAGGCCTACAAATTTGGTATGGGGGAAACATTGGCGCATCTGCGGTCCCTCCTTCCTCTAGGCCTCCACTGACCTGTCTACTGCTGCCCGTGTTCCCCTGGAACCAATTTTAAATTGCCTACAGGCAGCCCAATTTATTATGTTAGGGCTTCGAAGCCTGTCTGCGGTCCCTCCTTCCACTAGGCCTCCACTGACCGGTCTACTGCTGCCCGTGTACCCCTTGAACCAACATCATAAAATAAAAAAAAAAGTATTTTGCTTATAAAAAAGAAAATACTGGTGAGATATCAAATGCAGACATTTTAACATTAAAAACAAACACACAACTAAAATCTGGTACAGTACTAAAAATGGCCACCAGCTACAATTACTTTCTCCTGCAAGTAGTTAACTGAAAGGTTTTTTAAATTGAAAACACAGATATGGCATCCACCGAGTGTTGTCCTGTCGCGTCTTCTTTATATTATTGCCGAGAAGATGCAAAACAATGAAAATAATAAAATCATTAATTACCAAAATAATAGAGAAAGTCAACACCACATTGCAAATAAACATTCATTCCAAATAAAGAAGCAGGGCGCGTCCGAGGGTGAGTATATACCTAATAAGAATATAATCACCCTCGGATGCGCAATGCTTATTTCCAACAGCCTTCCTTCCTAAGAATCAGCCCTTCCGTGGTGTAGAGAGACGTTGTGTTACACTTCAAGGTGTTCCCCAGGTTGTCTTTCCTGAGCTTCGATCTTCCGGCTCTCGTTTAGTAGTTCTTGGAAACTACACTGCATTAGGCCTTCAAATTGGGTATGGGGTGTAGAGAGAGGGTGTGTTACACTCCAAGGTGTTCCCCAGGTTGCCTTTCCTGAGCTTCGATCTTCCGGCTCTCGTTTAGTAGTTGTTGGAAACTACGCTGCATTAGGCCTTCAAATTGGGTATGGGGTGTAGAGAGAGGGTGTGTTACACTCCAAGGTGTTCCCCAGGTTGCCTTTCCTGAGCTTCGATCTTCCGGCTCTCGTTTAGTAGTTCTTGGAAACTACACTGCATTAGGCCTTCAAATTGGGTATGGGGTGTAGAGAGAGGGTGTGTTACACTCCAAGGTGTTCCCCAGGTTGCCTTTCCTGAGCTTCGATCTTCCGGCTCTCGTTTAGTAGTTCTTGGAAACTACACTGCATTAGGCCTTCAAATTGGGTATGGGGTGGAGAGAGATGGTGTGTTACACTCCAAGGTGTTCCCCAGGTTTCCTTGCCATTGCTTCGGTCTTCCGACTCTCGTTTAGTAGTTGTAGAAAAGTACACTGCATTAGGCCTACAAAATGGGTATGGGGTGGAGAGAGATGGTGTGTTACACTCCAAGGTGTTCCCCAGGTTGCCTTTCCTGAGCTTCTATCTTCAGGCTCTCATTAAATTGTGGTTAAATGGAACAACTGCATTTGGCGTACTAGTTGGTTTGGGGCCTACTATCGGTGTCTGCCACTCCTTGCTGTTCTCCTGGTTTCCTGTCCTGAAATTCCATTTTCAGGCTCTCGTTAAGTAGTTGTTAATGTTAGACTGCATTTGGCCTACTAGTTGGGTTGGGGCCTACTATCGGTGTCTGCCACTCCTTGCTGTTCTCCTCCACTGAACAAAGCTGTGCCGCCTGTTTACTACGGTTGCCAATTTTGAACTGCATTTCGACTACTTACTGATTTGGCCCTACTCTCTGTGTCAGCCTCTCATTCCAGTTATCCTCCACTGCAATGCCCCCTGGTTATTCCTGTGTTACCAATTTTGAACTGCATTTAGCCCACTTTATTCTTTGGGCCTATATCTGTGTTTCCACTTCATCGTGCCCATTGCCCAGCCAGTGATAGATGAGTCTGCTGGTACATTGACCCATAACGCAACATTCCCCGTGCATGCTACACAACAACATTGTGACCCTGCTGAAAGTCAGGTTGCTCTTCCCGCATACCATACCACCTTACACGGGGACAAAGAGGAAGGTGCAGATGAAAGTGCAGGTTCCTTCATCAGGTGGGGGGAGGAATACTAGTTGGCGACGTCACTGGCACAGGGCCTCTCATAGTACGCAAAAGTGTTGCTGCCGGTGGGAGGCGCCCCCGCCGTGCAAACACACCGCTGTACTTTGAGGGGCCCTGTGCCAGTGCCAATGCCAACAAGTGGGCCCCCCCTGCTTGCTCAGGATCACAGCACTTGCAAAGTTGAAATACTTACCTCTCCCTGCTCCACTGCCGTGACGTGGTCCAGATTTCCTGGGCCCACTAATTACTTGAACCAGCCCTACCCCACACAACTTTAGCCAAATGACCCCCAATTTCAAATGCCTTCCAATTATTATAAGGTAAATTACGCTTGACAAGCTTCATTAAGAAGAATGGATGGTTTTGACATTAAAATGGGCACTCTAGGTGTTTTCCTGGCCCCCACTCACTGCCGACTATGCTGCCCCATTGACTTGCATTGGGTTTCGTGTTTCGGTCGATCCCGACTTTTCGCCATAATCGGCCGATTTCACTCGACCCGACTTTTGAGATAGTCGGGTTTCGCGAAACCCGGCTCGACTCTAAAAAGGTCAAGGTCGCTCAACTCTAATATTAACATATCGTATATTGGCATGCATCTTGTTTAGATAGCCTAATCAAACTGACAGGTTCCCTCTAAACACTAGATCAACTGATTGCTACAAATTCGGCCCTTGCTTTAGTCTAGCTACAGCAGGTTTTAAACAAAGTGTGGCCCTGGGTACAAACTAAACATGGGCCTCAACTTTTAACATATTGCAACATCATACAGCAATATCTAGGGAGCATTTACAAGAGCCGATTTCAGACTGCTAGATGAGCGCCAATTAATGATATTCGAGTCGTTTAGCGCTTGTATATACAGGCTGACCGGACAGAATGATTGTTGATACATCATTCTGTTCTTATGTAGCACCGTGTTTTCAACAGGATATATCCTGTTTACACTGGGGGATACACTGCCAAAAATGATGGATTAATATCTGAAAGGCTATCAGTCTGTGGTCATTTTTGGCTGTTATTTCCTGGTAAAATTGCCATTTTTCCCACCTAAATTAAGGACACTATTCTAGCGATGTAAGCGCCAGGTCTCCAAAGGCTCACATGACATTGTTCTGCCACGTGAGTCCTGCAGCCAATCAGCAGCCACTTTTGGGCTACTGCGCTCTCACTTCTTCTGTTAGTCTGATATTTATCTCAGGTAAGTGAGAGCGCAGTAGCCCAATAACATCCAGTGATAGGCTGTAGGGCTCATGTTGCATGACAATGCAATGTTAACCATGGCAGACCCGGTGCTTACACTACTGGAACAGCGTTGATGCGAGAGGTGGGTATTGTTTTTTATTATTTTACAAGGATTACTTGATTTAAACAAGGGTTGTCCAGGTCCTTTAATAACGATTAATATCCAGTGAGCCCTCTTGTGGTGCAAGATGACATGAAAGTTATTTTCAAGGAATGAAACCTTCATCGGATTTGGAATTAAGATTAGTATTATCATTTGATATTCTCTGTTATTTGTAATATAATACTACAAATATAGATTGTTGTGTTTTGCTAACAGAATTAACATAGCTTATAATGCATAATGCCGCAGACACTGCAGCTGTCCATAGCATGACTGTATCAGACTGATGACGTACGTATTGATCCTATTAAATGTCAGCATACGCTGACACAGGATCGCAGCCTACTCTGCCTCATAATAATTCCTCTTGCAGGTCTAAGTTCCAGTGTGAGCGAGTAGAAGTAATACTGCTTTTCCTTTTTTCAAAGGCTATTTAATCTGTTTTACTCCTCAGTGTCAGCAGAATAAGTGAGAATAAATAGGTTTCTCAATTGAATTGCATCAGCTCATTGCAAATTCATCGTTTGGAGATCTGGAAGGAGTATAGAGGTGGCTATGTCCAGAAGGCTAGAGATACATCTACTGCCATTCTTTTTTTTTAAATAATCTCCTACTGTATATTATCAAAATACATGTACAGTACATCAAGACCAAAACCATACTCTGTATCACTAGGAAACGCATATTATTTCTAATTATGGGGTTCTGCGCTTCCTAGTTCCTAAAATCTCCATATATTTACATGCATATCCATTGGATTTTTAAGTTTATTTTCCTCTAATAAATGAAAACACTGGTACTCCAGAAAAATTACCCCTTAATGACACAGTTTGCCCACACAGCTGCTTCCCTAGATGAAGGTCTCTGTTCTGAACATACTTGCCAACACTCCTGGATTGTCTGGGAGTGTCACTAAGTGCAACACATTGGAAGAGGGGAAATGCGCAAATGCTAGGTAAATGGGGGGGGTGGAAACCCCTAGGCAGATTTAATAGCCCCCTGCCTTCTTTACCGTCCCTATATTGCCTTCTCTACCGTCCCTATACTGGTTCCACACCAATCGCAGAGCAGGAACCTAAGGCTTTGCGCCCACGTTGCATTTTTTATGCATTTCCGCTGCATTTTTGCAGCAGCGGAAATGCTTAAAAACCGCATTCCCATGCAATCCTTTGGGATTCCACAGTTGCTGTGCCAATGCTGCAGATTGTCCCGCTGCGGAATCGCATGTAGTGTTAAAATCCGCAGCATGTTCACTATTTCTGCGGAATCGCGGCGATTCCGCTGCCATAGGATTGCATTGAAACGCTCACTTTATGCATGTGGCTATGCCCACCATGCGTAAAGTGAGCACTTCATGTGCGGATGGTACCCAGGGTCTGGAGGAGAGGAGACTCTCCTCCAGGCCCTGGGTGCCAAATTCCTGTAAAAAAAAAAGAAGTAAAATAAAAAATAGGGATATACTTACCTTCTAATGGCCCCCGGCTCTCAGCAGTGCATGTGGCAGCTTCCATTCCCAGGGATGCATTGCGCAAATCACCTGAGATGACGTGACATCACAAAGGTCCTTCGCGCAAAGCAGCCTTGGGAACGGAATGTACCAGGAGAACTGCTGAGGAGATCAGGGGCCTTTGGAAGGTGAGAATAACCATATTTTTTAATTTTTTTTAACATTCTATCTTTTACTATTGATGCTGCATAGGCAGCATCAATAGTAAAAAGTTGGTCACACTTGTCAAGCACTATGCTTCACAAGTGTGACCAACCTGTCAATTACTTTTCCAAGTGATGCTTCAAATTGCTTGGAAAAGCGCAAGCATTCTGCAAGCTAAAAACGCTTGCAAAACTCTTATGTTTTGTGGGAAAATGCATGCGAATTCCGTATGCATTTAACCCACGTCAGGGAGTTGCGGACATGCTGCGGACATTTCTGCAGCATATCTGCGACATGGGCACATAGCCTAAGCCCTGTATATCCCTAGAGCTAAGCCCTGAATAGGGAAGGAGGGGATGATAACTGGTTAGTACCCACTGCACACTAAAGAGAAGAAGGGAGAAAAACAGGGGGAAGCAACTAATCTTGAGCAGACTCAGAGGTAACACAAAATGTCCTCCAACAGCAGCAGAGAGGAAGTAAACTGACTGCTATAGCTCCAAGCCTTCACAAGGGTAAAATGTGAATATCACCGGCGACTCCCTGAAGCAGTCTGTGAGTCTATAAACACCCAGGTCCAGGTGTGTCAATTAGAGCCGGAGGGAGGTTGTCACTGGGTCAAAATGTCAGAAGGATTAAGAAGGTGTCCTCAATGCCAAATGCAGAGACCTTCTGCAGCCAAATGCAAAGCGACAGTCTGTAGCAATTGACACACCTGTGATAGGGAGGCTCCCAAGAGAAGTCACCCCAAGTTTGTAAAATAAGAAATAGGGAAATATAATGCATTGCATCTAGCATGCTGTGGCCTTTGTTATTTTACGCTTAGACAGTACCCTAAGATTTAAGGTTTACTTACCTTTTGTATTGATCGACAGCTTTGCAGTAGTTCAAAATATTTTGAATTGAGAGACCTCAGTGGTTGATACCTTTTAATGGCTAACTGAAAAATGCATAGTCATCTTTATAGTGTGTGACATCATGTAAGGAATGGCTTTATGTACCGTAACTTGAAGACAATAAGAAACATATTGCATCTATCTATTGGCATGTAGTATCTGCCAAATGTTCCCTTTGGCAAGTGCTCCTCGTGGAATACTCCATTAATATGTGTTAGGAAAACACTCTAGTAGGCAATATGCAGTCTCATAGCTCAAAAAAAGGGTTTAATGGAACACTGTCTGTTAGCAAAATGACAAGAAATGTTTAGAATCACTTCATATAGATGTATTCTGATTCTTATGATGGATATATTAATAATCAAAAGCAAGACCAGAATTCACAATATTGCACTGGCGTGATGCCTCTTGTACTTGCCAACTCTTCTGAACATAGAGTTGGGAAATCTCGAGGTTGCTTTAGAAGCCTCCCAGAAAGTAATGTTTTCTTTCCTCTAATGCCGGACACAGGTGCTCATAAAAGAAAGAATGAAGGAACTTCTGCGCGAAAATCGGCAGCATACTTAGATACAGTTTAGACCTATGATAAAGTCATGGTTTAATCACAGAAAGATACCGATACAATTTAGTTTCTCAGGCAATCATTTGTAATCTAAAACTATATTTAGTAAGTCAATATCATTAGTTTTCACACTATCGATTTTTAGTTTACGATCAATTGATTCATTAATTCATCTAATCATTAATGTTCTTCTTTTTCCTAATTTTTTTACCTTTTGTTAGTATAAAGTCAACATATACAGTGGGGAAAATAAGTATTTAATACGCTGTCGATTTTGCACGTTTTTTCACCTACAAAGAATGGAGAGGTCTGTAATTTTTATTGTAGGTACACTTCAACTGTGAGAGACAGAAAATCTACAAAATCACATTGTATACATTGTTATGATCAGGTGACCTTGGAGCAGCATGAAAACTTTCACTGGAGTAGGTGGTAACTATACTGACCGCAAACCCTGATCTTATCACTGCAACTAGAAGTAGCCGTGGGGTGTGCCTAACAAAACCTAGACACCTCGACACAGCCGGAGGACTAAATACCCCTATAGATGGAAATAGGAATTTCTACCTTGCCTCAGAGCAGAACCCCAAAGGATAGGCAGCCCCCCACAAATATATTGACTGTGAGTAGTAGAGGAAAAGACACACGTAGGCAGAAAACAGGATTTAGCAAATGAGGCACACACTAGCTAAATAGGAAAGGATAGGACAGGATACTAAGCGGTCAGTATTAAAAAATCCTTCCAAAAATATCCACAGCAGAAAATACAAAAACTCCACCATCTAACTAAAGATGTGGAGCGTATATCTGCATCTCCAGAGAATCCAACAAGACCGAGAAAACACTGACAGTCTAAGCTGGACAAGAGAAAAACAAATGAATAGCACAGAATATAAGCACACTGCATGTGTGCCACTGAAACAAAAACCAGACACTTATCTTTGCTGAATTGACAGCTGAGCAGGAGTAGCCAGAAAGTGATCCAACACTTCAGAAGAAACATTGACAACTGGAAAGGGCTAATGAATCCTGCACACTTAAATATCCCAGTCAGAACAGCAATCAGCAGATACACCTGGCCAGGACTGTGACTCAGAGACAACTGCATTCCCACCTACAACCACTGGAGGGAACCCAAAAGCAGAATTCACAACAGTACCCCCCCCTTGAGGAGGGGTCACCGAACCCTCACCAGGGCCTCCAGGATGATCAGGATGAGCCAGATGAAAAGCACGGACCAAATCAGCAGCATGGACATCAGAGGCAAAAACCCAAGAATTATCCTCCTGGCCATAACTCTTCCATTTGACAAGGTACTGAAGCCTCCACCTCGAAAAATGAGAATCCAAAATCTTCTCAACCACATACTCCAACTCACCATCAACCAACACAGGGGCCGGAGGATCAACAGAGGGAACAACGGGCACCACATATTTCCGCAATAAAGATCTATGGAAGACATTATGGATAGCAAAAGAGGCCGGAAGTGCCAAACGAAAAGACACTGGATTAATAATCTCAGAAATCTTATAAGGGCCAATAAACCGAGGCTTAAACTTAGGGGAAGAAAGCTTCATAGGAACATGGCGGGAAGACAACCAGACCAGATCCCCAACCCAAAGCCGGGAACCAACACACCGACGACAGTTAGCAAAACGTTGAGCCTCCTCCTGAGACAACACCAAATTGTCCACCACATGAGCCCAAATCTGCTGCAACCTGTCAACCACAGAATCCACACCAGGACAGTCAGAAGGCTCAACCTGCCCAGAAGAAAAACGAGGATGAAAACCAAAATTACAAAAGAAAGGCGAAACCAAAGTAGCCGAACTAGCCCGATTATTAAGGGCAAACTCGGCCAATGGCAAGAAGGCCACCCAATCATCCTGATCAGCAGACACAAAGCATCTCAAATAGGTTTTCAAAGTCTGATTAGTTCGCTCGGTCTGGCCATTTGTCTGAGGATGAAATGCAGAAGAAAAAGACAAATCAATGCCCAGCCTAGCACAAAAGGCCCGCCAAAACCTAGAAACAAACTGGGAACCTCTGTCGGACACAATATTCTCCGGAATCCCATGCAAACGAACCACATGCTGAAAAAACAACGGAACCAAATCTGAAGAGGAAGGCAATTTAGGCAAAGGCACCAAATGAACCATCTTAGAGAACCGGTCACAAACAACCCAGATAACAGACATTTTCTGGGAGACCGGAGATCAGAAATAAAATCCATCAAAATATGCGTCCAGGGCCTCTCAGGGACTGGCAATGGCAAAAGCAACCCACTAGCACTGGAACAACAAGGCTTGGCCCGCGCACAAGTCCCACAGGACTGCACAAAAAAACGCACATCACGCGACAAAGAAGGCCACCAAAAGGACCTACCAAACAAGTCTCTGGTACCAAAAATGCCAGGATGACCAGCCAACACGGAACAGTGAACCTCAGAAATCACTCTACTAGTCCATCTGTCAGGAACAAACAGTTTCTACACACAGGACAGCGGTCAGGTTTGTCAGCCTGAAATTCCTGAAGAACCCGTCGTAAATCAGGGGAAATGGCAGAAAGGACCACCCCTTCTTTCAGAATACCGACCGGTTCTAAGACCTCAGGAGAATCAGGCAAAAAACTCCTAGAGAGGGCATCAGCCTTAATATTCTTAGAACCTGGAAGGTACGAGACCACGAAATCAAAACGGGAAAAAAACAAGGACCATCGAGCCTGTCTAGGATTCAGCCGTTTGGCAGACTCGAGGTACATAAGATTCTTATGATCGGTCAAGACCACAATACGGTGCTTAGCTCCCTCAAGCCAATGTCGCCACTCCTCAAACGCCCACTTCATAGCCAACAACTACCGATTGCCGACATCATAATTGCGTTCAGCAGGCGAAAACTTACGGGAAAAGAAGGCACACGGTTTCATCAAGGAACCAACAGGATCCCTCTGAGACAAAACGGCCCCTGCCCCAATCTCAGAAGCGTCAACCTCAACCTGAAATGGAAGAGAAACGTCCGGTTGGCGCAACACCGGAGCAGAAGTAAATCGACGTTTAAGCTCCTGAAAGGCAGAGACAGCCGCAGAGGACCAATTTGCCACAGCGCCTTTCTTCGTCAAATCGGTCAAGGGTTTAACCACACTGAAAAAATTAGCAATGAAACGGCGATAAAAATTTGCAAAACCCAAAAATTTCTGAAGGCTCTTCACGGATGTGGGCTGAATCCAATCATGAATGGCCTGAACCTTAACCGGATCCATCTCTATAGACGAGGGAGAAAAAATAAAGCCCAAAAAAGAAACCTTCTGCACCCCAAAGAGACTTAGATCCTTTCACAAACAAAGCATTGTCACAAAGGATCTGAAATACCATCCTGACCTGTTGCACATGAGACTCCCAATCATCTGAAAAAATCTAAATATCGTCCAAATATATAATCAATAATTTATCAAGATAAGTCCGGAAGATATCATGCATGAAGGACTGAAAAACAGATGGAGCATTAGAGAGTCCGAATGGCATCACAAGGTATTCAAAATGGCCTTCAGGCGTGTTAAACGCAGTTTTCCATTCATCACCCTGCTTAATACAAACAAGATTATATGCCCCCCGAAGGTCAATCTTCGTAAACCAACTAGCTCCCTTAATCCTAGCAAACAAATCGGAAAGCAAAGGTAAAGGGTATTGAAACTTGACTGTGATCGTATTCAAGAGGCCATAATCAATAGAGGGTCTCAAGGAACCATTTTTTTTAGCAACAAAAAAGAACCCCGCTCCCAACGGTGAAGAAGATGGCTGAATATGCCCTTTCTCCAAAGACTCCTTAATATAGCTCCACATGGCGGTATGTTCAGGCACAGACAGGTTGAAAAGTCGACCCTTAGGAAACTTACAGCCTGGAATCAAGTCAATAGCACAATCGCAGTCCCTGTGCGGTGGAAGGAAACTGGACTTGGGCTCATCGAATACATCCTGAAAATCAGACAAAAACTCTGGAATTTCAGAAGGGGAAGAAGGGGAGATTGACATCAAAGGAACATTATTATGAACCCCCTGACAACCCCAACTAGTCACAGACATGGACTTCCAATCCAACACAGGATTATGTACCTGCAACCACGGAAAACCCAGCACGATAGCATCATGCAAATTATGCAACACCAGAAATTGACAATCTTCCTGATGGACTGGCGCCATGCGCATGGTAACCTGTGTCCAAAACTGGGGTTTATTTTTAGCCAAGGGTGTAGCATCAATGCCCCTTAAAGGAATAGGGTTCTGCAAAGGCTGCAAGGGAAAACCACAACGCTTGGCAAACTCGAAGTCCATTAAGTTCAAGGCGGTGCCTGAATCCACAAACGCCATGACAGAAAATGATGACAATGAGCAGATCAAGGACACAGATAATAAAAATTTAGGTTGTACAGTACTAATGGTAATTGAACTGGCAATCCTCTTTGTCTGCTTAGGACAGACAGAAATGACATGAGAAGCGTCACCACAATAATAACACAACCTATTCTGACGTCTGAAACCTTGTCGTTCCGTTCTAGACAGAATCCTATCACACTGCAGTGGCTCAGGAATTTGCTCTGAGGATAACGCCACAGCGCGCACAGTTCTGCGCTCCCGCAAGCGCCGGTCAATCTGAATGGCCAGAGACATAGAATCACTCAGACCGGAAGGCGTGGGAAACCCCACCATGACATCTTTAACAGATTCAGAAAGACCCTTTCTGAAAATTGCCGCCAAAGCATCATTATTCCATTTAGTCAACACCGACCATTTTCTGAATTTCTGACAATACAATTCTGCCGCCTCTTGACCCTGAGACAGGGCCAACAAGGTCTTTTCATCTTGATCCACAGAATTAGGTTCATCATATAACAATCCCAAGGCCTGAAAAAAGTAGTCTACATCAAGCAAAGCCGGATTCCCAGATTCCAGGGAAAATGCCCAATCCTGCGGGTCGCCACGCAGCAGGGAAATGACAATTTTTACTCGCTGAATGGAATCACCGGAGGATTGAGGTCTCAAAGCAAAAAACAGTTTACAGTTGTTTTTAAAACTCAAAAATTTGGACCTGTCACCAAAAAACAAATCAGGAGTAGGAATCTTCGGTTCTAAAACAGGAGTCTGAACAATATAATCAGAAATACCCTGTACCCGAGCAGCAAGCTGGTCTACACGAGAAGCCAATTCCTGAACATTCATGCTAGCACAAGGCTCTTCAGCCACCCAGAGATTAAGAGGGAGAAGACAAAGTAGACTGAAGAAAAAAAATGGCTCAAGACCTTTCTTCCCTTCTTCTGAGATGCATTTAACTCATTATTGGCCAGTTGTACTGTTATGATCAGGTGACCTTGGAGCAGCATGAAAACTTTCACTGGAGTAGGTGGTAACTATACTGACCGCAAAGCCTGATCTTATCACCGCAACTAGAAGTAGCCGTGGGGTGTGCCTAACAAAACCTAGACACCTCGACACAGCCGGAGGACTAAAAACCCCTATAGATGGAAATAGGAATTTCTACCTTGCCTCAGAGCAGAACCCCAAAGGATAGGCAGCCTCCCACAAATATTGACTGTGAGTAGTAGAGGAAAAGACACACATAGGCAGAAAACAGGATTTAGCAAATGAGGCACACACTAGCTAAATAGGAAAGGATAGGACAGGATATGAAAAAATCCTTCCAAAAATATCCACAGCAGAAAATACAAAAACTCCACCATCTAAAGATGTGGAGCATATATCTGCATCTCCAGAGAATCCAACAAGACCGAGAAAACACTGACACAGTCTAAGCTGGACAAGAAAAAAACAAATGAATAGCACAGAATATAAGCACACTGCATGTGTGCCACTGAAACAAAAACCAGACACTTATCTTTGCTGAATTGACAGCTGAGCAGGAGAAGCCAGAAAGTGATCAAACACTTCAGAAGAAACATTGACAACTGGAAAGGGCTAATGAATCCTGCACACTTAAATATCTGTTGTGAATTCAGCTTTTGGGCTCCCTCCAGTGGTTGTAGAGGGTAATGCAGTTGTGCCTGGACTGCAGGATTGGACAGGTGTATCTACTAATCGCAAAACTGACTGGGGTATATAGCTTTGCAGGACTCTTTAGTCCCTTCCAGTTGTCCATTGTTTTTGGAGGATTCACTTCCCTGCTGGTCTCTCCAGTTTGCTGTGCTTTTTTACAAAGATAAGTCCTGGCTTTGTTTTTGCTGTCCACCTGCTGTGGACCTTATAGTTCTGTGCATATTCATGTTTTTGTCTTGTCCAGCTTTGTCTGTGAAGGATTTTTTGCAGCCAAGCTGTGTCTCTGGAGATACAGATATACCCTCCATGTCTTTAGTCAGATGTGGTGATCTGTATTTTCTGTGGTGGATATTTTCTAGTGTTTTAATACTGACCGCATAGTACTCTGTTCTATTCTTTCTTTTTAGCTAGTATGGCCTCCTATGCTAAAATCTGATTTCATATCTGCGTATGTTATTTCCCTCTCCTCTCACCGTCAATATTTGTGGGGGCTATCTATCCTTTGGGGATTTTCTCTGAGGCAAGATAGGTTTCCTGTTTCTGTCTTTAGGGGAAGTTAGTTCTGAGGCTGTGCCGAGGGGTCTAGGGAGTGTTAGGTACCCCCCCACGGCTACTTCTAGTTGTGCTGCTAGGTTCAGGGTTTGCGGTCAGTACAGGGACCACCTTCTCCAGAGTCCGTCTCATGCTGCTCCTAGGCCACCAGAACATAACAAATATCCCAGTCAGAACAGCAATCAGCAAATACACCTGGCCAGGACTGTGACTCAGAGACAACTGCATTCCCACCTACAACCACTGGAGGGAACCCAAGAGCAGAATTCATAACAATACATAGTTAATTTTCATTTTATTGCTTTAAATAATTATTTGATACAATAGAAATACAGAACTTAATATTTGGTACAGAAACCCTTGTTTGCCGTTACAGATGTCAGACATTACCTTTAGTTCTTAACCAAGTTTGCACACAGTGCAGCAGGGATTTTGGCTCACTCCTCCATACAGATCTTCTCCAGATCATTCAAATTTCGAGGCTATAGCTAGGCAACATTAAGTTTCAGCTCCCTCCAAAGATTTTATATTGGGTTCAGGTCTGGAGACTGGCTATGCCACTCAAAGAATTTGAAATGCTTCTTACAATACCACTACTTAGTTGCCCTTCCTGTGTGCTTTGGTTCATTGTCATGCTGGAAGACCCAGCCACGACCCATCTTCAATGCTTTTACTGAAGTAAGGATGTTGTTGGGCAAAATCTCACTATACATGACCCCACCCATCCTCCCTTCAATACAATGCAGTCATCCTGTCCCCTTTGCAGAAAAGCATCCCCCAATTATGATGTTTCCCCCACTATGCTTCACTGTTGGAATGGTTTTCTTGAGGTTTTACTTGTCCTTCTTTGCCAAACACGGCAACTGGAGTTGATACTAAAGTTATATTTGGGTCTCTTCTGATCACATGACCTTCTCCCATGCCTCCTCTGGATCTTACAAATAATCATTGGTGAACTTCAAACAGACCTTGACATATGCTGATGTTATCAGGGAGACCCAGCATGCCCTGCAGGATTTTAATCCATGACGGCGTAGTGTGTTACTAACGGTAATGTTGGGGAGACTGTCGTCCTAGTTCTCTTCAGGTCATTGACCACTTGCTCTCTTGTAGTTCAGGGCTAATTCCTGACCTTTTTCAGAATCATCATTATCACACGAGATGATATCTTGCATAGAGCCCCAGACTGAGGAAGATTGAAAGTAATCTTGTGTTTCTTCCACTTTCTAATAATTGTGCCAACAGTTTTGGCCTTCTCACTAAGCTGCTTGCCTATTGTCCTGTAGCCCATCCCAGCCTTGTGTAGGTCTACAAGTCGTGATAGACTCTTAAATGTATCTGACAAAATTAAAAGCCACTCGTCAAAAGGCCAGAATCAAAAAAAGATAAAACTAGAGTGTTTTAGGCTTATAAAGGTACATCCCTGTATATCCCTAGATATAGATTGATACAAAAGACACACAATAAAATTCCATGCAGGAGTTAAAAAGACAAACAAACAAGAGGTAACTAGCAAAAAAGGGTTAACATCCATGCAGGTGGGCACTGGAGGTAAGGTGAGTCAGAGAAAACGTATTTAAAGTAACATGCCCATGTCTGCCATTATGGTCATTAAGCCTCCTCTACAAATAATCCCTACCATACTCCAAGGTTATCAAAAATCACAAAAAGTTATCTGTACCCATGCTGCTGAAGAAAGCCCCCAGTGGACATGCAAGTGCAGAAATCCCCAGCGCACATTTTGCGTGTTGATGCTTCGCTTTCTTTCCCCTTGAGAAAGCGAGGTATCAACACGCCAAATGTTTGTTGGTGATTTCTGCACTTACATGTGCACTGGGGGCTCTTTTCAGCAGCATGGGTAAGGATTAGTGATGAGCAAGTATACTCGTTTCCCGAGCACACTCAGGTGGTCTCCCGAGTATTTGTGCGTGCTCGGAAATTTAGTTTTTGTCTACGCAGCTGCATGATTTACGGCTGCTAGCCAGCCTGAGTACATGTGGGGGTTGCCTGGTTGCTAGGAAATCCCCACATGTATTCAAGTTGTCTAGCAGCCACAAATCATGCTGCTGAGACAACAAAAACTAAATCTCCGGGAACTCACAAATACTCGTAGACCACCTGAGCAACGAGTATACTCGCTTATCACTAGTAAGGATTACTTTTTGTGATTTTTTATAACCTTAGAGTATGGATTATTGGTAGAGGAGGTTTAACCCCTTAAGGACCAGGGGTACTTCCATTTTTGCATCTCAATTTTTTGCTCCCCTTCTTCCCACAGCCATGACTTGTTTATATTTCCGTCAATGTGGCGGTGTGAGGACTTGTTTTTTGTGGGATGAGTTGTACTTTTGAATAGTACCATTGATTTTACCATATCATGTACTGGAAAAAAAATTCCAAATGCGGTGAAATTGCAAAAATGCAATTCCACAATTGTTTTTTGGATTTTTTTTTACCATGTTCACTAAATGCTAAAATTGACCTGCCAATATGATTCTTCAAAAGTCATTATGATTTCATAGACACCAAGCATGTCTAGGTTCTTTTTTATTTAAGCGGTGAAAAAAACCCCAAAGTTTGTAAAAAAAAAATGTTGCCATTTTCTTGGACGCGTAGCGTTCGGATGAGGGCTTCTTTTTTGCGCGCCAATCAGATGTTTTTATTGATACCATTTTGGTGTGTGTACAATTTTTTGATCGCCCGTTATTGCATTTTATTGCAATGTTGCAGTGACCAAAAAAACGTAATTCTGGTGGTTCTATTTTTTTCTCGCTATGCCATTTACCGATTGGATTAATTCTTTTTATACATTGATAGATCGGGCAATTATGAATGCGGCAATACCAAATATGTGCATATTTTTTTTTTTATTGTTTTATTTTGAATGGGGCGAATGGGGGGGGGGTGATTTAAACTTTATTTTTATATTTTTTTTATATTTTTAAAAACATTTTATTTTTACTTTTTACTCCAAGGGAGACTAGAAGCTGCGATCGTCCAATCGCTTGTACATAGAACAGGGCTGCAGCCCTGCTTTATGTAGCAGAAATGCTCACTTGCTAGGAGCGACGACCACTGGGCGGCGCTCATAGCTATCCGGCTATGACAATCACAGGGGTCTCCTTCATACCTCAGGTTGTCATGTCAACCCATCGGTGACCAGCAGCGGACTGGAGCACCTTGGGCCCACCAGAGAAAATCATTCTTGGGGCCCAATATGTAGCTACATAGAAATAAATACAAGAACACCATTTGTGTGGTAAAACACGCTAATATCAGGGTATAATATATGGTAGTACATGTCTTAATTATGTAGCAGGGGTTGGGGTAGAATAATAGAGGGGTAGCCTCTCTCATAGAATATAATGTACCCCCCTCATAAAATATAATGCAGCCCCCTCTCATAGAATATAATACAGCATCCCACGAAATATAATGCAGCCCCCTCAGGTATAACGCAGTCCCCACCATGGAATATAATGTAGTACCCTCAGAGTATAGTGCAGCCCCCTTCATATAGTATAATGCAGCCCACCACAGAATATAATGCAGCCCCCCATAGAGTACACTGTAGCCCCCTCATTGGGCATAATGCTGCCCCCTCATATAGTATGATGTAGCCCCCAGAATATAATGTAGTTCCCGCATAGAGTATTCTGTAGCCCCCTCATATAGTAATATGTAGCCCCCAGAATATAATGTAGTCCCCTGAGAATAATGCAATCCCCCCACAGAATATAATGTAGTCCCCTCATAAAGTATAATGCAGCCCCTCTCCACCACATCATTGTCCTCATCACCACCTAATTCATTGACATCACCTCCATCATTGCCTCCCCCACCATCATTACCCATCACCGCCATCATTGCCTCCCCCCACCATTATTGCCTTCCCCCACCATCATTGCCCATCACCTCTATCATTGCCTCCCCCACCATCATTGCCTATCACTGCCATCATTGCCTCCACATCATCGTTGACCATCACCTCCATCATTGCCTACCCCACATCATTGCCCATCACCTCCATCATTGTCTCCCCCACCGCCATCATTGCCCATCACCTGCATCTTTGCCTCCCCCACCATCATCATTTTCCATCACCTGCATCATTGCCTCCCCCACCATCATTGCCTATCACCGCCATCATTGCCTCCCCCCACCATCATTGCCCATCACCTCATCATTGCCTCCCCCCACCAATATCATTGTCCTTCACCACCACCCCTCTCTCACACACACAAAGCACCACATCACTCTCTCTCTCACACACACACACAAAGCACCGCACCTCATACACACACAGTCACACGTAGGCACACAGACACACAGCACAGCTCACCTCCCTGCAGCAGCACATCCCAGCAGCCTCTTCCTTGCTGCCAGCTTTCTGTCTGAGACAGCACGCTGGATGATGACATCATCTAGCTGGGCTGTCTGCTCAGACAGGAAGCAGGACACCGGGATATGCTGCACTGTGTGTCTGTGTGCCTGCCTGTGTGTATGTGGCGTGGTGCGTTGTGTGTGCGTGTGTGTGGTGCGGTGGTGAGGCTTTACATGCGGGCAGTGTTAGCTGCAGCCTGCAGCTAACGCTGCCTGCTTTTAAAGAGACATGGTATGCACGCCTCTCCACACCCACAGGGGCATGGGGAAGCGTGAATATTCATTTTGCTTTAGCAGTGGGGACAGGATCAGGCCCTTGACTCAGGGGCTCCATAGCCATTGGCTGGGGGCCCATGAAGCAGTGGGGGGTCCTTGAAGCATTGGGGGCTCTAGGTAGCTGCTGGCCAGCATGCCAGCAGATGTCAGTGCAGGGGCCCACCGGAGAATCCTCTTGTTCTCCGGTGGGCCAGTCCGAGCCTGTCGGTGACCCACGGTCCTGTGATAGGGCACCGATGGGCAGGGTTAATTACATGCTTTCTGCGTGTGCATGTTAAATGCTGCTGTCAGAGTTTGACAGTGGCATTTAACATGTTAACAGTTGAGGGTAGATTGCAATTCCACCTGCGGTTGTTAGGGGCACATGACAGCTGATCAGAGCAGCTGTCATGTGCCAGAAAAGGTGCGGGCTCATCTACAGAGCCTGCACCAAACAGGGGGAGGCATCCAATGTCGGATATATCCATAATTGGACATCAAGGGGTTAATGGCAGACATGAACATATTACTTTAAATACTTTTCCTCTGACTCACCCTACCAGCATCCACCTGCATGGATGTTAACCTCTTTTGTGCTAGTTACCACTTGTTTGTTTGTCTTTTTTAACCCCTGTGGGTAATTTTAATGTGTCTTTTGTATCAATAAAATTTACCTTTCTAAGCCTAAAACACTCCAGTTTTCTCTTTTTTTTTAAATTACTACAGGTAATGAGTGCAGACTAGGAGAGTTTCTTAAAGAAAAACTAACAGGTCATTGGGAGCCAGAATTCTTGCTGGTTGGTAGGTGATAAAATGCTTATTTCATGCAACAAAATGCAATTTAATTATGGAAAATTAACCCCTTCACACCGAAGCCTGTTTTCAACTTCCTGACCAGGCCATTTTTTTCAATTCTGACCACTGTCACTTTATGAGGTCATAACTCTGAAACACTTCAACGGATACTGGTAATTCAGAGAATGTTTTCCCATGACATATTGCACTTTATGACAGTGGTAAAATTTATTCAATTTGACTTGCGATTATTTGTGAAAAAACGGAAATTTGGCGAAAATATTGCAATTTTTAAGCTTTAAATTTTTATGCCCTTAAATTAGAGTCATATCATACAAAATAGTTAATAAATAACATTACCCACATGTCTGCTTTACATTAACACAATTTTGGAAACATAATTTTTCTGTTAGGAAGTTATAAGGGTTAAAAGTTGACCGGCGATTTCTCATTTTTACAGCGAAATTTGCAAAACCATTTTTTTAGGGACCACCTCACACTTGAAGTCACTTTGAGGGGTCTATATGACAGAAAATGCCCAAAAGTGACGCCATTTTAAAAACTCCACCCCTCAAGGTACTCAAGACCACATTCAAAAAGTTTATTAACCCTTCAGGTGCTTCACAGGAATTTTTGGAATGTTTAAAAAAAATTGAACATTTAACTTTTTTTCACAAAATTTTTACTTCAGATCCATTTGTTTTATTTTACCCAGGGTAACAGGAGAAATTGGACCACAAAAGTCATTGTACAATTTGTCCTGAGTACGCCGATACCCCATGTGTGGGGGTAAACCACTGTTTGGGTACATGGCAGAGCTCGGAAGGGAAGGAGCTCTATTTGACTTTTCAATGCAAAATTGGCTGGAATTCAGATCGGACACCATGTCGCGTTTGGAGAGCCTCTGATGTGCCTAAACAGTGGAAACCCCCCACAATTGACACCATTTTGGAAAGTAGACCCCCTACGGAACTAATCTAGATGTGTGGTGAGCACTTTGAACCTCCAAGTGCTTCACAGAAGTTTATAATGTAGAGCCGTAAAATAAATAACATTTTTTTCTCAAAAATGATCTTTTCGCCCCAAATTTTTTATTTTCCCAAGGGTAACAGGACAGATTGGACCACAAAAGTTGTTGTGCAATTTGTCCTGAGTACGCTGATACCCCGTGTATGGAGGTAAACCACTGTTTAGGCGCACGACAGAGCTCGGAAGGGAAGGAGCGCTATTTGACTTTTCAATGCAAAATTGACTGGATTTGAGATCGGACACCATGTGGCATTTGGAGAGCCCCTGATGTACCTAAACAGTGGATACCCCCCACCAGTGGCACCATTTTGGAAAGTAGACCCCCTAAGGAGCTAATATAGATGTGTGGTGAGCACTTTGAACCCCCAAGTGCTTCACAGACGTTTATAATGTAGAGCCGTAAAAAAAATCATATTTTTATCACAAAAATGATTTTTTACCCCACATTTTTTATTTTCCCAAGGGTAGCAGTACAAATTGGACCCCAAAAGTTGTTATGCAATTCGTCCTGAGTACGCTGATACCCCATATATGGGGTAAACCACTGTTTGGGCGCATGGCAGAGCTCGAAAGGGAAGGCGCGCCATTTGACTTTTCAATTCAAAATTGGCTGGAATTGAGATCGGAACCCATGTCGTGTTTGGAGAGCCTCTGATGTGCCTCAACAGTGAAACCCCCCACAAGTGACCCCATTTTGGAAAGAAGATCCCCAAAGGAAATTATCTAGATGTGTGGTGAGCACTTTGAACCCCCAATTGTTTCACTAAAGTTTAGAATGTAGAGCTGTAAAAATTAAAAAATAATTTTTCTTCCACAAAATGATCTTTTAGCCTGCAATTTTTTTATTTTCCCTTGGGTAACAGGAGACATTGGACCCCAAAAGCTGTTATCCAATTTGTCCTGAGTACACTGATAACCCATATGTGGGGGGAACTACTGTTTGGGTGCATGGCAGAGCTCAGAAGGGAAGGAGCGCCATTTGGAATGCAGACTTAGATGGATTGGTCTGCAGGTGTCATGTTGCGTTTGCAGAGCCCCTGATGTACCTAAACAGTAGAAACCCCCCACAAGTGATCCCATATCATATTGGAAACTAGACTCCACAAGGAACTTATCTAGATGTGTTGTGAGAACTTTGAACCCCCAAGTGTTGCATTTGGAAAGCCCTTGATGTGCCTAAACAGTGGAAACCCCCCAATTCTAACTGAAATCCTAACCCAAACACACCCCTAACCCTAATCCCAACCATAACCCTAACCACACCCCTAATGCTAATCCCAACCCTAATCCCAACCATAAATGTAATCCAAACCCTAACCTTAGCCCCAACCCTAACTTTAGCCCCAACCCTAACCCTAACTTTAGCCCCAACACTATCCCTAACTTTAGCCCCAACCCTAACCCCAACCCTAACTTTAGCCCGAACCCTAAACCTAATTTTACCCCCAACCCTAACCGTAACTTTACCCCAACCCCAACCCTAACCCTAACTTTAGCCCCAACCCTAACTTTAGCCCCAACCCTAATCCTAACCCTAACCCTAATGGGAAAATGAAAATAAATACATTTTCAAAAATTTTATTATTTTTCCCTAACTAAGGGGGTGATGAAGGGGGGTTTGATTTACTTTTATATAGTTTTTTGGCGGATTTTTATGACTGGCAGCCGTCACACACTAAAAGCCGCTTTTTATTGCAAAAAATAGTTTTTGATCACCACATTTTGAGAGCTATAATTTATCCATATTTTGGCCCACAGAGTCATGTGAAGTCTTCTTTTTTGCGGGACGAGTTATTATTATTATTATACATTTTTATAGCGCCATTTATTCCATGGCGCTTTACATGTGAATACGGGGCAAATATAGACAAATACATTAAACATGAGCAGATAACAAGGCACACGAGTACATAAGGAGGGAGGACCCTGCCCGCGAGGGCTCACAGTCTGCAGGGGGTGGGTGAGGATACACTAGGAGAGGGAAGAGCTGGCTGTGCGGTTGATATTTTTATTCGTACCATTTTCAGGCATATGACATTTTTTGATCGCTTTTTATTCCGATTTTTGGGAGGCAGAATGAACAAAAACCAGCAATTCCTGAATTTCTTTTAGGGGGAGTTTATACCGTTCCGCGTGTGGTAAAATTGATAAAGCAGCTTTATTCTTCGGGTTAGTACGATTACAGCGATACCTCATCTATATCTTTTTTTATGTTTTGGCGCTTTTACACAATAAAAACTATTTTATATAAATAATAATTGTTTTTGCATCGCTTTATTCTGAGAGCTATAACTTTTTTATTTTTCTGCTGCTGATGATGCTGTATGTTGGCTTTCTTTTGCGGGACAAGATGTAGTTTTCAGCGGTACCATGGTTATTTATATCCATCTTTTTGATCACATTTTATTGCACTTTTTGTTCGGCAGTATGATGATAAAGCCTTGTTTTTTGCATCATTTTTTTTGCGGTGTCCACTGAAGGGGTTAACTAGTGGGATAGTTTTATAGAGTGGGTCGTTAAGGAAGCGGCAATACCAAATATGTGTACTTTTATTGGATTGCTAAATTTACATAAATAAATGGATTTTTTGGAAAATATTTATTTATTTATTTATTTGGGGATTTTTTTCTATACATTCTATTTTTTTTTATACTTTATAGCATTGTCCCAGGGTGGGACATCACTATATTTCCTCAGATCGCTGATCTGACACTTTGCATAGCACTGTGTCAGATCAGTGATCTGACAGGAAGTGCAGGAGGCTTTCCGGCGCCTGCTCTGAGCAGGTGCCGGCAAGCCACCTCAGTGAAGAACCCAGAAGGAGCACCGTGGCCATATTGAATCCGGGGACTCGTTCCAGAACACTGGAACAACACGATCGCATCATGTTGTTCTGGTGGGAGAGCGCAGGGAGCCCCCGTCCCTGCACGATGCCCCTCTATGTCACTGTCACTACTGAAAGCGGCATCAGAGGGGCTAAATGCCCACGATCAGCGCTAGCGCCGATCGTGGGCATTGCTACAGGGTGTCAGCTGTCACATACAGCTGACACCTGCACGCGATCGCCGCTGTGCACACTGTGAGACCGCATGATTGTACCGCCGTACTAGTACTGCGGTTTGCGGGAACTCAGTTCCCGTAGAGTAGTGCTAATATGGCGCATGTCAGGAAGGGGTTAGCACAATGTGATTATCTGGATTATATTTTTAGACCTGTCTCTCTCAGTTGAAGTGTACCTACAATAAAAATTACAGAATTACAGACCTCTCCATTCTTTGTAGGTGAGAAAATTTGCAAAATAGACAATGTATCAAATACTTTACTTTCCCCACTGTAGACCCCACGTCATCAAAGCAATTTTCTAAGAATTTGGGCATAAATTGATTTGAAAAGTAGCAAAAGTTTTGGCACAACTTGGAGTTGCACAAAGTTTTGCAATTTTTAGCGTTTTCATCCCAGTTTGAGCGAATCTGGGGTAGGGCAGCTAGTCTAATTCATGATGGGACTGGAGTATGATTTTTGGTGTGGTGCAGTTCTTCATTAATCAGGAGCTTCTGACTCCTCCATGTCCCCCCCCATCAGGACCAGAAAGAAAATAGGCAGTCTTTACAAATTGAGGCCATAGCATTCCTCTGTGGTTGTTATCACAATGTGGCCAATGACAACTGAAACCAGTTAACCCATCAGATTATTTTTTTGGGATGAGGGAAAGTCAAAGGAGCTGAAGGAAACCAACACAAGCATGGGAGTGCATAAAAGCTCCTTGCAAATGTTTACCTTGACTGGCTTTGAACCCAGAATCCCAAGGTTGTAAAGCAACAATACTAACCATAGTGCTGCTAATATGAAGATCAAGGCCAACCCGCTACTGACAGATCCAGGCATTCAGATTTGGTATTGCATTAGTATATTAGTGCATTAAAACTGCATTATAAAACATATTTTATCTTCTGATGTTATATACCACGAGTAGGGCTTCAAGGTACTAAAAAGACTATTTACTCAGTCTTTCCTCGAGGCACACTGTGCCTCATGTGCAGGCTATATGCAGCGCTAATGACATGGGCACCATGCAACATGATTTAAGTCATTTTCCCAAAAAGCTTTTCCTGCTGTCACCATGCCATTAATTACTTGCTGAGGAGTTCAGTTGTACTAACATGACCTGGCTACCTTTTATGGCCTGAAAGCCGCTTCAAATTGTTTCCTTGAGGAAGAAACAATAAATCTAAGAGACATGCTCAGAGAGCAGGGATTAGATTTTGTACATGAGCAGAAAATAAGCTAGAAGGCACTGCATAGAGAGAGGAAAATAGAAAGATATCTGCAGGTATACATTTCAAAGTATTTTCTTACAGTGTTCAGAGCTGAGACACCAGTGGTACGCAAATTACTTTCCCCGTCGGCTGATGATGAATACATGTAGAACTATATAAACAGTGCATTAACAATGGTAATATAAAAAGCTCAGGAAGAAACAAACTAATTTCTTTTTTCTGATGTTCACAATTAAAGGAGCACAGAATGTAAAATGGTTTCCTGTTATTCAACTATTCAAATTCTCATCCTGGTCAGTCCCATGAGTTGACCAAATCACAGAGATGTCATCTCGATACTGATATACTCAATGAAGGCCTCAACATTGTTGCATTCATAATTTAGTCATTTCTTTCAGAAATTGCATGGTGGTCAACATGGATAAAACATAACTTTAATGTACTCAATCAATGGAACCAATGGATTCTGGAAAAGGAAGATGGAAATAATTTCATTGTGTGCAGTTTATAGTATGGGTTTACAAAAAGAGCTTTCAATTGAATCCAACAATCTGTAAAATGATCAGACTACCTTACTAATAGTTTTCTGATCACCGATCGGCAGTACAATTGCAATGATATACTTTAAAAAACTGGAAGAGAGAGTATGCTAACAACCTTTGGTACGCATCTTTCATACTTGTCGGCAGAAAATGGTGCTGATGGTTGGCAGAAAATGTTCTAAAGACACGTTTTTAGCAGTCCAGTCTATCATTTATCACCAGCTGTTGACTACTACGGTATTTATGTTGCTAGGAAGCATTTTGTGGCACAAACCAGGTGCACTATAAACCAATGAAACAATGTTAAGTCTTACTTTTCATGCACATGTTAACTCTCTAATTGAGTATAGAGAACTACCAGTTGAAGAATACATGTTTTTATATCAAATTTCTAAGAAACTTTTGCCTCGATTCATCAAGCAGTTTCTGGCATAAAACGGAAAAGTCTCAAGATATTCGTGTAACTCATAGTTGCACAAAATATTTGTGCTTTTGGTATTTTAACGCCAGTCCTAACGAGCTCAGACAACTTTTTGAAAGTGAGCAGAGCTTGACAAGATTGGTGAATTTTTGAGACAGCATCCAGTAAATTCACCATAATTTAAGCCACAAAAGATGCATTAATTATAATATAGATGTACACTAGTCCCTAACTGAAGTACACTTCTTGTGTTGTCTACAACAGATGAAACATGCAATGACTTAAGAGGTGAACACCTCCTAATCAATTTGGCTCATCCTTGCCTACCTCACGCGTCATCAAGACTGACATGCAAAACATCAGATGATAAATTGGGGCCTTTGTTTCTTGAGACTGCAGACTGGCAAAAAGAGGTTTGGTTATTTTCTACTGCTTCTAGAAACTACAAAAATTATAGTTCTAGGAAAACTGGCTGCTAGAAGGTTCACAGTAAAAGAAATGTAAATGTTTCATTAGTGGGAACTGGTCTGTTCGTATATTTGAGGAGTCACATGCACTGAAATAGCAGTGGTTACTGTGATTCATTCCTAGTCTCTTCCGAGTATAACTTTAGCTCAGGTCAAGTGTTACACATTACTAAATGCACTTGGTCATGTGTCAGAAGCTACATCTCCATAACTAGTACTACTATAATGCAAATGAGAAATGAAGTGCCAATTGGAGTAAGAACATAATTGCCTTAGGGTTATGTGGGATATCGTATTTTCCAAACAACAATTAGGACAAATGTCACATAAATTTGTAAACCACATGACCGTAAAACATGACGTGCATTTTTGTTTCAGTGGAACTGGATTGACCTTGACTGTGACCTAAGCTGACTGATGATTTTGACTTTTCTGATCATTCTACAAAAGGAAGCACGTGTCTTTATTGATCTGTTTCTCTCGGTGTTATCAGTAATATCGGTAATATCTCACCCGCAGTGAATGTGAATGATGTAGAATATTCACATTTATATGAGATCATGACGATCTTTATATGTCACCTATATTATGTCCTGTGTAGTTCAATAATTGCTCACACATATTAAAGGCTTTATCACCTATAAGGTTGGTGTTATGAATGTGACGAGGGCCAACAGCCCGAAACACTCTGTCTGCCAATTGAGATACGGATTTGGCTTTTATCCTAAGTCATATTGCAAGAATCGTTAAAGGGTTGATTGTGACTTGAAGGATCGCTACTTCCAACAGGTGACGCTATAGAGTTTAAGTCCTCTTTTTCTCAGAAGAGGCAATTTGCATATTTAATTTCCCAGAGGAGCATTGCACGGCGAATAAGCCTCCTTACCTTGACAAGCCAGCTGGTATGTCACTCTCCATAAGGAGAAATGTTACCCCTTAGACCCCAGTCCAGAGCCTCTAAACTAGCCAAATCAGTTCTCATGCTTTGCACTGATGAGGGCCAACAGCCCAAAACACCGTGTCTGCGAATTGAGATACTGATTTGGCTTTCATCCTAAGTCATATTGCACAACTCGTTAAAGGGTTGATTGTGACTTGTAGCATCGCTACTTCCAACAGGTGGCGCTATAGAGTTTAAGTCCTCTTTTTCTCAGAAGAGGCAATTTGCATATGAATGTAACACACACTCTTCACGGGTAACGGAAAAAGGAAAGACCTACTGCAGAGAGCTGCTGCACCCACACCCTACCTTGGACCTGGCTCCCTAAAAGGTCATCAAGAGGTTTCTCGTACCTCCTGAGGAACCCAAGGAGAGGCCGCAACACACTACCAACAAGAGGAGAGTAAAATGTGCAGGAGGATATGAAACACAAGGGTCAGAACATTAGAAAACATTCATATAAGGTAGAAAGGAAAAGCTAAGGAGAGCCAAAAATAAATGGAAAGAGTATAACTTCCCAGAAACTTGAATAGGAAAAGGAAGAGGAACTAGGAAGGGAAGCAAACACACTAAAAATGCAGGAATTCAATTGGTGTTTACCATCCAAGGTAAATTCCCTTAGCTGAAGGGCTGAAACTTCTAAACCCAAGTCCACCTAAAGGTATAGCCAGCAAGGAAGTGCAGTAAAGCGTGAACATATAGAATTCAAACCAGAATGTGATAGGGCAGACCACAATGGGAAAATGGAAAACACATGGAGAAGAGGAAACCAAGAAGGGGGAACAAAGACAATTGAAACAATCAGCATTTGGGCAGGGAAGAAAAAGCAATAGTTTAGCAGAAAGGGGAACCGACAAGGGAGTAACACGTCAGTGGATTGAATTTCCAAACTCAGCCATGACATCTAGCTACACATATTAGATCTCAAATGTCCCCTTTAAAAACATGTACAGTTGGAAAAGGAAAGAAAACAAAATTGCTAGACACCTTTGACAGCAGCTTGAGAACAAACAGGTTGGTTTGTTGAATTCTATTGGAAGATGTTTGGGGCAGGTAGGGAAGCCTCCACACATAAATATAGCAGCGTGTCCCATTGAAATTTGATAAATAGTCCTTTTTAACACAGAGACATACAAAACTACACAGTTTCCCACCATCATTTTTCTGGAGGGAAAGCAGACATGTATGAAACAGCCCTAGCATATACAAGCTGCTAAGCTAGTAGCATGTTATTAGGGGTCCTGAATAAGTACAGTAATTGCAATGAGAATCTGAACTTTTCCCAGAAGTTTCCCTTTAGTTCTCTAAACAACCAGTTTATAAATATTGCCAGGATACTTTTCACATTCTTGAGTTAAGTCACAGAGATTAAAAAAGTACTAAATAAAACAGAATTTTTATCAATTCTTCCATTAAAATAATTTTCAAGTAGGAAGTTGTATGAAATGAGATATTCACTTTAAAAGGGAATCTATCTGCAGGTTTTTGCTATCTCATCTTATAGCAGCATGATGCAGGCAAAGAGAGTCTGAATCCAATTATGTATCACTTAGCTTAGTTTACTGGGTGCAGCCATTCTGACATAATCAGAGTTTTTAGATTTAGCAATACAGCAGAGCTAAGGAAGCCCCACAAGGCTCTGTATATACAATGTCCATAGACAGTGAGGTGACTATCACAGGAGGGGGCGTGTCAGTCTAGCATGCACTGCTGCTGTGTCCCATCAATGTTAAGCTCCTGGCGCTAAAACAATCATTGCACTCAAACAAAACCAGGAAGTTTGATAAAAAAAGGCATTGCCGAAATCTGTGTTTTAACCCATACCTCATGCTTTCTTCAGATTACATAACAAAAACCTACTGGCAGATTCCCTTTAATGCGAATGTGTCATAAAAAAAAAAAATCAACAATTAACCCCTTCATGACCTTGGGATTTTTCGTTTTTCCGTGTTCGTTTTTCACTCCCCTCTTTCCCAGAGCCATAACTTTTTTATTTTTCCATCAATTTGGCCATGTAAGGGCTTATTTTTTGCGGGACGAGTTGTACTTTTGAAAGACATCATTGGTTTTAGCATGTCGTGTACTAGAAAACGGGAAAAAAATTCCAAGTGCGGTGAAATTGCAAAAAAAGTGCAATCCCACACTTGTTTTTTGTTTGGCTTTTTTGCTAGGTTCACTAAATGCTAAAACTGACCTGCCATTATGATTCTCCAGGTCAGTATGAGTTCATAGACACCTAACATGACTAGGTTATTTTTTATCTAAGTGGTCAAAAAAAGTTCCAAACTTTGCTAAAAAAAAAAAAAAAAAAAAAAAAATGCGCCATTTTCCGATACCCGTAGCATCTCCATTTTTCATGATCTGGGCTTATTTTTTGCGTGCCGAGATGACGTTTTTAATTATAGCATTTTGGTGCAGATACGTTCTTTTGATCGCCCGTTATTGCATTTTAATGCAATGTCGCGGCAACCTAAAAAACGTAATTCTGGCGTTTCGAATTTTTTTCTCACTATGCCGTTTAGCGATCAGGTTAATGCTTTTTTTTAATTGATAGATCGGGCAATTCTGAGCGCGGCGATACCAAATATGTGTAGATTTGATTTTTTTTTATTGATTTATTTTGATTGGGGCGAAAGAGGGGTGATTTAAACTTTTATATTTTTTTATTTTTTTCACATTTTTTTTTACTTTTTTTTTTACTTTTGCCATGCTTCAATAGCCTCCATGTGAGGCTAGAAGCAGGCACAACGCGATCGCCTCTGCTGATCGCTGCTATGCAGCAGAAATGGAGGTGTGCTGTGAGCGCCGTCCACAGGGTGGCGCTCACAGCCACCGGTGATCAGTAACCATAGAGGTCTCTAGGACCTCTATGGTTACCATCCTGATGCATCGCCTACCCCCGATCATGTGACGGGGGTCGGCGATGATGTCATTTCCGGCCGCCCGGCCTGAAGCAATAGTTAAATGCCGCTGTCTGCGTTTGACAGCGGCATTTAACTAGTTAATAGGTGTGGGCAGATCGCGATTCTGCCCGCGCCTATTACGGGCACATGTCAGCTGTTCAAAACAGCTGACATGTCCCGGCTTTGATGCGGGCTCACCGCGGAGCCCTGCATCAAAGCAGGGGATCTGACCTCGGACGTACTATCCCGTCCGAGGTCAGAAAGGGGTTAAAAAATATAAAGTATTAATGTTTTCATTTAAAAAAAAGTATTTTTTAATAGTATAAATTTTTTTTATTTTTTTTTTAAGTTTCGATATTTTTAACTTTTAAACTCTTGGTGAGCAGCTTCTGATATTTGTCATGAAAGCCTAGTGTCAGCTAATTTGCATTATGGCTGCAGTAACTATGGGCACGATCTATGTGTCTGATGTCACTCTTCACCTCCTCTTCTGGGTGTTTGCCAGTGGAGAGGGAAGGATAAATTTTAGGACACAGTACAAAGCCATTTAGTTGATGAGTGTGTAAGGAGATGACATATTGCCCTGCTCCCCCTGTAAGACATCACTGCTGCTATAATGGGATGTGTAATCTGAATAATGTCCTGTGCCTTGTTTACATCTTGTGTCATATGATGTGTAACATGCTTGCCTATGTAATGTGAGAAAGTAAAGTATTATTACGCATAGTGATGTGATGCATGAAAGACCTAGCTTAGGACTTAGGACATAAGGTAGTGTTTGCATAGAATGTAGGTGTAAGGGTACGTTTACCCATCAACAGACTACAGGGTCAGGATGAGAGTTAATGTTGGGACCAGCCCACAGTTGGAGGGCATAGTGCTAGGACAAGTGACCTGCTTCCTGAAGTTAGTCAGAGAAGATTTAGAGTCTGAAGAAGTGACAAGTGTGCAGTGTTGCCATTCGGGTGAACTATAGCAAAGGAGATAATGGGACAATGAGGTAACATGACTAAGAACTGACAGAAGAGACAGAGTGGCCTTCTACCTTAAAGTGGTGATTGGATAGGATGAAGTGTCACGAGAAACCCTGAGCTCGATAAATGCCGAAGGTACAGATCTAAAGAGGACTGAGATTGTGGGACTAGTTAGAGTCTCGAGCGGTAGACCCAGAGTATCCATTGTGATAGGATGTGGAGCTGCTGAGCAGGTGTAAAGGAAATCACTGAACTGTACTGTGGCAGCAAGCTAGGCTGTGATGAAGTAGGGCAAAACAGTGTGTAATATCAGCCATGGAGTAGACTACAGTGTAAGGACGATGTCTGTGACAAGGCTTCTTGCTGTGAATGAAACGTGCTTAAGACTGTGTACTCGCTATTCCTTGTACATAACCCTCATCAAGTTCAGTAAAGTTCCCATGTTGGAACAGAAGTCTCTTTTACTAATCTGTGGAACTCGTGGTTCTGGCCAGCCAATACCATCGGGAAACGGTGGCCTGCATGGGCACAAGACCCTAACAACACTAACATCCAGCCAGGACCCACAATTGTCTGTAGGATGCCAAAGCAAGTGGGAACAGAAGCTCGCCCACGGCCTCACTTGGGCATCTTACAAGTATCATACTTACATGATGACAGTGTTGCTGAGGACCACTTGCAGGCCAACTCTGGCTTTTCTGCTAACTGGAGTGAAAATTGAAATGGTGCCACAAAAAATTGTGACATATTCACTTTAAGTATGAGTAGATATAAGTGACAGCCATCCTTAGTAGGAGTCCCCATTCAAGAATCTGTCCTTTAGAAAATACTCAATCACCTTCAGTCTGACCTTATGGCTGGGGTCACACAAGCATATTCCAAATCGGTCTGATTTTCATTCAGAAAAGTGGTACGATTTTTTCTCACTTGCCATCCATTTGCTGTCTGTGTGCAATCCGTTTTTTTACTCACCAGCTATTAATCATTGATAGGATAATTTACGGTGTCCTATGCTACAGAATTGTAAAAATCAGATGCCATACTGATGTCGTATGACATCCGTTTTTTTCTCGCACCAATCCAATTTCAGAGTCAAATCACAGCATGCTGCATTTTTTTCCTCATGCCAATTACAGCTGAGAAAAAAAAATGCAGATCTACAGTACACTGCCTCATTGAATAACATTGGTCTGAGTGCAGTTATCAGATTTAAACAATGTGAGCAAGCCCTATAAGCTTATTGTTGGCAGATTCATCATGGAGAGCTGCAAAAATTAAAATACTGACCTGCACCTCCAAATAAAAAAAAATCAAGTGTGAACAGGTGCATGCCAGCATGGCTATTCAATATAACCAAGAAAATACAGCTGCACTCTGAAATGCTTTAATATTCAATCATTGAATTTACGAAAATGGAACTATATTACTGCTATAGAAAATATTTAAAAAAATGAAAGTACCATATATACTCGAGTATAAGCCGACCCGAATATAAGCTGAGGCACCTACGTTTGCCACAGAAAACTGTGTAAGCTTATTTACTCGAGTATAAGCTGGGTATGCATTGTCCCCTCATCCCTGTCCTGCTATGCATGGATCCCCCTTCCCTGTCCTGGTATGAATGCCTCCCCGTCCCTGCCCCGTATGCATGCCTCCCCCATTCCTATCCTGTATGCATACCTCTCCCATTCTGACCCTGTATGCATGCTTCCCTCGTTCCATCCCTGTATGCATGCCTCCCCCTTCCCTTTCCCTGTCTGCATGCCTCCCCTGTCCCTACAATTGTATGCATGCCTCCCCTGTCCCTGTCCTGAGATGAATGCCTCCCGTCCCTGTCATTGTATGCATGCTTCCCCTTCCCTGTCCTGGTATGAATGCCTCCCTGCCTCTGTCTGCATGCCTCCCCAGTTCCGACTCTGTATGCATGCCTCCCCTGTTCCGTCCCTGTATGCATGCCTCCTTATCCCCTATCTCTGTGTACATGATTCCTTTAAAAAAAACAACAAAAAACATCATACTCACCTACCTGTGTGCCCTGGGTGCTGGCACTGCATCCCATTCCGGCCACTGGTGCCTGCCTGCAGCTCTTCCTGTGCTCAGCGGTCATGTGGTACCGCTCATTAAGGTGATGAATATGCGCTTCACGCCTATGGGAGTGGAGACACGTCCATATTCATGCTGAGCACAGGAAGCGCTGCAGGCAGGCGCCGGCAGCCAGAACAAGATGCAGTGCCAGCACCAAAGGTGCATAGGTAGATGAGTATGATGTGTGCCCTGGCTCCTGGCACCCGCTGCTCCGCCACCCCCTCCCCCACTGGCTTTCTGTACCGTGACTTGTGTATAAGCCGATGGGGGCGTTTTCAGCACACAAAAAGTGCTGAAAAACTCAGCTTATACATGAGTAGGTATTGTACTTAGCGCACAGGCTGACTTTCAAAGGAGGATCTTAATGATAGGGGCGGGGGATCACCAGCAGACACTCAGCTATTATAACAACCCATTGTCGCCCCGCTGTCATGTCACGAGCGTGCCAATTGGACTGTGGAATTACACAACCCCATGTTAAATGCCACTGTCAGAGATTGACAGTGTGATTTATCAAATTAACACCTGTGGGCGGAGCTCTGGTCCACCTGCGGTTTTTTGAGGCATAGCGAGCCTGCATCTAAGGCTGGGACATGACATATGGCGTTAGTTTACATCATATGTCGTTAAGGGGTTAAATGAGTATTCTCAAGTTGCCTATTGAGCAACTCAGAGCTTTATAGTCTCTTCTTACTTCAGTATTGCTTGGGGCGCAGGATCCTTGAGTGACAGCTCTGGAGAGCAGCTTCATTCTTCTATTATAAATTAATGGCCTGCCAGTGTTTTTTCTTCACTATTATAAAAAATATTTACATACAGAGATGGCATGGATTTTGAACAAGCACACTGCCCAGGAAAGTGAGAGCCATGATTAGGGGAATTGTACTGGCTGCTATGGAGCTGCCCATGCTGAATTCCAGGGGGTTGTCATTTATAGGAAAGAAAGGACTTTATCAGGAGTTGACAATGAGAGGAAGGGAGGTGAGCAGCTATCTGCTGTATAGAAATCAATGGTCTAGAGCAGGAAGTGGGGAACATTTTTTCTGCCATTTGGATATGTATAGCAGCCTTCGGGGGGCCGTACAATTTGTGCACTAACTCCACACTCCAAATGCCAAAGTATGTCCTGACTCTTGCACAGGTAACCAAGAAGAAGAAAAAAGAATGGACCAAACAGGCCTGCACAACCGTATAATGTAGAAAAGTAACAACACATTTTATTGAACACCACAAAAGAAAAAACATAAAAACACTTAAAAATACAAAAATGTATATTACACCCTAATACATCCTGATGGAACTGCAGCAAATGTACATATATGTAGACAGGCCTATATAATCATATAATGTCATATGATAACAATGATATAAACACCACAAATCACTAGGAGATAAATGTAATGCTCAAATGCGGGGGAGGCATACATGAAAACCCTAAACCCCCTATTAGCGATCAAATACACCAGAGTGTGGCATAGGAAAAGAACCTATCTCTCAGCTGGTAGCGTATAAATGTCCAGAATAAAGCCTAGAAAGACCCTATCAGAGCTCCCCTGTAAAAAGTGAAAGTGGCATACGCCAAAAGCATACTCAGCTGGATCTGAGATCTGATAACAGGGAGCCAAGAGGCCACAAAGGCTGGAGTGATGCTGCAGATCCGTATCACATGAATGGACGGCAAATAGCAGGAAGGGGGTTCGGCGGCGTACGCGTGGGGCCTTCTTCCCACACCCCCTTCCTGCTATTTCACATGAATGGATGGCAAATAGCAGGAAGGGGGTGTGGGAAGAAGGCCCCACGCGTACGCCGCCGAACCCCCTTCCTGCTATTTGCCGTCCATTCATGTGATATGAATCTGCAGCATCAGTCCAGCCTTTGTGGCCTCTTGGCTCCTTGTTATCAGATCTCAGATCCAGCTGAGTATGCTTTTGGCGTATGCCACTTTCACTTTTTACAGGGGAGCTCTGATAGGGTCTTTCTAGGCTTTATTCTGGACATTTATACGCTACCAGCTGAGAGATAGGTTCTTTTCCTATGCCACACTCTGGTGTATTTGATCGCTAATAGGGGGTTTAGGGTTTTCATGTATGCCTCCCCCGCATTTGAGCATTACATTTATCTCCTAGTGATTTGTGGTGTTTATATCATTGTTATTATATGACATTATATGATTATATAGGCCTGTCTACATATATGTACATTTGCTGCAGTTCCATCAGGATGTATTAGGGTGTAATATACATTTTTGTATTTTTAAGTGTTTTTATGTGTTTTTTCTTTTGTGGTGTTCAATAAAATGTGTTGTTACTTTTCTACATTATACGGTTGTGCAGGCCTGTTTGGTCCATTCTTTTTTCTTCTTCTTGGTTATATATACTAGTGGATTAGGCACTGCACCCGTTTTACTTTTTGACATACAGCAAGAGTGCACCCTTAATTTATAATTTGTTTCTGACTCTTGCACAGGTGTCAAGGCATGACCGCATCATTGCACGCTTCTAAGAGTTCAGTAGAAAACACTGTGCGTGCGTGCCCACTGTGCAAGAAGAAATGAATGGGCTGGCAGCAAATTACAGTTATCGTCACAGTGCTGCTCCCAGAAATCTGCCTGGGGCCGGCTAAAAGGTAATTGAGGGTCCTAAACGGCCCATGGTCATGAGGTTCCCCGTCCCTGGTCTAGAGAGAGATAATGTATGTTAGGAGTAAATGCACACTTGCCCAGGAACTGGTTGCCAATCTCCATGGAAACCAACTATACATTTTGAAAGATAAAAGCTCTCAATACAGGAGAATGACAGCAGGTAGAAAAAGCAAGTCATTTGCAAACTTGCTTATTATGTTGTCTAAATATTTATAAATAGGAGGAAAAAGGAACATACAATCTAAATATTTTAATAAACAAATGTCTTTATTGGTACAAAAAGATAAAAGATAATAGGACAATTACATTTAGAGTGTAATCCAGTCAGGCACGGGGGGGAAGACCACCCCCTGCAACCCCCATGTTACATATAAAGGTAATAATCAAGGGGAAAAGGAAGCCCCACATAAGAATCACCTGGAAGACTAGACCCACATGTACCTAAATAGATATCATGGCGAACAGTGACGCTAAACCAGAGGTAATACATGGTACATAATGAGGTAACAGGTACCGTGGCCAAGCTTACCAACGAGGGGTGCAGGAGGAGAGTCCCACCGGAAAAGAAAAGCGCCCCGACGCGCGTTTCGTGGCTCTGAAGCGCCGCTTTCTCAAGGGGATGACAGTCCACCGGTGCAGGACCTGCTAATAACCCCCCTGACCCCAGTCATGTGTGCAATCGCAGCCAATCCGTGCGGCCACTGCGGCGCATGCGCACTGTGGAGAGCGGGTCAGGAGCGGGGACAGGGCATCAGGCCGAGGGCGCAAGCGCCAGGAAAAGACCTGGCGATTGCGCACAAGGCCCCAAGACGCTCCGCCCACACACCAAAGCCGCCCACAAACAGCGCGATGCGCACAGCCGTATGGATAGGAGAGTGGGGAGGGAATGTACCCCTGACTACCAATGAGAGATATGCAGAAGCGGTGTGCACAAAATAGTAAAAAGGCACCATGTCATCTACCCACAATGTGCGCAATGTATATAAAAGGGCACACAATGTCAATCCATACCTACGATGGTGTCAGCAATGTATATGGAACATCATACTGCCAACAGGCGCTGACGTACTATATGCCCATGGGTCACTGTCTAAACCTATCTATCCCCAATATAGACAATCCCAATAAAAAAGGAAGGGTAGGAGAGAGACAGCGATACATGACACACAAAAACTAATATGGGAAGTACCCATATAAATATATACAGAGACAAGAGCAATGTGTGTAAAACATGATATACATAAACGTAGTATACATAGACAAATATTTCATGTAGATATATGCCTGTGCACATTGTCCGTGGTGTCTCCAATATTGACAGGTGATGAACACTATGCGGTCACACATTGATATTTAGCGGATGGCAGAGAATATGTAAAACGTTCACTCCACACGAGGCCGGGATCAGAGGGGAGCCGTATGCAAAGGGTACTACTATAAATGAAGAAATGACAAAAAATTAAAATAAAAAAACAAAACAGAATAATACAATAAAAGAAATAAGAACAGATAATCCAGAGGGACAGTGATGGGACACAACGGAGACTCATATAGGGCTACGCTAGAGGTAAGGGGCCAAGCTCAAGGATTCATTGAGACCCCTGGGCGTCAAAGTGTCGAGCAGAACAATCCACTTTGACTCGATCTGTGCGAGTCGTTTCTTATAGTCACCACCTCTGATGCCAAGGTGAAGAGCGTCAATCCCCCTAACAGAAAGTAGTTTGTCATTGCAGTTATGGTACTGCCTGAAATGGCGTGGAACCATTTTCAAATCCACTAAGGTGGGCGCTGTCCTGGCCGCGCCAATGTCCCGCACATGCTCACGAACCCGAACCCTAAGTTCACGAGTGGTAAGCCCAACGTATATTTTTGGGCACGGACAGGTCGCATAATAGATGACATTGGTGGTGTTACAAGTTATGCGCTGTCTAATTTGAAATGTTTTCGTACCATCACTCGAGGCAAAGTCAGAGCAGCGGAGGACATTGGCGCAGGCAAGACAGCGCCCAAACGGGACACATCCCGGACGGGGGCCCCCCGTACCAAAAACATTTGTTGGGGCTGGAACGTAGTGACTCCTCACTAGCATATCATTCAGGCTCTTACACCTTTTAGGGGTCATCAGAGGAAAGTTCCCCAGGGCAGCACGCAGGGAGGGCTCAGTATGTAACACAGGCCAATGTTTAGCAAAGATAGAACGCATGTTCTCCCACTCGTGATTATAAGTGGAAGTGTATCTTATTAGTCCGCCCTTGTCTTCATGCCGACGTCGAGGGACACCGTGCAATAGATCACTCCGTGGGGTAGTCCTAGCCCGGTCATAGCCGGCCCTAATGGACCTATGGCTGTAACCACGGGCCCTAATTCTCTGTTTAAGATCACCCGCCTGTTGTTCAAATTTTGTCTCAGAGGAGCAAATACGCCGCATCCTGAGGAACTGTCCAACCGGGACGGCCCTCACGGTGGCTGGGTGGTGAGCAGAGGTGGCATGCAGCAAAGAGTTGACCGAGGTCGGCATCCTGAAGACGTCAGTCTGGATGCGCCGATCTGAATCAATTTCCAGACGGACGTCTAGGAAGTCAACCGTCACAGTGCTGAAGACGTAGGTCAAACGTATGTTCAATGTGTTATCATTGAGGCACCTCATAAAATCCTCGAGCTGGTGGACGGATCCACCCCAAAGGAACAGAATGTCATCGATATAACGATGCCAGCACAGCACATGGGCAGCGGACGGCGGGCCCCCGTCGCCAAAGATCTCTCTCTCCCAGGCGCCCAGGAAGAGGTTGGCGTACGAGGGCGCACACGCCGCGCCCATGGCTGTGCCGCGTTTCTGTAGATAAAAATTGTCCTTAAAAATAAAAAAGTTGTGGGTCAGGATATATTCCACCAGCTCGAGGATTAGCTCACACAGAGGGCCATCCAGGTCGGAGGCACTCAGGAAGCGGTGAACAGCATCTAGCCCATGGGAGTGGTCAATACACGTGTATAGACTCTCGACGTCGGCTGTTACGAGAATCGTATCATGGTCCACAAGGATGCCGTCGACCCTCGACAGGACGTCCGAAGTGTCCTTAATGTAAGAGGGTAAGGTCTCCACCAAAGGTTTTAAGTAATAGTCAACAAATTGGCATATGGGGTTACACATACCGTCCATACCAGACACTATGGGACGCCCCGGGGGGTCAAGGGCATCCTTGTGGACCTTGGGCAACAGATACAGAGTCGGGACTCTAGGGGACCTGACCATTAATCCGTCAAATACTTGTTTGGTAATAATGTTACCCTCCAAAGCATCAATAAGAATATTTTGTAATTCCCGTAAGAAAGGCTCTGTAGGGTTGGAGGAGAGCTTGAGGTAAGTATGGGGATCCTTAAGTTGCCGAAAGGCTTCCCGTTCATACTTCACGCACGGCCAGATCATCACGTTCCACCCCTTGTCCGCTGGTTTAAATATCACATCCTTCCATGATTGGAGTTGTTTAATGGCCACACGCTGTCTAGCAGTAAGATTGTCATACGTTCGGCGCGAGGATAATTTTTTGAGATCCTCGCTGACCAATTTAGTAAAGATCTCCACTGCAGGAGATAAGGACAAGGGGGGGAACCTGGCAGATCTGGGACGGGCGGAAGGAGGGAACTTACTTGGATCAGGAGTATCTTGTTCCTCAAGCAGATCCTCCAAATCCCGGAGAGTATTCCTCTCAATATCGTTCGTGTCTGTAGTAAGACTTCTGCTTGTATGTAGCTTTTTGAGAATTAGCTTACGGGAAAACAAATGAAGGTCTTTTACTGCGGAGAAATAATCAAACGAATTAGTAGGGGAAAAGGTCAGGCCCCTACTGAGAACATCAATCTGGTCCCTAGAGAGAACATGTGTAGATAGATTAAGTACCTGTATGCCCCCCTGCGTGCTTACCTGGGCAAACCCCCCAGTCTTGGTGGTTTTGGTAAGTTGTCTGGTAGCCATTCTCTTATTAGAATATCCTGGCGCAGTAGAACCACCACTTTGAGAGGTGGTGACTGTATCATCGTCCCGGATGGATACATTGGAACATATAGAGGTCGACCTTGATCTGGATTGGAACCTATTCCTAGATCTAGTACGTGACCGACCAGGTGGATTCTGCCATCTGTATACTCGCAAGAGTTGTTTGTCTTGGACGTCCCGTTGGAACTTTTTTGCTTTGGTGGTTTGAATATCGCTGGCCCATTTCTGGAGCTCAGCGTCCACCTCATCATTTAGTCTTTTGAGGGCGTCTCCTGCCATTTCTTTTTGTAGAGTGGCCTGTAGGCCATCAATTTCCACCTCAATGGACTCTAAAGAGGTCTGATTCATTTGTTTAAGGAGACTAATGAAGCCCCATGAGCAGGTATTAGCCAAGTCCTCCCATTTACTTTTAAAATCTGCATCCTCTATAGGGAAGGAGGGAAAGACCTGTACCCGGAGTCCCCTCGGGATGAGGTCCTTTTGGAGATATTTTGCCAAAAATTTGTGATTCCACCAAATACGCGTTCTCTTGCGTAACAGATCTTTGAATCGTACAACAGTCTCCTGAACTTCTCTGTTGGGCCCCTCATCGCCCCCTTCCGTGCTATTGTGGAACACCTCATTAAGCTGTGCACGCCAAGTACGGTCGCGTGCACGGAAGTCCATACTAGTAATGGGACAAGCTGTGAAACACACAGAAACAAATATTGTTAACAAAAATCCCAATATCATAGTGCTGGTCTGGGCCACACTGCATATACATAAAGTGCCCCTAGATCAGTCAAAAAAGCTCCATGGCAAACATATTTATAAATAGGAGGAAAAAGGAGCATACAATCTAAAAATTTTTAAAAACAAATGTCTTTATTGGTACAAAAATTGAAATTGATGGCCTACAGGCCACTCTACAAAAAGAAATGGCAGGAGACGCCCTCAAAAGACTAAATGATGAGGTGGAGGCTGAGCTCCAGAAATGGGCCAGCGATATTCAAACCACCAAAGCAAAAAAGTTCCAACGGGACGTCCAAGACAAACAACTCTTGCGAGTATACAGATGGCAGAATCCACCTGGTCGGTCACGTACTAGATCTAGGAATAGGTTCCAATCCAGATCAAGGTTGACCTCTATACGTTCCAATGTATCCATCCGGGACGATGATACAGTCACCACCTCTCAAAGTGGTGGTTCTACTGCGCCAGGATATTCTAATAAGAGAATGGCTGCCAGACAACTTACCAAAACCACCAAGACTGGGGGGTTTGCCCAGGTAAGCACGCAGGGGGGCATACAGGTACTTAATCTATCTACACATGTTCTCTCTAGGGACCAGATTGATGTTCTCAGTAGGGGCCTGACCTTTTCCCCTACTAATTCTTTGATTATTTCTCCACAGTAAAAGACCTTCATTTGTTTTCCCGTAAGCTGATTCTCAAAAAGCTACATACAAGCAGAAGTCTTACTACAGACACGAGCGATATTGAGAGGAATACTCTTCGGGATTTGGAGGATCTGCTTGAGGAACAAGATACTCCTGATCCAAGTAAGTTCCCTCCTTCCGCCCGTCCCAGATCTGCCAGGTTCCCCCCCTTGTCCTTATCTCCTGCAGTGGAGATCTTTACTAAATTGGTCAGCGAGGATCTCAAAAAATTATCCTCGCGCCGAACGTATGACAATCTTACCGCTAGACAGCGTGTGGCCATTAAACAACTCCAATCATGGAAGGATGTGATATTTAAACCAGCAGACAAGGGGGGGGAACGTGGTGATCTGGCCATGCGTGAAGTATGAACGGGAAGCTTTTCGGCAACTTAAGGATCCCCATACTTACCTCAAGCTCTCCTCCAACCCTACAGAGCCTTTCTTACGGGAATTACAAAATATTCTTATTGATGCTTTGGAGGGTAACATTATTACCAAACAAGTATTTGACGGATTAATGGTCAGGTCCCCTAGAGTCCTGACTCTGTATCTGTTGCCCAAGGTCCACAAGGATGCCCTTGACCCCCCGGGGTGTCCCATAGTGTCTGGTATGGACGGTATGTGTAACCCCATATGCCAATTTGTTGACTATTACTTAAAACCTTTGGTGGAGACCTTACCCTCTTACATTAAGGACACTTCGGACGTCCTGTCGAGGGTCGACGGCATCTGTTATGTAGGCAATCCAGTGACAGTGTGCCAACAATCAGAGCACATGCAGTGATCTGACAATAACCCAAAAACAATAGAACGAGCTCTGAGATGTGGAATCTCTGTAGACCGCAATACCTGAACCTATCCTAAACACAACTAAAGGCAGCTGTGGATTGCGCCTGACACTACCTATGCAACTCGGCACAGCCTGAGGAGCTGACTAGCCTGAAGATAGAAAAACAAGCCTGACTTGCCTCAGAGAAATACCCCAAAGGAAAAGGCAGCCCCCCACATATAATGACTGTTAGCAAGATGAAAAGAGAAACGTAGGGATGAAATAGATTCAGCAAAGTGAGGCCCGATATTCTAGATAGAGCGAGGATAGCAAAGAGAACTTTGCAGTCTACAAAAAACCCTAAAGCAAAAAACCACGCAAAGGGGGCAAAAAGACCCACCGTGCCGAACTAACGGCACGGCGGTACACCCTTTGCGTCTCAGAGCTTCCAGCAAAACGAAAAGACAAGCTGGACAGAAAAAGTAGCAACAAAAGCAAAGAAGCACTTATCTAAGCAGAGCAGCAGGCCACAGGAAAGATCCAGAAGCTCAGATCCAACACTGGAACATTGACAAGGAGCAAGGAAGACAGAATCAGGTGGAGTTAAATAACAAAGCAGCCAACGAGCTCACCAGAACACCTGAGGGAGGAAGCTCAGAAGCTGCAGTACCACTTGTGACCACAGGAGTGAATTCAGCCACAGAATTCACAACAGTACCCCCCCCCTTGAGGAGGGGTCACCGAACCCTCACCAGAGCCCCCAGGCCGACCTGGATGAGCCACATGAAAGGCACGAACAAGATCTGGAGCATGGACATCAGAGGCAAAAACCCAGGAATTATCTTCCTGAGCATAACCCTTCCATTTAACCAGATACTGGAGTTTCCGTCTAGAAACACGAGAATCCAAAATTTTCTCCACAATATACTCCAATTCCCCCTCCACCAAAACTGGGGCAGGAGGCTCAACAGATGGAACCATAGGTGCCACGTATCTCCGCAACAACGACCTATGGAATACATTATGTATGGAAAAGGAGTCTGGGAGGGTCAGACGAAAAGACACAGGATTGAGAATCTCAGAAATCCTATACGGACCAATAAAACGAGGTTTAAATTTAGGAGAGGAAACCTTCATAGGAATATGACGAGAAGATAACCAAACCAGATCCCCAACACGAAGTCGGGGACCCACACGGCGTCTGCGATTAGCGAAAAGTTGAGCCTTCTCCTGGGACAAGGTCAAATTGTCCACTACCTGAGTCCAGATCTGCTGCAACCTGTCCACCACAGAATACACACCAGGACAGTCCGAAGACTCAACCTGTCCTGAAGAGAAACGAGGATGGAACCCAGAATTGCAGAAAAATGGAGAGACCAAGGTAGCCGAGCTGGCCCGATTATTAAGGGCGAACTCAGCCAACGGCAAAAAGGACACCCAATCATCCTGGTCTGCAGAAACAAAACATCTCAGATATGTTTCCAAGGTCTGATTGGTTCGTTCGGTCTGGCCATTAGTCTGAGGATGGAAAGCCGAGGAAAAAGATAGGTCAATGCCCATCCTACCACAAAAGGCTCGCCAAAACCTTGAAACAAACTGGGAACCTCTGTCAGAAACAATATTCTCAGGAATGCCATGCAAACGAACCACATGCTGGAAGAACAAAGGCACCAAATCAGAGGAGGAAGGCAATTTAACCAAGGGCACCAGATGGACCATTTTAGAAAAGCGATCACAGACCACCCAAATGACTGACATCTTTTGAGAAACGGGAAGGTCAGAAATGAAATCCATCGAAATATGTGTCCAAGGCCTCTTTGGGACCGGCAAGGGCAAAAGCAACCCACTGGCACGTGAACAGCAGGGCTTAGCCCTAGCACAAATCCCACAGGACTGCACAAAAGTACGTACATCCCGTGACAGAGATGGCCACCAGAAGGATCTAGCCACTAACTCTCTGGTACCAAAGATTCCAGGATGACCAACCAACACCGAACAATGAAGTTCAGAGATAACTTTACTAGTCCCCCTATCAGGGACGAACAGTTTCTCCGCCGGACAACGATCAGGTTTATTCGCCTGAAATTTTTGCAACACTCGCCGCAAATCAGGGGAGATGGCAGACACAATGACTCCTTCCTTGAGGATACTCGCCGGCTCAGATGAACCCGGAGAGTCGGGCACAAAACTCCTAGACAGAGCATCCGCCTTCACATTTTTAGAGCCCGGAAGGTACGAAATCACAAAATCGAAGCGGGCAAAAAATAACGACCAACGGGCCTGTCTAGGATTCAAGCGCTTGGCAGACTCGAGATAAGTAAGGTTCTTATGATCAGTTAATACCACCACGCGATGCTTAGCTCCTTCAAGCCAATGACGCCATTCCTCGAATGCCCACTTCATGGCCAGCAACTCTCGGTTGCCCACATCATAATTACGCTCAGCAGCCGAAAACTTCCTGGAAAAGAAAGCACATGGTTTCAACACTGAGCAACCAGAACCTCTCTGTGACAAAACCGCCCCTGCTCCAATCTCAGAAGCATCAACCTCGACCTGGAACGGAAGAGAAACATCTGGTTGATACAACACAGGGGCAGAACAAAAACGATGCTTCAACTCCTGAAAAGCTTCCACAGCAGCAGAAGACCAATTAACCAAATCAGCACCCTTCTTGGTCAAATCGGTCAATGGTTTGGCAATGCTAGAAAAATTACAGATGAAGCGACGATAAAAATTAGCAAAGCCCAGGAATTTTTGCAGACTTTTCAGAGATGTCGGCTGAGTCCAATCCTGGATGGCTTGGACCTTAACCGGATCCATCTCGATAGTAGAAGGGGAAAAGATGAACCCCAAAAATGAAACTTTCTGCACACCGAAGAGACACTTTGATCCCTTCACAAACAAAGAATTAGCACGCAGGACCTGGAAAACCATTCTGACCTGCTTCACATGAGAGTCCCAATCATCTGAGAAGATCAAAATGTCATCCAAGTAAACAATCAGGAATTTATCCAGATACTCACGGAAGATGTCATGCATAAAAGACTGAAACACAGATGGAGCATTGGCAAGTCCGAACGGCATCACTAGATACTCAAAATGACCCTCGGGCGTATTAAATGCAGTTTTCCATTCATCTCCTTGCCTGATTCTCACCAGATTATACGCACCACGAAGATCTATCTTAGTGAACCAACTAGCCCCCTTAATCCGAGCAAACAAGTCAGATAACAATGGCAAGGGATACTGAAATTTAACAGTGATCTTATTAAGAAGGCGGTAATCAATACACGGTCTCAGCGAACCATCCTTCTTGGCTACAAAAAAGAACCCTGCTCCCAGTGGTGATGACGATGGGCGAATATGTCCCTTCTCCAGGGATTCCTTCACGTAACTGCGCATAGCGGCGTGTTCAGGCACGGATAAATTAAATAATCGACCTTTAGGGAATTTACTACCAGGAATCAAATTGATAGCACAATCACAATCCCTATGCGGAGGTAGGGCATCGGACTTGGGCTCTTCAAATACATCCCGATAATCAGACAAGAACTCTGGGACCTCAGAAGGAGTGGATGACGAAATAGACAAAAATGGAACATCACCATGTACCCCCTGACAACCCCAGCTGGATACCGACATAGAGTTCCAATCCAATACTGGATTATGGGTTTGCAGCCATGGCAACCCCAACACGACCACATCATGCAGATTATGTAGCACCAGAAAGCGAATAACTTTCTGATGTGCAGGAGCCATGCACATGGTCAGCTGGGTCCAGTACTGAGGTTTATTCTTGGCCAAAGGTGTAGCATCAATTCCTCTCAACGGAATAGGACACCGCAAAGGCTCCAAGAAAAACCCACAACGTTTAGCATAATCCAAATCCATCAGATTCAGGGCAGCGCCTGAATCCACAAACGCCATGACAGAATACGATGACAAAGAGCATATCAAGGTAATGGACAGAAGGAATTTGGATTGTACAGTACCAATGACGGCAGACCTATCGAACCGCTTAGTGCGCTTAGGACAATCAGAAATAGAATGAGTGGAATCACCACAGTAGAAACACAGACCATTCAGACGTCTGTGTTCTTGCCGTTCAACTCTGGTCATAGTCCTATCGCACTGCATAGGCTCAGGTTTAATCTTAGACAATACCGCCAAATGGTGCACAGATTTACGCTCGCGCAAGCGTCGACCGATCTGAATGGCCAAAGACATAGACTCATTCAAACCAGCAGGCATAGGAAAACCCACCACGACATCCTTAAGAGCCTCAGAGAGACCCTTTCTGCACAAAGCTGCCAGCGCAGATTCATTCCACAGAGTGAGTACTGACCACTTCCTAAATTTCTGACAATATACTTCTATATCATCCTGACCCTGGCACAAAGCCAGCAAATTTTTCTCAGCCTGATCCACTGAATTAGGCTCATCGTAAAGCAATCCGAGCGCCAGAAAAAATGCATCGACATTACTCAATGCAGGGTCTCCTGGCGCAAGAGAAAATGCCCAGTCCTGAGGGTCGCCGCGCAAAAAAGAAATAATAATCAAAACCTGTTGAATAGGATTACCAGAAGAATGAGGTTTCAAGGCCAGAAATAGCTTACAATTATTTTTGAAATTAAGAAACTTAGTTCTATCACCAAAAAACAAATCAGGAATAGGAATTCTTGGTTCTAACATAGATTTCTGATCAATAGTATCTTGAATCCTTTGTACATTTGTAACGAGATTATCCATTGAAGAGCACAGACCCTGAATATCCATGTCCACACCTGTGTCCTGAAACACCCAAATGTCTAGGGGAAAAAAAAGACTGAACACAGAGCTGAGAAAAAAAAATGATGTCAGAACTTCTTTTTTCCCTCTATTGAGAATCATTAGGTAGGCTCCTTGTACTGTTATATCCAACACTGGAACATTGACAAGGAGCAAGGAAGACAGAATCAGGCGGAGTTAAATAACAAAGCAGCCAACGAGCTCACCAGAACACCTGAGGGAGGAAGCTCAGAAGCTGCAGTACCACTTGTGACCACAGGAGTGAATTCAGCCACAGAATTCACAACAGGCATCCTTGTGGACCATGATACGATTCTCGTAACAGCCGACGTCAAGAGTCTATACACGTGTATTGACCACTCCCATGGGCTAGATGCTGTTCACCGCTTCCTGAGTGCCTCCGACCTGGATGGCCCTCTGTGTGAGCTAATCCTCGAGCTGGTGGAATATATCCTGACCCACAACTTTTTTATTTTTAAGGACAATTTTTATCTACAGAAACGCGGCACAGCCATGGGCGCGGCGTGTGCGCCCTCGTACGCCAACCTCTTCTTGGGCGCCTGGGAGAGAGAGATCTTTGGTGACGGGGGCCCGCCGTGCGCTGCCCATGTGCTGTGCTGGCATCGTTATATCGATGACATTCTGTTCCTTTGGGGTGGGTCCGTCCACCAGCTCGAGGATTTTATGAGGTGCCTCAATGATAACACATTGAACATACGTTTGACCTACGTCTTCAGCACTGTGACGGTTGACTTCCTAGACGTCCGTCTGGAAATTGATTCAGATCGGCGCATCCAGACTGACGTCTTCAGGAAGCCGACCTCGGTCAACTCTTTGCTGCATGCCACCTCTGCTCACCACCCAGCCACCGTGAGGGCCGTCCCGGTTGGACAGTTCCTCAGGATGCGGCGTATTTGCTCCTCTGAGACAAAATTTGAACAACAGGCGGGTGATCTTAAACAGAGATTTAGGGCCCGTGGTTACAGCCATAGGTCCATTAGGGCCGGCTATGACCAAGCTGGGACTACCCCACGGAGTGATCTATTGCACGGTGTCCCTCGACGTCGGCATGAAGACAAGGGTGGACTAATAAGATACACTTCCACTTATAATCACGAGTGGGAGAACATGCGTTCTATCTTTGCTAAACATTGGCCTGTGTTACATACTGAGCCCTCCCTGCGTGCTGCCCTGGGGAACTTTCCTCTGATGACCCCTAAAAGGTGTAAGAGCCTGAATGATATGCTAGTGAGGAGTCACTACGTTCCAGCCCCAACAAATGTTTTTGGTACGGGGGGCCCCCGTCCGGGATGTGTCCCGTGTGGGCGCTGTCTTGCCTGCGCCAATGTCCTCCGCTGCTCTGACTTTGCCTCGAGTGATGGTACGAAAACATTTCAAATTAGACAGCGCATAAATTGTAACACCACCAATGTCATCTATTATGCGACCTGTCCGTGCCCAAAAATATACGTTGGGCTTACCACTCGTGAACTTAGGGTTCGGGTTCGTGAGCATGTGCGGGTCATTGGCGCGGCCAGGACAGCGCCCACCTTAGTGGATTTGAAAACGGTTCCACGCCATTTCAGGCAGTACCATAACTGCAATGACAAACTACTTTCTGTTAGGGGGATTGACGCTCTTCACCTTGGCATCAGAGGTGGTGACTATAAGAAACGACTCGCACAGATCGAGTCAAAGTGGATTGTTCTGCTCGACACTTTGACGCCCAGGGGTCTCAATGAATCCTTGAGCTTTGCCCCTTACCTCTAGCGTAGCCCTATATGAGTCTCCGTTGTGTCCCATCACTGTCCCTCCGGATTATCTGTTCAATTTTCTTTTATTGTATTATTCTGTTTTGTTTTTTTATTTTAATTTTTTGTCATTTCTTCATTTATAGTAGTACCCTTTGCATACGGCTCCCCTCTGATCCCGGCCTCGTGTGGAGTGAACGTTTTACATATTCTCTGCCATCCGCTAAATATCAATGTGTGACCGCATAGTGTTCATCACCTGTCAATATTGGAGACACCACGGACAATGTGCACAGGCATATATCTACATGAAATATTTGTCTATGTATACTACGTTTATGTATATCATGTTTTACACATATTGCTCTTGTCTCTGTATATATTTATATGGGTACTTCCCATATTAGTTTTTGTGTGTCATGTATCGCTGTCTCTCTCCTCCCACCCCTTTTTTATTGGGATTGTCTATATTGGGGATAGATAGGTTTAGACAGTGACCCATGGGCATATAGTACGCCAGCGCCTGTTGGCAGTATGGTGTTCCATATACATTGCTGACACCATCGTAGGTATGGATTGACATTGTGTGCCCTTTTATATACATTGCGCACATTGTGGGTAGATGACATGGTGCCTTTTTACTATTTTGTGCACACCGCTTCTGCATATCTCTCATTGGTAGTCAGGGGTACACTCCCTCCCCACTCACCTATCCATACGGCTGTGCGCATCGCGCTGTTTGTGGGCGGATCTGGTGTGTGGGCGGGGCGTCTTGGGGCCTTGTGCGCAATCGCCGGGTCTTCTCCACAGTGCGCATGTGCCGCAGTGGGCGCGCGGATTGGCTGTGATTGCACACGTGATCGGGGTCAGGGGGGTTATTAGCAGGTCCTGCACCGGTGGACTGTCATCCCCTTGAGAAAGCGGCGCTTCAGAGCCGTGAAACGCGCGTCGGGGCGTTTTTCTTTTCCGGTGGGACTCTCCTCCTGCACCCCTCGTTGGTAAGCTTGGCCACGGTACCTGTTACCTCATTATGTACCATGTATTACCTCTGGTTTAGCGTCACTGTTCGCCATGATATCTATTTAGGTACATGTGGGTCTAGTCTTCCAGGTGATTCTTATGTGGGGCTTCCTTTTCCCCTTGATTATTACCTTTATATGTAACATGGGGGTTGCAGGGGGTGGTCTTCCCCCCGTGCCTGACTGGATTACACCCTAAATGTAATTGTCCTATTATCTTTTATCTTTTTGTACCAATAAAGACATTTGTTTATTAAAATATTTAGATTGTATGCTCCTTTTTCCTCCTATTTATAAATATGTTTGCCATGGAGCTTTTTTGACGGATCTGGGGGCACTTTATGTATATGCAGTGTGGCCCAGACCAGCACTATGATATTGGGATTTTTGTTAACAATATGTTGTCTAAATGTAGCAATTTAATAACATGAGAATACCCCTTTAAGTCTACTGTGCATTTATATAATTTGGCAGCCTCATTAGCCTATTTTTATATAACCTGCAAATATCACAAAGAGTGAAGGCGAAAATGCTGTTTCATGGCAAGTAATTTCTGGTGCCTGAGGTAAATAAAAGTAAAGTGCTTGTCACATCCAATAATGAATCATAGTTCAGTTATCATCTCTGCTTTACTTTTCACAAAGAATTGTACACAGGACTTAGTCAGCCCTTTCACATGTCGTTAATCCCCTATGACTGTAGATGTGCTGACTTGCACAGTGACAACAGCCTGATTCTATTGGAGATGGTATATTGTATGACAAGAATTAGTACAATATAAGACAAAGGTTCAAAAAGTTACATAGATCTACTCCGAGAAAACCAAATTTAGAAGAAAATATCAAATAAAGTAGTGATCTACAGTGGATGAACCTAACTATCTTATTGTAACAGTGTAAAGCAATTGTCCATGGCTCACTGTGCAGAAGGCAACGTGATCAACATAATAGATCAATGTACAATAATGAGCTAGATAAATCAGAAGATTGAGGAGTTTAGGCTGCTTGACTCATGTAAGTGAATGTAATTCTCTGCTGACCTTGCACTTTCATTTACACTGTTCCACACCCAATGTCAGATATAAACATCATATTTCTTCTTTGTTCCAAATATCCCACAAAAGTCTCATAACTATTTTTTACTTGAAAACCATATTTGGTACTTTGACCAGCAGCCAAGGGATCAGGAAATAGTATTTTCGTAGTTGTGGAAACATATATTTTTCGTTTTTGTTATACATACAACAAATAAAAATGTAAGAGTATTTAAATAGACGCCGGCATGTGCACAATCACACCTCCTTTAGTCTGGCGGAGCAAGTGACTCCCCAACAAGACACCACACAGATACAAGGATCTTAAAAACACCTTAATTACTGTAATTTTAGATCTTCCAACAATGATACATAGATGTGACAAAGTTTCAGAACTTAAACTGTCAGAAAACACATAAGCAGCATCTCCCACTTCATGGTCCATGGTGTGCCTGGGCTTGCACGACAACCTGTAATACACCATACACTGTTGCAGTCGTCTTTCTAGATCACAGTGAGGCTCAAGCTTATGCTTGTTACTTCCCAGTGGTCTCACTCAAATGAAGCCTTTTCACTCTACTGACAACTCCGATCCCAAGGCGGTCCTCTCCTGAGTTACTGTTTTCTCCCTAAGGTGGCTAGCATATATGTATCGCTTGCTCACCGAGCACCACTCCATACAGCCAACCAATTCCAGCCCTGTGCTGATGAGGGCCTAAAGCCCGAAACACGTGTCCACAGGTAGGAATTGGTTGGCTGTGTAAATTTAGAAACTAATCCGCAGCATTGCACGCTTGGCGGTTCCAAGCGCTGTGGATTAGACTGGGGTGGAAAGAGATGATTTGCATAGCTCTGCCTACTGCAAAGGATTCTGGGTAAACCTGCTATTCTTTGTATTATGCTGCTTGCAAGTACTTTCCGTTTCAGGAAAGCATCCACTATGTTTTCTAATAGATAACATATTCAGCTGTCCTCCTCAAGGTCACCATCCCTGTCACCAGGTTTTCCCAATATAAATTGTAGCCACCCCCTTTATTTCCTCTTTTACAGCAGTCTATACAGCTGTATATAAGTGCCCAACCCCCTCTGCATATAACAAAAAATACCTTTCATAATCCATCTATAAGGCGAGATCCAGTCCGATGGAAGTCGCTTGTCTTGCATTGATGCCTCCTCCATCCCTGCAATTGCTGTCTTCCTGCGTGATTCATGTGGATCATGGGTCCTACGTCATCTACATAGCGCCTCCTATATCGATCCTCCTAAGTACATATAATGCGCATGTGTTGACTTTACTTCCATGCTATTGGATCTCTTTGGCCTCTAGTGGTAAATGCCCATTACAGAACATTGCTCTACCCTCAGCAGGCCAGATCGAAGTATACCTGTTCAGGAGCGAGATTTGGGCCCTGTGCGTATGATGTAGGATGCGTCATCAACATGAAGCAGGGCAGGAGAACGGCAATTGCGATGATAGAGAAGGCGCCAAAGCAAGACCAGTGATGGCTACCGGACAAGACCGTGTCGTATTGGGGTGATTGTGAAATGTTGTTTTTGGATCTGGGTACTTATATACAGATTGTGAGACTGCTGTAGAAGAGGAATTGAAGATGGTGACTTTACTTTCTATTGGGAAAACCTGGTGGCAGGGTCCCTTTAATATTCAACAGACTTTTTACTCCAGTACTGTAGTTCCTTTTCTCAAACTACACCTCCTCCTTGGTTAGGACTACAGCCTGCTTCAGTACGACTTAACTTCAGGAAACTAATCGTCATTACTTCTCTTCCCTGGTTTAGAACTCTCTTGGGGGGAAAAAAATCCCTGTTTCTTTTCTCCATCAGACAATCATGAGCCACACTGCCAGTCACTCACAGTTTTGAGCCACAACAAATCACACTCAGACTGTCCTACAGTAAACCCTTCATTACCACACCTGCATTGAGGATCCAGACCCAATTTGCATGTGTAACACATTACATATATATCTGATCAAGCACCATGCAACACGTTCAACTTTCACATTGTTAACATTGGGCATAGATCTGTCCTGGGTCATGTAAAAAAATAAAGAGCACTTTGCATCAAGTTTTACATGAGGCATGGTAATGCCTGTGACAGGACCAGCCCACTCTCTAACAATGCAAACTAGAAAGTTAGTGCAGTTAAATGCTAACATTCTGGTATGTGAAAGGGCACAAAAGGGGGGAGACCTATTTAAAGAGGGAGTGATTTTAGATGTCATGGTCAGAAATGAAAAAACATTATGAGCTCAGATTCATCATTTGCATTTATTTAAATGACTCTTCTTTTCTGTCTTGTGGTAATAATTAACTTTTTTGCACCAAATTCTTCAAAATAGCACATGTGGTTTATTCATTTGGCACAAAATAAAAAATAACCATTGTTGCAATGTTTTAGCGCAAAAAGTCACATATTCCATCCAAATGACAAAAATAACAGATGCACTTGAAATGACTCCAGGGAAGGACCGAAGTACATTTACACAAAATATGTACAACTTTTTTAAAAACAACGCAATTGATGAATCAGCTGAAAAAAATCTGGAAACCCCAAACCGATCCACATAAAATAGACTTTAGAAAAGGAGCACATTAAAAGAAGGTAAGGTGCAAATGAAAAACAAGTGAAAAACATAAAAAAAATCTTGACAACAAAATGCAATAATGAATGTGGCCGTATGTTCTTTACAAGTAGCAACACTAGGCAAGTAGCACTGCAAGCACACAAAGCACAAAAAGTACATTGGGGAAGGTGCGTCATTTATTGACCTTGAAGCAGTTAATTTAAGATTCAGTTGTAGAAAGTGTTAAGACAGCGATGTATAATACAGCACATGTTCTTGTGGGAAGCTGTATTTCAAGTGTACTGAGCTCAGCAGACGGGTCATGCACCTTCTATATTAAGTCCAGAGGAGAAATTGACCGAAAAGTTGACCGTAATTTTACCTTCTATGTTCTGCAGTGGGAAGTTAATCATTCTTCAGGCGCTGGCTCCCACTTAAGCTTCATGTACTTCCTTCATAACCTTTACACACGTCCTAGACCGGACCAAGGATAGGCGTAAACGCAGATCTAGCAGGGTGAGAGCAGAGTCTGCAGACAATGAGTCTGAAATCCCTCATGAGCCAGTGTTTACATGACGAGGCCTGACAGACGCACATCGCAAATTAAGTCACACCCTCATGGTCCTGTATACACAAGCGAAGGCTAGATTACCTTAACAGAAGGACACTGATGTGACTATTAGCACCATATTTTCCATGGGAAAAAATACAAACAAACAAGTGATGCTGTTATCCATGGCAGACAATCATACAAGATCTAGTTGGTGGCAAAAACACTCTCCCAAGGTCAGTTTTAGGTCCTATTTATTATTGTTATAAGTTTTAAACTGTGGGGAGACAGAATAAATTTTGACAGTAGAGACTGTGATATTTACAGCATCACAAAGTATTTTTGGAAATCAATAATCAGTAAGCGCAGGGTTATTTAGTGAATACAAGAGGCTTCCTTGCAGTATCATTACTTTGCTGACTGACACTCTGTTCCAAGGGTAAATTCACTGTAGTGTTAGTTAGTGGTTGTCCGGCCTTAGGGTACAAGTCTGCAGTCACTCCATGTGACTGCAGACTGGTGAATCCTCACCGCTCGTGCACCGTGAGGATGCTTGAGTAGCGGGTGTGTGACCTCAAGTATGTGATTTAAATGCATACAGTCACGCGCAGAGTAGATGTGCGCAGCTTCCCTCAATGCAAGGCTGGTTATATCTAGCCGCAATGAGGCAGGAAGCATGCAAATTGCATACTTGTGGTCACATGATCATCTTCTCCTGATGCACGTGAAATCCATAAAAAAAATTAACCTTGTGGGTGTAATGTGAAAAAATGTGGAAAAATTCACAGGGTATGAATACTTTTTCAGGGCACTGTAGATATATATATCCACATAATCTTTATTGCCATCTGCATTGTCAGTCAAATATTAATCTCTTTACATACCTATGATGCAAATGTAAGTCATATGTTGCCTCCCCCTGTTCGATGCGGGCTCTGGCGATGAGCCCACTGTTTTTCTGGCACATATCAGCTTATTTCATCAGATGACATGTGCCTCTAATAGCCGCAGGTGGAATCCAATCCACCAGCGGCTGTTAACATGTGAAATGCCGCTGTCAATCTCTGACAGCGGCATTTAACATGATCGCGTCAGAAGCATGTCAGAAACCGTGTCACATGACCACGGGTCGCAGATGGGTTTGACATGACAAACTGGGGTCTGCAGGTGACTCCTGTGGTTGTCATCGATGAACTGCTATGAGCGCCGCCCCATGGCTGGCTCTCATAGCAGATGAGCATTTTAGTTACGCATAGCGGGGAGGAAGGCCCGCTATGTGTAGCACCGGCAATCAGAAGATTGCAGCTTCTAGTCTCCCATGGAGACTATTGAAGCCAGTAAAAAGTAAATGAAATATATTTAAACAATTTAAAAAATAAAAAAGTTTAAATCACCCCCCCATTCGCCCTATTTAAAATAAAACAATTAAAAATATACACATATTTGGTATTGCCGCATATAGAATCTCCCCATCTATCAATATAAAAAAAGAATGAATCTGATCAGTAAACGGCGTAACGAGAAAAAAGATCAAAACGGCAGAATTCATTTTTTTGGTCGCCACAACATTCCATTAAAATGCAATAACGGGAGATCAAAAGACTGTATCTACACCAATGTGGTATCAATAAAAACATCAGCTCGGCACGCAAAAAATAAGCCCTCACCCAACCCAAGATCACGAAAAATGGAGACTCTGAGAGGGTTAGAATATGGCGACTTTTTTGTTACAAACTTTGGATTTTCTTTTCACCACTTACATAAAAAACCCTAGACATGTTTGGACATGGAGAATCATAATGGCAGGTCAGTTTTAGCATTTAGTGAACATGGTAAAAAGAACAAAACAAAACAAGAGAGGAATTCCACTTTTTTGCAATTTCACAACACTTTGATTTTTTTTCCCTTTTTCTGGGACACTATATGGTAAAACTAATGGAATAATTCAAAATTAGAACTCATCAAAAACAAGCCCTCACATGGCCATATTGACGGAAAAATAAAAAAGTTATGGCTCTAGGAAGAACGGGAGCAAAAAACGAAAATGCAAAAAACGGAAAACTGTGGACAATCATTCTTCCACAAATCCCAAACACTCTGAAGGGGGCTTCATCAGAGAAAATAACTTTATCCCAGTTGGTTGCAGTCCAATCCCTGAATTTCCTGCAGAACATCAGTCTGTCCTTAATGTTTTTCCTGGAGAGAAGTGGCTTCTTTGCTGCCCTTCTTGACACCAGGATAGCCTTCAAAACCATTTGCTTCACTGTGTTGATAAAAAAATATTTAGAATTGAGAGTCCTCAGTGGTTGATACCTTTTAATGGCTAACTGAAAAGATGGTAACAAATTGGCATCTTTTCAGTTAGCTATTAAAAGGTATCAACCACTGAGGACTCTCAATTCTAAACATTTTTCTATCTACTGGCTAACACGGTACCAAGATATATATATTTTTCCTGTGTCTTGATAAATGCACTGACACCAAGCCTGCCTTCAAAACACCTTGACTCACTGTGCAGGTGCATTGACACCTGCCAGCTGCCGTTCCTGACCAAGCTTCGCTTTGGTGTTGAACTTATTCCATAGGTCAATCCTCTTTAAGAGATGGTACAGACACTTGCTGGACCTTTTTGGCCACCTTTTTGTAAATAAGGTAATTTTCTTGGCAAGGAATGGCTGAATGTTTTTGCAATTAATCTGATCACTCGTAATAACAAACTATAGTTAACGCAAACTGAAGCGGCAATCTTTGTGAAAACCAAAATGTGTTTCAGTCTCAAAACCTATGGAGACGGCTCTACAATAGATTGTAAAACCCCATTGATAATAGCATTCAGTCTACTGCAGATTCAAATACTAAAAATATTTTTTTGATTAATATGTACATTTACATATCAAGAAAAGGAGTATAAGCTAGTAAAAAAATTGTACATCTTGTATATTGTTCTCTACTTCAACTTCAGCCAGAAATTGAAACAATGAAAACTATTCCAACAGAGATACTGTACGTAGATGTCCCAGGATGTAGTGAAAACCTCCATTGTTTACACTGCTGAATGATTCTAGGACAACTGGAAAATGACAAAGAGAAAAGATATTTCATTTAGAAAATGAGTCAATGACTTATTTTCATGGCTAAATAGCATTCTTTATAAAACATATTTTTTTTTTAAAAGATTAGTCACATTGAAAATAGAATGCAATTTGGGTATCCACTGTTTCAGTGTAAGGTCTTGCCTATGTACAGTATGTCCTATTACAACCTGTGCAATATTGTAGTACAGAGCCATGACACACTGCCCATAGCACTTTATGGGGTCACACTGTACCTCTGTATGATTTCAATTATCATATGGAAAAAATATTGAAATTAGATTAACCCCTTTACCCCCAAGGGTGGTTTGCACGTTAACGACCGGGCCAATTTTTACAATTCTGACCACTGTCCCTTTATGAGGTTATAACTCTGGAAGGCTTCAATGGATCCCAGTGATTCTGACACTGTTTTCTCGTGACAAATTGTACTTCATGATAGTGGTAAAATTTCTTTGATATTACCTGCGTTTATTTGTGAAAAAGTGGAAATTTGGTGAAAATTTCTAAAATTTTTCAATTTTCCAAATTGAATTTTTATGCAATTAAATCACAGAGATATGTAACACAAAATACTTAATAAGTAACATTTCCCACATGTCTACTTTACATCAGCACAATTTCGGAACCAACATTTTTTTTGTTAGGAAGTTATAAGGGTTAAAAGTTGACCAGCAATTTCACATTTTTACACCATTTTTTTAGGGACCACATCACATTTGATGTAATTTTTAGGGGTCTATATGACAAAAATACCCAAGTGTGACACCATTATAAAAACTGCACCCCTCAAGATGCTCAAAACCACATTCAAGAAGTTTATTAACCCTTCAGGTGTTTCACAGGAATTTTTTGAATGTTTGAATAAAAATGAACATTTAACTTTATTTCACAAAAAATTTATTTCAGCTCCAATTTGTTTTATTTTACCCAGGCTAACAGGAGAAAATGGACCCCAAAAGTTGTTCTACAATTTGTCCTGAGTACTCCGATACCCCATATGTGGGGGTAAACCACTGTTTGGGCGCATGGCAGAGCTCGTAAGTGAAGGAGCAAAATTTTCAATGCAATATTGACTGGAATTGAGATGGGACGCCATGTTGCGTTTGGAGAGCCCCTGATGTGCCTAAACATTGAAACTGCCCACAAGTGACACCATTTTGGAAAGTAAACCCCCTAAGGAACTTATCTAGATGTGTGGTAAGCACTTTGACCCATTAAGTGATTCACGAAGTTTATAATGCAGAGCCGTAAAAATAAAAAATCATATTTTTTCACAAAAATGACCTTTTCGCCCCCCCAATTTTTTATTTTCTCAAGGGTAAGAGAAGAAATTGGACCCCAAAAGTTGTTGTACAATTTGTCCTGAGTACGTTGATACCCTATATGTGGGGGTAAACCACTGTTTGGGCGCAAGGGAGAACTCGTAAGGGAAGGAGCGCCGTTTGACTTTTCAATGCAAAATTGACAGGAATTGAGATGGGACGCCATGTTGCGTTTGGAGAGCCCCTGATGTGCCTAAGCATTGAAACCCCCCACAAGTGACACCATGTTGGAAAGTAGACCCCCCTAGGAACTCATCTAGATGTGTTGTGAGAGCTTTGAATTCCCAAGTGTTTCACTCCAGTTTATAACGTAGAGCCGTGAAAATGAAAAAAAAAATTTCCCACAAAAATTATTTTTTTAGCCCCTAGTTTCGTATTTTCCCAAGGGTAACAGGAGAAATTGGACCCCAAAAGTTTTTGTCCAATTGGTCCGGAGTACGCTGATACCCCATATGTGGGGGAACCACCGTTTGGGCGCATGGGGGAGCCCGGAAGGGAAGGAGCGCCATTTGGAATGCAGACTTAGATGGAATGGTCTGAAGGCGTCACATTGCATTTGCAGAGCCCCTAATGTACCTAAACAGTAGAAACCTGCCTCAAGTGACCCCATTTTGGAAACTAAACCCCCCCAAGGAACTTATCTAGATGTGTTGTGAGAGCTTTGAACCCCCAAGTGTTTCACTACAGTTTATAAAGCAGAGCCGTGAAAATAAAAGATCTTTTTTTTTCCACAAAAATTATTACTCAGCCCCCAGTTTTGTATTTTTCCAAGGATAACAGTTGAAATTGAACCCCAAAAAGTTGTTTTCCAATTTGTCCCGAGTACGCTGATACCAAATATGTGGGGGGAACCACCGTTTCGGCGCATGGCAGAGCTCGGAAGGGAAGGAGCGCCATTTGGAATGCAGACTTGGATTGATTGGTCTGCAGGCGTCATGCTGCATTTGCAGAGCCCCAGATGTAATTAAACAGTAGAAACCCCCCACAAGTTTCCCCATATTGGAAACTAGACCCCCCAAGGAACTTATCTAGATGTGTTGTGAGAACTTTGAACCCCCAAGTGTTTCACTACAGCTTATAACGCAGAACCGTGAAAGTAAAAAATCTTTTTTTTTCCACAAAAATTATTTTTTAGCTCCTAGTTTTGTATTTTCCCAAGGGTAATTGGAGAAATTGGACCACAAAAGTTGTTGTCCAATGTGTTCTGAGAACGCTGATACCCCATATGTTGGGGTAAACCCCCGTTTGGGTGCACGGGAGAGCTTGGAAGGGAATGAGCACTGTTTTACTTTTTTAACGCAGAATTGGCTGGAATTGAGATCAGACACCATGTCGCGTTTGGAGAGCCCTTGATGTTCCTAAACAGTGGAAACCCCCCAATTATAACTGAAACCCTAATCCAAACACACCCCTAACCCTAATCTCAATGGTAACCTTAACCACACCCCTAACCCTGACACACCCCTAACCCTAATCCCAACCCTATTCCCAACCGTAAATGTAATCCAAGCCCTAACCCTAATTTTAGCCCCAACTATAACCCAAACTTTAGCCCCAACCCTAACCCTAACTTTAGCCCCAACCCTAACCCTAACCCTATCCCTAACCCTAGCCCTAACTCTAGCCCTAACCCTAGCCCTAACCCTAACCCTAATGGGAAAATGGAAATAAATACTTTTTTAAATTTTTTGATTTTTCCCTAACTAAGGGGGTGATGAAGGGGGGTTTGATTTACTATTTATAGCGGATTTTTTTGCGGATTTTTATGATTGGCAGCCGTCACACACTAAAAGACGCTTTTTATTGCAAAGAATATTTTTTGTGTTACCACATTTTGAGAGCTATAATTTTTCCACATTTTGGTCCACAGAGTCATGTGAGGTCTTGTTTTTTGCGGGACGAGTTGACGTTTTTATTGGTAACATTTTTGGGCACGTGACATTTTTTGATCGCTTTTTATGAGGCAGAATGATCAAAAACCAGCTACTCATGAATTTCTTTGGGGGAGGAGCGTTTATACCGTTCCGCGTTTGGTAAAATGGATAAAGCAGTTTTATTCTTCGGGTCAGTATAATTACAGCGATACCTCATGTATATCATTTTTTTAGGTTTTGGCACTTTTATACGATAAAAACTATTTTATAGAAAAAATAATTATTTTTGCATCGCTTTATTCTGAGGACTATAACTTTTTTACTTTTTTGCTGATGATGCTGAATTGCGGCTCGTTTTTTGCGGGACAAGATGATGTTTTCAGCCGCACCATGGTTATTTATATCCGTCTTTTTGATCGCATGTTATTCCACTTTTTGTTCGGCGGTATGATAATAAAGCGTTGTTTTTTGCCTTGTTTTTTTTTTCACTGAATGGGTTAACTAGTGGGACAGTTTTATAGGTCGGGTCGTTACGGATGCCGCGATACTAAATATGTATACTTTTATTGTTTTTTTTAAATTTAGATAAAGGAATGTATTTATTGGAACAATATATATTTTTTATTATTATTTATTTAGGATTTTTTTTTTTTACGCATGTAATTTTTTTTTTTAACTTTTTTACTTTGCCCCAGGGGGGACATTACAGTAAAGTGACAGATCACTGATCTTGCTGTGCACTGTGTCAGATCAGCGGTCTGACATGCACAGCAGGGAGGCTTCCCAGTGCCTGCTCTGAGCAGGCACTTGGAAGCCACCTCCCTGCAGGACCCGGATGCAGCCCCGTGGCCATTTTGGATCCTGGCCTGCAGGGAGGAGGTAAGAAACCCTCGGAGCAACGAGATCACATCGCGTTGCTCCGAGGGTCTCAGGGAAGCACGCAGGGAGCCCCCTCCCTGCGCGATGCTTCCTTATACTGCCAGAACACTGCGATCATATTTGATCGCAGTGTGCCGGGGGTTAATGTGCAGGGGGCGGTCCATGACCGCTCCTGGCACATAGTGCCGGATGTCAGCTGACACCCGGCCGCGCTCCCCATGTGAGCGCGGATGATCGCTCTGGACGTACTATTCCGTCCTTGAGAAGTAGGGCCCACCCCACATGGATGGAATAGTACGTCCAATGGTAGAAAGGGGTTAATATAAAATTTGTGGCATGTGAAAATTGAGGAATTTGAATGTATGAGGGAGGATGACTCCATAATTCGATATCATGCATAGGCACATTATGGTTTTTTTACTTTTTTACTTTGCCCCAGGGGGGACATTACAGTAAAGTGACAGATCACTGATCTTGCTGTGCACTGTGTCAGATCAGCGGTCTGACATGCACAGCAGGGAGGCTTCCCAGTGCCTGCTCTGAGCAGGCACTTGGAAGCCACCTCCCTGCAGGACCCGGACCACATTTCAATGTGGTCCGGGTTCTGGTTCAAGTTCAGTTAAAATTCTGGTACCCGAACAAACTTTGGACTAAAGTTCGGATCATGTACCAGAACCCAAACTTCCATAAGCCAGCTCACCCCTACTTATTAGGCATCAGAGAGATCCCTTCAAGTAACTTAATACAAAAATTGCAAACAGTTTTACTTACACTTGCCAACCTTTGACGAAAGTTGTCTGGAAGGTGTTTGGATTCAGTAAACCAAGCATGTCCCTGAAATTTGTTCCACTAACCATGCAATGACACAATTCCCATACCCTAAATTTACTTGTGGAGTTCTGTCTGGTGATGGCATTACACATAAAAAACCTTTTGGAGGCACTGCTTTTCACGAGGTTTCAGAAGGCTGCATTGTGCGTCTGTGACATTTGTCTGTTCCGGGAACTTATGAGGTCTCTACTGTCCCCATGAACCTCCCAGGTGATTAGGGACAGTATGTTTTTATATGATGAAGTATTGTATAGCATTTAAAGAGGACCTGTCAACAATTCAAAAATTTACAGTTTTTCTTGATATTTCATTCCTGTTGACTCCTTCAATTATTCCTCTTTTTTTTAAATTCTGCCATACTTTCCCAGAATATGGGTCTTTTTATTTAGTGCTAATTTTTATGGTATTTACAAAGGGGGCGTGGCTCACGGGATTGTTTGGGGATGTGTCTGCAGTCTGGTCTGCACAGTCCCCCTGTGAGCACCGCCCCCTTGTTAAAGATCATACAAATTGGCACTAAATATAAAAAATATTAAGTTAATTACTCAGAGGAGCACTGGGAAGATGAAAACTGGTCACTTGAGCTAGTGATAGGTCGCCTTAATATATGTTTTGTTTTATCTGGCTGTAACATAGGGCTTGTGCAGATGACTTTTAACCCCTTAGCGACCGCCGATACGCCTTTTAACGGCGGCCGCTAAGGGTACTTAAACCACAGCGCCGTTAATTAACGGCGCTGTGGAAAAAGTCCATAGCGCCCCCCAGAGGCCGATTTTCTCCGGGGTCTCGACTGCCGAGGGTAGCCGAGACCCCAGAGAACATGATTCGGGGGGTTTTTAACCCACCCCGCATTTGCGATCGCCGGTAATTAACCGTTTACCGCCGATCGCAAAAAAAAAAAAAAAAGCGATCTCTTTTTAATTTCTCTGTCCTCCGATGTGATCGAACATCGGAGGACAGAGAAAAGGGGTCCCAGGTGGCCCCCCAATACTCACCTAGCTCCCCCGATGCTCCTCGTGTCTCCCGGTGGGCGCCGCCATCTTCAAAATGGCGGGCGCATGCGCAGTGCGCCCGCCGGCCGGCACCGGGAGAATCTTTGGGGTCTCGGCTGCCGGGGGTAGCCGAGACCCCAAAGAGCACGATCGAGGTCGGTATTACCGACCCCTGTTTTGCGATCGCCGGTAATTAACTGTTTATCGGCGACCGCAAAAAAAAAAAAAAAAAAAAAAAAGTAAAGTGTAATTCTCTGTCCTCTGATGTGATCGCACATCAGAGGACAGAGAAATAGGGGGATTCGGGGACCCTAGCATACTCACCTAGGTCCCTGGATCCTCTTGCTGCTCCTCCTGGCCGCCGGCAGCAGAACATGGCGGACGCATGCCCAGTGCGCCCGCCATCTGTCTCCATCTGCCGGCCGGCAGGAGAACAGCAGTTGGGGCTAAAATTAGGGTTAGGGGTAGGGTTAAGGGTAGGGTTAGGGGTAGGGGTAGGGTTAGGGGTAGGGTTAGGTTAGGGGTAGGGTTAGGGGTAGGGTTAGGTTAGGGTTAGGGTTAGGGGTAGGGGTAGGGTTAGGGGTAGGGTTAGGGGTAGGGTTAGGGGTAGGGTTAGGGGTAGGGTTAGGTTAGGGTTAGGGTTAGGTTAGGGGTAGGGTTAGGGGTAGGGTTAGGGGTAGGGTTAGGGTTAGGGTTAGGTTAGGGGTAGGGTTAGGGGTAGGTTAGGGTTAGGTTAGGGGTAGGGGTAGGGTTAGGGGTAGGGTTAGGTTAGGGGTAGGGCTAGGGTTAGGGCTAGGGTTGGGGCTAAATTTAGGGTTAGGGTTGGGGCTAAATTTAGGGTTAGGGTTGGGGCTATATTTAGGGTTAGGGTTGGGGCTAAACTTAGGGTTAGGCTTCTTTCACACTTACGTCGGTACGGGGCCGTCGCAATGCGTCGGCCCGACATACCGACGCACGTTGTGAAAATTGTGCACAACGTGGGCAGCAGCTGTAGTTTTTCAACACATCCGCTGCCCAATCTATGTCCTGGGGAGGAGGGGGCGGAGTTACGGCCACGCATGCGCGGTCAGAAATGGCGGATGCGACGTACAAAAAAACGTTTCATTGAACTTTTTTTGTGCCGACGCTCCGCCAAAACACAACTGATCCAGTGCACGACGGACGCGACGTGTGGCCATCCGTCACGATCCGTCGGCAATACAAGTCTATGGGCAAAAAACGCATCCTGCGGGCACATTTGCAGGATCCGTTTCTTGTCCAAAACGACGGATTGCGACGGAATGCCAAACGACGCAAGTGTGAAAGTAGCCCTAGGGCTAGGGTTAGGGTTGGGGCTAAAGTTAGGGCTAGGGTTGTGGCTAAAGTTAGGGTTAGAGCTGGGATTAGGGTTAGGGTTTGGATTAGGGTTCGTATTAGGGTTAGGGTTTGGATTAGGGTTGGCATTAGGGTTACGCTTGGGATTAGGGTTAGGTTTGGGATTAGGGTTAAGGTTAGGGTTGTGATTAGGGGTGTATTGGGATTAGGGTTAGGTTTGAGGTTAGGGTTGAGATTAGGATTAGGGGTGTGTTGGATTTAGGGTTTTGATTAGGGTTATGGTTAGGGTTGACATTAGGGTTGTTTTGGGGTAAGGGTTGTGATTATGGTTAGGGTTAGTGATTAGGATTATGGATGAGGTTGGGATTAGGGTTAGGGGTGTGTTGGGGTTAGGGTTGGAGCTAGAATTGGGGGGTTTCCACTGTTTAGGTACATCAGGGGGTCTCCAAATACGACAGCCAATTTTGCGCTCAAAAAGTCAAATGGTGCTCCCTCCCTTCTGAGCTCTGCCGTGCGCCCAAACAGTGGGTTACCCCCACATATGGGGCATCAGCGTACTCGGGATAAATTGGACAACAACTTCTGGGGTCCAATTTCTCTTGTTACCCTTGTGAAAATAAAAACTTGGGGGCTACAAAATCTTTTTTGTGAAAAAAAAAATATTTTTTATTTTCACGACTCTGCATTCTAAACTTCTGTGAAGCACTTGGGCATTCAAAGTTCTCACCACACATCTAGATAAGTTCCTTGGGGGGTCTAGTTTCCAAAATGGGGTCACTTGTGGGGGGTTACTACAGTTTAGGTACATCAGGGGCTCTGCAATCGCAACATAATGCCCACTGTTATGTTTGCTAATGACAGGTGTTATGAAGGCAATCCAGAAACACAGTGTGCTTAGCGATCAGAGCGCACACAGTGATCTGACAAATACCCAAAAATACAAGAACGAGCTCTGAGACGTGGAAACTCTGTAGACTGCACACCTGATCCTATCCTAAACACAACTAAAAGCGGCTGTGGATTGCGCCTAACAACTACCTAGGCAACTCGGCACAGCCTAAGAAACTAGCTAGCCTGAAGATAGAAAAATAGGCCTGACTTGCCCCAGAGAAATTCCCCAAAGGAAAAGGCAGCCCCCCACATATAATGACTGTGAGTAAGATGAAAAGACAAAACGTAGGGATGAAATAGATTCAGCAAAGTGGGGCCCGATATTCTAGGACAGAGCGAGGACAGTAAAGCGAACTTTGCAGTCTACAAAAAACCCTAAAGCAAAACCACGCAAAGGGGGCAAAAAAAACCCACCGTGCCGAACTAACGGCACGGCGGTACACCCTTTGCGTCTCAGAGCTTCCAGCAAAACAAAAGACAAGCTGGACAGAATAAAAGCAACAAAAAAGCAAAAAGCACTTAGCTATACAGAGCAGCAGGTCACAGGAACAATCAGGAGAAGCTCAGATCCAACACTGAAACATTGACAAGGAGCAAGGATAGCAGCATCAGGCGGAGTTAAGTAATGAAGCAGTTAACGAGCTCACCAGAACACCTGAGGGAGGAAGCTCAGAAGCTGCAGTACCACTTGTGACCACAGGAGTGAATTCAGCCACAGAATTCACAACAGTACCGCCCCCTTGAGGAGGGGTCACCGAACCCTCACCAGAGCCCCCAGGCCGACCAGGATGAGCCGCATGAAAGGCACGAACAAGATCGGAAGCATGAACATCAGAGGCAAAAACCCAGGAATTATCTTCCTGAGCATAACCCTTCCATTTAACCAGATACTGGAGTTTCCGTCTAGAAACACGAGAATCCAAAATCTTCTCCACAATATACTCCAATTCCCCCTCCACCAAAACCGGGGCAGGAGGCTCAACAGATGGAACCATAGGTGCCACGTATCTCCGCAACAACGACCTATGGAATACATTATGTATGGAGAAGGAGTCTGGGAGGGTCAAACGAAAAGACACAGGATTGAGAACCTCAGAAATCCTATACGGACCAATAAAACGAGGTTTAAATTTAGGAGAGGAAACCTTCATAGGAATATGACGAGAAGATAACCAAACCAGATCCCCAACACGAAGTCGGGGACCCACACGGCGTCTGCGATTAGCGAAAAGTTGAGCTTTCTCCTGGGACAAGATCAAATTGTCCACTACCTGAGTCCAGATCTGCTGCAACCTATCCACCACAGAATCCACACCAGGACAGTCCGAAGACTCAACCTGTCCTGAAGAGAAACGAGGATGGAACCCAGAATTGCAAAAAAATGGAGAAACCAAGGTAGCCGAGCTGGCCCGATTATTAAGGGCGAACTCAGCCAACGGCAAAAAGGACACCCAATCATCCTGGTCTGCAGAAACAAAACATCTCAGATATGTTTCCAAGGTCTGATTGGTTCGTTCGGTCTGGCCATTAGTCTGAGGATGGAAAGCCGAGGAAAAAGATAGGTCAATGCCCATCCTACCACAAAAGGCTCGCCAAAACCTTGAAACAAACTGGGAACCTCTGTCAGAAACAATATTCTCAGGAATGCCATGCAACCGAACCACATGCTGAAAGAACAAAGGTACCAAATCAGAGGAGGAAGGCAATTTAGCCAAGGGCACCAGATGGACCATTTTAGAAAAGCGATCACAGACCACCCAAATGACTGACATCTTTTGAGAAACGGGAAGGTCAGAAATGAAATCCATCGAAATATGTGTCCAAGGCCTCTTTGGGACCGGCAAGGGCAAAAGCAACCCACTGGCACGAGAACAGCAGGGCTTAGCCCTAGCACAAATCCCACAGGACTGCACAAAAGTACGTACATCCCGTGACAGAGATGGCCACCAGAAGGATCTAGCCACTAACTCTCTGGTACCAAAGATTCCAGGATGACCACCCAACACCGAACAATGAAGTTCAGAGATAAGTTTATTAGTCCACCTATCAGGGACGAACAGTTTCTCTGCTGGACAACGATCAGGTTTATTCGCCTGAAATTTTTGCAGCACCCGCCGCAAATCAGGGGAGATGGCAGACACAATGACTCCTTCCTTGAGGATACCCGCTGGCTCAGATAAACCCGGAGAGTCGGGCACAAAACTCCTAGACAGAGCATCCGCCTTCACATTTTTAGAGCCCGGAAGGTACGAAATCACAAAGTCGAAGCGGGCAAAAAATAACGACCAACGGGCCTGTCTAGGATTCAAGCGCTTGGCAGACTCGAGATAAGTCAAGTTCTTATGATCAGTCAATACCACCACGCGATGCTTAGCTCCTTCAAGCCAATGACGCCACTCCTCGAATGCCCACTTCATGGCCAGCAACTCTCGATTGCCCACATCATAATTACGCTCAGCGGGCGAAAACTTCCTGGAAAAGAAAGCACATGGTTTCATCACTGAGCAATCAGAACCTCTCTGTGACAAAACCGCCCCTGCTCCAATCTCAGAAGCATCAACCTCGACCTGGAACGGAAGAGAAACATCTGGCTGACACAACACAGGGGCAGAACAAAAACGACGCTTCAACTCCTGAAAAGCTTCCACAGCAGCAGAAGACCAATTAACCAAATCAGCACCCTTCTTGGTCAAATCGGTCAATGGTTTGGCAATGCTAGAGAAATTACAGATGAAGCGACGATAAAAATTAGCAAAGCCCAGGAACTTTTGCAGGCTTTTCAGAGATGTCGGCTGAATCCAATCCTGGATGGCTTGGACCTTAACTGGATCCATCTCGATAGTAGAAGGGGTAAAGATGAACCCCAAAAATGAAACTTTCTGCACACCGAAGAGACACTTTGATCCCTTCACAAACAAAGAGTTAGCACGCAGGACCTGAAAAACCATTCTGACCTGCTTCACATGAGACTCCCAATCATCTGAGAAGATCAAAATGTCATCCAAGTAAACAATCAGGAATTTATCCAGATACTCACGGAAGATGTCATGCATAAAAGACTGAAACACAGATGGAGCATTGGCAAGTCCGAACGGCATCACTAGATACTCAAAATGACCCTCGGGCGTATTGAATGCAGTTTTCCATTCATCTCCTTGCCTGATTCTCACCAGATTATACGCACCACGAAGATCTATCTTAGTGAACCAACTAGCCCCCTTAATCCGAGCAAACAAGTCAGATAACAATGGCAAGGGATACTGAAATTTAACAGTGATCTTATTAAGAAGGCGGTAATCAATACACGGTCTCAGCGAACCATCCTTCTTGGCTACAAAGAAGAACCCTGCTCCCAGTGGTGAAGACGATGGGCGAATATGTCCCTTCTCCAGGGATTCCTTCACATAACTGCGCATAGCGGCGTGTTCGGGCACGGATAAATTAAATAATCGACCTTTAGGGAATTTACTACCAGGAATCAAATTGATAGCACAATCACAATCCCTATGCGGAGGTAGAGCATCGGACTTGGGCTCTTCAAATACATCCTGATAATCAGACAAGAACTCTGGGACCTCAGAAGGGGTGGATGACGAAATCGACAAAAATGGAACATCACCATGTACCCCCTGACAACCCCAGCTGGATACCGACATGGAATTCCAATCCAATACTGGATTATGGGTTTGTAGCCATGGCAACCCCAACACGACCACATCATGCAGATTATGCAACACCAGAAAGCGAATAACTTCCTGATGTGCAGGAGCCATGCACATGGTCAGCTGGGCCCATTATTGAGGTTTATTCTTGGCCAAAGGTGTAGCATCAATTCCTCTCAATGGAATAGGACACCGCAAAGGCTCCAAGAAAAACCCACAACGTTTAGCATAATCCAAATCCATCAGATTCAGGGCAGCGCCCGAATCCACAAACGCCATGACAGAAAACGACGACAAAGAGCATATCAAGGTAATGGACAGAAGGAATTTGGACTGTACAGTACCAATGACGGCAGACCTAGCGGACCGCTTAGTGCGCTTAGGACAATCAGAAATAGCATGAGTGGAATCACCACAGTAGAAACACAGACCATTCAGACGTCTGTATTCCTGCCGTTCAACTCTAGTCATAGTCCTATCGCACTGCATAGGCTCAGGTTTAACCTCAGGCAGTACCGCCAAATGGTGCACAGATTTACGCTCGCGCAAGCGTCGACCGATCTGAATGGCCAAAGACAAAGACTCATTCAAACCAGCAGGCATAGGAAATCCCACCATGACATCCTTAAGAGCCTCAGAGAGACCCTTTCTGAACAAAGCTGCCAGCGCAGATTCATTCCACTGAGTGAGTACTGACCATTTCCTAAATTTCTGACAATATACTTCTATATCATCCTGACCCTGGCACAAAGCCAGCAAATTTTTCTCAGCCTGATCCACTGAATTAGGCTCATCGTACAGCAATCCGAGCGCCAGGAAAAACGCATCGACACTACTCAATGCAGGGTCTCCTGGCGCAAGAGAAAATGCCCAGTCTTGAGGGTCGCCGCGCAAAAAAGAAATAATAATCAAAACCTGTTGAATAGGATTACCAGAAGAATGAGGTTTCAAGGCCAGAAATAGCTTACAATTATTTTTGAAACTTAGAAACTTAGTTCTATCTCCAAAAAACAAATCAGGAATAGGAATTCTTGGTTCTAACATAGATTTCTGATCAATAGTATCTTGAATTTTTTGTACATTTATAACGAGATTATCCATTGAAGAGCACAGACCCTGAATATCCATGTCCACACCTGTGTCCAGAATCACCCAAATGTCTAGGGGAAAAAAAAAAGTGAACACAGAGCTGAGAAAAAAAAAAAAAAAAAAATGATGTCAGAACTTTCTCTTTCCCTCTATTGAGAATCATTAGTTTGGCTCCTTGTACTGTTATGTTTGCTAATGACAGTTGTTATGAAGGCAATCCAGAAACACAGTGTGCTTAGCGATCAGAGCGCACACAGTGATCTGACAAATACCCAAAAATACAAGAACGAGCTCTGAGACGTGGAAACTCTGTAGACTGCACACCTGATCCTATCCTAAACACAACTAAAAGCGGCTGTGGATTGCGCCTAACAACTACCTAGGCAACTCGGCACAGCCTAAGAAACTAGCTAGCCTGAAGATAGAAAAATAGGCCTGACTTGCCCCAGAGAAATTCCCCAAAGGAAAAGGCAGCCCCCTACATATAATGACTGTGAGTAAGATGAAAAGACAAAACGTAGGGATGAAATAGATTCAGCAAAGTGGGGCCCGATATTCTAGGACAGAGCGAGGACAGTAAAGCGAACTTTGCAGTCTACAAAAAACCCTAAAGCAAAACCACGCAAAGGGGGCAAAAAAAACCCACCGTGCCGAACTAACGGCACGGCGGTACACCCTTTGCGTCTCAGAGCTTCCAGCAAAACAAAAGACAAGCTGGACAGAAAAAAAGCAACAAAAAAGCAAAAAGCACTTAGCTATACAGAGCAGCAGGTCACAGGAACAATCAGGAGAAGCTCAGATCCAACACTGAAACATTGACAAGGAGCAAGGATAGCAGCATCAGGCGGAGTTAAGTAATGAAGCAGTTAACGAGCTCACCAGAACACCTGAGGGAGGAAGCTCAGAAGCTGCAGTACCACTTGTAACTACAGGAGTGAATTCAGCCACAGAATTCACAACAGCCCACAGACAATTCTATCAAAGTCTGCATTCCAAAAAGGCGCTCCTTCCCTTCCGAGCTCTGCCGTGCGCCCAAACAGTGGTTTACCCCCACATATGGCGCATCAGCGTACGCGGGATAAATTGGACAACAACTATTGCAGTCCAATTTCTCCTGTTACCCTTGTGAAAATAAAAACTTGGGGGCTACAATATCTTTTTTGTGGAAAAAAATAATATTTTTTATTTTCACGACTCTGCATTCTAAACTTCTGTGAAGCACTTGGGCATTCAAAGTTCTCACCACACATCTAGATAAGTTCCTTGGGGGGTCTAGTTTCCAAAATGGGGTCACTTGTGGAGGGTTTCTACTGGTTAGGTACATCAGGGGCTCTGCAAACGCAACATAATACCCGCAGACCATTCTATCAAAGTCTGCATTCCAAAACGGCGCTCCTTCCTTCCGAGCTCTGCCGTGCGCCCAAACAGTGGTTTACCCCCACATATGGGGTACCAGCATACTCAGGACAAATTGGACAACAACTTTTGGGGTCCAATTTCTCTTGTTACCCTTGTGAAAATAAAAATTTGGTGGCTAAAAAATCTTTTTTGTGGAAAAAAAAAATATTTTTTATTTTCACGGCTCTGCATTATAAACTTCTGTGAAGCACTTGGGCATTCAAGGTTCTCACCACACATCTAGATAAGTTCCATGGGGGGTCTAGTTTCCAAAATGGGGTCACTTGTGGGGGATTTCTACTGTTTAGGCACATCAGGGGCTCTCCAAACGCGACATGGCGTCCGATCTCAATTCCAGCCAATTCTACACTGAAAAAGTAAAACGGCACTCTTTCTCTTCCAAGCTCTGCGGTGCGCCCAAACAGTGGTTTACCCCCACATATTGGGTATCGACGTACTCAGGAGAAATTGCACAACAACTTTAGTGGTCTAATTTCTCCTGTTACCCTTGTGAAAATAAAAATTTGTGGGCAAAAAGATCATTTTTGTAGAAAAAATGCAATTTTTTTTTTCACGGCTCTACGTTATAAACTTCTGTGAAGCACATGGGGGTTCAAAGTGCTCGCCACACATCTAGATAAGTTCCTTAAGGGGTCTAGTTTCCAAAATGGTGTCACTTGTGGGGGGTTTCCACTGTTTAGGCACATCAGGGGCTCTCCAAACGCGACATGGCGTCCAATCTCAATTCCAGCCAATTCTACATTGAAAAAGTAAAACGGCAGTCCTTCTCTTCCAAGCTCTGCGGTGCGCCCTATCAGTTGTTTACCCCCACATATTGGGTATCAGCGTACTCAGGATAAATTGCTCAACAACTTTTGTGGTCTAATTTCTCCTGTTACCCTTGTGAAAATAAGAATTTGTGGGCGAAAAGATCATTTTTGTGTAAACAAAAGCGATTTTTTATTTTCACGGCTCTACGTTATAAACTTCTGTGAAGCACACAAAGTTCAAAGTACTCACCACACATCTAAATAAGTTCCTTAAGGGGTCTAGTTTCCAAAATGGTGTCACTTGTGGGGAGTTTCCACTGTTTAGGTACATCAGGGGCTCTCTAAATGTGACATGGTGTCCGATCTCAATTCCAGCCAATTCTGCATTGAAAAAGTCAAACGGCGCTCCTTCACTTCTAAGTTCTGCGGTGCGCACGTAAAGGGTTAATAAACTTCTTGAATGTGGTTTTGAGAACCTTGAGGGGTGTAGTTTTTAGAATGGTGTCACACTTCATTATTTTCTATCATATAGACCCCTCAAAATGACTTCAAATGTGATGTGGTCCCTAAAAAAAAATGGTGTTGTAAAAATGAGAAATTGCTGGTCAATTTTAACCCTTATAACTCCCTAACAAAAAAAAATTTTGTTTCCAAAATTGTGCTGATGTAAAGTAGACATGTGGGAAATGTTATTTATTAACTATTTTTCATGACATATCTCTCTGATTTAAGGGCATAAAAATACAAAGTTTGAAAATTGCAAAATTTTAAAAATTTTCGCCATATTTCCGTTTTTTTCATAAATAATCGCAAGTAATATTGAAGAAATGTTACCACTAACATGAAGTACAATATGTCACGAAAAAACAATCTCAGAATCAGCGGGATCCGTTGAAGCGTTCCAGAGTTATAACCTCATAAAGTGACAGTGGTCAGAATTGCAAAAATTGGCTCGGTCATTAAGTACCAAATTGGCTCTGTCACTAAGGGGTTAATCATACAAGTCATATCCGTGGTTTTGACGGATAGCACTCATACTCATATTATTGTATTGGGCTGTGTGCATGTACGATTTTTGCCTCTGACCAAGTAGTCTGTGAAAATTTGAGACAAAATGGAGAAGAAAGTCAGATGCCATGTTGATCAAACTGTGATCGGAGTCTGATTAGTATAATCAGACCAATTTTCTCGATTGGAGAGAAAACTATTGTATAGTATACTATATTTTTTGCAATACAAAGACAAATGGTAACATATAATCATTAATAGCATGTCAATCTGACGCATAAAATAACTTACATTGCAGGGTACATTAAATTCTAAAAGACCAATTTTAGTCATAATTACACTGGGAAGTGTTTCTATTCGAACAGGACAGACTTTATTGAGAGCTGACAGTGGATAGCAGTAGAAGGTTCCGGGTGGAATATATTTTATTCAGCGCTCCCTTTAAATATCACATTGTTTTAGGCAAAGTATAAGAGTGGGCCTGGAGCCAGGAGTGAGCCTTACTTCACCCAGACTTTCTTTTAAACACTCTCGCTCTTTGTGCAGTATTTATACACCCGCTAATCCATTGTTCCCTCTTTAGATAAATAATAAGATGAATTACTCCATTGTGCGGCTGAGGTCCTGCAGTATTTAAGAAAGAAACTAAAGGAATGGGGAATGCTATTTATGGGTGTCTTAGCTAAAAATATGTATAATAAAAGCTAAGGCCTTAGAATGTAAGTAATACACAAATGTCAAGTTTCATGTACAGTGTATAGCAAGTTATATAGCGAGCAATCTGATAATACAACATTGTATTGAACAGATACGGGCCTCCGAGTCTACTGCTCCATGGATACTATACAGACTGTCAGACAATTAATTATGCTGCTCCATGAACAATATACAAAAGCCTGTCATAGGCAATTCCCTGATGCCGTTGAATTATTATTTCTGTCCTTGACATTCATGAAAAATACATTCTTGGCAATGCAAATGGGATAGGGTAAGGATTAGGGATTTTATTCATTTCATATGCTTAGGTACCGTATTTTGTTTTTATTATTTTGTCTGGATTTTTATCAGTTTCTGACTACATGGTGACTTTTTGGACAAGTCACATGTAAGTCAAAAACAATGTGTGATTTCTCATGAGATTAGTAAAAAACAATGAAAAAATGCAGACATAGTGCAAGCAAGACACAGTAACAATTTAAAATAAGGATTTATGTTTGCAAAGTCTCATGGAACTTGTGATATGTGGAAAACAATTTGGGTATTTTGCGACTGATGTAGATACAATATCACAATGTCGGATTACAATGTTCATTTTGTATAACTAAAGTCCAATCCTTACCATATCTTTATTATTTTTTGCTACTGGAGGAATCTGGGACAACATATGCTGTGTTCTTGTAGCATTGCTGTGTGTGAAGGTCATAAGTAATAGTGATATAATGCTTGCTGATCAATAGATCACTATTAGCAGGGATGTCCACTGGGAGGAAGCAGATCATGCCTACTCAGCATGCTCCCTTACCCATCTGACAGTTGGAAGCCCATGATATCATCACACTCATGGATTTTTCTAGCAATGTCCCGAATGTAGGAAAGGGTCTTTCTCCATTTATATCCCAGTGCTGAACAAATTACTACAATTTTCTCTATTGAGGGCTGTGTACAGCTTTGCATAGGGTTTTTGTATTGTTCACTTCCTTCATAAATGCAAAGTTAGCAACTTTCTCAATAGTGTTCATTAAAAATGTTCTACTATTTTGATGTTGCAGAATTAAGACCTGTATATAGTAGAGATGACCAAATGTTTTGAAATTTGAATTTACCAAATTTCACAATTTTTTCCCAAAACTTCAAGTAGCAGTGAATGGATTTCAATACTGCAAAGCCTCTAATAGCCCAGAAAAGACATGTGCAATACCTTTTTAATCCTGCATTAAACCCTTTAATGCACCCACAAACTTAGCATTGTCCAAGTGACCTCAACATGTCTGCTCTGGTTAAACGGTTGGTAACCAGTCGTAACCAATAGCCAATAAACAATCCCAAAATATTCTTCTTTGTCTTTTGTGATCAGGGACACCATTTTGTCATTGCCTTTAAGTTCATGAGAAGAACTGAAATTTCTTGCAGGCAGACAACTCAGAATTGACCTGCTTAGGCCTACAGTCTATGCCAAACCTACAACTATGCATTTTGTAAATGTTGCCTACAGGGTTCTGGACATGATGACGGCCATCTATTCTTGTTTTAACTTTCTGAGCCTGTATATCCTATCAACTTTGTATGCTACTTTCCATGGATGACATGGTGTCCAGACCATAAGAAACAGAGAATCAGGGTCCTTAAGCTATCAATCTCTCCATCCAAGTGACTTAGTGTCAACAAATGACACTGCTGAATGAAGATGTCACATTCTAGCAATACATATTCCATCATCAGAAGCAATTATTAACATAAATTAAATTATTTTAAACCTGAAAGGTTTGAAGAAGTTTAACCCCTACATGACCCAGCCTATTTTGACCTTCATGACCTGGCCATTTTTTAGCATTCTGACCAGTGTCCCTTTATGAGGTAATAACTCAGGAACGCTTCAACGGATCCTAGCGGTTCTGAGATTGTTTTTTCATGACATATTGAAAACGTCAAGAAAGACAAGAAAAAGACGTCACACTATATAATGGGGACCACCACACAATAGTATATAAATCACTTTTAAATTCTTTATTTCGTCAGCCAAGAAAAACACAAAACAGCACACCACACTTTTAAAATCATTTAAAAACAGAATAAGACATCAGAGGTTCCTAATAATGAACCTCCCCCTGGACATGTAACGTAGTAGGTATCATCAGATAACAAATATTTCTGTTGGTATAGCTGCTTAAAGTGCACATCTAAATATATGATGAAGTCATGTACAGTCTTGCTGGCTTACTATGACATGCAATCAAAAAGTAGTGTACTTTATATCTGGCCCAGCTCGCAGCACTAAAAGATAATTACCCACAAAAACATGTATACACCTGCTAGTTGAATAGACAAAATACCTAAAAATGCACAACCAGTATATACATAATAGGCAGGTGGTGGTAGCAATATATATGAAGAGTATCAAATGTTTCCTAGGTAAATGAGGCTGTTAAATCAATCACCTGAATCACTAAACAAAAAATAAATAAATAAAGAGAGGTGAGAGGTACCATCCACTAAAGTAACAGTCCGAAGGGATCAGCCTCCAGCACTGAAATTTGTTATTATGACGGATTCAATATTTAACCTAAGTATAAAGGAAACACATATGGATGATAGAAAAAGCCCCAAACCAATATAAATGAGCCTATATAAAGGTTATATCATACACAGTAAGTGTCCCAGCGGTGTATCCGAACCTTGTAAGAGTGTTCAGAACCCCCTCACATCCAGGTGCATGCCTGTGTGTGAAGCTGAGTAAATGCAGCATATAGGAAAAACCTCCACTGTGCAGAGCAAAATGCTACCACACTATTGTGTGGTGGTCCCCATTATATAGTGTGACGTCTTTTTCTTGTCTTTCTTGAAGTTTACTATAGGTCATACTTTGGGTTGACCCCCTTTATTACTACTATTATGCTGGATGGTGCCCTCCACCTTTCTATTTTATATTCATGACATATTGAGCTTCATGTTAGTGGTAAATTTAGGTTGATAACTTTTGCGTTTATTTGTGAAAAAAATGAAAATTTGGCAAAAATGTTAAAAATTTTGCAATTTTCAAATTTTGAATTTTTATTCTGTTAAACCAGAGAGTTATGTGTCTACTTTACATCAGCACAATTTTGGAAACAACATTTTTTTTGCTAGGAAGTTTTAAGGGTTAAAATTTGACCAGCGATTTCTCATTTTTACAACAAAATTTTCAAAACCATTTTTTTAGGGACCACCTCACATTTGAAGTCAGTTTGAGGGATCTATATGGCTGAAAATACCCAAAAGTGACACAATTCTAAAAACTGTACCCCTCAAGGTGCTCAAAACCACATTCAAGAAGTTTATTAACCCTTCAGGTGCTTCACAACAGCAGAAGCAACATGGAAGGAAAAAATGAACATTTAACTTTTTAGTCACAAAAATGATCTTTTAGCAACAATTTTTTTATTTTCCCAAAGGTAAAAGGAGAAACTGGATGAAGAAAGTTATTGTACAATTTGTCCTGAGTATGCCGATACCCCATATGTGGGGGGAACCACTGTTTGGGCACACGGCAGGGCTCGGAAGGGAAAGAGCGCCATTTGACTTTTTGAATGAAAAATTAGCTCCAATCGTTAGCGGACACCATGTCGCTTTTGGAGAGACCCTGTGTGCCTAAAGATTGGAGCTCCCGCACAAGTGACCCCATTTTGGAAACTATACCCCTCAAGCAACTTACCTAGATGCATAGTGAGCACTTTGAACCTCCAGGTGCTTCACAAATTGATCCATAAAAATGAAAAAGTACTTTTTTTTTCACAACAAAAATTCTTTTAGCCTCAATTTTTTCATTTTCACATGGGCTAAAGGATAAAATGGATCCTAAAATATTTTGGGCAATATCTCCTGAGTACACTGATACCTCACATGTGGGGGTAAACCATTGTTTGGGCACACGGCAGGGCTCGGAAGGGAAGGAGCGCCATTTGACTTTTTGAATGGAAAATTAGCTCCAATTGTTAGCGGACACCATGTCGCGTTTGGAGAGCCTCTGTGTGCCTAAACATTGGAGTTCCCCCACAAGTGACCCTATTTTGGAAACTAGACCCCCCAAGGAACTTATCTAGATGCATATTGAGCACTTTAAACCCCCAGGTGCTTCACAGAAGTTTATAACGCAGAGCCATGAAAATACAAAAATAATTTTTCTTTCCTCAAAAATTATTTTTTAGCCCGTAATATTTTATTTTCACAAGGGTAACAGGAGAAATTGGACTCCAAAAGTTGTTGTCTAGTTTGTCCTGAGTACGCTGATACCCCATATGTGGGGGAACCACTGTTTGGGCACATGTCTGGGCTCTGAAGGGAAGTAGTGATGTTTTGGAATGCAGACTTTGATGGAATGGTCTGCGGGAATCATGTTACGTTTGCAGAGCCCCTGATGTGCCTATACAGTAGAAACCCACATAAGTGACCCCATTTTGGAAACTAGACCCCCCAAGGAACTTAACTAGATGTGTGGTGAGCACTTTGAACCCCCAAGTGCTTCACAGAAGTTTATAACGCAGAGCCGTGAAAATAAAAAAATCATTTTTCTTTCCTCAAAAATTATTTTTTAGCAAGCAATTTTTTATTTTCACAAGGGTAACAAGAGAAATTGGATGCCAATAGTTGTTGCCCAGTTTGTCCTGAGTACGGTGATACCCCATATGTGGGGGTAAACCACTGTTTGGGCACATGTCGGGGCTCGGAAGGGAAGTAGTGACGTTTTGAAATGCAGACTTAGATGGATTGGTCTGTGGGCGTCATGTTGTGTATGCAGAGCCCCTGATGTGCCTAAACAGCAGAAACCCCCAGAAGTGACCCCATTTGGAAACTAGACTCCCCTGGGAACTTAACTAGATGTGTGGTGGGCACTTTGAACCCCAAAGTGCTTCACAGAAGTTTATAACGTAGAGCCGTGGAAATAAAAAATCATTTTTCTTTCCTCAAAAATTATTTTTTAGAAAGCATTTTTTTATTTTCACAAGGGTAACAGGAGAAATTGGACGCCAATAGTTGTTGCCCAGTTTGTCCTGAGTATGCTTATGCCCCATATGTTTGGGTAAACCACTGTTGGCGCACGTCGGGGCTCGGAAGGGAGGAAGCACCATTTTACTTTTTGAACGCAACATTGGCTGGAATCAATGGTTGCGTTTGGAGATCCCTGATGTACCTAAACAGTGGAAACCCCTCAATTCTAACTCAAACACTAATCCCAACACACCCCCAAGTCTAATCCCAACTCTAGCCATAACCTTAATCACAACCCTAACCCCAACACACCCCTAACCACAACCCTAACCCCAACACACCCCTAACCCTAATCCCAACCCTAACCACAACCCTAACCCCAACACACACCAAACCCTAATCCCAACCCTTACCATAACCCTAACCACAAGCCTAACCCTAACCCTAACACACCCCTAACCCTAATCTTAACCCTATTTCCAATGCTAACCCTAATTTCAACTCTAACTTTAATTCCAACCCTAATTCCAACCCGAACCCTAATGTGCCCACGTTGCGGATTTGTGTGAGGATTTTTCCACACTGTTTTTGAAAAATCCGCAGGTAAAAGGCACTGCGCTTTACCTGCGGATTACCGCGGATTTCCAGTGTTTTTTGTGCGGATTTCGCCTGCGGGTTACTATTGAGGAACAAGTGTAAAACGTTGCAGAATCCGCACAAAGAATTGACATGCTGTGGAAAATACAATGCAGCGTTTCCCCGTGGTATTTTCTGCACCATGGGCACAGCGGATTTGGTTTTCCATAGGTTTATATGGTACTGTGAACGTGATGGAAAACTGCTACGAATCTGCAGCGGCCAATCTGCTGCGGATCCACAGCCAAATCCGCACGGTGTGCACATAGCTTAATTCTAACCCTAACCCTAATTCTATCCCTAACCCTAAATGCAACCCTAACCCTAATTCTAACCCTAACCCTAATTGCAACCCTAACCCTAGTTCTAACCCTAACCCTAGTGGAAAAATAAAAGTAAATATATTTTCTTTATTTTATTATTGTCCCTACCTATGGGAGTGATAAAGGGGGGTTTATTTACAATTTTTTTATTTTGATCACTGTGATAGGTTCTATCACAGTGATCAAAATGTACCTGGAATCAAACTGCCGGCCGGCAGATTCGGCGGGCGCACTGCGCATGCGCCCACCTTTTTGGAAGATGGCGGGATCCATGCAGAAGACGGACGGACACCAGAGGTCGGTAAGTATGAGGGGTTGGGATCGGAGCACAGGGGGTGGGATCAGAGCACGGGGGGAACAGACAGGAGCACGGAGGGGAGCGGAGGACAGTAGAGGACAGGACGGAGGACGGAGGGGAGGATATCGGTGGCGGGGGCAGATCACGGTCTCTAGCCATGGCTGATGATATCGCAGCATCGGCCATGGCTTGATTGTAATATTTCACCAATTTTCATTGGTGAAATATTACGATTGCTCTGATTGAAAGTGAAACAGTCACTTTTAACAGCCAATCAGAGCAATCGTAGCCACAGGGGGCGAAGCCACCCCCCCCTGTCCCTGCAGGTCAGGTGAATTTACAGTTAACCCTTTCACCCGATGTGCAGGAACGCGATCATTCTGTGACACAGCATATGCATCACAGGTCGGATTGGCACCGACTTTCATGACGCATACGCTGTGTCACAGGTCGGGAAGGGGTTAATATCACCGGCTCTTGAAGGTGTATCTAACAGCATTGAACAGGATCTATCTGCCTCTTAACCTACCCACCGTTTTTTGTCATTGTGAATACAAGGAGAGTAAGTGAAGCAAAAATCCTACCAGAGCAATTAATAATCCCATCAGGAACCCAAACCAACATAGGATTCTACCAGGGAATTTCATCCAACTCATAAAATCATGAAAAATGTAAACAAAACTGAGAATTTTAAAAAAGAAAGTAAAAAGCACTGGCGCTCCTGATAGTCCCTAGTGGGGAAACAAAATTGCTGAATGTAGCGTGCTGCTGGTGATTGTGACAGGTTCTGTGTAGACCTGTAAAATATATAAAATGAAAAAGAGTGGTATTCACCTGCGCTGTCTACAAAAACGAACAATAAAATGAAAAATAGATGAATAAATGAATAAGAGAGCACTTACTTAATGAGTAATCATTGGTTATGCAGAGGATGTTGCAATGGGTCCTTAAAGTACTACCAGAATCTTAGGGTAATGAGGAGAGAGAAAAAAAAAAAAAAAAAGGGGGTAAATGTTTGTATTGGTGAATATAGTGAGTATATATTATAAATCTATTTAGTCTCACTATATTCACCAATACAAACATTTACCCCCTTTTTTTTTTTTTTCTCTCCTCATTACCCTAAGATTCTGGTAGTACTTTAAGGACCCATTGCAACATCCACTGCATAACCAATGATTACTCATTAAGTAAGTGCTCTCTTATTCATTTATTCATCTATTTTTAATTTTATTGTTCGTTTTTGTAGACAGCGCAGGTGAATACCACTCTTTTTCAAAACTGAGAATTTGTTGCAAAGCAAATTTTATTAACTGAATATCAAGAAATTTGTTTATCCTAAGTTATATTGCATGACCCATTAAAGGGTTGATAGTGACTTGTAGGATTTCTGCTTCTAACAGGTGACGCTATAGAGTTCAAGTCCTCTTCCTCTCTGAAGAGGCAATTTGCATATTAAATTTCCCAGAGGAGCATTGCACAGCGAATAAGATCATTACCTTGTTATGCCAGAGCTGGTATGTCACTCTCCACAAGGAGAAATGTTACCCCTTAGACCTCAGTCCACAGCCACTCACCTAGCCAAATCAGTTGTCATTTGACTTTTATCCTGAGTCATATTGCAAGACTCATTAAAGGTTGATAACGACTTGTAAGATTGGGGCTTCCAACAGGTGGCGCTATAAGAGTTCAAGACCTCTGTCTCTCTAAAGAGGCAATTTGCATGTATAAGTTACAACAGTGTCTATCTCTCTACAGGGACAAACCTTGTGCAGGGTCCCACCTGTAAAATTCACCCCATATGCTGTCACTCAAGAATTAGAGGAGGACACAAAGATGCATTTAAAATTGGAACCATGGAAGATGAAGAATTCACCTCAAATGCATCCCCGAAAAATGAATTGCAATAACATTGAACAGTGTACTGAAAGTGTACTGAAAATTTGACTCACAGAAGAAAACATTTTTTTCCTCTGTGGATTGAATGGGTTGTTACCGATATCTTGTGAGAATTTCATGTCAATAGCACCTTTAGGAACATATTTACTTAGAAAGCTGGTGATGTGTTCAATTCTTACTTCATCTGCTGCATATATATATATGTGGCTATTAGACACATAGTTAATCGGGGGTATGTATCACGGAGGTGGTTGTCCTCTGTGATGTAGACCTTGTATAATGCTCTAGTGCATGAAGTACTAAAAGGCTTGTTTTGTGCATCTGGGTCAAATTTACGGGCAGACAGAGATGGGCAGGTCTGGCTGCCCACATATCCCACCTCTGGGTGTGGTTCACATGATAAAATGGAATGTTTGGTTGTTTGACACATGATCTGTGTGTGGAAGGAAGAAGGCCTCCTGTGTGTTATCTCCAGACTGAGTCGGTATACTGGATGCTATCCAGCCTGTGTGTCCTGAACTGTCTCTAAAGTTACAGTACTTTGCTGGAATTGTTTCCTTTGTTTTGCCTGTACTGAAAGACCATTTATTTTCCTTTGATTGTGGCATGCTTTATGAATCACCAATAAACCAGCCTGGTACGTTTAAATGGAATCTGTGTTACCAGACCACGCACCCAAGTGAGTAGCATTCCCACAATATACTGTACATAAAAAATATGGAGGTAACATGTCCTTGCTATATTATCAGTATAGTAAATCGTAACACTTGGCATTTGCAAAAACCCCAAACAACTGGCTGCAGTGATCTCGCATCATACCAGCCAAAAGAGGTAGATTGAGGGGAGACCTATTCAGTGGTACGGGGGATCAGTACATACGTATATAATTTTTTTACACCACAGAAAATAGCTAAATTGCCAATAATTTAAAATGTGAATAAATTAATATAATTTCCAAAAAGAGATGTAGCACCGCCCCTTTCTCTAGGGAATCAGAGAGTCCAAGGGGAGATTACCACCTGTATCTCTTGCCACCTCCATGTTGGCAAGATGTAATACCTTTAACATTGGTCCTGATTCATCACGACTGGTGTTTTGTAAATGCCCAGCTTACTGAATCTCACGCATCTTTCAACTGGTATATGTCATCGCCAAAAATATTTTTCCAGTCAGAGACTGGAGTGATTTCCTAGGACAATTTACACCACTTCTATGGCTTAAATTATCATGATTTAGCTAAGTGAACCTCGTCTCGTGCCATTCTGTCCTTTTCTAAAAGTTGGCAGAGCTGGCCAGGGGTTGTGTAAAAGCAGAAAAAGTTGCAAAACGTTTTTACAACTTCAAGTTGCAAAAATGTTGTAATTGTTCAAGGCGTTTAATGTCAGAAACCTGGCAAAAGCACCTTGATGAATCAGGGTCTTTAACTTTAAAGGTTTGAAATATATAAGGCATATTAGAGATATTTATGCCAGATACAGTACAGACCAAAAGTTTGGACACACCTTCTCATTTTAAGATTTTTCTGCATTTTCATTACTATGAAAATTGTACATTCACACTGAAGGCATCAAAACTATGAATTAACACATGTGGAATTTATATACTTAAAAAAAGTGTGAAACAACAGAAATGATGTCTTATATTCTAGGTTCTTCAAAGTAGCCACCTTTTGCTTTGATGACTGCTTTGCACACTCTTTGGCATTCTCTTGATGAGCTTCAAGAAGTAGTCACTGGGAATGGTCTTCCAACAATCTTGATGCTTAGCACTTGTTTGCCCTTTTGCCTTCACTCTGCGGTCCAGCTCACCCCGAACCATCTCGATTGGGTTCAGGTCTGGTGACTTTGGAGGCCAGTCCATCTGGTACAGCACCCCATCACTCTCCTTCTGGGCCAAATAGCCCTTACACAGCCTGGAGGTGTGTTTGGGGTCATTGTCCTGTTGAAAAATAAATGGTGGTCCAACTAAACGCAAACCGGATGGAATAGCATGCCACTGCAAGATGCTGTGGTAGCCATGCTGGTTCAGTATGCCTTCAATTTTGAATAAATCCCCAACAGTGTCACCAGCAAAGCACCCCCACACCATCACACCTCCTCCTCCATGCTTCATGGTGGGAACCAGGCATGTAGAGTCCATCCGTTCACCTTTTCTGCGTCGCACAAAGACACGGTGGTTGGAACCAAAGATCTCAAATTTGGACTCATCAGACCAAAGCACAGATTTCCACTGGTCTAATGTCCATTACTTGTGTTCTTTAGCCCAAACAAGTCTCTTCTGTTTGTTGCCTGTCCTTAGCAGTGGTTTCCTAGCCGCTATTTTACCATGAAGGCCTGCTACACAAAGTCTACTCTTAACAGTTGTTGTCGAGATTTGTCTGCTGCTAGAACTCTGTGTGGCATTGACCTGGTCTCTAATCTGAGCTGCTGCTAACCTGCGATTTCTGAGGCTGGTGACTCAGATAAACTTATCATCAGAAGCATAGGTGACTCTTGGTCTTCCTTTCCTGGGGCGGTCCTCATGTGAGCCAGTTTCTTTGTAGCGCTTGATGGTTTTTGCCACTGCACTTGGGGACACTTTCAAAGTTTTCCCAATTTTTCGGACTGACTGATCTTCATTTCTTAAAGTAATGATTGCCACTCGATTTTCTTTACTTAGAATTTGTATTATGGCAAGAAAAAAGCAGCTAACAGTCTATTCAGTAGGACTATCAGCTGTGTATCCACCAGACTTCTGCATTACACAACTGATGGTCCCAACCCCATTTATAAGGCAAGAAATCCCACTTATTAAACCTGACAGGGCACACTTGTGAAGTGAAAACCATTCCCGGTGACTACCTCTTGAAGCCCATGAAGAGAATGCCAAGAGTGTGCAAAGCAGTCATCAAAGCAAAAGGTGGCTATTTTGAAGAACCTAGAATATAAGACATAATTTCAGTTGTTTCACACTTTTTTGTTAAGTATATAATTACACATGTGTTAATTCTTAGTTTTGATGCCTTCAGAGTGAATGTACAATTTTCATAGTTATGAAAATACAGAAAAATCTTTAAGCGAGAAGGTGTGTCCAAACTTTTGGTGTATACTGTATATACTAAGATTTCTATAATGTCATTTAAATTAAACAGCTCACGTTAAAGATTGAAAAAATATTGTCAAGAACCAATTAGATCCTCCATTACATCTGTTTTGGCTTCTTCCTTACATAAATGCCAGCATATATTAATTAAAATGAAACCACAATCTATTTAACTTTGACTTGTATCAAAGGTTCCACTTTGCTATCTTCTAAAAAGAGAAATATATCTTCAAAGGAACTCATGTGTCAAGACAGGTGTAATGGAGGAGAAGCTCATTAGCACAACATTAGAAAGAGTGATCATTCTAATTTCATTTTAAGAAGCAGAAACTGCCTCCAGGCATTTGTACTCAGACACTTCTAGAACTTGGTGAAATGAAAAAGTTACACTCAGAACATGTTTCAGATGAAATGCACTATTAAGTGGATTACCAGAACTCTTTAAAACAAGATATACTGAAATCACTCAAAACGTTAAAATTAACTCAAAAGTTCAACCTTCAAAATGGCCAAATAGGAAAGACATCCAAAGCAAGTAAAACCAAAATGACAAGACGCATATAATATATACACTGAATACAATAAAAACATATATGGGGAATTTTGTATCTACTCCATTTTATCTCATTGGATGGATGGTCTTTAGTAAAGTTAGGAACAGATGGAGACTGGCAAACATAGTCAAAGCTGTACTTAACTGTGGGAAGAAGGCTGTCAACCATCTTGACACCAGCAGTCACGTCCTATTGACAAAGCAGCCCGGAAGAGTAGGAACTACTTTGTTGACAAGGAGCAGCTGAATCACTGACAGTACAGGTCAGTGACCAGGTCAAGCAAGCAGGTAGTTGCCCCTGTTAGTTTTTAGGCCTATAATAAAAAAAAAAATCAAATAGTCCTGGACAGCGCTTTTACGTGGACTTTTAGGTCCCTTTTTGAAACCAATGCCTAGTTATGACCACATCTGACGATCATTCTGTAATGCTTAGCTGTTGGCTTATTCACTAGTGTCCTGTAGTTTTGTGTAAGCTAGTCAATATCTACTGGTACTTTAAAGTTCTGACATTCCTGTGGGTTATTATACTACAGTCTCTGTTGCACATTACACACGGTGACACAATCTTTTATGTCAGAAGATACGAGCCCATATGTTACATATCTGCTTGTTCTTATCACTTGGGTAGACAAGTGGCATTATGTCATCTGCAAATGTGTAAAAGCTTCATGGTTCTGCATTGTGAGCTTTCATTTCCAAGGTCTGCGATATACTTCAGCAGATGTTACATATATATCAATGTCTGAAGGTGTATCAGAAAACTAATTTACAGATAAAAAGGCTATTGTTTAGTTTCAATGACATACAGGCACACTTACCATAACCTGAGAATCCCTAGCTGGGGCTAAATATAGTGCAATTTGCTCTACTTCTTTGTAAAGTGATATACTAGTGACTTGGTTTTTATTGAGCCGCCGTGTTATTTATTCTTTGTCTATGTCCAATATTATTGTAGAGATTATATGTGAGGGAAGATATGGAGGCGGGTTACTTATTAACTTCTGTTATGTTATAGCAGTTGTCAATCTACTTAGTACAGGAAGGAATTCTGCTCTCAGACTATTCAGAAATGAATGTTACAATGTTTCCAAAAAACAGAGATGGGGACATTGTATTCCCAGAATACAGTGCCAAAATATGTTATGTATGGTATTTTGCAATTTCCTGTATGTTCTCATGCAACGTGTACAGTTTATAGGTTAGTATCTATATATATTGGCTATCTGAAGGTTTGACACAAGAGCCAATTATAGACTGTAGGGACACTGGTGAGTTTCTTAATCAGCGTAATAGGTTATGGAAGGAAAGTATGCTGAAAATATCCTTAATGACAGCGAGTGAACTAATTCTTACCAGATTTCCAATATATTAATTTCTCAGTCAAGTAACTAGATAAAACATTAGGTTAAAAAGCAGTTTCATAACAGAAAAAGGACAAAAAACTAAACGCAAACTAAAAGCCCGCCACTTCTTTAGCATATCTGCAGCCATTGTACTGTACTTGCTGCACTAGTAACATGGCAGCTATAATAAATCTGCTTGCTATGGTAAACCTGTGCTTGAGTACATTACAGAGACGTCATGTAGGGCAGGAGCTGATCTCCGTCTGCAAGCAGTAGGATTTTACTTTAGATTTCACACATTGAGCTGATTTGCAGTTTAGTCCTTCGACTTGTGATAAGGAGACTGATAGATAGAAATTGATTTTTTATAGTAGTAGATATAAGCATTAAAGAGGTTCTAAAGTGTAGTTTCATTTTCACTAAGTCCATGATAAATGTGCCTAAGCTTACATATTGAAGAACACCATAAACCGCAGTTCTATGGTATTAACTACTAGAGTGGATAGGTTCTGATAATATAGGAGTGCAGCATGGATCATTTACAGTTTTAGCAAATAATGGCCATTTACTGGTGAACAAAGAGTTGTATAACTTCCCAGTATAATTTCTGTAAAAATTCCAAAACTCTATATGATGTAAATTCCTAAAAACCTACTGTTACATGCTTATCTGGCCATCCTTCTCAGCTGCCTCTAATGTTGGGTGCCACCACCACTTGCCATGTCAGAGCTTCGGCAAGTAGACAGTGGCGGGTAGTACTGATGTAATCATGCTGTGTATGTAAAAAAAAATCTCCCCTCCTGCTCATTTTCCTAGTATGATCATTGCCTAGCTTTCCTGGTTAGTTTATGTTAAGTTTTGCTGACCTGCCAATTGTAGATACTAATTAAGCCAATGTCAGGATGGGTTTGGTGACCAATCAAGGTGCACAGTTGCCATGAGATCCCACCATGTCATCCTGGCACAACCAGTTACATAGTAACATAGTAACATAGTAACATAGTTAGTAAGGCCGAAAAAAGACATTTGTCCATCCAGTTCAGCCTATATTCCATCATAATAAATACCCAGATCTACGTCCTTCTACAGAACCTAATAATTGTATGATACAATATTGTTCTGCTCCAGGAAGACATCCAGGCCTCTCTTGAACCCCTCGACTGAGTTCGCCATCACCACCTCCTCAGGCAAGCAATTCCAGATTCTCACTGCCCTAACAGTAAAGAATCCTCTTCTATGTTGGTGGAAAAACCTTCTCTCCTCCAGACGCAAAGAATGCCCCCTTGTGCCCGTCACCTTCCTTGGTATAAACAGATCCTCAGCGAGATATTTGTATTGTCCCCTTAAATACTTATACATGGTTATTAGATCGCCCCTCAGTCGTCTTTTTTCTAGACTAAATAATCCTAATTTCGCTAATCTATCTGGGTATTGTAGTTCTCCCATCCCCTTTATTAATTTTGTTGCCCTCCTTTGTACTCTCTCTAGTTCCATTATATCCTTCCTGAGCACCGGTGCCCAAAACTGGACACAGTACTCCATGTGCGGTCTAACTAGGGATTTGTACAGAGGCAGTATAATGCTCTCATCATGTGTATCCAGACCTCTTTTAATGCACCCCATGATCCTGTTTGCCTTGGCAGCTGCTGCCTGGCACTGGCTGCTCCAGGTAAGTTTATCATTAACTAGGATCCCCAAGTCCTTCTCCCTGTCAGATTTACCCAGTGGTTTCCCGTTCAGTGTGTAATGGTGATATTGATTCCCTCTTCCCATGTGTATAACCTTACATTTATCATTGTTAAACCTCATCTGCCACCTTTCAGCCCAAGTTTCCAACTTATCCAGATCCATCTGTAGCAGAATACTATCTTCTCTTGTATTAACTGCTTTACATAGTTTTGTATCATCTGCAAATATCGATATTTTACTGTGTAAACCTTCTACCAGATCATTAATGAATATGTTGAAGAGAACAGGTCCCAATACTGACCCCTGCGGTACCCCACTGGTCACAGCGACCCAGTTAGAGACTATACCATTTATAACCACCCTCTGCTTTCTATCACTAAGCCAGTTACTAACCCATTTACACACATTTTCCCCCAGACCAAGCATTCTCATTTTGTGTACCAACCTCTTGTGCGGCACGGTATCAAACGCTTTGGAAAAATCGAGATATACCACGTCCAATGACTCACCGTGGTCCAGTCTATAGCTTACCTCTTCATAAAAACTGATTAGATTGGTTTGACAGGAGCGATTTCTCATAAACCCATGCTGATATGGAGTTAAACAGTTATTCTCATTGAGATAATCCAGAATAACATCCCTCAGAAACCCTTCAAATATTTTACCAACAATAGAGGTTAGACTTACTGGCCTATAATTTCCAGGTTCACTTTTAGAGCCCTTTTTGAATATTGGCACCACATTTGCTATGCGCCAGTCCTGCGGAACAGACCCTGTCGCTATAGAGTCACTAAAAATAAGAAATAATGGTTTATCTATTACATTACTTAGTTCTCTTAGTACTCGTGGGTGTATGCCATCCGGACCCGGAGATTTATCTATTTTAATCTTATTTAGCCGGTTTCGCACCTCTTCTTGGGTTAGATTGGTGACCCTTAATATAGGGTTTTCATTGTTTCTTGGGATTTCACCTAGCATTTCATTTTCCACCGTGAATACCGTGGAGAAGAAGGTGTTTAATATGTTAGCTTTTTCCTCGTCCTCTACAACCATTCTTTCCTCACTATTTTTTAAGGGGCCTACATTTTCAGTTTTTATTCTTTTACTATTGATATAGTTGAAGAACAGTTTGGGATTAGTTTTACTCTCCTTAGCAATGTGCTTCTCTGTTTCCTTTTTGGCAGCTTTAATTAGTTTTTTAGATAAAGTATTTTTCTCCCTATAGTTTTTTAGAGCTTCAATGGTGCCATCCTGCTTTAGTAGTGCAAATGCTTTCTTTTTACTGTTAATTGCCTGTCTTACTTCTTTGTTTAGCCACATTGGGTTTTTCCTATTTCTAGTCCTTTTATTCCCACAAGGTATAAACCGCTTACACTGCCTATTTAGGATGTTCTTAAACATTTCCCATTTATTATCTGTATTCTCATTTCTGAGGATATTGTCCCAGTCTACCAGATTAAGGGCATCTCTAAGCTGTTCAAACTTTGCCTTCCTAAAGTTCAATGTTTTTGTGACTCCCTGACAAGTCCCCCTAGTGAAAGACAGGTGAAACTGCACAATATTGTGGTCGCTATTTCCTAAATGCCCAACCACCTGCAGATTTGTTATTCTGTCAGGTCTATTAGATAGTATTAGGTCTAAAAGTGCTGCTCCTCTGGTTGGATTCTGCACCAATTGTGAAAGATAATTTTTCTTGGTTATTAGCAGAAACCTGTTACCTTTATGGGTTTCACAGGTTTCTGTTTCCCAGTTAATATCCGGGTAGTTAAAGTCCCCCATAACCAGGACCTCATTATGGGTTGCAGCTTCATCTATCTGTTTTAGAAGTAGACTTTCCATGCTTTCTGTTATATTTGGGGGTTTGTAACAGACCCCAATGAGAATTTTGTTACCATTTTTCCCTCCATGAATTTCAACCCATATGGACTCGACATCCTCATTCCCTTTGCTAATATCCTCCCTTAAAGTGGACTTTAGACAAGACTTTACATAGAGACAAACCCCTCCTCCTCTCCGATTTTTACGATCCTTTCTAAACAGACTGTAACCCTGTAAGTTAACTGCCCAGTCATAGCTTTCATCTAACCATGTCTCGGTTATTCCCACTATGTCAAAGTTACCTGTAGATATTTCTGCTTCTAGTTCTTCCATCTTGTTTGTCAGGCTTCTGGCGTTTGCGAGCATGCAGTTTAGAGGATTTTGTTTTGTTCCAATCTCCTCACTGTGGATTGTTTTAGAAATGTTCTTACCTCCCTTCTGAGTATGTTTTCCTGGGTCGTCTTTGTTCGAGTCTAATGTTTTTCTTCCCGTCCCCTCTTCTTCTAGTTTAACGCCCTCCTGATGAGTGTAGCGAGTCTTCTGGCGAATGTGTGTTTCCCAGGTTTGTTGAGGTGTAGTCCGTCTCTGGCGAGGAGTCCATCATACCAGTAATTCACACCGTGGTCCAGGAATCCAAATCCTTGTTGTCTGCACCATCGTCTTAGCCAGTTGTTTGCATCAAGGATCCTGTTCCATCTCCTGGTGCCATGCCCGTCTACTGGAAGGATAGAAGAAAAAACTACCTGTGCATCCAGTTCCTTTACTTTCTTCCCCAACTCTTCAAAGTCCTTGCAGATTGTCGGTAGGTCCTTCCTTGCCGTGTCATTGGTGCCAACATGTATCAGAAGAAATGGGTGGACGTCCTTGGAGCTGAAGAGCTTTGGTATCCTATCGGTCACATCCTTGATCATCGCACCTGGAAGGCAGCATACTTCTCTTGCAGTTATGTCCGGTCTGCAGATGGCTGCTTCGGTGCCTCTCAGTAGTGAGTCTCCCACCACCACCACTCTTCGTTGCTTCTTGGCTGTACTTTTTGCTGTCACTTGTTGCTGTGTGCCCTTTTCTTTTTTGCTTGCTGGTATTGCTTCATTCTTAGGTGTGCCATCTTCATCCTCTACAAAGATTTGATATCGGTTCTTCAGTTGTGTGGTTGGTGATTTCTCCATGGTCTTCTTGCTTCTTTTGGTCACATGCTTCCACTCATCTGCTTTTGGAGGTTCTCTGACACTTTTTGCACCTTCTGTGACCAGTAGAGATGCTTCTGTTCTGTCTAGAAAGTCTTCATTCTCTTTGATGAGTTTCAAAGTTGCTATTCTTTCTTCCAGACCCCGCACCTTTTCTTCTAAAAGGGCCACTAGTCTACACTTCTGACAGGTGAAATTGGATTCTTCTTCTGGTCGATCTGTGAACATGTAGCACATGCTGCAGCTCACCATGTAGGTTGTCACATCTGCCATGTTGCTCCTAGATCCTGCTGACTTGCTGTGTGTTTTCCTTCTTGTGTAATCTACTCAGCCAAGCTCTCTTGCAATAATGTCCTACAGGCAAAAATTGGTGATGCTTTCGAAGCAGCTGGTCCCGGCTGTACCCAACGATCTTCTAGCTTAGGGAGACTTCGCTTCTCCCAGAAGGCACCTGGAATATGCAAATTAGCCTCCTGAAGCTTGAATCCCTGGTTTGGTGATGCTTTCGAAGCAGCTGGTCCCGGCTGTACCCAACGATCTTTTAGCTTAGGGAGACTTCGCTTCTCCCAGAAGGCACCTGGAATATGCAAATTAGCCTCCTGAAGCTTGAATCCCTGGTTTGGTGATGCTTTCGAAGCAGCTGGTCCCGGCTGTACCCAACGATCTTCTAGCTTAGGGAGACTTCGCTTCTCCCAGAAGGCACCTGGAATATGCAAATTAGCCTCCTGAAGCTTGAATCCCTGGTTTGGTGATGCTTTCGAAGCAGCTGGTCCCGGCTGTACCCAACGATCTTCTAGCTTAGGGAGACTTCGCTTCTCCCAGAAGGCACCTGGAATATGCAAATTAGCCTCCTGAAGCTTGAATCCCTGGTTTGGTGATGCTTTCGAAGCAGCTGGTCCCGGCTGTACCCAACGATCTTCTAGCTTAGGGAGACTTCGCTTCTCCCAGAAGGCACCTGGAATATGCAAATTAGCCTCCTGAAGCTTGAATCCCTGGTTTGGTGATGCTTTCAAGCAGTATTTATATACAGTTATTGTATATAAATACTGCTTGTAGAACAACTTCTGTGATTTCTGTTTCTGATACCAGAACCAGATCATTAATTTCTCTTGCGCTATTTGAAACCCAGATTGATAGTTGGACTTGACTATAGACCACCTCACACTTCCTGTGCTGGCTGCTTTAGTAATTAGATCAGTCTCTGATTTTATTGACCCCATTCATCCTTCTGAGAACATCTCTGCATGCTGATTTTGTCTTTGTACTGTCTTATTTTATTATCATGATGGTGATTGAATTGTGAGTCATGATAACCTTTACTACAACTGTACTTTTTCATTTATACAACTTGTCTCTGAAGTTTTGCCTAGGCTTAAATGCTCAGGTGAGTTTTGAAAGTTTTCATGGAAGGAAGTGATCTCAACTTTTCAGCTTAAAGGCAATTTATTGCAGTGAAGCAAATAGATGCAGATGGAAAATAGAAAAGTCCAAAAGCCTTAAGCAATGCTAGCTTAGACATTGTGCAATGTCGGTTCATCTTTGGTCAGTCGAAAATTTTAGATATCTATTTTAAGCAGGAGCATTCTGACATTATGATTCTAACTCTACCTTAACCATATCACTCAATGAACAAACTGCAGCGTGTTTTTTTATAGTGAGTCATATAGAAAACAACCTGTGGCTACTGAGATATAAAGCTTAGGCAAATCTGAATTGTCATGGCTTCCCATCATTCAGGGCATTCACAGTCTGTGGAGATCTCCTATCATATCTCTATACAAAGCACAAGATAATGCCACCACAATTCCCAAATAAAGCTATGTAGTGTATGATTGGCAATGCCATACAATACCATAATATGAATTTGACTTGAATAACCTGCATTTTCAAGTTTCTGAAAATGATAGTTACATTGTAACATAGTCACATAGGTTGAAAAAAGACCTACTGTAGGTCCGTCAAGTTCAACCTTTCTCCACCAATTGTGCATTTTGTCACTAAATTAACTATAACCTACAATGTTAGGTGTATTGAGGAAATCATCCAGCCCTTTTTTTTAAAAAGCTATTATAGTGTCTGCCATTACTAGCTCTTGTGGTAGACCATTCCACAGTCTAAATGCTCTAACTGTAAAGAACCCTGTCCTATTTAGCTGTCAGAATCGCCTTTCTTCCACCCATAATAAGTGCCCCCGGTCCTAAGTATGGTCCTTAGAAGGAATAAGTCACGTGCCAGTGTTTTGTACTGGCCACAGATATATTTATACATGTAAGTGAGATCCCCTCTGAGGCATATTTTTTTCTCTTAGCCCAACTTTTCCAACCTTTCATCATATGAGAGGCCTTCCATCCCTTGTAATAATCTAGTTGCCCGTCGCTGAACTGATTCTAACTTCTGAATATCCTTTTTTAAATGTGGGGCCCAAAACTGGATCCCAAAACTCTAGATTTATAAAGGGGTAATAATATGTTGGGATTGTAAGATTTTATCTCTCTTTTTATGAATCCTAAAATCCTGTTTGCTTTTGTGGCTTCTGCTTGACATTGAGTACTGCTGCTCAGCTTACTTGTACCCAGAAAACCCAAGTCCTTCTCCTGTTCTTTAGTCCCAAGTTCACTCCCATTTAATGAACATGCAGCAATAAGATTACTCCATCCTAGGTGCATTACTTTACATTTATCTACATTAAACCACATCTGAAAAGTGTTTCCTATTCAGTCATCTTATCCACAATGACTCTTTGTTTCCTATCAATTAGCCAATTCCTTACCCATCTGCATATAGTTTCCCCCAGTACTTGCTTCTGTAGCTTCACTATGAGGATGTTATGCGGAGCAGTATCAAATGCCTTTACAAAGTCCTGATAAATCACATCAGCCGCATTACCAACATCCATATTTGCACTCACCTCCTCATAGAAACCCAACATGTTTGTTAGACACAACTTATTCTTCATGAATCCATGCTAGTTACTATAGTTATTGTATTATTATATTATTCTCTGTAATATATTTCTGCAGGTCATCTCTTATAATGCCCTCAGAAACTTTGCACACAACTGATGTCAGACTTACCGGACAGTAGTTGCCTGGATCCACCTTTTTACTTTTCTTAAATATTGGTACCACATCAGCCATCCTCCAATCCTGTGGTACCACCCCTGTTACAAGAGAGTCTAAGAATAAGAGATACAGTGGTCTGTCAATTACTGAGCTCAATTCCCTCAGTGTCCGTGGATGAATGCTATCTGGGCCTGGGGATTTGTCAATGTTTGTCAATGTTTAATTTGCTCAGATGCAGACATACTTTTTCTTGTATTAAACAAGTTATATCAGTTGGTGAGATGAAAGATGTCTTGACAAGATCTCAGAGGGTGCTTAGATAATGATGAGATGAGCAGTTTTACTCATGGAATAATCTATTCCATTCATAGATTCCAGTTTGGGGAGTTCGTCCTTTTTAGGTCAATGTCTATAAGCAATAGAGGACTGAGAGTACTTCTTCCTGGACTGAGGACTAGGAATGATATCTATCCTAGTATAATGGTCACGTATTATGGGTTCACAAATGATTCCTGATACTTGTAGTGAAAGAGCAGCTTCAGTCCCTAAATGTAGCCCTAAAGGAAAGGGTTGTCCATTATTGGAAATCCTTTTTTGTTCTAAATGTCTCTTGTTGATAAACTGGTCAGAGTGTCTTTTGAACTATGCTCTGACTAAAAGATGAGTGTCCTGAATGGGGGACCCTTCTTAATTATTTTCTGTTCATTAATATGTTATTTGAAGATGAGATTCCTAAGGCCAACAACATGTAGACATTTTACATTATTAAAAAATGTCAAATTTACCATAAACCTGAGTATTGAATCTATTATACCTGCCTAATAATTTTGTAGAAGATATGTTGTTTTATGTTATATTCTAGTTTAGCCTTCTTGGAATCTCATCTCACGTTGGTGACCTTCTGTAAGTTTACTCCGCCTTTCCGATAGACGGTAAATTGCCCTTTTAATATTGTGAGTGAGACACAAAATTGCTGCCTGCTATTGGATTTTCTCATTTTAAACCTATAACAGATGCTCATATTCTATAATTTCATTTGTGGTGGGTCCTTCTTTATGGAAAAATGGGAGGGAAAACACTGATTTTGTTAAAAGCACAGCAAGACCGATGCTAACAAAGTGTGTGACGAGCCTGCGTAATGGTAAGATGAATAGCATGCTGCCACCAAACAGAAGTGTCTACTTCTTCGGGAAAGATACGTTGCTACGAGCGCAGATGTTTTGGAATAAAATCCTTATGGGCCAAGTCCCAGATGGCTTGCAATCTCTATGATTAGAGATTGCTAAATTACTACTAATGCCATATGTTCTTAGCAGTAAATTGTACTTGGTCTTAGCTTACTTTTACAAATAATCCCTAAGAAGTTTGCATGAATCTAATTGTTTTCTTACAGAGCAATGATAATTTGCTACAAAATGTTACCTGCTCACTTAGATTTTAATAGGGTTTAACTAATAGGACACTATAGGTCCATTCACATGGGACAAACAGGTCACTAAACTACCACCTACTTGTTTTCTGACCAGCAAATGTTAATAGCCTTGTTTAGACAGGCCGACCACACTTCATCTGAGCACTGGGTGATCAGTAATAGCCTACGACTGTTATTGGCAGTATACGTACTGTTTACTTAGGAAGGTGTGCTGCTGAGAATGATAATCTTTTGTGCAACCCAAATGATCATTTCACCCGACAAAGGAATATTCTTCTCTTTCATTGGGTAATAACTTGATTGCACTGATTAAACAAGAGTTCCTATGAATGCTCATTTTGTGATGTTATAAATGTACCTTGCGGTTGTTTGGCTAGCTTACTTGGTCCCAGACCATTAAGGTCACGTTACTGGGTTTGCTGATGGTATTTAATGCAATGGAGTAATCAACTTCAAAGAGGTAAACCACCATTCCCCTAATATCTACAAGCAATGGCAGAGGAGCTTTCAGTGTTATGAACTGGTGATTTAGGAGCAACATGGGACGAGCTCTGAAGGAGGTGTTACCTGTACTGACCGCAGTCCCTAAGCTCAACACAACACTAGAAGTAGCCGTGGGATGCTCCTGTCACTCCCTAGGCACCTCGTCACAGCCTGAGAACTAACTACCCCTAAAGATAGAAACAGGAAAACTATCTTGCCTCAGAGAAAATCCCCAAAGGATAGATAGCTTCCCACAAGTAATGACTGTGAGTGGAGAGGGAAAAGACATACACAGAATGAAACCAGGATGTAGCACAGGAGGCCAGTCTAGCTAGATAGATAGGACAGGATAGAATACTGTGCGGTCAGTATTAAAAACTACAAAAATCCACACAGAGTTTACAAAAATCTCCACACCTGACTAAAGGTGTGGAGGGTAAATCTGCTTCCCAGAGCTTCCAGCTTAACTGAATTAATCCAAACTGACAAGCTGGACAAAACATAGAAAGCACAGAACGAATAAGTCCACAACCTGTGGACAGAAAAGAGCAAGCAAGGACTTAACTTTGCTGAACTGGTCAGGATATCAGGGAAATCCAAGAGAGATGTGAATCCAACCAGGAACCATTGACAAGTGGCACTGGCTGAAGGGAAGAGCCAGGCTTAAATAGCCGAGCAGAAAGACAATCAGTGGAAGCAGCTGCAGACTGCTAAATCCAAGGAGCAGCCATACCACTTATAATAATAATAATAATAATAATAATTTTATTTATATAGCGCCAACATATTCCGCAGCGCTTTACAAATTATAGAGGGGACTTGTACAGACAATAGACATTACAGCATAACAGAAATACAGTTCAAAACAGATACCAGGAGGAGTGAGGGCCCTGCTCGCAAGCTTACAAACTATGGGGAAAAGGGGAGACACGAGAGGTGGATGGTAACAATTGCTTTAGTTATTCGGACCAGCTATAGTGTAAGGCTCAGGTGTTCATGTAAAGCTGCATGAACCAGTTACCTGCCTAAGTATGTAGCAGTACAGACACAGAGGGCTAATACTGCATAAAGTGTATGAGAACATGATGCGAGGAACCTTTTTTTTTTTTTTTATTATAAATAGGCCACACAGGGATCGTTAGGTTAATGCATTGAGGCGGTAGGCCAGTCTGAACAAATGAGTTTTTAGGGCACGCTTAAAACTGTGGGGATTGGGGATTAATCGTATTAACCTAGGTAGTGCATTCCAAAGAATCGGCGCAGCACGTGTAAAGTCTTGGAGACGGGAGTGGGAGGTTCTGATTATTGAGGATGCTAACCTGAGGTCATTAGCGGAGCGGAGGGCACGGGTAGGGTGGTAGACTGATACCAGGGAGGAGATGTAGGGTGGTGCTGAGCCATGGAGTGCTTTGTGGATGAGGGTAGTAGTTTTGTACTGGATTCTGGAGTGGATGGGTAGCCAGTGTAATGACTGGCACAGGGTAGAGGCATCGGTGTAACGGTTGGTGAGGAATATGATCCTTGCTGCAGCATTCAGGACAGATTGGAGCGGGGAGAGTTTTGCAAGAGGGAGACCGATTAGTAGAGAGTTACAATAGTCCAGACGAGAATGAATAAGTGAAACAGTCAGAGTTTTTGCAGAGTCGAAATTAAGAAAAGGGTGAATTCTAGAAATGTTTTTGAGATGCAGGTAAGAAGAGCGAGCCAGTGATCGGATGTAGGGGGTGAATGAAAGGTCAGAATCAAGGATGACCCCAAGGCAGCGGGCATGTTGCTTTGGAGTAATGGTGGAACCGCACACGGAGATGGCAATGTCAGGCAAAGGTAGGTTAGTAGAGGGAGAGAACACGAGGAGTTCAGTTTTTGACAGGTTTAGTTTCAGATAGAGGGAGGACATGATGTTAGAGACAGCGGTAAGACAATCACTGGTGTTTTCTAAAAAGGTCGGTGTGATATCGGGAGCAGAAGTGTATAATTGGGTGTCGTCAGCATAGAGATGGTACTGGAAACCAAATCTACTGATTGTTTGTCCAATAGGGGCAGTATACAACGAGAAGAGTAGGGGGCCTAGGACTGATCCTTGAGGAACCCCAACAGTAAGGGGAAGGTGAGAGGAGCAGGAACCAGCAAAACATACAGTGAAGGATCGGTCAGAGAGATAGGAGGAGAACCAGGAGAGAACGGTGTCCTTGAGGCCGATGGAGCGGAGCATAGTGAGGAGGAGCTGATGATCCACAGTGTCGAATGCTGCAGAGAGATCCAAGAGAATTAGCATGGAGTAGTGACCATTAGATTTAGCTGTTAGTAGGTCATTAGAGACTTTAATGAGGGCAGTTTCAGTAGAGTGTAAAGAGCGGAAGCCAGATTGAAGAGGGTCGAGAAGAGAGTTATCTGAGAGATAGCGGGTAAGACGGGAGTGGACCAGGCGTTCGAGGAGTTTAGAGATGAAGGGAAGATTAGAGACAGGTCTATAATTAGCGGCACAGTTTTGATCGAGGGATGGTTTTTTAAGTAATGGATGTATGATGGCATGCTTAAATGAGGAGGGAAAAATACCGGAAGTGAGGGAAAGGTTGAATATTTTTGTTAGGTGAGAGGTGATAGCCGGGGAAAGGGACTGGAGGAGAAACCACCGGAGGGAGCCCAAGAGCAGAACTCACAAAAGTGCCACTTACAACCACCGGAGGGAGCCCAAGAGCGGAATTCACAACATTTCAGCCCATCTTTTTGGTAAATACTTTGCCTACTTTTTTATTTTAGAGCTGCATAGGTGAAATATAATCACAGGTAGGACTTTCCATGGAGCCCTATCTAATGGGGTAGAGCAGTAAACAGTAATCCCTAAATTGGGCATAAAATGTACAAATAATTTAAAAAATCAAGTAACATAGTAACATAGTAACATAGTTAGTAAGGCCGAAAAAAGACATTTGTCCATCCAGTTCAGCCTATATTCCATCATAATAAATACCCAGATCTACGTCCTTCTACAGAACCTAATAATTGTATGATACAATATTGTTCTGCTCCAGGAAGACATCCAGGCCTCTCTTGAACCCCTCGACTGAGTTCGCCATCACCACCTCCTCAGGCAAGCAATTCCAGATTCTCACTGCCCTAACAGTAAAGAATCCTCTTCTATGTTGGTGGAAAAACCTTCTCTCCTCCAGACGCAAAGAATGCCCCCTTGTGCCCGTCACCTTCCTTGGTATAAACAGATCCTCAGCGAGATATTTGTATTGTCCCCTTATATACTTATACATGGTTATTAGATCGCCCCTCAGTCGTCTTTTTTCTAGACTAAATAATCCTAATTTCGCTAATCTATCTGGGTATTGTAGTTCTCCCATCCCCTTTATTAATTTTGTTGCCCTCCTTTGTACTCTCTCTAGTTCCATTATATCCTTCCTGAGCACCGGTGCCCAAAACTGGACACAGTACTCCATGTGCGGTCTAACTAGGGATTTGTACAGAGGCAGTATAATGCTCTCATCATGTGTATCCAGACCTCTTTTAATGCACCCCATGATCCTGTTTGCCTTGGCAGCTGCTGCCTGGCACTGGCTGCTCCAGGTAAGTTTATCATTAACTAGGATCCCCAAGTCCTTCTCCCTGTCAGATTTACCCAGTGGTTTCCCGTTCAGTGTGTAATGGTGATATTGATTCCCTCTTCCCATGTGTATAACCTTACATTTATCATTGTTAAACCTCATCTGCCACCTTTCAGCCCAAGTTTCCAACTTATCCAGATCCATCTGTAGCAGAATACTATCTTCTCTTGTATTAACTGCTTTACATAGTTTTGTATCATCTGCAAATATCGATATTTTACTGTGTAAACCTTCTACCAGATCATTAATGAATATGTTGAAGAGAACAGGTCCCAATACTGACCCCTGCGGTACCCCACTGGTCACAGCGACCCAGTTAGAGACTATACCATTTATAACCACCCTCTGCTTTCTATCACTAAGCCAGTTACTAACCCATTTACACACATTTTCCCCCAGACCAAGCATTCTCATTTTGTGTACCAACCTCTTGTGCGGCACGGTATCAAACGCTTTGGAAAAATCGAGATATACCACGTCCAATGACTCACCGTGGTCCAGTCTATAGCTTACCTCTTCATAAAAACTGATTAGATTGGTTTGACAGTAAAATGAGCAGACAGAGAAATAGTATACAAGATAAATGTATTTTTTATGTCATATACACAACACGATGCCTCACGTTTCTTTAGATATGACCCACTGTTACTGTTTAAGTTTCCATCTCAGTAACTATATATGACATCCTATAAAATGGTATAGAATTACAGAATAATGGCTAAACAATATATAGGACAAACTTGTAATAGCTAGTTGCCTGTCCAACTGCCATCGGGAGAACTATGGATATATTATTTGGATCTTAATTAAACTGTCAAATCCTTTCTTCCCAATGACAGGCTATTAACCCTGATCCAAGCTTAACAGTGAAGGAACGAATAAGACTTTTGTCAGCTAAACCAAGTCTATAGCCTGACCAAAAATAATAAGCCTACCTGGTTGCACGGGTCTGGATTTATACTTAACATTTCCTACAAACAGTACATACTTAATGAAGTTCACTGTCATTGTGCTAATACTACTACTGTTAATAATGATATAATGTAGTACTGTTAATATTAATTATAACATCACTAATAAAAATAACAATACTATCAGTAAAAACATTGGCACTGTGGTTGTACTGAAAAAAATGATTTACATGAAACATTCAATAGCCATATGCCATATCAACAAGCCATCTTATCACAATGGAAACACGTTTTGTTCTTTCACGTTTTTTCAAGGACAAACATTTGATAAATCAAAAACTCTCAAAAATTATGAAATGTTGTTACCTAGCAACACAGAATCCATCCGAAAATGAACAGTACAATGGGCCATGCACTCATGTCATAGCTGAAAAGATCAAAAGATGCCTTAAACAAGGTGCAGAATGTAATATTTAATAAATATTTAATACAACTTAAAGGGGCACTTTGGGGAAATTAAAATGTATTTACATCACTATAACAACTATAAAGGCTCAGGCTCATATTTAAATTACAACTTTGAATTGATATTTCATATCCTTGTTATAAATACCCACTTTGACTCTTATACAGTTTGTGAATGGTACCCCTCCCTTCTGGGACACTACGTCACAGATCAATGGGTGTGGTTCACTTTTTGCTCTTTATGTAAGCCAGCCCCCTGACACTTTTCCTTCAGTCAAAAATCAGGAGGTATGGCTTGCTCCTTTCCCTGACTAAGAATCATTCTTGTTTTCTTATTTTCTTTGCAACTGCACCTGTGCCTGATTTTTCACAGCTTATATGTCCCATTCATAGCTTCTCTTCATACTGCCTGATATTTCACATACAAGCTGTGAAGCTCCTGGTAGGGAGCACAGAACAAAATATGTCCACCACTCCTTTGTGGGTCATTTGCACTAAAGCTGTTCCATCTAGCATGTCCACATGGATATTCCCTCTATGAACCCTGCTTATACAGGTACTATACAGATGATCAGGTTTTTAAATACATCAGATAGGGATTATATACATTAGTTAGGACTGCTCTATATGGGTATACCTTGATGATTGGTGGAGCAGCTTAGTATACATTTTTTTGCAAAAAATGTATCTACTAAATACCCTGATTTTTTCCATCTTTTGACTAGCACTTGCTTATTACTGTGAATTTTTTACAACAGAGTATTTTTGACCTCACTGTGCTCTTTTGTGTCTTCAAGTTTCTTGGTGGTGTGTGAACAGGTTCCTACAGACTTGTTCAATGTGCAAGTAGCCCATGTGTTTCTGGTTCATTAGAACAATCCATCTCATAGTCTATTAATAAAAATAACCAGAAAAAATTCAATAAATTAAATCAGTAAGATAACCACTATTAAAACAGATATACTCCAAAATGCAACTATACAAAAAAACACAAGGAGTTAGAAAATACCCATGTAAAATATATTAGTATTTTATTATTTATTTATAAATAATCAAATTCAAAACATTGCTATAAAAATTGAAAAAATGGACAACAGTAATCGCAGTGAAGACCACAAACAAAAAGTCTGACACTAATTCAAATGCATAGGAAATCGGGAATACAGAGACCATAATACGCTCCATAATTAAATAATATTATACTATAGATGTATCCAAATAACAACACTATCACAGTACTAGGAAAATGAGATAACTATAATACTATGGGTTTAATTAGAATAAAAAAAACGTATTGCTATCACGACTGTGGCACCATAAACACTCAAAATATATATATATATATATATATATATATATATATATATAAAATAAATCTAGCACTGAAAAGACGATCTCACCCAAATCAGTCCTTAGAAGTAGTCAGACCAAGCAGCCCCGATGCGCGTTTCGCGTGGGCTTTCTCAAGGGGCTGTGCCTAGTCTATTGACTGCTCTCACTTGCACGGTTGTCCTTCCTCCCATATTCAATCATGGGTTTTTGGCCCTCTCTGCAACTTGTTTGTGCTGCTGAACTCACTCCTACCTCACATGGTCTACTCCAGTGTTCATTCCACGCTCCCTGACATGTCACATACAAGCTGTGAAAGAGTAAGCAGGGAGCACAGAATGAGCCATCACAGAACCTATTGTATACTGGTATGCATAGTTCTGTGCTTCTAGCCTGAAGGTTTGGAAGGAAGCTATATGTGTGACATAAAAACTTTGAAAAATCAAGCACCAGGGGGAGTGAGGAAGAAGAGTGGAACACAAGCCTTGAATGTGCAATAATGATGCTTCGTCAGGGGGCTGAATTGCATAAGAAGCTGGAAGCAAGCCATGCCCCCAATCTGTTATGTAGCACCCTAGAAGGGAAGGAGAGCACTGAGAATCGCAGATAGTAGTTATAAAAAGCACATGAAATAGAAAATGAAAACAGTAATACAATGTGAATATTTAAACTTTTTTATTTTATACTAATTAAATAACTTTATGCACATTGCCAGTGTACCTAGACATGTGTGGAGAAAACAAATCACTCCATTGAAATGTACAAAACATCTGTTTGCTTTAATTTACAAATCTGCAGATCACAATAGTAAGAATGGCCATGCTGTTCTCATAGTCGTCTTATGTTTAGAGATTCAATGGCTTTTTCCTCATATGTTCCCGGCAGTGTGGAAAATGGCTGAGGATGACCTTCGCTTGTCAAATCAGACCCTAGAATTCCCATGCTCTTAGTGTCTGAGAATACCATTAGTCATCTTAAATGAAATCCTAGGTCTTTTCCCACAGCCTTGGGGCAGCATGAGGAAAAGAGTATTTTGCCATCAAAAGCCACAATACGAAAACCTTGTAACTTAATCTCATGGGTCCAAATGCAAATCTCCACTAGAGCCCTTTACTATCTAGGGTCTTTGTTCCCTTCCCAACATGTGATGTAGTAGTACACCACACATCGTGTGCCAGTGTAGGGAGCAAGCTCAGGAGATGAGCCGTCACCTTGTCTAGGAAATGTCGTTTGTCACATAACCAGCTTCTTCCTTTTACACCAACAACTAGCGCTTGCTCTGATTGATGCTGTCTAAAAATCTAAATGCGCTGGTAAATCACTGAAAGAGGCGCTAAAATAGCACAACAGGCTCGCCTTGGTCCCCTATGACGATATAGTGAGATGCTGATGTGTGTTCATGGTGAAGGATCCTGTGGAAGGGGTCCCATCATACTCCTCCGGTGTAACCAAGCCTGTGGCTGAGCTTTATAGAGGTACATCATTTTAACTACATATTTCGATAAAGTAGTATTGCAGTATATAGACGATGCAATCAAATAATGACAGGTTCGAGTCACCTAAAGAGACTAAGAAATAAAGAAATGAAATAAATTTTTAAAAATATAACAAAATATACCATATTTTTTATCATGGTTGTAAAAGTGCAATCTATAAAATGAATGAACCTTTTTGCTTTTCGTCTGTACCTTCATAGAAAAATGCAAAATGGTGTCATAAAAATATCAGTTTTGATCATCAGGCCCTAACACAGGTCCTTTGATTGAAAACTAAAAATGTTAGAGGTCTCAAAATATGGCAACTTAAGACAATTTTTTTTCAGTGCCCAAAATGTTTTAATCAATTAAACCAACAAAAACCTATATATGATGGGTATCATGATATTCCTAGTGACTTGGGAAATCATCTTGCCAGGTAATTTCTACTGCACACTAAGTACAGTAAAACAAAATGTGGAATTGCTCTTTTTTGTCATCTTTTCTGCTAATTTTATGATAAAATGAACGATGTATTTCAGAACTACAACTCGTCCCGCAAAGAACAAGCTCTCATATGACATATGGCAGAAAAATAAAAAAGCTACGTCTTTCTTTAGCAGGGGAAGAACAAGTGGTGGCACAAAAATGGCAGGACTCAAGTGCGACTGCAAGCCCTGAACTCACTTTAGTTTCATGTGTGCTGCTCTCCAGTCATCTATCTATAAAGTAACTCAAAAATATGACAGAACCAATCAAACCATCAAAATGGGTGCAAGCCTTAGGCCCATTAGACAAAAAAGATCACCAAAGATACTCATTCAAAAAAAGTCAAGAAGGGGAATAATTTTGGAGTATGACATAAAAAGGTAATATAATTGGTAAGTATTAAGTATGTGAAATTATGTCACACTACGGACTAAGTGGGATTAGTGATTGCTAAAAAACTGGATAGTTGGTAAATAATGACTGAAGAAAAGAATGAGCAAACCAACCATAAGAGCCAACAATAAACAATAAAAGAGAAAAAATAGCATATGGACGGCACTGCCCCAACTAAATCCATAATCTTCAGGAAAGCCGGTACTAAAAAGCTATATCATGTCAGCAACAGCCATGGCGAAAAAGATATCGGGTGCAAAACCATAAATAACATATGTGTCCCAGGTAGCAAAAGAAAAAAGCAGGATGCACTCACCAATCTTCAAAGTAGCAAATTTTATTGAGTCTTCACAATTAAAACTTCATGGCCGGGGGAGAAGAAAAGGAGCTCGTCCACCACTCTGCCCTCACTCATGCAGACCCGTTGAAGCGCAAGGACCACGCGAAACGGCCGTCGTCTCCCCTGTTCGCACGAGCTCTTTTTCTTCTCCCCCGGTCATGAAGTTTGAATTGTGAAGACTCAATAAAATTTGCTACTTTGAAGATTGGTGAGTGCATCCTGCTTTTATCTTTTGCTACCAATAAACACAAGTATATCGCCCATCCTGATGCACATTTCGTAATAGCCTTTGTCAGGGAGTGACTATAGGCTACAATCGAAACGTGCGTCGGGTGCGTGTTACTCAGCCGAGAGTCTTCCGATTATTCTTCTATTGCAGTGACTGTAGCCCGCATTACCTTTTGACCCATATCAATATTGTATAGCAGGCACATGTGGTAATGACACACACATATATATATATATATATATATATATATATATATATATCCTATATTATATACAGTTTTGCACAAGTATTGGCATTATACCATTTTGATACATTATCTTTTATAAATCTTGGTTGTGCACCCCTGTATCTTTGTACCTTCCCTTGCTGCCTTCCTATATATTTTTATTTTTGGCATACTTTTGTTTATTCTGGGCTGTTATGGTCGGTTTGCTCGTTCTACTCTGCATTCATCCAAAAAATAGGCAGAATTCCTATCTTCACAGGTGAGAAAGTTAAGTTTTCCACAAAGTCCTAAAAAATAAAAATAGCAAATGAAAAAATATATTGAAGCACATTACTTAGTATTATTTAGTGCTGGATAAAATACCAAAATGGATGTCAGGGTCAATAGAATAAATGAGTGAATACGAATATAAGTTGTTTTTTTTTTAATCCAGATTTTGTAGAACAATTTGCACGTTGCTGATGAAAATTGCATTGACATTTTCCTGCTGTGAATTAGTACAGAATGAGCACAGCGACTGTAGAACAACTAATCAATATGAGAGTGTAAAAAGTATTACTCAGCACGCTGCTATCACACAATGGGCTTTACAAGGGATCCTCAGAAAGAAGAAAATTGCATTTATTGTGCACCGTCCGTGTGTACCTGACGCTGTATGCTACCCTTGGCTATTACAGACATAATGTTTTAAAAGGACAAGGTGTAAAGAGTAATCTCCCTCACACACCTGTTCCCCTTTAAAAGTCAGTGTTCTCAAAACCTAAAAACAGAGAAAACGCATCCTCATCCACTACCCAACAAGTTGGAGCTACTTTTAGTACACATACCTGTCTAATTTGCTCACTATTCTGATTAACATGTCATCCACTCGTTTAACTGGGCTATTCCTTCATCAGCATTCTGCCAGCACTATAGGTGCTGAATCTCCCTTTCCCACACACATTTCCCTAGCCATTGTAATATTGCTTGCCTGCTCTCACCTCCACTTCTGTTACTCGTCTCAACATCATCCATCTTCATCATTATAGTCAATGGACTCGTTGGCACATACACTACCGTTCAAAAGTTTAGGGTCACTTAGAAATTTCCTATTGTTAATGTGGTAAATGACTATTCTAGCTGCAAACGTCTGGTTTGTAATGCAATATCTTCATAGGTGTATAGTGGCCCACTTCCAACAACCATCACTCCAGTGTTCTTATGGTACTTTGTGTTTTCTAACAGGACAATGACCCAAAGCACACCTCCAAATTATGCAAGAACTATTTAGGGAAGAAGCAGGCGGCTGGTATTCTATCTGTAATGGAGTGGCCAGCGCAGTCACCAGATCTCAACCCCATTGAGCTGTTGTAGGAGCAGCTTGACCATATGGTATGCAGAAAGTGCCCATCAAGCCCAACCAACTTGTGGGAGGGGCTTCTGGAAGCATGGGGTGAAATTTCTCCTGATTACCTCAGCAAATTAACTGATAGAACGCCAAATAGAATGCCAAAGGTCTGCAATGCTGTAATTACTGCAAAGGGAGCATTCTTTGACGAAAGCAAAAGTTGAAGGAGAAAATTATTATTTCAAATAAAAATCTTTTTTTCGAACCTTGTCAATGTCTGGACTAGATTTTCAATTCATTTGGCAACTCATTTGATTAATAAAAGTATGAGTTTTCATGGAAAAGACAAAATTGTCTGGGTGACCCTAACTTTTGAACGGTAGTGTACGTACAGATCCTGTTTTGTGCCGGGGAGGTGTTCAGACGTAAGACCCAACAGGGCCACTGAACATAGCAGCCTTAGACATTGTGTAGGCCATCAGATGAGCCTACATTTGTTGAAATGACAGTGACTATTTTTCTACTGTACTTTCACAGCATTTTAAAGAGCAATTGCAAAGACACATTACATTTATTTCACCAAATTTGTCGGACACATATAGTAAGTTTACAACTGAGCTGTAGATACAAATAAAGCAATATTTGTTAATCAAAACAACCTGAAAAGCTGCTCTACTTTTTAATTAAGGTACAATTGAGCAATAAAAAATGACCACATATTGTAGCTTACGTGCAGCACAATCCGAAATGTTGGATGCATCATTGTGTGCATTGTGTACAAATAACCCAGTTATCAGACCTAATAGAGGTGGCTGGCTGAGGACTGCCTTGTAGAATAATGCCTGTAAAGCGCTGCGGAATATGATGGCGCTATATAAATAATTAATCATAAATAATAAAATTAAAAATGTCATTGGGCTAATAGTCTTTTAGAACATGAACGCTATCACCACATTCTAGAAGTACAATTCTAAAAGTCAATCTCTACCCCTTGCCACATGCTTTAGGTCGAATAACAAGCCAAACCAGAAGCCCCATTTGAAGACACATGTCTCGTCTCAGGGAATCTGCCCATGGTTTGGCTGGGTGAGAAGCTCTTTAGACTATGCTCACACGTTGCTTTTTTGCTGTGTTTTTTTCTGCAGGCAAAACTTGCTCTCTTGGCAGTAAAGAAGCTGCTTACAAAAAGCACGTTATTCTGCAGTTTTTGCTGCGTTTTTATTGTCCCTTATGCATGTTGAGAAAGTTTAGTGCCCCCCTAAAAAACATGATGCAGCTGCCTGAGGTTATTGCACCAAACACAGCATGACCTGATACCTGCGTTTTTTGCGGCGTTTTTGCACTTACCCATTGCTTTCTATGGGTGAAGAAATGCTGAAAGGACGCTGAAAAAAGTGACATGCCGCTGTTTTAAAAAACGCAGCAGTTTTCCAATTCCGTCAGGAAAAAAACAACATGTGGGCATGAGATTTCTGAAATCTCAAAGATTTTGCTGGTACTGTAAAAACACAGCTTAAAATTTGCATAAAAAAATGCAGCAAAAATGCAACAATGAACATAGCCTGAGGGTTAAAGTTTCTCCTTCTGGAGAGCGCCAAGTTAGTGTAGGGAGATTTACAGTGAGACTATGATTAAGACCTCACGGTCGAAACGCGTCGGTCACTAGCCATCCTGGGCTTCCTAGTGTATCCACTACATGTCCTTTTAATGTTTCTGTAGTAAACTTGAAGTTTTATTTCCTGACCACGCTGGAGAACCTTTTTCACAAGATTTACAGTGTAGGACACGCAATATGTGTCATTGTCATTTTATGGCATTGTCAGTATTTGAAATCGGTGAGAAGACATCGAAGGAGAAAGCAAAGGTGGATTATCCAGACAGCAGTTTTGAAGAAGAAGCCACGGAAGAAGATGTGGCAGAAATCTAGATGGGAGATGAAGAGCGCGCATATAAGAACTTGTTGACTAGAGATTGAAAAGATTGAAAAAACAGTACACTATGAAAATGTTTTGGAAATGAAGGAAGCAGAGTTGAATAAGGCTTGGATGTGTGGGATGAAGGACAAGGTGGAGGTAGCAGACGACCTGTAAGGGGAAGATGTATGGTTAATAACTCTGAATAATTGCTCTGGATATTATTAAGTTTGATAGGGGAAATATGATGCATTTAGTTTTGTGGAGATTATGGAAGTGGAAGAAGAAAAATGGTATTGCGGATAGTCAGCCTTATAGGCAATCTATTTACAATGTACAAATATATGAGGGGACAGAGACCTTTCTAATGATCTTTTTACATCTAGGCATGTGATGGTGACAAGGGGGCATTCTCTACATCTGGAGGAAAGAAGGTTTAACCATAATCACATACACGGATTCTTTACTGTAAGAGCAGTGAGACTATTGAACTCTCTGCCACATGTTGTTGCAATGAGTGATTCCCTACTAAAATTCATGGAGGCCTGGATGTCTTTCTTGAAAAATATAATATTACAGGTTATGGGCACTAGTTTCTGTGATAGGACGTTGATCCAGGGAACTAGTCTGATTGAACTCTTCCTCTATATTAATATAGAACTATTAATTTCTGCTTTCCTCTGTACCATCATGATAGGCTATAGGTTGAACTTGATGGACTTAGGTTCACCTTCACCCTTAAAACTATGAAACCACGACTCTGTATGGCAGGGAGATCAATTTGAGTGTCAAGAGCATAAAGTAGAGTAGTAATCCTGGTCGGTAAAAAACAATCTCAAGGATAGAAGAACATGACTATCCTGTGACACCAGTGGTGCCATGCTGCCATCCTGACTTCGTCCTTGTTTAGTTCCATGCTATAGCTACTATTCATTGTGCCAAGATTTCCCTAGAGAGAAGTACATGGACAAGCAAAAAGTTTCTTCCCTTCTGTTTTGCACATTATTAACCCCTTTCATTGCCCTTTAGTAAGCAATTTACATTGAACAAAGCGATGGCCATGACATCATTAATGTGTCAGACACTTCAGCTTCTTGTGTGAAAACTCCATTAGTTTTTGCAGAACAGAATCTATCTTTGGCTGCAGAATCACAGATTGGAGATATTTACAGGAGGTGTAAGAGGAAATGCTGCAGACGCTGCACTCCTAGCACATACATAGAATTATAAATCAATGGACGCTGCATGCCGCGGAGCCATTACCGTAGGATGTTCCTCAACGTGTACATCAGCTTCAAGATTTGGGAATGTCCTCGAGCTCTACATAACATGACGAAGATCACAAAGTCTCTTCTCATCCTAAATTATTTGATAATGTATATAAAGTCATTTTCTTTTCCACAGCATATGCCTCTTGATTTACACTTCTAAGTGTAGCGCCAGAGACTGATACCTAAAAGAGGTTTCCTAGAATCTGATCCATAGGGAGACGGCCATAATCTGCATAAATAGGAACATATACAATTTCAAGCACATCCGGTATGTCATGAAATGTATTAAGTTGTGGCCATGCTATGTCTATATACAGGAGCCAAGACTGCGATGGATACTGCAGTGTTTTACTGTAAGATAGAATTATCTCAGGTTACATTTCCTAATATATTTATTACTCGTCATTATCACATAGTGATCCGGGAACCAGGTGCCTCGGCTGTAGCCCTACAGCCATGCAACAAGCGGATCACGATGCTTCGGGTTCTTCCTCCTTATACTGTACATATACGATTAGCTAAATATACATTCCTGGGTCTGATACTACATAGATCTAGAAAATATGACATTTAACTCTTTTAGGTTTAGTTTGATACAAAACACAGCAGTGGATACAAAAGAAAGGAGAAATCATTTATTTGTATGCACTCTTTAGACTTCAGGATAACAAAACAGCATCAACAACTGTGCAAAAATAAACTGCGGGTCATTTGAGCATGGTGACAACTAATGCAGTATATGAACCTGCAGTCCTATGCAAAACTCCTGATAACTCATTATGGAATATCACAATAACTTCTATCTGTTGATAAACTCAGTCATACTACATGGTAGCTCTGCTGCATCGGACAGATTGTTATATGGGACCTGCAAAGAAATTTGTCATTGATCCATTCTTTTCAACATTGTGATATTTCACTGAATTAAAAATATGTCATTAGGTTTATCTGCAGTCTCATCTATCCCATAACTATCTATCTATATCTCTATCTATCATCTAGCTACATCTCTATCTATTCTCTATTTATCTACCTATTATCCTAGATCTATTTATCTATCTATTATGTAGCTATCTATCTATCTATCTATCTATCTATCTATCTATTATCCATCTATCCATATATCTGTCTGTTATCTATCTATCTGTCTACCTATCATCTATTTATCTACCTTTCGATCTATTATCTATCTATTATCTATCTGTTATCTATCTATCTATCTACATCTCTATCTATCATCTAGCTACATCTCTATCTATTCTCTATTTATCTACCTATTATCCCAGATCTATTTATCTATCTATTATGTAGCTATCTATCTATTATCTATCTATTATCTATCTATCTGTTTATCTTATCTATTATCCATCTATCCATATATCTGTCTGTTATCTATCTATCTGTCTATCTATCATCTATTTATCTACCTATCGATCTATTATCTATCTATTATCTATCGATCTGTTATCTATCTATCTATCTATCTATCTTTCTATCTAAATTATCTATCTATCATCTATCTATCCATATATTATCTATCTATCTATCTATCTATCTATCTATCTATCTATCATCTATTTATCTACGGTATCTATTATCTATCTATTTATCTATCTATTATCTATCCATCTATCTATCATCTATATATCTTATCATCTATAATTATCTATCTATCTATTTATCTATCTACCCCATATATATCCATCTATCTATCTATTATCTATCCATCTATCTATCCATCTATCCAACTATCTATCTATCTATCTATCTATCTATCTATCTATCTATCTATCTATCTATCTATCATCTATCATCTATCTGTTATCTATCTATCTATCTATCTATCTATCTATCTATCTATCTATCTATCTATCTATCTATCTATCTATCTATCTATCTATCATCTATCATCTGTTATCTATCCAGCTATCTATCATCTATCTATTATCTTTCTATCTATCTATTTATTATCTATCTATCTATCTATCCACATCCTGGACTGAAACGTCGCACATGGGCCAATAAATCACTTTCTTTTTTCCTATTGGAGTGCTTCATTTTTTTCTCATGTGGCGGTCTCTTAATTTTTGCCAGAGCTGTATTATCTATCTATGTACATATCTATCTATAAATCTTTATATCCATCTATATAGCTATACAGACTGTAGGAACAATGGTGGGGGCAATGGAAGTTCATGGCATATTATATTTCTCTTTCTCAAAGCCTATCTATCTATCGATCTATCTATCCCATATCTGTCTCTCTCTCTCTCTAGATCTATCTATTTATCCCATATCTATCTATCTATCTATCTATCTATCTATCTAATATCTATCTATGTATCTGGGGGGGAGGGGGGGCTTCATTTCACATTAGCTAAATAGCAGCCAGCAGTCCACATTGATGGGTAAATTACAATGATTGCTGGAGAATGACTGCAGTGGTCTTTAAAGTTCACCCCAAACAACATCTTTCCACCCACGTGCCACCCAGATTTCTATTGATTTCCACATCTTCACCCACAGGACATTTTCTACTACAAATACCAGCTGTCACATACCAGGACAAGTTTCCAGGGACACAAAGTATCTCAGTCACTCATACAACAAGCTCTTATGCTGAGAACATGAGAAAATACATAAGAAAATCTAAACAATAAGGAGACATGGCGGTACATTCCACGCAGTATTCTAATTCAGGCAGATAGTAATTAGCTAGTGGGGGCAAAACTGCGTAGACCGAGCCGGGGAGAAGCCAGACAAGCTGGCGGAGAAAACTCACCAGTGTGGATGCTTTCACGAGCCCAGTGGATACTTCCCGTCCACTCGCAGTCCGGTCGTCACTGCTTTGATAAGCTTGCTATGAGAGCGCCCTGCATCTGTCTCCCGTGTGACTGTGGCTCACTGCACTTTCTCCCATTACTCCATCACCCTGGAATGGCTCTGACACATCCTCTCCGCACTCAGGTATGAGGTGTCCTCGCTTTAACAGGGTCACATATAGAAGAGAACAGAGCGGGATGTAAAGCGAATGAGAAAGTCAGCAGCATGCGAAGAGACGGAGAGGAATGCTTCCCTACAGCAACTGCTTATTCCCAAACACGGCGATCTGCTGCGTGCAAGAAAGCTCCAGGAAGCCGAGGTTACAAGGGGGAATTGCATTCGGTAATAAAGACAACCGTGTCCATCCAGAAGACGCACGCAGAAAATATCCACCCGTTCTGGGAGAGGCAGAAACCGCACAGAAATTTACACAAGCAAATCCTCAACGTGCGCACATAGCCTTGAGTTCAGAGGTGAAGGCTTGGATGTTTCATTGCAGAAGCAGTCAGATTAGTAAAGACATGGAAATGACTTCACGAATTCTCCTTTGATTTCTTTTTTTAACTTTTCATGAATAAGGCTGAGCAGTGTGCGAGCTGGGCAGGAAATTCCTGGACAAATGTCAGAACAATACCTTCAGTGGCTTCAAGCCCTTATACAAAGTCAGGGAGCAGGGAAGTGCAAGCCTAGCAATTATCATGCAAATGTGGAAGTATGATCATGTCTGGACAACTGCTGATGAAATGCACGAAGCTCTCACGAGTGGGTGACCATGTGTTGTCAGAGGGTAATGGCAGGAGATGTATTCTCTGCTTGACGTACATGAGTGCCCTTACATCAGTATCTTTGTAGTCAGATATCTAGTGTTCAGGAGAGCGACTGTCTCTGTATGTATTATAGTAGTGTTATTTACACATGTATCACCTAAAAATGCGCCGTACACGAAAATATATGAGTTGCCTGTCACTTTATGTTAAATTAATATCATAAATAGTGGACCCTCAGACCCTCATTGTAGCTGAGCTATGGGTCTGAGAGTCTCAGAAGGTGATTGACAACCTTATCTAGAAGTCTGTCAGTTCAATGTCCCATGGAGTCAGCTTGTAATTAACAGTCTTCCTTCACCTCTAGTAGATGTAAATGCCCGAAAATGATGCACGTCAGAGTGCACGTTCGCTCTGTCAGCACAATGGTGACACAAAACTCACTTTAGCTAACCAATAAAAAACACCAAGACATAGTAATATTCTTTGGACTAAAAATTGACCGTGAAGCTTCATTAAGAGTTTCATAAATGATTTTAATAAATAACCGTAATATTATAAATAAATAACACCAAATATTTCATCCACCCAGCAGGGCTGGGCAATTTTCCCACTAACAAAACTTCACGACAAAATTTATACAATGAACATAAAAAGAGGAAGGGTGGGTGGGTGCTTCACTCTTCTGCAGCTCCTGTAGAATGACCAGCTGCTCAGGTAGAGCCAGCTATTTATAGAGACAATTCTTCCCGCTCTTTTTATTTGAACCAATGAAAATAGAGATAAAAGAACCACTGAAAAACTGGTTTAAACTGGAACAACCTGCTCGCGTCATACACAGCTTACTGAAATTAGCCCTTTGTAAAATAGAAACCTCAAAAAGACCCATTGCAATAATAAATAAAATGAAGGGTTCGTGTCACCATGAGACCCCCATTTTAATTCTTATGTTGGGGCTTCCATTACAGTCTATGGCGCATATGTCCAAATCCCATTTTGCAAGGGGTTCAGACATAAGCCCTTTCGGGGCCACTGAACGGGTGCCAAAACACAATGTAAAAGCACACTTACTCCAACCTCAGCCACCTATTTGAGATAGTCATCCTAAGGCCATGTGCACACGCTGAGTATTTGAAGACTTTTTTTTTTACCTCAGTATCTGTAAGCCAAAACCAGGAGTAGGTGAAATACAGAAATGGTGATGGGTTTCTGTTATACTTTTCCTCTGATTGTTCCACTCCTGGTTTTGGCTTACAGATTCTGAGGTAAAATACTTACCAAATACTCAACTTGTGCACATAGTCTAAAAATCAATGAAAAGATCAGATACTGACTTAACACTGGCAAAAGTTTTCTTCCCTTCTAACAGAGTTAACCCCTTAACATCCAATGACGTTCAGTGTCCATCATTGGACGCCTTCCCCTTTAGGTGCAGGCTCCGGCGATGAGCCTGATCTGATCAGCTGACATGTGCCCCTAAAAGTTGCGGGTGGAATTGCAATCTACCCGCGGCTATTAACATGTTAAATGCTGCTATCAAACTCTGACAGCGGCATGTAACTTGCACGATGCACGCGCAGGAAGCACGTCATTACCTCTTCCCATCTGCGGCCGTGTCACATGACCGCGGGTCATCGATGGGTTAGCATGGCAACCCGGGGTCAGCATGAGACCCCTGTGGTTGTCATAGCTGGATAGGTATGAGCGCCGCCATGCAGTCTGCGCTTAGAGCAAGTGAGCGTTTCTGCTACATAGAGCAGAGCAGCAGCCCTGTTCTATGTACAAGCGATTGGATGATCGCAGCTTCTAGTCTCACATGGAGACTATTGAAGCAAGTAAAAAGTAAAAAAAAAGTTTTAAAAAATATTTAAAAAATTAAAAAATATAAAAGTTTAAATCATCCCCTTTCGCCCCATTTAAAATAAAACAAAAATACACACATATTTGGTATCGCCGAATTCACAATTGCCCGATCTATGAATGTGTAAAAATAATTAATCCAATCTTTAAATAGCATAGCAAGAAAAAAAATCAAAACGCCAGAATTATGTTTTTTGGTAACTGCAATGTTGCAATAAAATGCAATAATCGGCGATCAAAAGATTGTATCTGCACCAAAATGGTATCAACAAAAATGTCAGATCAGCGCGCAAACAATAAGCCCTCGCCTGGCCACAGATCCTGAAAAATGGAGACACTACGGGTCTCAGAAAATGGCAAAAATTTTTTTCCAAACTTTGGATTTTTTTTACCACATAAATAAAAAAGAACCTAGACATGTTTGGTCTATGAACTCACAATGACCTGGAGAATCATAATGGCAGGTCAGTTGTAGCATTTGGTGACCATGGTAAGAAAAAAATCCCCAAAAATGTTGTGGAATTGCACTTTTTTTGCAATTTCACCGTACTTGGAATTTTTTTCCCCATTTTTGAGTACATGATATGGTAAAACCATTGATGTCTTTCAGAAGTAGTATAAACAAGTCCTCACAATGCCATATTGTTGGAAAAATAAAAAAGTTATGGCTCTGGGAAGAAGAGGAGCGAAAAACGGAATCGCAAAAACAAGAAAGGGCTCCGTCATGAACAGGTTACTCACTCAGCATACATTTCCTAATTTGGACTCAAGGCTCAATCAAACTTGATCGCGATCACTGGGGAAAACTTAAGATAGATGCTATCACCCCAGTGATAATTCGTTATCTCTCATGCCAGTAATGCCTGCTTCCATACTTTGACCATACCTATTAGAAGATTTTCAGTAGACCTGTGAGCCTAGGTGAATTAGATTTACCCCCCCCCCCTATTTTTTGAAAAAACAGCTGTGAGGTCAGACCTGCAATCAAATTTGAGTTTTTATTCTATTTATTCTATTATTCTGAATCATAAGCCAAAATTTGCAATTTCCTGACAACCTAAAATGGATAGCAAAATATTTCTTAGTGCTTATTTAAGAAGCAAATACTCTGCAACTGCAGATCTATTAAGTAAACAGCATGATAAACTTTTCTTCCATCTTAAGATAAATATTACCAGGACTGAATATACAGTATATATGTATGTGGGTCAAATATGCAAGTGTAGAATTGTATATACCATGATGTGAATGAGATGTAAACACCAAATCCTATATATTCAGTGTAATTCTTGTGTGGCTAACATGAGTATGCAGAAAATAAATTAGCCACCCATGATTCCTCCTTACTTCGAGAGAATCCGCAGCTCTTCCGCCATGTTTCTGCAGTCAATTCTTATATTCCCCAAAGCATACCTGGAATTTTTGTGGGGGACATTACCCAATCAATGCTGTCAGGGCGCTATGTAGGCGCACACTATTGAGAATAGACTTAGTAGCACCCAGTTTTTCACTTATTCATTATTCACAGAACACTAGGAGGAATAACAGAGGAAAACATAATCCAGCATTGTTCTCTCATTGGCAATGTATGCATCTAGTAAAACAGACATTTCGGGAGAGCTAATATTTTGAAAGTACTGGTTCTCGAAGGCAAAAATCCAACTGGTAAAACCAAAGAAATGAGCCAGAAAACATGTTGGTATAAGTGCAATGTGTAGGGGCTCGTTCACACTGTGACCATTAATAGACCGAGCATAAGATAAAGACAAAATGAGCAAGTACCCTGTAGTGAGTAAGTAATAGTAATAGTGAATGAAAATAATATAGGGTACTTCGTTAACACTATTTTGATCAAAAGAGCATAAAAGACATCCCACCGCGACAAGGATGGTCCCTAAGTCTTGTAGCTCACCTTGCTAAATCCAACTGATGGAGGGAGTCTTATAGGTTATACTCCCTGGGAAAAGGAATAAAATGTGGTGCCTTAAGTAGAGCTCATATGTATAGAATAGCTATGAGTTTTCTATTGATAATTTTTAGATAGACAGTGATTTTCTGAAAACTACACTAAGCAGCCCGGTGAGTGACAAATTGCTAGAATCAGAGTATCTGTCTCTACATTATGCTGCTCCTAGGTTAGGTGAGAATAACCTGGTGACACATTCCCTTTAAAAACCCACAATGGCTCTCTCCAGCATCCCCATGCCATGCTCTGCTTGAATGACAAGTCCCTTCCTATTTGTGTATAGAAGTGACCTGGCAATGACGCTGAACCCAGTAGGAAGAAGATGGAGAAGGCAATAGAATAGACTTCTCTTCCCGTGTCCACGGTCTCAGAAGCCAAACATAGCTTTCCGTAATGAGGGAGCCTGTCTGTATTTCATGTTGCCTGGGGTTCCTTTAACCCCTTTCTGCCAGCTGACGGAATAGTACATCAGCTGGCAGATCCCCTGCTTTGAGGTGGGCTCCGGCGGTGAGCCCACCTCAAAGCCGCGACATGTCAGCTATTTTGTACAGCTGATATGTGCGTGCAATGAGCGTGAGTGAAATCACGATCCGCCCGTGCCCATTAACTCGTTAAATGCCGCCGTCAAGCGCTGACAGCGGCATTTAACTAGCGCTCCCGGCCGCGCGGCCGGAGTTGCTCGTGCCGCTGACCCCCGTCACATGATCGGGGGTCAGCGGTGCATTGACATAACAACCAGAGGTCTCCTTGAGACCTCTATGGTTGTTGATGGCCGATTGCTTTGAGCGCCACCCTGTGGTCGGCGTTCAAAGTACACCTGCACTTCTGCTACATAGAGGTGATCTGTACTTCACCTTTATGTAACAGGCAATCGTGTAGTGCATGCTTCTAGCCTGCTATGGAGGCTATTGAAGCATGCCAAAATTAAAAAAATAGTGTTTAAAAATATACAAAAAATAAAAAATATATATAAAAGTTCAAATCACCCCCCTTTCGCCCCAATCAAAATAAAACTATTTTTTTTAAAAATCAAACACACATATTTGGTATCGCCGCGTTCAGAATCGCCCGATCTATCAATAAAAACAAAGGATTAACCTGACTGCTAAATGGCATAGCGAGAAAAATATCAAACTGTCAAAATTACGATTTTTTGGTCGCCGCGACATTGCATTAAAATGCAATAACGGGCGATCAAAAGAACGTGTCTACACCAAAATGGTATCATTAAAAATGCCAGCACGGCACACAAAAAATAAGCCCTCACCTGACCCCAGATCACGAAAAATGGAGATGCTACGGGTATCGGAAAATTGCGCAATTTTTTTTTTTTACCAAACTTTGGAATTTTTTTTCACCACTTAGATAAAAAATAACCTAGACATGTTAGGTGTCTATGAACTCGTAATGACCTGGAGAATCATAATGGCAGGTTAGTTTTTGCATATGGTGAACCTAGCCAAAAAGCCAAACAAAAAACCAGTGTGAGATTGCACTTTTTTTGCAATTTCTTCACACTTGGAATTATTTTCCTATTTTCTGTTACATGGCATGGTAAAACCAATGGTATCGTTCAAAAGTACATCTCGTCCCGCAAAAAATAAGCCCTCACATGGCCATATTGACGAAAAAATAAAAACGTTATGGCTTTGGGAAGGAGGGGAGCGAAAAACGAAAATGAAAAACGGAAAAGGCTCCGGGGTGAAAGGGTTAAGTGTAGGATAGTAGATGATGATAATGAGTCAGAGAAAAGGACAATGGTGTACAGAGCAGTGGATGGACTTAGATGACTCCACTGACGAAATAACAGTAGACTAACTTATAGAATACAACTCAAATTACAATGGCAAGCAGAGGTAACCATTAGCACATAAAAGCTACCGCCAGATATAGCAGCGATTTTCAGTTGCTTCATCCTTACATTTCAAGGGCCATAACTTTTTTATCCTTCCAGTGAAGTCTTGGTTATTTGCAAAATACGACGGCCAATGATCGCATCGAAGTTATCTCTGATCTTAGCTATTGCTGCAGATTGTCAATTGTTATATACAGCTGACAACGGCTACCTATGGAGTGGGATTAGCTCCTAAATCTGCCCTAAACATGACCTGTGTCCCATGCTATAAAAATATATAAATATATATCTATGGTGGATGGCACTCAGGACCTAAAGAGAATGAAGACAAGAATCTAATGCTTATTCACATATTTATGCTAAACACATTTTTAAGATTTTTTTCTCCTAATTTTCTATAATGATTAGATGATGGGCCATCCATCTCCATCCACTCTCTGTATATTGACCACTGCATGAAGCTTGCCTTGAAAACTCTCACGAACACTGTTGTTTCCCAATGCCAATACGGTTGCTGTAAAGCATATGTTTGAGATAAGATTGCTGCCCTCATAATTATGTACAGAAAGCTAGATATAAAATCTACAGAAAACAAAAATAGGTTAAAAAAAGAAAATAACAATATCTAGTATTATTTGTAATAACATTTAGATGATATATTGCCTGTATAGTCATCTTCTGAGAAGCTAGGCTGCTCTGCCTTTACAGTTAAGTCATGGACAACTAGGAGTTTTAGACTGCTGAGCTTCTTACCGGGATTGTAATCCGAAAGAAAAACAAAGAGGTCGGAGGTGCAAAATAGAATAACAGTTTTGTCATCACATGGGACTATCCGAGCAAAGGGGAAGCCCTAACAATACTGTATCCTCCTTTCCTGATTGCAGGCAGTCAAATGGGTCAGGAAACATATCATAGACTTTGCTGGTACAGTGGATGTAAAAAGTGAAATCCTGCTTAAAAGGCAATGTACACATCCATAGACACAGTGACGATATTAGAAGTAACACAGAACCAATGATTTCTTGGATAGCACCACTCTAGCCTTTTGTTTCAACGCTAGAATGGTGCTACTAATCTAAGTTTCCTGACCGTAGTATTATACCTACCATCTGCCATGTTCATCTGTTATACGTGCCTGCGCCGCCATCTTGTGACCGCCACTTCTGACTGACCGAAAGTTAGTGGTAATGATCACAAGCTCTCAATGTAAGTGCATGAGAGCCTCGCTCACACAGGAGAGATCTGGCAGGTCACAAACTGCTGTAGACCGATCAAAGAGGTGCCTATAAAAGATGATGAAGTCGGCGGCTGGTAAGTAAAAGACAAGGCAATGGGAACTTAGATTAGGAGCGCCACCTCAGTGCTGCAATAAAAAAAAATTGGCGTGGTGCTTTAACATAGCAGGAAAAGAAAATACAGTTTTACAGCTTCTTGTCTTTCTGTAACAATTAGATATGGGAGGGACATTTCCTAGCACAGCAGTGAATCTGGAAACACTCCACAGAGCATCTTGTCTCCGGCCGCCCTGTTACCTTTATTTACATTTAATTTAAAATCCTATTTATTGTGTTGGAAATAATTGTCAGGAGACGTCTGACGTGAGTTGGCTAAATAAAGCTACTGCTGAATATAGAAGCCTCACTATTTCCCTTCACTCCTGCACTTCATATCATTTTACCATATTCATATGATGTAATGTGTAAAGAATATGAAGATGCAAATAGCCTCTCGAGGGAAGAACAGGACTAGAATTCTAGTGTCACCTATTGGATGCACAAAAAAGTCAATATCAACCCTTTAACGGGTCTTTCCACAAAATTTAGGGTAAGAAGCCAAACCTGAAACTCCATTTGCAGACATGCATATTGAAGTGTTGATGAGGTGCAAACACGTGTGTAAACAAGAAAAAACTTAGGAAAATTCCGCCTCCTAAAATTCCACTATTTATTTTTTAAAAATTGGAAACATGAATCCACAGCACAAAGCAACGCGTTTCGAACCCACGCAACTGTTCTTTGTCAGAGCTTCATGATAATAAATACCAGTAAAGCTTTATATAGAAAGATGCCCAATGGTTACATAGCTGTCACATGTTAAAACCAACATGATTGGCTAAAAGAGCCAAAAACCACATACAAATGTTTAAATAGAAAACATAAAACTCAACAAAAAACAGTTTCAGGAAACATTCCATACTATCAGTAGTGAAACATGATAGCAAGGGCAAGGGTTATAAATCCAGAAAGTCTTTCTTGTTAAAAGGCGTCTTTTGGCATCTCCTCCCCTCCATGGGTTAATGACCCTTTCAATACATACAAAACTTGGCATTTTGCACAAGGAGAAACGTCCTTCCTAAGAATATGAAATTAATATAAAGTATATCATGAATGTTCATGAGGCACATCACTTTCCATAATCATGTAATTATTTTTACAAGCATTGCGTTTCTTAAAATTGCCTAATTTTTATGGCACATGCTCATCTTGGTCATGTAATGTCCTCCAGTGAGGAACTAACAACTTGGTAGAAACTGATGAAGAATGATTAAACAAAGCTGGGACAGGATGAGTATTGAACACTGAGGTTGGACAGATTCTGCTGCCAGCATAGTAGAAGATCAATAAAACCCTAGGCAGTGAACCTCAACCTTTTCTTACCTTTAGAGCCACATTCTGCTCTGAGAGATGGTCACGAGCAACAATCTGTGTGAAGAAATCATAGAAGTCATATGACAACCAACCATGGATAGCTAGTCATGAAAAGGTTATCATCAGTAGTTAAATAGTTATTCTGGGTTTTCCAGGTTAATGTGGGTCATTGGGGGAGTATCTACTACTCTTTACTATTCTACAATCAGATGGCTGTTGTAAAACTTGGGCTAGTCATGTTCGCAAACTTAGACATTGACTTGCCCTATGTGCAGCTACGTCTGAGTGTTCACATAGTGGACGGTTGCACAAACCATCTGCTTTTTCCATGCATTAGTTTAGCTTGTAAATCGGACCAAACTGCTACTTCTGTGATGTGCTTTGCACAGCACAAAGGCTAACTTTTGATAGTACATGGGCTGAAAATGAGTTTGAAAAACTATTAGAAATCATGGGCAGAATCAGCCTCCTGCTGTTGACAGCAGTCTCATTGTCTGCACGGGTTGGTATTGGCACGCACTTGATAAGCCATGGAAAAAGCACAAGTTCCTCCTTGTGCTCTTGGCTCTGTTGTGTGACTGCCTACGTGCCCTCACTGTGCTGCAATGCTGAGTTCACAGTGCTCATCAGGGGCAGAACCAGCTGCACGCTGAGGGAGGGTAGTCTCACCAGCAAGGAGGAGGAGGCAGCCTTAACCTCTTCATGGCTCCTCCTCCTCTACGTCCAACTACTGGCTGTCTGATTTGACACTAACAAGCTGAGGAAGCAGACAGCCGCGAGCCACACAGTAGAGGTTGGTATGATCACATACTGGGCTAGACATATCATTGGTTTAGCCACACATAGGCCCAAGAGGTAAGGGGGCCCATTTCCACATCTAAAGCAGATGAAATTGTACATTATGATGAGCTATTGGACTGCAAATAATTAATATGTTGTTCTTGCACAGGATCCCTTTTTAGTCTGTATCCACGAGATATTATAAAGTCAACCCCTTTTCAAATGCCTTGTGAGGGTATTTGGATACCAAGTACAGGGAAAAATCGCAGAGACAACCCTTTAAACAAAGTTTGTTTTCAAGCCTATGGTTTATTACTAGGATCCAATTACTAGAACCCCCTGTATCAATTGGTGTGAAATGGATACAGGTGACAGTTATATTAAAAAGTTTGGGCACCCCTATTAATCTTAAGCTTAATGTTTTATAAAAATAGTTTTTTTTGCAACAGCTATTTCAGTTTCATATATCTAATAACTGTTGGATACAGTAATTTTTCTGCCTTGAAATGAGGTTTATTGTACTAACAGAAAATGACATTAATATTTAGTACATCCTCCTTTTGCAAAAATAACAGCCTCTAGTCGCTTACTGTAGCTTTTAAGGAGTTCCTGGATCCTGGATGAAGGTATATTTGACCATTCCTCTTTACAAAACAATTCCAGTTCAGTTAAGTTTGATGGTTGCCGAGCATGGACAGCCCTCTTCAAATGATCCCACAGATGTTCAATGATATTCAGGTCTGGGGACTGGGATGGCCATTCCAGAACAGTGTAATTGTTCCTCTGCATGAATGCCTGAGTAGATTTGAAGCGGTGTTTTGGATCATTGTCTTGCTGAAAGATCCATCCCCTGCGTAACTTCATTATTGTCAAGAATCTGCTGATACTGAGAGGAATCCCTCAACTTTAACAAGATTCCAGGAGTCGGCATTGGCCACACAGCCCCAAAGCATGATGGAACCTCCACCAAATTTTACTGTGGGTAGCAAGTGTTTTTCTTGGAATGCTGTGTTTTTTGGCCGCCATGCATAACACCTTTTTGTATGACCAAACAACTCAATCTTGGTTTCATCAGTCCACAGGACCTTCTTCCAAAAAGAAATTGGCTTCTCCAAATGTGCTTTTGCATACCTCAGCTGACTCTGTTTGTGGCGTGCTTGCAGAAACGGCTTCTTTCGCATCACTCTCCCATACAGCTTCTCCTTGTGCAAAGTGCGTTGTATAGTTGACCGATGCACAGTGACACCATCTGCAGCAAGTTTATGCTGCAGCTCTCTGAATGTGGTCTGAGGATTGTCCTTGACTGATCTCACCATTCTTCTTCTCTGCCTTTCTGATGTTTTTTTTGGCCTGCCACTTCTGGCCTTAACAAGTACTGTACCTGTGTTCTTCCATTTCCTTACTATGTTCCTCACAGTGGAAATTGACAGGTTAAATCTCTGAGACAGCTTTTGGTATCCTTCCCCTGAACAACTATGTTGAATAATCTTTGTTTTCAGATCATTAGACAGTTGTTTTGAGGAGCCCATGATGCCACTCTTCAGAGGAGATTCAAACAGGAGAACAACTTGCAAGTGGCCACTTTAAGTAGCTTTTCTCATGATTGCATACACCTGGCTATGAAGTTCAAAGCTCAATGAGGTTAGAAAACCAAAAAAAGTGCTTTAGTAAGTCAGTAAAAAGTAGGTAGGAGTATTTAAAACAAGAAAATGATAAGGGTACCCATACTTATGCACCTGACAAATTTTGTTTGAATGCAGATTGCACATTTTCTGTTAGTACAATAAACCTCATTTCAAGGCAGAAACATTACTGTGTCCAACAGTTATTAGACATATGAAAGTGAAATAGCTGTTGCAAAAAAACAATTTTTATAAAATATTAATCTTAAGATTAATAGGGTTGCCCAAACTTTTTCATATAACTGTATTTTCCTGCGCAATGTCAGCCGTTAGCATTGCAGGTATTGCTACAAAGCTGGTAGTCGGTAGCACAGTATATAGTGAACGTCCATTTCTTTGTTCTAGTGATCAGTCAGTCTAAATAGTCAGCAAAAGCAATCCTGAGCCCCTGATATATAGCTAGAATAACAAAATAAATAGATAGAATATTCCTTTAAGGCTGGTCGGAGAATTAATAGTAATTATCCTCATAGATCAGGTGAAAGCTAGGATGCAAAAATAATGTATTATTCATGAACATCTGGTGAGATAAATTATAGACATGATATGTAAATGAGATTGGCATTAGAGGCTTGGTATGGTATGGTTGGAAGCACTCAAACCATGATATACTGTCGGAATGATGTGCAGCCAGAACTATGCTAGTCCCCTGCATCCCTACCCCCATACTTTTTTTTTCGAAAGCATTCTCTGGTTAACATTAACACTCATTTATAGTTATCAGAATGTCAGGAAATAATCAAAGCTTGCATCAGCGATGCAGAAGAGCATGGGCTCTGCAGAGTGGAGCCGCATACTCCTCAGGCCATGGTTGCACTGTGACCCATGCTGCCAGTAGTTCGAAGATAAATTGGCTTCAAAAATCTACACAAGCTAGAATTTCAACTGTAAAATGTGATTGAAAGACTAGTGTATATATTTGGTATAGCTGTGATTGCGCTGGCCCACAGAATAAAGTTAAAATGTCATTTTTACTGTACAGAGAATGCTGCAAACACAAACCTCAATAAACAATGGAGTAATTGCTGTTTTTTATGCCATGTCACAAAAATATTTTTCTTGCTTTTTAATGCACTAATGGCAAATTATATTATGCTATTGCAAAATACTGCATGTTTCATAAAAAAAAATGTTCATATGGATATGTAGATGGAAAAATTAAAAAAAGCTTTAGCTCTTTGATTGAAAAGAAGCTCTAAAACTACTACTGTATGATTGTATATCTGATGCATTAGTCCAAACACAACTTTGTAGAATGCGGAATAAAGAGTCGTGTCTTTGTGGGATGCCGTTCAGATTATTCTAGAAAACAATTGCTCAAAAATAATGAACTACTAACACAACTAAGGTACACTTTGGACAACCTTATGTAACACAGCTGTTCTGGGTATTCTGGGCTCTTCTTCCTTCATCTTGGTCCACTGCCATCATTTGTGCCCCACATCAGGTTTTACAGATTGAGCAGCGTGGCTTAGTGACATCGTCTCTATGGTCCTATTTTAGGCTCATTAGGACACACACCTGTGTCTTAGGATTGAGAATCAAAACTTTAGTTTTATGTACTCCTTGGCCGGTGCACACTGGGCTTTAACTTGTTTAATTCCCGGCTAACTGCCACTTAATCCGTCCTGCTGCTTCCAAGATTCCTTAGTGTGCCATGTCCTCGCTTCCCATGCCAGTTGCACCAACACCCAGGGTCCATGTGCCCACTCAGACCTGGGGCTTAGTGGGTTCACTTCACAAGGTGAGCCTCCACGTTAAAACTAATAACAATTTTTAATGATACAAATACATTGTTTATTGTGAATTGCAAAATGATGATAATTACAATCCCAATAATCTGTCTGTGCTCCATCAGCTTAAAAAAATTTCTATATGGGCAGTGTGAAAAGTGTCCTATTTTTATGGAATATCTAGGAATTTTCATACAGTTGGCTACCATGCTGCCTTCTAAAACTCCTATGCAGTTCTCATCAGTCTTATTGAACAATAGTGTTGATCCACCCCCCTAGTGTTCGAGTTCGGTTCGGTTCGTTGAATTGGGGTGTGTTCGACGAATGTTCGTCGAACACTGTCGAACCCCATTGAAACCAATGGCAGGCAAACACAAACACATACAAACACATAGAAAACTCCTTAAAAGGTGTCCAAAAGCTGACAAACTGCTCAGAAGACACAACAAACACATGGAAAAGTCACAAGTACATATAGTCATGTGAAAAGAAAAGAGGTAGATGAGTAAAGGAGGAGGAGACACAGATATAGGCATGTCATGACCTTCTAAAATCAAGAAAGGCTGGAGTAAAAATCTAAAATCAGCCTACCAACACCCAGATGTCGTGACAAAAAAATTTAAAAAAGAAATATCTTTAGGTAGAATGGTGGGTCCATTCAGAACACTTTCCTTAGAAGATGTAGTGGTATCCCCGTTGGGAGTCGTGCCAAAAAAGGAACCCAGTACATTCAGAATAATCCACCGTATGTCATATCCAAGGGGCAGGTCAGTAAATGACAACATCGACGCGGAACCAAGTACAGTACTATATACTGTACCTTCTTTGATGAGGCAGTCAGGCAGTTGGGAAGGGGCACCCTAATGGCCAAAACAGACATTGAGGGGGCGTTCCGGTTACTACCTGTGCCTCCGAATTGTGTGTGCCTATTGGGCTGCTTCTGTGAAGGAGCATACTACATATATCGCTGTTTGCCCATGGGGTGCTCCATATCCTGCTCACTATTTGAGGCGTTTAGTTGCTTCCTCGAATGGGTCGTCATGGATGTTTCTAAGGGGGCACATATTATCCATTACCTCGATGACTTCTTATGCCTGGGCCCAAAAGATTCGCCACAGTGTGAATACGCGTGATAGTCCACCTGTGAGAAGGAGAGAGCTGGAGGGAGAGCGGACACCCCAGAGCCGAGGGGTTAGATTGAGAAAGGAAGAAGGTGGTATAGCTTGCTTCATGGGTGGGGTACTCTGCTGAGTAGCAGAAACTGCTACTAGGCCCACAAGGATTTCCTGGGCTAGATGCAGTTAAAAATTAGTACTTAGATAAAGAGGCGGTGTAGCTTGCTTCATGGGTGGGGTACTCTGCTGAGTAGCACAAAATGCAACTAGGCCCAAAAGTATTCCACATCTGCATCCCAGCTTCTATCACTAACCACTTCTCTCGGCCTCTCACAGCTCTCAACCTCTGAAACACACAAAGACGGTAACACCCTGGACCTGGTTTTCGCCCAGCTCTGCTCAATCTCCTGCCTAGGTAACTCACCGCTTCCCCTCTCTGACCACAACATTCTCTCCTTCACACTCACAAATCCTCGCCCACCCCAGCACCCTCCTACCTACCATTCAGTCAGAAATCTACAAGCCATTAACCCTCATACACTTTCAGACTCCCTACGCTCATCATTGTCCCCAATCTCTTCTTTTTCCTGTCCTGATCTGGCTGTACATCACTTCAATGACACTCTTAGAAGCACCCTTGACCAAGTAGCTCCCCTCACCCTCAGAACCTCCAAACACAGAGTGAAACAGCTCACATCGCAAACCCGATTTCTCCAGCGATGCTCTAGGTGTGCTGAACGCTTAAGGAGGAAAACACGCACACCAGAAGACTTCATACACTTCAAATTTATGTTAAGGACCTTTAACTTTGCCCTTCACCTCGCCAAACAGACCTACTTCACCACCCTGATCTCCTCACTATCCAACAACCCCAAGAAACTTTTTGACACCTTTCACTCCCTCCTCAGGCCAAAAGCACAAGCACCTATCACAGACATTTGTGCTGATGACCTGGCCTCCCACTTTATAGAGAAAATAGACAATATCCGTCAGGAAATCCACTCCCAACCACTAAGTTCAGTGACTCCCATCCCTCCCCTCATTTTCCCTAGCTCACTCTCCACATTCGATCCCATCACAGAAGAAGAAGTCTCCAAGCTCCTCTCCTCTTCTTGTCCGACTACATGCACTACCGACCCCATTCCCTCACATCTCCTCCAGTCTCTCTCTCCAGTCGTCACTACAATCTTTAATCTCTCCCTCTCCTCTGGCATTTTCCCCTCGTCCTTCAAACACTCTATCATTACTCCATTACTAAAGAAACCCACCCTCGACCCATCCTGCACAAACAACTACAGACCAGTCTCCAATCTCCCCTTCATCTCTAAACTCTTGGAGCGACTGATATACTCCCGCCTTACCCGTTACCTCTCCACTAACTCCCTCCTAGATCCTTCACAGTCCGGTTTCCGCCCCCTACATTCAACAGAAACTGCACTCATCAAAGTGACCAATGACCTTCTGACAGCAAAACGTAATGGTGACGACTCTCTGCTCATTCTTCTCTACCTTTCTGCAGCTTTTGACACTGTTGACCACCCTCTCCTGCTCTCTAGGCTCCAGTCACTAGGAATTAAGGACACTGCTCTCTCCTGGTTCTCCTCCTACATTTCTGACCGCTCCTTCAGTGTTCTGTTCTCTGGCTCCACATCATCTCTTCCTCTCGCTGTCAGGGTACCTCAGGGCTCAGTCCTTGGCCCCCTTCTCTTCTCCCTCTACACGGCCCCAATTGGACAGACCATCAGCAGATTTGGCTTTCAGTACCATCTTTATGCTGATGACACACAACTATACACATCATCCCCTGACCTTACTCCCGCTGTACTACAGAACACCACTGACTGTCTGTCCGCAGTCTCCAACATCATGTCTGCTCTCTATCTGAAACTCAACCTCTCCAAAACTGAACTTCTTCTGCTCCCGCCATCTACTAACCTCCCTAAATCTGACATTTCCTTCTCCATGGATGGCACCATAATAACACCCTGGCAGCAGGCGTGCTGTCTGGGAGTTATGTTTGACTCCGATCTCTCCTTCACCTCCCATATACAATCTCTTGCCCACTCGTGCCGCTTACACCTAAAGAACATCTCTAGAATCCGCCCTTTTCTCACCATGGAGACAACTAAAACCCTCACTGTCGCCCTGATCCACTCCCGCCTGGACTACTGCAATGCTCTACTAATTGGCCTCCCCCTCACTCAACTTTCCCCTCTCCAGTCCATCCTTAATGCAGCAGCCAGGGTCGTCCATCTGGCTAATCGTTACTCGGACGCGTCCGCTCTTCGCCAGTCGTTACACTGGCTACCCATTCATTACAGGATACAATTCAAAGTACTTGTTCTCACCCACAAAGCTCTCCACAGTGCGGCACCCCCTTACATCTCCTCCCTCATTTCTGTCTATTGGCCTAACAGACCACTGCGCTCTGCAAATGACTTTTGACTAACCTCTGCACTAATCCGTACCTCCCACTCCCGACTCCAAGACTTCTCCCGTGCTGCGCCAATCCTCTGGAATGCTCTACCCCAAGATATTAGGACCATCCGCAATTTGCACAGTTTTAGGCGCTCGCTCAAAACACATTTGTTCAGAGCGGTCTATCACGTTCACTAATCAAAGTCATTTTATGTTTGTGTGTGTGTGTGTAGCCTATTCACTATCCCTATCTATTCCCCAACCCCTGAAGATGGCTGGATCATCATTGTAAATACATCATTGTAAATACACACCTGTACTTGTATCTCCCCCTTCTCATTGTAGATTGTAAGCTCTCACGAGCAGGGTTGTCTTATTTCGCTTTATTTATTGTATTGTTAACGTTGTTACTTATGACTTTTGTGTTTGAAACTGTTAAACTGTAAAGCGCTGCGGAATATGTTGGCGCTATATAAATAAAGATTATTATTATTATTATTATTATTGCCTGGGCTAGATGCAGTTAAAAATGAGTAATTTGATAAACAGGCGGTGTAGCTTGCTTCATGGGTGGGGTACTCTGCTGAGTAGCACAAAATGCTACTAGGCCCAAAAGGATTTCCTTGGCTAGATGCAGTTAAAAATTATTAATCAGATAAACAGGTGGTGTAGCTTGCTTCATGGGTGGGCTACTCTGCTGACTAGCAGACACTGAAGCTTTGGAGCAGACCTCTGAATCCCAGGCCATAGTATAAGTAAACAGCTCTGCAGACTATGTAGTATCTAAAGGTTAAAAGGGGGGGGGGAGTAACCCCACCCACCTGGAATTTATGATGCCAACGTCATGTAAAACACAGCAAGGGGTTTCCAAAAAGAGTTCAATTTTTTCCAAAAATTTGGCCACAGACACCACTTAAGTGGCATCAATTTCGCCAGAGTTTCTTAAAATGGTTGGTGAGGTGATTTTCAAAAATCCTCAAGCTTTTAGTCTCCCCAGGATGACACATGGGTAGAAAAGTCCTTGCGGATCCTGGATTTGTTCATCTTGATGAACATTAGTCTGTCTACATTGTCACTGGTCAGCCGCGTGCGCTTATCTGTCAGCACACCACCAGCAGCGCTAAAACATATGTTTAGAGAGAAAGCTGGCTGCGGAGCACGACAAGATCTCCAAGGCGTGAGTGGCGAGCTCAGGCCATTTTTCCAGATTGGAAGCCCAAAATGAGCATGGGTCCATGGTTGGCAAGTTAGAACTCAGAGATTCACTACTTGCACCACTGGTGTTTTGTGGAAAAGCAGATGTAAGATTCTGTAACAGTCTCTGCTGATCCTCCTGCATGCGTGAATCCCTTTCTATGGCAGGAATTATTTTGCCAAATTTACTTTTGTACCGGGGATCTAAGAGTGTGGCAACCCAGTAGTCGGCATTACTTTGGATTCTGACAATCCGAGGGTCATGTTGCAGGTAGTGCAGCAAGAAGGCACTCATGTGTCTTGCCCATCCAGGAGGACCAAGTCCTTGTTGTCTTGGTGGCAGCAAGGTGATAATCATACTTCCTTCCTCTGCCCTCTCCCCCGAACCTCGCACAACAGAAATTTGATCAAGGTCTCCCTTATCTGATGAGTCTTCCATGCCCAGCACAAGTTCATCATCCACTTCTTCCTTGGCTCCTGCACCTTCCTCAACAGTTTGGCTGCTACCATGCGCCCTCGGTAATCTCTCTCCCCCACCCTCCAATGCCAGCCGCCTTGTGCTGCTGACCATTTGGACCTTGGTGATATTATCCCTTCCGCATATGACTCCTCCTGTTCCTCCTCCTCTTGTCCCACCACCTGACTCCAAATACTGTTTAAGGTGTGCTCCAGCATGTAAATGATCGGAATAGTCATGCTGATAATGGCATCGTCAGCACTTCGTCGCTATTTCAAAACTTTGCAGAAGGGTGCATAGTTTCCTGATCACTCCTGCAGCGTGATTTGCCCTACCTCTAGATCTCGCTGGCCCAGGCTATACGTCATAACGTATTGCACCAGGGCTCGTCGGTGCTGCCACAGACACTGCAACATGTGCAGAGTTGAATTCCACCATGTGGGAACATCGCATTTCAGCCGGTGAACTGGCAGGTCCAACGACTTCTGTAGAGATGTAAGTCGTTGAGCTGTGGGATGTGAACGGCGGAGTGAGCACACAGCAACCGTGACCTCTGCAGAAGCCCATCTAGTCTGGGATAGTGGGATAAAAATTGTTGGACAACCAGGTTCAAAACGTGAGCCATACAAGGCACGTGTGTGACATTGCCCCGACGAAGGGCTGGACCCAGGTTTGCAGCATTGTCGCACATGGCCATCCCTGGCTGCAGGTTCAGTGGAGACAACCATTGGTGGAACTCGGTCTCCAGAGCTCACCACTAGTGTTGAGCATTCCGATACCGCAAGTATCGGGTATCGGCCGATATTTGCGGTATCGGAATTCCAATACCGAGTTCCGATATTTTTGTGATATCGGGAATCTGTATCGGGATTAAGATTCATGTGTAAAATAAAGAATAAAAATAAAAAATATTGATATACTCACCCTCGGACGCGCCCCTGGTTGTCACCGCTGCAACCGCCATGTTTCCGTTCCTAAGAATGAGCGCGTTAAGGACGTTCGATGACGTCGCGGCTTGTGATTGGTCGCGTGAGCATCATGTGACCGCTCACGCGACCAATCACAAGCCACGACATCATCGAACGTCCTTAACGCGCTCATTCCTAAAAGATAGCGATTGAGTCACCTGTCCAAAAGAGGGAATTTAGCTTTATGGGTCTTAAATTTGTGGCATATCTGTATGTTCCCTTCCATATATTTGTCTATTGGCAGATTAAATCTAATATATTCATAGTTAATAATCCTACAAACGATTTTGATACATGCTTTGGATTTATATACACACTATTGATCATGGATGGTTACCTGAATAATCTCTCTTATGGTCTGGTCAGAGATAGTCCTATGTTCAGATGTTTTCTTATAACTACATTTATTTTTTTCCCACTAAGTTTTTCACACTCCTCCAAAATCCAATATAATGGAATTCAGTCTAACAATGGATTCTTGCTTACTTTTAAATAGAGGCTACCAGTATGCATGTATTTATTTTGAAGACCAACATTTTTCTTTAATATTTAATAGTCTTTTACAGTTCCATAAACTTGGAAGAACGTATCTGTTCTTTTTTTCCACTCTGAGAATGTTTTCAGCTACAATATATCTTGATATTGCGGGGGATGCATACCGTAGTCACTCAATTTTCTCATACCTTCTTCAGATCACCAAGCAACATTAATTTTTTTCACGAGATTGATTACATCTAAAGTGTAGCCATTCCTTTAAAGAGAATGGAGACGACAATTCAATCTCCCACAACATTCTGGACATGCAATAACAATATTTATCAAAACTTTATTAAATCAGGTTACGCAATTCAAGACCTGTGCTTGCATAACTTCTCATTGACTTTCCTGTTTTTTATGCCACAAAACCTTAGCAAAGGATTTGATTTCACATGAAAACAACAAAAATGTGAGCAAAAGAAATAAAATTTTCAAGACACTAAACATCTTTAGTAAATGGGGCCTCTTGGCAATAATGACAAATCATTAAACCTTCGCAGTTCTCTTTCTATTTTTTGTAATATCTAAATAAAGCTTAGTTGATATATAGACTAATTTTCTTGTCAAACATATTACCTGGAATTTTATCTTTTCCTTTGCAAACATTAACGCTGTACCTATCGCTCTTTATTAGGCAGCTCTTTCCATCACTCTTTGCCCGAACGTTGGTTCCTAGCCTTTGTTCAGCTTGCGTCCAAGTTTGCGCTTTGTGAATATGTTCCTCCTGTTTTTGACACGGCTCGTGTACCCGTCCTGTCTGACCTCTCTGTTCCTCTCCTCAGCCAAGTGTCCTAAATGTATGCTGCCTGCCCCAACCTCAGACCATCTGATTACGTGATTACGCCTCTGCCTCACCCCTCTGTTCCTCACATCCCCGCCTCTGACCCTCTGATGAGCTGCTGCAGTCTAGGGATTACCCCTAGTACCTACCTGCAGCAAAGCCTATCCTCACAATCAGAAGCTTTAGAGAACAACAGGTGGCCACTTTGTTATGCCCTCCAGGGTAAGCCTGATCGGTGGAGCAGTGGGTTCACATAAACCAACATTACATTCACCCACCAGTGAAGCACATCCTTTAGTCCCATGCCATCCAATTTACACTGCAAATTGCAGCATTCTGCAATTTTTTTTCTCATGCCAAGTCAGTATTAAAACCCCCCCGCAGATCTGCACTGACCCATAGAACAACTGTCCAAGCACTATCCGATAAAACAGGGGTGGGGGACCTTTTTTTTTGCCAAGAGCCATTTGGAATTTTATAATAGCGTTCGGGGGCGGTATAAAATTACCCCGCTGTCCTGCGGAACTTTAATTGTCCCATCAGCGTTATGGTTTCCGTTATGAAGGTGGCACCGATGCGGGTTCAGTCACTGCTCTGTGTATGGAGAGCTGAGGCTGTAACCGCAGCCTCCCACACTGACTGACAGCTGCTCTGCATTGGAAACCATGTGGGGGAAAGAGCAGTACTGAACACTGCCAGGAGGATTAGAGTTCATTTCTTCCCAGCAGTGGGGTTTTATATGCAGAAGCCAGGCAGGTTCCCAGTCCAGAGGTCTGAGGTATACAGCACATGGGTGGTACATGGGGCCTGAGGTATACAGCACATGGGGAGTACACGGGACCTGAGGTATACAGCACATTGGTGGTACACAGTGTTTGAGGTATACAGCACATGGGTGGTACATAGTGCCTTAGGTATATAGCACATGGGTAGTAGACGGAGCCTGAGGTATACAGCACATGGGTGATACACGGAGTCTGAGGTATACAGCACAAGGGTGGCACATGGGGCCTGAGGTATACAGCACATGGGGAGTACACAGGGCATGAGGTATTCAGCACATGGGGAGTACACGGGGCCTGAGGTATACAGCACATGGGTGGTACACGGTGCCTGGGGTATACAGCACATGGGTGGTACACAGTGTTTGAGGTATACAGCACATGGGTGGTACATGGTGCCTTAGGTATATAGCACATGGGTAGTAGATGGGGCCTGAGGAATACAGCACATGGGTGATACACGGAGTCTGAGGTATACAGCACAAGGGTGGCACATGGGGCCTGAGGTATACAGCACATGGGGAGTACACAGGGCATGAGGTATTCAGCACATGGGGAGTACACGGGGCCTGAGGTATACAGCACATGGGTGGTACACGGTGCCTGGGGTATACAGCACATGGGTGGTACACAGTGTTTGAGGTATACAGCACATGGGTGGTACATGGTGCCTTAGGTATATAGCACATGGGTAGTAGATGGGGCCTGAGGAATACAGCACATGGGTGATACACGGAGTCTGAGGTATACAGCACAAGGGTGGCACATGGGGGCTGAGGTATACAGCACATGGGGAGTACACAGGGTATGAGATATACAGCACATGGGGAGTACACGGGGCCTGAGGTATACAGCATATGGGTGGTACACGGTACCTGAGGTATACAGCACATGGGTGGTACACAGTGTTTGAGGTATTCAGCACATGGGTGGTACATGGTGCCTTAGGTATATAGCACATGGGGAGTAGACGGGGCCTGAGGTATACAGCACATGGGTGATACACGGAGTCTGAGGTATACAGCACAAGGGTGGCACATGGGACCTGAGGTACACAGCACATGGGGAGTACATGGTGCCTGAGGTATACAGCACATGGAGGGTACATGGAGTCTGAAGTATACAGCACATGGGGAGTACATGGTGCCTGAGGTATACAGCACATGGTGGGTACACCGGGCCTGAGGTATACAGCACATGGGTGATACACGGAGTCTGAGGAATACAGTACATGGGTGTTACACTGTACCTGAGATATACAGCAGACGGGGAGTACACGGGGCCTGAGGTATGCAACACATGAGTGACACACAGAGTCTGGGGTATACAGCACATGGGTGGTACATGGTGCCCGAGGTATACAGCACATGGGTGTATGTATGTATACAGCACATGCATATAGTGTATGTATGTGTGATGTGTAGTGTATGTATGTGTGGTGTGTATTATGTATGTATGTGTGATGAATATATGTGTTCTGTGTGCATATTTGTCCTGTATTGTGTATGTATGCTCCTGTGTCCTCGCTCCCCCTGATATAATCGGTGCCTGCAGTTGTGCCCGGTACAGCAGATCTGTCTTTGTCTCCTGCCCCCTTACACTACACATAGGACTGCAGGTAGCGCCCCTGCTTTCTGCATGCTGTGTTTACCCTGTGCTCGCACACTGCAGCCACACAGGAGGATGCGACATGCTCTGCTACCTCTCTGTGTGTACATGGGTGGCCTCCACTCTCCACCTCGCCAGGCGCTCAGCAGTGACAGGCACACCCTCCTGTGGATGAAACGGCTCCAGTCAGGGGTGGTTCCTGTGGACGGAGTCTCCCTGGTGCAGGCTCACTGACAATGTAGCAGGAGACGCATCATTAGCTTTACTTCTGCACAATCTGCTGCCGAAACTTCTGCACCCTCATGTTACATGTATAATCTTCCCCCCCCCCCGTGTCTGTGAGCCTACTACCCACTCGAATTACAACATGTCCCTCACCTGGAGCCACTCTGCAGGGTTCTCCCCACAGAGCAGTGATGGAAAGAGCACGTTGTACACAAAACCACGCGCACCTCTGAAGATTTAAAGGGCCCTCGCCAAAAAACGGGCAAAGTGGCTGCAGGCCGCAACAGATGCTATCTCGGCCCTTATACGGCACGCAGGCCAGACGTTCCCCACCCCTGCGATAAAACATCGGATAGCAATTGTCCAATGGACACACTCGTGTGAGCGAGCCCTAAAAAAGATGTTCCTGAGTTAGAGACTTGGTTGGGTATACAGGATACATGTTGCTTTAGGTGACCATTGAAAATACAGTACATAGCACAATTTATTATCATCATATATATTCTATGTAATTTTTCTTCTTTATTCCTTTCTGCAGGCTTCATGTCTATGTCTCGCATACCTTCGGCATCAGGAACAGCAGCAGAATGGACATTATATTGCAATTTGGCTGTGAATCCAACATTGGAATGAGACAGAAAATATTCTAAAAAGAAGCATTAGTTTCTCTATTCAATTCCACCTATCTACCCTCTCAACAAACTCTATGGTTAAAATGTAACTTGATCCCTCAGTAAGCTAAAAATTAATCTTGTCACACATGAGTTTAGCACTTTTTTTTAGTCTATGATCAGTTTAGGATTTGAGAGAGGTGAGCAGATAAGGGGTAAAGTTTCTCCTAGTGGAGAGTGACATACCAGCTCTGGCTTGTCAAGGTAAGGAGGCATATTCGCTGTGCAATGCTGCTCTGGGAAATTTTATATGCAAATTGCGTCTTCAGAGAGAAATAGGACTTGAACTCTAGTGCCACCTGTCGGAAGTAGCGATCCTACAAGCAGATAAAGAACTTACGAATTACTGTATTTTGGGGATTATAAAACGCACTTTCCCCCCAAAAAAAATTGGTGGGGAAAATGGGGGTGCGTCTTATAATGCGGATATACCTTACCAGCCACAGGAAGGGATGAGGGGGTGCTCGGATGTGCAGTGCGGTGCGCCGCTGCGTATCTTTGGTGCTGCAGGTGCCGGTGCTGCGGGGGCTCTGCCGAAATGTTGTGAAAGCCCAGAACCCCAGCAGTGACATAGTTTCCAATGCGGTGGACTGGACTCCATCTTCATCTGCGCATGTGCCGGCCCCAGCCAGAGCCATTTCCCAGAGTCCATTCCACCGCATAGAAAACCATGTCACTGTGGGGGCTCTGGGCTATCACAAGATGTCGGCAGATCTCAGGCACCACCGGACACCCACGGCACCGGACACCCTCAGCACCGAACACCCGCAGCGGCGCTCCGCACATAACAAAACACCGCCTCATCCCAGCCTGCGGCCTATAGCAACGCTCCACTCTTGCCTCCTCCAGCAGCGAACCTGGGACCCTGCTTCACCGCAGCCACCACCCTCGGTAAGCAATAAGATGCACCACCATTTTATTAGAAAAAGTTTTTTTTCCTATTTTTCTCCTCAAAATTTGGGGTGCTTCTTATAATCCGGTGTGTGTTATAAACCGCAAAATACGGTAATTGAAAATTCCGGTCTCCAGTAAAGTTTCCCATTAAATCACATGTGTATTTCTGCCTTGCATTTGCTTTGTTACATATCTATGAATCATAAAAGCCTTGTATTAAAGAGAGGATGTGATTCCTGTATACTGCATCCAATTCTGAATGCAGGCAAAATGACTGGAGATGCCAATTCTTGTTATGAGAAGACTGGAAGTGACAGGAGGAACATTCATAAGACAGGATATTTGTTCTTGGTCAATGGCAGGAAATGTTTCATTGTAGAGCGTTGTTTTCTTTTATTACTATACTTCTATACAGTGAATGTTTTTCTTATTGTTGTGCTTCAGTTTAGCTCACGTTAAAAAGATTCTCCTACTGAGAGCCATAAATAAATACCTACAATGTTTGACACCTTAAGCCAACTATTAGGCTGTAAAACTGTAATGACCTGGTCATTATTTTTCTCTATTTTACCTATTTGTCATGTGAAATTGTTTGCACCTATATCAATTATCCAGTTTCCACATTATCTTCGGACATTGGGACATTGAGACATTGAGTTCATTATTTCATTTTTTAATCTGGAACGTCAACTAAGTCCCAGTAGAAGGGTTCAATTGTTTTTAGTGGAGGTCAGAGATTTCCATTACTTTGAAATTTCTGGTATACTACTACATCAGGAGAGCATGGGAAAACTAAAATAGAGAGCAGTACTGCTATTATAGGGTTAATCCAGTTAGCTTCTTGAAGGTAGTAGTCCTCCCAGTGTTAAGCATGAGCCCACCAGCTCCAATTAGCTCCACAAAAAAACAAACAGGACTGGAGCACTTCAAATGGACGAGGAAGGAGAAGGCATGAAAAATGCATAACACTGTAAGGCCATGTTCACACAGTGCGTTTTTTACCGCGGAACCGCGGCGGTTTTGCCGCTGCGGTTCCGCAGCTGTTTTCCATGCAGGGTACAGTACACTGTACCCTATGGAAAACAGGACACACTGTGCACATGGTCCGGAAATTGTTAAAAAAAAGACGCGCTGAATAGCTCCCGGAAAAAAGAAGGAGCATGTCAATTCTTTTTCCGGAGCCGCAGCGGTTCTGCACCCATAGACCTCCATTGTGAGGTCCAAACCGCAGTAAAACCCGCAGATCAAAAATATATCTGCGGGTTTTACTGCGATTTGATGTGCAGAACCGCTGCAGCAGGAAGTGCGGGGAGCGGGCGGAAGTGCGTGGGCGGAGTGTGGCTGCCCCCCCGTGTTCCGATCCCGCCCCCCCGTGCTCCGATGCCCCCCCCCAGTGCTCCGATGCCCCCCCCAGTGCTCTGATGCCCCCCCGTGCCCTAATCTCCCCCCCTTATACTCACCCGGCGTCCCGGTGTCCGTCCGGCCGTCTTCTCCCTGGGCGCCGCCATCTTGCAAAATGGCGGGCGCATGCGCAGTGCGCCCGCCGAATCTGCCGGCCGGCAGATTCGTTCCAAAGTGCATTTTGATCACTGAGATATAACCTATCTCAGTGATCAAAATAAAAAAATAGTAAATGACACCCCCCCCTTTGTCACCCCCATAGGTAGGGACAATAAAAAAAATAAAGAATTTTTTTTTTTTTTTTTCACTAAGGTTAGAATAGGGGTAGGGGTAGGGTTAGGGGTAGGGTTAGGGGTAGGGTTAGGGTTAGGGGTAGGGTTAGGGTTAGGGGTAGGGTTAGGGGTAGGGTTAGGGTTAGGGTTAGGGGTAGGGTTAGGGGTAGGGTTAGGGGTAGGGTTAGGGGTAGGGTTAGGGGTAGGGTTAGGGTTAGGGGTAGGGTTAGGGGTAGGGTTAGGGTTAGGGTTAGGGTTAGGGGTAGGGTTAGGGGTAGGGTTAGGGTTAGGGGTAGGGTTAGGGGTAGGGTTAGGGGTAGGGGTAGGGTTAGGGTATTTTCAGCCATTTTAACCCTAAAAAAATTCCTAGAAAACACACAGACTCTGGCTAGAAAACTGCATCAAAAAAACGCATCAAAAAACGCATCAAAAAACGCATCAAAAACGGACCAAAAAAGGACCAAAAAAAGGACCTGCATTTTCTGCCAAGAGCTGCAGTTTTTTAAAAAACAGTCAGGAAAAAAAAAGGATGGAAATCCTGAACGTGTGAACATACCCTTACACCGGTGTAAGGAACATGACTTATTTTATTACTGCCGACTGTTCTTGTCCTTCTGTATATCCACTTTATTTCTCTGTTTACTCCGGGAAGATAAGAATAAGTAAAAACATAAAACTAATCCCACCACAAATAGAATAGGATGTTGTGTGGAGACATGACAAGACACTTAGGCTTCTTTCATACTTTTTCCTTGAGACGGCCATCATAATGTGTCGGTGCGACGTATTGACGGACGTTGTAAAAAGATTGGTAAACGGATGTAATGCATCCAGTAAAGTGATGGATGCGTCAAATTCGGTAGTACCTGAATTTGCTTGCATAAAATTCTGGAGAGAGAGAGAGTTGTGTTTTTTCCCCGGTCTACAAAATACTTCCATGCATACTCAGAATGAAAAAACGGGATACATCGCTGGATTCCTGTGTTTGACGGTCAGCAACTGATCCTGCGTCCATAGGCTTCCATTGTAGCCAACGACGGACAGTGCAGGACCAGTCACTGTGCGATTTTCCGACGTGCAAAAAAAGTTCCTCTGAACATTTTCTCCGCCCGACAAACTGCTATTTTCCAATGGATCCAGTGCACGACGGATGAAACGGATGGCCATCCGTCGCTAATACCAGTCTACGGGAAAAAACAGGATCCTGCAGAAAAATTTGCAGGATCCTGTTTTTTCAAAAATCGACGGATTTTGACGGGAGGAAAAAGACAAAAGTGTGAAAGAGGCCTCACCAGACTTGCCTCTAATTTAATATAAGAAGATAGTTAACAACGTTTCGACTCGTACGAGTCTTTGCCAGGCTTAAGAAAGATTCATGTACGAGTCAAAAGGTCATCATTTTTTTATCATGTTGATGCAATAAAGAAGAAATTTTTTTGATAACGCTCTTTCATTGAAGGGCTGCCACCCTGTTTGTTTTGGTGGACTACATCAAAAGAGATATTATTATTGAAATCTTCAGTCAGTATCTAAGTGTTTTGGATTCTTTATATGGATGATGATTCTTTACTAAAATAAAAGGGAGGGATATCCTCAGAGATGTATCCTGAATGCCCTGGGTCCAAATGTAAAATAAGCAATTGTATGTACACAATGCTATATAATTTGATGGTTGAAATATATTAAGAGGATACAAATTTTGATGGGAGATGTTATTTAAAGTAGAAACAATTCTGTTAAAGGGGTAGTCTACTACTAGGACAACCCCTTCTCATACTTCATGCTTGTCCCCCGATAAAATAAAAAAGCCTATACTCACCTCCCGTGCCAGCGCCGTTCCCACAGTGTCATCAGTTGGGGATCTCATGCAGTTGATGTGACACCTGAGCCCGGTGCCCAATTGGCGCTGGCGTCACTGTCCCCACCTTCGGACAAATTGAAAATGAAAAGAAATTCATGGCTGCTGCTGATCCCTGACTTCCTTTTCATGTTCAATTCGACAGAAGGCGGGCATAGTGATGCCAGCGCTGAATGGGCACCGGGGTCAGGTGTCACAACAACCACACAAGAGCACCAGGGAGAGTGAGTAAGGACACCATGGGAACGTCGCCATAACGAGAGGTGAGTATAAGCTTTTTTATTTTATTAGGGTATGAGAAGGAGTTGTCCAAGTAGTGGACAACTTCTTTAAGAGTCTTGTTACGCCTCCAGTCCTCACAACTTCCTACACTATTTGTGCTGGGATTAATTTTATGTTTTTACATATTCTCATCTTCCAAGAATAAGTAATCAGCAAAATAAAGTGAATATATAGAAAGACATGAACAGTCGGCAGTAATAAAATAAGTCATGATCCTTACACTGAAGTTTCAGTGTTCTGCATATTTCATACCTTCTCCTCTTCCATTTATATTGGGGTATTACACGCTCCACAGCTACAACAGCATGCCATAATCATATCAGCTTTATGCACAAATCTATAAATGGCTGCATAGCTGAACACCTGCTGAATAAATTATCAATGCTACCTCTTTCATAGAGTACTGTTCTATGGAAACTTAGAGATAGCACAGAGCTTAGATTGGAACTTAGCTAGGTCACCATTGAAATGGACTAGATAGGCAATTGGCATATCAAGAGTCAATAGAACACATCAAATGTACAGTGAGACATGCACAAGAAAAACATCATAGTTATAGAAGTGTGTGAGTGGATGTTTCTTACAGTGTCAAATGAAGTGGCAATAACTGGCAGGAAGGCATACCTCATTCTAATAGCCCCATTCTAGCCCATCACTTACAAAATATATAAAAGAATACATGCACATGTATGAAATAGATACACACATATATATAAATGTCACAGATAAGAGACAGGTGACAGATGTAGATACATAGATAGATAGATCTACGTTTTTTGGATTGGTATAGAAGAGGTTTTGGTGATAGCCTTAGGGGCTTTGACTAGTTAGACAGCTAAATGGATGGATGGATAGCAGACAGACATATATATATATAGACAGACACATAAATAGATACATACTGTACATACATATATAAATACATATGGGATACATAAATAGATAGGCAATAGATAGATTGATATATATGTAGAATATCAAAAATAAAATCCAGAAAATCACATTGTATAAATTATAAAAAGTTATTTGCATTTTGCAGTGAGAAATAAGTATTTAATCCCACTGGCAAACAAGACTTAATACTTGGTGGTAAAACCCTTGTTGGCAAGCACAGCAGTCAGACTTTTTTGTAGTTGATGATGAGGTTTTCGCACATGTCAGGAGGAATTTTGGTCCACTCCTCTTTGCAGATCATCTCTAAGGCTGATTTTAGACTTGCGTTCCTGTGTGCTGCAGATGGCAGTGTACTTCCTCCTTGCTTCCTCCGTGAAGCTCCACCCAAGCTCCGCCTACTGCCGGCTGTGTCCAGCGTTTTCCTGCGTACCTATCTTTAACATTGGGTTGCACGGACATGCATTGTACACGGATGTGTCCGCATGCGGCGATTTGAGGTGTGCGGTGCCCGCACGGAAATGCAAAATTTGTGTCTTTTGCCTTAATTTCAAAAGCCATTTTGCTATTCCCACTTCATGTATTTCACATTGACATGCTTTAACACAATTGAGTACAACCATTATCGTATTTTGATATATAAGTTGCTTTTTTTTGGTATGCACCTGTTCAGACTAGTTCTTGCTGTGCCGGTCAGTTTTTCTGTTATTTATATGTACAAACCTCATCATGAACGACAAAAAACATCTGACTGCTGTGCTTCCCACCAAGTATTAAGTATTTGATTCCTCTGGCAAACAAGACCTATTTCTCATTGCAAGATGCGAATAAATTTATATAATTTATACAATGTGATTTTCTGGATTTTATTTTTGATATTCTATCTCTCAATATTAAAGGTAAGTTACCCTTAAAATTTTAGACTGTTCATGTCTTTGTCAATGGGCAAACTTCCAAAATCAGCAAGGGATCAAATAATTATTTCATTCACTATAGGATAGATAGATAGATAGATAGATAGATAGATAGACAGAGAGAGAGATATGGGATAGATGGATAGATAGAAATATACAGATATCAGGCAGATAGATAAATTGCAGATATAAAGATTGTTACATAACATAAACATGAAATACTATATCTATAAAAACATTACTGTTATTTCAGCTATGTTCAGGTCTGCATAGAACATCATAAGTGAAGGAAATGCTTTCATTATTTTCATAGCAGGGAAGCTGTAAAGGCGTCAGTCAGAGCCCATCTGTTACTGCCCTCCAGTGTGTGCAATGTGCCATTAGTTATATAGACAGTGATATTTTCAGAGTTTTCCGCCCATCAGCTAATAATTCACACTCATAACATACTAGCCCATGAGAATGAATGTTATGAGTCTAATGCTCTGATTCATTAACCTGGCATTTTGTACGCCAGTCACCAGTCTGAATGAAGTGCTGGAATAAGATACGTCAAATTCATTAAGAAGTATTTTTTAAGGATTTTGGCTGATCTTTTAACTGCCATGGCCCACCACCAGAAATGCATCTCTATAGTAATTTTTGTCACTTTGTGAGAAAAATTATGATAAATCTGTTACGCGTGGTTCACAACTCCCTATACCACCTCTACTTTGTTCATTTGTCAAAAAGATGGTGGAGCAGAGGTGACGAAAGTTGGAAAATATTTATGCAACTTCAAGTTGAGCAAATACATTGTGACATATCAGTTTTACTCCAGAATTCTGGCAAAAACTGATGATACGGGGACTACATATCTTGTCCTGTGATCATTTAAAGATTAATTGGCTGGAATGTCACTTGTTCAAGGAGTATCAATATATAGTTGACCTAGCCTAAAAAACGACATGTTTTTGAATGTTTTACAATGTATCAAAGTGTCATATATTCAGTGTTGTCCCATGAAAAGGTATAATAAAATGTGAAGGGTGTACTCACTTTTGTGAGATACTGTATATACCTCAATGTGTATGTGACTGATATCCAGGTTAACAGTTGTCAGTCAAAAGTCATGCTATTGTTTTCCATTGCATAATGCAAGCTGCAGTTTACAGTAGCCTGTATTCCACCTCTGGAAGAAAAGGCGTAGGTTGACACAAAACAGTCGTCACTAGACTCCAAGGGATACAGTGACGAATTATTCACAGCTTCCATGTTCTCATATTGCATTTAGCTTGTAAAGAAGACATTGAGGCATTCTGTTATTTACAATTAAATAAAATGTATGGAACTGTTTGTAGTACATACAAAGTATATAAAAGCACTGGTATTGTATGTGGCTTTAAATTAGACAGTTGCTTGTTTCTTAAAGGGAATCTGTCAGCAGGTTTTTGCTCCCTCAAATGAGAGCACCATGATGTAGACAAAGAGAACTGTGCATACTGGGTGCAGCCGTTCTGACACAGAGTTTTTAGATTTAGCAATGCAGCAGAGCTGAGGAAGCTAACTCCGCCCACACCAGGCTCTCAGTGCACACAACTATAGACATTGAGCAGCCTATCACAGCAGGGGGTGGAGTCGACTACCAGGCACATGCTACTGGCTGATGTGTCCAAGCAATGATAAGCTTCTGTTGCTAAAACAATAATTGCAAGTAAATAAAAACATGGAGCTTGATAAGAGATTCATTGCTGAAATCTGCATATGCACTTCTTGTACAGTTTAAAAAAGTTATAAAATTGGTAAAATACCTTTATAATAAAAAAACACATAATATCTAGTGATATATATTACAATATCACTAGAGATGGGCTGACACCTGGATGTTCGGGTCTGGTGGGTTTGGGTTCGGGTACCAGAACAGTATCCGGACCTGAACCTGGACTCCATTCAGGGGTCCCGAACATCCAGTGTTTTCTGCGCTGTAATGTGCATGACAGCGCGGCAAACAATGCTTCTGATTGGCGGTGAAATCATCCCCGCCGGTCAGAGAGCCGCGGTTCCCACGCTGTCAGAAGACAGTGGGAGTGCTCAGCTGTGATCGGAGGTATAAAGTTTACCTCCAGTCAATGGTGTCAGCTGATGGAACCACAGCTCCCATTATCCGACACCTGATGCCGCTAATAGTAGGAGTGATGGATGGGAGTATTCATCTGCCGCTCATGTGCTGAAAATTAATAATTTTAAAAAAGCCCCAGCGTGGGTTCCCCTGAATTTTTGTTAAACAGCCAGTCAAAACTCACAGCTTGGGGGCTGCAACTCTCAGCTGTCAGCTTCAGCAAGGCTAGTTATCAAGAATAAAGGGGTCCCCAAGCCATGTTTTTTAATTATTTAAATAAATAATTTTTAAAAACGGTATGGTGCCCCCCTCATTTTTGACAATCAACCTTGTTAAGCAGAGAGCTGGGGGCTGGTATTCTCATGCTGGTAAGTGGCCCTGAAAATTGGTCCCTCGAGTCTAAAAACAGCAGCCTGCAGCTGCCCAGAAAAGGCACATCTATTAGATGCACCAATTCTGGTGCTTTTTCTGACTCTTGCCATTTGCCCTGTTTCAGTGGCAAGTGGGGTTAATATTTGTGGGGTTGATGTCACCTTTGTATTGTCAGGTGACATCAAGCCCATGGCTTAGTAATCGAGAGGTGTCTATAAGTGACCTCTCCATTACTAATCCTATAGTTACTGTATATGGTAAATAAAGACACAGCATGAATAAAGTTCTTTACTTGAAAGAAAGACACAGACTCCTTTAATAATCTTAATTAATCCATACTTATGACCTAGCCTAATTCTACCGAAGCCCTCGATCTCCCGTAATAAAACTAAAGTAAAAAAATAACAATATACCTTACCTGTCTGTTGTTCTGTCCTACGCCGTAATCCATGTCTGGGGAGAAATAGTTTTCAACCTGGACAGTGCTAACATGCGACCGTCCATGCTGAGAACCATTGGGGAATGAACTGCTGGAGCGCACATGACAGGCACATGACAGCGCGTCAAACACCCAGTGTTTGGGAATCTGCAACCCAAACAGTAACACGGACTTCCTGGTGAAGTCTGTGTTCGGTGTTCGTGCCCAAACAGTAGGTAGGACGAACTTTACTATCATGGTTCACCCATCTTTAAATATCACACGATGTTTTTCAAATGTTTTGACTGACTAGGGGAGTTGTGACTTTGGTAGATACTAAACACTTCGGTCATTGGGTTCCCCAGTCCTGTTTTGGATGGTGGTGGGGACTAGAAAACTTGCAAGCAATTGAGAAGGAGACAGACGTCCTTCCTTATTTACACAATGGTGTCATGTAGTGCGGATCACTGTTGTGTCACAAGACTGATAGCCAGTGACATTCACTCCAAGCTGTGATTCTTCTACTATTAAAATCCTTAATGCTGTCACATTTTGTGGCTTGGGTCTCAGTATCTGTTCCTGTCAGACTCAACAGTACTGCAGGTTCTTATTCTGCATACTGAAAAATACTAATAGAGACTGCTTGTGTAATAGAACATGGTTGAAAATGGGATGAAGAATTTAAAGGAAGATTTTTGGGGCACATTTTTTCTTTCTATATTTTATTCTGCTACTCTGACATCAAATTAAATTCATAATTTTTACTCCATTCCACCATATTTGATATTGCCAAGAGGAATTGAGGCAATGAAAAAAATTGAAGTTAATTTGAAATCAAACTGTTCAATTTCTTCCTACTCTGTGTTCAAAAGTAATAAAATGTCATATAAATATTAAACAGAAGCAGTCAGCCGAAAGACTGCGAGAAGGAAGCGGAGCACGCTGCACAGGAAAGAGGCACCAAAGGCTAGATCCAGGCCTGAAATTACATTTGCATTTTAGGAGTGCATTATGTGCTACGCTAATTGTATTTTAGGAGAATTACTAATCTCCATTTTTAACTTATTAAAGTAATGAGTCATATCGTATGGTTGTTGAACTCTTGTAGAATATTTTATTTTAGAATTAGGCCAAACAACGTAGCTGATAAACTAAAGGCTTAGGTGATGGGTCACAATGTTTTCTCGAGTTATTCTAAATCTATATTTCCATTCTACATCCAAAATATCTAGGAAAAAAATATCGGATGAGCCAAACTGATTGGATGTTGGAATCACACATTGCTACCCAATTTTAAAAAGGATTGTTAATAAAATGGAAGGTATATGAGGCTGGCCAATTGGCTGTCATGGTGACATATTTAAAGTGGTATGAAAAAATATTTTATGTAGGTGCAACAGAAAGCTTATGAAAAGGGAACAAATAGAATAAGCACAAATTGTCTGTAACATCTGTGCCGGTCTCTGCTTCTGTCTCTAGGCAGGACCTATCTTGCGGGTGATTCTTAACAGCATCAGTCTTCTTTAATTCCTAATTTAATTGCCAATTTTATCAATTTGCACCATGACTATTGTCACACCTTTCTTTTTTTATTACTATCATTTTCACATTTAGGCTTCCAGCACCTTCTTAGCACACTTCAACGTACAATCACTGGTTTATTATTAAAATCCATGTACAGGAGTTACAGATCTCATTTTCCTTACATATGAGTCAAATATCAATTTATACATTAACTTTTTAAAAGAAATGCAGGGCTATTCCTATGAGGTAACCAGTGAACCACCTTTGTCAGCTGGATCTAATATGGGACCATTGTTTTGTATCATGCCCTAACAAATAAATTGTCAAGAAATCACTTGTGATGGCTGTATTTAGTTTTTTAGATTAAAAGGGAATTGCAGCCAGGTATGTTTTTCTCTCAAACGCTCCAGTATTTCAGAGTCTATATTAGAAGTTGTGGCTGGGAGCTATAGCGAGAGACCTAGCTAGCCCAACAAGCTGCCCCCGGCCGGCTTCTCACAGTGCATCTGCAGCTGATTGAAAGGTCTCACACTATGTCAATCGCCTTTAGCAGCATTTGAAGAAGCCAGCCTGGGTGGAGCAAGACTAGTCATGACTATTCCATTAGTCCCTGTCCAGATCTCCTATATTTATTTTCTCTGAAACACCAGACCAATTACTGACATCGGACGTACTATTACGCCAATCTCAGTATCCCCCGCTTTGATGTGGGCTCCAGCAGTGAGCCCATCTTAAGGCTGGGACATGTCAGCTGCTTTGAACAGCTGACATGTGCCTGCAATAGCCGAGGGGCGGAATTGCAATCCGCCGGCAGCTATTAACTATTTAAATGCCGCTGTCAAAATGTGACAGCGGCATTTTACAAGCGCTTCCAGCCATCCGGCCGGAAATGCGCACATTGGTGACCTGCATCACGTGATCGTGGGTAGCCGGTGTGTCGGCAACCTTGAGACCTCTATTGTTGATGCCGGATTGCTGTGAGCACCAACCTCTGGATGGTGCTCATAGCAAGTCTGCAATTCAGCTACATAGAGGCGATCTGAGCACTCTGCCACCCACGTACACTCTAAAATAATCACAGTGATTTGAAAATTTAATATACCAAGTGTGTCATATAGGAAATTTAGATTGTGAGCCCTATCTAGGCAATATACTGTATAATGGAGAACACAATACATGGCCCGCGACTTTGTCAAAGTTTTTAATTTGGGCCCTCTGTGTATTTGAGTTTGACACCCCTGTCTTATCATATGGGCCCTACTTCTACCATATCAACTTAACAATTCAGTACTTTAGTTACCAACCTATTTTAAGAATCAATTTAACTATGTTCCATACTTGACACTAACATATTCCAATAAAAATAACTAAATGTCACATGAAAGGGCACTGAGTGCAGAAAACTGACAAAAGTCAGAGCAATGACTTGAGTGCTAGACATTTGGTTACAGTTAAAGAGATACAAATGGCTTTAATGGCAGAAAGAAATAACTAAGTTATGTGGTACATATAACTGTAATTTAGGATTTTGGAAATCTGAAATACTAAATTATCTATTGAAAATAGAACTACACTTTGTGCACAGTTATTAGGCAATTTGTATTTTTAATGATTCATTTTGTTATTGAACAACTACAGTGTGTGTCAGTCACTCTAAAAGGTTAATGAACCTGAAACCTGAACATTTAAGACAGTAGAAGTGAGGTTTTGTCTTTGTTAGGAGAATTGTTATGAAAGGTAATTCAGTACCACAATGGACATAGAGGTCAGCGCACATACAGTGACCTGGCAATAACCCAAAAAACAAGAACGAGCTCTGAGACGTGGGAACTCTGTTGACCGCAATCCCTAATCCTCTCCAACCACACTAAAGGCAGCCGTGGATTGCGCCTAACGCTCCCTATGCAACTCGGCACGGCCTGAGAAACTAGCTAGCCTGAAGATAGAAAATAAGCCTACCTTGCCTCAGAGAAATACCCCAAAGGAAAAGGCAGCCCCCACATATAATGACTGTGAGTTAAGATGAAAAGACAAACGTAGAGATGAAATAGATTTAGCAAAGTGAGGCCCAACTTTCTGAACAGAGCGAGGATAGGAAAGGTAACTTTGCGGTCAACACAAAACCCTACAAAAACCACGCAAAGGGGGCAAAAAGACCCTCCGTACCGAACTAACGGCACGGAGGTACACCCTCTGCGTCCCAGAGCTTCCAGCAAGCAGAAAAAAACAAATTGACAAGCTGGACAGAAAAAAACAGCAAACAAATAGCAAAGAGGAACTTAGCTATGCAGAGCAGCAGGCCACAGGAACGATCCAGGAGGAAACAGGTCCAATACTAGAACAGTGACTGGAGGCCAGGATCAAAGCACTAGGTGGAGTTAAATAGAGCAGCACCTAACGACTTCACCACATCACCTGAGGAAGGAAACTCAGAAGCCGCAGTACCACTTTTCTCCACCAACGGAAGCTCACAGAGAGAACCAGCCAAAGTACCACTTGTGACCACAGGAGGGAGCTCTGCCACAGAATTCACAACAGAGAATATCTATGCGTGCAGAATTATTAGGCAAATATTAGTGTGAAAAGTGTGAAAAGTTGATATGCAACTAAATGAAAAACTAAAATGTTCCCATCTCAATTGTTTATTTTCATCCGTTAAAGTGATAATAAAACTAAAAAGCACAAAATATGCAAAAATACAATTCTGACACTTCAAATAAAAGTTTCAGAGTCAGTTAATTCTTTTTTTTTGGACCATTTGGTTTGATGAAAGCAAGCTACCTAATATTTCCGCACATCTTCATAAATGATGTTTATATCCTTACATTACACAAATACACATCGCCTGATATGCTTTATCTAATAAACATTCAAGTTTATACAGCTTGGAGTTGGATAATATTCATAAAAATGATGATGTAGTTAAAATACTCACTTCTCTAATAAGCAAAAGACAGGTGCTTCTAAAGATCATTCAGAAGCACTTTGGCAACATGCTTGATAGAGAACTTTCTGATGCCCAAGTTGGATTAAGTAAGAGCAGAGGGACATGTAGTCACATTGTGAACCTGAGCTTGATCATACAGTAGAAAAGATGATGGCGTACCAGAAGAAGCTCTACCTTTGCTTTATTAATTATACCAAGGCTTTTTACTGTCTTGAGCATGATAAGCTTTTGCAAGCACTGAGTTAGATAGGAATAGGTTAATCAGGTCATTCTATTAAGAAGCTACAGTGAGAACCAGGTGAAGATACTGAATGTTTCAAGATCAAAGGGGGCACAAGACATGGATGCATGCTCTCTCCTTTTCCTTTCAAGCTCTATGCAGAAGTAATCATGAGGAGGCTGAACTTAGATGATTCAAATGTTGGGGTGAGAATACATGGAAGAACCATCAGCAACTTAAGATATGTAGATGACACAACCCTGTTGGCAAAATAAGCTAACCGAGAACTTGAAAGACGAAAGAGAGAAGATGGGCCATTACCTGAACATCAAAAATATCAAAATTATGACTTATGCCATCAAAGAAGTCCAGATAAAGATCAATAATAAAGAAATAAACGTGGTTGATAGCTTTGCATTGTGAGCATGGATCAAATATGGAATGAAAGGACGACTCAGTCACCATCAAATGCTGATCACTGGAGTTGCGTTAACAATTGTTACATGGTTGTGATACATGTACACTCACAAAGGCAGACAGAAAGAAAATTGATGCCTTTGAGTTTGGTGCTGTAGAAGCCTCCTAAAGATCCCATGGACAGCTAGGATCACCAACAACGATGTTCTTGATCAAGTAAACCCAGAATTGTCGTTGAAAGGCTAGATAACTAGACATGAGGGAAAATTCATTAGAAAAGGAAATGTTGCTCAGTAAGGTCAGTGGTAAAAAGAAAAAGAGGAGACCAAAGGCACATTGACTGGATACAAGAATGACATGAGAATGAACATTAAGCAATTATAGGAAACTGTGGAAAACAGGGAAGCACAGAGTATCCAAGACACGACTGAATGGATGAATGGATAGAATCAGAATTACTAGATCTAAATTGATCCTAAGCCTTCATGGAAAATTTTACTTTTACAGTAATTTGTTAATATACTTGATTTCAGAATTTCAAAATTTCCCTAACTTTTCCCTAACATTTGAATACAGGCACAGCTGACACTGATAGTCTGTTGTCAGGATCCTTGTTTAAAAAAAGGATGCATTTATCCTTATTTGTGAAACTTGTATGAAATACAACTGATCTAAGACTATTATATCTATAGGGGTGTAGCATGAGTTGGAAAGCCTGAAGGGATGGACACCAACCAGGCACTATGTCTTGGCTTAGGTAATTAGGCAAAGGGATAGGACAGCAAAATGTGTTTTTGATCTTTCTGAAAAAAGCCTATCTATGTCTCTGCCATCCATGCAATATTTGTATAATTAGCATCCAGACAAAAAAAGCAGAGATGACCACCTGCTCAGGCCTCCAAAACAAATGCACTGGCAGGGTGCAGTGGACCTGATTAAAGATGGCAGAAACACAGGTGCAACAATACTGATGAAACAACCACTTTCAATCCAGTGTTGGCTGCTTGGTATTTCAGTGCACAAAAAGATAAAAGATACTAGTCTGTACATGGCGATATTCACACAGGCAATGCAGAGCATCTGGCTAACAGTCTATTAATCTTTCCTCCAGACGTAGAGGATGCCCCCTTGTCCCTGTCTCAGGTCTATGATTAACCCCTTCAAGACCCAGCCTATTTTGACCTTAAAGACCTTGCCGTTTTTTGCAATTCTGACCAGTGTCCCTTTATGAGGTAATAACTCAGGAACGCTTCAACGGATCCTAGCGGTTCTGAGATTGTTTTTTCGTGACATATTGGGCTTCATGTTAGTGGTAAATTTAGGTCAATAAATTCTGCATTTATTTGTGATAAACACGGAAATTTGGCGAAAATTTTGAAAATTTCGCAATTTTCACATTTTGAATTTTTATTCTGTTAAACCAGAGAGATATGTGACACAAAATAGTTAATAAATAACATTTCCCACATGTTTACTTTACATCAGCACAATTTTGGAAACAAAATTTTTTTTTGTTAGGAAGTTATAAGGGTTAAAATTCGACCAGCGATTTGTCATTTTTACAACGAAATTTACAAAACCATTTTTTTTAGGGACCACCTCACATTTGAAGTCAGTTTGAGGGGTCTATATGGCTGAAAATACCCAAAAGTGACACCATTCTAAAAACTGCACCCCTCAAGGTACTCAAAACCACATTCAAGAAGTTTATTAACCCTTCAGGTGCTTCACAGCAGCAGAAGCAACATGGAAGGAAAAAATGAACATTTAACTTTTTAGTCACAAAAATTATCTTTTAGCAACAATTTTTTTATTTTCCCAATGGTAAAAGGAGAAACTGAACCACGAACGTTGTTGTCCAATTTGTCCTGAGTACGCTGATACCTCATATGTGGGGGTAAACCACTGTTTTGGCGCACGGCAGGGCTTGGAAGGGAAGGAGCGCCATTTGACTTTTTGAATCAAAAATTGGCTCCACTCTTTAGCGGACACCATGTCACGTTTGGAGAGCCCCCGTGTGCCTAAAAATTGGAGCTCCCCCACAAGTGACCCCATTTTGGAAACTAGACGCCCCAAGGAACTTATCTAGATGCATAGTGAGCACTTTGAACCCCCAGGTGCTTCACAAATTGATCCGTAAAAATGAAAAAGTACTTTTTTTTCACAAAAAAATTCTTTTAGCCTCAATTTTTTCATTTTCACATGGGCAACAGGATAAAATGGATCCTAAAATGTGTTGGGCAATTTCTCCTGAGTACACCAATACCTCATATGTGGGGGTAAACCACTGTTTGGGCACATGGTAAGGCTCGGAAGGGAAGGAGCGCCATTTGACTTTTTGAATGAAAAATTATTTCCATCGTTAGCGGACACCATGTCGCGTTTGGATAGCTCCTGTGTGCCTAAACATTGGCGCTCCCCCACAAGTGACCCCATTTTGGAAACTAGACCCCCCAAGGAACTAATTTAGATGCCTAGTGAGCACTTTAAACCCTCAGGTGCTTCACAAATTGATCTGTAAAAATGAAAAAGTAATTTTTTTTCACAAAAAAATTCTTTTCGCCTCAATTTTCTCATTTTCACATGGGCAGTAGGATAAAATGGATCATAAAATTTGTTGGGCAATTTCTCCCGAGTACGCCGATACCTCATATGTGGGGGTAAACCACTGTTTGGGCACTCGGCAGGGCTCGGAAGAGAAGGCGTGCCATTTGACTTTTTGAATGGAAAATTAGCTCCAATTGTTAGCGGACACCATGTCGCGTTTGGAGAGCCCCTGTGTGCCTAAACATTGGAGCTCCCCCACAAGTGACCCCATTTTGGAAACTAGACCCCCCAAGGAACTTATCTAGATGCATATTGAGCACTTTAAACCCCCAGGTGCTTCACAGAAGTTTATAACGCAGAGCCATGAAAATAAAAAATAATTTTTCTTTCCTCAAAAATGATTTTTTAGCCTGGAATTTCCTATTTTGCCAAGGATAATAGGAGAAATTGGACCCCAAATATTGTTGTCCAGTTTGTCCTGAGTACGCTGATACCCCATATGTGGGGGTAAACCACTGTTTGGGCGCACGGCAGGGCTCGGAAGGGATGGCACGCCATTTGGCTTTTTAAATGGAAAATTAGCTCCAATCATTAGCGGACACCATGTCACGTTTGGAGAGCCCCTGTGTGCCTAAACATTGGAGATCCCCCAGAAATGACACCATTTTAGAAACTAGACCCCCAAAGGAACTAATCTAGATGTGTGGTGAGGACTTTGAACCCCCAAGTGCTTCACAGAAGTTTATAACGCAGAGCCATGAAAATAAAAAAAAAAATTATTTTCTCAAAAATGATCTTTTAGCCTGCAATTTTTTATTTTCCCAAGGGTAACAGGAGAAATTGACCCCAAAAGTTGTTGTCCAGTTTCTCCTGAGTACGCTGATACCCCATATGTGGGGGTAAATCACTGTTTGGGCACATGCCGGGGCTCGGAAGTGAAGTAGTGACGTTTTGAAATGCAGACTTTGATGGAATGCTCTGTGGGCGTCACGTTGCGTTTGCAGAGCCCCTGATGTGGCTTAACAGTAGAAACCCCCCACAAGTGACCCCATTTTGGAAACTAGACCCCCAAAGGAACTTATCTAGATGTGTGGTGAGCACTTTGAACCCCCAAGTGCTTCATAGAAGTTTATAATGCAGAGCCGTGAAAATAATAAATACGTTTTCTTTCCTCAAAAATAATTATTTAGCCCAGAATTTTTTAATTTTCCCAAGGGTAACAGGAGAAATTTGACCCCAATATTTGTTGTCCAGTTTCTCCTGAGTACGGTGATACCCCATATGTGGGGGTAAACTACTGTTTGGGCACATGCCGGGGCTTGGAATTGAAGTAGTGACGTTTTGAAATGCAGACTTTGATGGAATGCTCTGCGGGCGTCACGTTGCGTTTGCAGAGCCCCTGATGTGCCTAAACAGTAGAAACCCCCCACAAGTGACCCCATTTTGGAAACTAGACCCTGAAAGGAACTTATCTAGATGTGTGGTGAGCACTTTGAACCCCCAAGTGCTTCATAGAAGTTTATAATGCAGAGCCGTGAAAATAATAAATACGTTTTCTTTCCTCAAAAATAATTATTTAGCCCAGAATTTTTTATTTTCCCAAGGGTTACAGGAGAAATTGGACCCCAAAGTTGTTGTCCAGTTTCTCCTGAGTACGCTGATACCCCATATGTGGGGGTAAACCACTGTTTGGGCACACGTCGGGGCTCAGAAGGGAAGTAGTGACTTTTGAAATGCAGACTTTGATGGAATGGTCTGCGGGTGTCACGTTGCGTTTGCAGAGCCCCTGGTGTGCCTAAACAGTAGAAACCCCCCACAAGTGACCCCATTTTAGAAACTAGACCCCCCAAGGAACTTATCTAGATATGTGGTGAGCACTTTGAACCCCCAAGTGCTTCACAGACGTTTACAACGCAGAGCCGTGAAAATAAAAAATCATTTTTCTTTCCTCAAAAATTATGTTTTAGCAAGCATTTTTTTAGATTCACAAGGGTAACAGGAGAAATTGGACCCCAGTAATTGTTGCGCAGTTTGTCCTGAGTATGCTGGTACCCCATATGTGGGGGTAAACCACTGTTTGGGCACACGTCAGGGCTCGGAAGTGAGGGAGCACCATTTGACTTTTTGAATACGAGATTGGCTGGAATCAATGGTGGCGCCATGTTGCGTTTGGAGACCCCTGATGTGCCTAAACAGTGGTAACCCCTCAATTCTACCTCCAACACTAACCCCAACACACCCCTAACCCTAATCCCAACTGTAGCCATAATCCTAATCACAACCCTAACCCCAACACACCCCTAACCACAACACTAACCCCAACACACCCCTAACCCTAACCACAACCCTAATTCCAACCCTAACCCTAAGGCTATGTGCCCACGTTGCGGATTCGTGTGAGATATTTCCGCACCATTTTTGAAAAATCTGCGGGTAAAAGGCACTGTGTTTTACCTGCGGATTTTCCGCGGATTTCCAGTGTTTTTTGTGCGGATTTCACCTGCGGATTCCTATTGAGGAACAGGTGTAAAACGCTGCGGAATCCGCACAAAGAATTGACATGCTGCGGAAAATACAACGCAGCGTTCCCGCGTGGTATTTTCCGCACCATGGGCACAGCGGATTTGGTTTTTCATATGTTTACATGGTACTGTAAACCTGATGGAACACTGCTGCGAATCCGCAGCGGCCAATCCGCAGCCAAATCAGCACCGTGTGCACATAGCCTAATTCTAAAGGTATGTGCACACGCTGCGGAAAACGCTGCGGATCCGCAGCAGTTTCCCATGAGTGTACAGTTCAATGTAAACCTATGGGAAACAAAAATCGCTGTGCCCATGCTGCGGAAAAACTGCACGGAAACGCAGCGGTTTACATTCCGCAGCATGTCACTTCTTTGTGCGGATTCCGCAGCGGTTTTACAACTGCTCCAATAGAAAATCGCAATTGTAAAACCGCAGTGAAATGCGCAGAAAAAAACGCGGTAAATCCGCCATAAATCCGCAGCGGTTTAGCACTACGGATTTATCAAATCCGCAGCGGAAAAATCCGCAGAGGACCAGAATACGTGTGCACATTCCTAACCCTAACCCTAGCCCTAACCCTAACCCTACCCCTAACCCTACCCCTAACCCTAACCCTACCCCTAGCCCTACCCCTAGCCCTACCCCTAACCCTACCCCTAACCCTACCCCTAACCCTAACCCTACCCCTAACCCTACCCCTAACCCTACCCCTAACCCTAACCCTATTCTAACAGTGGAAAAAAAAAAAATTCTTTATTTTTTTATTGTCCCTACCTATGGGGGTGACAAAGGGGGGGGGGGTAATTTATTATTTTTTTTATTTTGATCACTGAGATAGATTATATCTCAGTGATCAAAATGCACTTTGGAACGAATCTGCCGGCCGGCAGATTCGGCGGGCGCACTGCGCATGCGCCCGCCATTTTGGAAGATGGCGGCGCCCGGGAGAAGACGGACGGGACCACGGCTGGATCGGTAAGTATGATAGGGTGGGGGGGGACCACGGGGGGGGGGATCGGAGCACGGGGGGAGGAATCGGAGCGCGGGAGGGGTGGAACGGAGCGCGGGGGGCGTGGAACGGAGCACGGGGGGACTGGAATGGAGCACGGGGGGGTGGAACGGAGCACGGGGGGGTGGATCGGAGTGCAGGGGGGGTGATTGGAGCACGGGGGGGTGATTGGAGCACGGGGGGAGCGGGCACGAGCACGGGGGGGAGCGGAGCACTGGACGGAGGGGAGCCGGAGCAGTGTACCGGCCAGATCGGGGGGGTGGGGGGGCGATCGGAGGGGTGGGGTGGGGGCACACTAGTATTTCCAGCCATGGCCGATGATATTTCAGCATCGGCCATGGCTGGATTGTAATATTTCACCCGTTATAATGGGTGAAATATTACAAATCGCTCTGATTGGCAGTTTCACTTTCAACAGCCAATCAGAGCGATCGTAGCCACGAGGGGGTGAAGCCACCCCCCCTGGGCTAAACTACCACTCCCCCTGTCCCTGCAGATCGGGTGAAATGGGAGTTAACCCTTTCACCCGATCTGCAGGGACGCGATCTTTCCATGACGCCGCATAGGCGTCATGGGTCGGAATGGCACCGACTTTCATGACGCCTACGTGGCGTCATGGGTCGGGAAGGGGTTAAAAAGATCATCAGAAAGGTCTTTGTACTGTCCCCTCATATATTTATACATTAACATAAGATCACCCCTTAGCCTTTGTTTTTCCAAACTAAATAGCTCCAAGTGTAATAACCTATCTTGGTATTGCAGACCCCCTAGTCCTCTAATAACCTTGGTCGCTCTTCTCTGCACCCACTCTAGTTCAGCTATGTCTTTCTTATACAATGGAGACCAGAACTGTGCACAGTATTCTAAGGGTACCGTCACACAGTGCAATTTTCATCGCTACGACGGTACGATCCGTGACGCTCCAGCGTCGTAGACTGCTGTCACACTTTGCAATCTACAACGCTGGAGCGATAATTTCATGACGTATGTGCGATGTAGAAGCCGTTGGTTACTATGCGCACATCGTATACGATATATGTTACACCATGCAATCATGCCGCCACAGCGGGACACTAGACGACGAAAGAAAGTTTCAAACGATCTGCTACGACGTACGATTCTCAGCGGGGTCCCTGATCGCAGGAGCGTGTCAGACACTGCGATCTCGTAACTATATCGCTCGAACGTCACGAATCGTGCCGTCGTAGCGATCAAAATTGCACTGTGTGACGGTACCCTAAGTGTGGTCGAACTAGTGGCTTGTATAGAGGTAAAATTATGTTCTCCTCATGAGCATCTATGCCTCTTCTAATGCATCCCACTATTTTATTTGTCTTTGTAGCAGCTGCCTGACATTGGCCACTAAATGTGAGTTTGTCATCCACCCATACTCCCAGGTCTTTTTTATTGACGGTTTTGCCCAGAGTTTTAGAATTAGTTATACATCGTATTACTTCTACCCAAGTGCATGACCTTACATTTATCTCCATTAAAGCTCATTGGCCATTTATCAGCCCAAGCTTCTAGTTTGCATAAATCATCATGTAGTATAAAATTGTCCTCCTCTGTATTGATTACCCTGCAGAGTTTAGTGTCATCTGCAAATATTGAAATTCCACTCTGTATGCCCCCCCTACAAGATCATTAATAAATATGTTAAAAAGAAGAGGGCCCAATACTGACCCCTGTAGTACCCCACTGCTAACCGCGACCCAGTCCCAGTGTGCTCCATTAATAACCACCCTTTGTTTCCTATCCCTGAGCCAGCTCTCAACCCACTTACACATATTTTCCCCTGTCCCCATTATTCTCATTTTATGTATCAACCTTTTGTGTGGCACCGTATTAAAAGCTTTTGAAAAGTCCATATACACTACGTCCACTGGGTTCCCTTGGTCCAGTCCGGAACTTACCTCTTCATAGAAATTGATCAGATTAATCTGACAGGAACGGTCCCTAGTAAACCCATGCTGATATTGGGTCATGAGGTTATTCCTCTTCAGATACTCCAGCATAGCATCTCTTAGAATGCCCTCCACGATTTCACCCACAGTAGAGGTTAAGCTTACTGGCCTATAATTTCCGAGTTCAGTTTTTGTCCCCTTTTTGAATATTGGCACATTTGCTATACGCCAGTCCTGTGGTACACACCCTGTTATTATGGACTCTTTAAAAATTCAAAATAATGGTCTATCAATGACTGTACTTAATTCCTGCAGTACTCGGGGGTGTATCCCATCCGGGCCCGAAGATTTGTCAACTTTAGTGATTTTTAGATGTCGCCGTACTTCCTGCTCGGATAAGCAGGTGACACTTAATGGGGAATTTTTGTTATCGCTGATCATTTTGTCTGCCATGTAATTTTCTTGTGTAAATACTGATGAAAAAAAGTCATTTAGCATATTGGCTTTTTCCTCATCCTCATCCACCATTTCACCCAGACTATTTTTAAGGTGGCCAACACTATCATTTTTTAGTTTCTTACTATTTACATACTTAAAGAATATTTTGGGATTATTTTTCCTCTCTCTGGCAATTAGTCTCTCTGTCTCAATCTTTGCTGCATTGATTTGCTTTTTACAGAATTTATTTAATTTTCTGTATTTATTTAATGCCTCATCACTATCTACTTCCTTTAATTCTCTAAATGCTTTCTTTATGTCACTTATTGCACCACTTACAGCTCTATTTAGCCATATTGGTTTCCTCTTATTTCTAGTATGTTTATTTCCATATGGTATATGCTGTGCACAGGTCCTATTCAGGATGCTAATAAACGTCTCCTATTTTCTTTGTGTATTTTTATGTCTCAGGATATCGTCCCAGTTAATTGCACCAAGATCCTCTCTCATCCATTGGAAATTTGCCCTCCTGAAGTTTAGTGTCCTTGTAACCCCTCTGCTACACATCTTATTAAAGGATACATGAAAACTTATTATTTTGTGATCACTATTCCCCAAGTGACCCCCAACCCTTATATTTGATATGCGGTCTGGCCTGTTGGTTAATATTAGGTCTAGCAGTGACCCCCTTCTTGTTGGGTCCTGAACCAGTTGTGAAAGGTAATTGTGTCTCATAGTTGTCAAAAACCGATTACCTTTGCTGGAACTGCAGATTTCCATTCCCCAATCTATTTCAGGGTAGTTGAAGTCCCCCATAATAATGACTTCTCCTTGAGTCGCAGCTTCATCTATTTGCTTTACGAGGATATTCTCCATTGCTTTCATTATTTTTGGAGACTTATAACAAACCCCTATCAGTAATTTATTATTTTTTCCCCCTAACCTTATCTCCACCCACAAGGACTCTACATTTTCATTAGATTCACCTATATTATCACGCAGGATGGGTTTTAAGGATGATTTTACATATAGACACACCTCTCCCCCCGCTTATCCGTTCGGTCATTTCTGAACAGACTATAGCCCTGCAAGTTAACAGCCCAGTCATGGCTCTCATCCAGCCATGTTTCAGATATCCCCACCATGTCATAATTATGCTCCAACAACATTAGTTCTAATTCGTCCATTTTGTTGGCGCGGCTTCTGGCATTAGTATACATACATTTTATGTATCTCTCTGTACCTCTATTCTTTCTTAAATTATTAATTGATCTAAACCCACCCCCCATGCCACCGCCACCCCCAACTTCCTTATTTGTGCCCAGGTGTCTATATGCACTATCTTCCCCTCCTATAAAATGAATACCCTCCCCCATTCCCTAGTTTAAACACTCCTCCAACCTTCTAGCCATTTTCTCCCCCAGCACAGCTGCATCTTCCCCATTGAGGTGCAGCCGTCCATAGCGTAGAGCCTGTAGCCAACTGAGAAGTCGGCCCGGTTCTGCAGGAACCCAAACCCCTCCTTCCTACACCAATTCTTGAGCCACTTATTAACCTCCCAAATCTCCCGTTGCTTCTGGCGTGGCACAGGCAGTATTTCAGAAAATACCACGTTGGAGGTCCTTGCTTTCAACTTGCAGCCTAATTCCCTGAAATCATTTTTAAGGACCTTCCACCTACCTCTAACTTTGTCATTTGTGCCAATGTGCACCATGACCGCTGGGTCATCACAGCCCCTCCCAGTACTCTGTCCACCCGATCAGCGATGTGTCGGACTCAAGCGTCAGGAAGGCAGCACACCGTTCGATTATCCCTGTCTTTGTGACAGATTGTCCTATCTGTTCCCCTAATAATTGAGTCCCCCACTACCAGCACCTGTCTGGCCTGCCCTGCTCTCCTATTTCACTCCTTACTGGAGCAGTCACTCCTCCGGCTTTCAGAGGACATGCCTGGCTGCAGCAATGCTACCCCTGTATTGGCACCCCCCTCATCCGCCAACTTAGCAAACTTATTAGGGTCTGCTAGACCAGGACTAGCCTCCCTGGCACTCTTCCCTCTACCCGGCCTTCTATCTCTCTAATCATTGAAATGACGTTGACTTTTTCTATAAACCAAGATCCCTATGGTCGTGATATAGAAAATCAGGCAACTAAATGATAATAAAAGTCAACACTGTAACCTAACAAAACAGTACCTCATGTCACAATTAAGTTCTATAAAGTCAGCTCTTCATTCGCTGTATTGACCCCTTCACAATCTTTAACGTACTTTTATGCCAAAAGATGTGGTCGGGCACACCGAGTCGCATCCTTTATGGTACACGATGGCTGATTTAATCAGATGTCATGTGCCTTTAACAGATGCAGGTGGAGCAGATGTTAGCCTGCTAAATCCTGCATTCAATCTCTGATAAGGCCATTTAACTTGCATCAGCAGAGGGGTGCATGATTCCCCCTTTTATTGGCATGCCCCTGACGTGATCACGGGGCGCCGATGGGTTGCCATGACAGGCGAGGTCTGCTAAAGACCCTGTGCCTGCCATTACAATCTTCCTGTGAAAACCAGCCGTGGCTGGCATTCATAAGAAATCGTGATTTTCACTATACATACAATCATGGCCAATTGCAATTAAAAAAAAGTTTTAAAAACTATATATAAAAAATATATAATATATAAAGTGTAAATGACTCCCCATTAAAAAGAAAACAACTAAAAAAAAAATACACATATTTGGTATTGCTGCATTCATAAAAGTCCAATCTATCAAAATATAAAATAAATGAGTCCTATCAGTAAACAGTATAGCAAGAAAAAAACGATAGGTGGCGCCCCCAACTCCACGGCGGCTATCCCTAAAAACCCTAATATACCCTATACTCTAGCTACTAAGAGAATAAAAATCATTTTCTTAGCATGCTCTTAGCATACAATGTTCAATTACCTGTTAAAAACCTTTTTGTTTTTCCGTTAATTCATGGCATTAGGAAGTTTATGGGATGTCTAATATGTGGTTAGCATTAGGATGGGTATTTCTACCTTGAATTATAACTGCCAATGATCCAGCAATATATCCTCCTTCCTGTGAAAAGAAGTTGTAGGATTTGATAGCATAATGTATTCCCCCCGTGAAAGGTTGAAAAGATAGGTCATAGAACCTGTTACCTGTGGGGAAAAAATTCCTTTTATTTCGCATGTAAAATAACCCCTGGGCACTTTGTATATACACGCCCCCTGTTTTCTTTGCTTAACGTCACTTCATGTATTGGTCTTTTACCGGAAATGATGCTGGGCTTTCTGATCCCGCCCTAAAGTGACCAACGCGTGGCAGCGTGCGTTCCATGCTGGTGTACTTCCGGATGGGAAGGTAGCTGGGAGCCACGTGACATGCTGACTTTGCATAACCGGAATTTGAATGCGCGTCTCACCGATGCGTTCCAGCTTAAGGATGCACCGGATGTGACGTTATATGGCGCCTTATTTAAAGATATCTGTTTACACGCGGGACGCCCACTCCTTCACTTTGGCGTGTGATGGATATCACACACTGTGTCCACACTTTGTAACAAATGGCTTCTCTCCCCTGATGATCAAGCCAAGAGAAACACGTTGGGAGATATACGTGTTGGGGAATGATGATTTGACTATGGTCCTGTATAGACCTGAGTAACGGGGTATTGTATGAACGTTTGGAGGCCTCCCCTTATAAATATGGATCTATCTGGATCAGCATATCCCCACCTTGTGAAGGAAGGAACGACACTTGGGTGAGATTGTTCCTCTTTATCATTTCAGGCAACAAGTTTCAAATGAGTGTTTGCCTGTTTCTTTCTGTCCAAATGTGAAATACATCATAGGATGACAGCAGGACGATTGTTTATTGGCGCTTTTGTTTTTTTCCTATGGTGGTTTATGTTCAAATTTTTTTTTTTTAAAGGGTTATGTTTTTCCACCATGCTATATGGAATTGTGGCACTCTACATGAGCACTCGTGGATTACACAATTAGAATAACTTTCAGCATTATAATCCAGTCGTAAAATGGAAGCTGGACAATCACGACAGACATAGATGTATAATCATTTGTCGACCTTTAATGATCCCATGGTATTTGCGGTATCTCAGAATAAGGGTAGACATAGCCTAGTCAGATGGATGCTATTAAATGGTAGAGAACAGTAAAGGTCTTCCTTGTGTTGGTTTATGATTTAAAGGTCTGATGATAAGGACAAGAGACTTATTCATATTTTGTATTTCAGTAGGGCTGTGGCATTTTCGGCATTGTACAAGACAGCTGCTAAGCCACTATACTAAAAAAAGAAAAAGTAATTTGTGGAGCTGATAGCCTTTATGTGTAAGTCATACTTTATTATGGCTGAAGTTATGAAAGCAGAAATAAGATCAATTATTTGATTTACTACAAGCCATGGCTGATATTATAGCAATCCACCAAAATTCTCTTTATCTATAGGTACCTAAAGGCCATGATAACAGAAAACAAAAATAAAATGTCTGCCGGGAATGTAATTCTTTATCCAGTGATGTTAAAAGGCGTTTAGTCAGGAAATCAAACCTTGCTTCGTTTAATCTACATTTAAATTGGAAAAGGGCTCAGTCAACATTGCTGCCAGGTTCGCTTTCATCCAAGTTACATTTCTTTAGTATCTCTGCTATTCTGTGAATCATGTACAAGGAATAGCATAAAATCTCCGTGAGCCGGAATGTGCATGTAAAACAGGAGGCTGTAAAAAACCCTAGCTTTCCAGAGAACAGTAACACGCTGCTTTCAATAGCTGGAGCCACAGCGCCTGCCATTTTTATGAGGGTTAAGTGCAGCCTCAAGCCTAAGAGTGGCCGAGTGAGTCCTAAGTAAAGCCGAGTCATTAACCGGGACTTAAAAAATGACTTTTCTGCTTCTTCCTTCGTCTTCAAGGATCAAAGATAAATTTTTGTCATATTACTCTCATTCATTCCACTATGGCACACAGTAGGCGGGCAGTCATCCTTTTATAGGCCAAATGGGCAAAAATTGTCCTAATGAGGCAATCCCTTTAAAAACAACAACTTGCAAATGCAAATCAATACTATTTCGTAGGAATTAATAACTACATATTGATAATTACTGCAAATGTAAATAGAAAAAGGATATGAACTTTTGCATTGCTGTTTATTACAATTATGAAAACCCCCCAGAAAATATAGAAAAGCAATAAATAGGTTCTTATACAAATATATTGACAGAGGTTATTGAGGGTGACATGTGTTTTAGTCCTCAAAACTAAACATATATATATAGAATACAATATTACGAGGGGCGATCCAAAAGTAATGATAATCGGTTATTTCTATTGCACACAGAAATTAAAATAAAATGTTTTCTTCTCTCTTAGGTACCCACTAGTCCAGGAAAAAAAAATTACTTAAATAGACCACGATTCCCGGGAGCTACATTCATTTGAATATGAACTGTCGAGGAGTGAACATCAAAATGGAAAAAAACGAGCTCAGAGCTGTCATCAAATACCTCTGCTTGAAAAAAAATGACTACCAAAGACATACACAGCGACTTGGTGGAAACATTGGGGGACTCTTCTCCTCCATATTCCACAGTTGCACGCTGGGCCAAGGAATTTAAGCTGGGAAGAACATCGACAGAAAATGAACATCGTGAAGGACGCCCATCCACGTCCCTCAATGAAGAAAACATGAAAAAAGTTGAAGAAGTTGTATTGGCAGATCGAAGAGTGACTATCAGGCATGTAGCTGAGGTCACAGGGATCTCATATGGCAGTATTCAAAGAATCCTTGCAAAAGAATTGCATATGAGAAAGGTCTCCGCGCGCTGGGTGCCAAAAATGTTAACCGACGAGCAAAAGAAGAAACGAGTCGACATTTCAATAGCAAATCTCGAAAAGTTCCAAGCAGACAAGGAAAATTTTTTGTCACGTTTTTTGACCATGGACGAGACCTGGATCCACCACTTTCATCCCGAAACTAAACAACAATCGATGACATGGAAACGAGCTGACGAACCGACGCCGAAGAAATTCAAAGTGTCAAGCTCAGCAGGGAAGGTTATGGCGTCCGTTTTTTGGGACGCTGAAGGAATTATTATGGTGGACTATTTGGAGAAGGGAGCCACTATTACGGGCTCCTACTACGCAGAACAAATAAGAAGATTGCGGGAGGCTATCAAGGAGAAAAGGCGTGGCAAACTGCGGGCTGGAGTGTTGTTTCACCAAGATAATGCGCTGGCTCACAAAGCTGCTGTTGCCATGGCTACCATTCAAGAAGCGGGCTTTGAACTGGTGGAACACCCCCCCTATTCACCAGATCTAGCCCCCAGTGACTTCTTTCTCTTTCCTCGGCTCAAGGAACACCTCCGGGGCAAGAAATTTGACGACAATAGTGACGTGATAACCGCTGTTGGGGATTTTTTTGAGGGTCAAGATCAAGAATTTTTTTCGAAGGGAATTCTAAGTTTAGAAAAGAGATGGACTAAATGTATAGACTTGTTAGGAGACTATGTAGAAAAATAAATTTATTTTTTGACTATATTCATTGTGTTTAGTATTGATTATCATTACTTTTGGATCGCCCATCGTATATTGCATACATTTGTATTGTACCTAACCTTTACATGGATTTTGACTAGAGATGACATTTTTTATGCTCTGGGGTCTATAGCTATATGCTCTTATTAATATCAGTCTTAGGCCTCATGTACACGACCGTGTTTTTGGTCTGAGTGCTATCAATTAAGAAAAAGAATCGCACTCGGAACAATGTAATTCAATAGATCAGTGCTGATTATGGCAGAGCATGTATGATTTTCTGCCACAAATTGAATAAAACTCACCCATTCAAGTCTATGGGTGCGCAAAAAAAAAATCGGATGTCACAGTATAGCATGTGATTTTTTACCTACACGTGCAATTCTGTAACATAGGAAACTGTAAAAGGTCCTGTAAATGATTAACAGCTGCAGCTGTAAAAAAATGATTGTAATGGAACTAGAGAGAGTACAAAGGAGGGCACAAAATTAATAAAGGGGATGGGAGAACTACAATACCCAGATAGATTAGCGAAATTAGGATTACTTAGTCTAGAAAAAAGACGACTGAGGGGCGATCTAATAACCATGTATAAGTATATAAGGGGACAATACAAATATCTCGCTGAGGATCTGTTTATACCAAGGAAGGTGACGGGCACAAGGGGGCATTCTCTGTGTCTGGAGGAGAGAAGGTTTTTCCACCAACATAGAAGAGGATTCTTTACTGTTAGGGCAGTGAGAATCTGGAATTGCTTGCCTGAGGAGGTGGTGATGGCGAACTCAGTCGAGGGGTTCAAGAGAGGCCTGGATGTCTTCCTGGAGCAGAACAATATTGTATCATACAATTATTAGGTTCTGTAGAAGGACGTAGATCTGGGGATTTATTATGATGGAATATAGGCTGAACTGGATGGAAAAATGTCTTTTTTCGGCCTTACTAACTATGTTACTATGTTACTATGTTTATACAGACAGCACAAGCATAACAAGAGAGAAACAAATTGTCCCACTTTTTCTTAAACGGTCATGTGAACATACCCTTATACAGCCATTCTTACTTGGAGTTTCAAAGTAAGTACACCAACTTCATTAGGTTTGAAAATTCTGTTTAATAATGTATGCACTTTTTTTTGTAAAACATGGTGAAAAACAGTACATCTACTTTTACCAATTTTTTGTTTTTACACTTTTGTTTTTTCCTTCCTTTCTTCCATAACTTTTTTTACTTTTTTGTCGACTTAGGTATATGAGGTCTTATTTTTTAGTGCGTCAAGTTGAAGTGTCATTGAACACCATCCATTTTGCCATATAATGAATTGAAAAGCAGGAAAAGAAATAAGAGTGGTGTTTTCTGGTGAAAAAAATGCAATTTACCACTGTTTTATGGCATTCTTTTGTATGGTAAAAATGACTTGGCAGCATATTTTCTACATCTGTATGATTACAAAGATATTGAACTTTCACAAGGTTTTTTTAAGTGCTGAAGTTTGTAAAAAAACATTTTTGTTATGTCACAATTTTCTGAGACTCAAAATGCTTTTACTTTTCTATCGACTGAGCTGTGAGAGGGCTTGTTTTTTGCATGACGAGTTGAAGGTTTTATTGATATTTATTGATATTAATTTGGGTCAGAAACAATATTTTATTGCATTTTTAGTGAGGTATAGGGACCGAAAAAAAAACGTAATTCTGGAGTTTTGATTTTTGTTTTCTTTTTTTGAAGTTCAGTCTTATAATTTGATAGACCAGACTTTTATGGAAACAGCCCTTGGCCATTGATACCCTGTGATCACTTAGGCTAGGTTTACATTGCGTTAACAGCAGTGCCGATATGTCGTCGCGCTAGCACAGATAGAGCTAGCAGATGCTCTATCTGCGCTAGCAGTGATGGACCCGGAAACGCTGCAGCCCGCGTCCCAGGGTCCGTCACTCAATGACGGCACATCGCTAGCGCACGCCCATTGTTGGCGTGCGCTAGCGATGCGTCCGACATAGGACTAAATTGCGGCATTAACAGACTACCTTACACCGCGTTATGCCGCGGTGTAACGTAGTCCGTCTAACGGGCGCCAAAAACGTAATGTGAACCTGGCCTTAGTGATGAGCCAATGACTGCCATACACGTGAGCACAGCTAACATGTGTAGAGGCTGAGTTCAGCTCCTATGTTCTCTTCTCCCCTGCAATGACATACCTATTATTCATTATGCTCAAGGGATTAAGGGAATGCTACAGGCTAGGGTGTTGGTAGACCCATATATCCTACAGGTGTTGGCAGAAAGAGAGGAAGCAGACACAATAAAAGCTATGAATGGAAAGATATGAGGGGCACTGAGCAAAAACCTTATGAAACATGGTAAACTGCATGGTATCAAAAGTGATACACTCTGTTCTGACTATGAATGAGGGTAGTTATAGGGCAGAGGTAGCAGTTGCACTTGGACTTGTGTGTATGAGGGGGCAAAACTTCCATAAAGCAAGACAGCAGTAGTGTCAATGATATGTGGGGAGGTCTTGGAGCTTCTTAGTACAACTATTATTGTTCCCTTAAAATGTATTTTCAGCTGAATTGCAGTTGCATCAATGAGTAAAGTCCCTAATAAAGGTTTAAAAATGGTTGACACAACCTATTTAGAAAGGCAATTCATCTTAGCTATAAAACACCTTGAGATTTAGGCCGGCGTCACACCTAATGTATTAAAATATGGTCCGTTTTTTACGGCCGAGATACGCAGAACAGTGATCCGTATTCAATGCGAGGATGTGAGACACACACATATATATATATATATTTATAATACAGAGCTACATAGCAGAAAAGCCGGTAATTCAATTGCCGGCTTTTGCTATCCCCTTATCAAACCCGACAGGATATGAGACATGGTTTACATACAGTAAACCATTTCATATCCCTTATATTTTTACATAGTCCTCACTAATAATGTTATAAGTGTTTGTGTGTAAAATTTGGGAGCTCTAGGTGTTAAAATAAAGGGTTAAGTCATGGAAAAAACTGGCGTGGGCTCCCGTACAATTTTATCCACCAGAGCGGGAAAGCCAATGACTGAGGGCAGATATTAATAGCCTAGAGAGGGACCATTGTTATTGCCCCCCTCCCTGGCTAAAAACAACTGCCCCCAGCCACCCCAGAAAAGGCACATCTGTAAGATGCACCTATTCTGGCACTTAGCCACTCAATTCCCACTCCCGAGTAGCGGTGGGATATGGGGTAATGAAGGGTTAATGTCACCTTGCTATTGTAAGGTGACATTAAGCTAGGTTAATAATGGAGAGATGTCAATAAGACACCTATCCATTATTAATCCAATAGTAATAAAGGGTTAAATAAACACACACATACATTATGAATAAAGTATTTTAATGAAATAAATAAACACATGGGGTTTTAATATCTTTATTGTACTCTCAATCCAACTGACGACCCTCAATCTTCTGAAAAAAAGGAAAAATAAAAAAACAACAATATCCCATACCTGTCCGCCGTCATGTCCCTCCATCTGAAGGGGTTAAATAATTTTACAACCAGAAGCCTGCTAATGCAGCTGCCCCTGGCTATAAAAACTGAGGAATGAATGGAATGCAGCTTCCTTGACTTGCAGTGCTGCACCCCCTGGTGGCATAAACTCATATGAACGCTGGTGTGGGATTTTTTTTAAAATATAAGGTAACCCCTTACTACCGCATATCCCACCGCTACTCGGGAGTGGGAAGAGAGTGGCTAAGTGCCAGAATAGGCGCATCTTACAGATGTGCCTTTTCTGGGGTGGCTGGGGACAGATGTTTTTAGCCGGGGGGGGGGGCAATAACCATGGTCCCTCTCTAAGCTATTAATATCTGCCCTCAGTCACTGGATTTCAGACTCTGGCAGAGAAAATTGTGCGGGAGCCCACGCCAGTTTTTTTCCGTGATTGAACCCTTTATTTCTAACACCTAGAGCTCCCAAATTTTGCACACACAAACTACTAGCATTATTAGTAAGGAATATGTAAAAATATAATGGATATGAAATGGTTTACTGTATGTAAACCATGACTCCTCCTGTCGGGTTTGATAAGGAGATAGCAAAAACTGGCAATTGAATTTCCGGCTTTTAAGCTATCTAGCTCTGTATTAAATATGAATATATCTATCTATCCATCTATCTATCTATCTATCTATATATATATAGATGTGTCAATGACATATATATATATATCATATATATATATATATATATATATATACCTATTCTATGTGTACACATTTATTTTAGCTATTCTATTCTAACCTGTCAGTGTGATTTTACTGTACACCACACTGAATTACTGTTAGGCTTTTCTACAAGACACCGATGCGTATTTCTCGCAAGTCACACACATGGTCCGTGTGTAATCTGTATTTTTCTCGCCCCCATAGACTTTCATTGGCTGATTTTTTTTGCTCAATACACTGACAAACGCAGCATGCTGCGATTTTCTCAACCCATAAAATACGGCTGAGAAATATACGGCTGATGGGAGCTGCCCCATAGAGAAACATTGGTCCGTGTGCAATGCGTTGTTTTTGCTCCTCTCGCTCGTCCGTATTCCTCTCTAGTGTGACGCTGGCCTTAAAGATAGGACATTGCATTGTGACAAACTAGAGAGCAATTTGAGGCGGTAATAGTGGAAATACTGGTTGTCATTCAACTTTAAATATATAAAAGTAAGGAACAAGATTATTTTCAAAATTAGACTTTTAGAGGGAGAAATGTCCTGTGAATTTGTACAGTACTATCAGATTATATGGATGTCATAAAGGGAGTATAATTGCTTGAAGCCCCCTTTATTAGCTTGAGACACACAATGAGAAGATTATATATTCATTTGACTCACAACTGACCTAATTCTCTCAATTTGGGGATCTTATGATATTTCTTATATTAATTAGCCTAGTCTTTTTGTATGATATGTAGGAAAACTGAGTCACCAGAATGGTTCTAACATGGAGGAATGATGAGCCATATGTTATTCCATGATTATTGTGCAGCGGAAATTGCGAGAGACATGCTGTGATAATCATCCTATCATTTTAGCGCATTTAATGGAATAAACATGATATCTATTTTGAACTTTAGCAAAAATCCATAAAGAAAAATTGACCATGATTGCGCCTTTTGCATTCATGTGAAAATACAGTAAATGTCATCGGTGAAACTCAACTCCGATTATACAAAATTAGGATCAAAGGTTTATCGCTTCTGAGTAAAAATACACTCCTATGCAGAGCACGAGCAACACATTTCATCATCAGTCACCTGGGGACCCCAAAATGTAGAGAAGACAGAGGGCAGAGCAAATACATGCAAAATATCAAATTATTGTAAGTTTTCACCTCCAGCAGCACACAACAGAGAGACGGTGAAAAAGACATAATAAATGTGTTAGAGCTCATTCAGATGTTCATTTATCTCACATGAGAGTGATCTATGTTTTTCACAGTTAGCATTCGCATCTATGATAGTCTATGGGGCAATTCACAAGTTCGAATCTTTACTTGGACCAAGTGGTCAGCACAAAAACATGTAGACTTGTCAAATATTAACCCCTTCCCGACCCATGACGCCACGTAGGCGTCATGAAAGTCGGTGCCATTCCGACCCATGACGCCTATGCGGCGTCATGGAAAGATCGCGTCCCTGCAGATCGGGTGAAAGGGTTAACTCCCATTTCACCCGATCTGCAGGGACAGGGGGAGTGGTAGTTTAGCCCAGGGGGGGTGGCTTCACCCCCTCGTGGCTACGATCGCTCTGATTGGCTGTTGAAAGTGAAACTGCCAATCAGAGCGATTTGTAATATTTCACCCATTATAACGGGTGAAATATTACAATCCAGCCATGGCCGATGCTGAAATATCATCGGCCATGGCTGGAAATACTACTGTGCCCCCACCCCACCCCTCCGATCGCCCCCCCACCCCCCCGATCTGGCCGGTACACTGCTCCGGCTCCCCTCCATCCAGTGCTCCGCTCCCCCCCGTGCTCGTGTCCGCTCCCCCCGTGCTCCAATCACCCCCCCGTGCTCCAATCACCCCCCCTGCACTCCGATCCACCCCCCCCCGTGCTCCGTTCCACCCCCCCGTGCTCCATTCCAGCCCCCCCGTGCTCCGTTCCACGCCCCCCGCGCTCCGTTCCACCCCTCCCGCGCTCCGATTCCCCCCCCCCGTGCTCCGATCCCCCCCCCGTGGTCCCCCCCCACCCTATCATACTTACCGATCCAGCCGTGGTCCCGTCCGTCTTCTCCCGGGCGCCGCCATCTTCCAAAATGGCGGGCGCATGCGCAGTGCGCCCGCCGAATCTGCCGGCCGGCAGATTCGTTCCAAAGTGCATTTTGATCACTGAGATATAATCTATCTCAGTGATCAAAATAAAAAAAATAATAAATTACCCCCCCCCCTTTGTCACCCCCATAGGTAGGGACAATAAAAAAATAAAGAATTTTTTTTTTTTCCACTGTTAGAATAGGGTTAGGGGTAGGGGTAGGGTTAGGGTTAGGGCTAGGGTTAGGGTTAGGGCTAGGGTTAGGGTTAGGGTTAGGGGTAGGGCTAGGGGTAGGGTTAGGGGTAGGGTTAGGGGTAGGGCTAGGGTTAGGGGTAGGGTTAGGGGTAGGGTTAGGGTTAGGGTTAGGAATGTGCACACGTATTCTGGTCCTCTGCGGATTTTTCCGCTGCGGATTTGATAAATCCGCAGTGCTAAACCGCTGCGGATTTATGGCGGATTTACCGCGTTTTTTTCTGCGCATTTCACTGCGGTTTTACAATTGCGATTTTCTATTGGAGCAGTTGTAAAACCGCTGCGGAATCCGCACAAAGAAGTGACATGCTGCGGAATGTAAACCGCTGCGTTTCCGTGCAGTTTTTCCGCAGCATGTGTACAGCGATTTTTGTTTCAAAAAGGTTCACATTGAACTGTACACTCATGGGAAACTGCTGCGGATCCGCAGCGTTTTCCGCAGCGTGTGCACATACCTTTAGAATTAGGCTATGTGCACACGGTGCGGATTTGGCTGCGGATTCGCAGCAGTGTTCCATCAGGTTTACAGTACCATGTAAACATATGAAAAACCAAATCCGCTGTGCCCATGGTGCGGAAAATACCGCGCGGGAACGCTGCGTTGTATTTTCCGCAGCATGTCAATTCTTTGTGCGGATTCCGCAGCGTTTTACACCTGTTCCTCAATAGGAATCCGCAGGTGAAATCCGCACAAAAAACACTGGAAATCCGCGGAAAATCCGCAGGTAAAACACAGTGCCTTTTACCCGCAGATTTTTCAAAAATGGTGCGGAAATATCTCACACGAATCCGCAACGTGGGCACATAGCCTTAGGGTTACGGTTGGAATTAGGGTTGTGGTTAGGGTTAGGGGTGTGTTGGGGTTAGTGTTGTGGTTAGGGGTGTGTTGGGGTTAGGGTTGTGATTAGGATTATGGCTACAGTTGGGATTAGGGTTAGGGGTGTGTTGGGGTTAGTGTTGGAGGTAGAATTGAGGGGTTACCACTGTTTAGGCACATCAGGGGTCTCCAAACGCAACATGGCGCCACCATTGATTCCAGCCAATCTCGTATTCAAAAAGTCAAATGGTGCTCCCTCACTTCCGAGCCCTGACGTGTGCCCAAACAGTGGTTTACCCCCACATATGGGGTACCAGCATACTCAGGACAAACTGCGCAACAATTACTGGGGTCCAATTTCTCCTGTTACCCTTGTGAATCTAAAAAAATGCTTGCTAAAACATAATTTTTGAGGAAAGAAAAATGATTTTTTATTTTCACGGCTCTGCGTTGTAAACGTCTGTGAAGCACTTGGGGGTTCAAAGTGCTCACCACATATCTAGATAAGTTCCTTGGGGGGTCTAGTTTCTAAAATGGGGTCACTTGTGGGGGGTTTCTACTGTTTAGGCACACCAGGGGCTCTGCAAACGCAACGTGACACCCGCAGACCATTCCATCAAAGTCTGCATTTCAAAAGTCACTACTTCCCTTCTGAGCCCCGACGTGTGCCCAAACAGTGGTTTACCCCCACATATGGGGTATCAGCGTACTCAGGAGAAACTGGACAACAACTTTTGGGGTCCAATTTCTCCTGTAACCCTTGGGAAAATAAAAAATTCTGGGCTAAATAATTATTTTTGAGGAAAGAAAACGTATTTATTATTTTCACGGCTCTGCATTATAAACTTCTATGAAGCACTTGGGGGTTCAAAGTGCTCACCACACATCTAGATAAGTTCCTTTCAGGGTCTAGTTTCCAAAATGGGGTCACTTGTGGGGGGTTTCTACTGTTTAGGCACATCAGGGGCTCTGCAAACGCAACGTGACGCCCGCAGAGCATTCCATCAAAGTCTGCATTTCAAAACGTCACTACTTCAATTCCAAGCCCCGGCATGTGCCCAAACAGTAGTTTACCCCCACATATGGGGTATCACCGTACTCAGGAGAAACTGGACAACAACTTTTGGGGTCAAATTTCTCCTGTTACCCTTGGGAAAATTAAAAAATTCTGGGCTAAATAATTATTTTTGAGGAAAGAAAACGTATTTATTATTTTCACGGCTCTGCATTATAAACTTCTATGAAGCACTTGGGGGTTCAAAGTGCTCACCACACATCTAGATAAGTTCCTTTGGGGGTCTAGTTTCCAAAATGGGGTCACTTGTGGGGGGTTTCTACTGTTAAGCCACATCAGGGGCTCTGCAAACGCAACGTGACGCCCACAGAGCATTCCATCAAAGTCTGCATTTCAAAACGTCACTACTTCACTTCCGAGCCCCGGCATGTGCCCAAACAGTGATTTACCCCCACATATGGGGTATCAGCGTACTCAGGAGAAACTGGACAACAACTTTTGGGGTCAATTTCTCCTGTTACCCTTGGGAAAATAAAAAATTGCAGGCTAAAAGATCATTTTTGAGAAAATAATTTTTTTTTTTATTTTCATGGCTCTGCGTTATAAACTTCTGTGAAGCACTTGGGGGTTCAAAGTCCTCACCACACATCTAGATTAGTTCCTTTGGGGGTCTAGTTTCTAAAATGGTGTCATTTCTGGGGGATCTCCAATGTTTAGGCACACAGGGGCTCTCCAAACGTGACATGGTGTCCGCTAATGATTGGAGCTAATTTTCCATTTAAAAAGCCAAATGGCGTGCCATCCCTTCCGAGCCCTGCCGTGCGCCCAAACAGTGGTTTACCCCCACATATGGGGTATCAGCGTACTCAGGACAAACTGGACAACAATATTTGGGGTCCAATTTCTCCTATTATCCTTGGCAAAATAGGAAATTCCAGGCTAAAAAATTATTTTTGAGGAAAGAAAAATTATTTTTTATTTTCATGGCTCTGCGTTATAAACTTCTGTGAAGCACCTGGGGGTTTAAAGTGCTTAATATGCATCTAGATAAGTTCCTTGGGGGGTCTAGTTTCCAAAATGGGGTCACTTGTGGGGGAGCTCCAATGTTTAGGCACACAGGGGCTCTCCAAACGCGACATGGTGTCCGCTAACAATTGGAGCTAATTTTCCATTCAAAAAGTCAAATGGCACGCCTTCTCTTCCGAGCCCTGCCGAGTGCCCAAACAGTGGTTTACCCCCACATATGAGGTATCGGCGTACTCGGGAGAAATTGCCCAACAAATTTTATGATCCATTTTATCCTACTGCCCATGTGAAAATGAGAAAATTGAGGCGAAAAGAATTTTTTTGTGAAAAAAAATTACTTTTTCATTTTTACAGATCAATTTGTGAAGCACCTGAGGGTTTAAAGTGCTCACTAGGCATCTAAATTAGTTCCTTGGGGGGTCTAGTTTCCAAAATGGGGTCACTTGTGGGGGAGCGCCAATGTTTAGGCACACAGGAGCTATCCAAACGCGACATGGTGTCCGCTAACGATGGAAATAATTTTTCATTCAAAAAGTCAAATGGCGCTCCTTCCCTTCCGAGCCTTACCATGTGCCCAAACAGTGGTTTACCTCCACATGTGAGGTATTGGTGTACTCAGGAGAAATTGCCCAACACATTTTAGGATCCATTTTATCCTGTTGCCCATGTGAAAATGAAAAAATTGAGGCTAAAAGAATTTTTTTGTGAAAAAAAAGTACTTTTTCATTTTTACGGATCAATTTGTGAAGCACCTGGGGGTTCAAAGTGCTCACTATGCATCTAGATAAGTTCCTTGGGGCGTCTAGTTTCCAAAATGGGGTCACTTGTGGGGGAGCTCCAATTTTTAGGCACACGGGGGCTCTCCAAACGTGACATGGTGTCCGCTAAAGAGTGGAGCCAATTTTTGATTCAAAAAGTCAAATGGCGCTCCTTCCCTTCCAAGCCCTGCCGTGCGCCAAAACAGTGGTTTACCCCCACATATGAGGTATCAGCGTACTCAGGACAAATTGGACAACAACGTTCGTGGTTCAGTTTCTCCTTTTACCATTGGGAAAATAAAAAAATTGTTGCTAAAAGATAATTTTTGTGACTAAAAAGTTAAATGTTCATTTTTTCCTTCCATGTTGCTTCTGCTGCTGTGAAGCACCTGAAGGGTTAATAAACTTCTTGAATGTGGTTTTGAGTACCTTGAGGGGTGCAGTTTTTAGAATGGTGTCACTTTTGGGTATTTTCAGCCATATAGACCCCTCAAACTGACTTCAAATGTGAGGTGGTCCCTAAAAAAAATGGTTTTGTAAATTTCGTTGTAAAAATGACAAATCGCTGGTCGAATTTTAACCCTTATAACTTCCTAACAAAAAAAAATTTTGTTTCCAAAATTGTGCTGATGTAAAGTAAACATGTGGGAAATGTTATTTATTAACTATTTTGTGTCACATATCTCTCTGGTTTAACAGAATAAAAATTCAAAATGTGAAAATTGCGAAATTTTCAAAATTTTCGCCAAATTTCCGTGTTTATCACAAATAAATGCAGAATTTATTGACCTAAATTTACCACTAACATGAAGCCCAATATGTCACGAAAAAACAATCTCAGAACCGCTAGGATCCGTTGAAGCGTTCCTGAGTTATTACCTCATAAAGGGACACTGGTCAGAATTGCAAAAAACGGCAAGGTCTTTAAGGTCAAAATAGGCTGGGTCTTGAAGGGGTTAAACCAAATGTCAAACCAAACTCGCAAGTTTACAGTTCCATGAAAAAAATCAGACAGCACTGGAATACCACCTGTATGCTTTCCGTTTTTCATGGACTGTTAAATAGGAAAAGCTTGAGAAATCTCCATGAGATTTTTTTCCAAAACCTAATGAAACTCTGATGGTAAAAATTGACACGCTGACGAAACTCTGATGAGTCTGATGAAAAAACTTTGATGAAACTCAGACAGTTGTTTGCAAACGAGAAAAATCCCTGACTTCTGAATGAGCACTTTTTATGTAGACACATGGCAAGTGTTAGCAGACGTGCATCCATTCATATGTATGGTGCTGATTATTTCATTTTTTTATAGATAGATTGATAAAAGAGACAGCAGTGTAACTACAGTGGTCGCGTTAGTTGTGACAGGCCCCCTCACTACTGCTATCATTCTTCAATGTAGGATGACTGCACTGCTTAAAAGCTTACAACTTTCAGGGAAACTTTAGCTTCTAGAGGTCTCTCCTTAAACCCTTCACAACCTTGGACATATCTATACATACAGCTTGGTAGGTACTTACCGACCTTGTATGTCCAGGCAGCTCCTGTGTGCTCATGATTACTGCTGGGTGTTTAGCTGACATGACAGCTGATACCCGACATTCACTGCCAGGAGCGGTACCTGCACCACTCTTAGCAGTTTAACCCTCTGAATGCTGCTATCGATATCAATCGCAGCATTTAAAAGGCAGACAGAGGGATGGGGCTTCCTCTGCCCTCCAATCGGTGCCCCCAAGATGTTATCGCGGGGCTCGATCATTGCCATGGTGGCTCGACATCGTCATGTCGAGATCCCGGTTACCAGACTCTAGCAAGCTTGTTATAATAATTGTTATAATATTTGGCATTGCTGCATTCAGAATGATCCAATCTATAAAACTGTCCCACTAATTAACCCTTTCAGTGAACATCATAAAAAAAATTAAAATGAAGCAAAAAACTATGCTTGTTCACCATACAGCCGAACAAAAAGTGGAATCAAAAAGACGCGATCAAAAAGTTGAATGGAAATAAACATTGTATAACTGTAAAACTTCATTTTGTCCCACGGAAAACAAGCCGCCACGTAGCTCCATCAAGGGAAAAATAAAAAAAATTATAGCTCTCAGAATAAAGCAATGCAATAGTAATTATTTTTTTCTCTAAAAATAATTTTTGTGTAAAAGTGTCAGCACATAAAAAATTAAATGTGGTATTGCTGCAATCGTAGTGACACGAAGAATAAAGCTGTCTTACCAATTTTACCAAATGGTGAAATGGTATTTAAAACAGAACACATTTGAATTACTGGTTTTTGTTAATTCTGCCTCCCAAAAATCAGAATAGAAAGCGATCAAAAAATGTCACCTTACTGGTAGTACAAAGTCTCTAGAAAAGCACTTTGGATCCTCGCCCCAAAAAAGAAATTCAGCGAATTCTACACTCCCAAATCCAAATACCCCCTCCCTTCTGAGCTACACAATGTGTCTAAACCATATTTACCATACATGTTTAGCATTTCGGTAGCAATGAGAGCTCTCCTAATTTACAGGTGCGTGTCTCCAGAAGCACAAGCTGGGCCTAATGTGCTTGACACTACAACATACTGGCCTCTACAATGTGCGGGCGCTACAATTGCATATTTGCAATTTTCACTCAGCAACATCCATTGCTGCTTGTTTTTTGAAAACACCCATGGAGTCAAACATCATAACTACACTTGTAAATAAATTCCCAAAGGGTAATAATTTCCAAAATGGGGTCATTTGAGGGGGGGCATTCTGCTTTTCTAGCAGTTAGGCGCTCTGTGTATGGAGTCTGCAAACTATTCTAGGAAAATCTGCGCTCTAGGAGGCAAATAGTCTCGCCATGTGGTTAAACAGTACTGTACAGCCACATATGGGGTATTTACATGTTCAGAAGAATTTATGGGACACATTTTGTTGCCATTTTTATGCTTTTACCCTTGTGAAAATGTAAAATCTGGAGCTAAAACAATTTTTTTTGTGTGGCAATTATGGCACTCCTTCCCTTCTGAGTTATGCACTGTGCCTCAAAAGTAGTTCCCTATTAAATGTAGGGTATTGGTATACTCAGGAGAAATTGCACAACAAACTGAGAGGTCATTTTTTCCTATTAGCCCTTATAAAAATTAAAAATTTAGGACTAAAACAACATTTTATCAATAAAAATGTAATTATTAATTAATAATGTGACACACATGTGGTGTCAACATGCTCACTGCACCCCTAGATGAGTTAATTAAGAGGTGTAGTTTGTAAAATTATGTTACTTATGGGGGAGTCTGCACTTCAGGCACCTCACCGGCTCTGACAATGTGACATGACACCTGCAAACCAATCCAGCAAAATATGAACTCCAGTATGGCACATGTTTCCTTTTAGGAGCATCGGTGTACTTGCATTGGTGAAATTGCACAACAAATTGTATGGTGCACTAAAAAATGGGGCTAAAAGAACAATCTTGTGAGAAAAATTAGATTTCTTTATTCACAGCTCAATCTTAAAAACTTCTGTGAAGCAACTGGGAGTTCAAGGAGCTCACCACACATCTAGATACATTCCCTGAAGGGTCTAGTTTCCAAAATGGCATAACTTGTGGGGATTTCCACTGTTTAGAAACATAAGAGGCTCTCCAAACGTGACATGGTGTCCGCTAATGATTCCAGAAAATTTTGCATTCAAAAAGTCAAATGGTGCTGTTTCCCTTCTGAGCCCTGACATGCCCCCAAAGAGTAGTTTTCCCCCACATATGGAGGAATCGGTGCATTATGAAGAAATTGCACAACAAATTGTATCATTCAACTTCTCCTGCTACCCTTGTTAAAAGAAATTGGGAGCTAAAACATTTTTGTGGGAAAAATTAGATTTTTTATTTTCACAGCCCACTGTTACAAATGTCTGTGAAACACAGGGGAGCTCAATCTAGATACATTTCTTGGGGGAGCTAGTTTCCAAAATGGGGTAACTTGTGGGGGTTTCCACTGTTTAGGCACATCAGGGGATCTACACATGTGACATATTGTTCGCTATTGATGCCAGAAAATTTTGCGTCAAAAAGGTGCTCCTCTTCTGAGTCCTGCTCAAACAGTAGTTTTTCCCCACAGCTCAGGATCAATTACACAACAAATTTTGGGGTCAATTTTTTCCTGATACCCTTGTGAAAATAAAAAAAATTTGGTCTTTACTATATTTTGTAAAAAAGTGAAATGTGTATTTTTTCCTTCCACATTTTATTAATTCCTGTCAAGCTCCTGAATAGTTAATAAACTTGTTGAATGTAGTTTTGAGTACATTAAGGGTGCATTTTTTTTTTTAGAATAGTGTTAATTTTGGTCATTCTATGTCATATAGGCCCCTTGAGGTCACTTCAAATGTAATGTGGTCTTTAAAAAAATGGTTTTGCAAATTTTTTTGGAAAAATGAGCAATTGGTGGTCAACCTTTAACCCTTTCAACTTCCTAACAAAAAAATTTTTGTTTAAAAAATTGTACTGCTGTAAGTAGACATGTGGGAAATGTTATTCAGTAATTATTTTGTGTGACATAACTCTCTGATTTAGGGGCACAAAAATTAAACATTTGAAAATTTCCTCCAAATTTCCATATTTTATCAAATAAACGCAAGTCATATTTTAGGATCATCATGAAGTACAATATGTCAGGAAAAAAAAATACCGCACAAAGTGACACTGTTTAGAATTGTAAAATTTTGCCCAGTCATGAAGGTGGAAACAGACTTGAGGTTGAAGAGTTTAAAGTGAAACTGTCATTAGATTCACAATACACTCTGCATATGTTATGGAATAGATCGCTTAAACCTGACAAGATAGATGTACTTCCTTTGATAATCCAAGTCAGAATGATTATATATTCCTTTTTGAAAGAATAAACTCAATCTCGGTCTACATAGATTGACTGACATCTCCTCAGTATCACTCCTCCTGCTGTTGAAATCTCACACTGTGCAATATAAGCTGCCGTGACCCTGGATGGGTGGAAATTGAATACACCTGGATTCATTAGCCTAATTACATCTTAATTAAATATTGTAAGATATGTATCATCGCGGTTAGTAGCTTTGGTGATGTAAGCTCGGAAAGCATGTTCCAGCACATATAGTGCTGAAAGAGGTGTTAGGCCATTCCAGGGCTGGGTTTTATGAGCAGTCAAAAGAGATGGGTGGGAATGACTGCTCACTTATCCTCACCCCAGGGGTGTGGTTTGGTAGCTAAAATGTAGACAGAGTGTCTCATTCCGTGTCTGGGTCGAGAGATGTGTGGATCTCCTGTGTGTTGGTTTGTGCTAAGGCCTCAAGAACCGGACACTAACCTGAGTAGGCAGACCCACAATATTGTATGGACTTTTTACTTTGTGCTTTCACTTTGTGCTGGAAAAGGCTGTTCTTTTGTTGTTTATGCAGTCTTAATAAACCTGACTGGACATTTTTCATGAAACTGCTTCCCGTGCCTACTTCAAACCACTTTCTGTGTGAGAAAGAAAACATGGATAAATAGCCTGGGTAACGCAGGGGGCATGGAGAGCAGTCTGTGTGATAAAAAAAGCACGGGGAAACAGCCTGGGTAACACAGGGGGCATGGAGAGCAATCTCTGTGAGAAAGAAAGCATGGGGAAACAGCCTGGGTAACACAGGGGGCATGGTGAGCAATCTCTGTGAGAACGAAAGCATGGGGAAACAGCCTGGGTAACACAGGGGGCATGGTGAGCAATCTGTGTGAGAAAGAAAGCATGATAAACAGTCTGTGTAACAAAGAGAGAATGGGGAGCAGTCTGTGTGAGAGAGAATGAGAAGCCACCTGTGTAAGGGCCAGATAAAATGCTCCACACAAAATATGCCCCATATAATGCTCAATTACGTTCATGATGGGCCCCATAAGATGCTCCATACAAAAAATATGCCCCATATAATGCTGCACAAAGGTTAATAATGGCCCTATAAGATGCTCCATATTAAAATATGCCCCATATAATGCTGCATAAAAGGTTAGTGAGGGCCCCAAAAAATGCTCCATAGAATAATATGCCTCATATAATGCTCCATAAAGGTTGATGGCCCCATAAGATGCTCTATAGAATAATATGCCCCATATGCTGCTCCATAAAGGTTGATGGCCCCATAAGATGCTCCATAGAATAATATGCCCCATATGCTGCTCCATAAAGGTTGATGGCCCCATAAGATGCTCCATAGAATAATATGCCCCATATACTGCTCCATAAAGGTTGATGGCCCGATAAGATGCTCCATAAAATAATATGCCCCATTTGCTGCTGCGATAAAAAAAAAAAGACATGCTCACCTCTCGTTGCTGGGAGCCAGGTGCCGGTGTCCTGAGCAGGCGGGGACACCAGGCACGCTATGGGGGCCAGGTGTCAGTGTTGCCGCTGGCTCAGGCCCCCGGCACTTGCAATATTCACCTGCCTCTGTTCCACCGCCGCTGTGTCTTTCGGGTCTCTGCAGTGACTGTTCAGGCAGAGGGTGCGCACAAAACATGTCATCGCGCCCTCTTACCTGAATGTCACAGCCAGAGGACGTGGAAGACACAGCCCAGTGGTGGAACGGGGACAGGTGAATATCGCATGGCTCACCCTTCCCTGTTATGACCTGGTGGTTAGGAGCACCCGGAATGACCTGATAGTTAAACCTCATACAGGACGAGCTCTGGGATGTGGGAGCTCTGCTGACCGCAAGCCCTAATCCTATCACACACACTAGAAATAGCCGTGGAGCGCTCCTGACCAGACCTAGGCGCCTCGTCACAGCCTAAGAACTATCTAGCCATAGAGATAGAAAATAAAGCCTACCTTGCCTCAGAGAAATTCCCCAAAGGCAAAGGAAGCCCCCCACATATATTGACTGTGAGTAAAGATGAAAGTCACAAACGCAGAAATGAAACAGGTTTCAGCAAAGGGAGGCCAGACTTACTAAATAGACAGAGGACAGGAAAGGTAACTTTGCGATCAGCACAAAAACCTACAAAAGACCACGCAGAGTGGGCAAAAAGGACCTCCGCACCGACTCACGGTGCAGAGGGGCCACTCTGCATCCCAGAGCTTCCAGCTAGCAAGACAAAATCATGATAACCAGCTGGACAAGAAAACAGTGAACAAATAATGACTATCAGGAACTTAGCTTCTGCAGGAGAAGGCAGGTCACCAGAGAGATCCAGGAGCGAACTGAACAAATGCAAAAACATTGACAGCTGGCATGGAGTAACGATCTGAGAGGAGTTAAATAGAGCAGCCAACCAAAGGATAAACCACGTCACCTGTGTAAGGAACCTCAGAAGCAGCAGCTTCACTCATAGCCACCAGAGGGAGCCCATAGACAGAACTCACCGAAGTACCATTCACGACCACAGGAGGGAGTTCGACAACAGAATTCACAACACTTCCCCATAGTAGTCAACCACTCCTGGTGTGGTCTCTGCAAGTTCTTGCTTCTCTGATGGTCTCTGCGGCGCCAGCAGCAAGTTCCTCTGTTCAGCCGTCACGTGTTACTGCTCATTAAAGTAATGAATATGCCCTCCATGCCTATGGGAGTGGAGGCGTGTCCATATTCATTACTATAATGAGTGGTACCACGTGACCGCTGAACATAGGAAGAGCTGCAGGTGCCAGAGACCATCTGAGAAGCAGGGAAGTGCAGTGACAGCCACAACTCCTACCACTTCCCTTCCCCCGCCAACCCCCTGGGACAATGACTCGAGTATAAGCTGAGAGGGGCTTTTCAGCCTAAAAAACTGGGCTGAAAATCTCAGCTTATACTCGAGTATATACGGTATATATATCCAAATCTTGCACCGGGGTTCATCAGACTCTAATTGTGCCACTGTGTTTCGGACTACATTGTTAGTGATTCATCATTTGTCCACCGTTGAGGAAAATGTTTCTTTTTTTTTTTTTTTACTCAAATACATGTATTTGTGGGTGAAAATTATTTTTGCAATTAGATTTCATGAAAAATGTAGCACCATTTGCTTCTATAGCCTTTTTTTGTCACTATTACTGACTGCAGAATGGGTAACTGACAATTCATCACACACAACCCTCTATGACAAATCAACATGAGTCCAAAAAGTACTTAAGGGCACTTCATCAAAATGCAACGATCAAATCCCACATAATTTGGTGTTAGGGACAAAGAAGATATCCCACATAATATAAAATCAATAATTTTTATTCAAACCAATTAAGGACAATAAACAGTAAAAAAGCAAAATTCTGTCTAGGGCATGCCAGAAAAATGCAATAGAAAAGTTCCCCACACTTAATCACTAGTCTAATGCAAAAATTGCCTTATTATCAACCAATACATAATATGTTATAATTATATTAACACTTTTTTTTTAGCAATAATAGCCATTCAAACAACATATTCCACACCTTTTTATTTCAACAAGACTCAATATGTCCAAAGCCATGTTATATTAACATCAGTAATCCTGTGTTATGTTTAACAAACAGGGAAAGGAGACCTGTCTTTATAAATCACTGCATGGTTTCCACATTATATACATGCCAACACCCTTCCCTGGTATCTGGTGGTTAGGGTGGTATAATAGAAAGTAAAGGTTGATAGTTACCTAATATGTGGTTTGTTCTGGCGTCCCCTCACCCCGACATGCGTTTAGCCGCCTACTTCTTCCGGGGGCGTGTCAAGGTGAGGGGCAGTCATGTATTTATATGAGCGCCAGCCTATCAGTGGTGTTTGGTGCCTGTTAAGTGATATAGCGCATTGCGCGTCCTCCCCGCCCCTTCCATCCTCTCTCCCAGCAACGCTCAACGACACGCACGCTTATCTGCATGTCATTCTGTAGGGGAGTTTTAACTCTTTTATCTTTCTTTTTCTGAGCTCTTATCAGCTGATTTATGAGTATGCATGGAAACAAAGAGCCTGCAAAAGACAAATGATGCAAATTTGTTAATGAAACACAATTACAGAAATATTTTTTAGCCCCAATACATGCATTTAATAAAGGTAAAATAGGAAAAAAAAATTGTCCCCAAAGCTGGACAACCTTGTTAAGCATAGTGGTTCATCACATTTTCTTTACTTCGATTTCTATAGAAAATTCTGAGTTGTTGTGCCAATTGACACTAAGCACTGCTACATTTGTAGCTTTCTGCTCACACATGAACTTCCAGCAGTCCTACCACTTCTTTTAATGGTATGATACTTCATTTAACATCTGGTGATAAATGCGTGCAAACTGCCTCAGTGCGTGGACTCATTTCAAACTAAGTGTTAAATGATCCAAGACTTGACAGTTTCTATGAACTTGTTGACACAGAAACATTCATTTGTCAGTTTTATTAAACTGCTGCAATCTTGAGAAACTCACTGCAACAAATGTCTCATAATGCGACTTACAAATTTTGCATTGCCAGACTAAATGATTAGTCCCACATTTGTCTAGAAGATGGCGATGTCCTCATAAAGTGGGGAAAAATAAGTATTTCATACACTGCCGATTTTGTAAATTTTCCCACTTACAAAGAATGGAGAGGTCTGTAATTTTTATCGTAGATACACTTCAACTGTGAGAGACAGAATCGAAAAATCTTCTGACATACGGCATGGTAAGGTCCGATGGACTTCTTTTTCTTTTCTCAATCCCTGCAGATGTTGTCCTCACAGCTTGATTGATGTGGATGATGTGTCCTACGTCACACACAGATCACTGCAAATCTAGCACCTGCACAGTTGAACTTTGCTCCACTCTAAGGCTATGGTCACACTATCAGTATTTGGTCAGTATTTCACATCAGTATTTGTTAGTCAAAACCAGGAGTGGGTCAAAAATACAGAAGTGGTGAGTTCTATTATAGCTTTCCCCTCTGTTTGTTCCACTCCTGGTTTTGGCTTACAAATACTGATGTAAAATACTGACCAAATACTCAATGTGTGACCGTAGCCTAAGAAGGACAGAAAATCCAATAGTATGCGTATGCCGGCACTGACTTCACTTTGAGGTTAATAGGTGCCAGCGTATTATAGGACTTTGCTCTACCCTAGTAGGGCAGGACATAGAGCCCCTGCGCAGATACAAGATGTGCAACAATCTGTGGGTGATGTTGGATGCGTCAGCCACATTAATCATGTTAGGAGAATGGCAGCTGCAGCGATTGAGGAGATGCTGAGCACAAAACATAGACGCTCATTGGACTGGACCATATGCCAGAAGTATAAAAGTTATTATTTGACATATCCAGGGGGAGTTGAGGGCTTAGATACAGGTTGATGGTCTGCAGTAATAGAGCAGTTAAAAGTGGTTGTTTTAATTTATAAACCTGGTAACAGGTTCCCTTTAACAAGTCAGTATCCTCTAGCAGTGGCATAACTTGAAGCTCGTGGGCCCCAATGTAAAATCTCCAATAGGTCCCCCAATTATCGCATATCTTTAATAGTAATGTTCTTTCCAATAGGCCAAAGTGACCTTTTGGACCTTCTTAGGCTCCAGGTCCTGGGTGCAATTGCAACCCCCGCAACTAGAATTAGTTACACCCCTGTCCTTTAGGGCAGGGGTCCCCAACTCCAGTCCTCAAGGCCCACCAACATGTCATGTTTTCAGGATTTCCTTAGTCTTGCCCAGGTAATAATTGCATCACCTGTGCAATGCAAAGGAAATCCTGAAAACATGACCTGTTGGTGGGCCTTGAGGACTGGAGTTGGGGATCCCTGCTTTAGGGATGGCAAAGTTTTCTGCTTCCTACTCTCCAAGACACTATGCTGCAGGGCTGTTTCAATGCCCAGCTCTCACTTGTTGCTCCAAGGGATCTCTACTCTCTATTCAGTACAGGAAAATCTCTTTCTGTTTAGGAGAGAAAGAAGGAAAATACAATAATGAAGTATTATACCAAAATTCAAACTTCCCAATGTCTGGAGGACAATTAAATAATTTTCTTGATCTTTAATACGTATGTAATGTCTAGGACCCAAAGTCAAAAACATATGCCAAGTAAGACATATACTTTTGCAGAGCCTCCACCAGCTTCTCTAATGCTCCTGTGCTCATCCTTATTTCCAGTATGCATACACACACGTATGTGTGTAAATAAATACAGTGGGGCAAAAAAGTATTTAGTCAGTCAGCAATAGTGCAAGTTCCACCACTTAAAAAGATGAGAGGCGTCTGTAATTTACATCATAGGTAGACCTCAACTATGGGAGACAAACTGAGAAAAAAAATCCAGAAAATCACATTGTCTGTTTTTTTAACATTTTATTTGCATATTATGGTGGAAAATAAGTATTTGGTCAGAAACAAACAATCAAGATTTCAGGCTCTCACAGACCTGTAACTTCTTCTTTAAGAGTCTCCTCTTTCCTCCACTCATTACCTGTAGTAATGGCACCTGTTTAAACTTGTTATCAGTATAAAAAGACACCTGTGCACACCCTCAAACAGTCTGACTCCAAACTCCACTATGGTGAAGACCAAGGAGCTGTCAAAGGACACCAGAAACAAAATTGTGGCCCTGCACCAGGCTGGGAAGACTGAATCTGCAATAGCCAACCAGCTTGGAGTGAAGAAATCAACAGTGGGAGCAATAATTAGAAAATGGAAGACATACAAGACCACTGATAATCTCCCTCGATCTGGGGCTCCACGCAAAATCCCACCCCGTGGGGTCAGAATGATCACAAGAACGGTGAGCAAAAATCCCAGAACCACGCGGGGGGACCTAGTGAATGAACTGCAGAGAGCTGGGACCAATGTAACAAGGCCTACCATAAGTAACACACTACGCCACCATGGACTCAGATCCCGCAGTGCCAGACGTGTCCCACTGCTTAAGCCAGTACATGTCCGGGCCCGTCTGAAGTTTGCTAGAGAGCATTTGGATGATCCAGAGGAGTTTTGTGAGAATGTCCTATGGTCTGATGAAACCAAACTGGAACTGTTTGGTAGAAACACAACTTGTCGTGTTTGGAGGAAAAAGAATACTGAGTTGCATCCATCAAACACCATACCTACTGTAAAGCATGGTGGTGGAAACATCATGCTTTGGGGCTGTTTCTCTGCAAAGGGGCCAAGACGACTGATCCGGGTACATGAAAGAATGAATGAGGCCATGTATCGTGAGATTTTGAGTGCAAACCTCCTTCCATCAGCAAGGGCATTGAAGATGAAACGTGGCTGGGTCTTTCAACATGACAATGATCCAAAGCACACCGCCAGGGCAACTAAGGAGTGGCTTCGTAAGAAGCAATTCAAGGTCCTGGAGTGGCCTAGCCAGTCTCCAGATCTCAACCCTATAGAAAACCTTTGGAGGGAGTTGAAAGTCCGTGTTGCCAAGCGAAAAGCCAAAAACATCACTGCTCTAGAGGAGATCTGCATGGAGGAATGGGCCAACATACCAACAACAGTGTGTGGCAACCTTGTGAAGACTTACAGAAAACGTTTGACCTCTGTCATTGCCAACAAAGGATATATTACAAAGTATTGAGATAAAATTTTGTTTCTGACCAAATACTTATTTTCCACCATAATATGCAAATAAAATGTTAAAAAAACAGACAATGTGATTTTCTGGATTTTTTATTTCTCAGTTTATCTACCATAGTTGAGGTCTACCTATGATGTAAATTACAGACACCTCTCATCTTTTTAAGTGGTGGAACTTGCACTATTGCTGACTGACTAAATACTTTTTTGCCCCACTGTATATACATAAAGATATATGCAAATGCCCAATACATAAAAGCCCATGTCTTCACGTATTGTTAATGGTCAATGTACACCACAGATCATGGACAAAATGCACAACTATTACCAAAAATGCAGATGGAGGTTACGCTGAGGGCATTAATTGAGGATGCCTCTACTGTATTTCCTTCATCATGTGAAATATACTTCAATGCTTCATCTATTCTCAGCACTTTCCTGAGCCTGGAGCTTTGCCACTAGTGTCTCTTGTGTATACGACATGTCACTGGGTCTAAAATGAATGGATAAAATAAATATTCTATTATTGAGGGAGCAATGCATGTCCTCTGGCTAGTAATGAGTTAAGTGCTTCTCTAAAATACTGATTATATACATAAAATATATATTCCCAATGGTATAACCACTGCTAGGTAATGTGCAGCGTTCCTGCCTCCTCAGACCGTGGGAATGGGTAATGATGGAAGGTCCACTGTGTCTCAGAGGAGTCCGGGTGGGTAAAATGTCTCTTATTTTCCATTGTGGCCATAGCTGATTTTCAGAGTTGACAGGTTCAGTACGTGGCAGAAATCTCTCGAGTGCTTAGTATGCAGCACATGTGGGATTTCTGAACAGAGGTCCCGCTTCCAGCAAGAGCACAATAAATGGCTTAGATAACTTATGTAGCACGTGCTTAGAGGGGTTCTGTCAGCAGCTCCCCTACTGTTTTCCATTGCTTTTATATATGTCAGTACCTTGAGCCTATTACTTTCTCCTGGGCACGAGACTACGTTTCCTGCAGACACAAGACAATAAATACACGCTGCCTGCACGATCACAAATGTAACCAAATAAAGTAAACAAATCAACAAATAAAGCAAATAAATAAAACATAAATTAAGGGAATGCATAAAATACTGTAAGGAATCTCTAATGGACCCTGTTAAGAAACACATCCAAGCACAAAATTCTGGGGGCAAAACAGGGTACAAGGGCGAAATGTACACGGGGCGAACTGCTGGGGGTGAAACATCCAAATCCCTTAGAAAACACACGTACTTGTGTCTATCTTCTTAATCTACACAGCATGTTACTAAAGCAGCAGTTTGAGCTCCAGAGCTGCAATCGTAGGCAGGCATTTAGGCGACTTTTGGATGACTGTATTTTGTCAGGCACCAGATGTTGCAATGCACAATACACACGGTGCTGCTTCTTTTTTCTCCCTTCTCCCTTCTTTGACGTGTGTGATTGCTTGCATATGGCTTTCTTCACACACACTTTTTAAAAAAAAATTATCTTGTTTGTAAGGCCGGCGTCACACTAGGCGTACGAAAATACGGTCCTCTATGTTAGGAGTCGAGTTTCCTCTGCTGCACAGGGGGAATCTCGATCTGTCTCCGCTGCGGTCTCCCATTCTCCTCCAGCCGAAATGGAGCCTGCTCAGCAGGGACGTCGATCCCAGCGTCTCGCTCAGTCTGACTCTGTGAGAAGAGTTACTGCTGCTTCTCCAGCTTCTGCCTTTAAAGCCAATACTGGTCAGCAGCGAGTGGACTTCTCTGGGACTAAGTCCTTGTCTGCGCACACTGAGCATGCCCAGGGCAAGATCTCCCGTTGGAGATCGAGGGTCATGTGCTCAGACACTGCAGCGCATTCTATTGGTCCTCTTGGCAGGTCTTGGAAGGGCAAAGTTTCTGTGGCCGCTTCCTGTCCTGCAGCTATATAAACTGCGCATGACCGCACGGCCATGCGCTAGTGTACAACTTTATACGTGTATTTGTTGTGAGTGCAAGTCGTCCTTTAAATACCCCTACCCTACTGTATGATTGTTCGCGTATGGTGTATGGCTGCTATCTAGCGCCTGACTTAACACTCAACGTGTCACACACGTGTCAGCGTCCTCTGCTGTGACCGCCAGTGCGGCGCCACGCGCCTGTGTGCGCTTCCTGACCCATGTCTGGGTACTTAGTGGTGCCTGCCAGCACGGCACAGTTTTCACTTCGGTGCCTCTATTGTATATACTTTTCACACCCAGTTGTGGTGTAGTGCCAGCAAGGGTCTAATCGGACTACTATCCCTGTTGGGGTCTAGTTCGCTGACCACTTGCTCGCGCTCTATGTGCGGTACCGCGATCCTGTGACGCAACAGGATCGCTTTCTTCACGCTGGGTGAGGTTTAACCCACGCGTGTATACTTATGAGTACCGCCATATCGTCTGTCATGTCCTAGCAGCAGGTTTCACCTGCACGGTGGACCCCGGACGGCGAACGCATCCATTACATCTCTCTTGGTGCGTTCCGCCAGTCCTAACATTACACTAGCGCCAGGGTCTGGCTAGTGATGACAGACATACAGCAATCTCTGCGGCAAATCCAGCAGCTGGAGGGTAGGTTGGCGGCTCTCGAGAGCGCGACCTCAGCTGTGGATGTTACTGCAGTAGCTGTACAGGCTGCCAGCGTGGCTGCAGCTACTATGTCCATTGCCACCCCTGTTCCGACATTATCTCACCTCCCGCTGCCAGAAAAATTTTCTGGTGATAGCAAGTTTTGTAGGGGATTTGTGAGTCAGTGCTCTATTCATCTCGAGCTCCTGGCTACACGTTTTCCCACAGAGCGGGCTAAGGTGGGATTTATTTTGTCTCTATTGTCGGACAGGGCGTTGGAATGGGCTACGCCGCTGTGGGAGCGTGGCGATCATGTGGTGCAGAGTGCTCCGCTGTTTCTGAGCGCTCTGAAACAGGTCTTTTTAGGACCTCAAGTCACCCATGATACTGCGCTCCAATTGCTGGCATTAACTCAGGGTGAGTCCTTGGTCAGTCATTTTGCCGTCCAATTCCGCACCTTAGCATCTGAGCTGGATTGGTCGGATAAAGCTCTTATCCCCATATTTTGGAGGGGCTTGGCTGACCACGTAAAGGACGCTCTGGTCACTAGGGAGATTCCTGCCACACTGGAGGAGTTAATAACTGTCTCCACTCGAATTGACCTCCGTTTTAACGAGCGGAGGTTAGAGCGAGCCCAGTGTAGGCAGAGGTTTCGGCTGGCTCCTACTTTTGCCAAACCTCTTGAATTTCCAGTCCTGGTTCCTGAGTCACATGAGGCCAGGGAGGTGTCACAAGCAGGATCTAAGTCCCGGACCGCTTGTGCACTCAGGGTCTGTCATGTTTGCCAGCAGTCAGGACATCTAGCCACCAGATGTCCTCAGCGGTCGAGGAAACGTCAGCGTCTAGTGGTAGTTGGTGGAGGTACACTAGACACGGCGACGTTTGCCTCTAAGTTGTCCTTTAAGGGGACAATTACTATTGGCTCATTTTCCCACTCGGTAGAGCTCTGCGTGGATTCTGGGGCGGAGGGCAACTTTATGTCTTCTGCCTTCGCCCAACGTCACGCAATACCCTTGGTTATGCTTGCTCAACCAGTAACGGTGCGAGTGGTGAATGGGTCGACATTGCCCTCACAGATAACACACCAGACCATCCCTTTTACTCTGTCCATGTCGCCATCTCATCAGGAGATAATTTCTCTGCTCGTCATTCCGGAAGGAATTGATGAGATCCTGTTGGGAATACCTTGGCTACGGTACCACTCTCCTCATATCGAGTGGTCCTCAGGCAGAATTCTGGGTTGGGGTGAATCTTGTGGGGGTAGGTGTCAGAGGGAGTGCGTTCAGGTTGCTACTACTGAGGTATCCGCAGATCTATCCTCTCTCCCCAAGCAGTATTGGTCATATGCAGACGTATTCTCCAAAAAGGCGGCGGAGACCCTTCCGCCCCATCGCCCCTATGACTGTCCTATTGACCTCTTGCCTGGTGCTGAGCCTCCCCGGGGTCGAGTCTATCCGCTATCTCTCCCGGAGACGAGGCAATGTCACAGTACATACAGGAAAATCTGGCAAGAGGGTTCATCAGGAAGTCAGTGTCACCTGCTGGGGCAGGATTCTTCTTCGTGCAGAAGAAGAGTGGGGAATTGCGTCCATGCATAGACTACAGGGGTCTTAACGCCATCACCGTTAAGAATAAATACCCTTTGCCTTTGATATCTGAACTGTTCGATAGGCTTCGGGGAGCAAGGGTATTTACTAAATTAGATCTGCGGGGTGCTTACAACCTGATTCGCATCCGTGAGGGGGACGAATGGAAGACGGCTTTTAACACCAGGGATGGGCACTATGAATATCTGGTGATGCCCTTTGGGCTCTGTAATGCCCCAGCCGTTTTCCAAGACTTTGTGAACGATATCTTCCGGGATATGCTTTCCACCTTGGTCGTAGTCTATCTGGATGATATTCTCATCTACTCTCCAGATATTGACTCCCACCGGAGAGATGTTTGCAAAGTCTTCGACCTCCTACGGGCAAACTCCCTCTATGCCAAGTTGGAGAAGTGCATGTTTGAGCAGGAGTCCTTACCTTTCCTAGGCTACATCATCTCAGCCCAGGGATTGGCTATGGATCCTGCCAAACTACAGGCTGTGATGGACTGGCAGGAACCTCATTCTCTTAAAGCGGTGCAGCGCTTTATGGGGTTCATCAATTATTATCGCCAGTTCATCCCGCATTTCTCAACTTTGGTAGCTCCCTTGGTTGCCCTCACCAAGAAGGGGGCAAATCATAAATTGTGGTCTGAGGAGGTCTCCAAGGCCTTTATCTCTATAAAGTCCCACTTCGCTAGCGCTCCCATACTTCATCGCCCCGATGTTGATAAGCCATTTATCATGGAGGTGGATGCCTCTTCTGTTGGTGCTGGAGCAGTCCTCTTCCAAAAGGATGCTCAAGGTCGGAAGCATCCTTGCTTCTTTTTCTCCAAGACCTTCGCACCAGCAGAGAGGAATTATTCCATCGGGGACAGGGAGTTGCTAGCCATGAAGTTGGCTTTCTCGGAGTGGAGACATCTCTTGGAGGGAGCACGTTTTCCCTTCCAAGTCTTCACAGATCACAAAAATTTGGTGTATCTGCAGACAGCTCAGCGGTTGAATTCTCGCCAGGCCAGATGGTCCTTGTTCTTCTCCCGGTTTCATTTCACCCTCCATTTCCTTTCTGGGGAGAAGAACATTCGGGCCGATGCTCTCTCTCGCTCCGTTGTGTCATCTGCGGAGGAGGAGGAGGAGCCTCGGCTTATTGTCCCCACCGAGAGTTTGAGAACCGTGGCCCCGGTTTCACTGGAGTCTGTGCCCCCGGGCAAGACTTTTGTTCCATCTAGTTTGCGGCCGGAGGTTCTCTCTTGGGCGCACTCGTCCAGGGTGGGTGGACATTTTGGTACTAAAAGGACATCTGAGTTACTGGCGAGGACATACTGGTGGCCGCATATGGCTCGTGATGTCGCGGAGTACGTTCGGGCGTGTGTCTCTTGCGCCAGGAACAAGACTCCTCGGCAACGGCCAGCTGGTTTGCTTTACCCTCTGCCCGTGGCTGACAGGCCCTGGGAGATGGTCGGGATGGACTTTGTGGTGGGCTTACCCAAGTCTCGTAATTGCACCATTATCTGGGTGATCACCGACCATTTCTCCAAAATGGTGCATTTGGTGCCTCTTCCACGGCTACCATCTGCACGGGCGTTGGCTGTCTTGTTTATCAAGCATATCTTTCGCTTACACGGTATGCCAGACAAAATTGTTAGTGACCGGGGTCCCCAGTTTGCGTCTCGATTCTGGAGGGAGCTATGTCGTTTACTCAGTATTGAGTTAAATCTCTCTTCGGCATATCATCCCGAGACGAATGGGTTGGTAGAAAGGGCCAACCAGACCTTGGTCACATATCTGCGACATTTTGTTTCTGCCAGACAGGATGACTGGGCATCCTTGCTACCGTGGGCAGAGTTTGCACTTAACAATGCCGTAGCCGACTCCACCGGTCAGACTCCATTCCTCTTAAATTACGGCCAGCCTCCGCGTGTTCCAGTGCCCATGCCTGTGTCTTCCGCTGATCCCAGGGTGGCAGACTGGGCTGTGGAGGCACGGGACATTTGGGATCGCACGCAGGATGCCATTCGGGCCTCCAAGGAGAGAATGAGGTCCTCCGCCGATGTTCATCGGCGCCCTGCTCCGACTTTTGTCCCTGGCGACTTGGTGTGGCTCTCCGCCCGTAACATCAGGCTGCGAGTTGAGTCCACTAAGTTTGCTCCTCGCTACTTGGGTCCCTTCAAGGTTCTCGAACAGGTTAATCCTGTGGTCTACCGCCTGGCTCTTCCTCCACGCTTGGGTATCACCGACACCTTTCATGTGTCCCTCTTGAAACCCGTATACATGTCCCGGTTTTCCGAGTCATCTGCCGGGACATCGGGTTCGTCTACGGACGATTACGAGGTGAACGCTATTTTGGGGTGTAAGGTGGTACGCGGCAAAAAGTTCTATCTGGTGGATTGGAAGGGTTATGGTCCAGAGAACAGGTCATGGGAGCCTGCTGAAAACATTCGGGCTCCACAGCTCATTGCTGCCTTCGAACGTAGCGAGGCCCAAGGAGGGGGGGACCCTAGGAGGGGGAGTAATGTTAGGAGTCGAGTTTCCTCTGCTGCACAGGGGGAATCTCGATCCGTCTCCGCTGCGGTCTCCCATTCTCCTCCAGCCGCAGTGGAGCCTGCTCAGCAGGGACGTCGATCCCAGCGTCTCGCTCAGTCTGACTCTGTGAGAAGAGTTACTGCTGCTTCTCCAGCTTCTGCCTTTAAAGCCAATACTGGTCAGCAGCGAGTGGACTTCTCTGGGACTAAGTCCTTGTCTGCGCACACTGAGCATGCCCATGGCAAGATCTCCCGTTGGAGATCGAGGGTCATGTGCTCAGACTCTGCAGCGCATTCTATTGGTCCTCTTGGCAGGTCTTGGAAGGGCAAAGTATCTGTGGCTGCTTCCTGTCCTGCAGCTATATAAACTGCGCATGACCGCACGGCCATGCGCTAGTGTACAACTTTATACGTGTGTTTGTTGTGAGTGCAAGTCGTCCTTTAAATACCCCTACCCTACTGTATGATTGTTCGCGTATGGTGTATGGCTGCTATCTAGCGCCCGACTTAACACTCAACGTGTCACACACGTGTCAGCGTCCTCTGCTGTGACCGCCAGTGCGGCGCCACGCGCCTGTGTGCGCTTCCTGACCCATGTCTGGGTACTTAGTGGTGCCTGCCAGCACGGCACAGTTTGCACTTCGGTGCCTCTATTGTATATACTTTTCACACCCAGTTGTGGTGTAGTGCCAGCAAGGGTCTAATCGGACTACTATCCCTGTTGGGGTCTAGTTCGCTGACCACTTGCTCGCGCTCTATGTGCGGTACCGCGATCCTGTGACGCAACAGGATCGCTTTCTTCACGCTGGGTGAGGTTTAACCCACGCGTGTATACTTATGAGTACCGCCATATCGTCTGTCATGTCCTAGCAGCAGGTTTCACCTGCACGGTGGACCCCGGACTGCGAACGCATCCATTACATCTCTCTTGGTGCGTTCCGCCAGTCCTAACACTATTTATGGCCGTAATACAGAGAAATGTTCCCAAAATAGTGATCCGTATGTCATCCGTAGGCAGGGAGTGGCAGCGTATTTTGCGCATGTCATCCTCCGCATGGCATCCGTACTGCGAGATTTTCTAGCCGGCTTGCAAAGCGGACATACAATGGATCTATGGGCTCATATATTCGTTAAAACATATATACAGTCTATATATATATATATATATATATATATATATATATATGTCAGTGAGACACATATATATATATGTATATTTCATACAGCGCTAGATAGCAGAAAAGCCGGTAATTCAATTGCCGGCTTTTGCTATCTCCTTCCCAAACTCAGCATGATATAAGACATGGTTTACATACAGTAAACTTTTTCATATCCCTTTTTTTTTTGCATATTTATCACTACTAATGTTAGTAGTGTGTATGTGCAAAGTTTGGGCACTCTAGCTGGTAAAATAAAGGGTTAAATCGTGGAAAAAACTGGTGTGAGCTCCAGCGCAATTTTCTCCGCCAGAGTGGTAAAGCCAGTGACTGAGGGCAGATATTAATAGCCTGGAGAGGGTCCATGGTTATTGCCCCCCCCCCGGCTAAAAACATCTGCCCCCAGCCACCCCAGAAAAGGCACATCTGGAAGATGCGCCTATTCTGGCACTTGGCCACTCTCTTCCCACTCCCGTGTAGCTGTGGGATAAGGGGTAATGAAGGGTTAATGCCACCTTGCTATTGTGAGGTGACATTAAGCCAGGTTAATAATGGAGAGGCGTCAATTATGACACCTATCTATTATTAATCCAATAGTATGAAATGGTTAATAAAACACACACATTATTAAAAAGTATTTTAATGAAATAAAGACACAGGGTGTTTTAATATTTTATTATACTCTTAATCCACCTGAAGACCCTTGTCACCGGAAACAAAGTTAAAAAAAACAAACAACAATATTCCATACCTTCCGTCGTTAAAACCTTGTCCCACGCTGTAAATCCATCTTAAGGGGTTAAATAATTTTACACCCAGGAGCCTGCTAATGCAGCTGTGTTCCTGACTGTAAAACTTGGTGAATGAATGGAATGCAGGGGAATGTACTGTAGTTACCTCGAGTCGCGGTGATGCGCCCTCTGCTGGATGAACTCATATGAAATCGAGCCTGGGAACTTTTCAGAATATTTTCCCAATTTTATTATAGATTTTAATTTGAATGCATTTTTTGTCCGAAGTTCAACATTTTTTTTAACCAAAATATATATAAAAAAAACTACATGATTTTACTATCATCAAGATCATACTGACCAGAAGAATCTTTTTGCCAGGTCATTTTTACTTCACAATTAAAACCATGAAAACAAAATCTAAAATACAATGGCTGCATTTTTTTCACTATTTTACTACTCTTGTACTTTGTTTTCCTCCTTTACAGGACAGTATACAGAGAACTGAATGGTGTCAATCACAGCTACAACAGACAAAAAAAACAAACAAAAAAACTGTTATATAGATATGTAGAAGGAAAAAAAATAGTTATGACTCTTGGAAGAAGGAGAGGAAAAAACATGAAAAGAAAAATTGGCTGCAGCGGGAATGTACTTATTTAGTTTCTTACATGCATTTGTAGGGCTAGTTTCTTGTATTTTTCACAAACTATATGTAACCCAGGGGAAAAACAAAAGAACAAAAAAATGTGGCGTAAAAAATAAAGTTAATACAACAAAAAAGCATTATTTTTAGCATGTTTTCATCATATGAAGTAAAGGGAATCTGTCAGTAGGATAAGCCCTCCTAAGCCGTCTATATGAGCATTCAGGTCATAGGAAGCTGGATAAAATGATACCTGATATCTGCGATCCGATGTCTAATTACAGAGAAATCCATGTAAGTAAATGAGCTGTTAAGATCTATGGGTGGGGCAGGGATCTCCCTGAGAATTTGCATCCAGAGCTTAATTTAAATGAAATAGAATGTTGTTTTCATCAAGGTAACATTTTATTCAGCTTACTATGACCTGCACACACATTTAAATGTCTAAGGCCTCTTTCACATTTACGTTGTTTTAGAACCGTCACAATGCGTTGCCAGCAGGATGCGTTTTTGCACCGTAGACTTGCATTAGCGACGCATTGCGATGTATGGCCACATGTTGCATGCGTCGTACACTGGATGCGTCGGGTTTTGGCGGCCCGTCGTTTAGAAAAAACGTTCAAGGGAACATTTTTTGTACGTTGCATCCTGCATTTTTAACTGTGCATGCCCGGGCGGAGATCTCTCTCTCCTCCCCAGAACTTTAAAATGGGCAGCGGACGCGTTGAAATACTGCGTCCGCTACTCACGTTATGCACAAACTCACAAACGTACGTGAAAAAAGCCTTAGGAGGAGGGTTGATCCTACTGACAGATTCCCTTTAAAGAGCTTCTGTCATAATGATCCATCTCCCCTTCCCTCTAAACGGTTTATATGGTCATGCTGCTCTGTAAAAGATAATGCCATTTACTGATGCAATATGTTGCCTCATTTATATGGAAATTATCCTTAAGTGCTCTTTGTGTGATCGGAGCACTTCTCAAGCACTTCTCCCTGGTTCTGTTCTCTGTCCAGCTCCACCTTCCTCCTGTTGACTTATAGCTCACTAAGGCTACGTTCACATTGGCGTTCCGCCAATGTGCGTCGCTGTTGCGCCGGCGACGCAGCGGCGACGCGCCCCTATGTTTAACATAGGGGACGCGTGCGTTGTTTTGGTGGCGTTTTTCGCCACGTGCGTCGTTTCCGACGCTAGCGTCGGACGCAAGAAAACGCTACATTGTAGCATTTTCTGTGCGTCCGATTTTCGTCAAAAACGACGCACGCGTCGCAAAACGCGCGCGTTTTTGCGCGCGTTTGTGCGCGTTTGTACGTGCGTCGCGTCGCCGACGCAGGGCGGCGCAACGCTAGTGTGAACCTAGCCTAACTATATAGTCAAGCTGGTGAGTTTGTAGTCAAGTAGAGGAAGATGGGGCTGGGTGAGGGGGAATAGTGACAAGGAAGCAGAGACTTGAGAAGTGCTCTGAACACACCCAGAGCAAACAAGACTCATTTACATATGAATTAAAACAGTGAATTTTTATTCACAGGCAAGTAAAAATCTGGATGACATTACCTTTCAGAAAACAGCATGACCATATAAACAGTATTGAGGCAAAATTATACCAACATTTTCACCCTGTAGATCGGTATGGGATCTGATCACTCACATTATTGTGTACTTATATATCAGAGTTGCCTTCTTGACTTTTTATTTTTACTAGACAACTTACCAAAAATCTCGGACAGACACAAGGACACATTGGAAAACCATAATAAATCATAATGATTACACGTGATACATGTCCTCAGTCCATAATTCTGAAGTTAACTGTAAAATTATGATAATTAGATTAAAATTATGATAATTAGATTTGCTCAACTTGAAACAAGTCATAGACGGCTTCAATTTTTAAAGACTGTCCTGGAATTTTTGGACGGTTGGGAACCCTGTTATGCATGGTTTTTCTTGTTACAATAAACATTTTAATATCACATTTTGCACTATTGCAAAATTGTAGATCAGGCTGAACTCTGTGTTATTTGCTCCACAGTAAAATCTTAAACTAACATCTACACCACATGCTTCGCTCTTATACGGTATCATTGCTTGTAGGCACATGTCAGTTCGAATGTTTGTGGCAGATATGGCAGAATTGAACAACATATTTCATTTCTTTGACAAATATCAGGCATATCCATAGAAAAACTATCTCTATTATGTCACGCTTCCATAGAGAAACCCGGACAAAGACAGGCTCATACAGTCCTTTTTATTGCAGTTTTGAATGAAATATGCCAAAACTCAGAGGCCATCTAATCTATAAAAAAATTGCATTGTTATAACTATCACTCTTTGATCCTTAAAAGGAGTCTTTCACTATTATGATATTTATGGTCTATCCTCAAGTTTGGTTATCAATATCAGATTGGTGAGGGTCTGACATCCAGCACCCATACCATACCATTAATTCTCAGCTCTGGGAGTGGCTGGATGTAAACAGCTCTGGAGCTGAACAGCACAGCTCCATCACTTCTTTAGTGGTTGCTGGTGGGCACTGCAGATTTTATTTTATTTATTTTACTCACTTACGGTATATAGCACCATTAATTCCATAGCGCTTTACACACATTATTAGCACTGTCCCCATTGGGGCTCACAATCTACATTGCCTATCAGTATGTCTTTGGAATGTGGGAGGAAGCCGGAGGAGAACATACAAACTCCTTGCAGATGTTGTTCTTGGTGGGATTTGAACCCACGACCCCAGCACTGCAAGGCTGCTGTGCTAACCACTGAGCGAGATCAGCAGATCAGCTCTACATTCATTTTAAAGGGGTTGTCCGGGACTGTAACATTGATGGCCAATTCTTAGGATAGGTCATCAATGTCTGATCGGTGGGGAACACCCAGCACCCTGACTGATCAGCTGTTACCAGAACTGCTCAGTTGTAGAGCTGCACAGCACAGCATAACAGTGACTGCACACACTCCCCCTATTGATTTGAATAGGTGGCGATCATAGGCCATCAATGTTACAGTCCCGGATACCCCGCATTAGGAGATGATCTGCAGTACCCCACAAAGGCCACCAAACAGTTGATAGAACCGTGCTATTTAGCTCTGCAACTACTGAATATATTTTCAGCTGCCATCTGAGTTAAAAATGACTAATCAGTGAGGGTAGGGCTGGTTTCCGCCCCCCACTGATTTTAAATTGATGACCTGTCCTTAGGAAAAGTCATCAGAATAATAGCAGTGGAACATCACTTTATAGAAGGGACAATGCTGTAATATCTTGCACTAACTCTAGGAAAAGTTGGGCACAGGCAAGTATGACCCAGTGTGCAAGTCGATATGAACATGAAGGGCTCGCATGATCATTATAGGTGTCAAATGTCAAACCTTACTGATTAATTACTCAACCAAACCATAAACTTTAAAAAGCTGTATAACCCCTTTAAATAGCCAAGAGGGTTAGAGTGTTTGGGGTCAAAGATGAGAAAAAAGCAGTATTGGGCAATATGGGTCTATTAGTCCCAGAAGTGACACCTATCATCCTACAAGTCTTACTGTAATGTATTATCATTTATCTTTACTCTATGTAGGAACTTCTTGGCATATTACCAGCGCTATAATCAGTCCAATCAAATTATTCCTCTATAACTTTAAACCTTCAGGTCTAGCTAACTATATCAATATCTAACTCCAGTAAAGTATATGGGTATTGCTGGAACCTATCAAGCGTGTAGGAGCATAAAAAATAATGTTTGCATAATTTTTTCATTCTGGTTTCCATTCACATGCAGCCCACACTGCAGAAAACATTGGTTTCCAAAATACCATTAAACAAAGTACATACTTTATGTTCAAAGCCTCTGCAAAGGCAAGAAGATTTAGAAGAAATATGCTATTACTTATCATCACACAAAGGAGTTTTTAGGAATTGCCTGTCTTATATTATAGCTTTCATCTGATCAAAACCAGATTAGTACATTCATGGAGAGAAATTTATGTACATGAGTTTCATTTCTGTATTTTGATTGCACATTTTTTGCCCTAATTCAATACGAAGGACTTTGTGATATGAACAATTGTCAGGCGTGCAGGCACACTTGTTACACCATGTCAAGTTAATGCTATAATTTACAAGTTGTCCAGTCTTAGAGTTTAAAATTCCACACAGCCCAACGTCAAAATTTTCTATGAAAAACAATTAGTTTAATCACCCACAATGTTGCCTTAGAACACTGCCATGAATAAAGAATGCTACCTAAACATTCTGCAAGAGCAACTTCTCCTAAAAGTGGATGGAGAAGCAAAAGGACTGAAGTTGTGATAAAGTCCCAGTACTGAGTATTCAAGAATAGGCTGCCATTAGACAGGATTTGGTCTGGAAGTCAACACTGTAAATAATGCGTCTTTGAATAAATTCAACTAAAACAACTGAAGCCGTAAAAATTTGTTTGAGTCTCAAAACTTTTGGCCATAACTGCATATTCAAGAAAAAAGTTCACTCATCCATCTTGTCTGAATGCTGAATAATTCTGCTGAAACTGAAATGTCCAACAAAATAGACATATTGAAGCCCCAATAAAGCCTCACTTAGGAATGTCCTCAAACTATGGGATTACCCACTTTTAAGTGGGGTTTGCATAAATACCAGCCCTGGGAGGCCAGAAATATGCCTGAATTTGCAAGAATTGTTTCCCAAAACTTGGGGTAGTCTTGGCAAATTCACCATAAATAGTAGCGATGCATATGGTATCATACTGTATTATGGCTCAGTACAGCTAGCAATTTAGATAAATCCTTAGATGAACCCTTTTTCCAGCAACAGCCCATATTCAGGAAGAGAAAAATCATGTTTCCTGTAAAAACTATCTCCAAAAAAGCAGACAAAATTGTGTAGCATTGCGAGACACAACTGTGTAACAATTTGCCTCATTACATACATACTCATATACACTGCTCATAAAAATAAAGGGAACACTTAAACAACAGAATATAACTCCAAGTAAATCAAACTCTTGTGAAATCAAACTATCCACTTAGAAAGCAACACTGTTTGACAATCAATTTCACATGCTGTTGTGCAAATGGAATAGACAACAGATGGAAATTATTGGCAATTATCAAGACACACTCAACAAAGGAATGGTTCTGCAGGTGGGGACCACAGACCACATCTCAGTACTAATGCTTTCTGGCTGATGTTTTGGTCACGTTTGAATGTTGGTTGTGCTTTCACACTCGTGGTAGCATGAGACGTACTCTACAACCCACACAAGTGGCTCGGGTAGTGCAGCTCATCCAGGATGGCACATCAATGTGAGCTGTGGCAAGGTTTGCTGTGTCTGTCAGCATAGTGTCCAGAGGCTAGAGGTGCTACAGGATGGCATTACGATAGCTCGAATTGCTGGAGGCCTCACACACATTGTGCACATATTTTTGCCATAAAATATACAAATTTTTCTCTTATTTGATGCCCTGTCATTTCTCATTCACTAGAGCAGTGTAAGAATTTCAGTAAAGCTTTAGCAAAATAAACATGGATAATGGCTTTTCTCTGATTATAGTTTTACATATACTTTTATGCTATTGGCATGTTCCCTGAACAGTCTGATCTACACTAATTGTTTTTCATAAATTGTCAATTTTGGGAGGATGGCATAAAAGTAAGTAACGCACCCAGTGTGGCCTACAAAGCTAGCCAATTAAAAGGCGTTATATGCACACACACACAACAAATTTGGCTAAACTCAATGATTTTGTCAAGATTGATTGACCATCTAACTTACCTGGGCCTGACAGATGATGTTGGAGTTGGTAAGGATTTTAGTGTTTTGAATTTACTCATCTGGCAGTGTCTTACTTGGCTTTTCTCTTAGGCAACACATGAGTGTTTGGTTGAGTTAAGCATTCATGTGTATGGAGGAGTCAGGAGATATAGCTGTTGGCCAACAGTTATTGAAGGTGTATTGGCAACTTTAGAACTGACAAATATAGCCTGGAGGGGTCCCCAAATATTAAAACATAACCTTTAATCAATTATTAAAAGGACATGATGATTTCCTATACTCCCTGTCGTGTACCAGTATTGCTCCTGTCCTTCGTAGGACAGGCCCCAAGTGGACCCTATAGTGATACCTCCAATGATATGGGGCTAAATACTCCCTACATGATTCTTCCCCAATGGTGGGGATTCATCAGGGGAATTAATATAACGATTTGGGAAGTATGAAAAAACTAATCCTGCCCGCAAGTAAAAAAAAAGGCCTTGCAGTGGCAAGGTGCCAGGTCAGAGAAAGTGACTGCCCATGTCACTGTCAAGATGAGTCCCCAAATCATTACATACCGCTAATGTCTCTCTCCTCATATATATTCCACTTTTTCTTGTGTGGATCCATTTCTCAGTGAGGTACTTCCGGAAGGAGGCCGGGATCTTTTGTCTGTCAACAGTGGTGAGACCAAACCATTTTGTAATGAGCACTGTTTGCACGAGCTCTTTATTTGGTTTGTTTGTGATATTTGTCCTTTTAATAATTGATTAAAGGTTATGTTTTAATATTTGGGGACCCCTCCAGGCTATATTTGTTAGTTAACCCCTGAGGGTACTTTGAATGGTAGTGAGAACCTCACACCATAGCTGACATCACGTCGCAACTTTAGAACTGCACTCTTTTACACTATAACAGCATCAAATGTTGTATGTATGAAATCCAAAGGTCTGGGAGTTTCTTCATCTATTACATTTTTAGAAAAATCTGATAATGCAGAAAAAGGCTGACATTTACATTAGAGAACAGTCCACCAGACCTGCAGTTTTAAGAGTAACTATATTACTATCTACTGTGTATGGAGGCCTCCTGACTCTCCAAAATATGATGTCAGTGAAAAGAAGGATTGGGTTAACTGATATCCAGTGCCCCATATTTTCACCTAAATCGTTAATTCACATATAAGGGGAGTTGAGGAGATAACAGTCAGTCAAACCATTTCAGAGAAGAACCATCTAAGCTGTATGGACACGTAAAGGCAGGAAATACCACAGTGTAACTACGGTAATTCCAAGCTATTTTTTCATTCTTTGATGTTAGTAATATACAAGTTTGTCGTTAGGTGGAAGATTTCAGCAATGTGGTAAAGACTAATTATTTATTGTAAGTGGTTTCTTATTCCTTGTAACAAGTCTTTGCAGAAATATTAGGTCTTCTACTCAAGGCTGGATTATCACTGAACTTACAACAGAAAAAGTGCCAAAAAGCTTGGGAGTACTTAAGCAATACTCATCTATTTTATCGTGCAATAGAAATCAATAGACAGGGTACAAGGCTCCTTTACATTTTTTTAAATTGTTATGCAATAAACATGACAGTATGTATAGTACAAGAAACAGGCGTTGGGTTGTTCAGAAATGTACACATAGTCACTTGCTGTTCCCACACAACTTGGCTGTCTAGGATGGAGCCAGACTGGCACAATTCTGAGGGCAGAAAAGTTTAAATGGGGAAAGTAAGATAACTTATTTTTAAAATAAAAAAACAAACATTATACCAATCTGTGTTAAAACCATGGTTTTGGAAGATGAAAGGTATGGTCAGGAGACCCCAGTTAGAGGAAGCCATCTGTCTTTATTTTGTCATGTTGAAGGAAACTCAACTATCCAGAAAACGTTACCCATGGAAGAACAAGGATGTTTTTTTATGTTTATAGAGTTTTTCTGCATTTATTCATTTTAAGCACAAGTAGAGAAGAGGTAAACTACTGTTCTCATAACTCCATCCAGACATATGTGAGGCTGCACATAAAGAGACAATGCAGAGATGTAAAAGTATAAGGACTTTGCATGACTATGTTTATATATGCAAGTAAAGGGTGTCCTAAATCGGATAACTCGACTAATTCCATGAATAGTATATTGGAATAAAGTTTCTTCATATCTGGTCACCTGGGAAGAATAAAGGTGGCATTATGGCAACTCATCTTCCTCCTCACTATTCATTTCATCATATCTGGTCACCTGGGAAGAATAAAGGTGGCATTACGGCAACTCGTCTTCCTCCTCACTATTCCCCTGTGAGGGAAAAAGTTGATTTAAATATGTGAGCACAGCCTTATTTCCAGTTATGTTAGAATTATTGCCATTGACTTATGACTTTCCCCGGGTCAGTAAGAGAACACTGAGGTTGCGCACGAGAAGCAACAGTGCTGCATTTTTTCCACATGTCATGGGTGGCCGAATGTCCTCGTGTAGCCTTAGCCTTAGTCTATCTCCCACAGTGTAAAAATAACAGTTTTTATTTGAGTACATTGCTGTAACATTTTAAGTAAAGGGGAAGATAATTATATTACATTTCCACTTGGAAACATTAAGATAAACAAATGGGAATAGAACCGTACACTTATTTACATCAATTAAATCCCGAGAAACTAATCATTAATGCTTAAAAGTGAAAAATGTCTGTAATTTGAAGTTTAGATGTCAGGCAACTCCACAGGAGAAGTAAAGTAATTACCAACCCACTATGGACTAGCGAAAATCCATGTCCACAATATAAATTGCAATTTCTGCACAAAAGAGAGGAATTGGTTACATCAATTTTCAGGCTCAGTGAATATAAGGAAGCACAGGGATCCAGGGAGAGTTAAGAAGTGTAATATTAAGGTGCACTGAGGCGTCTTGCTCTTCGAGCTGTCTTCTTGTTTAAGGACAAGTGATATTTATGTATTTATAGCAATTCATACTTTATGTAAATGGTGGCTTCCACTAATGACCAGTATAATAGGGCGGCTTCCACTATGTATTAATGTACATTCTATATTTCTTCTTTAGGAGGGTTATTATAGATCCCTTATAATTAATTTGTTTAGCAAGAGTTCAGCTTGAGAAAACAAAAGCAAGTCACTGTATGTGGCTGCCGAGCTACAATTAACGTGAGTACTACTTCTGGTAGACTACTTCTGGTAGACTAAAAATGAACAAACTCAGGGATGTTTTTTAAGCAGTCCTTATACAAAAAAGACCTTAGTCCTTCAAAATAAAAATGTAACCGTATATACTAAGACCTAATGGATACAAAAATGGAAAAACATTGATTTCATAGATCATTATACCACTACTTGGACAACCCCTTCTCATACTCCACACTTGGCCCTGATAAAATAAAACAGCTTATGCTCACATGAAGAGGAAGCGAGAGATCAGCCACAGGACAGACTTCCAGACTTGTTCAATTCATACGAAGGCGGGGACAGTGACGTCAGCGCTGATTGGACGCCATGCATCATGTGTCATAACAACTGTATGAGAGCCCCGGGAACACGAGTGCCAACACTGCGGGAAACGCGTTGGCACAGGTGGTGAGTATAGGCTTTTTTTATTTTAGCAGAGCCAAACATTTAGATCAAGAAGGGGTTGTCCTTGTAGTGGTCAACCCCTTTAAATCAACATTACACATTGATACAAGTAAATCTGTATTTTCTATAGCTTCTATCTGAGCATATGACAATATTGAAAAAATTATAATGAAACTTTCTTGTGGCTACATCTAACACTTCCATAAAAATGTGGAAACCGCAGTTGACATACTTCTCTTTAATGTGTGTTGGGTAGTTGTAATTCTGTGGAATTAATAACTCATTATTATTTTTTACTGTACATAAAATATTGGTGCCATACTAAATTGGTTCTTTCATTTGCGTCTTCAATAACACTCATTAGCATAATAGGCTTTGCTATGTTCCCCAAGGACATTTACATCCTATGACATGGTGCCAAGGCATCATACAGCATTTGTATTAGCTTTTTTTGTCCATTTTATGAGCTTTTTAATTGCATTACATAATGTAACTTAATTCTATTTATCAGATTTTATTTTTATCAATTTTTGGACTTACTGCAGGTAAATAGTTAGAACATCTCTCTATAACAAGTCTATTATTTACTGAATTTATGAATTTGCTTATTCCAGGTAGTGACATAAACTTAATTGTGAAAAAGTAACGATTTGCACAAATCATTGTATAAATTAACAATTTGCATCCAAATTTGCAAAAAGCCATAACAGAGATAAACGTTTGTTTGCTGGTCTTAAGAGAAGATTAAAAAGAAGGCATGGTTTACTAGGGGAAGTCTATCGATTACTAGGGGATGGCTGTCTATTGTTGATGTAGATTTAATTTTCTGACTTTGGAAAAGTCCAAATACAGCAAATTTAGTATGTGTTTTAATACAAAAATGTAAAAAATGCAGAGGCAGAACTACAAAAATATATCACCCATTTTTAATCAGATGCTATCTCTAATTTATTTCTAGAGTTTTTTGCATTTTTGAATTTTTGTGGATGAGACTGCTTGGCGAGTTCATTTCTAAGGCTTGCACACCCATGTAATCTTTGATTTTTAGTACTGCTTTGCTTTTCTATTCTTTGATAGTATATCTTTTAGATGTTCTCAAAGTTTGTTCAAAGGATACATGGTTTCATTTGAAAAGAGGCATGACTGGATGTATGATGCTGTGTGCTCAAAATTTGGGCAAAAATGTATGGCACAATGTAAGCCAACAAATAGGTGGTGCAAACTTAGACAAGACGAGGCCAAAACCTCAATCTGCATATTTTTCCAGAGGCTACCACATTTCAGCAATGGAAGCGTGGGGGCTCCGGGCTTTCACAAAATGTCAGCAGAGCTCCCGCACAAACAAGCACCACCGAATACTGCCGCACCAGTCTGGTATGGGAGTCAGATCATTACCCTGCAGAGTTGGATCACCAAATACCCTCTCTTCCTAGCACAGGGTCTGCAGAATCGCCCGACTCCTGCTGCCACCACACTCCTGGCAAGTACATTCTGACTATAAGACACAACCTTATTTTCCCCCCAATTTTTCTATGGGAAAGTGCATCTTATAGTCCAAAAAATATGGTACCTATATAAAGATAACACAAAATCCATAATTCACAATGAATGAAAAGTAGGTAATTGTGTCACAGCTCACATCCTTATTTAAAAGGATAACATGGTGGGCACTACCCCATAAGAAAAGTACAGTGAAATTATAAATAAATGGCACTCAGGAAACAAGAGCAAATAATGGAGGTGTACAGCCAAAAACATTTTCAGCAGATTCCAAAAATACAGCTATTTGACAAATGTTAACTAATAGTAACAAAAGGTTTGAATTTATTTATTTAGTCTACCAAGGATTTTTTTTTCTCTCATAACCCATTTTAGTGTTGTAACAAATGATGTGCTAAGATAGCAAGTACTGGCTGGGCACCCTTGTCTCGTACATTTGCACATTTATTTCTTACAGTTTTTGAAGATACTTATGATTATACTATCACAAACCCTTATGTTAATTATAATCACTTTTTTACATCTTAACATAATAATAATAATAATTTTATTTATATAGCGCCAACATATTCCGCAGCACTTTACAAATTATAGAGGGGACTTGTACAGACAATAGACATTACAGCATATTAACATATTTCTCCCAGTGGAACGAGGCTGGTAGCTTTTAATAAAGCTTTCACAGACAGGCTCTGCACAATCCACTTTGACTACCAGGTCCCAGGGGAGACATGACCATCACCATTGAAGCCCTGTACAGGGATTTGGGCTTACATAGGAACCCTTGGGTTGAGTGTACATCCACAGAGTGGTTGCTGGCTGATGGTGCGAGATGGCAGAGCATAATCCTAAAGCTGGGTCATGATCAGGAACAAAATCATAAGGCAATAGGTTAGTCTAAACACAAGCCAAGGTTAAGAACCAGAATGGCAAACTAAGTCACAGAAGCATAAGGAAGGAAACTAGAGACAATAATATCTATAACTGGCATTTGGAAGTAGGGATCTATAGATGTAAATACTGTGTAGTACTGCCCAAAGCTCAGAGCAGGGAGTTAACAAGAACAATTTAGAGGAAGTAACCCATAATTTCCATGCATGGACAGTACCACAACTCCTAGAATGCAAAAAAGAACTTCTCCAGTATTGCCCCTCATCACCCGCAATGAAAGTGCAACACCAGCTAGCGAAAAAAGTGGAAGGAGCAAGAATAGATATAGATGTTCAATTATCACAACAATGGCCAGTTAGTCACAGCTTGATGGAAAGCATCTTTGTGAAACTGCTCTGTTATCTACATCATGGATCTTCTGAATTGTTCATACCATGGGTAATGTTTAATTTCGTGTTGTATGAACATGGGAGGAAATCTGTCACTGGAACAGAACAGCCTCTAATGTTTTCAGAAGATAATGGCAGACAGGTGTCATTTAGGGATGTAATTCCACATTGCAAACTGGGGGACTTTTTATTTTTACCTAATCACTAAAAGCCGTTAGTTCAGCTTTAACACAAAAACTGTCAGGGTTATAAGACATTGTCATGGAAGAAAAGTTATCATAGGACTCGTGTTATAAGGAAGATGACAAGGAAACGTTACACAGCATGAACAATGTAATTGTAACTGTTTTGGAGAACCGAGCCCGTATTCTGCAATAAAGGGGTTAAAAATCTTTTTCTAGCAATGATAAATGAATTATTCAACAATACACACTTATTGGTTTTAATAACTGAAGATTAGCATGAAATATTTCTGGCACCTTCATTTAAAGACGAGCTGGATTCCAACCAGGGGCCAGCCAGCCAAACGTTATTGAAAGATAACAACGTGGAGAGACTCTTGGGAAATAAAATTATCACAAATAATGAATATGGTCTCGCGAGGAATAAATCATTGCAAATAATGCTACTAAATTCACAAAGAAGCAAGAGAGAACTGATTTATATTCTGTCTTGTTCCTTCAAAGGCTTTGGGAAACAAAGCAATTTACAAGGTGACATAATGTTAAATCAATAACTTGTTGCCAAATTTTGCACCTGTATTTACTGGCTGTGTAATAGACCCTTATAACTCCCAGCAGGAAGACATGACTCGTATTTACTATATATTGATGGTTCTTAAATTCCCTAACCCCTTAACAGATATGGAAATTTCACATTTAGAGAATCACTTAATATTATTTACACAAATATATTTCCCTTTAGTCTTAATCCCTCTACCAGGTCCATAATATTTTGGTTATGATTGATTCTCTTGGAACATTGCTTGAGTCCTGATGACTGCATGTATGGTCAACTCTATCGATGAGATTAGTGGAACTAAATCTTAAAATTATTTTTATTATATAGATATATATGTCCATATAATTCAGGTTTCTCATCACAAGACCGCTGCAGACAATCACCTGGCTCAATACTCTCACTCAGTCCATATTAGCAGCACAATTGAGTCCAGTGATTCGGTGCAGTGGTAACATCAACGACAGTAGCTGCAATGGAGAGCCGGTGCTTGAGTGGCTGGGGCTAAGTACAGCTGAATTTGTTATTTTTGTATAGTGGAAGCTTGTCGAATAACAAAGTTTAATATATAAAACTGATCTACATATATAAAAGTTGAGCAAAATTATAAATGCATTAAATTACTTATCTACCACTAATCCTGAGTTACATCATGTACCATAGTCTACTACAGCATTCACAAGTCAGCTGACATTTGAGCTAGAGTTTCCGAGTACTAAGCATGCTATAAAATACAAAGTAGTATTTATACCTGTCATTTAACTGTAATGGGATAAAGGAAAAAGTAACCACTACATTTTAACTAAACAGTTAGTGGAGTGTTGGCCAACTAGGCTATCAAATGTTTCCAATAACAGGAAGGGGAGTTACGAAAGCAGCTCTGGACCTTCATAATTCAGGGTGTATCTCAAGATTGCATTGCATCAAATTACAATATATCACAGGCGTAGACATAACATTGGTGCGACCTGTGCAGTCGCACAGGGTTCAAGATGAAAAGGGGCCCATATCCAATGCCCAATGCAACAAGCAGCTTGTCACAGACCTATTATTGGACTACCAAGGGCCCATCCACTGTCCTTTCCCCAGGGCCCTCTTGTCTGTGTTAGCCACTGCACAGGGACCCTCTTCATTCTGTCCGCCATTGAACAGGGTACTTCTAGTCTCTTTATTCACCACTGCACAGAGGCCCTCTTTTGTCTGTGTCTGCTATTGCACAGGGGCCCTCTTCTGTCTGTGTCTGCCACTGCACAGGGGCCCTCTTCTGTTTGCATCTGCCACTGCACAGGGGCCCTCTTCTGTTTGCGTCTGCCACTGCACAGGGGCTCTCTTCTGTCTGTGTCCACCACTGCACAGGGACACTCTTCTGACTGTGTCCACCATTGCACAGGGACCCTCTACTGTCTGTGTCTGCCACTGCACATAGGCCCTCTTCTGTCCGTGTCTGCCACTGCACAGGGACCCTCTTCTGTCTGTGTCTGCTACTGCACATAGGCCCTCTTCTGTCTGTGTCCGCCACTGCACAGGGACCCTCTTCTGTCTGTGTCCACCACTGCAGAGGGACCCTCTTCTGTTATGGTCCTGGTGGTTAGGAGCACCCGGAACGACCTGATGGTTAAACTCACACAAGACAAGCTCTGGGAAGTGGGAACTCTGCTGACCGCAACCCCTCATCCTATCACACAACTAGAAATAGCCGTGGAGCGTACCTAACTCGACCTAGACGCCTCTTCACAGCCTAAGAGCTAACTAGTCCTAGAAATAGAAAATAAAGCCTACCTTGCCTCAGAGAAATTCCCCAAAGGAAAAGGCAGCCCCCCACATATATTGACTGTGAGTAAAGATGAAATCACAAACACAGAAGTGAAACAGGTTTCAGCAAAGGGAGGCCAGACTTACTAAACAGACTGAGGTATCTTTGCGGTCAGCACAAAAAACTGCAAAAAGACCACGCAGAGTGTGCAAAAAGACCTCCGCACCGACTCACGGTGCGGAGGTGCCACTCTGCATCCCAGAGCTTCCAGCTAGCAAAACAAAATCATGATAGCAAGCTGGACAAGAAAACAAAGAAAAAATAATTAACTGGCAGGGACTTAGCTTCTGCTGGAGTAGACAGGTCACCAGAAAGATCCAAGAGCGAACTGAACCAGTACAAGAACATTGACAGCTGGCATGGAGTAACGACCTGAGTGGAGTTAAATAGAACAGCCAGCCAACGAATAAACTCCGTCACCTGTGGAAGGAACCTCAGAAGCAGCAGCTCCACTCACAGCCACCAGAGGGAGTTCATGGACAGAACTCGCCAAAGTACCATTCATGACCACAGGAGGGAGTTCGATAACAGAATTCACAACACTCTTCTGTCTGTGTCCGCCACTGCACAGAGACCATCTTCTGTCTGTGTCCTCCACTGCACAGTGACCCTCTTCTGTCTGTGTCTGCCACTGCACAGAGACCCTCTTCTGTCTGTGTCTACCATTGAACCGGGACCCTCTTCTGTCTGTGACCACCACTGCACAGGGACCCTCTTCTGCCTGTGTCTGCCACTGCACAGGGACCCCCTACTGTCTGTGTCTGCCACTGCACAGGGACCCTCTGCTGTCTGTGTAAGTCACTAGACAGGGACCCTTTGCTATCTGTGTCCACAACTGCAGAGGGACCCTTTTCTGTCTGTGTCTACCACTGCACAGGGATCCTCTTCTGTCTGTGTCAGCCACTGTACAGGGACACTTTGCTGTCTGTGTCCCCCACTGCACAGAGCCCCTCTTCTGTCTGTGTCCGTCCAGTGGTTTATCACAATATGGCTTTTGTTGTAAAAACAGATCATAAGGAGGGAGTCTACTTTATCTTTATTTTAGCAAATAAGCTGAGGACTTTTTGGCACTTACTAATGCAAAAGTATTACAAGGTCTCCCCTGCACTTGTTAGTACAGATTTAATTACAGGTGGCACAGTGATCCTGTTGTCAAAATGTCAGCTGGTGGAGTGACCTGTGCATCATTCCCTTTCATTTGAGACACAGTTTTTCAATTGTAGGTTGCCAATGGACAGGTCTGCTGCAGGAGGAGAACCTGCAATACTAATATATTTGGATGTGCCACAAAAATCATTTCACCATCAAGTTTCTTAAAGTGGACAACCCCTTGAATGTTGGATATTTTTTGCTTTTTTTGAAGCTTAAATGCATACTTTTTTAGTTAATAATAGACTGACCATTGAGGCTTTGGAGTAGTGGTCAAGGCCAAAAAGTCCCATAATCAGAGCACTCACAACATTTTAGGTCTTCATCAAATGTAATTTGCTAAAGAAAAGTTATTAATAGCTCTAGTAGTTGGTAAAAGACCCATGGCCTTTAATGCCCAAGAGTTGACCCAGATCAATTTCTACTTAATCCCTGTAATTGTTTAAGGTAATTCACATGAGGAAACGACCGTGTTTTTTGTGAAGTTTTTAATACACTATAAAAGTTTACAGGAATTGTCCATCTCTGGTTTTAGGCTCCTCATAGACTTTTTAATTTTGTGGCATCTTTCGAAAGGGAGATGCCTGAAGAATGCGTCTTTTATCCACTTTGGAATCTGAAGCATTTAAAAGATGAAGAGAAGCCTGAACATATGAACAGCAACCCAATTTGATATAGAAATGCAATTTGACATAGAAGATGACTTTTGAGTATTTTTAATGTACTTTTTCAGAGTGCACTTTGTGTTTGCATACCCTTACTGTTCTAGAAGTTTGGGTTGTCACTTCAATTTAGGATAAAATTATATTAGCCAAATGTTCAGCTTTAAGGCTGTGAGTTTGATCCTTCCATAACGTAAGAGTATATGCTGGTATGCTTGTTATGGCATTTATTTTCATGACAACAAATTTACCAGTTGTCTGTGACAGTGCGGGTAACATAATCTGCGTATGACCTGTCCACTAATCACAGTTTATGTAGCCAACATTTGGCTACTAACATTTTCAAAGCGATCCCTAATGTTTAGTCTGCTGCATTAAGCAGTTTGTACAGCTGAGTGTAGGGAATGAAAGCCATGAAGCCAACCATATAATCTGCAGGCATGTGTTTTATCCTGTCAGGCAGTACTAACCTGGATCAGCGAAAATCACTTGAAGTAACTGAGGTGCTTTTTTGCAGCTACAAATTGCTACTCAGTCTGCCGAACAATTCTGAAACTATTTCAAAACCATACAATGGAGAATAAAAGACCTTCTCTTTTTAGACCTGGCATATATGCACAGTGGACAGAATGTTCCCAAAGCTCCATTATTTCTGTGTCTTATATATGTTACAATGTACATCCATAAAAGTATTAGATATGATGCTTATATTAGAAGAAGACTATGCCAATCTATGTCTATATGAGAAAAATATATGATTTTCAGTCCAACAGATCAAACTAGAACAATAAAGAATCCCAAAAAGGACAAATCCAAGACATTTTTTATTGCAACCCATCACATGAGCAGTGGGGTGTCAACAACAAGAATCATCATGTTGAGACGTGTACTGGTACTTTCTGGTCATGGATCATTGCTTAAAGGGAACCTGTCACCTGAATTTGGCGGGACAGGTTTGCGGTCATATGGGCGGGGTTTTCGGGTGTTTGATTCACCCTTTCCTTACCCGCTGGCTGCATGCTGGCTGCAATATTGGGTTGAAGTTCATGCTGTGTCCTCCGAAGTACACACCTGCGCAAGGTGCAAGATTGCCTTGTGCAGGCGTGTACTTTGGAGGACACCACATGAACTTCAATCCAATATTGCAGCCAGTATGCAGCCAGCGGGTAAGGAAAGGGTGAATCAAACACCCGAAAACCCCGCCCATATGACCGCAAACCTGTCCCGCCAAATTCAGGTGACAGGTTCCCTTTAAAAGGTGTTGTCTCAAAAAACCACCCCTATGCAGAGAGAGGCACAAAGTAAGAGCAACTCTAGAGGACCTGGTCCAGTTACATGATTGACCATTCATTTATATTTTAATGTTTAGATGAATTAAACTCCAAGGAGTGAAGTCAACTGTCCAATCTCGGAAATCTGTCCTATGGAGAAGTCAATAATTCTAGCTCTCAGGTAGACATTTGCCCTTTCTGAACTTGGTCCAGCAAGACTACAGTAAGACGATATGCAGAATGAACCAATTTTGTATGTGATCTTATTGGCTTGGATTTTCTTGAAACAGCAGCAGTCAAAATGTTGCTTGCACGTAATTCTCCTTCTGCCATAACAGGTTTTCCTAGGGGACTTATAAGACTTCTGAAAGAAACCTAAGGTTCCCTAGAAGCAAGTCAAGTCATTTTAGAGAAACAGCAATTAAGTTTACACCTAAATGTAAGTATTAAACATGATACTTGCAGAACTGCCATAAACTCTATATGGAGAGCACCATGTAAAAAATATCATGTTATGCAACTACTATTTATTTTGTTCCCTAATTTTATGACTTTAATTGATTTCAAACTACAGCTGTATGTTAAATGATAACTGCAATGATACCTACTTCATCTATCAATCCTAGAAATGTAGAATTTATTGTCGCTCCTAATATGTTGAACAATGAGTACATACAAGCGGAATATAAACAAAGTAATGACATTGACATCTCATGGAAAAATGCATCTTAGGTATATTTAATATATAGAAAAAATGGAAAATGGAAATGGAGGTTCACAGAAACAGTCAATTATGTGGAGAAATATTCTTCATCTCACAGCATTTATTAGTTTAGTTTGACATTCTTTTTCAATTTCTGCAAAGAAATAATGAGGACAAAGAATAACAAGCTGAAATGTGTCACAAAGATGCACCAGCTTTCTGACTGCTGCTACCCACTGGAGTAAGAAACATTTTCAAATTTACTAGTGCTTGAGCAACATTTAAAAATATAGTGGTTCATATTTTAAAAAGGGCATAATTTGTGCCAAATATTTAATGTGCTCACTTCAACTCTGCCAATCCAAATTTATCACCTGTGTGGGGCTACCCTTTTTATTTCAGAAAGGAAAGGCCGGAGCAAAGCCGACCCCCCCACAGAGTGGGCGAAGGCCAGAGTGACAATGGGTTGGAAGAGGTAGGAAATAGTTAATTAAGGGATTGGCTTCAATGGGGCCATTTATACGGCTGGGTTAGGGGTGGGGTCCCTTCAGTTGCAGCTCTCTGGGGTCAAGATTGGTCTCGCCCACTGCATGTTTAGTAGCAGCTATCGGTGTACATAGCTATGATCCGATAGCTGCTACTGCGCATGCGCTGGCGGCACCATCTTGCTAGAGAAGAAAAAAAAATGTCCACCTCCAAGATGCCCACGCAGTAGCAGTTTTTGATGATCGCCAAGAGCTGCTAGTGTGCAGGAGCCATCTTGGAGAATAATTTTTTTTTCTTCAGTATGTACAGATATTCATTATGCAAACTAGGGGGCAGATCAGTGAGGGATCAGTAACCTGTCAGCAGTCTGCATTATGAATATCTAATCAGAGCCCACATGAAGACCCCCACAGGCCGCCACGAGCATATCATTAACTCAAAACTGAAAACAAAGATTAAACGATAACCACAAGACGGATTTCATCAACCAAGGTATCATTTTAATTAGTATAATGGTGCCAACCTGACACTGTCTGTAGGTTACTGTGCACAATTCAGCTGATAGGTTCCCTTTAAATAAAAAGGGCAGCCACATTCTGGTGGAAGGTACTTGCTACAAATTTGGCACAAATTTTTCTTGTACAACTTTTTAAACTTGTTTAGTGCAAATTGTGAATTTTTAAACATGTTAATTGGTATACTTCTCAATGTTAATAAAGTGTGAGACATCAGTGTGTCAAATGTCATCTGATACTGTTGAATTTTGCAGATTGCACCTACTCATTCAAATTAAAAATGATGGTTTAATCATAAATGCATTTTTCTAAGCTATTTTTTAAGACAGCTATGACCTCTCTTGAATATATACATTTATTCTACTTTTACTTAGAAATGCATTTATAAATATGTAATGTCAAAAGGGTAACCCAGTCTCTTTTATGGACATTTTATATACAATTTAGCATAATTACTAAATATGGTGTATTAAATACCATAAAACATTAATATCTGGCATAAGCATTTACTCCAGGGAACTGTCGCATATTGAGCAAATGTTTGGGTAGAACAGCAATGATAAATATTCCCTACTATTTTTACTGATATATTGTATACAGCAAACATTAAAAAAAGTAGTACTAAAAAGATCCATTTTTACTATCATCATAACTTTGCTTCATAACAATGCTATAAAAGCTATGATTGATCTTGTTTAGCGATTCCTGCAAAATCTTGATAACCTCATTGACGTATAAATAGCTATTACTAACACTATACAAGAAAACTGATGAAAATTTAGAGTGGAAGCACCATCAATGTGCAGCTCCTCATCCCTGAGGATCCGTGGGGTCCAAGAGGTCGGACACACAGTTATACTGTTCTACATTTGATACTGTGGATCACCAGCTCCTTCTCACTATGCTCCGCTCCATAGGCCTCAAGGACACAGCCCTCTCCTGGTTCTCCTCCTACCTCTCTGACCGCTCCTTGACTGTATCTTTTGCCGGCTCCTCTTCCTCTCCTCGTCCCCTTACTATCGGAGTTCTGCAAGGCTCAGTCCTAGGCCCCCTCCTCTTCTCTCTTTACACGGCCCCTATTGGACAAACAATCAGCAGATTTGGGTTCCAGTATCATCTCTATGCTGATGACACCCAATTATATACTTCTTCCCCCGACATCACCCCTACCCTAATTCAAAATACCAAGGATTGTCTGTCTGCGGTCTCTAACATCATGTCCTCCCTCTACCTGAAACTACGGTAAATCTCTCCAAAACTGAACTTCTTGTGTTTCTCCCTTCTACTAACCTCACTCTACCCAACATCGAAATTACCCTGGAGGGTTCAACCATAACTCCCAAGCAGCATGCCCGCTGTCTTCTGATCGGTCTCCCTCTTTCCAAACTTTCTCCTCTCCAATCCATCTTGAATGCGGCAGCCAGGGTCATATTTCTGTCCAGCCGCTTCACCGATGCCCCCATCTTGTGCCAGTCATTACACTGGCTACCCATTCGCTACAGAGTCCAGTATAAACTCATCTCTCTCACCCACAAAGCTCTCCACAGTTCTGCACCGCCTTATATATCCTCTCTCATCTCTGTCTATCGCCCTACACGTGCCCTCCGTTCTACAAATGACCTAAGACTAACATCCCCAATAATCCGAACCTCGCACCTCCGTCTCCAAGACTTCTCTCGTGCTGTGCCAGCTCTCTGGAATGCGCTTCCCCAGATGATCAGACTAATACCTAGCCCCGACCTATTCAAGTGTAATTTAAAAACCCATCTCTTCAAACAAGCCTACCACATCAACTACTCAGTAAACTAATTTTGTCCTGTTCCCTCCTTCCAAATATTATTCTGAATCTGCACCCTACTATTCATCTGTCTCCACACCCTCCATGCACACGATAACTGCACTTGATACTTGACTATTGCACTTAAACACACGGGCTGATGACCGGATCATGCAGCTTTATATGAAAATCCCTATTTATTATAATTGCCAGACCTGTAATAACAATCACTTTTCACCTATCGTGTCCCCCTATTTCCTTGTAGATTGTAAGCTTGCGAGCAGGGACCTCACTCCTAATGTCACTGTTTAAATTGTCTTAACTTGTACTGAATTTATTGTCTGTACATGACCCCACTTAATTGTAAAGTGCTGCGAAATATGTTGGCGCTATATAAATAAAAATTATTATTATTATTATCATAAAGTTATAAAGTAATACAATATCCTATCTATATGCCATCACTTTCTGAGATGGAAAAGAAAAGTTGTGAGAAAAGATTGACCCATCTTACGACTGCCAATTGTTGCCAGGTTAGCAATTATCTGAACCAGTCCTCCATGACTTGCCCTTTCACAAATGTCCCTGGAGATTCTTACCAAATTAAAACCAACATGCTAAATGATCAGCTAAGAAATATGCAAAATAGATAATGTAGCTTTCCAATGTACTTAGAATAATGCAAAGAGGAAATATCCAGCAACATTTCCATGGATAAAAAATGTTTTCTTCAGTAAATCATGTTAAAATCAGTTTCAAGGAACAGTAAGGTGTAGATAGGCGAGACCTAGCGCGTTTCGAACTGAGAGGTTCTTAATCATAGTCAGAATAAGAAAAACATACCCAGCACTGTAGCTCCACATGTTTAACAGCCTTATTATATAAAGAGATTCTTACATTATCCTACAGATTCCAAAAGAAGGAGAAATTAAAATATATTCTTAGTTCATATTGCTCTAAATGGTATGTTTGGTCTAATAAAGAACACACAAATTCTACGTGATTGAAACATATTGTACTTAAGAAGCTTGATGGGATGAGTGGGAATATTTTGACCTTTCCTGTCTTTTTCCCTGGGAAAATGCTTATCCTCGCCCTTTGACTTTCACTCATTTACTGTTATGCTATATATTAGCATTTTTCTTTTTAAAGAATTCCACAAAGATTTGCAGACTTTACTTTTAATAGCCTTGCTTTAACCCTGATGTTCTGTTCGGGTCATAGTGACCCGAACAGACTTTTTGCGGCCCTGTAGATTTTTTTCTGTAAGTCTCTAAAACTTGAGACTCCTTGACTTTTCCTCATTTGGGGGGACCTACCTATGAGTATTTTTTTTTTTTTCGTTTACTTTTTGCTACACGCAAAAAGTTACACTTGTTGTGTTCGGGTCATAGTGACCCGACATCATTTTTTACAGCTGTGAGGCCATATTTTCAGTGAAATAAAGGAGTTATAACCTCAGTTGGGTCTATTTATTGCATCTACCATTGTATATCAATTGATTTATTTCCTAAATTATTTCAATGGGGTCGTACACGCGCTCTACCGGGGGTATGCATTGAGATCTGCGCACCATAAAAATGGCTTTATATTGATTATTTTTGGTGCGCAGTCTATTCTAAAATGTAGAGTGCATCCAGAGAGATCACTAGGTGTGCACTACACGTGTATATTATGCGCAGAACGGACTGCTCAGAACGCGCTGTCTAAGACTTTTTTTTTGTAAAGCTAGTCTGTCTTCCTGGCTTATCTGCTTGTTTTCAGAAGGGTTCTTATCTTCTCTGCTCTTATCAGTACACATATGCTAGCCCAGACATGTTACCTTTCAGTTTCTTTGGAGAGCAGCTGTGTACATACCTCTGTTCCAGGATATCTCTGTTCCAGGCAGTATCTTTGTTTTCTACAGGTATGTTGCTTGTTATGCTTTTACTAATCAATTCTATTGATAGATTGTATATTGTAAAGGAATACTTTTATTTTATTTTAGTACATGTAATTAGTGTTATTACTGTGTGATACACTGCTCTACACTTAGCATGATAGATTGCTGGATATTGAGCACTGGTATGCTTTGATGTAGTATAGAAGCTCTTATTGTTTTTGAAGCTGTTTTTTTTCTCAGACTTTATTATTATTGTTTACTTACAAAGGTTTTTTTATTACAAAATATGTGTAGTTTTCTATTTTCGTTTTGCTCATTGATCTGCTTTTTCAGAATAAAAACAAAAAGAAAAGATTTCTAGTTCATTTTTCTTTTTTTTTTACTACCAAACATGTTCACAAACAGTCTAGTAAGCAAAAAGTATTAAAAAAATGGAGTTAGAGTGTCTAAAATCAAGGTTTAATAAGCCGGGTCATAGTGACCCGGAACACTACAAGTGTATAGTAAATGCAAACAAAACAGCAGGGTTAAAGGGATCTCCTTGCAAAAGGGGAAGGTTCCAAACTCAACATAACATGATTCTGCTGAGCTTTAATATAAAAATTATTATTTCCACAATATCTGGAGAATGGGGCCCTCTCACACACTACCGGAAATGGAAAGATGGTTGCATATGCATATTCTCCATTTACTTGTATAGGAGAGTTTGGACCTGCTTCTATAGATATTCCATAAATGTCTGAGAAGGGGAGAAGCCCTTTAAATTATTCTTTATTGTTAGACGGTAATACAATGCATCTGTCATATCCATGCCTGCCCTTGTTGCAAGGCAGTGCCGCACTAATATTGCGGTCACTTCTGGAGGATGGTAGCATGTGGCTATTTCTCTGTAAGATTACTGAGACTAGTAGTCCCTTTCCTATCCATTTGTATTTTGTTCCAGATAGCTGTTAAGGTAGCTAACTCTCTGCTGGGAGCCATGGGTGGGGATTCTTTTTATACAAACCTCTAATACCTCATTTAAGTGAAGCTAATTCCAATTAGAAGCTGTCTGTCTGGGTGTTTAAAATTGATGACCCATTCTTAATATACCTTATTGAGAGGTGCAGTACCAATCATTGACGCTACACAATACACCAAGGTGATTCAATAGCTGAAAAAGTGAAGTACTGACTTCAAATTGTATAAACAATTGGCATAACTTTTATTAATTACAAAAAATATATTTTCCACAATAATGACATGTAATAACAAGGAAGTGAACATAAAAAAGATACAGTATCACCCAAAGGATCGAAAATCACTGGTAAAGACTCAGTTGCAATGCACAAATCAAACGGACATGATAAAATGGGAAAAAAGTAGTGATTCACAAAGCCTAATAGCTTCAATTACCTCTCCAATAATCCCCGTATGTCCATTAACTAACATCCGACAATGAAGCAACAAAGTGCATATGGATGTAAAGAAACTTACCAATAGTAAAGTGCAAGTGCAGGATCATAGGGAATAATCGCGTTTTATCACCTGTGATCTGCCTAAAGCTATACACATCAAGCTCCGTAATCAGCATTCAAGAATCACTACTATTATATTCATGTACTGATACATGCTTTTTTCACTTAGTTTCTTTGGAGGTTTTTGTCCCTTTCCCACTTTGTTTCTTTTTTTAATTTTTTTTTAACTTTATTACCTTCCCATTTTGGTCTAGATCATAATATATTCACCCGTTTGGGTGATATTTGTTCACTCACGTAATTTTCACATTTATTATTACACTGTAAGGTGTATTACCTTAAGTAATATTCCCTTCTTAATTAATAGATATTGTCACTTTGTTTTTTTCATTTTTCCTCTCTCCTTGTTTTTCTCTCTCCTTTTCATCCCCCTTTTTCTTTTCTTATTTTTTTCTTCTCCTTCCCTTTTTTTCTTCCTTTCCTTTTCTTCTATTCACTGTTGTTTTCTTTTCTTCTCTCTCTCTCTTTTTCACATTTTCCTGGTTCCCTTCTTTTCTCAGTGTTTTGTTGATCCCATAGAGAATGGCAGGCTCTGTTGGACTACAGAAAGATGGTCAAGGGTATGTACTTGTGCTCTGATAGCCTGCTGCCGCCCTGTCTCATTAGGCCTCTTATTTGGTAGAACGCATGCCTGTGACGTCATTGGGAGTTTTTTCCTGACATGCACTTTCCCAGAGATGCCAATTGTGACTATTTTTGTTTTTTATAAATAGCAGGCAGGACATGTCACATCAATGCCTCGGTGATAAAAGGGAGTTGGCCTTTATCCTAAGTCATATTGCACGACTCGTTTAAAGGGTTGATTGTGACTTGTAGGATCGCTACTTCCAACAGGTGGCGCTATAGAGTTAAGTCCTCTTTTTTCTCAGAAGAGGCAATTTGCATATTATATTTCCCAGAGGAGCATTGCACGGCGAATAAGCCTCCTTACCTTGACAAGCCAGAGATGGTATGTCACTCTCCATAAGGAGAAACGTTAAACCTTAGACCCCAGTCCAGAGCCTCTCACCTAGCCAAATTAGTTCTCATGATTCGCACTGACGAGGGCCAACAGCCCGAAACACCGTGTCTGTGAATTGAGATACTGATTTGGCTTTTATCCTAAGTCATATTGCACGACTCGTTTAAAGGGTTGATTGTGACTTGTAGGATCGCTACTTCCAACAGGTTGCTCTATAAAGTTTAAGTCCTCTTTTTCACAGAAGAGGCAATTCGCATATTATCGGTGATAAAACAAACACAAATGCGCATTGGGGCTGTTCCCTGGAATCCTGCACTTGCACTTTACATTTAAGCTTCTTAACTTGCATGTGCACTTTGTTGGGTTAAGGTACCTTCACACTGAACGATATCGCTAGCGATCCGTGACGTTGCAGTGTCCTGGCTAGCGATATCGTTCAGTTTGACACGCAACAGCGATCAGGATCCTGCTGTGATATCGTTGGTCGCTGCAGAAAGTCCAGAACTTTATTTCGTCGCTGGACTCCCTGCAGACATCGCTGAATTGGCGTGTGTGACGCCGATTCAGTGATTTCTTCACTGGTAACCAGGGTAAACATCGGGTTACTAAGTGCAGGGCCGCGCTTAGTAACCCGATGTTTACCCTGGTTACCAGCGTAAAAGTAAAAAAAACCAAACACTACATACTTACCTTCCGCTGTCTGTCCCCCGCTGTACTTCTCTGCACTGTGAGCGCCGGCAAGCCGGAAATCAGACGTCACCACTCTGCTTTCCGGCCGCTGTGCTTACACAGTGCAGGAAAGCACAGCGCCAGGGGACAGACAGCGGAAGGTAAGTATGTAGTGTTTGTTTTTTTTTACTTTTACGCTGGTAACCAGGGTAAACATTACTAAGCGGGACCCTGCGCTTTACCCTGGTTACCAGGGGACCGGAATCGTTGGTCGCTGGAGAGCTGTCTGTGTGACATCTCTCCAGCGACCAAACAGCGACACTGCAGCGATCGGGATCGTTGTCTGGATCACTGCAGCGTCGCTCAGTGTGAAGGTACCTTTATTGTTGGCTGTTAGATAATGAACACAAAGAGATTATAGGCCAGGTGATTGAGGCTATTAGGCATTGTGAATCACTATTTCTTCCACCTTTTAATGTGTTCATATGGTTTGTGCATTGCAACTGAGTCTTTACCAGTGATTTTCGATCCCTTGGGTGATACTGTATCTTTTCTATGTTGACCTCCTTTTTATCATATGTCATTATTGTGAAAAATATATTTTTGTAATTAATAAGAGTTATGCTAATTGTTTATACAATTTGAAGTCAGCACTTCATTTCTTCAGCTATTGAATGTCATTTAATAGGAGTTTCTTCCATTTATGTAGACAGTTGCAGTACTGATAAGGGATCATGATATTTGCACATTGAATATGCTCCCAGTTCACTTATTTTTCAGTTTTCCTGTGAATTTTTTAATACAAAATACCAAGCTGTTCCAATTCAAAATCATCAAAATCGGTATGGTTGGAAGGATTTGGACTATCACTGATCTAATATTGATGACGTGTTTTAATGATAAATATGCCATCAACATTAAAATCCCAGAAAAATCAAAGATATTCTTAAATATGGTCATTCATATGGAAAAAAATAATACTACAGTCAATGAGGTTGCCTGGTCTTAAGCTACAAGTCTGCAGTCACTCTATGTGACTCCAGACTTGTGAATTCTCCGGTGAAAGGCATGTGACTGCAAGTATTTGCTTTGCATAAATGCGGTCAGAATGTATCTGGCCCCTCTCAAAGCAAATATATTGCAATTGTGCTATCCATAACATTTTATAGTTAAAATCTACATACATGTATGCATTTCAATCCCAAGCACTTTGCTTCTGGCCACATTCACATGGTATTATAGAATCAAGAGTGAAAAAGAGAAGTAATATAACGCATTTCTTCCTTGTTTGGATCCCAGTCTTGGTTTTTATGCACAAATACTGATGCTAAATTCTGACCAGTATGTGTAAAAGCGATCTTAAGCCAGTTTCATGCAAACGTAAAACCAGGGCATTTTTTCTTTTCTGTCAAAATCTCAGTATGAATAGAGTCCTGTGAGTCAAGCCAAAACATGAAGCTGTAATGCACAAAAATACACACCGTATTTTGCGGTTTATAAGATGCTCCGGGAAAATGGCTTCCAGGGGTGGCACATGCGCAGATGGAGATCTTGGCACTGAGATCTCATCTCCCAAGATCTTGGCGCCGAGATCTCCATCTGCTTCCCCGACAACCATTTTCCCGGAGTCCACCGCATAGTAAACCATGTAAATGCGGGGGCTCTGTTCTCTCACAAAGTGTCAGCCGAGCCCCCGCATCACCGAATACCCAAGGCGGCACACATCCGAACACCCCCTCATCCCAGCCTGCGGCCTGCAGCAACGCTCCACTTTTGCCTTCTCCAGCAGGGACCCTGCTGCACTGCGGCTGGTAAGGTATATCGGCATTATAAGATGCACCCCCATTTTCCCCCCAAATTTTGGGGAAAAAGTGCATCTTATAATCCGAAAAATACAGTATATTATGTTTGCATTATACTGACTGACCATCATATTTTAATTACTGCTCATCTTTTCCTTTCTTATTCCCTTGTATTAAATTTTTGTGCTTTCAAAATTCTGCTTCTTTCCCTAGGAAGCAGAAAGAAGTTTGCATCCACATGGCGTGACAGATTAGCTCTGTGTCATGCGAGTTCCCACAATTCAGTATGCTACAGTAAGAGAAAAACAGAATTCTGAACTCATCCTTGACATAAACCAAGAAGAAAACATAATTGGAGCAGCAAAGTTTCATAAAGTTTCTCTATATTTTATTCTGATTTTAACAGTGAAATAGTTGTAAAAATAGAACCACATCTCCAGTGTAAGGGGGTCTTTAATTCTCATATAATTGGGAACAAATGACTGATATATTGGGAACACAACTGTCTAACATCACACAATTCTATTGTTATTGTGCTATAATACAATGTGCCAAACAATTGCTGAAAAGTAGTGTACAGCAATTACGATTTAGATAATTGTCAGCCATAAAAAAAACTACTGAAGACACTGGCACTGAATAATACAAGTTCTTCTTTTGGTGAAATTATCCTAAATTGATGATATTATTTAATATTATTATTATTATTATTATTATTATTATAGCCCCATTTATTCCATGGCGCTTTACATGTGAGGAGGGGTATACATAATGAAAACAAGTACAATAATCTTAAACAATACAAGTCATAACTGGTACAGGAGGAATGAGGACCCTGCCCGCGAGGGCTCACACACATCTTTCTCAGAACAGATTATGCCAGGACATATAATGTGGAAAAAGTGAAACACTTGGGTATACCAGTGAGAAGATATATCTTATGTAGGAACATGAGCTTAATATTTGTTCTTCACTGACCTAAAGTGCAGAGATGAGTGAATCTAAACAAATCAAATTAATTTTTAATTTCCCAAAATTAATGGAGGCAGGGGAATCTAACTTTTGGGCTATTCACTTTACAGTACATTGCCAGAAAGCAGTGACATTTAAACATATATATATATATATATATATATATATATATTCACCTCGCTCTGGCTCTCAGATGACCAGTTGGGCAACCCCTATAAGCTGTGGTTCAGTCTTAAAGATATGGTCTGATACCTATCATGCCCTTTATAAATATCTAGCGATAAGTTCTAACCACTTTTGTAATTTGCTTTATTATACAATTCACTACAATTCTCACTATAGAGCTAATAACTATATACTTTATGCTTTTTTTCTTTACTTTCTGTGGCGTTTTATTTGAGGGAAGACTCAAACAGAATGTCACAGAAGGATGGCCCTACCGCCACTTCTCCGCAGCTTCTATCTATTCCTCCTATTCAGGATGTTAACAGGTGGTGGGACAGTACTGTAGACACTTACCACAGCTTCTGTCACCACCATCACCTGATGATGCGTTGTTTTGGGGAAATGATGGAGAAGTGACGAACGCATCAGCGGCAGCCATCTTACTTAATCTGTGCCCACAGTCTGCATCTGCAATCGCCGCCAATACAGTCCCTGCTTCTGTCACCACTGTCTCTTTCCCTAAAATGGGAAGTCATCAGGAGGCGGTGATAGAAGCAGGGTGAATGACAGCAGAGAAGCCCCACAGCTTCTATCACTACCTTAAAATGAATCATAATCAGGGTCTGGCGCTATTGTCTGTCACCCTGCTGCTTTCACACCCCCAAATGACATTTCATTGGAGGGTGGTGATAGCAACTGTGGGAGGTACTGGTGTACCATCCTATTGTGATGTTCTGTTTCAGACTAATGAAACATCACAGGAGGTAAAGTAAAAAAAAAAGATTTATCTTTACAGGGGGAATGGTAGAGCATTTTATAATGAAGCAAATTAGAAAAGTGGTTGGGTTAAGGTTAAGAGGTCCAGGGAAGTCTGAGACGAGGCAGACTAGAGTGGTGCAGACATCTGAAAATCAGACTGGAGAGCAAAGGGGCTGAACAGCTACATCGGTGAGGGCTGTCGAGAAGTAAACATACACTACCATTCAAAAGCTTAGGGTCACTTAGAAATGTCCTTATTTTTTAAAGAAAAGCACAGTTTTTTCTAATGAAGTTAACAATAAATGATTCAGAAGTACACTCTATACATTGATAATGTGGTAAATGACTATTCTAGCTGCAAACATCTGGTTTGTAACGCAATATCTTCATAGGTGTATAGAGGCCCATTTCCAACAACCATCACTCTAGTGTTCTTATGGTACTTTGTGCTTGCTAACTGTGTAAGAAGGCTAATGGATGGTTAGAATACCCTTGAAAACCCTTGTGCAAGTATGTTAGCACAGCTGAAAACTGTTTGGCTGATTAGAGAACCTATAAACCTGACCTTCCTTTGAGCTAGTTGAGAGTCTGGAGCTTTACATTTGTTGGTTCCATTAAACTCTCAAAATGGCCAGAAAAAAAGAACTTTCATGTGAAACTCGACAGTCTATTCTTGTTATTAGAAATGAAGGCTATTCCATGTGAGAAATTGCCAAGAAACTGAAGATTTCCTACAACGGTGTGTAATACTCCCTTCAGAGGAGAGCACAAACAGGCTCTAACCAGAATAGAAAGAGAAGTGGAAAGCCACGCTGCACAACTGAGCAACAAGACAAGTACATTAGAGTCTGTAGTTTGAGAAAACGATGCCTCACAGGTCCTCAACTGGCAGCTTCATTAAATAGTACCCGCAAAACACCAGTGTCAATGTCTACAGTGAAGAGTCGACTCCGGGATGCTGGCCTTTAGGGCAGAGTGGCAAAGAAAAAGCCATATCTGAGACTGGCTGATAAAAGGAAAAGATTAATATGGGCAAAAGAACACAGACATTGGACAGAGGAAGATTGGAAAAAAGTGTTATGGACAGACGAATCCAAGTTTGAGGTGTTTGGATCACACAGAAAAACCTTTGTGAGATGCAGAACTGGAAAGATGCTGGAAGAGTGCCTGACGCTATCTGTCAAGCATGATGGAGGTAATGTGATCCTCTGGGGTTGCTTTGGTGCTGGTAAAGTGGGAGATTTGTACAAGGTAAAAGGGATATTGAATAAGGAAGGCTATCATTTAATTTTGCAGCGCCATGCAATACCCTGTGGACTGCGCTTGATTGGAGCCAATTTCATCCTACAACAGGACAATGACCCAAAGCACACCTCCAAATTATGCAATTACTATTTAGGGAAGAAGCAGGTGGCTGTCATTCTATCTGTAATGGAGTGGCCAGCGCAGTCACCAGATCTCAACCCCATTGAGCTGTTGTGGGAGTAGCTTGACCGTATGGTACGCAAAAAGTGCCCATCAAGCCAAACCAACTTGTAAGAGGGGTTTCTGGATGCATGGGGTGAAATTTCTCCAAATTACCTCAGCAAATTAACTGCTAGAATGACAAAGGTCTGCAATGCTGTAATTGCTGCAAAGGGAGAATTCTTTGACGAAAGCAAAGTTTGAACAAGAAAATTATTTCAAATCTTTTTTTCGAACCTTGTCAATGTCTGGACTATATTTTCAATTAATTTTGCAACTCATTTGATTAATAAAAGTATGCGTTTTCATAGAAAACACAAAATTGTCTGTGTGACCCTAAACTTTTGAACAGTAGTGTACCTTTAAAAAAAAAATAATTTCATTTATGTTTATTATGCCCTAGGGTCTGGAGAGTTTGAAGGAAATAAATTCAAGGAAAATTGAATTTCCTGGTCAAATTTGAGCAGATCTATTGAATTAAATTTCAGCAGATATGTTCATCACTAAAAAGTAGAGCATGTTGTGACAGTTATGGAAATACCAATTATGTTAGATTATATTACTGTAGATATGTTGTTTTAAATTGTATCTTGGTAAAATTGTGTTTTGTGCCATAAATAGATTTTAAAGTGCCAGAAACATTTATTATTTTTAAAATGGTGATAGATGATGGATCAGTGGGTCTTCTAAATCCACTATTATCATCAGAGCAGGAGACCTATTGGTGCAGAGTACCCATTTAATTTTTTTATACATTTTTTTAAATTACTTATAAACTGTATACCACAATATTGTGCCAGAACATTGAAATATGCATAAGTATCCAGCTCCAAAATACAAATGTAAAGCCAGTCCATATTTCACAGCCGATTTAGTGCAAATCGGAATCCATAACAGAAATTTTGGCTCAAAGTAGTAAACCCTTAAGGTTCTCTAAATTGAAGGAAGGACATGAAAACATAGATCACCGCAGTGAGAACATAGCCATTGTAAAAAGAATTTACCGTTTTCTTATCTTGCACAATGAAACGTCTAGTGGAAACCCTAGGCTTGTGTTTGTATTGCTTGCAGCAAAGTCTTAATTTTAGTGTCTTTTAACATCAATATTGTCACTGTGTATCTACAAGCAGTGCACTTGGGCACCATGATATGCTATTGGATTTCTGTTAAACTGAAAAGCAATAAATTGCAGAGCTGTCCACAACATAATAGTACGCTGTGTCAGGCGAGACATCGAGAATGTCCTTCTCTGATTAAATGTTTCATAGCTCGGAGATCAAAGCTGACGCAATAAATGTGCTCGGAAGGACTTTAGTACTAAGTATGATTCTGCCATGAAGAGAACCAAGTCTTCAATAATAGTCTTAGCAGAAAGATCAACCAAGAAATACAGAAGGATTTTCATTGATTTAAAAGTTTGAAAATTGTGATTGAGGATGAATTAAAATAAAAAATTATTGAAGCCATTATCCTTGCGTAGGGACTTATCCAGCCTTTTTCAGATAAAGTTCTATTGCATTTTTTCAGTTTGTTATTATGCTGTGTACATTTCTAGATTATTTTACCTGATTCGGGACTAAGAGCGTTCAAAATTCCAAATGGCCACAGTGAAATTTCAACCTTTGGCATGGCACCAAGTTTTTTCAGCTGTACAGTTTATTTTACCTTTTCCTGTGGCATAGGTAGGGCATTAACCCTGCTGTTCTGTTCACGTCCATGCGACCCAAAATGAAATTTGAGACCCTGCAGATTATTTATTATGTGGATCTGAAACTTGTGATTAATAAACTTTTCCTCACTTGAGGGGTTCTTACTATGAATGTTGATTTTTTTTTGTGCTTTTGTTCACTTTTTTGCTAAGCGTTGACTGTTACACTTGTACTTTTCAGGTCAATATGACCCGATAACATTTTATACTGTTCAACAGGTCACTAATTATTTCAGCCTGCAAAATGTATTTGTTTTCCTGTGTACTGCATCTCATTCTTCAAAAGGGTGGAGGTTTCACTGTTCTTATCAGTGAGCAAGTACTCATCCAGTCATTTCTCTTTCAATTCTGTGAGAGAGGACACAAGTAGTTTCCCCTTCAATCCTGAGAGAGAAGACACTGGATTCTGTGAGAGTGGACACTGAGCTGTGAATATACATCTTTAGAGGTATGTAGCATATAAGCTAGGCTTTTCTCAAATTATTCAATTCTGTTCTTTAGATTGCATATTGTAAAGCCATTTTTTGATTACTGTGTCATGATGTAAGCTAATGTGTGCCACTGCCCATCTAAAGGTACCCTTAGGCTTGTGTAGACTGAATGTTTGTCTAGGAGGGGGTATATTCTCACTGCTGTAATATATTGATTGCATGGTTGAGCATTGAGTACAGATTTGAGAAGGGTCTGTTTTAGGGCCTCACACACATAGAGATGCACCCTGTGATTGTGATGCTGCAACGTCACAAATGCGAGGCTCCAGCATCGCAAGCGTAGCGGTCACACTGCACTTTTTTCATCGCTGGGAGAGCGATAGGGCCCTTACTGTAGTATATAAGCTTTTTGTCGTAAAACTGGTTATAGATTTTTTTTCTCTATTGTTATTTACTTATTTATTCAGTTATTTTTTTTAATTCATAGTGTTGACTCTACCCCGTTCAAGTTGTTACCGTGCATAATTTCCAAATTTGGTTAAAAATGTTTCGAAAACGTCTATTGACTGACGCTGAAGTGGAAGAGCTTGTCAACGCCTCTGATTCAGAAGATGATATCCCACAGGAAAATGTGTCTGAAGAGGAGGACCACATGAGTGGCGGGGAAAGCAATGCTGAAAATTCTGATTCTGAAGTGGAATATGAAGAGGAACATGATACCCAGACACCTAGTCGGATGCAAGAAATCCATTCTAAAAACAAAAATGTAATTTGGAACTTGTAGCCTAGTCATGCTGGTTGATTGTCCTCTGAAAATATCATAAAAGCTACTCCTGGTCCTACTAGCTACGCTATATCAAGAATATCTGATATAGGATCGGCATTCGCATTGTTCCTAAATATGACTATCCTAAATATTATAATACAAATGACAAACATTGAGGGACAACGAGTTTATGGTGATCAATGGAACAAATTAGATGTGACAGCTCTAAATGCTTATATTGGTTTACTTCTTTTAGCAGGGGTATACAAATCTTATGGTGAATCAACTAAAAGTTTGTGGAATTCCGAAACCGGTCGCCACATATTTAGAGCTACAATGTGTCTTGAAAGGTTTCATGAGATTTCTAGAGTACTGAGTAGGGTTGAGCGAAACGGATCGTTCATTTTCAAAAGTCGCCGACTTTTGGCAAAGTCGGGTTTCATGAAACCCGACCCGATCCCTGTGTGGGGTCGGCCATGCGGTACGCGACTTTCGCGCCAAAGTCGCGTTTCGTATGACGCGCTTGGCGCCATTTTTTTCAGCCAATGAAGGGGCGTGGGCAGAGTGATGACATAGGTCTTAGGGGCGTGGACGCCTATCGCCATGTTGTCGCTTGTGCGCTGTAGCGATTTGCACTGTGTAACACCAGCTTTTCAGTTCAGGGACGGAGGGGAGAGAGAGAGAGAGAGAGAGAGAGAGAGAGAGAGAGGGAGAGGGAGAGGGAGAGGGAGAGGGAGAGGGAGAGGGAGAGGGAGAGGGAGAGGGAGAAGGAGAAGAAGAAGAAATTCCCATTGGCTTTGCATTGGGTTTCGTGTTTCGGTCGATCCTCGACTTTTCGCCATAATCGGCCGATTTCACTCGACTCGACTTTTGAGATAGTCGGGTTTCGCGAAACCCGGCTCGACCCTAAAACAGTCAAGCTCGCTCAACCCTAGTACTGAGGTTTGATAATAAAACAGATCAAAATGAAAGAAGAGCTAAAGATATTTAGCACCTATTAGAAATGTTTGGAATAAATGCGTAGAGATTCTACCAAAATTATATAATATTGGAACTGTCGATGAACAACTGGTGGCATTCTGAGGTAGGTGCCCGAATAAATACAACCTACAAAGGGGTCCTTAGAGCCACCAGAGGACATCCCCCCTCAAGAGCCAAACCATATAAACCGAACACAGCAAAAAGTAGCATAAGGTACTGGATTATCACGATAGATAGAAGATCGTAATATATTAAGGTGACAGTGCACAAAAATCCATACCAGACTAGGGAGAACTATGAATCCAATATTTTATTTAGAAAAACATAATTAAATATTTTAATAAGCATAAGAGACAGCAGCAACAAGTGGAAAAATAACAGCTAAAAGGTAGGCGCCTCAGATGGTATGAGACGCGCTGCAAGATAGCACATATATCACTGCTGCATAGCCTGCAGCAACACATGAATAGGTGCCATGAGTGGACAAAATAGCAGTAAATAGCTCCTATATGATACTAGGTATATAAACATCCCAGGTCCTGGATAGCTATAGTATAATGCAATAGTATACAATGAAGGTGATGAACGTTATGACAAAACTGGCTCATAACTATTACCTTGGGACGTCATGGCAGAGGAGTTCGGGCATGCAAGCAGGGTGTGGAGAGCCTGGACGCGCGTTTCACCGCCTTGGCTTCGTCAGGAGGCGTGGTCATTAAGAGTGGGCCGGAGTATTTATATGAACATGCGGGGGACCTCTAGCAAATCGGCGCGCTTACCCGGCATGATGTGTGTACACCGACGGCGAGGCGGGCCGCCGCGCGCTGCGGACCATGGGAGGGAGGACGTGTGTCATCCCTCACTCCACAGCAATGCTCCCGGCCAGCGACGCCGATTAAGCCAGCAAAGTACGGCATCAAGAAATGGACACGTTGTGACAGCAAAAGTTCATACGTTGTAAACGCTCAAGTGTATACAGGAAGAAACCCTGGAGAAAGAGCTGAAAAAAATCAGGGTATGCGAGTTGTTCTCGAGTTGACTCATGGACTGAAAGGACAAAATGTCACATGTGACAACTTTTTCACATCCTACCAACTGGGCCAGATGTTGCAAAAAAGACAACTTACCATGCTGGGTACTATAAGAAAAAACAAGCCAGAACTGCCGCAAGGTATCCTTAGTAAAAGAGATGTGTATAGTTCTACTTTTTACTTTACTGGAGATACAACAGTTGTGTCTTACGTTCCCAAAAAAAATAAATATGAAATTCTAATGAGCACAATGCACCATGACAATGCAATAAGTAATCAAGAAGACAGAAAGCCGGACATGATATTAGATTATAATGCCACAAAAGGGGCAGTTGATAGACTAGATCAAGCAATATCATCATACACATGCAAACGCAAAACTAATCGCTTGCCAATGATAATATTTTACAACACTCTGGATGTGCCAGCATACAACGCATTTGTTTTATGGAGAGAAATTGACCCCAATTGGAACGGAAATAAGCTGCATAAAATAAAACACAGTAGCTAAAATCAGCATTTTAATAGGTGGGGCAATATTGACCCGAAACAGTACAAGTGTATAGTAAATGCGATCAGAATAGCAGGGCTAATGTAGTTTCAAAACAAAACCAGTCTTTTCACATTCCAGATGCTTTGTACATTTTCACAGCTAGCACGGCAAACATAGCAAACTATATATTTTGGGGGGATGCTGATGGGAATTTACACAGTCAGACTTGTAGATTTAAAATAAAGCAGAGCTAAGAAATCTGCCCCCACCCACACCAGGCTCTTCATGTACAAAGTCCATAGACAGTTAGCTGCTTATCACAGGAGGGGACATTACCGGACTAGTGTAGTCCGGCAATGTTAATCTCTTACTGATAAATCCTTAATAGTTAGTGAACAACAGCACACACTTTGACAAATGAGTCGACACATCCCTGAAATCTGCTTCAGCCTTCATTACAATTGACACATTAACGTGGGGTGTAAGTGGGTTGCCAAGATGGCCGGGTGTCTGCTGAAGACCCCTGTGCCTGTAGTGATGACTGTCATGATTCCAATGGCAGGGAATCACAAAAGGACAAGCACCAACGAGCTCTAGGGTGATGGAACCTGAGCTGACCGCGACCCTAAACCTGAACACACAAATAACAATAGCCGGGGAACGTGCCTACGTTGATCCTAGACATCTCGCACCAGCCGAAGATCTAACTTCCCCTATTAGAAGAAACACAGACCTCGCTTGCCTCCAGAGAAATACCCCACAGAAATAGCAGCCCCCCACATATAATGACGGTGAAATGAGAGGAAGGCACATACACAGTATGAAATCAGATTCAGCAAAATGAGGCCCGCTAAAACTAGATAGCAGAGGATACAAAAGTAAACTGCGCGGTCAGCAAAAAACCCTTCAAAAAACCATCCTGTAATTACTTGAACTCATGTTCCAACTCATGGAACATGAGGAGCAATTACAGCCCGCTAGAGCAACCAGCAGCAAAGAAACAATTATATGCAAGCTGGACAAGACAAAAATAAAGCAAAACGTGGAACAAGAAAATCAAAAACTTAGCTTGTCCTGAAGATTACTGAAGCCAGAAGCTGAGGTAACAAAACACTCTGATAACCTTGATAGCCGGCGGGGAAATGACAAGAAAGCCCGGTTAAATAGGAAACTCCCAAATCCTAATAGAACAGGTGGACACCAGAGACAGCAGAACACAAATCACCCAGTACTATCAGTAACCACCAGAGGGAGCCCAAAAACAGAACTCACAACAGTACCCCCCCCTTGAGGAGGGGTCACCGAACCCTCACGAGAACCACCAGGGCGACCAGGATGAGCCCTATGAAAATCGCGGACCAAATCATCAGCATGAACATCAGAGGCAACCACCCAAGAATTATCCTCCTGACCATAACCCTTCCACTTGACCAAATATTGGAGTTTCCGTCTGGAAACACGAGAATCCAAGATCTTCTCCACAACATACTCCAATTCTCCCTCCACCAGCACCGGAGCAGGAAGCTCAGGCGAAGGAACAACAGGTACCTCATACCTCCGCAACAACGACCGATGGAACACATTATGAATAGCAAACGATGCCGGGAGATCCAAACAAAACGACACAGGGTTAAGAACTTCCAAGATCCTATAAGGACCAATAAACCGAGGCTTGAACTTAGGAGAAGAGACCTTCATAGGAACAAAACGAGAAGACAACCACACCAAGTCCCCAACACGAAGTCGAGGACCCAAGCGGCGACGGCGATTAGCAAACTGCTGAGCCTTCTCCTGGGACAACTTCAAATTGTCCACCACATGACTCCAAATCTGATGCAACCTATCCACCACCATGTCCACTCCAGGACAATCAGAAGGCTCCACCTGACCAGAGGAAAAACGAGGATGAAACCCCGAATTACAAAAGAAAGGAGAAACCAAGGTAGCAGAACTAGCCCGATTATTAAGGGCAAACTCGGCCAGCGGCAAAAAGGTAACCCAGTCATCCTGATCAGCAGAAACAAAACACCTCAAATAAGTTTCCAAGGTCTGATTAGTTCGCTCCGTCTGGCCATTCATCTGAGGGTGGAATGCAGACGAAAAGGACAAATCAATGCCCATCTTAGCACAGAACGTCCGCCAAAATCTAGACACAAACTGGGATCCCCTGTCAGAAACGATGTTCTCCGGAATCCCATGCAAACGAACCACGTTCTGGAAAAACAGAGGGACCAACTCAGAGGAGGAAGGCAACTTAGGCAAGGGTACAAGATGAACCATTTTAGAAAAGCGGTCACACACAACCCAGATGACGGACATTTTTTGAGAGACAGGGAGATCCGAAATAAAGTCCATGGAAATGTGCGTCCAAGGCCTCTTCGGGATAGGCAAAGGTGACAACAATCCACTGGCTCGAGAACAGCAAGGCTTAGCCCGAGCACAAACCTCACAAGACTGCACAAAAGAACGCACATCCCTCGACAAGGAAGGCCACCAAAAAGACCTGGCCACCAAGTCTCTAGTACCAAATATTCCAGGATGACCTGCCAACGCAGAAGAATGGACCTCAGAGATGACTCTACTGGTCCAGCTATCCGGAACAAACAGTCTCTCAGGCGGACAACGATCAGGTTTACCCGCCTGAAACTCCTGCAAAGCACGTCGCAAGTCTGGGAAGACGGCCGACAAAATCACCCCATCCCTAAGGATACCAGTGGGCTCAGAATTTCCAGGGGAGTCAGGCACAAAACTCCTAGAAAGAGCATCCGCCTTCACATTCTTTGAACCTGGCAGGTATGAAACCACAAAATTGAAACGAGAGAAAAACAGTGACCAACGAGCCTGTCTAGGATTCAGACGCCTGGCAGACTCAAGGTAAATCAGATTTTTGTGATCAGTCAAGACCACCACACGATGTCTAGCACCCTCCAGCCAATGACGCCACTCCTCAAATGCCCACTTCATGGCCAAAAGTTCCCAATTACCCACATCATAATTCCGCTCAGCGGGCGAAAATTTTCTAGAAAAGAACGCACATGGCTTCATCACCGAGCAATCGGAGCTTCTCTGTGACAAAACCGCCCCCGCTCCAATCTCGGAAGCATCAACCTCAACTTGGAAAGGAAGCGAAACATCAGGCTGACGCAACACAGGAGCAGAAGAAAACCGGCGTTTAAGTTCCTGAAAGGCCTCCACAGCCGCAGGAGACCAATCAGCAACATCAGCACCCTTCTTAGTCAAATCCGTCAAAGGCTTAACAACACTAGAAAAATTAGTTATAAAACGACGATAGAAATTAGCAAAGCCTAAGAACTTCTGCAGACTCTTAAGAGATGCAGGCTGCGTCCAGTCACAAATAGCCCGAACCTTGACGGGATCCATCTCAATAGTAGAAGGGGAAAAAATATACCCCAAGAAAGAAATCTTCTGGACTCCAAAGAGACACTTTGAGCCCTTTACAAACAAGGAATTAGCCCGCAGGACCTGAAACACCTTCCTGACCTGCTGAACATGAGACTCCCAGTCATCAGAAAAAACCAAAATATCATCCAAATACACAATCATAAATTTATCCAGATATTCACGGAAAATATCGTGCATAAAGGACTGGAAGACTGAAGGAGCATTAGAAAGTCCGAAAGGCATTACCAAATACTCAAAATGGCCCTCAGGCGTATTAAATGCGGTTTTCCACTCATCACCTTGCTTTATTCGTATAAGATTATACGCACCCCGGAGATCAATCTTAGTGAACCATTTAGCCCCCTTAATGCGAGCAAACAAATCAGTCAACAAAGACAAAGGATACTGATATTTTATGGTAATCTTATTCAAAAGACGATAATCTATACAAGGTCTCAAGGACCCATCTTTCTTGGCAACGAAAAAAAACCCTGCTCCCAAAGGGGACGAAGATGGACGGATATGTCCCTTTTCCAAGGACTCCTTAACATAATCCCGCATAGCAGTATGCTCTGGCACTGACAGATTGAACAAACGACCTTTAGGAAATTTACTACCAGGAATTAAATCTATAGCACAATCGCAATCCCTGTGAGGAGGAAGCGAACTGAGCTTAGGCTCCTCAAAAACATCCCGATAATCCGACAAAAATACAGGAACCTCAGAAGGAGTAGATGAAGCGATAGAAATCGGAGGTGCATCATCATGAACCCCCTGACATCCCCAGCTTAACACAGACATTGTTTTCCAGTCAAGGACTGGATTATGAGTTTGTAACCATGGCAGACCAAGTACTAGAACATCATGTAAATTATACAACACCAGGAAGCGAATCACCTCCTGATGAACGGGAGTCATACGCATGGTCACTTGTGTCCAGTACTGAGGTTTATTCATAGCTAAAGGTGTAGAGTCAATTCCCTTCAAAGGAATAGGGACTTCCAGAGGCTCAAGACTAAACCCACATCGCTTGATAAATGACCAATCCATAAGACTCAGGGCAGCGCCTGAATCTACATAGGCATTGACGGAAATGGATGATAATGAGCAAATCAGAGTCACAGACAGAATGAACTTAGACTGTAAAGTACTAATGGCAACAGACTTATCAACCTTTTTTGTGCGTTTAGAGCATGCTGATATAACATGAGCTGAATCACCACAATAAAAGCACAACCCATTTTTCCGCCTATAGTTTTGCCGTTCACATCTAGACTGAACTCTATCACATTGCATTGTCTCAAGTGCCTGTTCAGAAGACACCGCCAAATGGTGCACAGGTTTGCGCTCCCGTAAACGCCGATCAATCTGAATAGCCATAGTCATAGACTCATTCAGACCCGTAGGCGCAGGGAACCCCACCATAACATCTTTAATGGCCTCAGAAAGGCCATCACTGAACTTTGCAGCCAGGGCGCACTCATTCCACTGAGTAAGCACTGACCATTTCCGAAATTTTTGACAATATATTTCTGCTTCATCTTGCCCCTGAGAGAGAGCTAATAAAGCTTTTTCAGCCTGAATCTCTTGGTTAGGTTCCTCATAGAGCAAACCCAATGCCAGAAAAAACGCATCCACATTAAGCAACGCAGGATCCCCTGGTGCCAATGCAAATGCCCAATTTTGAGGGTCACCCCGCAGGAAAGATATAATAATCTTAACCTGCTGAGCAGGGTCTCCAGAAGAGCGAGATTTCAAAGAAAGGAACAGCTTGCAATTGTTCCTAAAATTCAGAAAACTAGATCTATCTCCAGCAAAGAACTCTGGAATAGGAATTCTAGGTTCAGACATAGGAGCATGTACAACAAAATCTTGTATATTTTGAACCTTAGCAGCAAGATTATTCAAGCTGGAAGCTAAACTCTGGACGTCCATGATAAACAGCTAAGGTCAGAGCCATTCAAGGATTAAGAGGAGGAAAAAAAAAAAAAAAAAAAAAATCAGCCAGGCTGCAATTAGGGCTAGGCAGGAACCTCAGAGGAGAAAAAAAAAAAACTTCCTCAGACTACTTTTCCTCCTACTTCAGCCCAAACATTTTGGGCCGGCTATACTGTCATGATTCCAATGGCAGGGAATCACAAAAGGACAAGCACCAACGAGCTCTAGGGTGATGGAACCTGAGCTGACCGCGACCCTAAACCTGAACACACAAATAACAATAGCCGGCGAACGTGCCTACGTTGATCCTAGACGTCTCGCACCAGCCGAAGATCTAACTTCCCCTATTAGAAGAAACACAGACCTCTCTTGCCTCCAGAGAAATACCCCACAGAAATAGCAGCCCCCCACATATAATGACGGTGAAATGAGAGGAAGGCACATACACAGTATGAAATCAGATTCAGCAAAATGAGGCCCGCTAAAACTAGATAGCAGAGGATACAAAAGTACACTGCGCGGTCAGCAAAAAACCCTTCAAAAAACCATCCTGTAATTACTTGAACTCATGTTCCAACTCATGGAACATGAAGAGCAATTACAGCCCGCTAGAGCAACCAGCAGCAAAGAAACAATTATATGCAAGCTGGACAAGACAAAAATAAATCAAAACGTGGAACAAGAAAATCAAAAACTTAGCTTGTCCTGAAGATTACTGAAGCCAGAAGCTGAGGTAACAAAACACTCTGATAACCTTGTTAGCCGGCGGGGAAATGACAAGAAAGCCCGGTTAAATAGGAAACTCCCAAATCCTAATAGAACAGGTGGACACCAGAGACAGCAGAACACAAATCACCCAGTACCATCAGTAACCACCAGAGGGAGCCCAAAAACAGAACTCACAACAGATGACATTTCTGTGAACGCTAGTGCTCATAGGAGACAGTAATTTTTTATATATAAACAGCAATATTGTTGTATATAGCACAAGTCGAATGATTGCAGGTTCAATTACCCTCTAAGGCAGAGGTCCCCAACATTTCTGACCTTGAGAGCCACATTCAGCTCTGAGAGAGGGTCACAAGCCACATTCAGCTCCCGCCCCCCTCACAATTGTGGCAATCAAAGCCCCCATTACAGGCATAATGGTAACTAAAGCTTTTCCACAAAAATCACCCCAAAGCAGTATACAAAGATCCAGGGGATCCCACAATACCCTCATTCAGTATTCTCCTATAAAGCACCCCCAAGACACTGTCACATCTAGCTTCAAACACCTCCTCTGACATCTTGTCTCCATCGTAGCATACTGAAATTGTCTCAAAACCCCTAGACCAGTATATGTGGATCCAGTTCTGCTCCTCTGTGCAGGGCTGCTCACAAAAATCACAATTTTCAGATGTGCTCTTCATACCTGTTTGTTAGATCTGGAGCTAATGCACCAAGCTGGAAGACAGCCACGAGCCACAATTCATGGGCCCGCGAGCCACATGTGACTCCCGAGCTACAGGTTGGGGACCCCTGCTCTAAGGTGACTTAAAGGGACACTGTCACCTGAATTTGGAGGGAACAATCTTCAGCCATGGAGGCGGGGTTTTTGGGTTTTTTATTCACCCTTTCCTTACCCGCTGGCTGCATGCTGGCTGCAATATTGGATTGAAGTTCATTCTCTGTCCTCCGTAGTACATGCCTGCACTAGGTGCAATCTTACCTTGCGCAGGTGTGTACTATGGAGGACAGAGAATGAACTTCAATCCAATATTGCAGCCAGCATGCAGCCAGCGGGTAAGGAAAGGGTGAATCAAACACCCAAAAACCCCACCTCCATGGCTGAAGATTGTTCCCTCCAAATTCAGGTGACAGTGTCCCTTTAACAAATACAGTGAAAAAAATGTTAAAAAAATATTTTTGCTTCTCAGCGAAAAATGAAAACGTGATGGGTCTCAAGAAAATTTTTTTTTTTTTTTTCAAATTTGCACAATTTTTTTTGCCACTTAAATAAAAAAAAACTATGCATGTTTGCTAGCTCAGTAATCACATTGCCAGGTCATTTTTACCTTCTAGTGAACATGTTAAATGAAAACATTTTTTTTTAGCTGAACATGGATTTTTTCTTTACGCTTGTACATCACATGATAAAATAAATGATGTCACTCAAAAGTACAGCTTGTCCAGTAAAAAATAAGCCCCCATATGTCTAATTGATGGTAAAATAAAAAAGTTATGATTCTTCGAAGAAAAAGAAGAAAAAATAAAAAAAAAAATATAACACAAAAATGGAAAATAGCCATGTCGGGGAGGAGTTAATAAGTGTGTTGCAGAAACTATATTTGAAGGTGAAGATTTTTTAATTGATAAGAAACATCTTGATTTTTTTAATAAAGAAAGTCTGTAGCAACTGTATTTTTATGCTGTGCACCAATGGGGGAACGGTACTACATAATATCCGTTGCACCTGATTAACCTCTTTCTGATGTTGGGCGTAATAGTACGCCCACATCAGAATCCCTTCCTTTGATGTGGGCTATGGTGCTGAGCCCACATCTTTCCCTGCACATAAGCTTTTTTGAACAGCTGACATGTGCCTCTAACAGCTGTGGGTGGAATTGCGATCCATCCGCGGTTGTTATCCTCTTAAATGCCGCTGTCAATCTCTGACAGCGGTATTTAGCTCGCATTTCCAGTGAGCGCGACGGAAATCCTGCCCATCGATGACCCCATCACGTGATCTCGGGTCACCTATGGGTTGGCATGACAACCAGAGACCTCCAGCAGACCTCTATGGTTGTCAAAACCGGATTGCTATGAGTGTCGACCGATGGTCGACGCTCATAGCAAGTGAGCATTTCTGCTACATACAGGCGATCTGATCATCGGCTGTATGTAGCAGAGCCAATCAGATAACTGCAGCTTCTAATCTCCCATGGAGACTATTGAAGCATGCAAAAAGTAAAAAAAGTTTTTAAAAATATAAAAAAATATAAATGTTCAAATCACCTCCCTTTTGACCCATTCGAAATACAACAATTAAAGAACGTTCAGAATTGCCCGATCTATCAATGTAAAAAAGAATTAACACCAGAATTAGGTTTTTTTGGTCACTGCTACATTGCAATTAAATTGCAATTACGGGCAATCAAAAGATCGGTATATAGACCAAAATGGTATCAATAAAAACATCAGCTTGCTGCACAAAAAATAAGCCCTTACCCCAAATCACGAAAAATGGAGACGCTACGGGTCTTTGAAAATGGCGTCATTTTTTTTTTGCACTAAAGTTTGGATTTATTTTTCACCACTTAAATGAAAAAGAACCTAGACATATTTGGTGTCTATGAACTCATATTGACCTGGAGAATTATAATGGCAGGTCAGATGTAGCATTTAATGAACATGGTAAAAAAAAAGTTTGGAATTAAACTTTTTTTTTGCAATTTCACCGCACTTGGATTTTCTTGACCTGTTTTCCAGGACATGATATGTTAGAACCAATCATGTTGTTCAAAACTACAATTTGTCCTGCAAAAACAAGCCCTAAGATGGCCATTTTGACTAAAAAAATAAAAAAGTTATGGCTCTGGGAAGAAGGGGAGCAAAAAACGAAAATCCCGCTGGTCGTTAAGGGGTTAAAGGAAATATGTTATCAGGTTTTTGCTACCCCATCTTAGAACAACGTGATATAGGAACAGAGACCCTGATTCCAGTGATGTGTTTTGTACTGGGCTGCTTGCTGCAGTTTTGATGAAATTCATGTTTTTTCTTCTGCAGATCTAGGAATGCTTGAATGCTGAGCTTTTATAACCCCACGCACACCACTTATTGGCAGCTTTTTGTGTATACTGTGCATAGGCAGAAATATATCAATTAGTGGAGGGGATGGGGTTATATAGTTCTCTTTAATATGGAGGACTACATGGCAGCAGGTAAACTTGTCCTCTAATGATAATCTGCTTCTGATAAAACTGTGATTTTATCAAAACTTCAGCAGGCAGCCCAGTAAGTGACACATCACTGGAATCAGGATCTCTGTCTCCATATTCTGGTCCTCTCAGATTATGTGGCAAAAACTGTTGATAGTTTCCCTTTAAGAACCTCTTAAAGGAAGAGGGGGACTATTGTACATTTCAGTCAATCAGTAATTGGCCAAGGAAAAACAATTTGGTAGTACAAATGACATCTACAACGGACAGGACAGGATCAGCATGGTTGCATGTAGCAGAAATCATGTCCGATATTCCTGCAAATATTATTCAAGATATATCAATAGATAATTCCACTCTGCACATATACACACACATATTTCACACTCATATAATTTGATCAGAAGAGCAGAATTATGCATCTCATGATCCATCTATCACATATAACTTACATGCGGGGGGGCTGCAGAGCGAGGCTTTCAGCTTTTCCTATTCTTGAGCCGTCCAATGATAGACTGAAGAGGGCAGTGTTGTTGTGTATTTCACCAGCCAGACCTCTCCGTACCAATGTCAGTAGTAGAAAAATATTAATCAAAAAGTAAAAGTTGCTTTCCTAGGGCATCTCGCTGCGTAGGATATAGCGGGTGAAGACGCTCAGCTAGCAATGCTAAGTGAGGAGGTGGCGTCAGGAGCAGGCTCGTGCTCACCGGCTCAGCTGTTCCATTCCGGCAGCCCCTACATTCAGCATTTCATGGTATGGCGGACACATGTTGTCTGTCATTTACAGCTGTGACATCAGACATTGGTTACTGGGCTTCCCTGGAAGCTCGCTCTTCTATACACTACGCTGAATGATAAGGAGAAAAATTCCAATTGCTTAAGATCTGGAAATTCATGGGCATAAAAACCATAAAAAGCGTCCAACTTGATATTTTACAACTACTTCGTGGCTAAAAATTAAAATCTCGCCAGTGAACACAATAAAAACGTTCACTTCCAGTAAGAAGGCAATGAAATAGCACATTAAGTATTCACACCGGAGCAGGCAGTGAATGTGATAGAGAATATGAATGCTACAGCTAAAATATCGGAGTTTTCTGACATGGTAACAAGAGCTTACTACCCGTAGAGCAGGTTAGATTGCTTAATATTGCCAGACAACAAAGCTGCATAAATTCTAAAAATATTGTCTTTTTATGTGTAAAATATCATTATTGTTTTATCCTCCTAAGGACTTTTGCAGACGTCCGTGAAGATCTGTCCCATCATGGACTGGTCGTAGCTTTCCCAACCCGAGATACATAGCTTCGTATATTTCTATGATTCTGACACAATTGGGTCGGGAGACTCACAGCCAGCCCGTCCATTAGCAGTCTGTACTCTGACCGATTAGCACAGCCGTCTGCATGAGCCCTAGCACTGGAAAAAGATGGCAGCTTTGTCTTAGAAACAGAGCCACACTAATACATGAGTCGTATCTGGTATAGCAATTCAGGCCTATCGCAATACCAAACACAACCTGTGGACAGGTGTGGCGCTGTTACTGGAAGAAAGCGGCACTGTCTTCTAGTGAAAGTTGAATATATTGAAAGAATTAGTAAATGTTCAAGGAGGGATCCAAAAATTTTCAACTGTGTATTTGTAGCTACTCCCCTCACCATTTACATATTTTTCTCACTTATATATGTTCCTATTGAGGCTCACAATGTAAATTCCCTATTTATATGTCTTTGAAGTATGGGAGGAAAACTGGAGTACCCAGAGGAAATTCATGCAAACACCTTGCAGATGTTGTCCTTGGCAGGATTTGAACTCAGCACCCCTGAAAAACAACAGTGCTAACCACTGAGCCACCGTGCTGCCCATCTGAGTAAGTGAGAAGATGGTGGCTAATGGAACCAAAGTTATTAAACCTAAATTTAAGACAATGGCTAAGACTAATATCTATGCACTTTTTTGCTAGCAATCATCCTTTATGGCAGGGGTGAGCAATTAATTTTCCTGAATTATCACATGATCTTAGACCATGACTGTTGTGAACGCCAAACAAATAATCTGAGAAAATATTCAGAAAAATTCCCAAGCTAGAGTTCATATGAGTTTCTGCCGCCAGGGGGCGCAGCACCACAAGTCTACGAAACTACGTTCCCCTGCATTCTATTCATTCCCCAATTTTTACAACCAGGGGCACAGCTGCATCAGCAGGCTCCTGGTTCTAAAATTATTTAACCCCTTCAGATGGATTTAAATTGTGGGACATGATTGTACGGCGGACAGGTATGGGATATTGTTGCTTTTTTGTTTTCCCTTTTTTTCAGATGACAAGGGTCGTCATTTGGATTGAGAGTACAATAAAGATATTAAAACCCCATGTGTATTTATTTCATTAAAATACTTTATTCATAATGTGTGTGGGTGTTTTTTTAACCCTTTATTACTATTGGATTAATAATGGATATGAGTCTTATTGACGCCTCTCCATTATTAATTTGGCTTAATGTCACCTTACATTAGCCAGGTGACATTAACCCCTTATTACCCCATATCCCACCGCTACACGGGAATGGGAAGACAGTGGCTAAGTGCCAGAATAGGTGCATCTTACAAATGTGCCTTTTCTGGGGTGGCTGGGGGCAGATGATTTTAGCCAGGGGCGGGGGGGGGGGGGGGGGCAATAACCATGGTCCCTCTCTAGGCTATTAATATCTGCCCTCAGTCACTGGCTTTACCACTCTGGTGGAGAAAATTGCATGGGAGCCCACGCCAGTTTTTTCCGTGATTTAACCCTTTATTTTAACACCTAGAGCTCCCACATTTTGCACACAGACACTTCTAATATTAGTAGTGAGGAATATGTAAAAAAATAAAGGATATGAAATGGTTTACTGTATGTAAACCATGTCTCATATCCTGTCGGGTTTGATAAGGAGATAGCAAAAGCCGACAATTGAATTACCGGCTTTTCTGCTATCTAGCTCTGTATTAAATATAAACATATACAGTGGGGCAAAAAAGTATTTAGTCAGTCAGCAATAGTGCAAGTTCCACCACTTAAAAAGATGAGAGGCATCTGTAATTTACATCATAGGTAGACCTCAACTATGGGAGACAAACTGAGAAAAAAAAATCCAGAAAATCACATTGTCTGTTTTTTTAACATTTTATTTGCATATTATGGTGAAAAATAAGTATTTGGTCAGAAACAAAATTTCATCTCAATACTTTGTAATATATCCTTTGTTGGCAATGACAGAGGTCAAACGTTTTCTGTAAGTCTTCACAAGGTTGCCACACACTGTTGTTGGTATGTTGGCCCATTCCTCCATGCAGATCTCCTCTAGAGCAGTGATGTTTTTGGCTTTTCGCTTGGCAACACGGACTTTCAACTCCCTCCAAAGGTTTTCTATAGGGTTGAGATCTGGAGACTGGCTAGGCCACTCCAGGACCTTGAAATGCTTCTTACGAAGCCTCTCCTTCGTTGCCCTGGCGGTGTGCTTTGGATCATTGTCATGTTGAAAGACCCAGCCACGTTTCATCTTCAATGCCCTTGCTGATGGAAGGAGGTTTGCACTCAAAATCTCACGATACATGGCCCCATTCATTCTTTCATGTACCCGGATCAGTCGTCCTGGCCCCTTTGCAGAGAAACAGCCCCAAAGCATGATGTTTCCACCACCATGCTTTACAGTAGGTATGGTGTTTGATGGATGCAACTCAGTATTCTTTTTCCTCCAAACACGACAAGTTGTGTTTCGACCAAACAGTTCCAGTTTGGTTTCATCAGACCATAGGACATTCTCCCAAAACTCCTCTGGATCATCCAAATGCTCTCTAGCAAACTTCAGACGGGCCCGCACATGTACTGGCTTAAGCAGTGGGACACGTCTGGCACTGCAGGATCTGAGTCCATGGTGGCGTAGTGTGTTACTTATGGTAGGCCTTGTTACATTGGTCCCAGCTCTCTGCAGTTCATTCACTAGGTCCCCCCGCATGGTTCTGGGATTTTTGCACACCGTTCTTGTGATCATTCTGACCCCACAGGGTGGGATTTTGCGTGGAGCCCCAGATCGAGGGAGATTATCAGTGGTCTTATATGTCTTCCATTTTCTAATTATTGCTCCCACTGTTGATTTCTTCACTCCAAGCTGGTTGGCTATTGCAGATTCAGTCTTCCCAGCCTGGTGCAGGGCTACAATTTTGTTTCTGGTGTCCTTTGACAGCTCTTTGGTCTTCACCATAGTGGAGTTTGGAGTCAGACTGTTTGAGGGTGTGCACAGGTGTCTTTTTATACTGATAACAAGTTTAAACAGGTGCCATTACTACAGGTAATGAGTGGAGGAAAGAGGAGACTCTTAAAGAAGAAGTTACAGGTCTCTGAGAGCCAGAAATCTTGATTGTTTGTTTCTGACCAAATACTTATTTTCCACCATAATATGCAAATAAATTGTTAAAAAAACAGACAATGTGATTTTCTGGATTTTTTTTTCTCAGTTTGTCTCCCATAGTTGAGGTCTACCTATGATGTAAATTACAGACGCCTCTCATCTTTTTAAGTGGTGGAACTTGCACTATTGCTGACTGACTAAATACTTTTTTGCCCCACTGTATATACCGGCATACATATATGTGTCTCACTGATTTTATATACCGTATATATATATATATATATATATATATATATATATATATATATATATATATATATATAATATATAAAGCTGAATGTGTGTGTGTGTGTGTGTATGTATGTATGTATGTATGTCCGGGATTGGCATCTGCACCGTCGCAGCTACAGCCACAAAATTTTGCACAGTCACACGTCTGGACCCCGAGAGCGTCATAGGCTATGTTGTGAGGTGAAATTTTAACCCCGCGCGTTCCAATTCACCAAACAATTTTGCCCCTATCTACATAATGGGGAAAAAAGTGAAAGGAAAAGTGTTGGAGGCGTCGTAGCTACAGCCACAAAATTTTGCACAGTCACACGTCTGGACCCTGAGAGCGTCATAGGCTATGTTGTGAGGTGAAATTTTAACCCCGCGCTTTCCAATTCACCAAACAATTTTGCCCCTATCTACATAATGGGGGAAAAGTGTTGGAGGCGTCGCAGCTACAGCCACAAAATTTTGCACAGTCACACGTCTGGACCCCGAGAGCATCATAGGCTATGTTGTGAGGTGAAATTTTAACCCCACGCTTTCCAATTCACCAAATAATTTTGCCCCTATCTACATAATGGGGAAAAAAGTGAAAGGAAAAGTGTTGGAGGCGTCGCAGCCACAGCCACAAAATTTTGCACAGTCACACGTCTGGTCCCTGAGAGCATCATAGGCTATGTTGTGAGGCGAAATTTTAACCCCGCGCTTTCCAATTCACCAAACAATTTTGCCCCTATCTACATAATGGGGAAAAAGTGAAAGGAAAAGTGTTGGAGGCAAATTGACAGCTGCCAGATGTGAACAAGGGGGACTTAAAGAGTGAGAGCGATGGCGCCAAAGAGTATATACCGTACAGTTGCTAAGGTGGGGCCCCGACATGGGATACTCACCACACACGGGGATATGGACACACACAAAATGCGCCACACACTACCACGTGCTTTAACACATATACCACCCTCAGCACACATTTCACCACACATACACCAACCTCGCCACATAAAAGTCGATACACCAAAGTCGCCGCTCAAAACTCGCCACGCGCAAAACTCGCCACATGCAAAAACTAGGCTCACGCAAAATTTGCCACAAGTGCAAAACTCACCTCATGGAAAACTCGCCACACGCAAAACTTGCACACGCGGAAAAATTGCCACATTTACAAAAGTTGCAGCACATGCAAAAGTTGCCTCACACACAACTTGCACATAATCAAAAGGCACCACACATAAAACTCGCCATGCGCAAAACTCGCCATGCGCAAAACTTGCTGCACACAACTTGCTACACTAACCTGTCACATGCAACTGGACACACAAAAAGTTGCTACATGCATGTTGCCACACAAAACTCATCTCACAAAAGTCGCTACATGCATGTCGCCACACGCAACTCAACACACACAACTTGACAAACGAAACTCGCCCTAAAACACACACAAGTCTGGTATTATCCTTCAAAAATAAAAATTAGATTAATAAGCAGACAAACTACAAGAACAACAAATGTACCATATAGGAAATACGGCAGCTGTCAGTCACATGACCTGTCTATTATGTGTATGTGTGAGCTAATATATACTGCCAGGGGGAGGGCTTCCTGTTGGCTGGGGATTTATCAGGCTGCCAATTTAGCTTACAAATACTGAGGTAAAAATACTGAGCAAATAATGTGTGAACGAGGTCTAATACAGGAGGAGATGACACACAGGTATATACTATATACAGGGGAGATGACACACAGATATATACTATATACAGGAGAGATGACACACAGGTATATACTATATAGAGGAGATGACATACAGGTACATATATATACAGGAGGAGATGACACACAGGTATATACTATATACAGGAGCAGATGACCTACAGGTATATACTATATACAGGAGGAGATGACATACAGGTATATGCTATATATAGAAGATGACATACAGGTATATACTATATACAGGAGGAGATGACACACAGATATATACTATATACAGGGGAGATGACACACATGTATATACTATATACAGGAGGAGATGACATACAGGTATATACTATATATAGAAGGAGATGACATACAGGTATATACTATATATAGGAGGAGATGACATACAGGTATATACTATATACAGGGGAGATGACACAGCAGGTATATTATATATACAGGGGAGATGACATACAGGTATATACTATATACAGGAGATGACATACAGGTGTATACTATATATAAGGGAGATGACAAACATGTATATACTGAGGTGAAAATGAAAAGGTGTGAGTGCAAAATAAGAGGAGTGAGGGAAAATAGTGGAGTGATCGGAAAATGACAGATCTGGGGTCGAAAGAGGAGTGAGGGAAAATAGTGGAGTGATTGGAAAATGACAGATGTGAGGTCGAAATGACAAGTGTTAGGGGGGAATGAGAGGAGTGAGGGAGAAAATGAGAGGTGTAAGGGAGAAAATGAGAGATATGAGGGGGAAAATGAAAGATGTGATTGGGAAAATGAGAGGCGTGATGGGAAAATAAGAGAAGTGAGGTGCTATAACTAACCACAGATATTTACTCAGCCCAGGCAACGCCGGGCTCTTCAGCTAGTATATATATAAACTGTATATATGTTTTCACGAATATTTGAGCCCATGGATCCATTCTATGTCCATTTTGCAAGCCGGTGAGAAAATCTCGCCGTACAGATGCCATACGGAGGTTTACATGAACATTTCTGCGTATTTGGTCTGTAAAAAACATACCGTATTTTTATACGTTGTGTGTGACTCCAGCCTAAGGTGGCCAACTGCAAAGTAGCTAGCAGTGGGCTAGTAGAAATAAAATCAATTGAATTCAGGGATGTTTTACCAAGGAGGTCACAAGTATAGAATCCTAATAGATTAGTCAGAGCATAGAACCGACTACAAAGAGTTGGATCCAACTGTGCAGGACTCACAATACAGGGAAACATGGCTGCTAATTCATTTGAATGAATGCCATGTAATACCACATTTTTCCAGCAGCAGCTCATAACAGCTGATTGTTGGCCATTCCAGCTGCTAGATGAATGATTTGTTTGGGTTACATGGCTCATTTAATTAAATATACTAATAAAAAGTTATAACTACATACTTATACAGTTAACGTGAAGTTTCAGTGGGTTTCTTTTCTCTGTATGTGGCATAATATTATATTAGACAATCAATAGTCATTTTATTAAAGTGCAAACAGACAGTGATGTCTTATTTTTGCCATATCACAATACATTGTTACGTGACTGTATGTGGAGTTCTGGTTACTCCTAAAAGAGAATCTACAGAGCGTCTTGGCAATAGCCTCTCCACTTTCCAGGTCTCGGGGAACTCTTTAGTTTTTACCCTTTAACCATCTGGCCAACAATGTGAAAGGCCCTTGGAATTTCCCAGTGAAGGCCGTCTTCCCATGCAGACGTTAGAAGGTGGATACCTAAGAGTTCCCTAGGGGTCTACAGAGTAACTGCTGGTTGGTGGAGTGAGTTGGCAGTAGCCAAGTGGACAGGTCAGAAAAAGAGGGCAGTACCAAAGACAGAATCAGCAGGCTGGGATGTAAACAGGAGAAAAGCCGATGTTAGACCAGGATTACAAAATGAAAGACAAGATCAAAAGGCATGAGAAGGTGAGAAGGGTTATTCATTCTAAGCTCAAATACATAGCAGTCCAAGGGATCAGGTAACACAAGAAAAATATAAAGCTTGGTCAGATATCAGGAATAATAAACAGGATTATTTCATTGCCGACAGTATTAACACCTAAAACTGGCAAGAAACTGAGTGTCAGAAGAAAATTTAAAATCCAGTTTTGCACTCAGAAATCGGCCCTACTATTTGTCCGACCAACAAGACCTACTAAATTCAATTACAACTCAGCTGGGCAGCAATATAGGCTGCCCGACAGCAGGGGTTCAGTCTATACTGATGCTGCAGCTGAGCACATGCTCTTCTGAGCAGCAGGGAACAATGCTCCTTTAAGGCTATGTGCACACGTTGCGAATTCGCAGCAGTTTTCCATGAGTTTACAGTACCATGTAAACCTATGGAAAACCAAATCCACAGTGCACATGCTGCGGAAAATACCGAGCGGAAACGCTGCGTTGTATTATCCACAGCATGTCAATTCTTTGTGCGATTCTGCAGCGGTTTACACTTGCTCCTTAACCCCTTCATGACCCAGCCTATTTTGACCTTAAAGACCTTGCCGTTTTTTGCAATTCTGACCAGTGTCCCTTCATGAGGTAATAACTCAGGAACGCTTCAATGGATCCTAGCGGTTCTGAGATTGTTTTTTCGTGACATATTGGGCTTCATGTTAGTGGTAAATTTAGGTCAATAAATTCTGTGTTTATTTGTGATAAAAACGGAAATTTGGCGAAAATTTTGAAAATTTCGCAATTTTCACATTTTGAATTTTTATTCTGTTAAACCAGAGAGTTATGTGACACAAAATAGTTAATAAATAACATTTCCCACACGTCTACTTTACATCAGCACAATTTTGGAAACAAAATTTTTTTTTGCTAGGAAGTTATAAGGGTTAAAATTTGACCAGCGATTTCTCATTTTTACAACGAAATTTACAAAACCATTTTTTTTAGGGACCACCTCACATTTGAAGTCAGTTTGAGGGGTCTATATGGCTGAAAATACCCAAAAGTGACACCATTCTAAAAACTGCACCCCTCAAGGTGCACAAAACCACATTCAAGAAGTTTATTAACCCTTCAGGTGCTTCACAGCAGCAGAAGCAACATGGAAGGAAAAAATGAACATTTAACTTTTTAGTCACAAAAATGATTTTTCAGCAACAATTTTTTTATTTTCCCAATGGTAAAAGGAGAAACTGAACCACGTACGTTGTTGTCCAATTTGTCCTGAGTACGCTGATACCTCATATGTGGGGGTAAACCACTGTTTGGGCGCACGGCAGGGCTTGGAAGGGAAGGAGCGCCATTTGACTTTTTGAATGAAAAATTGGCTGCACTCTTTAGCGGACACCATGTCACATTTGGAGAGCCCCCGTGTGCCTAAAAATTGGAGCTCCCCCACAAGTGACCCCATTTTGGAAACTAGACGCCCCAAGGAACTTATCTAGATGCATAGTGAGCCCTTTAAACCCCCAGGTGCTTCACAAATTGATCCGTAAAAATGAAAAAGTACTTTTTTTTCACAAAAAAATTCTTTTAGCCTCAATTTTTTCATTTTCACATGGACAACAGGATAAAATGGATCCTAAAATTTGTTTGGCAATTTCTCCTGAGTACACTGATACTTCACATGTGGGGGTAAACCACTGTTTGGGCACATGGTAAGGCTCGGAAGGGAAGGAGCGCCATTTGACTTTTTGAATGAAAAATTATCTCCATCGATAGCGGACACCATGTCGCGTTTGGAGAGACCCTGTGTGCTTAAACATTGGAGCTCCCCCACAAGTGACCCCATTTTGGAAACTGGACCCCCCAAGGAACTTATCTAGATGCCTAGTGAGCACTTTAAACGCTCAGGTGCTTCACAAATTGATCCGTAAAAATGAAAAAGTACTTTTTTTTCACAAAAAATATATTTTCGCCTCAATTTTTTCATTTTCACATGGGCAATAGGATAAAATGGATCCTAAAATTTGTTGAGCAATTTCTCCCGAGTACGCCGATACCTCATATGTGGGGGTAAACCACTGTTTGGGCACACGGCAGGGCTCGGAAGGGAAGGCGCGCCTTTTAACTTTTTGAATGGAAAATTAGCTCCAATTGTTAGCGGACACCATGTCGCATTTGGAGAGCCCCTGTGTGCCTATGCAATGGAGCTCCCCCACAAGTGACCCCATTTTGGAAACTAGACCCCCCAAGGAACTTATCTAGATGCATACTGAGCACTTTAAACCCCCAGGTGCTTCACAGAAGTTTATAATGCAGAGCCATGAAAATAAAAAATAATTTTTCTTTTCTCAAAAATGATTTTTTAGCCTGGAATTTCCTATTTTGCCAATGGTAATAGGAGAAATTGGACCACAAATGTTGTTGTCCAGTTTGTCCTGAGTATGCAGATACCCCATATGTGGGGGTAAACCACTGTTTGGGCGCACGGCAGGGCTCAGAAGGGAAGGCACGCCATTTGGCTTTTTAAATGGAAAATTATCTCCAATCATTAGCGGACACCATGTCACGTTTGGAGAGCCCCTGTGTGCCTAAACATTGGAGATCCCCCACAAATTACCCCATTTTGGAAACTAGACCCCCAAAGGAACTAATCTAGATGTGTAGTGAGCACTTTGAACCCTCAAGTGCTTCACAGAAGTTTATAACGCAGAGCCATGAAAATAAAAAAAAAAATTTATTTTCTCAAAAATGAATTTTAGCCCGCAATTTTTTATTTTCCCAAGGGTAACAGGAGAAATTTGACCCCAAAAGTTGTTGTCCAGTTTCTCCTGAGTACGCTGATACCCCATATGTGGGGGTAAACCACTGTTTAGGCACATGCTGGGGCTCGGAAGTGAAGTAGTGACGTTTTGAAATGCAGACTTTGATGGAATGCTCTGCGGGCGTCACGTTGCGTTTGCAGAGCCCCTGATGTGGCTAAACAGTAGAAACCCCCCACAAGTGACCCCATTTTGAAAACTAGACCCCGAAAGGAACTTATCTAGATGTGAGGTGAGCACTTTGAACCCCCAAGTGCTTCACAGAAGTTCATAACACAGAGCAGTGAAAATAATAAATACGTTTTCTTTCCTCAAAAATAATTTTTTAGCCCAGAATTTTTTATTTTCCCAAGGGTTACAGGAGAAATTGGACCACAAAAGTTGTTGTCCAGTTTCTCCTGAGTACGCTGATACCCCATGTGTGGGGGTAAACCACTGTTTGGGCACACGTGGGGGCTCAGAAGGGAAGTAGTGACTTTTGAAATGCAGACTTTGATGGAATGGTCTGCGGGCGTCACATTGCGTTTGCAGAGCCCCTGGTGTGCCTAAACAGTAGAAACCCCCCACAAGTGACCCTATTTTGGAAACTAGACCCCCAAAGGAACTTATCTAGATGTGTGGTGAGCACTTTCAAACCCCAAGTGCTTTACAGAAGTTTATAACGCAGAGCCGTGAAAATAATAAATACGTTTTCTTTCCTCAAAAATAATTTTTTAGCCCAGAATTTTTTATTTTCCCAAGGGTTACAGGAGAAATTGGACCACAAAAGTTGTTGTCCAGTTTCTCCTGAGTACGCTGATGCCCCATGTGTGGGGGTAAACCACTGTTTGGGCACACGTGGGGGCTCAGAAGGGAAGTAGTGACTTTTGAAATGCAGACTTTGATGGAATGGTCTGCGGGCGTCACGTTGCGTTTGCAGAGCCCCTGGTGTGCCTAAACAGTAGAAACCCCCCACAAGTGACCCCATTTTGGAAACTAGACCCCCCCAAGGAACTTATCTAGATATGTGGTGAGCACTTTGAACCCCCAAGTGCTTCACAGACGTTTACAACGCAGAGCCGTGAAAATAAAAAATCATTTTTCTTTCCTCAAAAATGATGTTTTAGCAAGCAATTTTTTATTTTCTCAAGGGTAACAGGAGAAATTGGACCCCAGTAATTGTTGCGCAGTTTGTCCTGAGTATGCTGGTACCCCATATGTGAGGGTAAACCACTGTTTGGGCACACGTCGGGGTTCGGAAGTGAGGGAGCACCATTTGAATTTTTGAATACAAGATTGGCTGGAATCAATGGTGGCGCCATGTTGCGTTTGGAGACCCCCTGAAGTGCCTAAACAGTGGAAACCCCTCAATTCTACCTCCAACACACCCCTAACCCTTATCCCAACTGTAGCCGTAACCCTAATCACAACCCTAACCCCAACACACCCCTAACCACAACCCTAACCCCAACACACCCCTAACCCTAACCACAACCCTAATTCCAACCCAACCCTAAGGCTATGTGCCCACGTTGCGGATTCGTATGAGATTTTTCAGCATCATTTTTGAAAAATCCGCGGGTAAAAGGCACTGCGTTTTACCTGTGGATTTACCGTGGATTTCCAGTGTTTTTTGTGCGGATTTCACCTGTGGATTCCTATTGAGGAAAAGGTGTAAAACGCTGCGGAATCCGCACAAAGAATTGGCATGCTGCGGAAAATACAACGCAGCGTTCCCGCGCGGTATTTTCTGCACCATGGGCACAGCGGATTTGGTTTTCCATATGTTTACATGGTACTGTAAACCCGATGGAACACTGCTGCGGATCCGCAGCGGCCAATCCGCACCGTGTGCACATAGCCTAATTCTAAAGGTACGTGCACACGCTGCGGAAAACGCTGCGGATCCGCAGCAGTTTCCCATGAGTTTACAGTTCAATGTGAACCTATGGGAACCAAAAATCGCTGTGCACATGCTGCGGAAAAACTGCACGGAAACGCAGCGGTTTACATTCCGCAGCATGTCACTTCTTTCTGCGGATTCCGCAGCGGTTTTAGAACTGCTCCAATAGAAAATCGCAGTTGTAAAACCGCAGTGAAATGCGCAGAAAAACCGCGGTAAATCCACGATAAATCGGCAGCGGTTTAGCACTGTGGATTTATCAAATCCGCTGCGGAAAAATCCGCATAGGACCAGAATACGTGTGCACATACTGAAACCCTAACCCTAGCCCTACCCCTAACCCTAACCCTAGCCCTAACCCTACCCCTACCCCTAACCCTAGCCCTAACCCTACCCCTACCCCTAACCCTACCCCTAACCCTACCCCTAACCCTAACCCTAGTTCTTACCCCAACCTTAGTGGAAAAAAAAAAAATTCTTTATTTTTTTTATTGTCCCTATCTATGGGGGTGACAAAGGGGGGGGTCATTTACTATTTTTTTTATTTTGATCACTGAGATAGGTTATATCTCAGTGATCAAAATTCACTCTGGAACGAATCTGCCGGCCGGCAGATTCGGCGGGCGCACTGCACATGCGCCCGCCATTTTGGAAGATGGCGGTGCCCAGGAAAGAAGACGGACGGACCTCGGGCGGCCAGGTAAGTATAAGGGGGGGGAGATCAGGGCACGGGGGGGGCGTCGGAGCACGGGGGGGTGGATCGGATCATGGGGGGGGGTGGATCGGAACACGGGAGGGAGGATTGGAGCACGGGGAAGGATTGGAGCACGGGGTGAGGGATCGCTGTGCGGGGGGGGTGGATCGGAGCACGGGGGGGGGGGGTCGCTGTGTGCGGGGGGGGGATCGGAGTGCGGGGGGGTTTGATTGCAGCACAGGGGGTGTGATTGGTGCACGGGGAAGCGGACAGGAGGACGGGGGAGCGGAGCACAGGACGGAGGGGAGCGGACCACAGATCGGGGGGCTGGGGGGGCGATAGGAGGGGTGGGGTGGGTGCACATAAGTGTTTCCAGCCATGGCCGATGATATTGCAGCATCGGCCATGGCTGGATTGTAATATTTCACCAGTTTTTTAGGTGAAATATTACAAATCGCTCTGATTGGCAGTTTCACTTTCAACAGCCAATCAGAGCGATCGTAGCCACGAGGGGGTGAAGCCACCCCCCCTGGGCTAAACTACCACTCCCCCTGTCCCTGCAGATCGGGTGAAATGGGAGTTAACCCTTTCACCCGGCCTGCAGGGACGCGATCTTTCCATGACGCATATGCTGCGTCATGGGTCGGAATGGCACCGACTTTCATGACGCAGCGTATGCGTCAAAGGTCGGGAAGGGGTTAATAGGAATCCGCACAAAAACTACAGGAAATCTGCTGTAAATCTGCAGGTAAAACACAGTGCATTTTAGCAGCAGATTTTGCAAAAACGGTGTGGAAAAATCCACACACGAATCCGCAACGTGGGCCTAATTCTCTCATATGATTGATTATGCTAATAACACTCGACTCAAACTCTGATCCAAGCTTGATCTGAGGGTCAACTTACTGTGATCTGATTTTATTGCATGAGAAAATCGGGCACAGGTGTGGAAAAGATGGAGAACTTAATTTCTCCATCTTCTCCATTGTCGGACTGCACTCAAATGACACCCGAGTGCAATCCGCTGTTTCGCACGCACCCATAGACTTGAATGGCTGTGTGTGATCCGAATTCTGGAGACATTCGCAGTATGCTTCTATTTTTTCCACTGACCGATTCAGTCTGTAGAAAAAGCTGCCCCATAGAATAACATTAGTCCGAGTGGTATCTGATAAAACATCAGATAGCACTTGTCCGACTTACTGTATACGCTCGTATGAGCGAGGCCTAACAGACTGACACGGCTCTCAGTCATGTCGTCACCTCCAAAACTATCAGCGCCTGATAACTAAGAAAGACAACACAACAATTCATAATTACAGTAACATAAGCAGACATATGAAAAAGTGATTGAATGAGTTTCATTTTGCAATCTTACAAGTGTGATAAAAAGTGCCTTTATGTCAACTGGTAACTGGCGGATGTAGTTTATGCTTCATAGCTGTATCACAATGAATCGAGAGGCATGTCAGGAAGGATTCCACCAGGATCATTTGCCTGGTGTCAAGGACAATCATGTGCTCTGTCCTGACTCAGCCTTCATATGCCAAATGGTAACAGATGGTGCTATCCTCACAGGTCTTGCATTCACAGTGTTAGACTTGGCATGCTATGAAGATCTCTCTCGCTGGGTAATATTCTTGATAAACATAATGATATCACAACTGTGTCCATACTTCTTCCCATCCTATGTCTTGGCCATTTAGATGGTATGTGGTTGTGTGTGGGCTTCTTTATTTGTTATGCAAGGTTTTTCAGAAGCTAGAGGAATTTCTCTGCAGTGTGCCAAGTTCTTCATACCAGCGCTTGAATTAAATATGAAATTCTGCCAACAATTGTGGACAAAAACGTAACTCGGACTGTAATCAAAACTCCAACAACTACTGCTGAAGAGGAACAGGTGAAAGTTAACGTGGTTGTATAGGGGCTGTCTGCTGTGAGTGATGCATGCGGCGCTGCTGCGCCCCTTCAGAGTCTTTACTGAGTGTGGAAGACAGGAACAGCTTTCTGCACTCACTGCGACTCAAGATACTCTGATAAGGCTGCTGAATACTAGAATGTATAGACTGTTTGCTACTTGTGCCTTCTGGTATAACCCCACCACTGATTAGCAGCTCTCTATCTCTATACAACGTATAGAGAAAACTGTGGTGTGGGTGGGGTTTCATAGATTCATAGTTTTTAGGTTGAGTTCAGCCTTTATCCTAACATGATGATACAGAGGAAGGCAAAAACCCCATGGGGCAGACATGTACGGCGCATGTCGGGTCTCTCCTTTGATGTGGGCTCCAAGCTGAGCCCTCATCTTTTATGGCACATGTCAGATGCTTTTATCAGCTGACATGTGCCCCTAATAGCCATGGGAGGAATCACGATTCACTCATGGCTGTTAACATGCTAAAAGCCACTGTCAATCTCTGACAGCGGCATTAACATGATCATGCCGAAAGTGAGTCACAAATCCCGGCCATCGTTGCCCGATGGATTGGCATGACAACCAGAGGTCTGCAGGAGACCCTTGTAGTTGTCATAGCCGGATAGCTATGAGCACCACCCTGGCGAACAAATCGGTCTTATCCCTTACCACACGGTGAACGGTGCAAAAAAATAAAAATAAAATAAAGACAATAACTGAATTGTTGGGTTTTGTTCATTCTGTGATCAAAAATTATTATGTGCCACAAAATAATACCCAAAAAAATCTTCAACTCGTCTTCAAAAAATAAGCCATCATACAGCTTCGTTCGCCAAAAAATAAAAAAGTTACAGCTCTCAGAATATGGTGAAACCCCCCCCCCCCCCCCCCCCACACACTATTTTTTTTTTTTTTATAAAAAAGCATTTTTATTGTGTGACAGCAGCAAAATCTAAGTAAACCTTATATAAATCTGGTATCTCTGTAGTCGCGTCGACCTGAAGAATAAATCCGCCTTATCACCTATACCGCACTGTGAACCATGCAAAAATAAAAATAAGAACTACTCTTGTCCAAAATAGAAAAATAAGAAAAAAATAGGAGCGCACTTACCCTAGTGTGGTATGCATCATTTTATTGAGACATAAAAAGTGGACAGCAGGGAGGGGCAGGATCTGCCATGGACAACGGCCGTTTCGTGCGTGCTGGCACTTCAACGGGTCCCGTTGAAGTGCCAGCACGCACGAAACGGCCGTTGTCCATGGCAGATCCTGCCCCTCCCTGCTGTCCACTTTTTATGTCTCAATAAAATGATGCATACCACACTAGGGTAAGTGCGCTCCTATTTTTTTCTTATTTTTCTATTTTGGACTTTGCATTTGCTTCTGGAAGCTGCACCCCTGTTGTTGTGGATAATACATATAGCCCTTAATTCCTGTCGGGTGATAAACTTTGTGGATTACTATATCAGCTGTGCGGCTTTATATGTGCGTTCTGTGTTTCTTGAAGAACTACTCTTGTACTGCTGTCTATTTGTTCATTCTACCTCCCAAAAATCGGAATAAGGCTCGGCACACATCTATCCTGTGCTTTCCGATGAGCGCTTATGTTAAGTTTTCCGTGTAAATTCCCCAAAACTCAGACAAAACCCAAAATTCAGACAAAACCCACTCACTTATGAGGGAGATAGAGTCACTTTGGACTGGTCTGTGTTCCAGCAGTGTCCCATCATTTAAGGCATCTTTTTTAGCGCACAAGTGTGGGCGACCAAAGACCTGTGCACGCTTAAATAGATGGATACCATCAGAGTAGATGCCAAACAGAGTGCGAAGTGTCTCCATCTGCCTACTGGTGGGTGGTTCCATTAGGGGTTTTGTCTGAATGGGATTTACACGGAAACTCTGATGCAAGTGCTCAAACATGAATGTGATCCAGCACTTATACTGGAAGCGATAAAAAAATAATATGTGCCCCTAAATGTTACCAATAAAAATCCTAATTTATCCCGCACAAAACCAACCCCTACTCAGGTCCATCCTCTGTCACTGGAGCTATAGGGGGTTCCCATGTTACTGGTAGAACAAAGATTCTGGAAAAGCAACATGGCTCCTGCCCCCTCAAATAAAATCCAGTGAATTCTGTGCTCTCAAATCCAAATGCCCCCTTCCTTCTGAGCCCCTCTGTGCTTAAACCACAGTAAGTGGCCACATGTTTAGTACTATTGTAATGGAGAGAAGGCACTTAACTTATGGGTGCATATCGCCAGAAGCACAAGCTGTGCACAATGTGTGGGGGCGCTACAATATATGGGGACTCTACACTGTGTGCAGACACAATGTATGGGCACTAAACTGGCATATATGCCATTTTCCAGAAGAGAAGCCTGGCATGGATGTTACAAAATAGTCACTGCAGCTATAGATGAGAGGTGAAATTTCTACAATGGGGTCACATTTGTTTTTTTTCTGCTGTTCTGGCACCTTTAGGGCCCCGCAAATGTCACCGGCAAACTATGCTAGCAAAATCTGTGCTCCAAAAGCCAAATAGCACTCCTTCCTTCTCAGCCCTGACATGTGGCCTAAGGCCACGTTCACATGCTGAGTATTTGGTCAGTATTTTCCATCAGTTTTTGTAAGCAAAAACCAGGAGTGAACCAGAGGAAAAGTATAATAGAAACTCGTCACCACTTCTGTATTTATCACCCACTCCTGGTTTTGGCTTACAAATACTGATGTAAAATACTGACCAAATACTGATAGTGTGAATGTGGCCTAACAGTAAATTCTGACAACATATGGTGCATCACCGCATTCAGGAGAAATTTCACAATAAATTGTGTGGTCTAGTTTCACCTATTAACCCTTGTGTACCTGACAAATTTGCAGCAAATGCAAAAATCACATTTTTACCACTAAAATGGCATATTTTCACATCTCAATATTATAAAATTATGTGAGGCACCTATGGGTTCAAAATACTCACTGCACCCCTAGATGAATTACTTCAGAGGTTTAGTTTCCAAAATGGGACCACTCGTGGGGAGTTTCTGCTGTTTTCACATGTCAGAGGCTCTTCAAATGCGACATGGCATTCACAATCTATCCCAGGCAAATAGTGCCCTTTCCTTTCCTAGCCCTGCCATGTGCCCAAGCAGGAGTTTCTGTAGTCGCGGCACAAATTGTGCAACAAATTATGAGGTCTACTTTCTCCTATTATCCATGGTGAAAATTACATACATTTCAGTAGGCCAACATTTCGCATTTTAAAATCATTTTTCAAGCTGGTGTTATAAAGTATTCTAATTTACTGAGATAATGACGTTTGGGTTTTCATTGGCTGTAAGCCATAATCATCAACATTAACAGAAATAAACACCTGAAATGGATCACTCTGTGTGTAATGACTCTATATAATATGAGTTTCACTTTTTGTATTGAAGAACTGAAGTAAATTAACTTTTTGATGATGCTTTTTACAAGCTTGGAGCCAGAAACAGAATAATGGAGAGACACAGAGTTATGCCAAGCGTACAGTGACATGCTGCTTCTCAGACATCCGATTTTTGCTTCCACCTGTGCAGTGGCTAGAGAAAGGACAATCATTTTGAGTAACTAATGCCACCTGCTTTAGTGCCAGAACAATCAGCGGGCACTTGATATCTTCTCACTATCTGTAGCCAATTAGCAGTGGACAGACTCTGGGGCATTATACCATTGCCATGCAAGATGGTCAAATAGCAGCTCAGGTACTGAGTTCTGTGTTGTGGATATGTTTGCTGAATTTGAATTAATTTAGATTTTTTTCTATAACTGTCTATACTAATTTAGGTGAAATCTAGAATGTTACCAATGCAGAAGAGCACGGCATGTTAATAGCATATGTCTATAGAGCTGCAAGGTGCCCTGTAATTAATATTCTACAAGCACGCTTCTCCATACTTGCTCGTCCTACCTGTGGCTCTCCAGCTGTTGGGAAGCTGAAGACAGCCAGACCCTGGGATTTTAATATGCAGTAAAAGTTAGAGGACCAGATGCTGCCTGGTTTTTAGTAATGTATTTAGCATATTCTTTTGTTTTCCCTTTTCAGTACATTATAAGGTTACAACTATAATTATTATTAATGTTATTTTTGCTTGCCTTTACATAAAATAAAAAAGTCATTTTCATGCCTCAGTTGCTCATTTCCCATTTTATGTGTATATCTGCGTTTTTTTTCTCAGCTCAGATCAGACTGGGAAAAAATAGCAGCATACTGCGAGTGGCCATGTATATAGGCTGAAACCCGCCAATGCAAGTCAATGGAGGCGAGAAAAAAAAAATCACACAGCACACGCCATGCATGAACCGTTTTATTTTTACACACCCATCTCATAGGAAACCCGACATTTCATCAGAGTACACTAAAAATTACGGTATGAACTGTCAAAAAAAAAAGAAAAGATAGATGTCATTGAGATATATAATTAGCGCAGTGCGTGTAGCTTACTGTATATGTATTTAGCTAATAAATAAATGAAAAAATGGTGTAGGGCCCCCCCTTATTTTTATTAACCAGCTGAGGGAAAGTAGACAGCTGAGAGCTGGTCTTAATATTCTGGGAAGGGGACAGTAAACATGGAGCTTACTAGGTTATTATTATCAGCTCACAGCAGTATGCGCAGCCTTTACTGGTTATTAAAAAGGGGAACCCCTCAAAAATGACAAGGGGTCTCCCCTATTTTTAATAATCAGCAAAGGCTAAACAGACAGCTGCAGACTGATATTAATAGGGTGGGAAGGGCCCAATGATATTGGCCCCCTACCAGACTAATAGCATCAGCACTCAGCTGCCCCAGAAATGGCACATGCATTACATGCGTCAATTCAGGTGCTTAGCCTTGGCTCTTCCCGCTTGCCCTGTTGCATTGGCAAGTGGGTAATGGTTTGGGGGTTGATGTCAGCTGACATCAAGCCCTGGGGTTAGTAATGGAGAGGCGTCTATAAGTATATGTCATTTAAGACTTTTGTGCTGCCTTGTAAATACATCATGATAACAAGAGGTTTGGGAACTAAATTTCCATGCAGAAATCATATGCATGTCTTGACAGGATCCATTTCTATTTTTGGCAAAAAAATATATGGCTCTTACCCAGGGCCGGCTCCAGGTTTTTGTGGATCCGGGGTGAAAAAGTCTCAGTGGATCCCTTTAACATGTACCACAATTCATGATGCACAGATAGGGCAGAGAAATATTGGTATAGTACAATGCCAAATATTTCACTTACTTTTAACATTACATGAGTGATATCAATAGCTCAGAAACCGGACAATACAGTCCTCCATACAGTATTATGAGCCCCATATATTGCTCTATAGTACATAGTTATTAAGGTTGAAGGGAGACTTTAAGTCCATCTAGTTCAACCCATAGCCTAACCTAACATGCCCTAACATGTTGATCCAGAGGAAGGCAAAAAAACCCATGTGGCAAAGAGTAAGCTCCACATTGGGGAAAATAATTCCGTCCCGACTCCACATACGGCAATCAGACTAGTTCCCTGGATCAACGCCCCATCAAGAAATCTAATATATATATAACCTGTAACATTATACAGGCATCCAGTCCCCTCTTAAATTTAAGTAATGAATCACTCATTACAACATCATTCGGCAGAGAGTTCCATAGTCTCACTGCTCTTACAGTAAGGAATTCGCGTCTGTTGTTATGCTTAAACCTTCTTTCCTCCAGACGTAGAGGATGCCCCCTTGTCCCTGTCTCAGGTCTATGATTAAAAAGATCATCAGAAAGGTCTTTGTACTGTCCCCTCATATATTTATACATTAAAATAAGATCACCCCTTAGCCTTCGTTTTTCCAAACTAAATAGCCCCAAGTGTAATAACCTATCTTGGTATTGCAGACCCCCAAGTCCTCTAATAATCTTGGTCGCTCTTCTCTGCACCTGCTCAAGTTCAGCGATGTCTTTATTATACACCAGAGACCAGAACTGTGCACAGTATTCTAAGTGTGGTCGAACTAGTGACTTGTATAGAGGTAAAATTATGTTCTCCTCATGAGCATCTATGCCTCTTTTAATGCATACCATTATTTTATTTGCCCTTGTAGCAGCTGCCTGACACTGGCCACTGAATATGAGTTTGTCATCCACCCATACACCCAGGTCTTTTTCACGTTTTTTGACGGTTTTGCCCAGAGTTTTAGAATTTAGCACATACAGTGGGGCAAAAAAGTATTTAGTCAGTCAGCAATAGTGCAAGTTCCACCACTTAAAAAGATGAGAGGCGTCTGTAATTTACATCATAGGTAGACCTCAACTATGGGAGACAAACTGAGAAAAAAAAATCCAGAAAATCACATTGTCTGTTTTTTTAACATTTTTTTTGCATATTATGGTGGAAAATAAGTATTTGGTCAGAAACAAACAATCAAGATTTCTGGCTCTCACAGACCTGTAACTTCTTCTTTAAGAGTCTCCTCTTTCCTCCACTCATTACCTGTAGTAATGGCACCTGTTTAAACTTGTTATCAGTATAAAAAGACACCTGTGCACACCCTCAAACAGTCTGACTCCAAACTCCACTATGGTGAAGACCAAAGAGCTGTCAAAGGACACCAGAAACAAAATTGTAGCCCTGCACCAGGCTGGGAAGACTGAATCTGCAATAGCCAACCAGCTTGGAGTGAAGAAATCAACAGTGGGAGCAATAATTAGAAAATGGAAGACATACAAGACCACTGATAATCTCCCTCGATCTGGGGCTCCACGCAAAATCCCACCCCGTGGGGTCAGAATGATCACAAGAACGGTGAGCAAAAATCCAAGAACCACGCGGGGGGACCTAGTGAATGAACTGCAGAGAGCTGGGACCAATGTAACAAGGCCTACCATAAGTAACACACTACACCACCATGGACTCAGATCCTGCAGTGCCAGACGTGTCCCACTGCTTAAGCCAGTACATGTCCGGGCCCGTCTGAAGTTTGCTAGAGAGCATTTGGATGATCCAGAGGAGTTTTGGGAGAATGTCCTATGGTCTGATGAAACCAAACTGGAACTGTTTGGTAGAAACACAACTTGTCGTGTTTGGAGGAAAAAGAATACTGAGTTGCATCCATCAAACACCATACCTACTGTAAAGCATGGTGGTGGAAACATCATGCTTTGGGGCTGTTTCTCTGCAAAGGGGCCAGGACGACTGATCCGGGTACATGAAAGAATGAATGGGGCCATGTATCGTGAGATTTTGAGTGCAAACCTCCTTCCATCAGCAAGGGCATTGAAGATGAAACGTGGCTGGGTCTTTCAACATGACAATGATCCAAAGCACACCGCCAGGGCAACGAAGGAGTGGCTTCGTAAGAAGCCTTTCAAGGTCCTGGAGTGGCCTAGCCAGTCTCCAGATCTCAACCCTATAGAAAACCTTTGGAGGGAGTTGAAAGTCTGTGTTGCCAAGCGAAAAGCCAAAAACATCACTGCTCTAGAGGAGATCTGCATGGAGGAATGGGCCAACATACCAACAACAGTGTGTGGCAACCTTGTGAAGACTTACAGAAAACGTTTGACCTCTGTCATTGCCAACAAAGGATATATTACTAAGTATTGAGATGAAATTTTGTTTCTGACCAAATACTTATTTTCCACCATAATATGCAAATAAAATGTTAAAAAAACAGACAATGTGATTTTCTGGATTTTTTTTTCTCAGTTTGTCTCCCATAGTTGAGGTCTACCTATGATGTAAATTGCAGACGCCTCTCATCTTTTTAAGTGGTGGAACTTGCACTATTGCTGACTGACTAAATACTTTTTTGCCCCACTGTAGTTATACATCATATTACTTCTACCCAAGTGCATGACCTTACATTTATCCCCAGCTTCTAGTTTACATAAATCATCCTGTAATATAAAATTGTCCTCCTCTGTATTGATTACCCTGCAGAGTTTAGTGTCATCTGCAATTATTGAAATTCTGCTCTGTATGCCCCCTACAAGATCATTCATAAATATGTTAAAAAGAAGGGGACCCAATACTGACCTCTGTGGTACTCCACTGCTAACCGCTACCCAGTCCGAGTGTGCTCCATTAATAACCACCCTTTGTTTCCTATCCCTGAGCCAGCTCTTAACCCACTTACACATATTTTCCCCTATCCCATTATTCTCATTTTATGTATCAACCTTTTGTGTGGCACCGTATCAAAAGCTTTTAAAAAGTCCATATAAACTACGTCTACTGGGTTCCCTTGGTCCAGTCCAGAACTTACCTCTTCATAGAAATTGATCAGATTAGTCTGACATGAACGGTCCCTAGTAAACCCGTGCTGATATTGGGTCATGAGGTTATTCCTCTTCAGATACTGCAGCATGGCATCCCTTAGAATGACCTCCAGGATTTTACCCACAGTAGAGGTTAAGCTTACTGGCCTATAATTTCCGAGTTCAGTTTTTGTCCCCTTTTTGAATATTGGCAACACATTTGCTATATGCCAGTCCTGTGGTACAGACCCTGTTATTATGGAATCTTTAAAGATGAAAAATAATGGTCTATCAATGACTGTACTTAATTCCTGCAGTACTCGGGGGTGTATCCCATCCGGGCCCGGAGATTTGTCAATTTTAGTGATTTTTCGACGCCGATGTACTTCCTGCTGGGTTAAGCAGGTGACATTTAATGGGGGATTTTTGTTATCACTAGTCATTTTGTCTGCCATGGAATTTTCTTGTGTAAATACTGATAAAAAAAAGTAATTTAGCATATTGGCTTTTTCCTCATCCTTATCCAACATTTCACCAGGACTATTTTTAAGGGGGCCAACACTATCATTTTTTAGTTTCTTGCTATTTACGTAGTTAAAGAATATTTTAGGATTATTTTTACTCTCTCTGGCAATGAGTCTCCCTGTCTCTATTTTTGCTGCCTTGATTTTCTTTTTACAGAATTTATTTAATTTTCTTTATTTATTTAATGCCTCATCACTACCTGCTTACTTTAATTCTCTAAATGCTTTCTTTTTGTAACTTATTGCGCACCTTACAGGTCTATTTAGCCATATTGGTTTCCTTCTATTTCTGGTATGTTTATTCCCATACGGTATATACTGTGCACAGGTCCTATCCAGGATGCTATTAAACGTCTCCCATTTTCTTTGTGTATTTTTATGTCTCAGGATATCGTCCCAGTTAATTGCACCAAGATCATCTCTCATTCGTCGGAAATTTGCCCTCCTGAAGTTTAGTGTCCTTGTAACCCCTCTACTACACATCTTATTAAAGGACACATGAAAACTTATTATTTTGTGATCACTATTCCCCAAGTGACCCCCAACCCTTATATTTGATATGCGGTCTGGCCTGTTGGTTAATATTATGGGCACCACATAGTGCTCCATACAGAACAATGAGCCCCATTTATTGGTCCATACAGAATAATGAACCCCAGATAATGCTCCTTACGGAATTATGAACCCCATATAATGCTCCGTACAGAATAATGAGCTCCATATTTTGCTTCATACAGAATAATGAGCCCCATATATTTCTTAACACAAGAATAATGAACCCCATATAATTCTCCATACATTATAATGAGCCACATATATTGCTGCCTACAGAATAATGAGCTCCATATAAGGCTCCATGCACAATGAGCCGCATATACTGCTCCATACACAATGAGCCCCAGATATTGCTCCATACACAATGATCCCCATATACTGCTTCATACATAATGTTCCCCATAAAATGCTCCATACAGTATATGATGGGTGAGTATAATGCTCCATACAGTATGGGTCTCATATAATGCTCCATATATAATGAGCCCCATATATTATTCCATACATACCTGGCTCCATATATAGCTCCATACATAATGGGCCCCATATGATGCTCCCTTATATGATGGGCCCATATGATGCTCCAGTATATGATGGACCCCATATGATGCTCCAGTATATCATGGACCCCATATGATGCTCCAGTATATGATGGACCCCATATGATGCTCCAGTATATGATGAGCCCATTAAGATGCTCCAGTATATGATGGGCCCCATATGTTGCTTCATATATAATGGGCTCATATAGTGATCCAGTATATAATGCTTCAAACATTAAAAAAAAATTAAATACTCACCTCTCCTCACTGGCTGTGGCTCTGCTCTGGACTCTGCAGCAACGCCGTCTTCAGCCTCTCTGTACTTTGACTGTTCAGGCAGAGGGTGCACAGATGTGATATCATCACGCCCTTTGACCTGAAACATCACAGGGTCAGAAGATGCGGAAGGAATGGGCAGAAGTAAGTTTTGTAAGTATGGGGACCCTGAGCAAGCGTTGGGGGCCATAGCACCGTTGGGGACACCAGCGTGCTATGGGACCCCCTCCCTCACTTGCCCGGGTGCGCTGGGTGCTGACACTCACCCTGCTTTTGCCATGACTAGGTAACAGGGCACCCAAATAAGTCGTTAGGTGCAGACACCCTGAATTCTACCCAGATTTATGGAATTATGAAGACACTGCCTTTGGGGATAGAATAGGACATTGAGTAGAACAATACTGTAACCCCCTTGAGAACATACGATTTTAAATTTTTGTGCTTTCATTTATTTTTTTTACTTCAGATCAGTACAATTCTAGAGATAGCAAACTTTTATAGTTTTTTATATTTTAGTAGTGGAAAAAAAATTCTGAAATTTGTACAAAACATTTTCTTTCCTGCTGTTAGACAGCTGCAACACATGCAGGGATTGCCTAACAGCCACGAGACATACGGGCACAGGAACTCGAACATATTTTTCGAGTCGCTATGTTAGCATTCAAGCATAACTGGATAATACCTTATCCGAGCACGTTCGCTCATAGTGTTCACATCAAATATTGATTTGATTAGATTTCTCTTTTGCTCATTCACTTTGCATTCTACTAATTGATAAAAATAAACTATGGTAATAACACTGTTTCTAAATCATTCTTACATTGCAGCATTTTTTCCACCTCTGCCTAAAACTTTTGCGCAGTACTGTAAATATCAAGTAAGCCCTTTTGTTAACAATTCAATAGCAACCACAAAGGATATCCAATAATTATATTTACCTAAACCGCTATCAAAGTATAGAAGAATGTAAGAGGGGGCACCAGGGTCAAACCGTTCTCAACTCACATTTCACAAGGTTAACACAGATTATATAATTAAAGATACCTTCGCTAATGGATGCTCCAATTTATAAATGGGTGCAAATAATAAAAATGGAGTGGTCATCCTTGTGCAACATGTTTATTATAATATACTTTAGAAAATTGGGGGTTCTTGAACAGATCACTCCAACAGCAGTGGTATAAGTGGATCCCTTCTGGCTCAGGTGCAACAGCTGTTCATGCTAGTAAATGGCACCTAACATCATACATCATCTATCGAAATATTATGAGTAGTGGTGAGTGAGTGTACTCGTTGCATGGGTTTTCTCGAGCACGCTCGGGTGACCTCCGAGTATTTCTGACTGCTCGCAAATTTAGTTTTCATTGTGGCAGCTGAATGATTTACAGCTACTAGCCTGCTTGATTAAATGTTAGGATTCTCTAGCAACCAGGCAACCCCCACATGTACTCAGCCTGGCTAGTAGCTGTAAATCATTCAGCTGCCGTGATGAAAACTAAATCTCCGAGCAGTCATAAATACTCGAAGATCACCCGAGCGTGCCTGAGAAAACCCGAGCAACGAGTACGCTCAGTCATCACTAATTATTATGAGCAAATAATGTCTTTGTATCAATGAAATATTCCAGAATTATGACAAACTAGTGTTAGCTGCTACATACGGGAAAAAATCATTACAGACAAAGAATTTACTCTAATTTTGGCCAATATTTATGGTGATTTCCATACATATACAGGAACACTAAAAAGGTATCTTAACATATCATTAACCCACTATTGAATGTTATTTATTTAGTGAAAATATAAGTGAAGTAATTGCAAAACCATCATATTGTAAGCAAAAAAATGGAAAGTTAGAAAATAAAAATATCCATTATTTATAAAGCAGATCATTATTGAAGAGACAGATGGCATCTGGTGAAATACTTAGTTATGTCTTTGTTCCTCTGAGATGCGGTGATGACATTTACAGGGAGGAATCTAGAGTTAAGATACATCACCTGCACAGATGAAAAACGGTATCTCGGTGCATAACATTTTCTTTCTGACACTTGTAAATATGCATACAGGTCTCAAAAGGCAACAAGTGCTTAACATGTACTGTACATAAAGTATCTGGTCATGCAGAAGAGATAGGATATGTTATTACTCCATCCAAGACCCAAATATACCAAGACCCAAATATAACAAGACCCAAATATACAATCTAATCTTTAAATGGCTTCAGGCATCATAAAAAAGATGAAAAATCATTCAGATATGTCAACATTTTCTCATTGGTTGGGGGTCACTTGAATGAAATAGTGTTGCAGTTTTCTCAACAGCACATGAAAGTAACAAAGGATATCCAATGATATATATTTACCAAAAATACCATCAAAGTATGGAAGAACATAAGAGAGGGAGACAGATCAGGCCACTCTCAACACAAATTTCACAAGCTGGACAGTTTATATATACCTTGGTTAGTGGATGCTCCAATTGATAAATAGGTTGATTTCATAAAAAGGGAGCCGTCAGCCCTACGCAAACAAATTTATTATAATACTCCTAGACCTAAATATATGATCTAATCTTTAAAGGGCTTCTGCCATCACAAAGAAAGAAGACATGTCACACTCAGATAAGTCCCACTTTCTCATTAGTTGGAGGTCACTTCAATGAAACAGTGTCACAGTTCCCTCCACAGAACATGACCTTGAGTGTCACTGCAAAATTATTAAATCAGTGATATAATTCTTTCTTTCTCAGGATCGATATCAATCCCTTCAACCAGACACCAACAGATCAGAGGATGATGGAATGTGTAATACTGATTGCTCAGTAATTTTCAGCCCACCTATAAAAAAGAGTTGGCCACCTCTCCATGACTGAAAGCTCACAACAGGCCACCATTTTCAAAACTGATTCTAACCTCAGTGGAGGGACCCATATGTATCAGACATTTATGAGATATCCTATCAATATGTCCTAATAGTCAAGATCAGACAAACCTTTTAAAGTTTTTTGGAAATGTAAATTCTCCATCCCAGAATGGTCACCACTTGTTTTGTTCACAGATATTCTAATATTATTCTAATATTATAACTTCCAAAACAGCAGGGATGTCTGCAGTATATAATGATGATAGTCTGGTAATTATACAGAATATTAAGAACTCATATACAGTATATGGCCTGTTGTGAATTCTGCTCTTGGGTTCCCTCCAGTGGTTGTAGGTGGGAATGCAGTTGTCTCTGAGTCACAGTCTTGGCCAGGTGTATCTGCTAATTGCTGTTCTGACTGGGATATTTAAGTGCGCAGGATTCATTAGCCCTTGCCAGTTGTCAATGTTTCTTTGGAAGTATTGGATCTCTGCCTGGCCTCACCTGCTTAGCTGCCAGTTCAGCCAAGATAAGTGTCTGTTTATTTTTCTGAAGCACACTTGCTGTGTGCTTATTTTCAGTGCTGATCTTTTGTTTCTATTTGTCCAGCTTAGACTGTGTCAGTTGTTTTTCTCAGTCTGGTTGGATTCACTGGAGTTGCAGTTATACTCTCCACATCTTTAGTTAGGTGGTGGAGTTTTGTATTTTCTGCTGTGGATATTTTTATAGTATTTTTGTGCTGACCGCTTAGTATCCTGTGCTGTCCTTTTCTATTTAGCTAGAAGTGGCCTCCTTTGCTAAGCCTGTTTTCTGCCTGCGTGTGTCTTTTCCTCTCCAACTCAGTCAATATTTGTGGGGGGCTGCCTATCCTTTGGGGGTCTACTCTGAGGCAAGATAGTTTTCCTATTTCCATCTTTAGGGGTATTTAGTCCTCCGGCTGTGTCGAGGTGTCTAGGTTTTGATAGGCACACCCCATGGCTACTTCTAGTTGCGGTGATAAGATCAGGGTTTGCGGTCAGTATAAGTTACCACCTACTCCAGAGAAGGTTTTCCTTCCTTCATAACAATGGCCATATTGTGGTTCTGACACCTACTGAATTCAGTGAGACCATACTATACCATGTGGGGGTTGTACAGAGTGCAAAGGGGTTCATAGGGGCTCTATATTCTGCTAAAGTTTAGGTACACCATAAAGGTCATTAACATGAAGTCTAGTCTGTAAAATATAGATGCTATAAACAGTTTAGACTTTTATTAATGGTAGATGCTTTACTAGTGAGAGAACTGTGAGCTGCTATTCAGTAAGGCACATATGGTAGGTAATGCTATATAAATGATCATTTTATGACATGAGCTATACCGACTTCTGTCTACCAACAAAGCAATTAATAGAAACTGGGGGTTCCACCCATGCTCTAGTCTTGAGGCATCTTCTTTTGCAGGATTAATGAAGAATTTTCTAGCTGTCAGGAGTTACAAGAATGGCATTCATCATGGAGGAAACAGCAATTAAATGTCTCTTGAGCGCACCAAGTCCAACATTTCGATGTTATACTGGATGGAAGAAAAGGATTAATCTAGGAACTCTCCTTAGTTTTTATTTTTCCTTTCTAATCTCTCTAAAAAGAACGTAGATGCTTAGATGATATGTCAGAAGTAGAGACATCTAGAAAAAGAGTTTATTCTGTTTTCAGCTGTCTTTCCCCTGTCACTACTAAAAGTAACATCCTGAATAAATGGAAAAATGTCATTCCCAAGGAGAAAAAAACGTGTTCTCATCAGTGGAAAAACTATAAATATCTTACTTAAAACGAACAAATGTCAAATGAAAGAATGTGCTGTGCTAGAAGTGGTTCAATGTACAAAGTAATGTGCACATATGACATGTAATATTTAGAGAAGATACTGGTATAATTGTGCCCTAGTAAAGCAGAGACATAAAGCATCTAATCAGCCAAGAAAGTGAACACTGGTATCCTATAAGTTGCACTGTAAGGCTAAAAAGTTATTTAAAGAGGACCTGTCAACTGCTCAAGAAAAAGCTCATTCTGCTGCTTTTTACCATTTTGCGGGGTGTCACACCATTGCAGAGATATTCACAGTTGTTGATTTTGCAATGCAATATGTGAAATTTCTACTTGCAGTTCAGTGAACGTTTCTTAAGGGTTTTCTCTGGGAGTATGTGCCTCCACCCAGGCACTGTCAAACACAGCTTTGCAGCTTCTGAGACTAGATAATCTGCCGAGCCATGATTGGAAGCATCTAGGGATGGGGTAAGTGCAAGTCTCAAGAGAAGACTTTTAAGAAACATCTAGTTGAAGTGAATGTAGAGATTTCATATACTGCGCTCTAAAAGCAAGAAATGTGCATACCTGCAACACAAAATGAAAAAAAAAACACAGATTCAGGGGAGCTCATGGATTATTACAAGGTGTTTAACTCAATTTTTCTAAACATGTAACAAGTCCTTTTTAATGTGCTTTGGGCCTAGCAGACATGTGCTACATGTTGTATAATGTTGAAAGCATAAAGTATCTGTTGTGGTGCACAAATCCCCTTCCCTTGTTTGCAACAACAACATTAACTTTTCTCAGTGTTGTTGTTTGTGTGGGGTGTGCCCTGAAACACAATTCTAAAATTGTTTGGTTTAAAGTGATTGTCCACTACTCAAAAACCCTTTCTCAATCACTATAACCCACCTTATAAAATAATGACAGCCTAGAAAAATCTCCAGTGAGGCTCCCGTGATGATGTTATGACATGTGAGCCCTATAGCCAATCACCGGTTGCTAATGGGCCACTCCACTCTCACTTCCTTTGGAGTAGACTGACATCTAGAAGAAGCGATAGCTACTGCTGCTCTTTAACTTCTTCTGGATGTCAGTTACGTCTGAAGGAGGGGGGAGTGAAGGTGTAATATGCAATAATTAAGGCCATTGTTATGTTGCTATCCCTTTATGTGAAATGCAGTTATGTTGTATTGTCTTTTCAGATCTACAAAGCTGGACTAAGTTAAGTCCTTAAGATTGACTGCAGCCTTGTTCTAATATTTGTACAGGGTGGATCACGCTCCTCCCTAATATATAAGGTAAGTTAAATAATGGTAATTTATCATCCTCTGCATGCCAGAAAGCTGGTGCCAAAAGTCACAAAATGTGTCACAAATTGTATTTGCAACAAATATAGTGACTTTTCGCCCATTTATGCCAGGCCTGAGACATTTTCATAAATTTATGATCCCAAAGTGATGCTCCAGCAGGGAGAGATCCCGATTTGAAGTTCTGTATATGTGTATCTGAAAGTTCTTTGGGGAATGATCATGCACTTGGGAACCTCACAATGTATTCCCGAGAGCAACACCCTTCCCTAGAAGATTGACTGGTCAGTATTAGGTGTACTAGAGCAAATGACCTGTCAATCAGCCAGGGGAGGGTGCTTCTAGGTTGGGCATACAGCATGAGGCTGTGTAAGGGTACCGTCACACAGTGGCATTTTGATCGCTACGACGGCACAATCCGTGACGCTCCAGCATCGTAACAATATCGCTCCAGCGTCGTAGACTGCTGTCACACTTTGCAATGTACGACGCTGGAGCGATAATTTCATGACGTATGTGCGATGTAGAAGCCGTTGGTTACTATGCGCACATCGTATACAATATCGTGCACACCTTTGTTACACCATGCGATCATGCCGCCACAGCGGGACACTAGACGACGAAAGAAAGTTTCAAACGATCTGCTACGACGTACGATTCTCAGCGGGGTCCCTGATCGCAGGAGCGTGTCAGACACAGCGAGATCGCTGGAACGTCACGGATATATCGCTGGAATGTCACAAATCGTGCCGTCGTAGCGATCAAAATGCCACTGTGTGACGGTACCCTAAGAGAACAAACTCCATTTTGTTCCTGTGGTTTCCTTCTTGTCTTATAACACCTGCCTCATGGTGATCCAATTATCCCTGATGCGCGGGGGAACTTTTCCTTTGTCTGTGACACTAAGTGACTACATGTGCTAATAAAGCAGGAGTCCTGAGTACACCATACAAGGCTGTGCTGTACTTATTTCCTTGAGATGTCAAAACATAATTTAATATTTAGATGTCGAAAGGTATAGAAGGGGGTGAATTTCGCTCATAGCTAAGAAGCTCCATCATGCCCCATGCAGTTCTAGACATGTGTACACAGAACTTCAAACCAGAATGTTTGGAGCAGCACTTTGGGATCATGTAAGGATCTATTTGCTTATCTTTTACAGGGCTATACAAAGTCATACAAAAGGTTTTGGAGGGTAATAGTTTCTGAGACATTCCATTTAATAAATTTAATATATCTTGCCAACTTCAATCTTGCACATTTAGAAATTGAAGACTAGCATACTAAACAAGCCTTTCTTAAGTGCCACCATATTGTTTTACTATTCCCTTGAGAGTTTATGTATCCAACATACAGTATGTTATTTTTCATACTATATCTAATACAGGGTAGAGTGCCAGAAAATCATCTTCAAAATGAGGATTAACAATGCATAAAATGAATTGAATTATATTGCTGATAATTGATATCTAACATTGAGCTTCCCACCGATCCGCCGTTATTAGCACTGATGGTGGAGGTTGGATGTTAACAGCTGTACAGCACCACTATGTTCAATCATCAGCTCCTATTATCGAGGTTTAAAAGGTGCATTTTACATCAGTATCCTGCATATTTCCTATAAACCGTTCCTTTACAAGGCAGTTACCATTAGCCACCTCGCCTGCTAGCCTGATCCTGACCATCTTGAACCTGCATATAGTGATTTCTGTTTGCATTTACATCTTTGGTTAATGCATTGACTCATTTTATAGTTTAGGAATATTATTCTCTATAAAAGTCACCTTTTCAATCATGACATTATATATACTCAAACAGACGGCTCAAAATCGTATCTCCTTTTACAAGAGTTAATCAGCCGGCATTTAGAGCGAGAACTGTAAGTTTATAGTGTAAAGCTATGTAAGTCAGCTCCTGGTGCGCAGCGCCTTCTAAAATGCAATGCTAATATATTCACAAGACAATTTGTAGCAGTTCCACATTCTGCTTGTACATTTATTAAGAACTGCTAGTTAGGGCACTAAAGCAGCTTGAAGGTCTGAATATTTAGCTTCACATTAAACAACATATTAACCCATAAAATAGACTGAGGACATAATAAAATACAGCCTGTGTATAGCTTGTGCTTATCAGACATACAGTGGGGCAAAAAAGTATTTAGTCAGTCAGCAATAGTGCAAGTTCCACCACTTAAAAAGATGAGAGGCGTCTGTAATTTACATCATAGGTAGACCTCAACTATGGGAGACAAACTGCGAAAAAAAAATCCAGAAAATCACATTGTCTGTTTTTTTAACAATTTATTTGCATATTATGGTGGAAAATAAGTATTTGGTCAGAAACAAAATTTCATCTCAATACTTTGTAATATATCCTTTGTTGGCAATGACAGAGGTCAAACGTTTTCTGTAAGTCTTCACAAGGTTGCCACACACTGTTGTTGGTATGTTGGCCCATTCCTCCATGCAGATCTCCTCTAGAGCAGTGATGTTTTTGGCTTTTCGCTTGGCAACACGGACTTTCAACTCCCTCCAAAGGTTTTCTATAGGGTTGAGATCTGCAGACTGGCTAGGCCACTCCAGGACTTTGAAATGCTTCTTACGAAGCCACTCCTTCGTTGCCCTGGCGGTGTGCTTTGGATCATTGTCATGTTGAAAGACCCAGCCACGTTTCATCTTCAATGCCCTTGCTGATGGAAGGAGGTTTGCACTCAAAATCTCACGATACATGGCCCCATTCATTCTTTCATGTACCCGGATCAGTCGTCCTGGCCCCTTTGCAGAGAAACAGCCCCAAAGCATGATGTTTCCACCACCATGCTTTACAGTAGGTATGGTGTTTGATGGATGCAACTCAGTATTCTTTTTCCTCCAAACACGACAAGTTGTGTTTCTACCAAACAGTTCCAGTTTGGTTTCATCAGACCATAGGACATTCTCCCAAAACTCCTCTGGATCATCCAAATGCTCTCTAGCAAACTTCAGACGGGCCCGGACATGTACTGGCTTAAGCAGTGGGACACGTCTGGCACTGCAGGATCTGAGTCCATGGTGGCGTAGTGTGTTTCTTATGGTAGGCCTTGTTACATTGGTCCCAGCTCTCTGCAGTTCATTCACTAGGTCCCCCCCGCGTGGTTCTGGGATTTTTGCTCACCGTTCTTGTGATCATTCTGACCCCACGGGGTGGGATTTTGCGTGGAGCCCCAGATCGAGGGAGATTATCAGTGGTCTTGTATGTCTTCCATTTTCTAATTATTGCTCCCACTGTTGATTTCTTCACTCCAAGCTGGTTGGCTATTGCAGATTCAGTCTTCCCAGCCTGGTGCAGGGCTACAATTTTGTTTCTGGTGTCCTTTGACAGCTCTTTGGTCTTCACCATAGTGGAGTTTGGAGTCAGACTGTTTGAGGGTGTGCACAGGTGTCTTTTTATACTGATAACAAGTTTAAACAGGTGCCATTACTACAGGTAATGAGTGGAGGAAAGAGGAGACTCTTAAAGAAGAAGTTACAGGTCTGTGGGAGCCAGAAATCTTGATTGTTTGTTTCTGACCAAATACTTATTTTCCACCATAATATGCAAATAAATTGTTAAATAAACAGACAATGTGATTTTCTGGATTTTTTTTTCTCAGTTTGTCTCCAAAGTTGAGGTCTACCTATGTTGTAAATTACAGACGCCTCTCATCTTTTTAAGTGGTGGAACTTGCACTATTGCTGACTGACTAAATACTTTTTTGCCCCACTGTATTTCAGACTACTGAAACAGTGCTCTCAGTGCCAGGCACCTGGGGCTCACCTCCCTAGTATACACCAAAGGGTAGACCTATACGGTTTCTGGAGAAATCACTTATAGAGGATCAGATCTGTGTACTCCAATGCAAAGCCTGATATACTGATGTCCTGAGCTGCAGATTCTACCTTCTGAATATATGTTTTTGAGGGTATTTCCATCTTAAATATAAATGGCACATTGAGAAGATATGCCAATAATGTCTGACTATAAATCAAAGAAAGATTGGGAATCTTTGTAGTGAATAAGCGCTTTGGAAAGTGGTGTGAATGGCACCCGCGGCACATCTGATGAAGGTCAATGTGCCCGAAACGTACTGCACTGCTTGTGGGAATATACTTACCAATAGATCGTATTGACACGTTTTCTCTACTATGATTGGCACATTCTTCACTATCTGCTTCATATGGGTTGGGAACCTACTTGTGCACCGATATAACAGAAGTGCCGTGTCCTCTTCAACATTAATGTCTGGCTGGTGCATGTCTTACCTTGAAATCTATTTTTTTGGAAGCATTGGGGGTCATATGACCTTAATTCACTAATTCACAGTGTCATTGCCACTTTGGTTGCTACAGTGGGGTCTAACACATGTCACACAATTGGTATGAGTTACAGTAGTAGACTTTTCAGCCTCATATATCTTCTCTGCCATGAGAACCTTAGAAGTTTTATAAATTTGATCAATTCTAACCCTATCACCCCACTTTTCATTGCAGTATTTGACACTACACCACACATCCATTATTAAATGGGTTGTCGACTACATTTTTACATAATAAGAATGAAGTATTAAAACAACAAAAATCTAATATTCACCTTTCAAATTCCAGCTGTTCCCACACACTGTTGCCGCCTGTCTTCTGGCCTCTTTGCTTTATCTTCCTGATTGTGAAGTCACCTGACTGCTGCAATTGATTAGTCACTGATCCATCCGAGTAACACTTACCACCGGAAGAGGGAGAAAAGAGATTGGTGGGGGCATAGGCAGCAGACTGGCAACTGCCCGTTATGGGAATATTCATTCTTTGTTGGTTTATTACGCCCATATGCTCATTCTTAATATAAAAAATGTAGTGGACCACCACAAGTATTTGTAAAAATAGATGGGATTGTTCTACCAAAAATTAGAATGGATATCGTATTGTTCGCATCACCAGAATAAACACTTTTCAATCATGAAATGTCTTGTAGCTTTTTTAAGAAATGGTTTCTTCACATGTCAGAGACATTATAGAAACTCTGATGGGATTCCACACAAAACATATTAACCAAGTAAAAGAAAACATATATTAGTTCCCACTTTTTAATGGACCCAAATTCTGTCTCAAACTGGCATATATGACTTGCTTCACATTTATTATGTGTTTCAGAGTTTGTGGTTCATGCAACAAGTGGGTATGGCTTAGAGAGAAACGGTAATGACTACATAAACAGTTGACATTATGTTGAAGATAACACCTCAAGAATTAACATTTGATCAATTGCAGCTATTTTTCTGTTTGGAGGACCCCATCCAAGCCGGTATGTAAGTATTCCATAGCTGGATGGGAGTTCTGCAAACCTTCTTACTTTTTGCTGCAATTCCCATTGCCTGTTCTTTATAGTTACATAGTTATTAAGGTTGAAGGAAGACTATAAGTCCATCTAGTTCAACCCATAGCCTAACCTAACAAGCCCTAACATGTTGATACAGAGGAAGGCAAAAAAAAACCCATGTGGGGTAGTCCCAGCACGGGACACAGCAATTATGGGAGGGATCAGACCAGGCCTTCAAATCGGAAGAGGCTCTGGGAATTCAAGGAAGTATGAGGTGGTTTGAAGGGGTTACATCTGCCAGCAAGGAACTACTGATCAAGGTCCTCTGGATTTATTCACTCAGCTGTAGTCACGAATATTACTAAATAACGCCTTGCTGCAAATATGCAGGTGTATACATTTATCAAAGCATTTACTAATGTTTTCCCATAATTTCCATGATTTAAACAGGAAACTCTAACTATTTAATGCTATATATAGTAATCATATGCTGTCCTGTGTGAGAAGAACCATTATACTCAGCCTATAGCTGAAATGCTTTTCCACAAAGTACATCTATCAACTAACTAGAGGATACATGTATGATTGCTGGAGACCTTGCCAATCAATGGAACAGGGTTGATGTTTCCCAAATTCTTCATACCCGCATGACCCCAGTGAGGGGCATTTGATTAGAGTGATGATTTAGCAAACTGGCTCACAGTGAGCCTATTTCCATTAGTCCCTCAGACTTTGATCTGGCAAGCTACTTGCGTGCTAAACAGTTACTTAGAAACCAAATGGAGAAAGAAGGGAATACTCAAAAAACTCCTTCAAGAATCTGCGGTTTAGTTATGTCTAGCAGAATACAACATGTTCCCCAGAAGGAGATATGGCGCACACCTCACCACAAAATGGAAATGTCAGTACTCGATAGATATCCTCACTGTTTGATAACAACTTAGGTTCTAATATATGAGTCGTAAGCCTACAACATACTGTACATCGGCTAGAATTGCTGATAGATTTATTTTACAGTTTTTTTCTTAGAACATTGTTGTGTTGTGTTCTATGAAAACACATGTTCTACTTTCCCACGATTTTATGGATTGGAAATTATGATTGTACCAAAGGTCAAAACGCGTTATCCTAAAAGTTAGGAGTTCACACACTGTGGACGCCGGATTTACTGAAATCAAGATCATTTATTCTTACAGGCTGCAGGATGAGCATGTCTCCAAATTATGGTCTGTAAATGATGTGGCTGATTGTTTTCCTCCTCAATTATTATCTGAAAAGAATATGCGTTAAATCTATTTCTCACAGAAGAATGTGGAACATGAGAAGAAGTCAGAATGTCCTCGGAGTTGTATTTCAGCAGATCATTTCAATTCATCACACGTCTCATCCCTATTTCAAGGCTACAGAATCACTAAGTCTCTCCTACATACATTCTCCAAATTATTTGCATGCATTATGGACTGGGAAAGACATTTATTGCTGCCCACAAGGTTATGGAACAAGCAAATTGACTGTTTAATATCCCGCTTTCAGTGATGAAATTGGTAATCATCTAAGTGAAATTAATATGAAAATGAAGAAAACCCAAGAACAGAAGCTTTCTTACAGGAAAACATCAAGTAACCCAGTCTTATAATATTTAGGGTGACAACACAACAGTTTATGGTAAATAATAAAAAGTAATATAACTCTTCAGTCTGGGCAATGGGGCATATTTATAAATGTGATCATAGCTGCACTGAAAAAGAGCGACCTTCTGGCTGAGAGTCATAATGTTTGAAGAGGGCTCCTAACTTATTTGTTAAACCCCATTTCACTCCTTATCACAGCTACATAGAAGGGAGCTGTGATGGGGATACCGGGATAGAGAGGGGCCAGAAGATCGCGGCGTCTGATTTCATGAAATCCTGCTCTGGTTGGAAGTACTTCACCATCGTATTATACAGTGCAAGTTTTTTTCCTTCCTGGCAGTGCAAAGGTTAATCTGTTCAGTTGAAGCTTCAGGAACTTTTCTACCTTGATTGTCTCAGCTGTTCAGTGTTGGACACTCCCCTCTGCTATACATGCTGGAGAACTGACCTGAGATAGGAGTATTGGCAGTGGATGCAACCTAGGTCTCTAAAGTGGGGGAGACACGAGAATCTAGTTTTTTTTTATCCCCCCACTGTGATCCAACCCTTCTTTCCTTACTTTATCTTACACAAGAGTCTTGACAACAGGAGTTTAGCATGCAAGTTACACACTGGGCAAACTATTTGTTAGCAAATTCTGCCACAATTTTATTTTGTGTTCTGCTCTTGAACAAGTGAAAAAGGAAAGCAATGATTGGTTGTAACATAGACAGTTTTCCTACCCAATCATATCTACTTGTGACTGTAATTATTTTCTTTAAGTCAAAACATAAATTGGTTTCCAATAAGGATAGAAAATATACAGCTTCCCTATATTACACCTTAAAAAGTAGGTTGTCAGTTTCTCCCCATAGTTGATAAATCTGGTTTAAAGCAAAGCCATATCAATAAATGAATTGCGATAGATGCAACTCTAGTCTCGTCTAGCTAGCAGCAGTTTAACCCCTTAGAAGTCACTGTCACGCTATTGTTACAATGGCACTTAAACAGTTGGAAATGGGGTAATAGATCTCATTGAACACCCTTCACTTCTCACAATTCGGTATTGGGGTCTTTTGAAGGCCTCCTGTATCTGCCATGTTTGTACATCTATGAAAGCCAGTTTGTGGCTGGAGATTGGTAATTTTACAGCATTGATTTATTTATTATGCTTTGGTTATATGGCGCCATCATATTCCACAGCACTTTACCGACATTATCATCCTTGTCCCCATTGGGGCTCACAATCTAAATTCCCAATTAGTATGTCTTTGGCGGAAACCAGAGGAAATCAACACAAACACAGGGAGAACATACAAACTCCTTGCCGGTCATTTGTGGGATTTGAACCCAGGACCCCAGCACTGCAATGCGACAGTGCTAACTACTAAGTCATCGTGCTGCACAAGGCAGAATTACAGTGCATTGCACTTGTGATCAAAGTTCATTTTCTTAGAGGCACAAAAAATAAAACATGGAAAAAACCTTTAAAAAAAGAAAATTTTTTTTTTTTTGCTTCTTCTGGAACATAAATAAAATTTAAAACATAAAAAATGTTTGCATGTCTTATTTTGCTGCATGTATAATAGTCTAAACTAATAAAACCCAATAATATTTGCAGCATCTCATACATTGAATGTTGAAAAAAAACTATAGAAGTGCTATTTTTTCCCAGCTGAATGGTCAGATCTGGACTGAACTTGACGTCTCCTATGTTCCTGCCTTGATTAATACGGTTGACATCATCCACACAATCATCTGTGCAGCCCTTATCATAGAATCATATACACTCCTAGAATGTTGGATGGGACCTCCAGGGTCATCGTGTCCAACCCCCTTTCACTAAACCATCTCAGACAGATGTCTGTCCAGCCTCTGCAGATTTCCATTACAGGAGAGCTCACCACCTCTTGTGATCCCTACTGTGCAGATATGAGAGATAAACAGACTGCGGATGAAGTAGGAGACCACAGACACGTCAATCAAGACAGAAGATGCAGCGATTGTCGGGACAATGATAAAAGGCACTGTCCCGGGTGTACAGGGTAGTTGTGCTCTTATGAAGAGGTTGCAGGAAAGGTGCCTGGAAGGTGGAGGATATAGTTTATATAGAAAAAACCTGGGGATGGGATCCCTTTAAATGTCAATACTATCTATTGTTACTGGGAAGAGCCTGATATAATGTCTTGTGCAATTAAAATCCTACTAAACATATTAGGCTCATTTGCTCATAGCTGTGTACAACACCGTGATCAATAGTACTGTTCTGCTTGGCAGTAAGGCTATCATTCTTCGGAGAGTGTGTTTCATTAGCTGTACAAATAAGAAATGCCAAGGCAAACACTGAATGCTTAACATGCACTAAAACACCTTATTTTAGTAGGAAAAAAATTAACCCTGCATCTCATCAGCCGCAGCGGGCAAGTCATGAGGACTACTTGTATAATACTGTACGTCCCGATATCTACAGTCACAGCCAGCGTAGCACAACAAAGCTTATATAATGCATGGTCCTACTCTAGTACATCAGGGCACGATGGGATGAGCTGAGATGAAATAATATTTGGATTGTGTGGCATTGCTGATAATTACATCGGTAAATGTTTGCTATCTGTATGCCGCTCTGAACACCTATCTCTTTGGTGCTTCAGGATTCTTCTTATATTTCATGCAGTATTTAGAATTTTATTTTACCACCATTAAGATCTTTGTTTGTTGCCAGTGAATGTGATTATTCACATGCCTTAACTTTACTACAATCCTATCCAGTCCATGTCCAGACTCATGCAATCATCTACTGTAGTGATACCTTGTGGCAAACTGTTCTACAAGAGAGAGATTTGTGCTAATGATGCATAAATTAGAGATGAGCGAATCCATCTATGGAGGATCGAGCTTGAGTTGTATTTTCTGAAATTTGTGGGTTTCACACAGATTTGAACACTTTGAGACTTGATTTGCAGTTCACACACCGCTGAGGCATCAGACAGCAAGCTAATGTCATTCTGTATTTCTGCTTGGGCCTCCTCATAATGCCATGCAGCTATGACATCTTATGGATTATCATACCTTGTCCAGAGGTGGTCATTATCTGGACCTTCACAGATCAGCAGTTTACTGTTGAGCACAGTTTGGACGGAAGAGTAATTTTCCATCTCTAGAGTCACTGAGTAAGTCTCTCTCTTCTGTAAAGTGTAAGCTCTTAAGGCCACCAATGTCCCTTCTCTCTCTCGCTTATTAAATGTAAGATCTTATGGTCAGCTGGGTCTTCTCTCCTATAGAGTGTAAGATCTTATGGTCAGCTGGGTCTTCTCTCCTATAGAGTGTAAGATCTTATGGTCAGCTGGGTCTTCTCTCCTATAGAGTGTAAGATCTTATGGTCAGCTGGGTCTTCTCTCCTTATAGAGTATAAGATCTTATGGTCAGCTGGGTCTTCTCTCCTATAGAGTGTAAGATCTTATGGTCAGCTGGGTCTTCTCTCCTATAGAGTGTAAGATCTTATGGTCAGCTGGGTCTTCTCTCCTATAGAGTGTAAGATCTTATGGTCAGCTGGGTCTTCTCTCCTATAGAGTGTAAGATCTTATGGTCAGCTGGGTCTTCTCTCCTTATAGAGTATAAGATATTATGGTCAGCTGGGTCTTCTCTCCTATAGAGTGTAAGATCTTATGGTCAGCTGGGTCTTCTCTCCTATAGAGTGTAAGATCTTATGGTCAGCTGGGTCTTCTCTCCTATAGAGTGTAAGATCTTATGGTCAGCTGGGTCTTCTCTCCTTATAGAGTATAAGATCTTATGGTCAGCTGGGTCTTCTCTCCTATAGAGTGTAAGATCTTATGGTCAGCTGGGTCTTCTCTCCTATAGAGTGTAAGATCTTATGGTCAGCTGGGTCTTCTCTCCTATAGAGTGTAAGATCTTATGGTCAGCTGGGTCTTCTCTCCTTATAGAGTATAAGATCTTATGGTCAGCTGGGTCTTCTCTCCTATAGAGTGTAAGATCTTATGGTCAGCTGGGTCTTCTCTCCTATAGAGTGTAAGATCTTATGATCAGCAGAGTTCTCTCACTCTAATGGAAAGTGTAAGCGCTTATGATCAGCGTAGTCCTCTTTCTCTCACTGTCTTTCTCCCATAGAGTGTAAGCTCTTTTCAGCAGCTGGTTCCTGTCTCTCTACTGTAGAGTGTAAGCTATTATGGTCAGCGATGTTTTCTATCTACTGTAGAGTGTAAGCTCTTATGGTCAGCGAGGTCCTCTCTCTCTACTGTAGAGTGTAAGCTCTTATAGGCAGTGGGGTCTTCTCTCTCTCTACTGTAGAGTGTAAGCTTTTATGGTCATCAGGGTCCTCTCTCTCTTATATAGCTTAACCTCTTATAGTGAGTAGGGTCCCCTTTCTCCTATAGAGTGTAAGCACCTATAGGTAGTGGGGTCCTCTCTCTTTCTCTCATACAGTGTAAGCTTGAATGACCAGCAGGGTCCTCTCTCTTTCATGTAGAATGTGAGCTTTATGTTCAGAGAGGTCATCTCTCCTCTCTCTCTTTTATAGAGTTCAAGCTCTTATGGTCAGTGACTCAAATTTCTTGAGAAAATTTGGCAAAGCTAGCGAATTCAAATTTCAAAAGCTCTGTATACAATCGTAGCAAACTCAGCAGTGAGAAAACTTAAAGCAGATCTGTCACCAGATTTGACAGAAAAAACGGCATACATTATGCAATAGAGCTCAAAAACTCATAGACCCGATGAGGCTGTTGTACTTATTTTGAAAATTCATTTCAGAATGACTGCATAATCCTAATATTAAAATATGCATTGTATTAGTCCAGCTATGTTCAGCCCTCACCCACCCAGCCTGACTGACAGCTGCAGCTTGTGCTGCGTAGCGGCCGCAACACCAGAGAAGGAGGATTCTGATGAGCTGTCAATCAGACTGATTGGGCATATATCAAGTTTAAACTTTCAAAAAACATTGTATGACTATTATAACATGTATTATACAGTAGTAAATGTAGATTTAAGAGCTATTTAGTAACGTGTGCTGCTTTTATTGTGACAGATCCTCTTTGAGCCCTGTTCACTCTAGGGTATACTAAATGGTATACTAAATTAATATATTACAAATATTTATCTGCTACAAAGTTATATACTCATTATTACAAGCCCACCTAGTTCTATCTATCATCATGTATATCCAGAGAAAGACATACAAAATCCTACTGCAATAAATGAAAATGATTCTCATGAAATCCTTCCCATCAAGCATGGGTAGAACAATCCTTGAGCCCATTCATTCATGAAATCTTCAGCATCAGAGCAAGATATTAAAAAATAATACAGCCTTACCTGGAACCACCTCAAATAAGAATTTCCCTGGACTTTCCTCATTAAATGGATGCTCCACTACTCTGTTTCCAGGCAGAAAGATGGTGCCCTAAAAGTAAAATGAGGCAATATTATATATTAGCCGATACTATAATTCACTCAGAATTGTTTCGACGACCAGCTTATAATTGATAAATATGTATTTGGAACTCAAAAGTTTACACTTTATCTTAGCGGTCCTAATTATCATCACACCTGATTCCTCCAATACAGATGCAAGGCAAAACTAGTGAAAGCTCCAACATCTAAGTAAATATCATTGGCTTTGTTTCAATGGGTAGATATCTTTTGTATGATCAAGGCGCAGGAATTTTGGCTTTTTTCTTGACTTGTAAGGAAATTTTAAATTTGCTGATACTTTTGCAATGTCGGTTCATTTTATAATATTGTTTCAAATGCAATACACAAGCAATAATTTGTTTAATTTTTTATGTTAATATATTTTTAGTTTAATTGTTAAACTTCAATTTATTTTATTTAAGAGGGTTTCTTTTCTTTGCTCTTACTCAAAAGCTAAACCTGTCACATTATAAAAACTGGCATATTTTTAAAGTACTTTAGTCAAAGGTGAGCAAAAAATACAGCATCCTTATATTAAACAAATAGAAAAGTATATATTCAGCACCTTACACCTTTCACACCTTAAATTCCAGACATCTTCTAATGTAAATTTTACCTAACTTTATATATGACTTACTGACTGGCAATGCCTCATAGTAATATGTACAGTCAGGTCTTTCTGCAGTTCTGCTCTTTTGTGGCACTTAAAGGTAATACTGCTAAGTAGAATAACAGCCAACAAGAAATTAAGCTGCTTTGATCCTAATGTCTAAACTTTAAGTCACAAATAAAGAATGGAGCAAGCCAAAATCACAGGCTCAAGTCATGTCTGGCTGCCTATATATAGTTATCACTCTTTCCATTTACCATCCGTGCATAGGCCAGTTGTTCTCGACTCGACAGATGGCTGGAATTTGGGTTTTGCCATCTCTGCCAAGTTCATAACAGATGCGATAATTGTGGCAGGTGGTTTGATTCACGTTTGCTTAGGATTAAATACTTTTGGATGTTTTTCAATGACAAACATTTTCATAGATCAGTGAAATTAGATATCATATATGAAATTCCATATGCTGGTACTTTGATATACTAATTTATTAGAAAAAAATCATCATATGTTTGAACTTATGGAAGAATTTCTACAAGCTATGCTATCTCCTAAATACCATACTGCAGTACATCTAAGAAAATTGATGACTTATTCTAGGTGATTTGTCCTCTGGCTAAAGGAAGAACACTGTAGTGTTTAATATATATTATGTGATGAGATGTTGCAGCTGAATAATGGTCCATAAGCCACAAGCCATGAAGAAGATTCCATAGTGACTATGAGAATGGTTATGGTGTCTCATAACAATCAACTTTAGGACTGATGGCCAAGTGCTGAGATCTCATCTCCTGAGATCTTGATGCCGAGATCTCCATATGCGCATGCGCCGCCCCCCCGAAAGCCATTTTCCCAGAGTCCACTGCATAGGAAACCATGGAACTGCAGGGGCTCTGGTCTTTCACCAAATGTCGGCAGAGGCCCCGCAGCAGCAGACACCACCCACAGCACCAGACACCACCCACAGCAGCCGACACCACCCGCAGCAGCATGCTGCACTTCTGAACACCCCCTGCAGCCTGCAGAAACACGCCACTCTTTCCTCCTCCAACCGCAACCCTGGGACCCTGCTCCATGTCGGCCGGTAAGGTATATCCACATTACAAGATGCACCCCCATTTTTGTCCCAAATTTGGGGGGGGGGAAATGCGTCTTGTAATCCGAAATATATGGTACCTTCCCAACAAAATTATTATAGCAGAACTTTAATCATTTTTCTAACTCACTCTATAAGTGATTTTTGCAGCAAGGACCACCCAAAGTTTTTGCCGCAGGCTGCACTAAACTAAGCTGTGTCTTTCTCCTTCTGTCTTTGGTGCAGGAACGAGCACATTACGGTTTTACAGCGCTCATTCCTTAGCTAAAAGTGACAAGCTGGACGCTGTATATTTCAGTGTAGTCCCAGCACAGACTTCCCTCAGACTTTGGGCAGTCCATACTCTGGGTTCTCAGCAGAAGTCACTAATAGAGCAGAGTCTTGCACTATAATAATTTTCTTATTAAAATGTAGGTACACTTTAAAGGTGTAGTATATGATACAGTCGTAGACTTTACGGTACTTGGATGTAATTAATTTGAAAAGAGGGTTAGAACGGCTTGGGTATGATGAAGCACAAAAGTCTGACAATAAGAGTCACAGATGAAAGAGTAGTTTGGTGCAAAGCCAAGCAAGGATTGACTTGGTATAAGAGAAGTGGGTAGCTTTGGTTACAAATCTAGACCTGGGTAAGTAGGAAAGTTATTAAAGTTTGGATTCTTTTTTTTTTTTTTAAGTCTATTAACCTAATGGTATATTAGTCAAATCTATAAAAGATGCTTTGTCTGTAACTATCAACATATTGGTTTCATTCTCTGGACCAAAATATGAAAAACAAATAAAGGAAATGATAAAAATAGTATGTTTAAATGTTTATTTAACACATTTTCCTACAATATATTCTCTTTTGGCTATGATACAATAGATTCATCATTTTATAATTTGCATACTTAAAAGAAGAATTTGGAATAAGCATCTGTTACACTAAATAGACTTGTTTGACTGAAACAAAAGAACAAATGTCAGTTATATTCATTGCAAATTGCAAGTTTTGTGGATTCTCACATAGTATTGCTGAACATGACAATACAAATTAATTGTATAAGGTGCGTGTTCACAAATTGTAATTTAACAGGGGGCTGGCCTGAATGAAAAAAAAAGCAATAAATTCAATACTGGGATTTATGAGATACTAACCTGCAGAATTTAGGAACTAGAGGAATGTCTTTACATTTCTTTAATGCTGTAGGGTCTTATTTACACGTAGCATAAAAATTGTGCTTTTTTCCAATGTGTTGTTTTCTGGTCAAAAAATCTGCTGTCCAAACAAAGTGGATGTGATGTCATGAAAATTCATGCCCAGTGTGCATTTAAAGGGAATCTGTCAGCAGGTTTTTGCTATGTAATCTGAGGACAGAATGAGGTAGGGGGTTAAAAGACTGAATTCAGCAATGTATCACTCAGGTTTTATCACTAAGAAATGATCAGTGCTGTTATTTTTCTTCTCTTACAGGTTGAGTTAGGGGCTTATACACAGCATTATAGAATGCTGTAAATCAGCCCTCAAAGATGGTGGCTGTAACTCCTATTGGCCAAACCTGGTGACAGGTTCCCTTTCAGCAATCCCCTCCTGACCCATCCTGGTTCTCATCCTCTGATTCTAAATTAATATGATTCCCTAGGTCAGTACAAGTACATGTGTAGGATTTCTTTTATTTAAGTGGTGAAAAAAATTCCACACTTTGTAAGGAAAAATGTTTTGCTTATGTTGCCATTTTTTGAAATCTGTAGTGTTATAATATTTCGGGATCTGGGGCCGGGTGATGGCTTATTCTTTGCGTCCTGAGCTGATGTTTTTATTGATTTCATAATGACCAGGCCAATTTTTGCAATTCTGACCACTGTCACTTTATGAGGTTATAACTCTGGAACGCTTCAACGGATCCCGCTGATTCTGAGATTGTTTTTTCGTGACATATTGTACTTCATGGTAGTGGTAACATTTCTTCGATATTACTTGCGATTATTTATGAAAAAAACGGAAATATGGCGAAAATTTTTAAAATTTTGCAATTTTCAAACTTTGTATTTTTATGCCCTTAAATCAGAGAGATATGTCACGAAAAATAGTTAATAAATAACATTTCCCACATGTCTACTTTACATCAGCACAATTTTGGAAACAAAATTTTTTTTGTTAGGGAGTTATAAGGGTTAAAAGTTGACCAGCAATTTCTCATTTTTACAACACCATTTTTTTTTAGGGACCACATCACATTTGAAGTCATTTTGAGGGGTCTATATGATAGAAAATAATGAAGTTTGACACCATTCTAAAAACTACACCCCTCAAGGTTCTCAAAACCACATTCAAGAAGTTTATTAACCCTTTATGTGCTTCACAGGAACTGAAACAATGTGGAAGGAAAAAATGAACATTTAACTTTTTTTTGCAAACATCTTAATTCAGAACCATTTTTTTTATTTTCACAAGTGTAAAAACAGAAATGTAACCATAAATTTTGTTATGCAATTTCTCCTGAATATGCCAATACCCCATATGTGGGGGTAAACCACTATTAGGGCGTACCGCAGAACTTAGAAGTGAAGGAGCGCCGTTTGACTTTTTCAATGCAGAATTGGCTGGAATTGAGATCGGACGCCATGTCACGTTTAGAGAGCCCCTGATGTGCCTAAACAGTGGAAACTCCCCACAAGTGACACCATTTTGGAAACTAGACCCCTTAAGGAACTTATCTAGATGTGTGGTGAGCACGTTGAACCCCAAAGTGCTTCACAGAAGTTTATAACGTAGAGCCGTGAAAATAAAAAATCGCTTTTGTTTACACAAAAATGATCTTTTCGCCCACAAATTCTTATTTTCACAAGGGTAACAGGAGAAATTAGACCACAAAAGTTGTTGTGCGATTTCTCCTGAATACGTCGATACCCCATATGTGAGGGTAAACCACTGTTTGGGCGCACCGCAGAGCTTGGAAGTGAAGGAGCGCCGTTTTACTTTTTCAATGTTGAATTGGCTGGAATTGAGATTGGACGCCATGTCGCGTTTGGAGAGCCCCTGATGTGCCTAAACAGTGGAAACCCCCCACAAGTGACACCATTTTGGAAACTAGACCCCTTAAGGAACTTATCTAGATGTGTGGCGAGCACTTTGAACCCCCATGTGCTTCACAGAAGTTTATAACGTAGAGCCATGAAAAAAAAAAAAAATTCCATTTTTTCTAAAAAAATGATCTTTTTGCCCACAAATTTTTATTTTCACAAGGGTAACAGGAGAAATTAGACCACAAAAGTTGTTGTGCAATTTCTCCTGAGTACGCTGATACCCAATATGTGGGGGTAAACAACTGTTAGGGCGCACCGCAGAGCTTGGAAGAGAAGGAGTGCCGTTTTACTTTTTCAATGTAGAATTGGCTGGAATTGAGATTGGACGCCATGTCGCGTTTGGAGAGCCCCTGATGTGCCTAAACAGTGGAAACCCCCCACAAGTGACACCATTTTGGAAACTAGACCCCTTAAGGAACTTATCTAGATGTGCGGCGAGCACTTTGAACCCCCATGTGCTTCACAGAAGTTTATAACAGAGAGCCGTGAAAAAAAAAATTGCATTTTTTCTACAAAAATGATCTTTTTGCCCACAAATTTTTATTTTCACAAGGGTAACAGGAGAAATTAGACCACTAAAGTTGTTGTGCAATTTCTCCTGAGTACGTCGATACCCAATATGTGGGGGTAAACCACTGTTTGGGCGCACCGCAGAGCTTGGAAGAGAAAGAGTGCCGTTTTACTTTTTCAATGTAGAATTGGCTGGAATTGAGATCGGACGCCATGTCGCATTTGGAGAGCCCCTGATGTGCCTAAACAGTAGAAATCCCCCACAAGTGACCCCATTTTGGAAACTAGACCCCCCATGGAACTTATCTAGATGTGTGGTGAGAACCTTGAATGCCCAAGTGCTTCACAGAAGTTTATAATGCAGAGCCGTGAAAATAAAAAATATTTTTTTTTCCACAAAAAAGAATTTTTAGCCCCCAAGTTTTTATTTTCACAAGGGTAACAAGAGAAATTGGAGAAGTTGTTGTCCAATTTATCCCGAGTATGCTGATGCCCCATATGTGGGGGTAAGCCACTGTTTGGGCGCACGGCAGAGCTCAGAAGGGAGGGAGCACCATTTGACTTTTTGAGCGCAAAATTGGCTGTCGTGTTTGGAGACCCCCTGATGTACCTAAACAGTGGAAACCCCCCAATTCTAGCTCCAACCCTAACCCCAACACACCCCTAACCCTAATCCCAACCTGATCCATAATCCTAATCACTAACCCTAACCATAATCACAACCCTTACCCCAAAACAACCCTAATGTCAACCCTAACCATAACCCTAATCAAAACCCTAAATCCAACACACCCCTAATCCTAATCTCAACCCTAACCTCAAACCTAACCCTAATCCCAATACACCCCTAATCACAACCCTAACCTTAACCCTAATCCCAAACCTAACCCTAATCCCAAGCGTAACCCTAATGCCAACCCTAACCCTAATACCAACCCTAATCCAAACCCTAACCCTAATCCCAGCTCTAACCCTAACTTTAGCCCCAACCCTAGCCCTTACTTTAGCCCCAACCCTAACCCTAGCCCTAAGGCTACTTTCACACTTGCGTCGTTTGGCATTCCGTCGCACTCCGTCGTTTTGGACAAGAAACGGATCCTGCAAATGTGCCCGCAGGATGCGTTTTTTGCCCATAGACTTGTATTGCCGACGGATCGTGACGGATGGCCACACGTCGCGTCCGTCGTGCACTGGATCAGTTGTGTTTTGGCGGAGCGCCGGCACAAAAAAAGTTCAATGAAACTTTTTTTGTACGTCGCATCCGCCATTTCTGACCGCGCATGCGTGGCCGTAACTCCGCCCCCTCCTCCCCAGGACATAGATTGGGCAGCGGATGCGTTGAAAAACTACAGCTGCTGCCCACGTTGTGCACAATTTTCACAACGTGCGTCGGTATGTCGGGCCGACGCATTGCGACGGCCCCGTACCGACGTAAGTGTGAAAGAAGCCTAACCCTAAATTTAGCCCCAACCCTAACCCTAAATTTAGCCCCAACCCTAGCCCTAACCCTAGCCCTAACCCTACCCCTAGCCCTATCCCTAACCCTACCCCTAACCCTACCCCTACCCCTACCCCTAACCCTACCCCTAACCCTACCCCTACCCCTACCCCTACCCCTAACCCTACCCCTAACCTTACCCCTAACCCTACCCCTAACCCTACCCCTAACCCTACCCCTAACCCTAACCCTACCCCTAACCCTACCCCTAACCCTAACCCTACCCCTAACCCTAACCCTACCCCTAACCCTAACCCTACCCCTAACCCTAATTTTAGCCCCAACTGCTGTTCTCCTGCCGGCCGGCAGATGGAGACAGATGGCGGGCGCACTGGGCATGCGTCCGCCATGTTCTTCTGCCGGCGGCCAGGAGGAGCAGCAAGAGGATCCAGGGACCTAGGTGAGTATGCTAGGGTCCCCGAATCCCCCTATTTCTCTGTCCTCTGATGTGCGATCACATCAGAGGACAGAGAATTACACTTTACTTTTTTTTTTTTGCGGTCGCCGGTAAACAGTTAATTACCGGCGATCGCAAAACAGGGGTCGGTAATACCGACCCCGATCATACTCTTTAGGGTCTCGGCTACCCCCGGCAGCCGAGACCCCAAAGATTCTCCCGGTGCCGGCCGGCGGGCGCACTGCGCATGCGCCCGCCATTTTGAAGATGGCGGCGCCCACCGGGAGACACGAGGAGCATCGGGGGAGCTAGGTGAGTATTGGGGGGCCACCTGGGACCCCTTTTCTCTGTCCTCCGATGTGCGATCACATCGGAGGACAGAGAAATTAAAAAGAGATCGCGTTTTTTTTTTTGTTTTTTTTTGCGATCGCCGGTAAACGGTTAATTACCGGCGATCGCAAATGCGGGGTGGGTTAAAAAAACCCCGAATCATGTTCTCTGGGGTCTCGGCTACCCTCGGCAGCCGAGACCCCAGAGAAAATCGGCCTCTGAGGGGCGCTATGGACTTTTTCCACAGCGCCGTTAATTAACGGCGCTGTGGTTTAAGTACCCTTAGCGGCCGCCGTTAAAAGGCGTATCGGCGGTCGCTAAGGGGTTAAGGGTAGATATGATGTTTTGATCGCCTATTCTTGCATTTTATTGTAATTCTGACAATTTTGTTTCCTCATTATTTCATTTAATGATCCAATTATTTTTTCTTTATTTTTTGGTAGATCGGACATTTCTGAACACAGTGATACTAAATATGCGTATTTTTTATTGTTTTATTTTAAATAGGGCAAAGGGGGATGAATTGAACTTTTGTGTTTTTTTATTTTCTTCACACTTTTAAAACAATTTTTATTAAAAACATTTTACTGACTTCAATAGTTCCCTTAAGAGACTTGAAGCTGCGATCATCCGATTGCCTGTGCTACATACAGCAGTGCACCAGCACTGCTATGTATAGCAGAAATCACTATCTCCTAACAATCAACTAGCTGGTGTTCACAGGAGATTAACAATGAGAGGCACTGGAGTTTTCTGCAGATCTCCAGCTGTCATGAAAGCCAATCGGCGCCCCGTGACCACGTGACAAGGGCACAGATGGGAGGGATTTGTGACACGCTTATGGCTGGTTTGTTTTAAATCCTGTTGGGGATTATAAAGTTAATTTTTTCCCTGCATCGTTCAGCTAAGTACAGGCACCAGGCAGGTTATTAATGCTATTGATTGAGTAAAGCTAGACTAGATTGAGTAAGGTTAGACTAGGTTGGTACTTTTATGCCTACACTAGAGTTTAAATACAGAAACGTTTGTCCAGAAGGCCTTATTGACCCCAAAATGCGTAGTTCACAAATGTCCATGAACGAAAGCACTTACGACTTTTTTTCTGAGACCCTACACTGAGGTTTTTTGGTTGCTCTTTTGTACAGTAATAAAGTACAGGATTTCTTAATATTATTAGATTACTAGATGGTGGCCCAATTCTAACTCATCGGGTATTCTAGAATATGCATGTCCACGTAGTATATTGCACAGCCCACTTAGTATATTGCCCAGTCACGTAGTATATTGCCCAGCCACGCAGTATATTGCCGAGCCACGTAGTATATTTCACAGCCACGTAGTATATTGCCCAGCCACATAGTATATTGCCCAGTCACATAGTATATTGCCCAGCCACATAGTATATTGCCCAGTCACATAGTATATTGCCCAGCCACATAGTATATTGCCCAGTCACAGAGTATATTGCCCAGCCACGTAGTATATTGCCCAGCGACGTAGTATATTGCCCAACCACGTAGTATATTGCCCAGCCACGTAGTATATTGCCCAGTCACGTACTATATTGCCAAGCTACGTAGTATATTGCCCAGTGACGTAGTATATTGCCCAGCCACATAGTATATTGCCCTGTCACGTAGTATTACATGGGTCCTAGAACTTCCTTTTTTGCATTATTACCTCCTATACAGGACTATGGTTCAATTTGCAAAATGTGGGAACTGCCCTAAAAGTGGCTTCTCCACCAGGGACCAAGTGACCGTGAAGTCATGACAGGTCCTTCTCCCATACCATCCTTAGCACCGGAACCTGCCGCTTGCACTGCCGAGGACAGGACGACACGTCGGAGGGTGAGAATAACGTTTTTTTTATTATTATTATTATTTGTAACATTAGATCTTTTTACTATTGATGCTGCATACGCAGCATCACAAGTAAAGAGTTGGTCACACAGGGTTAATAGCTGCGTAACCGTAGTGCGTTACACCGCGCTCCGGTAACGCTGGCATTAACTCTGTGTGAGGGCTGACTGGATGATTGGAGGGGAGTATGGAGCGGGCACTGACTGTGGGGAGGAAAGAGCGGCCATATTGCCACCGGACCGTGGCCGTCGCTGATTGGTCGTGGCAATGGTCGTGGGCATTTTGCCATGACCAATCAAAGACTTGGATTCCATGACAGACAGAGGCCGCAACCAATGAATATCCGTGACAGAAGGACAGACAGACAGACAGAAAGACAGAAGTGACCCTTAGACAATTATATAGTAGACTGGATGGTGGCCCGATTGTAACGCATCGGGTATTCTAGAATATGTATGTCACCGTAGTATATTGCCCAGCCACGTAGTATATTGCCCAGTTATATAGTATACAGCACAGAGCCACGTACTATACAGCACAGAGATGTAGTCATGTAGTATACTGCCCAGCCACATAGTATATTGCCCAGTCACATAGTATATTGCCCAGCCACATAGTATATTGCCCAGACACATAGTATATTGCCCAGCCACGTAGTATATTGCCCAGTCACATAGTATACAGCACAGAGCCACATAGTAAACAGCAAAGTCACGTAGTATATTGGCCAGTCATGTAGTATGCACCATATCCCTGTTAAAAAAAGAATTAAAATAAAAAATAGTTACATACTCACCTTCCGGATCGAAGCTGCCGGTTACTGATGGTCGTCGCACGCTCCGGTCTGAAGAGTTCATTGCGGTCTCGCGAGATGATGATGTAGCGGTCTCGCGAGACAGCACGTCATCATCTTGTGAGACAGCAATGCATGGAGCGGTCACCGGGGTGTCACAAGGAGCATCGGTAACCGGTCGCTTCAATCTGGGGGCCAACTGAGGGTGAGTATGTAACTATTTTTTATTTTTTAAATTATTTTTAACATTAGATATTTTTACTATTCATGCTGCATAGGCAGCATGAATAGTAAAAAGTTGGTCACACAGGGTTAATAGCAGCGGTAACCAAGTGCGTTACACCGCGATCAATGCTGCCATTAACCCTGTGTGAGTGCTGACCGGAGGGGAGTATGCGGGCGCCGGACACTGACTGCGGGGTGTAAGGAGCGGCCATTTTCTTCCGGACTGTGCCCGTTGCTGATCGGGCGGCACGGTGGCGCAGTGGTTAGCACTGCAGCCTTGCAGCGCTGGAGTCCTGGGTTCAAACCCCACCAAGGACAACATCTGCAAAGAGTTTGTATGTTTTCTCTGTGTTTGCGTGGGTTTCCTCCCACATTCCAAAGACATACTGATAGGGAATTTAGATTGTGAGCTCCATTGGGGACAGTGATGATAATGTGTGCAAACTGTAAAGCGCTGCGGAATATGTTAGCGCTATATAAAAATAAAGATTATTATTATTATTGGTTGTGGCTGTTTTGCCGCGACCAATCAGCGACGTAGATTTCCATGATAGACAGAGGCCGCGACCAATGAATATCCGTAACAGACAGAAGGACAGATAGAAGGACGGAAGTGACCCTTAGACAATTATATAGTAGATGGACTTCTACTTTCATCTCAGTAATAATAATAATAATAATCTTTATTTATATAGCGCCAACATATTCTGCAGCGCTTTACAGTTTCAAACACAACAGTCATAAGTAACAACGTTAACAATACAATAATTAAAGCGAAATAAGATGACCCTGCTCGTGAGAGCTTACAATCTACAATGAGGTGGGGGAGATACAAAGCACAGGTATGTATTTACAATGATTTATTTACAATGATGGTCCAGCCATCGTCAGGGGGTGGGGGATAGATGGAGATAGTGAATGGGCTACACACACACAAACATAACATGACTTTGATTACTGGATGTGACAGGCCGCTCTGAACAAATGTGTTTTGAGCGAGCGCCTAAAACTATGCAAATTGTGGACGGTCTTAATATCTTGGGGTAGAGCATTCCAGAGGATTGGCGCAGCACGGGAGAAGTCTTGGAGTCGGGAGTGGGAGGTACGGATTAGTGCAGAGGTTAGTCGAAAGTCATTTGCAGAGCGCAGTGGTCGGCTAGGCCGATAGACCGAAATGAGGGAGGAGATGTAAGGGGGTGCCGCACTGTGAAGAGCTTTGTGGGTGAGAACAAGTACTTTGAATTGTATCCTGTAATGAATGGGCAGCCAGTGTAATGACTTGGGCTTTCTCCCCACACCCCTTCCAGGACTATTGCTGGTCATTCATGACATACGCACCTGCAGCAGCACCTTAGCCTTCTGATCTATGGGCCCTCCTCTACCATATCTTGGATTTAGTTGAGTATCTTGACGGGATTATACCGTCCTCACTATCCTATAGGGGTGCCCTGATTCCTCCCCTTCTGGCTACACGCCATGCATAGTGTAGCTTGTTAGCTGGGTTTTGTGACCTACGTGTCATCGGCTCTAGGCATATATATGTACCCTTTTGAGCTATGTAAGATGTATTCATTTACCAGTTATTTATGATCTATCTGGTATCAGGGTTATCTTCTTTAGGGGTCCTTATGTTGTTTGTATATATACCATGTACCTTGTTTATTGCCTCAGTGCTTGGGACGTCTATTTACTTGTCAGTACATGATATGTGTGTTTACTATAGCCTTCGGTGCTTTTCTCACTATATTGCTGCAGGTTTATCTTGTTATATAGGGGTGTTCTACACATCGTTGTATTTTAAGTGTTTTTATATGTTCTTCATGTGGTGTCTAATAAAATGCTGTGTTATATATTTTGTACATTTTGTGCTTGTGCAGACCTTTTTTGGTTCATTTCTTTTCTTCTTTTTTTTAATGACTGGCGAAGAGCGGATGCATCTGAATAATGACTAGCCAGATAGACGAGCCTGGCTGCTGCATTAAGGATAGACTGGAGAGGGGGAAGTAGAGTAAGGGGGAGGCCAATTAGTAGAGCATTACAGTAGTCCAGGCGGGAGTGGATCAGGGCGACAGTGAGGGTTTTTGTTGTTTCCATGGTGAGAAAAGGGCGGATTCTAGAGATGTTCTTTAGGTGTAAGCGGCACGAGCGGGCAAGAGATTGTATAAGGGATGTGAAGGAGAGATCGAAGTCAAACATAACACCCAGACAGTGCGCCTGCTGCCGGGGTGTTATTATGGTGCCACCCACGGAGAGGGAAATGTCAAATTTAGGGAGGTTAGTAGATGGCGGGAGCAGAAGAAGTTCAGTTTTGGAGTACTAAGCCCGTGTCCTAATGAAAGAAATCATAAAAAATAACCATAAAGTTATCATATCTATTATTATTGTAAGCCACTTTGGGTGAGATAGAGAAGAAATATGTCCCCGTACCACCTGGAAGTATAATGCAACCTCATCTCACCCAGTCTCCATAGTTACCTGAATCTCAGACAAAATGAAGAATATGATGTTGAGTTTGTCACGCAGTTTAAATGTGAAAGTGAATGTCACCAAGCTGTAAACCTCTGTTATCGTACTCATAGTCTGCTTGCTTTAAAAAGGATCTAAGTATGGGTAATAAAACTGCACCGTGTAAAGAAAAAATATGTCTCTGGCGAGGGTGGAGATGTTGTCAAGTCATTTTCATGAAGAAGCAGCTCTTTAATCACTGAGCTTTGGCAGATACGTCTAGATTCTTTTCTCTGTAGCTCTATGTTTCAATTCCGGGTGGTATATATTATCGTTGTCCCCAAGGAGCTGGTATATTCTATGATGTTTCTGATATTAATAAGATATTCTGCAAACACAAAAATGATTGTGTGATGACAGTATTAGTAAATGATGCTTGTCCTTGTTCAAATTATATCTAATACCTTCCTAATACATAATCTTGTAACAGTTATTAGAAAAATATATTACTACTAGATGGTGGCCCGATTCTAACGCATCGGGCATTCTAGAACATGCATGTCCACGTAATATATTGCACAGCCCACGTAGTATATTGCCCAGCTACGTAATATATTGCACAGCCCACGTAGTATATTGCCCAGCTACGTAGTATATTGCACAGCCCACGTAGTATATTGCCCAGTCACGTAGTATATTGCCAACTCACGTAGTATATTGCCCAGCCACGTAGTATATTGCCCAGTCACGTAGTATATTACCCAATCACGTAGTATATTGCCCAGCCACATAGTATATTGCCTGAAAAACACCAAAAAAGGACACATTCAAGAAAAAACACCAAAAACAGGCAAAGATGCTTACCTGTCTAAATAGGCCTCAATACAAATGCACAAGCAGGGTGCAGCGGACCCAAACAAAATAGCAAATGCACAGGTGCAATACCTAATGAAACAGCCAGCCTTCAATAAGGGTTTGGCCGTGTGGTACACCAATGCACTAAGATAAAATACTCTGTATGTGGCGTTTTCACACAAGGAATACAAAGCGTCTGGCTACAGCCTATTAATGACGCCATATGGCGGGCTGCCCAGTGCTAAAATGCATCCCGTGCGAACAGAGGCCACAGTGTACAGAACAATTTGGGCCCAGCTGCACCCTGCAAAAAATATACGTGCAAAAAAAAAAACAACATATAAATATATGCAAGGTATTAGTTGATATTACGGCCATAATATGGAAGCTGGCAACCCACGCGTGCGTAATATCAACTAATACCTTGCATATATTTATGTTTTTTTTTTTTTTTTTTGCGCGTATATTTTTTGCAGGGTGCAGCTGGGCCCAAATTGTTCTGTACACTGTGGCCTCTGTTCACACAGGATGCATTTTAGCACTGGGCAGCCCGCCATATGGCGTCATTAATAGGCTGTAGCCAGACGCTTTGTATTCCTTGTGTGAAAACGCCACATACAGAGTATTTTATCTTAGTGCATTGGTGTACCACATGGCCAAACCCTTATTGAAGGCTGGCTGTTTCATTAGGTATTGCACCTGTGCATTTGCTATTTTGTTTGGGTCCGCTGCACCCTGCTTGTGCATTTGTATTGAGGCCTATTTAGACAGGTAAGCATCTTTGCCTGTTTTTGGTGTTTTTTCACATAGTATATTGCCCAGCCACGTAGTATATTGCCCAGTCATGTAGTACATTACCCAGTCACGTAGTATATTGCCCAGCCACATAGTATATTGTCCAGCCACGTAGTATATTGCCCAGCCACATAGTATATTGCCCAGCCACGTAGTATATTGCCCAGCCACGTAGTATATTGCCCAGTCACGTAGTATATTGCACAGCCCACGTAGTATATTGCCCAGCTACGTAGTATATTGCCCAGTAACGTAGTATATTGCCAACTCACGTAGTATATTGCACAGCCCACGTAGTATATTGCCAAGTCACGTAGTATATTGCCCAGCCACGTAGTATATTGCCCAGTCACGTAGTATATTACCCAATCACGTAGTATATTGCCCAGCCACATAGTATATTGCCCAGCCACGTAGAATATTGCCCAGTCACGTGGTATATTGCCCAGTCACATAGTATATTGCCCAGTTACGTAGTATATTGCCCAGCCACGTAGTATATTGCCCGGTTACGTAGTATATTGCCCAGTGACGTAGTATATTGCCCAGCCACGTAGTGTATTGCCCAGTTATGTAGTATATTGCCCAACCACGTAGTATACAGCACAGAGCCACGTAGTATATTGCCCAGCCACATTGTATATTGGCCAGTCACGTAGTATATTGCCCAGCTACGTAGTATATTGCCCAGCCACGTATGTCACAGGTTTAAAAATAAAACATAAACATATACTCACTTTCCGAGGGCCCCTTGTAGTTCGGTCACATGGCCCTGACGTCATGGCAGGTCCTTCTCGTGCAGGCGCGCAGGACCTGTGATGATGTCGCGGTCACATGACCGTGACGTCATGGCAGGTCGTTTTCGTGCAGGCGCGCAGGACCTGTGATGAGGTCGCGGTCACATGACCGTGACGTCATGGCAGGTCCTTCTCCCATACCATTCTTGCCACTGGAACCTGCCGCTTGCATGGAGCAGTCACCGGAGCATCACAAAAGGTGAGTATATAATGATTTTTTATTATTTTTAACATTAGATTTTTTACTATTGATGCCGCATAGGCAGCATCAATAGTAAAAACCTGGTCACACAGGGTTAATAGCGGCGGTAACGGAGTGGGTTATTCGTGGCATAACGCGGTCCGTTACCGCTGGCATTAACCCTGTGTGAGCGGTGACTGCGGGGAGTATGGAGCGGGCTCCGGGAGCTGACTGCAGGGGAGTAGGGAGGGACTAATCGGACTGTGGCCGTCGCTGATTGGTCGTGGCAGCCATGACAGGCAGCTGGCAAGACCAATCAGTGACTTGGATTCCATGACAGACAGAGGCCGCGACCAATGAATATCCGTGACAGACAGAAGGACAGAAAGACGGAAGGGACCCTTAGACAATTATATAGTAGATAATGCAATAGATAGGTAGAAAAATAGGTACACAGGGCCTGCTAAGGGGTTGCCACTGATGGCCTGACATCTTAAAGGATTTTTTTTTACCTCATCTGCAAGCAGCATAATGTAGGGACAGAGACCCTGATTCCAGTGATGTATCACTTAGTATACTGGGTACAGCAGTTGTGACACAATCAGTTTTTATATTTAGCATGTAGCAGAGCTCAGAAAGCTAACTCCACCCACAACACTGATTAGCACCTTTCTGTATACATTGTATATTGACAGCAAGTTGCTAATCAGCGCTGAGGGAGTGGTTGGGCCAGGATGTACACAGCAGTTAGTCTCGCAGTGATAATTTCCTGCTCATAAAACACTCATTGTATTGACACAATACACAGTCTGGTAAGTGACACATCGCTGAAATCAGTGTGTCAGCCTTACCACATGCTGCCCTCAGATTACTTAGCAAAAACCTGCTGACAGATTCCCTTTAAGTCTGCCATACATTTTAGACCATTCGGCAAGGAACCATCTTGGCCAGCTCTCCTATGTACAGAGGCACTCACTCAGCCTATTGCTTCTGTATTCTCTATGAAAAAGCAGAAACATGACCTTGCAGAGGCTTATCTCTGGAAGGACGAAAGGACCATCAGTTCAAAAACAGGACATACCGGATCCTTAACTCCACCGACAATCAATTCACCAAGCCCCCATTGGTATCGGTGGGTTTGTTCGACGTTATTATAATGTGTAAGGGGGGCTATAGACCTGTGAAAGCAAGTCTTACACACTTTTCACCTCTCTGTAGGATGTGATAGACGTATGGCTTCCAATCAATGTATATAGGACTGACAGATTGCATTGTTCCTGGTAATGCGCCAGTGGCCAGTGTGAACACTGCTTTAGTAAATCCTCTAGAACATGGGCTGAAAGCGACCATTCTAGTAACTGGACGATGAGGTTTAGAAATAGCATAATCTCTCCAGGGACAGTAAATTTCCTTGTGAAAACTGGCATATGCAATTATGTGTATTAAGTAATGTTTATTAAAGGGGTTCCTTGGAAAATTAAACTAAATAACTACAGAATGTCAGAATAAATGTCTAAATTCATTTAGTTAGCAAATCACAATAGTTTTCTTCAGGGAGGTAATCACTATAGAAAAATGGCCACTGCTTTGTTTCACTGAGAGAAACCTGTCCTAGAATGTTAGCACAGATGCCTGTGAGCATATGCAGTAAGAAGCGCCACCTCCTTTATACGTAGGAAGATGTGCAACACTAAAGGTACCGTCACATTTAGCGACGCTGCAGCGATATAGACAACGAGCCGATCGCTGCAGCGTCGCTGTTCAGGTCGCTAGGAGACGTCAAACACCGGCAACAGCTGAACGATGCAGGAGTGATCCAGTGACGTACTTATCGTTCTCGCTGGTTGTTTGCTCCATGAAAAAACCATTGCAGGCATCGTTGCTTTTGCTGTCAAACATGACGAATCACGCCGACCTGATGACCAAATAAAGTTCCGGACTTCTAGCTACGACCAGCGATGTCACAGCAGGATCCTGATCACTGCTGCATGTCAAACACAACGAGATCGCTATCCAGGACGCTGCAACGTCACGGATCGCTGTCGTTCTCGTTGGAAAGTTGTTCAGTGTGAAGGTACCTTAACACTACTGGAGATACCAGAGGTGCTGAGGTAAAGTGAGATCTAATCTAATAATGGAGATACGAGAGGTGCTGAGGTAAGAAGTGGCCTCTCTAACTGCTGTGTGCCCTGTAAATCTGAACCCAGGACCGCCATCAGGGCATTACTGCCCTTACTGCTGTATTGGGCCCGGTCAGCAGCAGTACACAGAGGGGTCCACAGATCCAGGGCCTCACTGTTGTGCTTCTACTGATCAGGCCCCATCGTGCACTAAAATACTGTGCACTGCGGCGCACACGTCGGCGCTGGGGCCCGGGAGCCTTTTTGGAGCAGTGAAGGCCGTCTCACCTAGTCGGCTGCGCAGTTCCTGCTCGGCTGTAGCTAGAATGTATGGGCTCCCTGCAGGTCCTGACTACAGCCCATACAGTCTAGCCGTCTCAGTAGTGAATGTGCTAGAATGTATGGGCTCCTGTCAGGTCCTCTCAGCAGCCCATATATTCTAGCTGCTGCTTCACTGCTCAAAACACTAGACACCCGGGAACGACTGAGGTAAGTATAAAAAAACATTTTGTTTTTTTAAATGGGTGAGGTGGGGGGTAGTGAGATTGCAGATGATGAAGTGTGTTTTAGGGGGTACTGCACATGATGAAATGATAGGGGGCTGCAAATGATGAAGTGTGTTTTAGGGGGCTGCAGATGATGAAATGATAGGGGGCTGCAAATGATGAAGTGTGTTTGAGGGGGTACTGCACATGATGAAATGACAGGGGCTGCAAATGATGAAGTGTGTTTTAGGGGGTATTGTACATGATGAAATGATAGGGGCTGCAAATGATGAAGTGTGTTTTAGGGGGCTGCAGATGATGAAATGATAGGGGGCTGCAAATGATGAAGTGTGTTTGAGGGGGTACTGCACATGATGAAATGACAGGGGCTGCAAATGATGAAGTGTGTTTTAGGGGGTATTGTACATGATGAAATGATAGGGGCTGCAAATGATGAAGTGTGTTTTAGGGGGTACTGCACATGATGAAGTGATAGGGGCTGCAAATGATGAAGTAAGGGGGACTGCAGATGAAGTGAAGGGGGATAGGGGACTGCAAATGATGATGTGGGGGTGATGGGGACTGCAAATGTTGAAGTGGGGGTGATGTGGACTGCAAATGTTGAAGTGGGGGTGATGTGGACTGCAAATGTTGAAGTGGGGGTGATGTGGACTGCAAATGATGATGTGGTGGTGATGGGGATTGCAAATGATGTGGGGGTGATGTGGACTGCAAATGATGCAGGGGTGATGGGGACTGGAAATGAGATGGGGGTGATGGGGATTGCAAATGATGGGACTGCAAATGATGACGTGGGGTGATGGGGACTGCAAAAGATGATGTGGGAGTGATGGAGACGGCAGATGATGAATTGTGTTTGAGGGGGTACTGCACATGATAAAATGATAGGGAGCTGCAAATGATGAGGTAAGGGGCATTGCAGATGAAGTGAAGGGGGGATAGGGGACTGTAAATGATGAAGTAAGGCTGGTTTCACATTTGAGTTTTTTGCCGCTGCGTTTTAGCGCGAAAAAGCACATGCGTTTTTTTTCCTATACTTAACATTAAAAACGCATGCGTTTTTTGCATGCATTTTGCCGCGTTTTGCCGCCGCATGCGTCTTTTGTATGCATGTGTTGTGTTGCAGAAATGCAACATGTAGTAATTTTTAGTGGCGTTTTTTTGCCGCAAAAAACGCATGCTTTTTTTGCAGCAAAAAAAGTATTGCTGTCTATGTAAACGCATGCGTTTTTAAGCACATGCGTTTGGTTGCATTAAAAACGCATGCGTTTTTATAAAAAAAAACAAGAAAACACACTGATAAGCCACCCCACACCATAGAATTGATAAAGGGATCCTACCCCTACCCCTACCCCTAACCCTAACCCTACCCCTAACCCTAACCCTAGCTATTTCTGTTTATAGTGGTTTTTTTTGTTGATTTTGATGATTGGCAGCTGTCACACACTTCTCATCATGCATTTAAAAAACGCAAACGCATGAAAAAACGCATGTAAACGCGTCAAAATGCCGCGTTTGTAATAAAACATACAAAAACGCATGCGTCTAAAAAACGCGGCGTTTTACCGTGTTTACATGCGTTTTTTTCACCACATGCGTTTGCGTTTAAAACGCTGCGTTTTTAAACGCAAATGTGAAACCAGCCCTAAGGTGGACTGCAAATGATGAAGTGGGGGTGATGAGGACTGCACATCAAGTGAGTGTGAGGGACGGTGGACAGCAATTGAATTGAAGGTGGGGGTGGGGAGAGCAAATGGTGTATTGAAGGTGGGGAGAGCAAATAATGCATTTTGAGGGTGGGGAAGAGCAGTTGATAATGAATAGAGGGTGGGAGAGAGAGAAGATATGACAATGAATTGAGGCAGAAGGGGCATGTAACTATTAGGCTATGTGCAGACGTTTAGGATTTTTCGCATTTTTTTCACGTTTTTTCAGCCGTTTTCCGCGGAAAAAACACTTAAAAACGCATACATCAACATCCCATCATTTTTAATGCATTCTGCAATTTTTGTGCACATGATGCATTTTTTTCAGCGAAAAAAAACGCATCTCGGTAAAAAATGCAGCATGTTCATTAATTTTGTGGATTTTTCGTGTTTTTGCTGATATTAAATGCATTGGGAAGCTCTGGAAAAAAACGCACAAAAACGCAAAAAAAAACGCATGCGGATTTCCTGCAGAAAAAGTCCGGTTTTGTTCAGGAAAATTCTGCAGAAAATCCTGATGTGTGCACATAGCCTAATGTATCGAGGTAAGGGTAAGAGCGGGAGGTCTATAGTAGGGTCTTTGAGGATAAAGTGACTGGAAATAAATTGGGGGAAAGAGTACAGGTGCTAATGAATTTATATATTAAATGGGGAAAGTGGCTATGTACAGAGAGTGGGGGCACAGTGGCGGATTATAATTTATATTTGGAATGGTGGTTTGCATAATAACCAATTATATATTAATGGAGGGTGAACATCTGTATTCAGATGTGTCGTGTAGAAGAAAGGGAAAAAGTGGGGATTGTGCTCTGGAAGCGGTGCTCTAGATAACTGTGTTATTTTATGCAGAGACGAGTCCTGGCTGAAAGAAGTGATGGTGGTCTGCTCTGGATTAAAAAGAAACGCAAAGATGAAGGACTTCAGCTAGAGACGTCACTGGTGAGTCAGTGTGTTACCTGTACACTGACACTATATACTGTATACAGAGCTCCTGTGTATAATGTAACTGGTGATCACTATATTATCTGTACACTATAAACTATATACAGATCTCCTGTGTATAATGTCACTAGTGATCACTGTATTACCTGCACACTGTACCCCATATACAGAGATCATGTGTATAATGTCACTGGTGATCCCTGTATTACCTGTACACTGACACTATATATAGAGCTCCTGTGTATAATGGCACTGGTGACCACTTTATTACCGGTACACAGACACTGCATACTAAGTACAGATATCCTGTGTATAATGGCACTTATGGTGATAGTTTTTTTTATTAATGATCAGTATTGTACTATTCAGTCACAATATGGTGGTAATATGTTGTCTGGCCATGGTGTGGTGGTATTCCTTGTATGTGCTATTATTTGGTCACTATGTGGTGGTATTATCTGGTCTGGTCATGGTGTGGTGGTATTTGTTCCTTGTATGTGCTATTATTGGGTCACTGTGTGGTGGTAATATGTGGTCTGGTCATGTTGTGTTGGTATTTGTTCCTTGTATGTAGTTGGTCACCATGTGGTGGTAATATGTGGTCTGTACATGCTGCGGTGCTATTTGTCCCTTGTATGTGATATTGTTCGGTCACTGTGTTCCTTGTAGATAGTATTATAGGTCACTATGTGGTGATAATATGGTGTCTGGTCATGGTGTTGTGGTATTTGTCCCTTATATGTGGAATTATTGGTCATTTGAAAAATTTAAAAATAAATAAAAATATACCTAAATTGTACTGCATATTTTAACAAATGTTTAATAAGTTAGAGTAGAGTAGGGCCCGGCCAAAATAGTCTACCTTGTCGTCGTGACAGATTAAAAAAACCTTTTGGCCAAAACAAAATCTGCTGGCTGAAAATATTTCAATAAACAGAATACCAAGCAGAAAGTTAATTAATAATATGTGCCCAAGTTTAGTATTTTGCAGTTGAAATTTCTACACAAAAAAGCATTTCTTGGCAGGAAAACACTTTAAAACATGGAATTTTTTATACGTTTTTTGAAATGTTTTTGAATGGATATAAAACGCTGCAAAAATGCTGAAAGAATTGGCATGCATCAGATTTAAAAATGCATGAAATAAGCAGTGTGTGCATAAGATTTTAGAAATCCCATTCCCTTTGCTGGTACAGTAAAACACTGCTTTTTTTGCGGCAGAAAATTCACAGACAAAATGTTGCAGAAACAAAACATGTGCACATACCGTAACTGTATCCCTGAATAATTCATCTTAAAGAAATATTAAGACTTAGATCAATTCATTTTTTAGCATTTATAAGTTTACCAGACCCTCAAAACAACTGCCTCCATATTGGAAGCTAGACTTAACTCTAGTCCATAAATCCTTTTGGACGCTACATTATAAGGGTTCTTATTCAAAGACAGATGAACACAATTTTACTGACACTCTTCAAGAAAGATCCCTGAATACAATGCTCCGAGGCTACAATTTCTGATAACATTTGCCTTTTTTTTGGTTTATCAACCAACCAGTACTCTAAATTATATTTAGGACTGTAATTATAGTCCATGGAAAAATAGATTTTTCTCTGTCCATGATTGAGATATGGCATTATACAGTGCTCATTGTGCAATGTTTTGGTTTTTTTACTGCCAATAAATGTCATTTTTAACTTCACTGCCCCTATAAATCATTTATCATAAAAAAAATCAGATGCTTGAGGGCGTGTACATTTGTGTAATACATTGCCTATTTGTCACGTTTTACACATAATTCAGATTGTGCCAAAGGGCACCCAGTCGCTGTCACCTCTTGTGCCAAAGTGCTTTCTGCAGCATTTGGAATCTACTTAAGCTGCAAAACTAATGTGCCAGAAGAGATGAAGTCACTCATATAAAATCAAAGCGACAAAATGAGGCTATAGGAGGAACACCTGCATCTTTGTTTAGGCTTTACGCGAACACCGATGCCATTAACAGCTAATGAGTGAATCTTGCTCTGATTTGCAGCATTAATTGTCCAGATTGTCCCTGCAATGGGATCTAACACCTTTATGTAATCATTGGCCTCATTTCCAGAGGGAAGCAGGTGACTAAGAATCGCCATGAATGAACCGCAGAGATTATATAAGACTTATTTTTTCTTTTGACCACACATCACCAGGAATATTTCACAATAGCAAACACAATGTTAATTCACATTATGAACCTGGCGTTCAATAATTCAGAGCACCTTAAAAGGCATTTTTAAAGGGAATCTGACAGGAGCATGAGGTAGGGGCAGAGATCCTGATTCCAGTGATATATCACTTAGTTTACTGGGTGCAGCAGTTACGATAGAGTCACAGTTTTCTTTTCGGAAGATATAGCAGTGCTGGAGGTTGGACTAGCATGCATGAGGACAGTTGTCCTCTAATGATAATCTCCCAATGATAAAACATTGATTGTATAGAAATAGAAAAAACACAGCCTAGAAAATGACACATCCCAGGAATCAGGGTCTCTGCGTCTACATCATCGTGCTCTCAGATTACACAGCACAAATCTGCTGACAGAGTCCCTTTTAGTAGGTCATATCGGTTACAGTCTTGACACATTTGTTTATTATTGTTTTAACGTTTTCCAAAATTCTAAAAACAAAAACACAATTACGTACTGTACATATAAAAAACAACATGAAATCCAAGAAAGGAAGCCTACCAATATCACAATTCCAAAAAAAGAGGTCGGTGAGACCTCTAGAAGGAGACAGACTAGAAACTGGCACATTGGGTATTTTTCAATGAACACTGTCATACGTGAAGTCTAATGGTAGAGACAATATAAAGACCCATGGTTTATACCTCTGTTTAAACAAGAACCTAATCTGGTGTGGTACCTAAGATTAATAACCATAATAACGTATCTTAAAGGATCCAAAAATATTAAGTAACCTGCTACTCATAAAATAGGAATAATTTACTAACTTATTATCTTGGGAATAAGAAAAATGAACCCCAAACACTTTCAAGTATGTAACATAACAAACAGAGCAGTTACTTACCTTGCCCAAACCCTACACCAGTTCCTTGTCACCCTTCAATTGCTACACAGGAATTTATGCAAAGTGGAATACAATTTTTTTGAACCCAAAGGTACTACACAGAATTTGATAACATTATTTTCTCATATTGAATATGTATAGCAGGCTATCCCTTCTATAGCAGGCAGCCACTGCATTTTTTTGGCTGTCTAAAAGCAACAAAACGTGAAGGGAAGGGACTTGAGAATGTCAATCAAGCACCCGCAATACTCAATAAACTTGTGCTCCATACAAAGTCGTCATATTGTCATCATTTTTTTTACTTTTGAAAAAACCCCAACCCTAAGCCCAACCCTAACCCTTAGCCCCACCATAACCTTTACCTCAAACCTAACCCTTACCCCAACTCTAACCCTAAGCCAAACCCTTACTCCATCCCTAACACTAAGCATAACCCTAAAGGCAACAAATAAAAATAATTTAAATTATAAAATAAAAAATAATAATCTTATTAAGGGTAAGACACGGGGGGATGATTTACTAATTATATATTTTGATCTCTGTGATAGGATCTATCAAAGTCATCAAAAAGGAAAAATTCCTACTGTTGCCGGGTGCCCGCAGGCAGATCTCGACGGGCGAACTGCACATGTGCCCGCCATTTTTTTTCAGAAGAGAAGGTAACATAGTAACATAGTAACATAGTAAGGCCGAAAAAAGACATTTGTCCATCCAGTTCAGCCTATATTCCATCATAATAAATCCCCAGATCTACGTCCTTCTACAGAACCTAATAATTGTATGATACAATATTGTTCTGCCCCAGGAAGACATCCAGGCCTCTCTTGAACCCCTCGACTGAGTTCGCCATCACCACCTCCTCAGGCAAGCAATTCCAGATTCTCACTGCCCTAACAGTAAAGAATCCTCTTCTATGTTGGTGGAAAAACCTTCTCTCCTCCAGACGCAAAGAATGCCCCCTTGTGCCCGTCACCTTCCTTGGTATAAACAGATCCTCAGCGAGATATTTGTATTGTCCCCTTATATACTTATACATGGTTATTAGATCGCCCCTCAGTCGTCTTTTTTCTAGACTAAATAATCCTAATTTCGCTAATCTATCTGGGTATTGTAGTTCTCCCATCCCCTTTATTAATTTTGTTGCCCTCCTTTGTACTCTCTCTAGTTCCATTATATCCTTCATGAGCACCGGTGCCCAAAACTGGACACAGTACTCCATGTGCGGTCTAACTAGGGATTTGTACAGAGGCAGTATAATGCTCTCATCATGTGTATCCAGACCTCTTTTAATGCACCCCATGATCCTGTTTGCCTTGACAGCTGCTGCCTGGCACTGGCTGCTCCAGGTAAGTTTATCATTAACTAGGATCCCCAAGTCCTTCTCCCTGTCAGATTTACCCAGTGGTTTCCCATTCAGTGTGTAATGGTGATATTGATTCCTTCTTCCCATGTGTATAACCTTACATTTATCATTGTTAAACCTCATCTGCCACCTTTCAGCCCAAGTTTCCAACTTATCCAGATCCATCTGTAGCAGAATACTATCTTCTCTTGTATTAACTGCTTTACATAGTTTTGTATCATCTGCAAATATCGATATTTTACTGTGTAAACCTTCTACCAGATCATTAATGAATATGTTGAAGAGAACAGGTCCCAATACTGACCCCTGCGGTACCCCACTGGTCACAGCGACCCAGTTAGAGACTATACCATTTATAACCACCCTCTGCTTTCTATCACTAAGCCAGTTACTAACCCATTTACACACATTTTCCCCCAGACCAAGCATTCTCATTTTGTGTACCAACCTCTTGTGCGGCACGGTATCAAACGCTTTGGAAAAATCGAGATATACCACGTCCAATGACTCACCGTGGTCCAGCCTATAGCTTACCTCTTCATAAAAACTGATTAGATTGGTTTGACAGGAGCGATTTCTCATAAACCCATGCTGATATGGAGTTAAACAGTTATTCTCATTGAGATAATCCAGAATAACATCCCTCAGAAACCCTTCAAATATTTTACCAACAATAGAGGTTAGACTTACTGGCCTATAATTTCCAGGTTCACTTTTAGAGCCCTTTTTGAATATTGGCACCACATTTGCTATGCGCCAGTCCTGCGGAACAGATCCTGTCGCTATAGAGTCCCTAAAAATAAGAAATAATGGTTTATCTATTACATTACTTAGTTCCCTTAGTACTCGTGGGTGTATGCCATCCGGACCCGGAGATTTATCTATTTTAATCTTATTTAGCCGATTTCGCACCTCTTCTTGGGTTAGATTGGTGACCCTTAATATAGGGTTTTCTGTTATGGCTGGCAATCAGGCAACACAGCGTGCAGTAATCAGCGCACATACAGAGATCTGGCAATAACCAAAAACAATAGGACGAGCTCTGAGACGTGGAATCTCTGTAGACTGCAGTACCTGATCTATCCTCACACAACTATAAGCAGCAGTGGATTGCGCCTAACAACTACCTATGCAACTCGGCACTGCCTGAGGAGCTGACTAGCCTGAAGATAGAAATACAAGCCTGACTTACCTCAGAGAAATACCCCAAAGGAATAGGCAGCCCCCCACATATAATGATAATGACTGTTAGCAAGATGAAAAGACAAACGTAGGAATGAAATAGATTCAGCAAAGTGAGGCCCGATATTCTAGACAGAGCGAGGATAGCAAAGAGAACTATGCAGTCTACAAAAAACCCTAAAACGAAAACCACGCAAAGGGGCAAAAAGACCCACCGTGCCGAACTAACAGCACGGCGGTGCACCCCTCTGCTTCTCAGAGCTTCCAGCAAAAGACAATAGCAAGCTGGACAGAAAAAAACAGAAAACAAACTAGAAGCACTTATCTAGCAGAGCAGCAGGCCCAAGGAAAGATGCAGTAGCTCAGATCCAACACTGGAACATTGACAAGGAGCAAGGAAGACAGACTCAGGTGGAGCTAAATAGCAAGGCAGCCAACGAGCTCACCAAAACACCTGAGGGAGGAAGCCCAGAGACTGCAATACCACTTGTGACCACAGAAGTGAACTCAGCCACAGAATTCACAACAGTACCCCCCCCTTGAGGAGGGGTCACCGAACCCTCACCAGAACCCCCAGGCCGACCAGGATGAGCCACATGAAAGGCACGAACAAGATCTGGGGCATGGACATCAGAGGCAAAAACCCAGGAATTATCTTCCTGAGCATAACCCTTCCATTTGACCAGATACTGGAGTTTCCGTCTAGAGACACGAGAATCCAAAATCTTCTCCACAATATACTCCAATTCCCCCTCCACCAAAACAGGGGCAGGAGGCTCCACAGATGGAACCATAGGTGCCACGTATCTCCTCAACAACGACCTATGGAATACATTATGTATGGAAAAGGAGTCTGGGAGGGTCAGACGAAAAGACACCGGATTGAGAATCTCAGAAATCCTATACGGACCAATAAAACGAGGTTTAAATTTAGGAGAGGAAACCTTCATAGGAATATGACGAGAAGATAACCAAACCAAATCCCCAACACGAAGTCGGGGTCCCACACGGCGTCTGCGATTAGCGAAAAGCTGAGCCTTCTCCTGGGACAAGGTCAAATTGTCCACTACCTGAGTCCAGATCTGCTGCAACCTGTCCACCATAGAATCCACACCAGGACAGTCCGAAGACTCAACCTGTCCGGAAGAGAAACGAGGATGGAACCCAGAATTGCAGAAAAATGGAGAGACCAAGGTAGCCGAGCTGGCCCGATTATTAAGGGCGAACTCAGCCAACGGCAAAAATGACACCCAATCATCCTGGTCAGCGGAAACAAAACATCTCAGATATGTTTCCAAGGTCTGATTGGTTCGTTCGGTCTGGCCATTAGTCTGAGGATGGAAGGCCGAGGAGAAAGATAGGTCAATGCCCATCCTACCACAAAAGGCTCGCCAGAACCTCGAGACAAACTGGGAACCTCTGTCAGAAACAATATTCTCAGGAATGCCATGTAAACGAACCACATGCTGGAAGAACAAAGGCACCAAATCAGAGGAGGAAGGCAATTTAACCAAGGGCAGCAGATGGACCATTTTAGAAAAGCGATCACAGACCACCCAAATGACCGACATTTTTTGAGAAACGGGAAGGTCAGAAATGAAATCCATCGAAATATGTGTCCAAGGCCTCTTCGGGACCGGCAAGGGCAAAAGCAACCCACTGGCACGTGAACAGCAGGGCTTAGCCCTAGCACAAATTCCACAGGACTGCACAAAAGCACGCACATCCCGTGACAGAGATGGCCACCAGAAGGATCTAGCAACCAACTCCCTGGTACCAAAGATTCCTGGATGACCGGCCAGCACCGAACAATGAAGTTCAGAGATAACTTTACTAGTCCACCTATCAGGGACGAACAGTTTCTCGGCCGGACAACGATCAGGTTTATTAGCCTGAAATTTCTGCAACACTCTCCGCAAATCAGGGGAGATGGCAGACACAATGACTCCTTCCTTGAGGATACTCGCCGGCTCAGATAACCCCGGAGAGTCGGGCACAAAACTCCTAGACAGAGCATCCGCCTTCACATTTTTAGAGCCCGGAAGGTATGAAATCACAAAATCAAAACGAGCAAAAAATAACGACCAACGGGCCTGTCTAGGATTCAAGCGCTTGGCAGACTCGAGATAAGTCAAGTTCTTATGATCAGTCAATACCACCACGCGATGCTTAGCACCCTCAAGCCAATGACGCCACTCCTCGAATGCCCACTTCATGGCCAGCAACTCTCGGTTGCCCACATCATAATTACGCTCAGCAGCAGAAAATTTCCTGGAAAAGAAAGCACATGGTTTGAACACTGAGCAACCAGAACCTCTCTGTGACAAAACCGCCCCTGCACCAATCTCAGAAGCATCAACCTCGACCTGGAACGGAAGAGAAACATCAGGTTGACACAACACAGGGGCACAGCAAAAACGACGCTTCAACTCCTGAAAAGCTTCCACGGCAGCAGAAGACCAATTAACCAAATCAGCACCCTTCTTGGTCAAATCGGTCAATGGTCTGGCAATGCTAGAAAAATTACAGATGAAGCGACGATAAAAATTAGCAAAGCCCAGGAATTTCTGCAGACTTTTTAGAGATGTCGGCTGAGTCCAATCCTGGATGGCCTGAACCTTAACCGGATCCATCTCGATAGTAGAAGGGGAAAAGATGAACCCCAAAAATGAAACTTTCTGCACACCGAAGAGACACTTTGATCCCTTCACGAACAAGGAATTAGCACGCAGTACCTGGAAAACCATTCTGACTTGCTTCACATGAGACTCCCAATCATCTGAGAAGATCAAAATGTCATCCAAGTAAACAATCAAGAATTTATCCAGATACTCACGGAAAATGTCATGCATAAAAGACTGAAAAACAGATGGAGCATTGGCAAGTCCGAACGGCATCACCAGATACTCAAAATGACCCTCGGGCGTATTAAATGCCGTTTTCCATTCATCTCCCTGCCTGATTCTCACCAGATTATACGCACCACGAAGATCAATCTTAGTAAACCAACTAGCCCCCTTAATTCGAGCAAACAAGTCAGAAATCAATGGCAAGGGATACTGAAACTTAACAGTGATCTTATTAAGAAGGCGGTAATCAATACACGGTCTTAGCGAACCATCCTTCTTGGCTACAAAAAAGAACCCTGCTCCCAATGGTGACGACGATGGGCGAATATGTCCCTTCTCCAGGGACTCCTTCACATAACTGCGCATAGCGGTGTGTTCAGGTACGGACAAATTAAATAAACGACCCTTAGGGAATTTACTACCAGGAATCAAATCGATAGCACAATCACAATTCCTATGCGGAGGTAGGGCATCAGACTTGGACTCTTCAAATACATCCTGAAAGTCCGACAAGAACTCTGGGATGTCAGAAGGAATGGATGACGAAATAGACAAAAATGGAACATCACCATGTACTCCCTGACAACCCCAGCTGGTTACCGACATAGAGTTCCAATCCAATACTGGATTATGGGTTTGTAGCCATGGCAACCCCAACACGACCACATCATGCAAATTATGCAGTACCAGAAAGCGAATAACTTCCTGATGTGCAGGAGCCATGCACATGGTCAGCTGGGCCCAATACTAAGGCTTATTCTTGGCCAAAGGTGTAGCATCAATTCCTCTCAACGGAATAGGACACCGCAAAGGCTCCAAGAAAAATCCACAACGTTTAGCATAATCCAAATCCATCAGATTCAGGGCAGCGCCTGAATCCACAAACGCCATGACAGAATACGATGACAAAGAGCACATTAAGGTAATGGACAAAAGGAATTTGGACTGTACAGTACCAATAACGGCAGAGCTATCGAACCGCCTAGTGCGTTTAGGACAATTAGAAATAGCATGAGTAGAATCACCACAATAGAAACACAGTCTGTTCAGACGTCTGTGTTCTTGCCGTTCTACTTTAGTCATAGTCCTGTCGCACTGCATAGGCTCAGGTTTACTCTCAGGCAGTACCGCCAGATGGTGCACAGATTTACGCTCGCGCAAGCGACGACCGATCTGAATGGCCAAGGACATAGACTCATTCAAACCAGCAGGCATAGGAAATCCCACCATTACATCCTTAAGAGCTTCAGAGAGACCCTTTCTGAACAAAGCCGCTAGTGCAGATTCATTCCACAGAGTGAGTACTGACCATTTCCTAAATTTCTGACAATATACTTCTACATCATCCTGACCCTGGCATAAAGCCAGCAGATTTTGCTCAGCCTGATCCACTGAATTAGGCTCATCGTAAAGCAATCCGAGCGCCAGGAAAAATGCATCAACATTACTCAATGCAGAATCTCCTGGCGCAAGAGAAAACGCCCAGTCCTGTGGGTCGCCGCGCAAAAAAGAAATAATAATCAAAACCTGTTGAATAGGATTACCAAAAGAATGAGGTTTCAAGGCCAAAAATAGCTTACAATTATTTCTGAAGCTCAGGAACTTAGTTCTGTCACCAAAAAACAAATCAGGAATCGGAATTCTTGGTTCTAGCATCGATTTCTGATCAATAGTATCTTGAATCTTTTGTACATTTACAACGAGATTATCCATTGAGGAGCACAGAGCCTGAATATCCATGTCCACAGCTGTGTCCTGAAGCACTCTAATGTCTAGGGGAAAAAAAAGACTGAAGACAGAGCTAAGAAAAAAAAATGATGTCAGGATTTCTTTTTTCCCTCTATTGGGAATCATTGGTGTGGCTCCTTGTACTGTTATGGCTGGCAATCAGGCAACACAGCGTGCAGTAATCAGCGCACATACAGAGATCTGGCAATAACCAAAAACAATAGGACGAGCTCTGAGACGTGGAATCTCTGTAGACTGCAGTACCTGATCTATCCTCACACAACTATAAGCAGCAGTGGATTGCGCCTAACAACTACCTATGCAACTCGGCACTGCCTGAGGAGCTGACTAGCCTGAAGATAGAAATACAAGCCTGACTTACCTCAGAGAAATACCCCAAAGGAATAGGCAGCCCCCCACATATAATGACTGTTAGCAAGATGAAAAGACAAACGTAGGAATGAAATAGATTCAGCAAAGTGAGGCCCGATATTCTAGACAGAGCGAGGATAGCAAAGAGAACTATGCAGTCTACAAAAAACCCTAAAACGAAAACCACGCAAAGGGGCAAAAAGACCCACCGTGCCGAACTAACAGCACGGCGGTGCACCCCTCTGCTTCTCAGAGCTTCCAGCAAAAGACAATAGCAAGCTGGACAGAAAAAAACAGAAAACAAACTAGAAGCACTTATCTAGCAGAGCAGCAGGCCCAAGGAAAGATGCAGTAGCTCAGATCCAACACTGGAACATTGACAAGGAGCAAGGAAGACAGACTCAGGTGGAGCTAAATAGCAAGGCAGCCAACGAGCTCACCAAAACACCTGAGGGAGGAAGCCCAGAGACTGCAATACCACTTGTGACCACAGAAGTGAACTCAGCCACAGAATTCACAACAGTTTTCATTGTTTCTTGGGATTTCACCTAGCATTTCATTTTCCACCGTGAATACCGTGGAGAAGAAGGTGTTTAATATGTTAGCTTTTTCCTCGTCATCTACAACCATTCTTTCCTCACTATTTTTTAAGGGGCCTACATTTTCAGTTTTTATTCTTTTACTATTGATATAGTTGAAGAACAGTTTGGGATTAGTTTTACTCTCCTTAGCAATGTGCTTCTCTGTTTCCTTTTTGGCAGCTTTAATTAGTTTTTTAGATAAAGTATTTTTCTCCCTATAGTTTTTTAGAGCTTCAATGGTGCCATCCTGCTTTAGTAGTGCAAATGCTTTCTTTTTACTGTTAATTGCCTGTCTTACTTCTTTGTTTAGCCACATTGGGTTTTTCCTATTTCTAGTCCTTTTATTCCCACAAGGTATAAACTGCTTACAGTGCCTATTTAGGATGTTCTTAAACATTTCCCATTTATTATCTGTATTCTTATTTCTGAGGATATTGTCCCAGTCTACCAGATTAAGGGCATCTCTAAGCTGGTCAAACTTTGCCTTCCTAAAGTTCAGTGTTTTTGTGACTCCCTGACAAGTCCCCCTAGTGAAAGACAGGTGAAACTGTACAATATTGTGGTCGCTATTTCCTAGATGCCCAACCACCTGCAGATTTGTTATTCTGTCAGGTCTATTAGATAGTATTAGGTCTAAAAGTGCTGCTCCTCTGGTTGGATTCTGCACCAATTGTGAAAGATAATTTTTCTTGGTTATTAGCAGAAACCTGTTGCCTTTATGGGTTTCACAGGTTTCACTTTCCCAGTTAATATCCGGGTAGTTAAAGTCCCCCATAACCAGGACCTCATTATGGGTTGCAGCTTCATCTATCTGCTTTAGAAGTAGACTTTCCATGGTTTCTGTTATATTTGGGGGTTTGTAACAGACCCCAATGAGAATTTTGTTACCATTTTTCCCTCCATGAATTTCGACCCATATGGACTCGACATCCTCATTTCCTTCTTCGCTAATATCCTCCCTTAAAGTGGACTTTAGACAAGACTTTACATAGAGAGGATGTAAGATGGTGGAGGATTGGAGGACAGATTGGAGGACAGATCAATAGCGCCTGGGGGATGGTGGAGGTCCAGGGAAGGAATCGGAGACCTCATTTCTCTCTCCACTGACATGTATATCATGTCAGAAGAGAAATGATTTTAACGTTTTTTTTTACACACTAGCGATTTAAAAATCGGTCCGATTTTGATGCAGGAGAGTCAGACGAGAGTAATGCAATTGTCATACGTGTGTCATGAGTTTTTTGTGCGAGTACAATCTGAATTTTTCAAAGCTAGCATTCGATTTACATCCGAATGCAGTGCGATTGCTATCTGATTGCAATGCGATTTTAACATGAACTTTTACATTCTCTATGTCATTTACAAATCATTTTCAAATGAAATATTCTTCAAAACACACATACATACTGTATATTAGTATTAGTATATTAGCAGATGAGGTTTAACAATGATAAATGTAAGGTTATACACATGGGAAGAAGGAATCAATATCACCATTACACACTGAACGGGAAACCACTGGGTAAATCTGACAAGGAGAAGGACTTGGGGATCCTAGTTAATGATAAACTTACCTGGAGCAGCCAGTGCCAGGCAGCAGCTGCCAAGGCAAACAGGATCATGGGGTGCATTAAAAGAGGTCTGGATACACATGATGAGCGCATTATACTGCCTCTGTACAAATCCCTAGTTAGACCGCACATGGAGTACTGTGTCCTGTTTTGGGCACCGATGCTCTGGAAGGATATAATGGAACTAGAGAGAGTACAAAGGAGGGCAACAAAATTAATAAAGGGGATGATAGAACTACAATACCCAGATAGATTAGCGAAATTAGGATAATTTAGTCTAGAAAAAAGACGACTGGGTGATCTAATAACCATGTATAAGTATATAAGGGGACAATACATATATCTCGCTGAGGATCTGTTTATACCAAGGAAGGTGACGGGCACAAGGGGGCATTCTTTGCGTCTGGAGGAGAGAAGGTTTTTCCACCAACATAGAAGAGGATTCTTTACTGTTAGGGCAGTGAGAATCTGGAATTGCTTGCCTGAGGAGATGGTGATGGCAAACTCAGTCGAGGGGTTCAAGAGAGGCCTGGATGTCTTCCTGGAGCAGAACAATATTGTATCATGCAATTATTAGGTTCTGTAGAAGGACGTAGATCTGGGGATTTATTATGATGGAATATAGGCTGAACTGGATGGACAAATGTCTTTTTTCGGCCTTACTAACTATGTTACTATATACATATATATATATATATATATATATATATATATATATATATATATATACATATATACACACACACTGCTCAAAAAAATAAAGGGAACACTTAAACAGCAGAATATAACTCCAAGTTAATCAAACTTTTGTGAAATCAAACTGTCCACTTAGGAAGCAAGACTGTTTGACAATCAATTTCACATGCTGTTGGCAATTATCAAGACACACTCAAAAAAGGATTGTTTCTGCTGGTTGGGACCACAGACCACGTCTCAGTATCAATGCTTTCTGGCTGATGTTTTGTCCACTTTTGAATGTTGATTGTGCTTTCACACTCGTGGTAGCATGAGACAGACTCTACAACCCACACAAGTGGCTCAGGTAGTGCAGCTCATCCAGGATGGCACATCAATGCGAACTGTGGCAAGAATTTTGCTGTGTCTGTCAGCATAGTGTCCAGAGGCTGGAGGTGCTACCAGGAGACAGGCCAGTACACCAGGAGATGTGGAGGGGGCCGTAGGAGGGCAACAACCCAGCAGCAGGACTGCTACCTCAGCCTTTGTGCAAGGAGGAGCAGGAGGAGCACTGCCAGAGCCCTGCAAAATGACCTCCAGTAGGCCACAAATGTGCAAGTGTCTGCACAGATGGTTAGAAACCGACTACATGAGGATGGTCTGAGTGCCCGACGTCCACAGATTGGGGTTGTGCTCATAGACCAACACCATACAGGACGCTTGGCATTTGCCACAGAACACCAAGATTGGCAAATTAGCCACTGGTGCCCTGTGCTCTTCACAGACGAAAGCAGGTTTACACTGAGCACATGTGACAGACGTGACAGTGTCTGGAGATGCCGTGGAGAGTGATCTGCTGCCTGCAACATCCTTCAGCATGACCAGTTTTGCAGTGGGTCAGTAATGGTGTGGGGTGGCATTTCTTTGGAGGGCCGCACAGCCCTCCATGTGCTCGCCAGAGGTAGCCTGACTGCCATTAGGTACCGAGATGAGATCCTCAGACCCCTTGTGAGACCATATGCTGGTGCAGTTGGCCCTGGGTTCCTCCTAATGCAGGACAATGCCAGACCTCACATGGCAGGAGTGTGTCAGCAGTTCCTGCAAGTTGAAGACATTGAAGCTATGGACTGGCCCGCCTGTTCCCCAGACCTGAATCTGATTGAACACATCTGGGACATCATGTCTCGCACCATCCACCAACGTCGCGTTGCACTACAGATTGTCCAGGAGTTGTCAGATGCTTTTGTCCAGGTCTGGGAGGAGATCCCTCAGGAGACCATCCACCGCATCGTCAGGAACATGCCCAGGCGTTGTAGGGAGGTCATACAGGCACTTGGTGGCCACACACACTACTGAGCATCATTTCTTTGTCTTGAGGCATTTCCACTGAAGTTGGATAAGCCTGTAATTTGATTTTCCACTTTGATTTTGAGTATCATTCCAAATTCAGACCTGCATGGGATATTAATTTTGATGCACGTTGATAATTTTTATGTTTTTTTCTTTTCAACGCATTCCACTATGTAATGAATAAAGATTTGCAACTGGAATATTTAATTCAGTGATATCTAGGATGTGGGATTTTACTGTTCCCTTTATTTTTTCGAGCAGTGTGTGTATATATATATATATATATATATATATATATATATATATATATATATATATACTAGATGGTGGCCCGAATCTAACGCATAAGGTATTCTAGAACATGCATGTCCACGTAGCATATTTCACAGCCCATGTAGTATATTGCCCAGCCACGTAGTATATTGCCCAGTTACATACTATATTGCACAGTCACGTAGTATATTGCCCAGCCACATAGTATATTGCCCAGCTACGTAGTATATTGCCCAGCCACGTAGTATATTGCCCAGTCACGTACTATATTGCCCAGCCACATAGTATATTGCCTAGCCACGTACTATATTGTCCAGCCACATAGTATATTGCCCAGCCACCTAGTATATTGCCCAGTCACGTAGTATATTGCCCAGTCATGTAGTATATTGCACAGCCCGCGTAGTATATTGCACAGCCCGCGTAGTATATTGCACAGCCCACGTAGTATATTGCCCAGCCCGCATAGTATATTGCACAGCCCACGTATTATATAGCAATGTGGGCATCATATCCCTGTTAAAAAAAAGAATTAAAATAAAAAATAGTTATACACTCACCTTCCGTTGGCCCCTGGAACCAGGAAGCGTTTACCGATGCTCCTCGCGCGCTCTTGTCCAAGAGTGCATTGCGGTCTCGCGACACCGCTATGTCATCTCGCGAGATCGCAATGCATGGACTGGTCACCGGAGCGTCGCGAGGAGCGGGAAAGGCGCCGGAAAGTGAGTATATGATGATTTTTTATTTTTTTTTATTATTTTTAACATTAGATCTTTTTACTATTGATGCTGCATAGACAGCATCAATAGTAAAACAGTTGGTCACACAGGGTTAATAGCAGCGTTAATGGAGTGCGTTACACCGCGGCATAACGCGGTCCATTAGCGCTGCCATTAACCCTGTGTGAGCGCTGACTGGAGGGTGGTATGGAGTGGGCACTGACTGCGGGGAGGAAGGAGTGGCCATGTTGCCGCCGGACTGTGCCCGTCGCTGATTGGTCGTGGCAATGGTCATGGGCGTTTTGCCAAGACCAATCAGCGACTTGGATTTCCATGACAGACAGAGGCCACGACCAATGACTATCCGTGACAGAAAGACAGACAGAAACACAGACAGACAGACAGACAGACAGACGGAAGTGACCCTTAGACAATTATATAGTAGATATATATATATACTAGCTGAAGAGCCCAGCGTTGCCTGGGCATAGTAAATAACTGTGGTTAGTTATAGCACCTCACTTCTCTTATTTTCCCATCACGCCTCTCATTTTCGCCTTCACATCTCTCATTTTCCCCTCACTCTTCTTATTTTCCCTCTCACTCCACTCATTCCCCCCTCACTCCTCTCATTCCCCCCTAACACTTGTCATTTCGACCTCACATCTGTCATTTTCCGATCACTCCACTATTTTCCCTCACTCCTCTCATTTTGCACTTAGACCTTTTCATTTTCACCTCACACCCCTCATTTTCACCTCACACCTCTCATTTTCCCCTCAGTATATACATGTTTGTCATATCCCTTATATATAGTATACACCTGTATGTCATCTCCTGTATATAGTATATACCTGTATGTCATCTCCCCTGTAAATAGTATATACCTGCTGTATGTCATCTCCTCCTGTATATTGTATATACCTATATGTCATCTCCTCCTGTATATAGTATATACCTGTATGTCACCTCTTCTGTATATACTATATACCTGTATGTCATCTCCTCCTATATATAGTACATACCTGTATGTCATCTCCTGTATATAGTATATACCTGTATGTTATCTCCCCTGTTTATAGTGTATACCTGCTGTATGTCATCTCCTCCTCTATATACCTATATGTCATCTCCTCTTTTATATAGTATATACGTGTGTCATCTCCTCCTGTATATAGTATATACCTGTAAGTCATCTCCTCCTGTATATAGTATATACCTGTGTGTCATCTGTGTTATGTTTGCTAATGACAGGTGTTATGAAGGCAATCCAGAAACACAGTGTGCTTAGCGATCAGAGCGCACACAGTGATCTGACAAATACCCAAAAATACAAGAACGAGCTCTGAGACGTGGAAACTCTGTAGACTGCACACCTGATCCTATCCAAAACACAACTAAAAGCGGCTGTGGATTGCGCCTAACAACTACCTAGGCAACTCGGCACAGCCTAAGAAACTAGCTAGCCTGAAGATAGAAAAATAGGCCTGACTTGCCCCAGAGAAATTCCCCAAAGGAAAAGGCAGCCCCCCACATATAATGACTGTGAGTAAGATGAAAAGACAAAACGTAGGGATGAAATAGATTCAGCAAAGTGGGGCCCGATATTCTAGGACAGAGCGAGGATAGTAAAGCGAACTTTGCAGTCTACAAAAAACCCTAAAGCAAAACCACGCAAAGGGGCAAAAAAAAAACCACCGTGCCGAACTAACGGCACGGCGGTACACCCTTTGCGTCTCAGAGCTTCCAGCAAAACAAAAGACAAGCTGGACAGAAAAAAAGCAACAAAAAAGCAAAAAGCACTTAGCTATACAGAGCAGCAGGTCACAGGAACAATCAGGAGAAGCTCAGATCCAACACTGAAACATTGACAAGGAGCAAGGATAGCAGCATCAGGCGGAGTTAAGTAATGAAGCAGTTAACGAGCTCACCAGAACACCTGAGGGAGGAAGCTCAGAAGCTGCAGTACCACTTGTGACCACAGGAGTGAATTCAGCCACAGAATTCACAACAGTACCCCCCCCTTGAGGAGGGGTCACCGAACCCTCACCAGAGCCCCCAGGCCGACCAGGATGAGCCGCATGAAAGGCACGAACAAGATCGGAAGCATGAACATCAGAGGCAAAAACCCAGGAATTATCTTCCTGAGCATAACCCTTCCATTTAACCAGATACTGGAGTTTCCGTCTAGAAACACGAGAATCCAAAATCTGTTGTGAATTCTGTGGCTGAGTTCACTTCTGTGGTCACAAGTGGTATTGCAGTCTCTGGGCTTCCTCCCTCAGGTGTTTTGGTGAGCTCGTTGGCTGCCTTGCTATTTAGCTCCACCTGAGTCTGTCTTCCTTGCTCCTTGTCAATGTTCCAGTGTTGGATCTGAGCTACTGCATCTTTCCTTGGGCCTGCTGCTCTGCTAGATAAGTGCTTCTAGTTTGTTTTCTGTTTTTTCTGTCCAGCTTGCTATTAACTTTTGCTGGAAGCTCTGAGAAGCAAAGGGGTGCACCGCCGTGCTGTTAGTTCGGCACGGTGGGTCTTTTTGCCCCTTTGCGTGGTTTTCGTTTTAGGGTTTTTTGTAGACTGCATAGTTCTCTTTGCTATCCTCGCTCTGTCTAGAATATCGGGCCTCACTTTGCTGAATCTATTTCATTCCTACGTTTGTCTTTTCATCTTGCTAACAGTCATTATATGTGGGGGGCTGCCTATTCCTTTGGGGTATTTCTCTGAGGTAAGTCAGGCTTGTATTTCTATCTTCAGGCTAGTCAGCTCCTCAGGCAGTGCCGAGTTGCATAGGTAGTGATAGGCGCAATCCACTGCTGCTTATAGTTGTGTGAGGATAGATCAGGTACTGCAGTCTGCAGAGATTCCACGTCTCAGAGCTCGTCCTATTGTTTTTGGTTATTGCCAGATCTCTGTATGTGCGCTGATTACTGCAAGCTGTGTTGCCTGATTGCCAGCCATAACAGTACAAGGAGCCACACCAATGATTCCCAATAGAGGGAAAAAAGAAATCCTGACATCATTTTTTTTCCTTAGCTCTGTCTTCAGTCTTTTTTTTCCCCTAGACATTAGAGTGCTTCAGGACACAGCTGTGGACATGGATATTCAGGCTCTGTGCTCCTCAATGGATAATCTCGTTGTAAATGTACAAAAGATTCAAGATACTATTGATCAGAAATCGATGCTAGAACCAAGAATTCCGATTCCTGATTTGTTTTTTGGTGACAGAACTAAGTTCCTGAGCTTCAGAAATAATTGTAAGCTATTTTTGGCCTTGAAACCTCATTCTTCTGGTAATCCTATTCAACAGGTTTTGATTATTATTTCTTTTTTGCGCGGCGACCCACAGGACTGGGCGTTTTCTCTTGCACCAGGAGATTCTGCATTGAGTAATGTTGATGCATTTTTCCAGGCGCTGGGATTGCTTTACGATGAGCCTAATTCAGTGGATCAGGCTGAGAAAAATCTGCTGGCTTTATGCCAGGGTCAGGATGATGTAGAAGTATATTGTCAGAAATTTAGGAAGTGGTCAGTACTCACTCTGTGGAATGAATCTGCACTAGCGGCTTTGTTCAGAAAGGGTCTCTCTGAAGCTCTTAAGGATGTAATGGTGGGATTTCCTATGCCTGCTGGTTTGAATGAGTCTATGTCCTTGGCCATTCAGATCGGTCGTCGCTTGCGCGAGCGTAAATCTGTGCACCATCTGGCGGTATTGTCTGAGAGTAAACCTGAGCCTATGCAGTGCGACAGGACTATGACTAAAGTAGAACGGCAAGAACACAGACGTCTGAACAGACTGTGTTTCTATTGTGGTGATTCTACTCATGCTATTTCTAATTGTCCTAAACGCACTAGGCGGTTCGATAGCTCTGCCGTTATTGGTACTGTACAGTCCAAATTCCTTTTGTCCATTACCTTAATGTGCTCTTTGTCATCGTATTCTGTCATGGCGTTTGTGGATTCAGGCGCTGCCCCGAATCTGATGGATTTGGATTATGCTAAACGTTGTGGATTTTTCTTGGAGCCTTTGCGGTGTCCTATTCCGTTGAGAGGAATTGATGCTACACCTTTGGCCAAGAATAAGCCTCAGTACTGGGCCCAGCTGACCATGTGCATGGCTCCTGCACATCAGGAAGTTATTCACTTTCTGGTACTGCATAATTTGCATGATGTGGTCGTGTTGGGGTTGCCATGGCTACAAACCCATAATCCAGTGTTGGATTGGAACTCTATGTCGGTAACCAGCTGGGGTTGTCAGGGAGTACATGGTGATGTTCCATTTTTGTCTATTTCGTCATCCATTCCTTCTGACATCCCAGAGTTCTTGTCGGACTTTCAGGATGTATTTGAAGAGTCCAAGTCTGATGCCCTACCTCCGCATAGGAATTGTGATTGTGCTATCGATTTGATTCCTGGTAGTAAATTCCCTAAGGGTCGTTTATTTAATTTGTCCGTACCTGAACACACCGCTATGCGCAGTTATGTGAAGGAGTCCCTGGAGAAGGGACATATTCGCCCATCGTCGTCACCATTGGGAGCAGGGTTCTTTTTTGTAGCCAAGAAGGATGGTTCGCTAAGACCGTGTATTGATTACCGCCTTCTTAATAAGATCACTGTTAAGTTTCAGTATGCCTTGCCATTGATTTCTGACTTGTTTGCTCGGATTAAGGGGGCTAGTTGGTTTACTAAGATTGATCTTCGTGGTGCGTATTATCTGGTGAGAATCAGGCAGGGAGATGAATGGAAAACGGCATTTAATACGCCCGAGGGTCATTTTGAGTATCTGGTGATGCCGTTCGGACTTGCCAATGCTCCATCTGTTTTTCAGTCTTTTATGCATGACATTTTCCGTGAGTATCTGGATAAATTCTTGATTGTTTACTTGGATGACATTTTGATCTTCTCAGATGATTGGGAGTCTCATGTGAAGCAAGTCAGAATGGTTTTCCAGGTACTGCGTGCTAATTCCTTGTTCGTGAAGGGATCAAAGTGTCTCTTCGGTGTGCAGAAAGTTTCATTTTTGGGGTTCATCTTTTCCCCTTCTACTATCGAGATGGATCCGGTTAAGGTTCAGGCCATCCAGGATTGGACTCAGCCGACATCTCTAAAAAGTCTGCAGAAATTCCTGGGCTTTGCTAATTTTTATCGTCGCTTCATCTGTAATTTTTCTAGCATTGCCAGACCATTGACCGATTTGACCAAGAAGGGTGCTGATTTGGTTAATTGGTCTTCTGCTGCCGTGGAAGCTTTTCAGGAGTTGAAGCGTCGTTTTTGCTGTGCCCCTGTGTTGTGTCAACCTGATGTTTCTTTTCCGTTCCAGGTCGAGGTTGATGCTTCTGAGATTGGTGCAGGGGCGGTTTTGTCACAGAGAGGTTCTGGTTGCTCAGTGTTCAAACCATGTGCTTTCTTTTCCAGGAAATTTTCTGCTGCTGAGCGTAATTATGATGTGGGCAACCGAGAGTTGCTGGCCATGAAGTGGGCATTCGAGGAGTGGCGTCATTGGCTTGAGGGTGCTAAGCATCGCGTGGTGGTTTTTAACTGATCATAAGAACCTTACTTATCTTGAGTCTGCCAAGCGCTTGAATCCTAGACAGGCCCGTTGGTCGTTATTTTTTGCTCGTTTTGATTTTGTGATTTCATACCTTCCGGGCTCTAAAAATGTGAAGGCGGATGCTCTGTCTAGGAGTTTTGTGCCCGACTCTCCGGGGTTATCTGAGCCGGCGAGTATCCTCAAGGAAGGAGTCATTGTGTCTGCCATCTCCCCTGATTTGCGGAGAGTGTTGCAGAAATTTCAGGCTAATAAACCTGATCGTTGTCCGGCCGAGAAACTGTTCGTCCCTGATAGGTGGACTAGTAAAGTTATCTCTGAACTTCATTGTTCGGTGCTGGCCGGTCATCCAGGAATCTTTGGTACCAGGGAGTTGGTTGCTAGATCCTTCTGGTGGCCGTCTCTGTCACGGGATGTGCGTGCTTTTGTGCAGTCCTGTGGAATTTGTGCTAGGGCTAAGCCCTGCTGTTCACGTGCCAGTGGGTTGCTTTTGCCCTTGCCGGTCCCGAAGAGGCCTTGGACACATATTTCGATGGATTTCATTTCTGACCTTCCCGTTTCTCAAAAAATGTCGGTCATTTGGGTGGTCTGTGATCGCTTTTCTAAAATGGTCCATCTGGTGCCCTTGGTTAAATTGCCTTCCTCCTCTGATTTGGTGCCTTTGTTCTTCCAGCATGTGGTTCGTTTACATGGCATTCCTGAGAATATTGTTTCTGACAGAGGTTCCCAGTTTGTCTCGAGGTTCTGGCGAGCCTTTTGTGGTAGGATGGGCATTGACCTATCTTTCTCCTCGGCCTTCCATCCTCAGACTAATGGCCAGACCGAACGAACCAATCAGACCTTGGAAACATATCTGAGATGTTTTGTTTCCGCTGACCAGGATGATTGGGTGTCATTTTTGCCGTTGGCTGAGTTCGCCCTTAATAATCGGGCCAGCTCGGCTACCTTGGTCTCTCCATTTTTCTGCAATTCTGGGTTCCATCCTCGTTTCTCTTCAGGACAGGTTGAGTCTTCGGACTGTCCTGGTGTGGATTCTGTGGTGGACAGGTTGCAGCAGATCTGGACTCAGGTAGTGGACAATTTGACCTTGTCCCAGGAGAAGGCTCAGCTTTTCGCTAATCGCAGACGCCGTGTGGGACCCCGACTTCGTGTTGGGGATCTGGTTTGGTTATCTTCTCGTTATATTCCTATGAAGGTTTCCTCTCCTAAATTTAAACCTCGTTTTATTGGTCCGTATAGGATTTCTGAGATTCTCAATCCGGTGTCTTTTCGTCTGACCCTCCCAGACTCCTTTTCCATACATAATGTATTCCATAGGTCGTTGTTGAGGAGATACGTGGCACCTATGGTTCCATCTGTGGAGCCTCCTGCCCCTCTTTTGGTGGAGGGGGAATTGGAGTATTTTGTGGAGAAGATTTTGGATTCTCGTGTCTCTAGACGGAAACTCCAGTATCTGGTCAAATGGAAGGGTTATGCTCAGGAAGATAATTCCTGGGTTTTTGCCTCTGATGTCCATGCCCCAGATCTTGTTCGTGCCTTTCATGTGGCTCATCCTGGTCGGCCTGGGGGTTCTGGTGAGGGTTCGGTGACCCCTCCTCAAGGGGGGGGTACTGTTGTGAATTCTGTGGCTGAGTTCACTTCTGTGGTCACAAGTGGTATTGCAGTCTCTGGGCTTCCTCCCTCAGGTGTTTTGGTGAGCTCGTTGGCTGCCTTGCTATTTAGCTCCACCTGAGTCTGTCTTCCTTGCTCCTTGTCAATGTTCCAGTGTTGGATCTGAGCTACTGCATCTTTCCTTGGGCCTGCTGCTCTGCTAGATAAGTGCTTCTAGTTTGTTTTCTGTTTTTTCTGTCCAGCTTGCTATTAACTTTTGCTGGAAGCTCTGAGAAGCAAAGGGGTGCACCGCCGTGCTGTTAGTTCGGCACGGTGGGTCTTTTTGCCCCTTTGCGTGGTTTTCGTTTTAGGGTTTTTTGTAGACTGCATAGTTCTCTTTGCTATCCTCGCTCTGTCTAGAATATCGGGCCTCACTTTGCTGAATCTATTTCATTCCTACGTTTGTCTTTTCATCTTGCTAACAGTCATTATATGTGGGGGGCTGCCTATTCCTTTGGGGTATTTCTCTGAGGTAAGTCAGGCTTGTATTTCTATCTTCAGGCTAGTCAGCTCCTCAGGCAGTGCCGAGTTGCATAGGTAGTGATAGGCGCAATCCACTGCTGCTTATAGTTGTGTGAGGATAGATCAGGTACTGCAGTCTACAGAGATTCCACGTCTCAGAGCTCGTCCTATTGTTTTTGGTTATTGCCAGATCTCTGTATGTGCGCTGATTACTGCAAGCTGTGTTGCCTGATTGCCAGCCATAACAAAAATCTTCTCCACAATATACTCCAATTCCCCCTCCACCAAAACCGGGGCAGGAGGCTCAACAGATGGAACCATAGGTGCCACGTATCTCCGCAACAACGACCTATGGAATACATTATGTATGGAAAAGGAGTCTGGGAGGGTCAAACGAAAAGACACAGGATTGAGAACCTCAGAAATCCTATACGGACCAATAAAACGAGGTTTAAATTTAGGAGAGGAAACCTTCATAGGAATATGACGAGAAGATAACCAAACCAGATCCCCAACACGAAGTCGGGGACCCACACGGCGTCTGCGATTAGCGAAAAGTTGAGCTTTCTCCTGGGACAAGATCAAATTGTCCACTACCTGAGTCCAGATCTGCTGCAACCTATCCACCACAGAATCCACACCAGGACAGTCCGAAGACTCAACCTGTCCTGAAGAGAAACGAGGATGGAACCCAGAATTGCAAAAAAAATGGAGAAACCAAGGTAGCCGAGCTGGCCCGATTATTAAGGGCGAACTCAGCCAACGGCAAAAAGGACACCCAATCATCCTGGTCTGCAGAAACAAAACATCTCAGATATGTTTCCAAGGTCTGATTGGTTCGTTCGGTCTGGCCATTAGTCTGAGGATGGAAAGCCGAGGAAAAGGATAGGTCAATGCCCATCCTACCACAAAAGGCTCGCCAGAACCTTGAAACAAACTGGGAACCTCTGTCAGAAACAGTATTCTCAGGAATGCCATGCAACCGAACCACATGCTGAAAGAACAAAGGTACCAAATCAGAGGAGGAAGGCAATTTAGCCAAGGGCACCAGATGGACCATTTTAGAAAAGCGATCACAGACCACCCAAATGACTGACATCTTTTGAGAAACGGGAAGGTCAGAAATGAAATCCATCGAAATATGTGTCCAAGGCCTCTTTGGGACCGGCAAGGGCAAAAGCAACCCACTGGCACGAGAACAGCAGGGCTTAGCCCTAGCACAAATCCCACAGGACTGCACAAAAGTACGTACATCCCGTGACAGAGATGGCCACCAGAAGGATCTAGCCACTAACTCTCTGGTACCAAAGATTCCAGGATGACCAGCCAACACCGAACAATGAAGTTCAGAGATAAGTTTATTAGTCCACCTATCAGGGACGAACAGTTTCTCTGCTGGACAACGATCAGGTTTATTCGCCTGAAATTTTTGCAGCACCCGCCGCAAATCAGGGGAGATGGCAGACACAATGACTCCTTCCTTGAGGATACCCGCTGGCTCAGATAAACCCGGAGAGTCGGGCACAAAACTCCTAGACAGAGCATCCGCCTTCACATTTTTAGAGCCCGGAAGGTACGAAATCACAAAGTCGAAGCGGGCAAAAAATAACGACCAACGGGCCTGTCTAGGATTCAAGCGCTTGGCAGACTCGAGATAAGTCAAGTTCTTATGATCAGTCAATACCACCACGCGATGCCTAGCTCCCTCAAGCCAATGACGCCACTCCTCGAATGCCCACTTCATGGCCAGCAACTCTCGATTGCCCACATCATAATTACGTTCAGCGGGCGAAAACTTCCTGGAAAAGAAAGCACATGGTTTCATCACTGAGCAATCAGAACCTCTCTGTGACAAAACCGCCCCTGCTCCAATCTCAGAAGCATCAACCTCAAAATGGAACGGAAGAAAAACATCTGGCTGACACAACACAGGGGCAGAACAAAAACGACGCTTCAACTCCTGAAAAGCTTCCACAGCAGCAGAAGACCAATTAACCAAATCAGCACCCTTCTTGGTCAAATCGGTCAATGGTTTGGCAATGCTAGAAAAATTACAGATGAAGCGACGATAAAAATTAGCAAAGCCCAGGAACTTTTGCAGACTTTTCAGAGATGTCGGCTGAATCCAATCCTGGATGGCTTGGACCTTAACTGGATCCATCTCGATAGTAGAAGGGGTAAAGATGAACCCCAAAAATGAAACTTTCTGCACACCGAAGAGACACTTTGATCCCTTCACAAACAAAGAGTTAGCACGCAGGACCTGAAAAACCATTCTGACCTGCTTCACATGAGACTCCCAATCATCTGAGAAGATCAAAATGTCATCCAAGTAAACAATCAGGAATTTATCCAGATACTCACGGAAGATGTCATGCATAAAAGACTGAAACACAGATGGAGCATTGGCAAGTCCGAACGGCATCACTAGATACTCAAAATGACCCTCGGGCGTATTGAATGCAGTTTTCCATTCATCTCCTTGCCTGATTCTCACCAGATTATACGCACCACGAAGATCTATCTTAGTGAACCAACTAGCCCCCTTAATCCGAGCAAACAAGTCAGATAACAATGGCAAGGGATACTGAAATTTAACAGTGATCTTATTAAGAAGGCGGTAATCAATACACGGTCTCAGCGAACCATCCTTCTTGGCTACAAAGAAGAACCATGCTTCCAGTGGTGATGACGATGGGCGAATATGTCCCTTCTCCAGGGATTCCTTCACATAACTGCGCATAGCGGCGTGTTCGGGCACGGATAAATTAAATAATCGACCTTTAGGGAATTTACTACCAGGAATCAAATTGATAGCACAATCACAATCCCTATGCGGAGGTAGAGCATCGGACTTGGGCTCTTCAAATACATCCTGATAATCAGACAAGAACTCTGGGACCTCAGAAGGGGTGGATGACGAAATCGACAAAAATGGAACATCACCATGTACCCCCTGACAACCCCAGCTGGATACCGACATGGAATTCCAATCCAATACTGGATTATGGGTTTGTAGCCATGGCAACCCCAACACGACCACATCATGCAGATTATGCAACACCAGAAAGCGAATAACTTCCTGATGTGCAGGAGCCATGCACATGGTCAGCTGGGCCCAGTATTGAGGTTTATTCTTGGCCAAAGGTGTAGCATCAATTCCTCTCAATGGAATAGGACACCGCAAAGGCTCCAAGAAAAACCCACAACGTTTAGCATAATCCAAATCCATCAGATTCAGGGCAGCGCCCGAATCCACAAACGCCATGACAGAAAACGACGACAAAGAGCATATCAAGGTAATGGACAGAAGGAATTTGGACTGTACAGTACCAATGACGGCAGACCTAGCGGACCGCTTAGTGCGCTTAGGACAATCAGAAATAGCATGAGTGGAATCACCACAGTAGAAACACAGACCATTCAGACGTCTGTATTCCTGCCGATCAACTCTAGTCATAGTCCTATCGCACTGCTTAGGCTCAGGTTTAACCTCAGGCAGTACCGCCAAATGGTGCACAGATCTACGCTCGCGCAAGCGTCGACCGATCTGAATGGCCAAAGACAAAGACTCATTCAAACCAGCAGGCATAGGAAATCCCACCATGACATCCTTAAGAGCCTCAGAGAGACCCTTTCTGAACAAAGCTGCCAGCGCAGATTCATTCCACTGAGTGAGTACTGACCATTTCCTAAATTTCTGACAATATACTTCTATATCATCCTGACCCTGGCACAAAGCCAGCAAATTTTTCTCAGCCTGATCCACTGAATTAGGCTCATCGTACAGCAATCCGAGCGCCAACGAAAAACGCATCGACACTACTCAATGCAGGGTCTCCTGGCGCAAGAGAAAATGCCCAGTCTTGAGGGTCGCCGCGCAAAAAAGGAATAATAATCAAAACCTGTTGAATAGGATTACCAGAAGAATGAGGTTTCAAGGCCAGAAATAGCTTACAATTATTTTTGAAACTTAGAAACTTAGTTCTATCTCCAAAAAACAAATCAGGAATAGGAATTCTTGGTTCTAACATAGATTTCTGATCAATAGTATCTTGAATTTTTTGTACATTTATAACGAGATTATCCATTGAAGAGCACAGACCCTGAATATCCATGTCCACACCTGTGTCCAGAATCACCCAAATGTCTAGGGGAAAAAAAAAAAAAATGAACACAGAGCAGAAAAAAAAAAAAAATGATGTCAGAACTTTTTCTTTCCCTCTATTGAGAATCATTAGTGTGGCTCCTTGTACTGTTATGTTTGCTAATGACAGGTGTTATGAAGGCAATCCAGAAACACAGTGTGCTTAGCGATCAGAGCGCACACAGTGATCTGACAAATACCCAAAAATACAAGAACGAGCTCTGAGACGTGGAAACTCTGTAGACTGCACACCTGATCCTATCCAAAACACAACTAAAAGCGGCTGTGGATTGCGCCTAACAACTACCTAGGCAACTCGGCACAGCCTAAGAAACTAGCTAGCCTGAAGATAGAAAAATAGGCCTGACTTGCCCCAGAGAAATTCCCCAAAGGAAAAGGCAGCCCCCCACATATAATGACTGTGAGTAAGATGAAAAGACAAAACGTAGGGATGAAATAGATTCAGCAAAGTGGGGCCCGATATTCTAGGACAGAGCGAGGATAGTAAAGCGAACTTTGCAGTCTACAAAAAACCCTAAAGCAAAACCACGCAAAGGGGCAAAAAAAACCCCACCGTGCCGAACTAACGGCACGGCGGTACACCCTTTGCCTCTCAGAGCTTCCAGCAAAACAAAAGACAAGCTGGACAGAAAAAAAGCAACAAAAAAGCAAAAAGCACTTAGCTATACAGAGCAGCAGGTCACAGGAACAATCAGGAGAAGCTCAGATCCAACACTGAAACATTGACAAGGAGCAAGGATAGCAGCATCAGGCGGAGTTAAGTAATGAAGCAGTTAACGAGCTCACCAGAACACCTGAGGGAGGAAGCTCAGAAGCTGCAGTACCACTTGTGACCACAGGAGTGAATTCAGCCACAGAATTCACAACACATCTGCTCCTGTGTATAGTAAATACCTGTGTGTCTTCTCCTCCTGTATATAGTATATACCTGTGTGTCATCTCCTCCTTTATATAGTATATATCTGTGTGTCATCTCCTCCTGTATATAGTATATATCTGTGTGTCATCTCCTCCTGTATATAGTATATATCTGTGTGTTATCTCTCCTGTATATAGTATATACCTGTGTGTCATCTCCTCCTGTATATAGTATATACCTGTGTGTCATCTCCTCCTGTATATAGTATATACATGTTTGTCATCTCCCCTGTATATAGTAGATACTGTTGTGAATTCTGTGGCAGAGCTCCCTCCTGTGGTCACAAGTGGTACTTCGGATGATTCTCTCTGTAAGCTTCCGTTGGTGGAGGGAAGTGGTACTGCGGCTTCTGAGTTTCCTCCCTCAGGTGATGTGGTGAGGTCGTTAGGTGCTGCTCTACTTAACTCCACCTAGTGCTTTGATCCTGGCTTCCTGTCAATGTTCCAGTATTGGACTTGTTTTCCTCCTGGATCGTTCCTATGGCCTGCTGCTCTGCATAGCTAAGTTTTCCTTTGCTATTTTGTTTGCTTTTCTTCTGTCCAGCTTATCTATTTGTTTGCTGGAAGCTCTGGGACGCAGAGGGTGTACCTCCGTGCCGTTAGTTCGGTACGGAGGGTCTTTTTGCCCCCTTTGCGTGGTTTTTAGGGTTTTGTGTTGACCGCAAAGTTACCTTTCCTATCCTCGCTCTGTTCAGAAAGTCGGGCCTCACTTTGCTAAATCTATTTCATCTCTACGTTTGTCTTTTCATCTTACTCACAGTCATTATATGTGGGGGGCTGCCTTTTCCTTTGGGGTATTTCTCTGAGGCAAGGTAGGCTTATTTTCTATCTTCAGGCTAGCTAGTTTCTCAGGCTGTGCCGAGTTGCATAGGTAACGTTAGGCGCAATCCACGGCTGCCTCTAATGTTGTTGGATAGGATTAGGGATTGCGGTCAACAGAGTTCCCACGTCTCAGAGCTCGTTCTATGTTTTTGGATTATTGTCAGATCACTGTATGTGCTCTGACCTCTATGTTCACTGTGGTACTGAATTGCCTAATCATAACAGTACAGGAAACCTAAGTACTAATGATTCTCAATAGAGGGAAAAAAAGAAGATCTGAGACCATTTTTTTTTCTCTGCACTGTGTTTTGCCTTTTTTTTCCCCTAGACATTTGGGTGGTTCAGGACACAGGTGTAGCAATGGACATTAGAAGTCTGTCTTCATGTGTGGATCAGCTCTCGGCAAGAGTACAAAAGATTCAAGACACTATTGATCAGAAATCTATGTTAGAACCAAGAATTCCTATTCCTGATTTGTTTTTTGGTGATAGAACTAAGTTTCTGAGTTTCAAAAATAATTGTAAACTATTTCTGGCCTTGAAACCTTGCTCCTCTGGTGATCCAGTTCAACAGGTTTTGATCATTATTTCTTTTTTGCGTGGCGACCCTCAGGACTGGACATTTTCTCTTGCGCCAGGAGATCCTGCATTAAGTAATATCGATGCGTTTTTCCTGGCGCTCGGATTGCTGTACGATGAGCCTAATTCTGTGGATCAGGCAGAAAAAAATTTGCTGGCTCTTTGTCAGGGTCAGGATGAGATAGAGTTATATTGTCAGAAATTTAGAAAGTGGTCCGTGCTCACTCAATGGAATGAATCTGCGCTGGCAGCTATGTTCAGAAAGGGTCTCTCTGAAGCCCTTAAGGATGTCATGGTGGGATTTCCTATGCCTGCTGGTTTGAATGAGTCTATGTCTTTGGCCATTCAGATTGGTCGACGCTTGCGTGAGCGTAAATCTGTGCACCATTTGGCGGTATTACCTGAGCTTAAACCTGAGCCTATGCAGTGCAATAGGACTTTGACCAGAGTTGAACGGCAAGAACACAGACGTCTGAATGGGCTGTGTTTCTACTGTGGTGATTCCACTCATGCTATCTCTGATTGTCCTAAGCGCACTAAGCGGTTCGCTAGGTTTGCCACCATTGGTACAGTACAGTCAAAATTTCTTCTGTCCGTTACCTTGATCTGCTCTTTGTCATCGTATTCTGTCATGGCATTTGTGGATTCAGGCGCTGCCCTGAATTTGATGGACTTGGAGTATGCTAAGCATTGTGGGTTTTTCTTGGAGCCCTTGCAGTGTCCTATTCCATTGAGAGGAATTGCTGCTACGCCTTTGGCCAAGAATCAGCCTCAGTACTGGACACAGCTGACCATGTGCATGGCTCCTGCACATCAGGAGGTTATTCGCTTTCTGGTGTTGCATAATCTGCATGATGTGGTCGTGTTGGGGTTGCCATGGCTACAAGTCCATAATCCAGTATTAGATTGAAAATCCATGTCGGTGTCCAGCTGGGGTTGTCAGGGGGTACATGGTGATGTTCCATTTCTGTCAATTTCGTCATCCACCCCTTCTGAGGTTCCAGAGTTCTTGTCTGATTACCGGGATGTATTTGATGAGCCCAAGTCCGATGCCCTACCTCCGCATAGGGATTGTGATTGTGCTATCAATTTGATTCCTGGTAGTAAGTTCCCAAAAGGCCGATTGTTTAATTTATCTGTTCCTGAGCACGCCGCTATGCGCAGTTATGTGAAGGAGTCCCTGGAGAAGGGGCATATTCGCCCGTCATCGTCGCCATTAGGAGCAGGGTTCTTTTTTGTAGCCAAGAAGGATGGTTCGCTGAGACCTTGTATAGATTACCGCCTTCTAAATAAGATCACGGTTAAATTTCAGTACCCCTTGCCGTTGTTATCTGATTTGTTTGCTCGGATTAAGGGGGCTAGTTGGTTCACCAAGATAGATCTTCGTGGTGCGTATAATCTTGTGCGAATTAAGCGAGGCGATGAATGGAAAACTGCATTTAATACGCCCGAGGGTCATTTTGAGTATCTAGTAATGCCATTCGGACTTGCCAATGCTCCATCAGTGTTTCAGTCCTTTATGCATGACATCTTCCGAGAGTACCTGGATAAATTCCTGATTATGTACTTGGATGACATTTTGATCTTCTCGGATGATTGGGAGTCTCATGTGAAGCATGTCAGAACGGTTTTTCAGGTCCTGCGTGCTAATTCTTTGTTTGTGAAGGGATCAAAGTGTCTCTTTGGTGTGCAGAAGGTTTCATTTTTGGAGTTCATCTTTTCCCCTTCTACTATCGAGATGGATCCTGTTAAGGTCCAAGCCATCCATGATTGGACTCAGCCGACATCTCTGAAAAGTCTGCAAAAGTTCCTGGGCTTTGCTAATTTTTATCGTCGCTTCATCTGCAATTATTCTAGTATTGCTAAACCATTGACCGATTTGACCAAGAAGGGTGCTGATGTGGTCAATTGGTCTTCTGCTGCTGTGGAAGCTTTTCAAGAGTTGAAGCGTCGTTTTTCTTCTGCCCCTGTGTTGTGTCAACCAGATGTTTCGCTTCCGTTCCAGGTCGAGGTTGATGCTTCTGAGATTGGAGCAGGGGCTGTTTTGTCGCAGAGAGGTTCTGATTGCTCAGTGATGAAACCGTGCGCCTTCTTTTCCAGGAAATTTTCGCCTGCTGAGCGAAATTATGATGTGGGCAACCGAGAGTTGCTGGCCATGAAGTGGGCATTCGAGGAGTGGCGTCATTGGCTTGAAGGAGCTAAGCATCGCGTGGTGGTCTTGACTGATCATAAGAACTTGACTTATCTCGAGTCCGCCAAGCGGTTGAATCCTAGACAAGCTCGTTGGTCGTTGTTTTTTGCCCGTTTTGACTTTGTGATTTCATACCTTCCGGGCTCTAAAAATGTGAAGGCGGATGCTCTGTCTAGGAGTTTTGTGCCCGACTCTCCGGGTGTATCTGAGCCGGCGGGTATCCTCAAAGAGGGAGTAATTGTGTCTGCCATCTCCCCTGATTTGCGGCGAGTGCTGCAAAAATTTCAGGCTAATAAACCTGATCGTTGTCCAGCGGAGAAACTGTTTGTCCCTGATAGGTGGACGAATAAAGTTATCTCTGAGGTTCATTGTTCGGTCTTGGCTGGTCATCCTGGAATCTTTGGTACCAGAGAGTTAGTGGCTAGATCCTTTTGGTGGCCATCTCTGTCGCGGGATGTGCGTACTTTTGTGCAGTCCTGTGGGATTTGTGCTCGGGCTAAGCCCTGCTGTTCTCGTGCCAGTGGGTTGCTTTTGCCCTTGCCAGTCCCGAAAAGGCCTTGGACACATATCTCTATGGATTTTATTTCAGATCTTCCCGTTTCTCAAAAGATGTCAGTCATTTGGGTGGTCTGTGATCGCTTTTCTAAGATGGTCCATTTGGTACCCTTGTCTAAATTGCCTTCCTCCTCTGATTTGGTGCCATTGTTCTTCCAGCATGTGGTTCGTTTACATGGCATTCCAGAGAATATCGTTTCTGACAGAGGTTCCCAGTTTGTTTTGAGGTTTTGGCGAACTTTTTGTGGTAGGATGGGCATTGACTTGTCTTTTTCCTCGGCTTTCCATCCTCAGACTAATGGCCAGACCGAACGAACCAATCAGACCTTGGAAACATATCTGAGATGTTTTGTTTCTGCTGATCAGGATGATTGGGTGTCCTTTTTGCCTTTGGCTGAGTTCGCCCTTAATAATCGGGCTAGCTCGGTTACCTTGGTTTTGCCATTTTTCTGCAACTTTGGGTTCCATCCTCGTTTCTCGTCAGGACAGGTTGAGTCTTCGGACTGTCCTGGTGTGGATACTGTGGTGGACAGGTTGCAGCAGATTTGGACTCAGGTAGTGGACAATTTGACCTTGTCCCAGGAGAAGGCTCAACGTTTTGCTAATCGCAGACGCTGTGTGGGTCCCCGACTTCGTGTTGGGGATCTGGTTTGGTTATCTTCTCGTCATATTCCTATGAAGGTTTCCTCTCCTAAGTTTAAACCTCGTTTCATTGGTCCGTATAGGATTTCTGAGGTTCTTAATCCTGTGTCTTTTCGTCTGACCCTTCCAGATTCTTTTTCCATACATAACGTATTCCATAGGTCATTGTTGCGGAGATACGTGGCACCTATGGTTCCTTGCCTCTGATGTCCATGCTCCCGATCTTGTTCGTGCCTTTCATGTGGCTCATCCTGGTCGGCCTGGGGGCTCTGGTGAGGGTTCGGTGACCCCTCCTCAAGGGGGGGGTACTGTTGTGAATTCTGTGGCAGAGCTCCCTCCTGTGGTCACAAGTGGTACTTCGGCTGATTCTCTCTGTAAGCTTCCGTTGGTGGAGGGAAGTGGTACTGCGGCTTCTGAGTTTCCTCCCTCAGGTGATGTGGTGAGGTCGTTAGGTGCTGCTCTACTTAACTCCACCTAGTGCTTTGATCCTGGCTTCCTGTCAATGTTCCAGTATTGGACTTGTTTTCCTCCTGGATCGTTCCTATGGCCTGCTGCTCTGCATAGCTAAGTTTTCCTTTGCTATTTTGTTTGCTTTTCTTCTGTCCAGCTTATCTATTTGTTTGCTGGAAGCTCTGGGACACAGAGGGTGTACCTCCGTGCCGTTAGTTCGGTACGGAGGGTCTTTTTGCCCCCTTTGCGTGGTTTTTAGGGTTTTTGTTGACCGCAAAGTTACCTTTCCTATCCTCGCTCTGTTCAGAAAGTCGGGCCTCACTTTGCTAAATCTATTTCATCTCTACGTTTGTCTTTTCATCTTACTCACAGTCATTATATGTGGGGGGCTGCCTTTTCCTTTGGGGTATTTCTCTGAGGCAAGGTAGGCTTATTTTCTATCTTCAGGCTAGCTAGTTTCTCAGGCTGTGCCGAGTTGCATAGGTAGCGTTAGGCGCAATCCACGGCTGCCTCTAGTGTTGTTGGATAGGATTAGGGATTGCGGTCAACAGAGTTCCCACGTCTCAGAGCTCGTTCTATGTTTTTGGATTATTGTCAGATCACTGTATGTGCTCTGACCTCTATGTTCACTGTGGTACTGAATTGCCTAATCATAACAAGATACCTGTGTGTCATCTCCCCTGTATATGGTATATACCTGTGTGTCATCTCCCCTGTATATAGTATGTACCTGTGTGTCATGTCCCCGGTATATAGTATATTCCTGTGTGTCATCTCCCCTGAATATAGTATATACCTGTGTGTCATCTCCTCCGGTATTAGACCGCGTTCACACATTATTTGGTCAGTATTTTTACTTCAGTATTTGTAAGCTAAATTGGCAGCCTGATAAATCCCCAGCCAACAGGAAGCCCTCCCCCCTGGCAGTATATATTAGCTCACACATACACATAATAGACAGGTCATGTGACTGACAGCTGCCGTATTTCCTATATGGTACAGTTGTTGCTCTTGTAGTTTGTCTGCTTATTAATTAGATTTTTATTTTTGAAGGATAATACCAGACTTGTGTGTGTTTTAGGGCGAGTTTCATGTGTCAAGCTGTGTGTCTTGAGTTGCAAGTGGCGACATACATGTAGCAACTTTTGTGAGATGAGTATTGTGTGGCGACATGCGTGTAGCAACTTTTTGTGTGTCAAGTTGCATGTGAAAGGTTAGTGTAGCAAGTTGTGTGCAGCAAGATTTGTGCATGGCGAGTTTTGTGCGTGGCGAGTTTTATGTGTGGTGCGTTTTGAGTATGTGCAAGTTTTGTGTGAGGCAACTTTTGCATGTGTTGCAACTTTTGTGCATGTGGCAATTTTTCCGCGTGTGCAAGTTTTGCGTGTGGCGAGATTTCCATGAGGTGAGTTTTGCACGTGTCGCGAGTTTTGCGTGAGCCTAGTTTTGCATGTGGTGAGTTTTGCGCGTGGCAAGTTTTGAGCGGCGACTTTTGTGTTTCGACTTTTATGTGGCGAGGTTGGTGTATGTGTGGTGAAATGTGTGCTGAAGGTGATATATGTGTTCAAGCACGTGGTAGTGTGTGGCGCATTTTGTGTGTGTGTTCATATCCCCGTGTGTGGTGAGTATTCCATGTCGGGGCCCCACCTTAGTAACTGTACGGTATATACTCTTTGGCGCCATCGCTCTCACTCTTTAGGTCCCCCTTGTTCACATCTTGCAGCTGTCAATTTGCCTCCAACACTTTTCCTTTCACTTTTTCCCTATTATGTAGATAGGGGCAAAATTGTTTGGTGAATTGGAAGGCGCGGAGTTAAAATTTCACCTCACAACATAGCCTATGACGCTCTCGGGGTCCAGACGTGTGACTGTGCAAAATTTTGTGGCTGTAGCTGCGACGGTGCAGATGCCAATCCCGGACATACACACATACATATACGTATACACACACACACACACACATTCAGCTTTATATATTAGATATATAGGGTTGGCCATGTATAATACACCTAAATAAAATGGGAATGGTTGGAGACATCAACTTCCTGTTTGTGGCACATTAGTATATGGGAAGGGGAAAACTTTTCAAGATGGGTGGTGACCATGGTGGCCATTTTGAAGTTGGCCATTTTGGATCCAACTTTATTTTTTCCAATGGGAAGGTCATATGACACATCAAGCTTATTGAGAATTTCGCAAAAAAAACAATGGTGTGCTTGATTTTAACATAACTTTACTTTTTCATGAGTTATTTACAAGTTACTCTTTGTTTACAGCCATTGACATGTCACAGAGATTAACACGTGAGGAGCGGATAGAAATTCTGTGGATGTCTGGTGAACGCAGTACCTGGGTCATTGCAGCAAATTTCAATGCAAGAAACCCTAAGCGAGAAAAGTGTCGTTATTCCCCTGTTACTTAGGTGTATCCATATAAATGGCCCATCCAAAAAAGTTTGCCTCATCACTGAACATAATGTTCTGTGTAAACTGAGGGTCCTGTTCCAATTTTTGTTTTGCCCATTCTGCAAATTCAGCGCGCCTATCTGGGTCATCCTCGTTGAGATTCTGCAGCAGCTAGATTTTGTAAGGGTGCCATTTGTGAGTAGCTAATATCCGCTGAAGGGATGTTCGACTGATGCCAGATTGGCGCGCTGAATTTGCAGAATGGGCAAAACAAAAATTAGAACAGGACCCTCAGTTTACACAGAACATTTGTAGATTGTGAGCCCTCACACAAAAAATTGTCTTCAAAACAACTCTGTGACCTGTCTTGACTGGCCCAGCCAGAGCGCTGACCTAAATCCAATTGAGCATCTCTGGAGAGACCTGAAAATATGTCCACCAACGTTCACCATCAAACCTGATCGATCTGGAGAGGATCTCCAAGGAAGAATGACAGCGGATCCCCAAATCCAGGTGTGAAAAACTTGTTACATCATTCCCTAGAAGACGCATGGCTGTACTAGCTTAAGGCTATGCGCACACGTTGCGGAAATTGCTGCGGATCCGCAGCTGCGGGTCTTTAGCAGTTTCCCATGAGTTTACAGTACAATGTAAACCTATGGGAAACCGAAAACACTGTGCCAATGCTGCAGAAAAACACGCACGGAAACGCATCGGTTTACATTCCGCAGCATGTCAATTCTTTGTGCGAATTCCGCAGTGGTTTTACACCTACTCCATAATAGAAACCGCAGGTGTAAAACCGCAGTGGAATCCGCACAAAAACGCGGTAAATCCACGGTAAATCTGCAGGAAAAATGCAGTGCTTTTGCCCTGTGGATTTATGAAATCCGCTGCGGAAAAATCCGCAGCCTTCACAAAAATTTGTGTGCACATAGCCTTAAAGGGTGCTTCTACTCAATACTGAGCAAAGGGTTTGAATACTTATGACTAGAGTTGAGCGAAACGGGTCGGCCATTTTCAGAAGTCGCCGACTTTTGGCAGAGTCGGGTTTCATGAAACCCGACCCCTGTGTGGGGTCGGCCATGAAGTCGGCGATCTTCTGAATCTGGTATCGGAATTCCGATCCCGAGTTCCGATATGTTTGCAATATCAGAAATCGGTATCAGAATCCATATTTAAGTGTTAAATAAAGAATTAAAATAAAAAATATCGCTATACTCACCCTCTGACGCGCCCTGGTACTAACCGGCAGCCTTTCTTCGAATCAGCGCTTGCGGTGACGTCGCGGCTTGTGATTGGTCGCGCGACCGCCCATGTGACCGCGCGCACGACCAATCACAAGCCGCGACGTCACCGCAAGGTCCTGGAAGCGCTGATTCTTAGGAAGGAAGGCTGCCGGAAAGAAGCAGGGCGCATCCGAGGGTGAGTATATACCTAATAGGAATATACTCACCCTCGGACGCGCCCTGCTTTTTTCCGGCAGCCTTCCTTCCTAAGAATCAGCGCTTCCAGGACCTTGCGGTGACATCGCAGCTTGTGATTGGTCGCGCGAGCGGTCACATGGGCAGTCGCGTGACCAATCACAAGCCGCGACGTCACCGCAAGGTCCTGCAAGCGCTGATTCGAAGGAAGGAAGGTTCCCGTTTAGTACCAGGGCGCGTCCGAGGGTTAGTATAGCGATATTTTTTATTTTAATTCTTTATTTTACACTTAAATATGGATCGCAGGGCCTGAAGGAGAGTTTCCTCTACTTCAGACCCTGGGAACCATTGGAAACCCAATGCACTGCATTGGGTTTCGAGTTTCGGCCGACCCCGACCCCGACTTTTTTATAGGATCGGCCGATTTCACTCGACCCGACTTTTGAAAAAGTCGGGTTTTGTGAAACCCGACCCGATCCTATAAAAGTAAAAGTCGCTCAACCCTACTTATGACCATGTGATATTTCAGTTTTTCTTTTTTAATAAATTTGCAAAAAATCAACATTTCTGGGGGGTTTTCAGTCAAGATGGGGTGCAGTGTGTACATTAATGAGAAAAAAAATGAACTTTTTTTTTAATTTACCAAATCGCTGCATAGAAACAAAGGGGTCTGAATACTTTCCGTACCCACTGTATGTGTCTATGTGTATCTATGTATGAGATCTGTGTATGTGTCTGTATGAATGTGTTCTGTTTATGCATGTCTCTGTGACTCACTGGTGGTAAGTGACACCCTACTCACTGTGGTCGCCTCTCTGCTCCCCCCAGTCTCAGGCAGTTTAGCTAAGCTTCCTCTTGCAGCATTTCCAACACTTTGCCTATCCCCACTCAGAAGAGGGTTTATCAGGCGGCTCCTCCCACCACTCATGGCTTGATCCAAGGTTTTAGTTCAGTACGGTGCTCTGTTGTATTGTCCCTCCTGTCTTCTGACCTGGCTAGCCTACTCATTTATTCTTATTTCTTCACTCCTCACCTATTTAATCTATGCTAACTGCCCTGACCTTGGATTGTCTGACCACGTCTTTGCCTTTGTCCACCTGTACCTCGTGCCTGTGTCTCTGAGCCTCTGGTCAGCTGCTGCAGATCCAGGGACTTCCTTGGAGTCGTACCTGGTGATTGTAGAATAGCTGGAAACGAACGGGTTAAATCACAGTTCAGCAGGTTCTTTATTAGATGCACCAGTAAGATTTTGCTAAGAAGCAGGAAGTTGTTATGGACCTGGTGGTTAGGAGCACCAGGAACGACCTGATGGTTAAACTCACACAAGACAAGCTCTGGGAAGTGGGAACTCTGCTGACCGCAACCCCTAATCCTATCACACAACTAGAAATAGCCGTGGAGCGTGCCTAACACGGCCTAGACGCCTCTTCACAGCCTAAGAGCTAACTAACCCTAGAAATAGAAAATAAAGCCTACCTTGCCTCAGAGAAATTCCCCAAAGGAAAAGGCAACCCCCCACATATATGGACTGTGAGTAAAGATGAAAGTCACAAACACAGAAATGAAACAGGTTTCAGCAAAGAGAGGCCCGACTTACTAAACAGACTGAGGATAGGAAAGGTAACTTTGCGGTTAGCACAAAAAACTACAAAAAGACCACGCAGAGTGTGCAAAAAGACCTCCGCACCGACTCACGGTGCGGAGGTGCCACTCTGCATCCCAGAGCTTCCAGCTAGCAAAACAAAATCATGATAGCAAGCTGGACCAGAAAACAAAGAACAAAAAATAACTAGCAGGGACTTAGCTTCTGCTGGAGTAGACAGGTCACCAGAAAGATCCAAGAGCGAACTGAACCAGTACAAGAACATTGACAGCTGGCATGGAGTAACGATCTGAGTGGAGTTAAATAGAGCAGCCAGCCAACGAATAAACTCCGTCACCTGTGGAAGGAACCTCAGAAGCAGCAGCACCACTCACAGCCACCAGAGGGAGTCCATGGACAGAACTCGCCGAAGTACCATTCATGACCACAGGAGGAAGTTCGATAACAGAATTCACAACAGTACCCCCCCCCCTTGAGGAGGGGTCACCGAACCCTCACCAGAGCCCCCAGGCCGATCAGGACGAGCCAAATGAAAGCCACAAACTAGATCGGCAGCATGAACATCAGAGGCAAAAACCCAGGAATTATCTTCCTGACCATAACCCTTCCACTTGACCAGGTACTGGAGCTTCCGTCTCGAAATATGAGAATCCAAAATCTTCTCCACCACATACTCCAACTCCCCCTCGAACAACACCGGGGCTGGAGGATCAACGGAGGGAACCATAGGCGCCACGTATCTCCGCAATAACGATCTATGGAACACATTATTGATGGCAAAAGAAGCTGGAAGGGCCAAACGAAATGACACAGGATTGAGAACTTCAGAAATCTTATACGGACCAATGAAAGGAGGCTTAAACTTAGGAGAGGAAACCTTCATAGGAACATGACGAGACGACAACCAAACCAAATCCCCAACATGAAGTCGGAGACCAACACAGCACCGGCGGTTAGCGAAATGTTGAGCCTTCTCCTGGAACAATGTCAAATTGTCCACCACATGAGTCCAAATCTGCTGCAACCTGTCCACCACAGTATCCACACCAGGACAGTCCGAAGACTCAACCTGCCCTGAAGAGATACGAGGATGGAAACCAGAATTACAGAAAAAGGGCGAAACCAAAGTAGCCGAGCTGGCCTGATTATTAAGGGCGAACTCAGCCAAAGGCAAGAAGGACACCCAATCATCCTGATCAGCAGAAACAATGCCCATTTTAGCACAAAAGGACTGCCAAAACCTCGAAATGAACTGGGAACCTCTGTCCGAGACGATGTTCTCCGGAATGCCATGCAAACGAACCACATGCTGGAAAAACAATGGCACCAAATCAGAGGAGGAAGGCAATTTAGACAAGGGTACCAAATGGACCATCTTAGAGAAGCGATCACAAACCACCCAAATGACCGACATCCTTTGAGAGACAGGGAGATCTGAAATAAAATCCATGGAAATATGCGTCCAGGGCCTCTTCGGGACCGGCAAGGGCAAAAGCAACCCACTGGCATGGGAACAGCAGGGCTTAGCCCGAGCACAAGTCCCACAGGACTGCACAAAAGAACGCACATCCCATGACAAAGAAGGCCACCAAAAGGATCTAGCCACCAAATCTCTGGTACCAAAGATTCCCGGATGACCCGCTAACACCGAACATTGAACCTCAGAGATAACTCTACTAGTCCATCTATCAGGGACAAACAGTTTTTCCGCTGGACAACGGTCAGGTCTATCAGCCTGAAATTTCTGCAGCACACGCCGCAAATCAGGGGAGATGGCAGACAAAATTACCCCCTCTTTGAGAATACCCGCCGGCTCAGGAACATCCGGAGAGTCAGGCACAAAACTCCTTAACAGGGCATCAGCCTTCACATTCTTAGAGCCCGGAAGGTACGAAACCACAAAATCGAAACGGGAGAAAAACAGCGACCATCGAGCCTGTCTAGGATTCAACCGTTTGGCAGACTCGAGATAAGTCAAATTCTTGTGATCCATCAAGACCACCACGTGATGCTTGGCTCCTTCAAGCCAGCCAACGAATAAACTCCGTCACCTGTGGAAGGAACCTCAGAAGCAGCAGCACCACTCACAGCCACCAGAGGGAGTCCATGGACAGAACTCGCCGAAGTACCATTCATGACCACAGGAGGGAGTTCGATAACAGAATTCACAACAGGAAGTAGCTTCATGGAGTGACAGTCTCTTGAGGGAGAATCAGTCTACTGGATGAAGCAAAGTTGAGAGTACTGCTGGTAAGTGATCAGCCCCAATGTGAGCTGTAGCTGAGAGAGAGATGTACCTGGGTCTCTCCGAATGGAGACTGCGCTAAGCAGTCTGTTTTTTGAGAGCTACAGAGAACAGTGTGGAAGCTGCAGCCTGTTCAATGTGAACTGTGCCCAGAGTTAAACACTTCTATTTGGCGCTGGAAGCTGCTGGAGCTCCGGCTGAAGGAGATACCATAACTGGTAGGATTTGTGCCTTTTCTGTGTATGAAGTCGGCCTCGGGAGAATGGACTGTAATCTTTTTGGGTGAGGCCACAATGAAATATGTGATCATGATAAAATGCACAGGCCGTGTGCGGAGAACCACAAGTATGTGTTTGCTATGGACAATAGCTGTTTTGTGTGAGCAAGCTGGGGCTAGCTCAGCTATGTATGAGTAGCCATGGTCTCTTCTGTTTAGTTAGTGCCTGGACATGGCTAGTGTTTAATGTTTATGAGCTCGTTTTTGGTGTTGTACAGCCTGAGGAAAGAAATAAACAATTGCTCGTGTTTGGACCAAAACTGCATTGCCTGTGTGAACGCTACCTAAGGCCTAATGCCTACCAGAGAGATTGAATATCTACAGTATTCATGTGTCTGTATATTTTCTGTGTATTGATATATGTTTGTATGTATGTGCTCTCTGTATACATGTATTTGTTTGTCTGTGCTCTGTTTACACATATATGTCTGTATCTGTTCTGTGTATGTATGTCTGCATGTGTTCTGTGTATACATGTATGTGTGTATGTGCTCTTCGTATACATATGTGTGCTATGTGCATTCACATATGTGTGTGTATCATGCATTGTATGTATATGTGTGTGCAACATACTGAGTGTGCATGTAATATCCACATTTATACAGAGGAGTGCAGACGAGAGTTCATAGGTATAAACATGTCAGCAATCGCCCAATGAACAAGCAAAATGCTGCCCAATAATCGGGTGATTGCATTATTTATGGTGGACAAAAATCATTGTTCTCAGTAGCACATCGCCCCGTGTAAACGGCAGATATGCTGCTAACGTCATACTGTTTGGGGATAGACTGATTTACTAGGGATCGTTCTGTGCCCATCGATCTTCGTAAGCCGATGTAAAGAGGCTGGAAAACATGCGATGACTGATTTGAATATCGTCGATCACGCTCATTGAACAGCCTGAATTCAGCCTGGGTACATTCTGTGTGATGGTGCAATATGTTAGCATTTAGGGCCCTACTTTGTCTCAAACTGGCCCTGACCGGAAATCACAAGCTGTAGTTTTTTACATTATCCTCACTTCAATCTGTGAGTGGTGATTATCATTTTTAGGCAAGGATCTGTATAATATTGCAATTCATACACTTCATACAAGACTAGGAGAAATTGGAAGTAGGAACTGTTTCCCTAATCCACAGCCATCCTTGCTGATGGAAAGTGCAGATGAGCTATGCCATCCTCTGCATACTCCGCGAACATGGACGTGTTTAGTATGCGTGAGACTTTCCCTAGTTCATGGATAATTAATAGCTGAGTCACGCAGCACTGAGTGCCCCGACCAACTGCTATACCTGCTGTAGTTTTCTCTCCAGATAGCATTTTGATGTGATCAGAGTGAAATGTTGGCAGCAGACACTGGCAGTTTTTCTATTCACTCACCACATATCCTCTACCTTCATTATCTCGACATATTTAAATGTATTTTATAGCCATGTTCTACTAGTTATTTGTTGTTTTCGGGAAGATAAAGCAGGATACATTGCAGCAGCTGAAATCTTCACCATTAATGCAATACATTGTACGATACATCAGGTACTTATTTATACAATGCAAAGTATATGGGTGTGGGCTAAGGTGAAGAGAAGGAAGCAAATGCTGTATTTGGTGCAAAGGCTCTTAATAAGAAAACTGTTTAGTTAGTCCATTAGTCCTCAGATGCTCCCAAACAATCCTATTCATACCATTAGTTAAATGTCGGCTGAACTTGCCGATATTATCAGTTTCGGCTCACAGTCTAATGTGTACAGGGGCTCCCGACAGATGAGTGTTGGGAAGACAAGGATCATGTAGGACCAATTTTGGACTGCAGAGCTTTTTGTTCTCCAAGAGGAAAGCTGCCGTCAAAGACGTCTGACAGCGGCTCGCTCATAGAGAATAAAGGAGTGCTTGGCAGAACAAGAGCTCCTGTGTATGGGAGAGATGGCCAAGATAGCTGCTGGCAGAACGATCGTCTGGACCATGGTTTAGATAACAGCTATATCTGAAGTGTATGGAATCACTCTAGGTATCATTCCCTTTTTCGATTTGGGTGAGATGAGTTACCACTGCAAACCAATTAAGCAAGGAAAAAAATAAAAAGTACGTACAGGTTTTGTGTATGTAGAAGATGCACCCATGAGCCACCAATGGTAACCACTAAGCCATATAGCCATTATAACAGCTATCTTCAATTCATATATGGAAACGCACAGTACTTGAATGTTTGTTAAAATGCACGGTCTAATCCTAACAATTGTGGCACTACGAGCTCCAAAAAGTAGAAGTCATAACAGAATCATTGTGGTAATACAAGGGCTAAAATGACTGAATTATGTCTTCATTGCATACAACATATCATCGCTCCATTCCTTTCACAACGTCCAGAAGATGCCACAGTACACTGGCAGGCAGATCACAAGGCTGGTTGCTCTTTTAATTCATTAGTGATGATCAGTAATCAATTCTTCAAATTGGACCAAATGTATCTATTGCTATTTAAGTGAAAAGATTTTGCTTCTGCACCAGTCTAGGCCCACAGTGGTATAACTTGATTAAAGGGAACCTGTCACCTGAATTTTGCGGGACTGGTTTTGGGTCATATGGGCGGAGTTTTCGGGTGTTTGATTCACCCTTTCCTTACCCGCTGGCTGCAATATTGGATTGAAGTTCATTCTCTGTCCTCCATAGTACATGCCTGCACAAGGCAAGATTGCTTTGCGCAGGCGTGTACTATCGAGGACAGAGAATGAACTTCAATCCAATATTGCAGCCAGCATGCAGCCAGCGGGTAAGGAAAGGGTGAATCAAACTCCCGAAAACTCCGCCCATATGACCCAAAACCAGTCCCGCCAAATTCAGGTGACAGAGTCCCTTTAAATTCTATGTTCCAGGGCTCTAGCACATGATCTACTATTGTATGTGAACCTAAAAAAGTGTTTGTTTTTTTTGCCAAACACATATTTAAAAAAACTCGAAGGAAAGGATTTCAAATTCTCAGATACAATAGTCAATGTTTAAACAGTTTTGCCTCTTAAACCAGAATTTAGAATAGTTTGTCATATTAAAGATACCTCTGGACTGGGCTTTGAAACTTACCACGATGAATTGATTCTGGTTTTTATTTAAGAGGCAATTAAACTGCAAACTTTGAACAAAATATAGTAAAAACTATGAATGACATAGAAAGGGCTGCAGCAAAGCTTCCTCTATTACATTATTTGCAGAAATAGATGGATTAAAGGGCCTAAGTCAGTTTTACTGCGATGTTTCTATTGCAATGAGCACATTGTAGATTCAGACTGAAGGCAGAAAAACAAGAAGTAAAGAAATATATGAAACAAACCTGAATATGTATTAAACCTTAGCTTCCTCAAAGTAACTCCCTGATGATAGCTTTACACCTCCTTGGAATTCTCTCAAGCAGCTTAATCATTGAGTCACCCGGAATGGCTTCCTAATAATGTTGAAATATTTTTCAAAGCTGAAGAGCACTTGTTTTACTTTGACTTTGGGGTCCAGCTAATCCAAAATCATCTCAATTATGATGAGGTTGAGTGATTGTGGAGGCCATGTCATCTCATTAAGCACTCTGTCCCTCTCCTTCTTGGTCATGTAGCCCTTATGTAGACTAGAGTTTTGCTTTTGGGTAATTGCCCTGATTCAACAAAAATGATGGTGCCATTAAGTGCAAACCAGATGGGATAGCATGTAGTTGCAGAATTATGTGGCAGCCAAACAGGCTAAGTGTGCCTTGAAATGTAATAAATAACCAACAGAGTCAACAGTAGGGTTGAGCGAAACGGGTCGAAATTGTTCAAAAGTCGCCGACTTTTGGCAAGGTCGGGTTTCATGAAACCCGACCCGACCCCAGTGGGGGGTCGGCCATGAAGTCGGCGATCTTTTGAATCTGGAATCGGAATTCCGATCCGGATTCCCGATATGTTTAAGATATCGGGAATTGGTATCGGAATTCAGATTAAAGTGTAAAATATAGAATTAAAATAAAAAATATTGCAATACTTACCCTCTGACGTGCCCTGGTACTAACCGGCAGCCTTCCTCCTTCGAATCCGCGCTTCTAGGACCTTGCCGTGACGTCGCGGTGACGTCGCGGCTTGTGGTTGGCCGCGCGGCCGCCCATGTGACCGCTCGCGCGGCCAATCACAAGCCGCGACGTCACCCGCGACGTCACCGAAGGTCCTGGAAGGGCTGATTCTTAGGAAGGAAGGCTGTCGGAAGGAAGCAGGGCGCTTCCGAGGGTGAGTATATACCTCCAGGACCTTCGGTGACGTCGCGGGTGACGTCGCGGCTTGTGATTGGCCGCGCGAGCGGTCACATGGGCGGCCGCGCGGCCAATCACAAGCCGCGACGTCACCGCGACGTCATGGCAAGGTCCTAGAAGCGCGGATTCGAAGGAGGAAGGCTGCCGGTTAGTACCAGGGCGCGTCAGAGGGTAAGTATTGCAATATTTTTTATTTTAATTCTATATTTTACACTTAAATATGGATCCCAGGGCCTGAAGGAGAGTTTCCGCTCCTTCAGACCCTGGGAACCATGGAAACCCAATGCACTGCATTGGGTTTCGAGTTTCGGCCGACCCCGACCCCGACTTTTTTATAGGATCGGCCGATTTCACTCGACCCGACTTTTCCAAAAGTCGGGTTTCGTGAAACCCGACCCGATCCTATAAAAGTGAAGGTCGCTCAACCCTAGTCAACAGCAATGCACCCTCATGCCATCACACCTAACTCTCCATGATAGACAGTGGGCATCACATATGTAGAAACTATCCACTAAACTTTTCTGCATTTGGCTGCTGGTGCCAAAAATCTCAATATTTTACTTCTTAAACCACAACAGATTTCCACTGAGCTAATGTCCAGTACTTGTGTTACATGACCATAAACCAGATCTACACTTTGCACTGACGAGGGGCAGTACCCCGAAACACAGTGTCTGCAAATTGAGTGTCATGATCCAGTTCTGAGTTTGTTTTCAGCTGCCTTGTCTCTGGACTGGTCATGCCGGAGTTAATCCCCTCTGCCTTGCTCTGTAGCTGGCTGGGCTATTTCAGTCCTGTGCAGCCTGTGGGCCAGTGTCAGCTATATTTCATGCTCCCCAGCTTGAGCCCCTGACCTGTATACTTGTATTAGTGATCGTTGTGCCTCTGACTGCCTGTACCCGTGTATAACTCGATCTGATCTCTCGACTTTGCCCCTTGTTTTCCATCTCTGATACCACACTCCCCGACTGGCTTAGACTCTGGCTTGTAGCCTGACTTTGTCTTACGTCTCACGTGTTGGTTACCACGATCCCGGTAGGCTCTGATTTCTTGCATGTCCCTGACTATTCTTCTGACTGCCCCTGTGTACTGTGCTGACCTCTCTGTGTATGGCCTTGGCTTGTCTGACTTCTCCTTCATTACCTGTGGCACCTGTTCAGTGTTGCTACGCTGTGTGTACAACCTCTCTACCCTTACCAGCACCCCCTGGTGGAGGTTGCACTATACTGCACTGCAGCAGCACATTACATTGAGATTCTGGTTAGGCTATTATTCTAAGTCATGTGACAAAGCTCGATAAAGAGTCGACATTGACTTGTAGGATTGCTACTTCCAATAGGTGGCACTAGAGTTCTAGTTCTCTTCCTCTCTGAAGAGACAATTTGCATAATGAAAAATAGGAACACATACTTTATCTAAATATTATATACATTTTATTAATAGTTTGGACTTCCCCACAGAGTACCACCTCCCAAAGTACATCTCATACATCCCCCAGAGAATCTAAAATTGATGCACTTTATTACAGTACCCACCTGAAATTTGATATTTATCATCAGAATATATTAGTGAGACTGGTATGAAGAACTACTACCTCTTCAAAAAAACTGATGATATTTTTCATACGCTTATATTAACACGATCTTTTAACGGGTATGCAACCAACATTTGCTCCGAGCATCCAGTGACAAGCCTTAGGTATATAATTCTCAATGTCAATATCATTAGCTAAGTTGCAACTATAGCCATTTTGTAGATTATAGATCTAATTATTTGTATCACAGGTACAGTATACAAGTTACACAAAGATACAGTATTTCTCTCTTCCATAGTCTTAATTTTTTGCATGTCATTTTTATCTATATTTAATCTTGAGTTGCTCACTTTAATTACAAGAGAAAGATAATGAATGAAAATATGTAGAATGCAAGAAATGCTATTTGTAAAATTCAAATGATAATATTTCACCAATGCATTGATATAAATACCAAAATAATTATAGAAATACCTAAAATACATATAATTGTAAACTAAAATGTTTCCTATCTAATTCTCAATACTACTCAAGTTTTATACTATTTTTTTTTTAAATGTCCATGTAACATACCAGTTATTCTTTCTAACACCATGTTTACCATGTTTGAAGCTACACATCATACCTCTGAATGTTTTCTAATGGTATTACTTCCTCAATGCACTGACATTTGCTATGATCCCCTTTCCTGATTTATTACTCCTGGACAAGGATTTTCTTGACACTGATATACTACTCGACCTTCAGACTTGTGGCTTGTGATGACCCAATGATGAAATTATGTTGTAATTTATCTTTTTCTATCTATTATTCATCCTATAATGTGGATTGTGGTGTCTCAGTTTTCTTCATAAATATAGATTTCCAGATCAATACAAATCAAAGAAAAGAATCTTCTTGTCCTGATATCTCATAGAGCTATCAGGTTAAACTCCATCATTCATTTCATCATGTAATAGGTTTGGCTTATTTTCCTTACAGTAAGTGATATTGGTACGGATAGATATTCACATCAAACAAAATAACATTACATTTATTGCAACATTTTGCTGTAAAAAGAAAAATAGAATAAAATCAAATACGAATCTAGGTATTATGAATCCAACAATGTTCCTGTCATAACATTGACCTTGTCAGATCATAGACCAGAATCTACCAGTGGGAATCAGAAGTTAGCCTAAATTCATACATCAGTGTAAATTTGTTGTTGTGTTGTTTTTTTTGTGTCATCTGGGTACATCTGTTTTCTTTCCACTGAAGCAGTTAGACCGTCTGAACTCTTTCTTTATCCATTGACTCTTATCACTGGATCATTAAAAAAAGAGATGAACCATTCATGGAAAACTGATATACAAAGTATGTCTTCCGTGTTTCATTCATTTTAGGCCTCATTCACATGTTGATTTGTATGTATGTGGTCTATCAATGATTTACATGGATAGAAAATGTACCCATTTTAGTTTATGGTGCTTTTCACATGTCTGCTATTTTTTGCGGATGGTGTGTCCTCAAAAAAATCATGGAGACATGTCCGCTTTTTATCAGTGTCACGGATGAAAATCTAGCGTGCAAATCTATAAAAATCACAGACAGCACACGGATGGCTCCAGTCTGATCTGCAATAGAGATGCGAATAGACACATTCTGGGTCTCACGGATCCATTTTTAAAACTGTCGGGTCTATGGATCAAGTTAACCCTTTTGGTCAATGTGCTGTCAGACAAAAAGTACCCAGTACTAGGACGTGTCACACTGATGGGTGAATACAATCTTAAAAAGCACACAATTGAAAACTTTTCCTTGAATCATAATTCTTTCATTAAAGGGAACCTGTCACCCCCAAAATCGAAGATGAGCTAAGCCCACCAGCATCAGGGGCTTATCTACAGCATTCTGTAATGCTGTAGATAAGCCGCTGATGTATCCTGAAAGATGAGAAAAAGAGGTTAGATTATACTCACCCAGGGGCGGTCCCGCTACAGTCCGGTCCGATGGGTGTCGCGGTCCGGTCCGGGGCCTCCCATCTTCTTACAATGATGATCTCTTCTTGTATTCACACTATGGCTCCGGCGCAGGCGTACTTTGTCTGCCCTGTTGAGGGCAGAGCAAAGTACTGCAGTGCGCAGGCGCCGGGAAAGGTCAGAGAGGCCCGGCACCTGCACACTGCAGTACTTTGCTCTGCCCTCAACAGGGCAGACAAAGTACGTTTGCGCCGGAGCCACAGCGTGAAGACAAAAAGAGGACATCATCCTATGAAGATAGAAGGCCACGAACCAGACCGTCCACCCACGTGAGTATAATCTAACCTCTTTTTCTCATCTGTCAGGATACATCGGGTGCTTATCTACAGAATTCCAGAATGCTGTAGATAAGCCCCTGATGCTGGTGGGCTTAACTCATCTTTAATTTTGGGGGTGACAGGTTCCCTTTAATGAAAAATTGTGATTCAAGGAAAAGTTCCCTTTAAGCTCTCGTGTAATGGCTTCTACCCTCAGTCATCCTAAAGAGTTGACTTTCTATATTTTCATTTTAACAAATGTGTTTGGGTAATAATTGTGGGACTTACGTTATTACTCTATTACAGTATTACAGGTTCTCCTCCACTGTGAAGAGCCGTCCAATTGTTAGCACAATATTCAAAATGGCTGCTGGTGGTAGAGGAGCAAGCCACCAACCTTATCCCTCAGCCTCCAAACACCTCACATCATAAAGCTGTTTTTCAACTGGAGGATTCTGATGGACAGGACTGGCCACCGGCTCCTCCATCAATTGCCATTTTGAGAACAGGAGAGTTGCGCAGCCTGTAAGGAAAGCTGTACTAGCAGGTAATGGGTTCTTTACAAAGTATTTTCGCACTGTAATATCATATTAATAAGTAACAAAAAATCATGTCCCTAATCCATTTGTTAAAGACAAAATGGATAAACCCTATAAAATAATTTGTAAAGCAAAGCTGAGTCAGCAAACAGGCACCCTGATGTAGGAGAGGCAAGTGTGGGAACAGCACCCAGAAATAGTTGAGTTGGTTGTATGGCTTAGCTTTTACATGCCTTGCCTAAAACACACAAGAATATTTTTCCCCCACCTATGCGTCCAATAGTCTCTGGCATTGGTTCGCTTAATGAACATCTGGGTGAATGGCTTGGCACAGTTTTACAACCCTTGGTACAGAGGGTACCAGGCTATCTGAAAGACTCAAGAGACGTGCTTGCTATGTTTCAAAATGTTGTTTGGAATCCTTGCTGGACATGTGATGTCATTTCGTTATATACGTGTATCCCACATAAAATAGCCATCACTGCAGTACAATTCCACCTCAACAGATGCAGTACTTATACTAATGAGTTAAAAATTATATCATTATAGTTTTGTCCTTTTTACTAACTCATAATTTTTTTTAAGATTTGATAAAAGGTTTTTTCTTCAAAACAGTGGAGTTTCCATGGGTGCTAAATTCTCCCTATCGGTGGCTAATTTGGTGATGGCTTGGCGGGAAGATTTATACATTTTTAATACTGATGTAATCCATTGTTTGAGTCCATAGAATGGTATTCTAGATATATTGATGACTTATTGCTAGTTTGGAATGATGATGTTTCTAAAATTTCTATATTCTTTGATTACATCAATAATAATCCATTCAATTTAAAATTTACATATTTTTTCAATAAAAAGTTGATAAATTTTCTTGATCTTTGTTTATCAGGAATTCCACACCAAGCCATCACCAGCTGCACATATCGCAAATCAACTGCATGCACACAGTTTCCACCCTTTTCATACCATTAAATCAATTCCACTAGGTGAAACATTAAATCAAAGCGCAATTATAGTGATAGTTCTTTTTTTCAAACTGAAAAGAACAATATAAAAAGCCGTCTTACTAAAAGGAAATATCCCAGCTGGACTATTAATCGAGCTTTTCAAATTGTAGATTCTAGATCTAGACAGGATCTAATCAATCCTGATCCTAGTGTGAATAGTGGCTGTAACACCATTGCAATCCCTTCATCAGAGCAGCCGGTTTTGGCACTGACCTACAGCTCTCACTTTAAAGCCATTTCAAATATTATACATCGCAATTTGAATATTTTCAGAAATGATGATGCTATGGACAGTATTTTAGAAAAATGGTATTAAAATAGTGGGTAGACGTGCACCAGCGTTAGGGAGTTATTTGTGTCCAAGCTTTTACAATCCAAACAAGAATTCTAAACCATCTCATTGGTTGACCATGACAGGTTTTTACAAGTGTGGATAATTTCCATGTAAAACATGTTCACATTCTAAAAAAAACTTTGACTTTTTCAGAAAATAAAAATTAAAAAATTCACACAAAAAAAATTTTTTTGAATGGCAATTCTGACCATGTGGTCTATATTATTGATTGCTTAGCATGTAAACTCCATTATGTTGGTTCCACTATTCGCAAATTAAAAAATTTCACAACCAACTACAAGGAATATTTCTAATTTATCAAACCATTTTGTTACTGTTCACAATAGACAAACCACGTTCCTTCAAGTTTTTGCAATAGAACAAATTAATATAGATCCACGGGGTGAGGACAGAGAGATGAAATCACGTGATAAAGAAGCATTTTGGATGTATTTGTTAAATACACATGTTCCATTAGGTTTAAATCTTAAAAAAGAAATCATGTTGCATTATTGACTGTTCTTTGTTTATTTCTTTAACATTAACAATTCCAGTTTTTAACATTTAATTCATTGTCTTATATATTTGTTGAAGGTGGTGCTGTTGTTTTTTTTTTTTCCTTCTTTCCACACCTGCTATGTCTTTGTATAAATTGATGCTATGCCTGGCCAGAACTAACTGAGACTAAGAGCACTTGTGTGTTCGAAACGCATGCAGTTTACACAGGCACTCTCCTTCCGGTATACTTGGTTTTTGTATGTTTTATAGCCTATATTTATTTTAAATGAATACTAATAAAGCTAAGTGATTTTATCTCTTGGAGCTGGATTCCCTATTTTCCACATGCGCATCTCTAGGCATCTGGCAGAGACACGAATCCGTGCTCAAGATTACCTGGACTCATTCATCTAAAGGGTGAGCTGAATTTATCTTTTTTTCTCTGCGATGGCTTAACTGGTAGCAGTGTGCACATGCTATCCTAATACTCAGGTGGCAAGCAGCTATCAGAGCCAGCATTAAAAGACCTACGACGATGACATCAGAGTTGCGCGCTGGGTTACCATAGAGGCAGATGGACATGGTGGAAGGAGAAAGAATAGGCTGGTGCTGAAGCGCGGCAGGTAAGTAACACAAGTGTCAGTGAAATAATAATCTCATAGAAATAATAATTTGTCTTTATCTGTATATAGTGAAAAAAGGAGGGTAGGAGTAGCATATCTAAGTTGAATTAAAAAATCTTCAAAATATATAACATGATCATCACATTTAAGTCCACATGATGGTTTTGCAAAAAACACTGACGCCATTCTGTGACTACACTCTATTACTAAGGGTACACCTAGTGCCATAAACACGTCAGAATGTTTTTTCCAAAATGATCATGTAGAAATTAATGTGATGAACAAGTAATAAAGTTTGGAGATTTTTTTATTCAACATGAATGTGTCATTCCTCCCCTCCTTATTTCACTATATGCATTTTCTGTCAGTCAGCAGTACCGGACGGCACCCATCCAGATAAAGACAGGTTCATATATACGATGGGCAATCTTTTTTCCATGTCTTAAATGGCACTGTATAACCAGGGCCAGGACTAGGTATTTTGGTGCCCTAGGCAAATGAAGCTGACACAGATGATGAACCCTCAAGTGCCTCCTTATTGTGTATCTTGAAACAGCCACACCGCTAGTTTTCAGAGAGTCCTATATTTCAGCTGATGTTATTTGTGGGTTTTTCATTGCATCCCAGACAATTTTCCTGGCAGTTTTGGACGACATTTTGTTGGTCTACCTGACCGTGGTTTTGTTTTTACAGAGCCCCTGATTTTCCATTTGTTAACAACAGTTTGAACACTGCTGACTGGCATTATCAATTCCTTGGATATCTTTTTGTATCACTTTCCTGTTTTATACAGTTCAACTACCTTTTTCCTGTACATCCATTGACAATTCTTTTGCTTTCCCCATGACTCACAATCCAGAAATGTCAGTGGCTGGATGAAAGATGCACGAGTCTGTCTGGATCCCAGAAACTCACTCAGCTTTTATGCACACACACTGATTACAATCAAACAGGTCACTGGTGAGGATGTTACCTCTAGTAGCCATTCAAACAAATGGGTGTTTTGGGCTGTCATTATGACTTAAAGAGAAAACACAGTAGTTTGACAATAAACGGCTTCACCCAACCACTAACCATGAGTGGAGAAAATGTTTTGGTGTTATTATTCATGTTCTCTGAAAAAAGGCCAAGAAAGCAAAAATTCTGCCGGGGTTTGTAAACTTTTGAGCACAACTCTATATATATAAAATTAGTTTTATTCAAAGTCTCACCTCCCATAATTGTTACATATATTTAAGGATCTGTAATGTTCTTTAAAAAATAATTTCTTTTGTTGTGTCTAAAGGTGGCTGAATGTCATCCCTTGAATAATTAATAGCCGTTAAAATAAGATTTGGGTAGTTTTTATATAGAAAATTAGCAACCTGTACTTCAGAGATAATCTGAACTTCAGCACCTTCCCAAATTCACTTCAACAATAGCATCAGGGTAAGTAATTAAAATATAACCTTTAATATATCATATCTAAAATGGCCAAAGCCATAATGCATAGACAAAAACAATAATAAAGTGCAAATGCTCAAATCAAACAGTGCTCAAAATAGAAAAATTCATCCTTTCTTGATCCCCGCTAGATAACTTCCCATAGGGTCAAAGGATCCATTTCTCCCAGATAATCCAATAATAGGGCCGGCTTTATATAATATTGAAATTCCCTTCGGGCCAGAGTCAGGCAACAAGAAATAACCATTAACCCTGTTATTTAAAATGGGAGTTGAAGAAAGGCGAGTTTGGGGAATTATGAAGTAGATGACGTATCTGCAAATATTGATAGAAATATCTCCGGACATTCGGGAAGCTGGAGGCCAAGCGGTCAAAGGGGACAAGGCCAGCGGCACCCAATATCTGCCGTAATGTTACGATTCCTCATCCTCATCCACCATTTCACCCAGACTATTTTTAAGGGGGCCAACACTATCATTTTTTAGTTTCTTACTATTTACGTAGTTAAAGAATATTTTGGGATTATTTTTACTCTCTCTGGCAATGAGTCTTTCTGTCTCAATCTTTGCTGCCTTGATTTGCTTTTTACAGAATTTATTTAATTTTCTGTATTTATTTAATGCCTCCTCACTACCTACTTCCTTTAATTCTCTAAATGCTTTCTTTTTGTCACTTATTGCGCACCTTACAGCTCTATTTAGCCATATTGGTTTCCTCCTATTTCTAGTATGTTTATTCCCATACGGTATATACTGTGCACAGGTCCTATCCAGGATGCTAATAAACTTCTCCCATTTTATTTGTGTATGTTTATGTGTATGCTTAGGATATCATCCCAATTAATTGCACCAAGATCCTCTCTCATCCGTTGGAAATTTGCCCTCCTGAAGTTTAGTGTCCTTGTAACCCCTCTACTACACATGTTATTAAAGGATACATGAAAACTTATTATTTTGTGATCACTATTCCCCAAGTGACCTCCAACCCTTATATTTGATATGTGGTCTGGTCTGTTGGTTAATATTAGGTCTAGCAGTGCCCCCCTTCTTGTTGGGTCCTGAACCAGTTGTGAAAGGTAATTGTCTCTCATAGTTGTCAAAAACTGATTACTAGGGTTGAGCGACCTTCACTTTTATAGGATCGGGTCGGGTTTCACGAAACCCGACTTTTGGAAAAGTCGGGTCGAGTGAAATCGGCCGATCCTATAAAAAAGTCGGGGTCGGGGTCGGCCGAAACTCGAAACCCAATGCAGTGCATTGGGTTTCCATGGTTCCCAGAGTCTGAAGGAGCGGAAACTCTCCTTCAGGCCCTGGGATCCATATTTAAGTGTAATAGGAATATACTCACCCTCGGAAGCGCCCTGCTTCCTTCCGACAGCCTTCCTTCCTAAGAATCAGCCCTTCCAGGACCTTCGGTGACGTCGCGGGTGACGTCGCGGCTTGTGATTGGCCGGGCGAGCAGTCACATGGGCGGCCGCGCGGCCAATCACAAGCCGCGACGTCACCGCGACGTCACGGCAAGGTCCTAGAAGCGCGGATTCGAAGGAGGAAGGCTGCCGGTTAGTACCAGGGCGCGTCAGAGGGTAAGTATTGCAATATTTTTTATTTTAATTCTATATTTTACACTTTAATCTGAATTCCGATACCAATTCCCGATATCTTAAACATATCGGGAATCGGGATCGGAATTCCGATTCCAGATTCAAAAGATCGCCGACTTCATGGCCGACCCCCCACTGGGGTCGGGTCGGGTTTCATGAAACCCGACCTTGCCAAAAGTCGGCGACTTTTGAACAATTTCGACCCGTTTCGCTCAACCCTACTGATTACCTTTGCTGGAACTGCAGGTTTCTGTTCCCAGATCTATTTCAGGGTAGTTGAAGTCCCCCATAATAATTACTTCTCCTTGAGTCGCAGCTTCATCTATTTGCTTTATGAGGATATTCTCTGCTGCTTCCATTATTTTTGGAGACTTATAACAAACCCCTGTCAGTAATTTATTATATTTTTTCCCCCTCCCCTTATCTCCAGCCACAGGGACTCTATATTTTCATTAGATTCACCTGTAATGTCACGCATGATGGGTTTTAACCCCTTACCGGCATCGGACGTACTATACCGTCCGATGCCGGCTCCCCTGCTTTGATGCAGGGCTCCGCGGTGAGCCCGCACCAAAGCCGGGACATGTCAGCTGTTTTGAACAGCTGACAGGTGCCCGTAATAGGCGTGGGCAGAATCGCGATCAAACGCAGACAGCGGCATTTAACTACCGCTTCCGGCCGGGCGGCCGGAAATGACGTCATCGCCGACCCCCGTCACATGATCGGGGGTCGGCGATGCTTGTATATTGTAACCATAGAGGTCCTTGAGACCTCTATGGTTACTGATTGCCCGTCGCTGTGAGCGCCACCCTGTGGTCGGCGCTCACAGCACACGTGCAATTCTGCTACATAGCAGCGATCAGCAGATCGCTGCTATGTAGCAGAGCCGATCGGGTTGTGCCTGCTTCTAGCCTCTCATGGAGGCTATTGAAGCATGGCAAAAGTTAAAAAAAAAAGTTTAAAAAAATGTGAAAAAAATAAAAAAAACATAAAAGTTTAAATCACCCCCCTTTGGCCCAATCAAAATAAATCAATAAAAAAAATATCAAATCTACGCATATTTGGTATCGCCGCGCTCAGAATCGCCCGATCTATCAAATAAAAAAAAGTATTAACCTGATCGCTAAACAGCGTAGCGGGAAAAAAACTCGAAACGCCAGAATTACGTTTTTTTGGTCGCCGCGACATTGCATTAAAATGCAATAACGGGCGATCAAAAGAACGTATCTGCACCGAAATGCTATCATTAAAAACATCATCTCGGCACGCAAAATATAAGCCCTCAACCGACCCCAGATGATGAAAAATGGAGACGCTACGAGTATCGGAAAATGGCGCAATTTTTTTTTTTTTTTTTTTTTTAGCAAAGTGTGGAATTTTTTTTCACCACTTAGATAAAAAATAACCTAGTCATGTTTGGTGTCTATGAACTCGTAATGACCTGGAGAATCATAATGGCAGGTCATTTTTAGCATTTAGTGAACCTAGCAAAAAAGCCAAACAAAAAACCAATGTGGGATTGCACTTTTTTTGCAATTTCACCGCACTTGGAATTTTTTTCCCGTTTTCTAGTACACGACATGCTAAAACCAATGATGTCGTTCAAAAGTACAACTCGTCCCGCAAAAAATAAGCCCTCACATGGCCAAATTGACGAAAAAATAAAAAAGTTATGGCTCTGGGAAGGAGGGGAGCGAAAAACGAACACGGAAAAACGAAAAATCCCCCGGTCATGAAGGGGTTAAGGATGATTTTACATATAGACACACCCCTCCCCCTTGCTTATCCATTCGGCCAGTTCTGAACAGACAATAGCCCTGCAAGTTAACAGCCCAGTCATGGCTCTCATCTAGCCATGTTTCAGATATTCCCACCATGTCAAAATTATGCTCCAACAACATTAATTCGAATTCGTCCATTCTGTTGGCAAGGCTTCTGGAATTACTATACATACACTTTATGTATCTCTCTGTACCTCTATTCTTTCTTAAATTATTAGTTGTTCTATCCCCACCCCCATGCCACTGCCACCCCCAACTTCCTTATTTGTGCCCAGGTCTCTATCTGCACTATCTTCCCCTCCTATAAAATGAATACCCTCCCCCATTCCCTAGTTTAAACACTCCTCCAACCTTCTAGCCATTTTCTCCCCCAGCACAGCTGCACCTTCCCCATTGAGGTGCAGCCCGTCCCTAGCGTAGAACCTGTAGCCAACTGAGAAGTCGGCCCAGTTCTGCAGGAACCCAAACCCCTCCTTCCTACACCAATTCTTGAGCCACTTATTAACCTCCCTAATCTCCCGTTGCCTCTCTGACGTGGCACGTGGTACAGGCAGTATTTCGGAAAATACCACATTGGAGGTCCTTGTTTTCAGCTTGCAGCCTAATTCCCTGAAATCATTTTTAAGGACCTTCCACCTACCTCTAATTTTGTCATTTGTGCCAATGTGCACCATGACCGCTGGGTCCTCACCAGCCCCTCCCAGTAATCTGTCAACCCGATGAGTGATGTGTCGGACTCGAGCACGAGGTAGGCAGCACACCGTTCGACAATCCCTGTCTTTGTGACAGATTGCCCTATCTATTCCCCTAATAATTGAGTCCCCCACTACCAGCACCTTTCTGGCCTGCCCTGCTCTCCTATTTCCCTTTTTAGTGTAGCAGTCACTCCTCCGGCTTTCAGAGGACATGCCTGGCTGCAGCAGTGCTACCCCTATACTGGCACCCCCTCATCTGCCAACTCAGCAAACTTATTGGGGTGTGCCAGATCAGGACTAGCCTCCCTGGCACTCTTCCCTCTACCCAGCCTTCTGTCACTCAGCTTGCTGCTCCACTGTCCTGCAGCTCCATCCTACCAACCCCCCCCCTCATGTATCCCATTGAGTGTCTGCTCAGTGAGCAGAAGACTCCTTTCCATATGGTCAATGGATCTCAGTGTTGCCAGCTGCACATTTATATTCAGAATCTGGGTTTCCAAATGCACAACATGCTCACATCTCGCACAGCAGTATGCACCCTCGACCAGCTCCTCAAGGACTGCATACATGTGGCAAGATGTGCACTGGATGGCATTAGCAATAGTGGAGCACATTTCCTAATGGGGATTGCACCAGACAGAAACGTTAAATAAAAAATAAATGCAAAGTATCAATAAAATACAGACAGCAATTCAGTAATTCCTCCCTTGGAAACTCCATGAATCCAAAGTTACTGAATCACAAGTCACACTCTTACCGCTGTTCGCACTTACGCTCAGGTCACACTCAACTCGTTAACACTCGCTAAACTGAAGATTTAAAGAGATTTTTTTTTCTCTTTACCCTCAGCAGCAACCCACCTTGCTGCTCAATGCACTTCAAAAAAGAGTTGAATTAACCCTTGAATTAAAGGTTTGAGTTAACCCTTTCACCCGACCTGCAGGAACGCGATCCAGCCATGACGCCAAATAAGCGTAACAGGTCGGATTGGCACCGACTTTCATGACGCCTACGTGGCGTCACAGGTCGGGAAGGGGTTAATTTATAATAGTAAGTTGCAAGTGTTGTGGATAATATTAGGGTGATCTGCAGCAACAAGGATGAGCAAATCCCTGTGTATTTGATTTTGACCGGTGACAATCCCGCACTGGAAGTGAATGGAGCGTAGGGTGAGCATGTGCAACAGCATGCTTGATTCACTGTCCTGGCTTCCATCCCGGACAATAAAGTTTGTTGCAAGGCTGAGTTCAAGGCAGCGAGTCGACAAACCTTGCTGCTGTTGCCCCTCCCTCAGTCATTAGCATAGGTTGCTAATGGTGAAGGGGAAGGTGCACAGCCAAATGCACAATGAGTTACTCATCCTTAGCATCAATGTATCAAACTTTAATGAAATGTGGTTTTATGGTTGCTATTTAGGCCTCCCACATGTTTAGTCATAACAGGGAGGAGGCCGGAAGTGGCCTGTGTTCTGCTGCAGTTCACGGAATAGCAGGGAGCTGCTGACAACATCTCGGCACCGGTCATGGGTGGAATGGCTCTGACATCAATTGTATTCATGTCTGACCGACACGAATACAACTGAGTGCAGGGAAGGAGTGGCGACCGGGGCACAGGAGTGGTCGTCATTGCGCTGAATGTCTGCGGCAGGAGAAAGATGCTGGGCAGCCGCAGGCATTCTGCCATGACACTTTTTTTGTCCCCAAAGTACACCTCCCTCGGGAGGCAGAAGGCAACACTCTAGGCGGCTGCCTACCCTGTCTAGCCCTCGTGCTGGCCCTGTGTATAAGTGTCATACATTTGAGCCCAGGAGTGAGTACGGTTTAAGTTTTGCATTTTTAAGATGTGTCACCTTCATTATATTTGCTCCGCCATACCTGTTTAGGATGGTCACTGCTAGACAGCATGCTTTCACCCCATAATCAGTCTTATTACAAAATGATTCAAATGTAAAGATTACATTTGAAAACAATACATTTATATTTTCATCCTTAATTCATTGAATTTGTTGGTGAGTGATTTTCATTTTTATAACCAATAAGCCCTTTATGCAGATGCACTAATGCTTGTCACCATGATTACTACTGAAAGGCAAATTAAATCACAAAAGACTTTGGGAAAATAAACCATTCTAAAATCTTTCCATCTGTCACAACAGCAGCAGCCTTTGTTAAGCTTCAATTGCAAATCTATCTGTTCATATAGTATTCATCTGATAGCAGTTATTCTGCACCATTTTGTCCTATTAAGTCACATATCCTTGGTAACTCCTGAAGGGGATAACTTGACCTTTCTATGAATCAGATATCTTCCAGAGAATACTGCAGGAATTTAATGGATCTCTGTGACAAAACATCCATAGAATTAATTAATGTTAATATGCAAGCAATGGTACTGATACACAATAGAACACTCAAGGTCAATTCATACAGAAAGAATGGAACTGCAAAGTGGATTTCTTTCTTGGACCATTAAATTAGGTTATCAATGTTCTCTAGCCACATATGATAACTTGACTGAGCTTCTGAATGAATCTGGGTAGTCACTGTTCTTATGTAAGTTGAGCTGTTTCCGTAAATGTCTGTTTTTAATTTCTAAGATATGTTGTAACAGTGTGAAAGTTTCCATTGTCAGCCATATTAAGTCTCATAGGCTACGTTCACATTGGCGTTCCGCCAATGTGCGTCGCTGTTGCGCCGGCGACGCAGCGGCGACGCAGCGGCGACGCGCCCCTATGTTTAACATAGGGGACGCGTGCGTCGTTTTGGTGGCGTTTTTCGCCACGTGCGTCGTTTCCGACGCTAGCGTCGGACGCAAGAAAACGCTACATGTAGCATTTTCTGTGCGTCCGATTTTCGTCGGAAAACGACGCACGCGTCGCAAAACGCGCGCGTTTTTGCGCGCGTTTGCGCGCGTTTTAGCGTGCGTCGCGCGTTGCGTCGCCGACGCACGGCGGCGCAACGCTAATGTGAACGTAGCCTAAGAGCTACTTTTCGGTCAGCTGGCAACTCCAAGTTGTAAACTCAGAAATGCTGGAAATTTAGCAGATACAGAAACACATGGGCTACTTGCACATTGAACAAGTCTGTAGGAACCTGTTCACACACCACCAAGAAACTTGAAGACACAAAAGAGCACAGTAAGGTCAAAAATACTCTGTTGTAAAAAAAATCACAGTAATAAGCAAGTGCTAGTCAAAAGATGGAAAAAGCAGGGTATTTAGTTGATACGTTTTTTAAATGTATACTAAGCTGCTCCACCAATCGTCAAGGTATACCCATACCCACTGCTCTATATGGGTATACCTTGACGATTGGTGGAGCAGCTTAGTATACATTTTTTTGCAAAAAAAGTTTCAAATAAATACCCTGTGCTTTCCATCTTTTGACTAGCACTTGCTTATTACTGCGAAGCAGCCCATCAGCGATTGCTGAAGTTCTCACGTGTGCCTAAGGTGACCTGGCGCAAATCTGAGAGGTGGGAATCTGCTCTTTTAGATTATAGTATTTAAGAAGGTTACGTCTGAGTAGTGGGCACCCCCTTTAATGTTTAAAAGAATCAGCTGGCAGCCTTAGGAATAGCTGCATAAAATACAATATATTTTAATCTCGGAGACATATACCCACATCAGTTGTTATACTAATTAATGGGATATACTGTTTAATACATTTTTTGTTAGTGTGCAGTCACATGGCATATAAGACTATCAATCTCCTGAAACTATATCAATATTGTAACTGCAAGGCCTAAGTCTGTAAAGTGTGCACCGTGACCTAAACAATGTAGGTCCATATTCTCTTTTAGAAGAACCTGTGTGGATTACGTTGACCATAGAGGAGTCAATTAGAGCGTGATCCAATTTGATACTACAGTATTGTTGCTTAGCCCTTACAATAATAAATTCTGTAATGTAACAGCTAGGATCTGACAACAATTGTTAAACTGACAGACAGTACAGTAAGTCAGATCATTAATGGCAGGTGAGATTATGATTTCAGGTCTCCATTCTAAGAATCCTGCCCTTTAATTAATGTTAACCTTTACATATCATGTAATTTATGGACCTAAAATGAGGTGCTGATTAATTCCAAGCTCTGTTTTACCAAAAAGGAAGCATCAGATTTCCTGGACAAATATTGATTAAAAAGATAATATGTTGTCTGTGACTGCCACCAGTACAGGCATTGGAGGTTACTGCAAACTGTCTAATCATTGAGTTCAATGTAAAGCCAGTATGCAGTTAGCTCCTGAGCTCCCACTACTGGTGGCTGCAGATAGCTAGTATGCTATGTAAATCTATATATTTATGTGGACGATTTGAAGCTCTATATGAAAAACTAAGCACCAACTGCTAGAAAGGGATACTATGAAATTATTCAGAGCAAGCCAAAGCTAGTATAACAGCTGGCTAAAAATGATGTATTCAAGCCTCAGGTACGCCAATCAAGAGTAAGCGTGTTTAGGGTGTGGTCGTCATGAATATTCATCCGGGCTGTTACCTTCCATGAGTATTGGTAATTTGCATTTGTTATAAGAAAACATCTTCTCTCACCTAATGCAGTGATTGCTAATCAGATAAGGAGTAAGGACACATTAAGAATCCGTGTGCAGCATGCATCAGGCACTTCAGTTTTAAGAATCCGTGTGCAGCATGTATCAGGCACTTCAGTTTTATTCTGAAACACTGCGGCATTTCAGAGAAAAACATACTTTTAATAGCCGCCGCGTATAGTCAGAGGCCTGTAAATTCAGGGCAGGGGGCGGGGAGAAGCCGCTGAGGATCCACCTGTTTAACTAGTCCGCTGCACAGCTCAGTTCCCGTTGGCTATTAAAAGTGTATTTATCTCTGAAACACTGCTTCAGGTATCAGGTTCTCTTTAATCAGTCTTTAACTCCTTTATGACCGGGCAATTTTCCAATTTTTTGAACGTTGTTTTATCATCCATTTAGGCCAGGAGCCGTAACTTTCTTATTTTTCTGTTATTTTAACCATATGATGACTTTGTTTTTGTGAGCCTACTTGTACTTTTGAATGGCAGCATTTATTTTACCCTACAATAAAAAATTGTCCATCCATCGATGGATCCATCGAGTATCGAGCAGCAGAGAGCACACTCACTTATCACTAATAATAAAGTTTTGCTTAGTTTTATTAGAAGTTACCTACACAATCGCATTTTGCACCATGAGGAAACATCATGAAGGATTTTAACAAATTCTCATTCTTTGGTAACATAGTTCTGCCCATAGATCTAATGATATGGTGGCTAGATAATGAGATTTCTTTTGCAGGAAACAAGATATATTTTACTCCTAGCCGATGATTCATCTACAAATCCCATTTTAATGTCCATGCAAGAGGCTTTAACTAAGCTACTTCTATACGCTAATGGGATGAAAGAATTCGATTCAGACAGACGCTAACAAGCAGCTTTGCTAAGTCTGGTCGTTTGTTCAGTAGCATGGAGAGAGATGTGTCGCTTGTAAAGAATTCACAGATTCAGACGCAGACATCATCTTCCCTTTCCTTCTGAAGAAAAAGAACATCATGCAGCTTCCTCCTCTAAGACATCGAGAGCAATACTGTAAAAATAGAAAGCCCTCTACATAGCAATACAAAAGCCCTATTGAAGCAAAGCCGATGCAGCATAGCTAATGATACAAACATTTCTTATAAAAATTGCTCATGACATTTATATCAATAAAGTAAAAAAATTGCCAGCAAGGGGTCATGAAAGGAGATATAAATGTAAAATATCAAATAAAAAGCTTATAGATCTTTTTGTGGAATGTAATGAATACAAGTATTATTATTTAATGTGCGTGAAAATGACTGTAGCCCTTTGTCTGGAATAATGTAATTTACATTTCTGTTCTATAATATGTATTATAGGCACAAAGTTAAAAAAAAGAAACAAATAAAGGGAAACCTAAATGAATAACAATGAGAAAATATTGTGTAAAAAGTTAACCCTTTCTCTGTCTAGTGTTTGGTACTAAACATCTTCTTCCAGTCTTTGTAGTTAAGTGGTATAAGGGAGAAAACATGTTTTGTAGCCATCAATGGTAGGACATTGCGCTGCTAGCAATGGAAAGCATTGTGCCTGACACTAGGGGGCAGTGCAGCTCTCATTGAAACAATATTTGGCTTGTGTAGGCCTGCCTAAAAATCCATCAATTTAAAGCAGACTTTCATGGTTGGGCTTGACACTGGATACACTGTTTAGCACAATCTAAGAGGCTCCCTGGCTTGCATGATTTATTCCTTATACAAATTGTTCTTTATAGAGATCCCAGACTGCATGTGCAAAGTAACTACTAACAGTGGAGCAATCTTAGGAAAAACACATAGGATGGGATCCAAAACAAGGGCAAAATCAGATAAAAAACAGTAATTGATAGCATGGTCAGTAATTGATAGCGGTCAGTCAGAATAAATCGGCAAAGAGGAGGCAGGTATCCTGCAACATGGGTGTGGTTACACACAGGAACAGCAGTGTAGTAAGTGTGAACAGCACCAGTATTAGCAGAGATGAGTTCCTTTATAGGTACCTTGTTGCAAAGTCTAGCATTGGAGCAAGGTGAGTAACAAAAAAAAACTGCCTGTTCTTCCCAGAGACAATCTGTCACGATCCATGTTTGGATCTGTGGCAGATCTGGTTTCCCTCTGATTTAAACCTTTTTTCCTTTCTGGTCATTGGGGGTAAATGCAGCTCCCCCATCCCGGTGACCGCTGGTGTTATTGCATTGCTGCTGGGTCAGCTGATGTTTGTGACCACTCCCACCATCCTTTATAAGGTCACCTGGTGCATCAGCTGACTGTTGGTTATACAGTTCCTTTCAGGAGACCAACCTCGCAGTAGCAGCTCCCTGGTGTCAGCCAAGTCTGGTGTTTGGAGCTCAGTTGCTGAACTATCTGTGTTGTGGAGTCTGCAGCGGCGTGCACAAGCTAAGTTCTGAGTTTTGTTACTTTGTAGTTCGTGCATTCACCTTTTGGTATCGTGTTCCCCTCACTCTCATATTGTTTATTCCTGTTTATTTGCTTTGTGGTGCAGTTTACACTGTTGGGGGTTTAGTTTAGGGTTTAACAGGAGACAGGGACAGGTTGGTGACTTGGGCCTCCCTACCTTCAAGGGTACCCCCAAATTAAGGAAAGACAGGGCTTCCCCTAGCCTGAGGGGCAGTTCAGGGGCCCAGATTCCTCATCTCCTGTTTTCCTCGTGACATTATAACCAATCGTTCCTTTTTTTTTCTGGTGAGCCATGGCCCAAATGCAGGCCTTTGCCCAATTGCTACAGACTCTCACTGAGGAGTGTTAGGTGCTGCATGTTGAGTTGGTGCAGCAGCTGCAGCAATTGTTAGGGTTTTGGGCCTCGGCTCAGGTACAGGCTCAACCAGAACCCAAGATATCTCTCCCAGACAGGTTCTCTGGAGGGAGAGATACATTTTTAGTTTTTAAGGAGGCCTGCAAGTTGTACTTCAGGCTCCACCCTCGTTCATCATGGAGTGAGGAACAACGGGTGGGTATCATAGTTTCCCTTCTTAAGGGTGATCCCCAATCCTGGGCCTTCTCCCTGCCGACCGGTTCACCATCCCTACGGTCGGTGGACGAGTTTTTTACGGCTCCGGCTCTGGTGTATGGTGATCCAGATGGTGTCTCCCTGGCAGAATCCCGACTCTGTAAGATCAAGCAGGGGGGTCGGCTGGCTGAGGAGTACTGTTCAGAGTTCAGGAGGTGGGCCACAGACACACAGTGGAATGACCCTGCCCTTAGGAGTCATTTTGTGCAGGGTCTGTCCCCTAGGTTGCAAGATACTCTGGTGCAGTACGCAGCCCCCAGGTCATTGAAGGCCACCATGTCCCTTGCCATCCGGGTGGATAGATGCTTGAGGGAGAGGCATACACCAAATGTGCCCCCTATAGTCCTTGCTAGGGAGGAGGACGCACCTGGGCAGGCGGACAAACCCATGCTGGTGGGAGGAGTTGGTTTCCAAACTGGGTTGCCTGTGGTTCGCCGTGGAGTGGGGGCATGTTTCTACTGTGGGCAGACCGGTCATTTTATCAATGTCTGCCCAGCGCGTGCCAAAGTACCTGCACCATCTAAAGAGCCGCGTCCTCCTGGTTGTGTGCAGGGAAGTGACCAGGGTGTGTATATTTCCTAAAAAACAGGCAAAGATGCTTACCTGTCCAAATAGGCCTCAATACAAATGCACAAGCAGGGTGCAGCGGACCCAAACAAAATAGCAAGTGCACAGGTGCAATACCTAATGAAACAGCCAGCCTTCAATAAGGGTTTGGCCGTGTGGTACACCAATGCACTAAGATAAAATACTCTGTATGTGGCGTGTTCACAAGGAATACAAAGCGTCTGGCTACAGCCTATTAATGACGCCATATGGCGGGCTGCCCAGTGCTAAAAATGCATCCCGTGCGAACAGAGGCCACAGTGTACAGAACAATTCGGGCCCAGCTGCACCCTGCAAAAAATATACGTGCAAAAAAACATATAAATATATGTAAGGTCTTAGTTGATATTAGGGCCATAATATGGAAGCTGGCAACCCACGCCAAGGGTCCTTACGTATTGCCAGTCCTACTCTAACATGAAAAACACCAAAAAAGGACACATTCAAGAAAAAACACCAAAAAACAGGCAAAGATGCTTACCTGTCCAAATAGGCCTCAATACAAATGCACAAGCAGGGTGCAGCGGACCCAAACAAAATAGCAAGTGCACAGGTGCAATACCTAATGAAACAGCCAGCCTTCAATAAGGGTTTGGCCGTGTGGTACACCAATGCACTAAGATAAAATACTCTGTATGTGGCGTGTTCACACAAGGAATACAAAGCGTCTGGCTACAGCCTATTAATGACGCCATATGGCGGGCTGCCCAGTGCTAAAAATGCATCCCGTGCGAACAGAGGCCACAGTGTACAGAACAATTCGGGCCCAGCTGCACCCTGCAAAAAATATACGTGCAAAAAAACATATAAATATATGTAAGGTCTTAGTTGATATTAGGGCCATAATATGGAAGCTGGCAACCCACGCCAAGGGTCCTTACGTATTGCCAGTCCTACTCTAACATGAAAAACACCAAAAAAGGACACATTCAAGAAAAAACACCAAAAAACAGGCAAAGATGCTTACCTGTCCAAATAGGCCTCAATACAAATGCACAAGCAGGGTGCAGCGGACCCAAACAAAATAGCAAGTGCACAGGTGCAATACCTAATGAAACAGCCAGCCTTCAATAAGGGTTTGGCCGTGTGGTACACCAATGCACTAAGATAAAATACTCTGTATGTGGCGTGTTCACACAAGGAATACAAAGCGTCTGGCTACAGCCTATTAATGACGCCATATGGCGGGCTGCCCAGTGCTAAAAATGCATCCCGTGCGAACAGAGGCCACAGTGTACAGAACAATTCGGGCCCAGCTGCACCCTGCAAAAAATATACGTGCAAAAAAACATATAAATATATGTAAGGTCTTAGTTGATATTAGGGCCATAATATGGAAGCTGGCAACCCACGCCAAGGGTCCTTACGTATTGCCAGTCCTACTCTAACATGAAAAACACCAAAAAAGGACACATTCAAGAAAAAACACCAAAAAACAGGCAAAGATGCTTACCTGTCCAAATAGGCCTCAATACAAATGCACAAGCAGGGTGCAGCGGACCCAAACAAAATAGCAAGTGCACAGGTGCAATACCTAATGAAACAGCCAGCCTTCAATAAGGGTTTGGCCGTGTGGTACACCAATGCACTAAGATAAAATACTCTGTTACATATATTTATATGTTTTTTTGCACGTATATTTTTTGCAGGGTGCAGCTGGGCCCGAATTGTTCTGTACACTGTGGCCTCTGTTCGCACGGGATGCATTTTTAGCACTGGGCAGCCCGCCATATGGCGTCATTAATAGGCTGTAGCCAGACGCTTTGTATTCCTTGTGTGAACACGCCACATACAGAGTATTTTATCTTAGTGCATTGGTGTACCACACGGCCAAACCCTTATTGAAGGCTGGCTGTTTCATTAGGTATTGCACCTGTGCACTTGCTATTTTGTTTGGGTCCGCTGCACCCTGCTTGTGCATTTGTATTGAGGCCTATTTGGACAGGTAAGCATCTTTGCCTGTTTTTTGGTGTTTTTTCTTGAATGTGTCCTTTTTTGGTGTTTTTCATGTTAGAGTAGGACTGGCAATACGTAAGGACCCTTGGCGTGGGTTGCCAGCTTCCATATTATGGCCCTAATATCAACTAAGACCTTACATATATTTATATGTTTTTTTGCACGTATATTTTTTGCAGGGTGCAGCTGGGCCCGAATTGTTCTGTACACTGTGGCCTCTGTTCGCACGGGATGCATTTTTAGCACTGGGCAGCCCGCCATATGGCGTCATTAATAGGCTGTAGCCAGACGCTTTGTATTCCTTGTGTGAACACGCCACATACAGAGTATTTTATCTTAGTGCATTGGTGTACCACACGGCCAAACCCTTATTGAAGGCTGGCTGTTTCATTAGGTATTGCACCTGTGCACTTGCTATTTTGTTTGGGTCCGCTGCACCCTGCTTGTGCATTTGTATTGAGGCCTATTTGGACAGGTAAGCATCTTTGCCTGTTTTTTGGTGTTTTTTCTTGAATGTGTCCTTTTTTGGTGTTTTTCATGTTAGAGTAGGACTGGCAATACGTAAGGACCCTTGGCGTGGGTTGCCAGCTTCCATATTATGGCCCTAATATCAACTAAGACCTTACATATATTTATATGTTTTTTTGCACGTATATTTTTTGCAGGGTGCAGCTGGGCCCGAATTGTTCTGTACACTGTGGCCTCTGTTCGCACGGGATGCATTTTTAGCACTGGGCAGCCCGCCATATGGCGTCATTAATAGGCTGTAGCCAGACGCTTTGTATTCCTTGTGAACACGCCACATACAGAGTATTTTATCTTAGTGCATTGGTGTACCACACGGCCAAACCCTTATTGAAGGCTGGCTGTTTCATTAGGTATTGCACCTGTGCACTTGCTATTTTGTTTGGGTCCGCTGCACCCTGCTTGTGCATTTGTATTGAGGCCTATTTGGACAGGTAAGCATCTTTGCCTGTTTTTTGGTGTTTTTTCTTGAATGTGTCCTTTTTTGGTGTTTTTGTGTATATTTCCTCCATTTTTTCGTCTCAGTGTACCTTACCTGCTGAGGTGGTTATTAGTGGGGTAACTAAGACTATTCCAGTGCTGGTGGACAGTGGAGCAGGAGTCAATTTGGTGGATGCTCATTTTGTCCAGACCCATGGCCTGATGAGTAGGACACTAGCGAAACCCTTAAGCGTCCAGGCCATTGACTCTGCTCCGCTCAGCCAGGGGAGCATTACACAAGTCGTAGACAATATACATCTGCGTATAGGGGCTTGTCATGAAGAGTATTTATCATGCTATGTCTTGGAGGGCATACCAACTCCCATAGTTTTAGGACTCCCTTGGTTGAAAAGACATAACCCGGTAATAGACTGGCGGGTCCAGGGAAGTAGTCAGCTGGGGACAGTTGTGTAAGGACTGCTGCCCGAGAGCTACGATCTCTGCCGTTTTTCTAAAACCTACCCCTTCCCCTTCAGTGGGGGCAGCAGAGGTGCTGCCAGGGACTAGGAGCAAGACTTTACCCTCACTACAGGTTTACCCGGAGGGTCAGAGACCTCTTAGGAGGAGGGGTCAGATGAGGGTGGTGGTTCCCTTGGAGCATTGTGGGGGTGTGAGTGTAGTGACACAGGGGGATGCCTCTGTTGTCAATTCCTCAAAGAATTCTCTGTCCTGTGGCAAACGTTTGCATGGAGATATACGTTCAGGTCCGGACCTGTGTGTGAATGAGTACGATGGGTGTCCACCAAAAACATCAGGTGGAAGTGTGCAACTGGGACCTGGAGTTCCAGGGTCATTGGGCCATATCGGGTGTCGGCCATTCTCAGCCCGGGGACTTTTCAGTTGGAGTTACCCTCAGTTATGCATGTACACAACTCATTCCCCAGGTCGGTCCTCTGGAGGTTTGTGGCACCTTCGTTGGTGGCATTTTCATCAGGTCGCATTAGCCATAAACCTGAGAGTCAGGTGCCTGACGAGGTGAACTCTGGTGGATCGAGGCGTCCTCACCGTAGGTAGGTCTGGTGAGGTCTGATGTTGAGTGTCCAGAGGCCACTCATTGAAAGGGGGGTACTGTCACGATCCATGTTTGGATCTGTGGCAGATCTGGTTTCCCTCTGATTTAAACCTTTTTTCCTTTCTGGTCTGGGGGTTAATGCAGTTCCCCCCCCGGTGGCCGCTGGTGTTATTGCATTGCTGCTGGGTCAGCTGATGTTTGTGACCACTCCCACCATCCTTTATAAGGTCACCTGGTGCATCAGCTGACTGTTGGTTATACAGTTCCTTTCAGGAGACCAACCTCGCAGTAGCAGCTCCCTGGTGTCAGCCAAGTCTGGTGTTTGGAGCTCAGTTGCTGTACTATCTGTGTTGTGGAGTCTGCAGCGGCGTGCACAAGCTAAGTTCTGAGTTTTGTTACTTTGTAGTTCGTGCATTCACCTTTTGGTATCGTGTTCCCCTCACTCTCATATTGTTTATTCCTGTTTATTTGCTTTGTGGTGCTGTTTACACTGTTCACCTCCTGGGGTGGGGGTTGGGGGTTTAGTTCAGGGTTTAACAGGAGACAGGGACAGGTCGGTGACTTGAGCCTCCCTACCTTCAAGGGTACCCCCAAGTTAAGGAAAGACAGGGCTTCCGCTAGCCTGAGGGGCAGTTCAGAGGCCCAGATTCCTCATCTCCTGTTTTCCTCGTGACACAATCTTTGCCATTGATTCTGCAAATTCTGGTGACATTACGCTTGCCGAGCAGCTTCTTCTCCTTCGGTCTGCTCTGTTGACGGGGTGTCACTGCCGATATCATGCTGATTGACAACTGGTTCCCCGCTACCTAACTTTGAGGAGCTGCCAATCAGCATGATGTTGGAAATGACACTCCATTGGCAGAGCAGATCTGAAGGGCTGCTCTGTTGACAGGGGTTCATATGAAACAGCAGGAGGAGTCTGTGACTGCTCTGAGCAATAGCAAGGTGACATTAACCCCTTATTATCCCATACGCCAATGCTACAGGGCAGTGGGAAGAGATAGGCTAAGTGCCAGAATAGGCGCATCTTACATATGTGCCTTTTCTGGGGTTGCTGGAGGCAGATGTATTTTACCATTTTGGACTAGTGCACTAATTTTTCTTCTGTGGTGCTGTAGTTTCTTTAGTGTGTCCTGCACAACATCTGCAAAGAGTTTGTATGTTCTCTCCGTGTTTGCGTGGGTTTCCTCCGGGTTCTCCGGTTTGCTCCCACATTCCAAAGACATACTGATAGGGAACCTAGATTGTGAGCCCCAACAGAGACAGTGATGATAAGGTGTGCAACCTGTAAAGCGCTGCGGAGTATGTTAGCGCTATATAAAAATAAAGATTATTTATTTATTTATTTATTTATGTGTTATGATGTTAGTTTATTGTGGTAGAAGCCTTGTATGTTTCCTATGTGTGTATCTAGATTTCTCCCGCATGTATAATACGGCCGAGAAAACAACGGATGATGGGAACTGCCCCATAGATTAGCCTTGGTCCGAGTGCTATGCGATTTTTTTTTTTATAGCATAGCAGTCACCGTATTATGGTCTAGTGTGATTCCGACCTAACAAGCATAAATGTCATGTGAACAGGGTCTTATTGGAGAATTATTCTGGTGACCTAATGTAACAGAATCCTTGCTCTGCTGTTTCTGCTAAGAGTCCAGAGCAATAAAAGGCAGTAGCTGTTTATTCCAAAGAACACAGCTCCCGAGGAAGTGGTTTTCCACCCCAGCTTGAGAAATCTGTCAGAGATATAGATGCAAACATCTGATATCTTTCCCACACAACACAGCAACAGCATTTTCTTTTAAACATTGGCAGGCAAGTTAATCTCATCTCCCATGGGGATCGACCTCCTTGCCTAATTCATGTATGCTTTCCAAATGTTTTGCATGTTTCCCATTGCTTCAGTTATTTCACTATTTTTCTCAATGTCCATTAATTTTTATAGATAGGAATTTTCACCATTGAGCAATCTAGTGGTTAGTGATGTTTGACAATACAATTTATGGAGAATGCGGTTTACAGAAGCCTCTATAAGCTTTCTTCCTTAGAACTTCAGCCTTGCATCTGTTCTTCATATTTGTATCCTTAAAAAATGTAGTTGCCAACAGAAGACATATCCTCCAGCTGTTCATACAGTGACTTTCCCATAGAGATACACAAGATTTCTTCAAATTGCTAAAATATAGCCTATATTTGAACTTCAATTTATGTATTAGGCCACTGAATCTAACAGTTAAAATTATAAAAAACAGCCCACATGCTGAAATGGTTAGCCTAGGAATGGTTGTAGGTAGGATGAGCGAACATGCTTTGTGATACTCGGATATCAGCCCAGTATTTGGGTGCTTGGATGTGCTCGTCAAGCATTAGCTGGTGCTCGGCTTTGAAGCTTGAATACCTGCCCCACATGTTTGGCACCTGCTATGCATCCAATAAGCATGATGCCACTGAGGCAGCGCTCCCTCACAGCCTGAACTGCGGTGAACTCTGAACTGTGGGAAAATGCACTGACGGTGACAGCAACCCCCCCAACTATTACCTCACTTGCCACCGCTACAGCCTCCAGCTATAAAGGCTGAGTATACAGCTGTGAGCTGATATTAATAACCTAGGAAGCTCCATAGGTATTGCCCTCTTTCCAGGCTAGAAACATCTGCACTCAGCTGTTGGCTTTCCCTCTGCTGGTTAAGGAAATTTCGCAGGAGCCCACTCCCACCCTCCTCCGATCAAAAGTGTTAATTTATTGTTGTTTCTCACTGCTTCATATTTAGTGAACAGGTGCCTCCTTTTTTGCAGTGGCACATAATTACAAATCTTTGTAGACCATACACTGATGACACAGAATATGCATGAAATTAAGATGCTGGCATTCATTTTAAATGCAGATAGTAGTATGTGGCATAAACTGTACGTCGCATGGGTAATACTATTCTATAGATGTGGTTTGATTCAAACATGCACTATAAGGGAATTTTGAGTTAATAAAGAGAAGTCCCCCATTTAGGGCCATCAGCTATTAGCCAAAGTGCAAAGCCCTCTGCAAAACTGGGCATCTCACTCAGAAGGATTCAGTTCCCTTATTCATTTCAGTGGGAACCGTGTAATAATTTCCCCTGTAGTGGGCTGCAGGACAATATAAGTTTTCTATAACACAAAGCGGCCAGAACCTTAAAATAAATAACAAGTTTATTTTGAGTCTTCATGACGTGGCTTCTTTTACACAACCGTTTTTTCGATCCCAGTGCAATTCGTGAAAAAAACGGACAGCACTCGGGCTAATCTTATTCAATGGGGCAGTAGAGAGGAATTATATTTTTCACTGACCGAATCTGCTTGTGAAAAAAAATCAGAGAATGTTGTTTCTTTAGAACATCAGGTGAGACTCAAGCCTATGGGCGCGGAAAACAAAAATCACAGCATGCACTTGTTTCTTCAGTAAATCAGATGAGACTCAAGCCTACGGATGAGAAAAAAAAATCGGATGCCATATGTAGCCACAGAATAGCATCTGATTTTTACTGATAGATTTCAATTCTTTAACATAGGAAACTGTAAATGGTCTTGTAAATGTTTAATAGCTATTGAGTAAAAACAATGGTGGATATATGGTCTGCACAGGGATGACAAGTGAGAAAAAAATTGTCCAACGTTTCTGGATGAAACTTTTTTTTGCTTCAGTGGCCTCTTCGTTGATGAATGGAGAAAAAAAAAATCTTTGGAAAATGCCATTACAAAAGATGGCCAAAAAAGGCTGGAAAACAATGAAAAACCCCACAGGTACAGGCTGCACCAATAACATATACAGTTGGTATGGAAAATATTCAGACCCCTTTAAATTTTTCACTCTTTGTTTCATTGCAGCCTTTTGGTAAATTCAAGAAAGTTCATTTTTTTTCTCATTCATGTACACTGTGCACCCCATCTTGACTGAAAAAAAACAGAAATGTACACATTTTTGCAAATGTATTAAAAAAGAAAAACCGAAATATCACCCTTTGCTGAGACACTCATATTTAAGTCACATGCTCTCCATTTCCTTGTGATCCTCCTTGAGATGGTTCTACTCCTTCATCGGAGTCCAGCTGTGTTTAATTAAACTGATAGGACTTGATTTGGAAAGGCACACACCAGTCTATATAAGACATCATAGCTCACAGTGCAAGTTAGACCAAATGAGAATCATGAGGTCAAAGGAACTAGCCAAAGAGCTCAGAGACAGAATTGTGGCAAAGCACAGATCTGGCCAAGGTTACAACAGAATTTCTGCAGTACTCAAGGTTCCTAAGAGCATTGTGGCCTCCATAATCCTTAAACGGAAGAAGTTTGGGACCACCAGAAGTCTTCCTAGACCTGGCCGTCCAACCAAACTGAGCAATCATGAGAGAAGAGCCTTGGTGAGACAGGTAAAGAAGAACCCCAAGATCACTGTGGCTGAGCTCCAGAGATGCAGTAGGGAGAAAGTCATCTATCACTGCAGCCCTTCACCAGTTGGGCCTTTATGGCAGAGTGGCCCGACGGAAGCCTCTCCTCAGTGCAAGACATATGAAAGCCTGCATAGAGTTTGCTAAAAAAAAACACATGAAGGACTCCCAGACTATGCAAAATAAGAAACACAGTCGTTTAACAATAAATGGCTTCACCCAACCACTAACCATGAGTGGAGAAAACGTTTTGGTGTTATCATTCATATTCTCTGGAAAAAAAAGCCAAGTAATCAAAAATTCTGCCGGGGTATGTAAACTTTTGAGCACAACTGTACATGTTTGGATCAACCTAGTCATACTCACCTGGAGAAGCATGTTATTGAATCACTTTTACTGCACAATTAATGCCGTAAAATCAAAATCCAAAGAACAACGGCAGAATTTTTCACCATTTCACCATACTTGGAATTTTTTTTACTTACTCTATGTAGTAAAATAAGTGGTGCCATTCAAAACTGCCAAAATCAAGCCATATGTTGACAGAAAAATAAAAAAGTTACAGTTATTTAACAAAGGGGAGGCATGGACTGATCAGTTACTCTCAAAATTCACAATTCACTTGTATATTCTGTATTCAGTCAAGACAGATTACTAAATTAATGAGATAGTTGTGTTCGAAAAATCTAGAGAGAAGGGTGAGGACGAGGGACAAGCAGGAGGCAGAGCTCCCTCCTCCCACCTTCTGACTACATAGAATCCAGAACAAATCCAGAAAATCACCTTGTCTGATTTGGCTAGATTAATTTTGCAAATTATGGTGGAAAATAAGTATTTGGTCATTAACAAAAGTTCATCTCAATATTTTGTTATACATCATTTGTTGGCAATGACAGAGGTCAAGCGTTTTCTGTAAGTTTTCACAAGGTCGGCACATGCTGTTGTTGGCATGTTGGCCCATTCCTCCATGCAGATCTCCTCTAGAGCAGTGATGTTTTGGGCTTGTCGCTGTGCAACACGGACTTTCAACTCACTCCATTGGGCCCATTCATTCTTTCATGTACACGGATAAGTCATCCTGGTCCCTTTGCAGAGAAACAGACCCAAAGCGTGATGCTTCACAGTAGGTATGGTGTTCTTTAGATGCAACTCAACATTCTGCCTCCTCCAAACACGACGAGTTTTGTTTCTACCAAACACGTCTACTTTGGTTTCATCAGACCATATGACATTCTCCCAATACTATTCTGGATAATCCAAATGCTCTCCAGAAAACGTCAGACGGGCCCAGACATGTACTGGCTTAAGCAGGGGGACACATCTGGCACTGCAGGATCTGAGTCCCTGGCGGCATACAGTAGTGTGTTACTGATGATAGCCTTTGTTACGGTGGTCCCAGCTCTCTGCAGGTCATTCACTAGGTCCCCCCTGTTGCTCTGGGATTTTTGCTCACCGTTCTTGTGATCATTTTGACCCCATGGGGTGAGATTTTACGTAGAGCCCCAGATCGAATGAGATTATCAGTGGTCTGGTATGTCTTCCATTTTCATATTATTGCTCCCACAGTTGATTTCATCATATTCAGTCTTCCCAGCCTGGTGCAGTGCTCCAATTTTGTTTCTGGTGTCCTTTGACAGCTCTTTGGTCTTCACCATAGTGGAGTTTGGAGTGTGACTGTGAGGTTGTGGACAGGTGTCTTATACTGATAACAAGTCTGTGAGAGCCACAAATCTTGCATGTTTTAGGTGACCAAATACTTATTTTCCACCATACTTTGCAAAATAAATCTTGCCAAATCAGACAAGGTGATTTTCTGGATTTGTTTTCTCATTTTGACTCTCATAGTTGTGGTCTACCTATGAGGTCATTTACAGACCTCTCATCTTTTTAAGTGGGAGAACTTGCACAATTGGTGGCTGACGAAATACTTTTTTCCCCACTGTACATTACAAAATTGCTTATTTTCACATGTACTGTACTACTGATTTATGAAATAAAAATGAAAATGACAGTTACTCTTTAGTTATCAAACTCCAAAGACATACTGAATTAGGAATTTAGATTGTGAGCCCCATTGGGGACAGTGATGATAATCTCTGTAATGCGCTAAGTACAAGATAGCACTATATAAGCAAAGCATAATAAATAATATAAAATATCTATGCAGCTACAGTCTCCACTGGAGAAGGCTGCTCCATATGTAACTTCTGCAGAAAAATTATTTGAAAAATAAGCAGAGGGACAATTGTAATAGTACATGAATAAATCTTCTGGGTAAGAAAATACTTGCCCCCACAATGCCACACATTCAGTTCTGTTGCACATCCCCAAATTTGAATTTTAATTTGTCTTGTCTTGTAGGAAAACAACCCAAGCTTATATCGCTGTAATGAAATGGTATAAGTATGTTCCTTGGCTTTATCATACTTTATTCTGCATGTGATTACAGAAAGAAAAGTAACCAGGTAACAGGCAGGCTTCAAAAGAAAATTACTTTTGTGGAATAAATGTGTTATTTCCAAAACAAATAGCGTTCTTGAAATCCCAATCTCTGTGTATGTATTTATGTGTGAGCTGGGGAAAATGAGAGTCATAGGCTTTACATTAAAAATGACCATTTACCACCAGTTAGAACCGAAAATCTCATCATATATCTACAATATACGTATGAGCACAGCGTACAGGTGGGGAGGTAAATCATCCAGGTCTTGTTCCAGAACATCCAGGATATTACTACTCTAAAGTTTAGCCGGTGAATGACCCATTTATGCAGAATAAACTGGCTGCCCCCACACAAAATCCGAAGATGTTCTCCATTTGGGAAATGCATATTAAAATAGCCAGGCGATCAGCAGCCGGATTTATTGCTCTCATGCTGCTTATTAGAAATTTAATGTGAAACCCATATTAGAAAGGAAAACATTTCTAGCAACAGATATGCTATTCTACAGAATAAGGGAAAAGAACTTTGTTGCCTAACTGTAATTACAAAGGCTCGGGACAACATTATTCTGCCTTTCAAAAATGGAATAATGGGGCATGCATTTTTTTTTTCAAAAATGTGTTTTTTTATTACTGAATTTATACAGAAGTGTACAAAAGACAGAATTTGACTTCTATCCAAGGCAAGTATATAGTCTGTTTTCAAATCAGAGGGTACTGCTCTTAAAGGGATTCTCCAAGAATACGATAAAATGGAGCCCCTGATATAATTCATACAGCTTCTCACCCTAGTCATGTGTCAGGAGAAACTGCAGACTGAAGACAAACAGCTCCCAAGAGTTGTATCACACAGACCCCATTGGCGGCCGGGAGCATGGCTCTGATGTGTGAACGAATATGTTTTAACCCTGTTGTGTGGGGAGATCTACAATTTCATCCTTCTCCATCAGTCTGACAGCTTTATAGCAGTGCACACAGATTGGCTATGCCCAAGTGAAAAACAAATGATAATCTTTTATTTTTATATAGCGCTAAAGCTACTTTCACACTAGCGTCGGATTCGGCCCAAGCAATGTGACGCTAGCGTTTGATGCGCCGCACAACGGGTGCAGTGGATGCATTTCTCCGGCGCATCCGCCGCCCCATTGTGAGATGCGGGGAGGTGGGGGCGGAGTTCCGGCCGCGCATACACGGTCGGAAAAAGCGGTCCGTCGGCAGCAAAAAACGTTACATTTAAAGTTTTTTTTTGCTCCCGGCGGTCCGCCACAACACACAACGGTTGCGACGTGTGTCAATACGTTGCAATGCGTCGGTAATGTTACTCTATGGGGCAAAAACGCATCCTGCAAACAACTTTGCAGGATGCGTTTTTTCCCCTAAATGACGCATTGCGACGTATGGCAAAAAACGCCAGTGTGAAAGTAGCCTAACATATTCCGCAGCGCTTTACAGTTTGCACTGTTTTCACTGTCCCCGTTTGGGCTCACAATCTAAATTCCCTTTCAGTATGTCTTTGGAATGTGGGAGGAAACCGGAGAACCTGGAGGAAACCCACGCAAACACGGGGAGAACATACTTTGCAGATGTTGTCCTTGGTGGGGTTTCAACCCGGGACTCCAGCGCTGCAAGGCTGCTGTGTTAACCACTGAGCCACCATGCTGCCCCATGAAAATAAACATTGAGGACGATGAAACTGGAGATAACCCAATTTTGTGCTCAGTGAGGAAGATATATATATTTCTTCACATATGACAGCCTTGCTCCTGGCGAGATACAGCTGTTGTCAATTGAGATGCAGGTCTGGAGAGCTGTATGTTTTCAGTCTGCAACCTGCCCTGACACGTGACTAGGACAGGCTGCAGGTTGAATAATATCAGGGACTCCATTTTATCCCATTGTCGGAAAACCCCTTTACGTTGCCCATACACCTTAGACAGCTGTCGATTGAATGGCAATCTCTGACCCTCCATACACATGCATGCTCAGTTCAGCAAACCATGCATATGTTGTCAGTGTGGTGATGGGAGTAAGCTTCAGCCAGTAGTACTTGATCATCACAACTGCTAAGATCCTGGGGAAATGCTAAGATTTCAAATATGGTACTTTAACCCCTTTCTGACATTAGACGTACTATCCCGTCGAGGTGGGGTGGGCCCCTATGACCACCGACGGGATAGTACGTCATACGCGATCGGCCGCGCTCACGAGCGGAGCACGGCCGATCGCGGCCGGGTGTCAGCTGCCTATCGCAGCTGACATCCGGCACTATGTGCCAGGAGCAGTCACGGACCGCTCCCGGCACATTAACCCCCGGCACACCGCGATCAAACATGATCGCGATGTGCCGGCGGTACAGGGAAGCATCGCGCAGGGAGGGGGCTCCCTGTGGGCTTCCCTGAGCCCCCCGCAGCAACGCGATTTGATCGCATTGCTGCGAGGGTCTCCCTACCTCCCTCCCTGTAGCAGGCCCGGATCCAAGATGGCCCCAGCATCCGGGTCCTGCAGGGAGGGAGGTGGCTTACCAAGTGCCTGCTCAGAGCAGGCGCTTGGTAAGACTGCAGTGCTCTGAGACAGATCGGTGATCTGACAGAAAAATGATATAAATGAGGTGTCGATGTAATCGTACTGACCCGAAGAATAAAACTGCTTTATCAATTTTACCAAACGCGGAACGGTATAAACGCCTCCCCCAAAAGAAATTCATGAATAGCTGGTTTTTGGTCATTCTGCCTCACAAAAATTGGAATAAAAAGTGATCAAAAAATGTCACGTGCCCAAAAATGTTACCAATAAAAATGTCAACTCGTCCCGCAAAAAACAAGACCTCACATGACTCTGTGGACCAAAATATGGAAAAATTATAGCTCTCAAAATGTGGTAACGCAAAAAATATTTTTTGCAATAAAAAGTGTCTTTTAGTGTGTGACGGCTGCGAATCATAAAAATCCGCTAAAAACCCCGCTATAAAAGTAAATCAAACCCCCCTTCATCACCCCCTTAGTTAGGGAAAAATTTAAAAAATGTATTTATTTCCATTTTCCCATTAGGGTTAGGGCTAGGGTTAGGGCTAGGGTTAGGGTTGGGGCTAGGGTTAAGGCTACAGTTAGGGTTGGGGCTAAAGTTAGGGTGAGGGTTGGAGCTAAATTTACGGTTAGGGTTTAGATTACATTTACAGTTGGGAATAGGGTTGGGATTAGGGTTAGGGGTGTGTCAGGGTTAGAGGTGTGGTTAGGCTTACTGTTGGGATTAGGGTTAGGGGTGTGTTTGGATTAGGGTTTCAGTTATAATTGGGGGGTTTCCACTGTTTAGGCACATCAGGGGCTCTCCAAACGCGACATGGCGGCCGATCTCAATTCCAGCCAATTCTGCGTTGAAAAAGTAAAACAGTGCTCCTTCCCTTCCGAGCTCTCCCGTGTGCCCAAACAGGGGTTTACCCCAACATATGGGGTATCAGCTTACTCAGGACAAATAGGACAACAACTTTTGGGGTCCAATTTCTCTTGTTACCCTTGGGAAAATACAAAACTGGGGGCTAAATAATATTTTTTGTGGGAAAAAAAAGATTTCTTATTTTCACGGCTCTGCGTTATAAACTGTAGTGAAACACTTGGGGGTTCAAAGTTCTCACAACATATCTATATCAGTTCCTTGGGGGGTCTAGTTTCCAATATGGGGTCACTTGTGGGGAGTTTCTACTGTTTAGGTACATTAGGGGCTCTGCAAACGCAATGTGACGCCTGCAGACCATTCCATCTAAGTCTGCATTCCAAATGGCACTCCTTCCCTTCCGAGCCCTCCCATGCGCCCAAACGGTGGTTCCCCCCACACATGGGGTATCAGCGTACTCAGGACAAATTGGACAACAACTTTTGGTGTCGAATTTCTCCTCTTACCCTCGGGAAAATAGAAAACTGGGGGCTAAAAAATAATTTTGGGGGGAAAGTTTTTTTTTTTTATTTTCACGGCTCTGCGTTACAAACTGTAGTGAAACACTTGGGGGTTCAAAGCTCTCACAACACATCTAGATGAGTTCCTTAGGGGGTCTAGTTTCCAAAATGTTGTCACTTGTGGGGGGTTTCTACTGTTTAGGTAAATTAGGGGCTCTGCAAACGCAATGTGACACCTGCAGACCATTCCATCTAAGTCTGCATTCCAAATGGAGCTCCTTCCCTTCCGAGCCCTCCCATGTGCCCAAACAGTGGTTCCCCCCCACATATGGGGTATCAGCGCACTCAGAACAAATTGGACAACAAATTTTGGGGTCCAATCTCTCCTGTTACACTCGGGAAAATACAAAACTGGGGGCTAAAAAATAATTTTTGTGGGAAAAAATGTTTGTTTTATTTTTACGGCTCTGCATTATAAACTTCTGTGAAGCCCTTGGTGGGTCAAAGCGCTCACCACACATCTAGATAAGTTCCTTACGGGGTCTAGTTTCCAAAATGGTGTCACTTGTGGGGGGTTTCTACTGTTTAGGTACACTAGGGGCTCTGCAAACACAATGTGACACCTGCAGACCATTCCATCTAGGTCTGCATTCCAAATGGCGCTCCTTCCCTTCCGAGCCCTCCCATGCGCCCAAACAGTGGTTCCCCCCACATACGGTGTATCATTGCACTAAGGACAAATTGGACAACAAATTTTGGGGTCCAATTTCTCCTGTTACCCTCAGGAAAATACAAAACTGGGGGCTAAAAAAATAATTTTTAGTGCCCCAAATACACCTCCAGGCTAAGTTGCATGTGACTTCAAGATTGTTTTTCAGCATTAGCTTGTCGGATTGCTACAAGTCTGGTATCTCTTATTGTGGTTGTATGACCAATGTAGCCATACCACTAGTTTGATTGGCAAAATCATCTTGACAGGTTCCCATAACATTTTCACAATCGTTGCTTACAGTCAGTGAGTGAAGATATTCTAATTAACACCAATAGACTGAAAGCCAAACAGAGCTAATGCTTCTCACAACCTGAACGCTTGTTCCGATCTTCTCTAGACTAGACAATATTGTGTAAAATAGCTACACCAGTGGCACAAACAACTTTAGTGTCTTGATATTTTTCTGCAGTGTACAAGATTAGATACCATGGATATATCTGGAGTCCAAGCTGTGTGGCTGACATAGGATTGTCTAGACAGGATACAACTCTATTGAACTCTCAGCTGGTGGTTGGACATATATACGCTTTTCCAGCTTCTGGAAGTAAACAAGAAGGTTTTAATTCAATGTTGGACATCAAAAATCTTGAGACCTGTGAGCAAATTAAACACATTCACTGTTACATTTTTTCCCCAGAATATCAGTGGCACAACACGATTCAAATGGAATCTGTCAGCAGGTGTTTGCAATGTAATTGGAGAACAGCATGATGTAGGCACAAAGACATTGATTCCACCAGTGTGTCACTTACTGTTCTGCCTGGTGTAGTTTTCATAAAATCACTTTTTTCTTTGCTACAAATCTACCAGTTCTCTGAACACTTAGCACTGTATAACCCCATCCACCCCACTGATTGGTAGCTTTTTGTGTACACTGTGCATAGGCAGGAACTGATAATTAGAGATGGGGGCGGGGTTACACAGAGCAGGAGGATTACATGGCATGAGACTACTAGTCTTTTATTGATAAACTCTTCCCGATAAAACAATGATTTTATTGAAGCTACACTACGCAAACCAATTATTGACATATCACTGGAATCCAGGTCTCTGTTTTTGCAGCATGATGCTTTCAGATTAGGTGGCAAAAAACTGCTGACAGATTCCTTTTAATAATATTAAGTGTAATTATTAGTATTAATAATAATATTCATATTATTGTTGTTGTTTTATGTGCTATTATTTTTACCATTTAACATGTCAGATAGCTCTTAATACTATGAACTTACTCTAGCTGTCATCCAAATGACAAAGAGACTATAGCAAAGGATATAGGAGATAAAAGCCTGGAGCTGTTTGGGAGCGATACAATCTTCGCTCAGTCTTTCTGAAGGTCACATCTCCGATCTATTAAGGATTTGTAACAATGACTGCTGCTGTCCCATACACTTTGCTCCTTCTTATCAACTTTTCAAGCAAGTTTTTCATTCCCATTCTCCTCAGGTCTCTCTGATCCCTTTGTGTTATACATTATGTTGCTGCCCTGTGTGAGATTTCAGTCTCTCGTGAACATTATTCTTCCAAGGTATTAGAGATTTGTTTCAGGTGTCTTAAACTACAAAGCAAAGAGATTCCATTTTCTGCAGTGACTCTATCCATCATCCTGGTATTATGAGACTTTAAGTCAGCTGTTCCATTCTGTGTCATTCTTGATGCGTTTAGTAGCAAAGATAATGGTGACGTTGCCTGGCATGGTTTCAAAGACTCCATCTGTCGCTGCTGCTAAGGCTCCTTTCCATTCTGCAGTCCTCTGCTTCATGTATTGTAGTGTTTGTTTTGGCTTTTAATCAGGCACGTTAAGGGTTTGTCTGTTCTTATGCATGCTTTCCTAACATTATACCTGTATGGCCGAAGAGAAACTATAGGGTGTTAGCTAATGTCGGTACTTATTATTCCACTTAGGGCATTCCAAGACATTAGTTCTTTGTGTCCGAGAGCTACCCGTAGTTTTCATGGATGGACTTGTACCTGTGATAGTCTATGGCACTATTCACATGTCTGTGATTTTTCACGGGAAATCACAAAGACGTGATCAATCTTGATCCATGCGTCAGATCAAAATCGACAATGCAAGTCTATTGGTCCATGAAACAATTGGACCACACTTGTCATCTGAATGTAGCCCGATTTTTATGGACTGACAATTGAAAGTATAGAAACATTTTTTTCTCTAAGCACTCTAAGAAAAACTTGTGACATTCGGACCACATTCTGATGAAACTGATCAAAGTCTGATCAATATAATTGGTCCGTTTTTCTCGCATGTGAGAAACACACGTCTGAACCAGGCTTTCTGTTAAGCTTCACTGTATACGGTAGGCAAAATAGTAGTTGTTTTTTACTGTTCAACCCAATAAGGCCAGCAGGCAGGGCAGGACTGGCCATCTGGCAATTCTGACAAGTGCCAGAAGGGCCTGTCTGGTTATGGGCTGCCTTGTCTGCTACGTTGTTAATAGAGTCGGTGTTTTCATGATAAACATACTGTTAAGAGTTGTGATGGAGCACAAAGTTGCTGACTCCATCACTTACCCTAGCATGCCACGGGTATCATTAGAAATACTGGTCTTGTAGAAAATTATTATTATTATACATTTTTTATAGCGCCATTTATTCCATGGCGCTTTACATGTGAAAAGGGGGCAAATATAGACAAATACAATAAACATGAGCAAAAAACAAGGCACTTACAGGTACATAAGAAGGGGGGACCCTGCCCGCGAGTGCTCACAGTCTGCAGGGGATGGGTGAGGATACACTAGGAAAGGGTAGATCAGGTTGTGCGGTGGTTCAGTAGGTTGAGGATCACTGCAGGCTGTAGGCTTGTCAGAAGAGGTGAGTCTTCAGGTTCTTTTTGAAGGTTTCTATGGTAGGCGAAAGTCTGATGTATTGGGGTAGAGAGTTCCAGAGTATGGAGCAAGCACGGGAGAAGTCTTGGATGCGGTTGTGGGAAGAAGAGTTAAGAGGGGAAAAGAGAAAGAGATTTTGTGAGGATCGAAGGTTGTGTATAAGTAAGTACCGGGAGACCATGTCACAGATGTGTGGAGGAGACAGGTTATGGATGGCTTTGTATATCATAGTAAGGGTTTTTAAATGGAATCTCTGGACGATAGGAAGCCAGTGAAGGGCTTGGCATAGGGGAGAGGCTGGGAATAGTGGGGAGACAGGTAGATTAGTCAGAGTGTAGGATGGATTGAAGTGGTGCCAGAGTGCTAGAGGGGAGGCCAGAGAGTAGGAGGTTGCAGTAGTCAAGGCGTGAGATGATAAGGGCGTGCACTAGTGTTTTTGTGGTTTTGTGGTCAAGAGATGCGCGGATCCGGGAAATATTTTTGAGTTTGAAACAGCAGGAGGAGGCAAGGGCTTGGATATGTGGCTTGAAAGAGAGGGCAGAGTCGAGGATCACCCCGAGGCACCAAGCATGCGGGACTGGGGAAAGTGAGCAGTCATTGACATTGATGGATAGGTCTGGTGGAAGGGTAGAGTGAGATGGGGAAAAGATGATGAATTCTGTTTTGTCCATGTTCAGTTTTAGAAAGCGAGCAGAAAAGAAGGCCGAGATAGCAGACAGACAGTGTGTGATTTTGGTGAGTAAGGAGGTGAGGTCAGGTCCGGAGAGGTAGATCTGCGTGTCATCGACATAGAGATGATACTGCAAACCATGGGATTCTATGAGCTGTCCCAGGCTGAAGGTGTAGAAGGAGAAGAGTAGGGGTCCTAGAACTGAGCCTTGAGGGACACTGACAGACAAGGGGCGAGGTGAGGAGGTGGTGTGGGAGAGAGAGACACAGAAAATCTTCCTTTCCTCCATCCAGGGTAATATTAGTAATATATCCCATCTAGTTCATGGGGACAGGGACAACATAGGCCTGTGTGATGTCAATTTCCAGGATTGAATTTCAGCCCCAGTCCGTACCTGCCAGCAGGATCTGTCAGGATCTGGATAAATCATTGGTCTGCCAGAAATAGTTCAAGCAGATATGAACAGAGCCCTAAGGACCTCATACACATTAAAGTCGATGAAACTCGCCAATAAAAGGGGGGCTCACCCGACAGTCTGACGTGTATGGGAGTTTCCTTGATGTTCGGGGAGATAAGGAAATTACATGTCCAATTTAAGACAGCTAATCCTTTTGGTCTTGGCAAGATAAGCCAAAACCAGAGGAGTCTGGCTGAGGCCCTCTCGTAGAGACCACATTGACTCCCACACTACCTCCTCATCCCACCCTCTCTCTCTGTTGGAGTCCCCCAAGGCACTGTTCTAGGACCCCTACTCTTCTCAATCTATATACTTGGCCTGGGACAACTCATAAAGTTTCATGGATTCCAGTACCACCAGTACCACCTTTATGCTGATGACACTCAGATCTACCTTTCTGGCCCAGACATCACCTCCCTGCTGTCCAGAATACCGGAGTGTCTATCAGCCATATCCTCCTTCTTCTCCGTTCGCTTCCTCAAACTCAATCTGGACAAATCTGAGCTCATCATCTTTCCTCCATCTCATAGATCTTCCTTACCTGACCTATCTATCACTATTAACGACATCATGCTTTCCCCCGTACCGGAAGTCCGCTGCCTCGGAGTAACCCTGGACTCTGCCCTGTCCTTCAATCTGCACATCCAAGCTCTTTCCTCCTCCTGTGACCTCCAGCTCAAAAATATCTCCAGAATTCGTCCTTTCCTCAACCGTCAATCTACTAAAATGCTTTGTGCATGCCTCATCATCTCCCGCCTTGACTACTGCAACATCATTTTCTGCGGCCTCCCTGCTAACACCCTTGCACCTCTCCAGTCCAATCTTAACTCTGCTGCCCGACTTATTCATCTCTCTCCTCGCTACTCCCCCGCTTCCCCCCTCCACAAATCTCTTCACTGGCTCCCATTCCCTCAGCGTATCCAGTTCAAATTACTAATACTGACCTACAAACCCATCCACAACCTGTCTCCTCCATATATCTCTGAACTAATCTCCTGATATCTTCCCTCACGTAATCTCCAGTCCTCCCAAGACCTCCTTCTCTCCTCCACACTTATTCGCTAATCACCCAACCGCCTCCAAAACTTCTCCCGAATATCCCCCATCCTCTGGAATTCTTTGCCCCAACACATCCGACTATCAACCACATTCGGATCCTTCAGACAGAACCTGAAAACCCACCTCTTCAGGAAATCCTACAGCCTGAACTGACCCTGCTGCCTTCTCACCACTATTGAAGCTACCGCCTCACCAACACCAGAGCTCCTGCAACTCTCAATCTATTGTCTCCATCCCCACCATTCTGTAGAATGTAAGCCCGCAAGGGCAGGGTCGTCACCCCTCTGTATCACTCTGTAATTGTTAGTTTGCTTACTGCAAGTGATATCTGTAATTTGTATGTAACCCCTTCTCATGTACAGCACCATGGAATCAATGGTGCTCTATAAATAAATAATAAAATTGACACTCAGCAGAGTACTCTTGTGAATGTAGGAGTCAACAAAGTAGCAGCCTTTTGAACTATCGGACTAACCATCGTTCGCCTGACAGCTATCTATTCTGTATGGTTCCTTATACAAATATTTTGACTACAATTTAAGGGTTAAATAGAGCAGATATTTCATTATTCAGGTAATACATTTAATCAGGATAAATAAGACCTTGCTAATTGGGTTTATCAATCCTGTTCACTCCAAAACCAAATCCAAACAAGACATTACTGGTGTCAATTTAAAATGTCATTGATTTTACAAGGCGTGCACTGATGTGTGATTCAGCATACTAATATGTGACTGCTGCAATGTCGCTCATTATTAGGGAAGGAGACAAGATATAGTACAGAAAAAATAACTAATACCGATAATCCACAGCATGAAGTTACATAGGATCAGTGTTTGTGAGACAGAGCTGCTAAGTTCACACAAGCGTATAAAAAAAATCGCTCAGAAAAAACAATTTTTCACCTGTATTGTCCTCTGTATGTAATCCCATATGTAAACCATTTTTTATACATCAGTAGTTAATAAAATGTACAAGACCAGATACAGTTTCCTATGGTAAGTTTTGCAATGTATTTATAAAAAAAAGTCGGATACTATATGGATGTTCTGTATGATATCTGAATATTTTTTTTTATGCACTCATACAATTGAATATGCAAATATCTCATTAAATACAGAAGAGACCGGTGCATGCTGCAATTATTTCATGCGGACATACCGGGGCCGATTAATTAGGATTAGCATAGAGTACACTCGCTCTATGCCAGTCTTGATGTAATACAGTAGGCGCCAAATTCATTAAGAGGCGCATGCCACTTAATTAATTTCCCCATCCCTGCTGGGTTGGCGTATGCCTCTGTGCATCCTGCCATTTCTGACATAAAATTCTGGCAGTTTTTATGAATTTGACAAGGAGTTTGCTCCCGACTCGCCCAGGCTCCATGAGGCAGAGTTGGTTGAGTTGATTCAAACCGGACCGAACTTGCCAAAATTTGCAAACATTTTGCGCAACTCCACATAGTGCAAAGAAATGGCGACTTTTCAAATCTTTTACGCCACTATTGTATCATAAAAACTTTCATGAATTGGCACCTGCACAGCCAAATGAAATTACATTGGTCCTCAAGTGATGTCCGTGGGAGGTAACTTTTTCCATGGATAGGATACGGACTGGAAAAATTGTCATGTGAACGTATCCAGAGAAGGATAGATAGAATATAGAGAAGTAAATGAAATAAATAATAAAAGTAATAGTAATACTTGTAATAGTTGGTGAATTGTCAGAAAGTAATGTCATATTTCATAGTAATCAATAATTAATGTCATATATGCCACTGAAGCCATTGACCTCTGTATTAAAGGCAGTCATAATAAGTTCTCTCTTGAAATCTATGATGTATGAAAAATAGAGAGATAGATACAGCATATTTTTTCATGCAATTTTTTCCATGCTCCATTGCATAGTAGAAAATGTAAAACATAGAGTTGACAAGAGCAGCAAAGTATCTTGGAAAGGTCCCATTTTAATAGTGATAAGTGATGAGCGAATATACTCGTTACTCGAGATTTCCCGAGAATGCTCGGGGGTCCTCCGAATATTTTTTAGTGCTCGGAGATTTCGTTTTCATCGCCGCAGCTGAATAATTTACATCTGTTAGCCAGCATAAGTACATGTGGGGATTCCCTAGCAACCAGCCATCCCCCACATGTACTTATGCTGGCTAACAGATGTAAATCATTCAGCTGTGGTGATGAAAACTAAATCTCCGAGCACTAAAAAATACTCGGAGGTTACCCGAGCATGCTCGGGAAATCTCGAGTAATGAGTATATTCGCTCATCATCACTAATAGTGATTCATTTATTTGTAAATCATGATGACAAAGCGCTTGGCCCTATTCAGCAAATACTCACCATATTTATTTGTATAATCTATATTCTGGCTGCTGCATTCACTCACATTCACCGCCCTCGCATTAACTCTCTACACTCCATCCATATCGGCCCCTCTGTCCTTGCCTCTCCTATGTATAGCACTCATGCTCTATTCACATTGCTTAACAGCACAGATCCATTCAGTCCCACCATCCAACACAAGAGACGCTCTCACAAATCACTTAACCTTCTGCTCACTCTTTCGATCCTCCTTCTCCTAGTCGCTGGAGACATATCTCCAAACCCCGGCCCCCCATGTTATAGCCAGTCAAACCTCCCAATTGCTACACCCAGAAACCCCTCTAACCTTATTAATATTCCCTGCATGCCTTCTGTCTCTTTCAATTGTGCCCTTTGGAATTCTCGCTCTGTGTGTAATAAACTCTCCTTCATTCATGACTTCTTCCTTTCTAATTCTCTTAATCTCCTGGCTCTTACTGAAACCTGGATCCAGCAGTCAGACACCACTGCTGCTGCTGCTCTTTCATATGGTGGACTACACTTTTCTCATACCCCAAGATCAGACAACAGAGCAGGTGGAGGCGTTGGCCTGCTCCTTTCACCCAAATGTACTTTCCAAGTTATCCCCCAAGTACCCTCACTTGTCTTCCCTTCCTTTGAGGTCCATGTGGTCAGACTCTACGTCCCCTTCTCCATGCGAGTGGCGGTGGTGTATCGTCCTCCCGGCCCCTCTCATCAGTTCCTGGATCACTTTGCCACCTGGCTTCCACACTTTCTCTCCTGTGACACCCCCACCCTTATCATGGGTGATTTCAACATCCCCATTGCCTCTCCCCTCTCCCCATCTGCTTCTCACCTTTTAGCTCTATCCTCCTCTTTTGGCCTCTCGCAGCATACTAACTCTCCAACACATGAAGATGGAAACTCCCTTGACTTGGTCTTCTCCCGACTTTGCTCAGTGGATGATTTCACAAACTCCCCTCTCCCGCTCTCTGACCACAACCTTCTTTCATTCTCTATCAAGAACTGCCATCCCGCTCAAGTCACCCCCACTTTCCACACTTATAGAAACATACAGGCCATTAACACCCAGAAACTTATGAAGAACTTGCAGTCCTCATTGGCCCCTATCTCCTCCATCTCATGTCCTGATTCTGCATTGAAGCATTACAATGAAACCCTGCAAAGTGCTCTGGATGAAGCTGCTCCTCCTATACATAAAACAACTCGGCACAGACGGCAACAACCGTGGCACACGCTGCAAACACGTTTCCTGCAGCGGTGCTCCAGGTGCGCAGAACGTCTGTGGAGAAAATCTAATCTACCCGAAGATTTCATCCATTATAAGTTCATGCTAAAACATACAATTCTGCCCTTCACCTCTCCAAACAAACCTACTTCAACACCCTCATCACCTCCCTGACCAATAACCCTAAACGTCTCTTTGACACGTTCCAGTCCCTACTCAACCCAAGAGAGCAGGCCCCAACCACGGATCTCCGTGCTGACGATCTGGCCAATTACTTCAAAGAAAAAATTGACCACATTCGACAGGAAATCATCTCCCAATCTCTTCATACCATGCACTGTCCTCCCTCCCCCACTGCATCTAGTTCACTCTCTGACTTTGAAGCAGTTACAGAAGAAGAAGTAAGCAGGCTCCTTGCATCTTCTCGCCCGACCACTTGCACCAGTGACCCCATTCCGTCACATCTCCTCCAGTCCCTTTCCCCGGCTGTCACCTCTCACCTAACAAAAATATTCAACCTTTCCCTCACTTCCGGTATTTTTCCCTCCTCATTTAAGCATGCCATCATACATCCATTACTTAAAAAACCATCCCTCGATCAAAACTGTGCCGCTAATTATAGACCTGTCTCTAATCTTCCCTTCATCTCTAAACTCCTCGAACGCCTGGTCCACTCCCGTCTTACCCGCTATCTCTCAGATAACTCTCTTCTCGACCCTCTTCAATCTGGCTTCCGCTCTTTACACTCTACTGAAACTGCCCTCACTAAAGTCTCTAATGACCTACTAACAGCTAAATCTAATGGTCACTACTCCATGCTAATTCTCTTGGATCTCTCTGCAGCATTCGACACTGTGGATCATCAGCTCCTCCTCACTATGCTCCGCTCCATCGGCCTCAAGGACACCGTTCTCTCCTGGTTCTCCTCCTATCTCTCTGACCGATCCTTCACTGTATCTTTTGCTGGTTCCTCCTCCTCTCACCTTCCCCTTACTGTTGGGGTTCCTCAAGGATCAGTCCTAGGCCCCCTACTCTTCTCGTTGTATACTGCCCCTATTGGACAAACAATCAGTAGATTTGGTTTCCAGTACCATCTCTATGCTGACGACACCCAATTATACACTTCTGCTCCTGATATCACACCAACCTTTTTAGAAAACACCAGTGATTGTCTTACCGCTGTCTCTAACATTATGTCCTCCCTCTATCTGAAACTAAACCTGTCAAAAACTGAACTCCTCGTGTTCGCTCCCTCTACTAACCTACCTTTGCCTGACATTGCCATCTCCGTGTGCGGTTCCACCATTACTCCAAAGCAACATGCCCGCTGCCTTGGGGTCATCCTTGATTCTGACCTTTCATTCACCCCCTACATCCGATCACTGGCTCGCTCTTCTTACCTGCATCTCAAAAACATTTCTAGAATTCGCCCTTTTCTTACTTTCGACTCTGCAAAAACTCTGACTGTTTCACTTATTCATTCTCGTCTGGACTATTGTAACTCTCTACTAATCGGCCTCCCTCTTGCAAAACTCTCCCCGCTCCAATCTGTCCTGAATGCTGCAGCCAGGATCATATTCCTCACCAACCGTTACACCGATGCCTCTACCCTGTGCCAGTCATTACACTGGCTACCCATCCACTCCAGAATCCAGTACAAAACTACTACCCTCATCCACAAAGCACTCCATGGCTCAGCACCACCCTACATCTCCTCCCTGGTATCAGTCTACCACCCTACCCGTGCCCTCCGCTCCGCTAATGACCTCAGGTTAGCATCCTCAATAATCAGAACCTCCCACTCCCGTCTCCAAGACTTTACACGTGCTGCGCCGATTCTTTGGAATGCACTACCTAGGCTAATACGATTAATCCCCAATCCCCACAGTTTTAAGCGTACCCTAAAAACTCATTTGTTCAGACTGGCCTACCGCCTCAATGCATTAACCTAACGATCCCTGTGTGGCCTATTTATAATAAAAAAAAAAAAAAAAGGTTCCTCGCATCATGTTCTCATACACTTTATGCAGTATTAGCCCTCTGTGTCTGTACTGCTACATACTGGTTCATGCAGCTTTACATGAACACCTGAGCCTTACACTATAGCTGGTCCGAATAACTAAAGCAATTGTTACCATCCACCTCTCGTGTCTCCCCTTTTCCCCATAGTTTGCAAGCTTGCGAGCAGGGCCCTCACTCCTCCTGGTATCTGTTTTGAACTGTATTTCTGTTATGCTGTAATGTCTATTGTCTGTACAAGTCCCCTCTATAATTTGTAAAGCGCTGCGGAATATGTTGGCGCTATATAAATAAAAATTATTATTATTATTATTCAGCAGATTGCCAAACCTTGTTTGCAACACTACAGGTGAATACATTTCAGGCTCTGTTCACATGAAGTTGATGTCAAGTTCATATGACAGATTTTTTTTAGCAGATTCTCTCCAGGATCCTTCCCAAACACTGCTTTGCAAATGCCTGGAAAACTCTTCCTATTCATTTCTAAAAGACATTTAGTGTATATGCACACTGCGTCCTTTTACGGTGCTCAAAACATCAATTTTTCAAGTAGCAGACACTTCAAAAATTGCCCCTTTTTTCTGGTGTTTTTTTTCCCCTGAAGAGTCTTTTGTTGGCATTTTTTCGGTCGTTTCTTGAGTTTCATTTTCCAGAAAAAGAGGTAATGTGAACATATATGGGGCAGAGGGACGCAGGTCCGATCCAGCCACTCCATATACCCAGTAAGTTATATAGTATACCGCATTCTTTTCATGATATTTGTAGCGATTGCAATTACTGTAAAGGGGCACAGAGGGGACATTATTATTTTATGGAGACACAGAGGTGGGGCTCTATTACCATGTCGAGGCACAATTGAAGCACTATTGAAGGCTAAGAGGTGGCACTATTACTATATGGAGAAAGAGAGGGGTCACTATTACTATCTGGGAATACACAGAGGGGCGCTATTACTGTGCTGAGCAGCGGGGGATTGTTATTGTCTAAGGCTCTACTGATAGTTATACAGTATGGTATATAAATTATATAGCGGTAGTAAAAGTGTGCAAGGCACTGGCAAAGCTCCGAGCAAATGATGTGTGAATGTTACATTCTGCAGGGAAAAGGGTTATGGATGGAAAATGTCATGATTGTCTGGGCTGAACAGAGAACAAAATACAAAATGAACAACTGATAAGAGAAACATCATCTATGAGACACTGGATTTATCAGTACTGTATATACATTTAAGGTCTGCAAAGCACAGGTGTATAATTGGTATCTACCATTATATGGTCACTGTATGGTGGTGGTAACATTGGTCTTAGAACAATGTTTTTTTAACAATTAGTTTGATGATATTATCACTATTGTATTTACAGGTAATATGTGATTATGATCTGCTGGTATTATTTGCCTCTGATATTGCAGTATTTCTGTATGTTCATTATAATATTGGTCTTATTATATTGTTTTTGCTAATAATGTTAATTTATTTACTGACAGTGAAAATAATGGTATTATTTCTGTGTGGGTAATGTGTTCAAAGTCTGATGGTATTTGCCCTTGGTGATATCATTGGTAATATTGGTATATACTGGATTTGAGTGATTAGTTAATTATGAGTCTTCATCAGTGCTTCCATTGCCTACTAGGCTTCAGTGATGCACGTTGTGATGTTGTGACTAAACCTTACTTGGCATCGGGCAACTTTTTTGTGATGTCCTGACAGCATGACATCAAACATAAGGACGTGAGCAGCAGTGGAAGCACTGGTAATGTATGAAGATCCAGAGAAGGACGTCAGTTTCCACATATGAAGAAAAGAAGAAACCAGAGCTGTAGAAAGAAATTGGATGACCTGGCAGGGAGCTGTAACCAAGGTATAGGTGAGCCGTGAGTATTTTATTTTTTTAATCCTTTCCTTGTCCATAAGAATCACAAAAAATGCCTCCTAATGAATCAGATAAGGCACAACGTGCCTCCACCTCACTAGAAATATTACTCCAAAGATTCGAGCAAGCCTTGTGGTGTGGTGTGGAATGCTGTTCATAAATTTGATGGTCGACACATCCAGTCCTGCCGCAGCTTCGAACATTTTGTCAGAGCTGGGTGAAAATGGCGTAAAAACTTCTCGTCGTTCAAAATTATAGGGACTTTTCAAAGTTTTCTCCACGTAAAAGCTTTGGTGTATGAGGACCAGTGACTTTCCGAATGAAGATATACATTAGCATACACGTTTCATTTCCCTTTACAGTTATCAGATATGTAGCTTTAAATTGAAACCGTGTCATGGTAAGTGAGGACAAATGAGAAGACACCAATATAATAAATGGGACATGGTGGAAAGGCTTAGGGACCTGTTTTAAATTTTGCATTTTGCAGTTTTGCATCCAGGATCTTCAAGATCTAAAGATTTCACATAAAAAAACAAGACTGTATACATATGAAAAGTGAAAACTCAAAAAAATGAATTTACTGGGTCATTTTCATAACATTGCCGTGAAACTTTACTTAACAGCTCTTCAAAGAGATGTCTAAGATAACCGTTCAAAGAGCTTCAGAAGCATTTTCATGTTCCTTTATTTAACGAGACATCAGCCAATGTCTGCCACCTTGAAGTGCAAACAAACAAAACCCATCTGTGATTTATGGAGATACAGTATTAATTGGGTGTGTGTACACCATGCACAATACACTGGAAATACACAGGAGTGGTAATGATACACACAAGTGAAGCCGACTGCCAGGTTACAACAGAACATTTGGCATCAGCCCTTCCAGACTCCCACAGGAACAGAAGTAATTAATGATGTGGATGGCAGAGTAGATCTGTTATGCCATATTAATCATCTCATTGAAAGAATATAGAAATACAAAAACAATGTGTTTATTTGTACTTTATACAAGTTCTCCATCTTCGACCGATATTATCATGCGGATAGTTGCCAGCGTACCTAGGCTTTTTTACAGTGAGTCATGTTGTATACATTGTACTGCTCAAACCGAGCACAGGCGCTCAGTGTATCCTTGACACGGTCAAACAATTTAGTGCATCTTCCCACCTGCTTGCAATCCATCTATCTCCACCCTCTCTCATCTATCAGCACTAGTGATGATGAGCGAATATACTCATTACGCGAGATTTCCCGAGCACGTTCGGGTGTCCTCCGAATATTTTTTAGTGCTCGGAGATTTAGTTTTCATCGCCTCAGCTGAATGATTTACAGCTATTAGCCAGGCTAAGTACATGTGGGGGTTGCCTGGTTGCTAGGGAATCCCCACATGTAATCAAGCTGGCTAGTAGCTGTAAATCATCCAGCTGCAGTGAAGAAAACTAAATCTCCGAGCACTAAAAAATACTCTAAGACAACCCGAGCATGCTCGGTAAATCTAGAGTAACGAGTATATTCGCTCATCACTAATCGTCACCCTTCTCCCATGATTGACAGTTCTTGTTTTACAGGGGTTAGAGTAAGGCAGAGGCAAATTGAAAACAATTAGATGAGAAGATGTGCAGTGCCCCAGAGACCTGGTCGTTGCAGTAATGTCGCTCTGCCACTAAGGGGAGTGATGTTATGTCTGATGGCACTAAAGGAGTTCACCTGACCAGGTATCACAGTCACACACTACATTTCACACTCCGGCCACCAGGGGGAGCAAAAGGTTCTATCTACTAGGCCACTCCTCACACTTTGGTAAAACTGGGGGTTGGATAGGAAGTTAGAGAGAAGCTGGCTGGGTTTTGTCCAGGCAACATCCCGTGGCAGGGGGTGTTGCGGGGAAGATTCAGAGGGGTCCATGTCAGGTGTGGGAACCTGGCAGTGACTTAGCGACAAGGACAGATCGTTACAGAACCGCACCAGCACTACCTTGCGGCGGCATCTAAAGAAAGGACACGAAGCGAAGTATATTGTGGAGAAGTGAGAAACGAGATCAAAGCACAAAGGAGAGCCAGTAGGAGTTGTGCCCCGAGATCGGCAACATCCTACTGAGGCGCGTAGCCGGTGGCCAGAACGCTGAAGAAGTAACTGACTCCAAGCATTACTTCAAACAGAGGCAGGACAGTTGATTATAGGTTGGCTGTCTAACATACATCACCTAAGAAGACATAGGGGGCAAGCGTGGAGAGGGGCGTCTCTAGGGTCCCAGAATAGCTCCGAGCCTACCCGTCATACGGGTGCGTCCTAGCCATAACAAACTGGGGGACGAAGCAGAACATCAGAATAGAAACGACAGTTGTGAGGACTATCCTGAATGCTCAGCAGGGAAGGACTACAACACACAGGCGCTAGTTGGTAGGCACTGATTTCCACCTGCAAAGGGAACTCTGGACAAAGGGAACTCTGGATGTGCCTTCGGACCGGCCGGTCTCAGCCAGCCCTGTTAACAGTGCTCCGGATTGAGGATCCTGAAGTCACCAGTAAAGAGGTAAAGAGATTGCAACCCTGTGTCCTCGTTATTAACTGCGCCTCACACCATCGCCACCTACACCACTGGGAAGCCCTGGGGATCTACTTCACCTGTGGGAAGGTATACCATCTAGCTGCCATCACATCACTCCAGCGGACCCCAAGCAGCGTCGGTCACCCTGACCGAACACCACAGGTGGCATCACAAACACCTAACAACTTTCACCACCCTTTCCTTGGGCGCCCCTTGGCAGGGTCATGGACCGGGTCCAGCCACCGTGACAATCCTAGGACCGAGACAGAGAGGACCGGTACCGAGTAGCCCGCGGCCCTGCGTCTAGGGGCGCTCCAGATGCACTGAACCGTTTTGGCAGCATTAAAGATGCACCAAGCTCCTGTACTAGTTTTAAACAGTCATTTTGTGGTGACAAATTTCTTTAAGGATTTAAAGAAGTTGTCCACTACTTTGATAACTCATTGTCAAAGCCCTAGCTTTGCAACCGTCAAAGCATATACTCACCTCCCGTGGTGTCAGCACTCACTCTCCCTTGAGCTCCCGTGTTGTTGTGACATGTGACACCGGCGCCCAATCAGTGCTGGCATCACTGTCCCCGCCACCTGTTGAATTGAGCAGGAAGAGGAAATGAGAGATCAGCTGCAGCCAGGACTTCCTCTTCATGTTCGATTTGTCTGAAGGCGGGGACAGTGACGCTAGAACTGATTGGGAACTGGGGTTACCTGTCGCAATAAGCGCATGAGAGCCCCGGAAAGAGCAAGTGCTGACTGCGGGAACAATGCCGGCTCTGGAGGTGAGTTAAAGCTTTATTATTTTATGGGGGCCAAACATTTTGATCAAAAAGGGGTTGTCCTAGTACTGGATAACCCCTTTAATGGTACATGTATACAAGCTAGTACTGTGAGATATTGACTTCATTTCATTCTTTGCAGTTGCTCCAGAGTGATTGTGGTATTAACTACATGAAGTAGAGCAAGAGTCTCCATCCAACCTGTGTCTCAGAAGCGATATGTGGCTTATGGGACCACTATGTGTAGCTCAATTTGGTATTAGATCTAGGTCTACCAGGTATAGCAAACAGATATGAAGTGCTGGTCTCCAGGTGCTGACTTTCTTGAGTGGCCCTATACAGGAGAGAAGATCTGGATACGCATAAACTGGCCATGGTGAAGGAAAGATGGAGAGAAATATGGTAAGATGGAGATAGAAAGTGACTGTCAGATAGAGGGGGGCTTGATGTGGGAATACAGAATAGGGGTAATGTGGAAATACCTGGACGTAAGTATGCTGCTGATAAGTCAAGGTGGTACAAGAACTCAGTATAATTTCGAAGGCAAAACCTTGGCTGTCATACTGGCAACAGGGGACTCTGGACTACTGTAGGGGGTCACTGGTTGTCACTACTCATAAGACACTGGATGTAGATTGTGATCATCTGTTAGAGTTGAATGTGGATCTTAGATCCATTATTTCCTTAACTGTATTGGTCCCCAACCTTTCTTACCCTCTCACTGGATGGACAGTAGGCAATGCTGCAAACCCTGTGAGGCTGATTTATCAAACGGCATAAACCTGTTTGCAATTTTCCAAATATTTTGAATATCTCAGAAGTGCACAAAAATGTTGCAACTTTTGCTGTTTACAAGCCATTTCAGACAACTTTTTTTAATAATGGCCAGAATTTAGTAAGAGGCGACGTAACCAAGCACATCCCAACAAATTCATCATAATTTATGCCATAAATGTGTCATACACTATGACATGCCCTGAGTATATTTCTGACAATGATGCAGGGCAGCAGATAGATTTGCCAAATTAATTAGAAGACACATACCTAACATGGGGAATCTGTCATTAGGTTTTTATATTTAATCTGAGAACAGCATGTTGAGGCAGAGACCCTGATTGCAGCGATGTGTCACTTACTGGGCTTCTTGTTGTAATTTCAATAAAATCAATGTTTTATCAGCAGTAGATTATCACTATAGGACTAGTTGTTTCACTACATTTAGTCCTCCTCCTCTGTGTAACCCTGTCAATCAGTAGTGTGTGTGTGGGGTAATCCAGAGCTCAGCACTCAGAGAACTGCTAGATCTGCAGCAGAGAAAACACTGATTTTATCAGAACTGCATCCAGTAGACCAATAAGTGATATATTGCTGCAATGAGGGTTTCTGCACCTACATCATACTGCTGTCAGAGTATGTAGGGAGGAGAGCCAAATTTGCGGTCTCTCTTGCATGTCTGGGCCGGAACTGTCTGTCGGGGCTGTCACCATTGTTTCAGGGTGAAGAGATTTCTGACCGGGGCAGTTCAGGACACCTGACTGATGGAGGCAGGTTTGACATAAATAGCAGTCTGAGGGGGAAGACAGGACTCTTGGTGGGGAACGAGCCTGTGAGCATTGAGACGATTGACTCCCTCTCGACGTACCCACGCCAGTTAGCTGTGTGTCTACCATGAGCATAGCGAGACATTCGCTCCGGATAGTGACCACCGCTGAGGCACCGCTTAGTCCCATCCTTTCGGTACCTGCTAAGGACCAGCCCATGCCTGTGGCTGTGTCAGCTGGACTGTGTGCTTCTATTGTGGCCTTGCATACTGAGCTTTCTGCTTCTTCTGTGCCACCGACCATCACCTCTACTCCACCGCCCTCACAGATCAGGAGATCACGTGCCGAAGAATCCGGAGGATTCATCATTGCAAGGAGAAAGTGCATCGCTCATCTGCAGCACCGGGTCAGAGACATCTTGCGCCGCCTGCAGCGCCGCTGGGGGATCTACCAGTCACCTTCCTCCAGCACACAGAGACTGATAAGTTAACTTGTTACATTCTTTTGGATTTAACTTTGCCCTATCCGCCAATCTACATCCTTTACCCCCCTACTTGTACTATTACTGTTCCTATATATAAAGAACCTGCTAACCCTTGCTCTGCCTCCTGTGTGTCACTGCATCCTACGCACCTGCTAACATTCTTACAAGTACATCACAAAAACATGGTGACAGATTGTCTTTAATAAAATTAGGGCATCTTACTCCAGGACAACCTTGATTAAGGTTACCTTACACCAGAAATCTTGGCTGGAATAAGATTTCTGGTGTAAGGTACAGGGGATGAATTTGTGCATGTAGACACCACTTAATGAATCTTGAGTGTCTGATTCCAACACACCCCTCATCAACACTAGCATGAACAACTCTTGATGAATCGGGGGCCTTAGTGTATGTACAGACTACATATTGTGGAAACAAATCACTCCTGGCACAGATAATCTCATGACTAAGAGGAAGCAGAGATGTGGAAGAAGACCCTTTAAAGGTTTTGGAAGTAGCACATGGTCACCTGTCAGACTCAAAACTCCTTAAAGGGAACCTGTCACCAGGTTTTGCAGATACGAGTTACGGCCACCCCCTTTCAGGGCTTATCTCCAGTATTCTATAATGCAGTATATCTTCTCCCAACCAGACCTGCAAGAGTAGAAAAATAACTTTTATTATACTCACCTGGGATGCGGTCCAGTCCGATAGGCGTCACTGGTCTTGGTCTGACTTCTCCCATCTTCTTGCAATGCCGCCCTCCTGCTTGCTTCATGGCTCCCCGGAATCGCGCTCTTGCGCAGGCGTACTTGAGGAAGAGCAAATTCCTGCACAGGCACGGGTCTTCTCTGCCCTTTCCAGCACCTGCGCACTGCAGGACTTTGCTCTTCCTCAACAGGGCAGATAAGTACGCCTGCGCAAGAGCGCGATTCCGGGGAGCCATGACGCAAGCAGGAGGGCGGCATTGCAAGAAGATGGGTCGGTTATTTATTTGAACATCTAAACCTAACTACTATTTCCTTTATTGATAGAGGCTGATCATGGAAGGTTAGAGAAGGCAGATTAGAAAGTTAATAAAAAGTACTTCAATTTATTGTGGCTGCAATCAAACAAATTCCCTGGGGAAAATAATAAAAAATGTAAAATTTCATTTTATTTTGAATTATTAAAACCACACATATTTAATTTTAAAAATCCCCAAATTAAACAAATTTGGTATAACTATGTCCATTATAATCTGAATTAAAAAAAATGTAAATATGTCTCATGCAGTGAACACGGTAACAAAAGAAAAAACGGAAAAATTGCCATTTCTTCGTCTTTTCACCTCCTCCCAAAAAAACTACATGCATGTGATACTGCCGTAATACTATCTGCAGAATAAAACTATCAGCAGAGATGGCCGAACTTGTTTGAGTGCATTTGAATTCTTCTCGAATTTTACAAAATTCTGCATTCTGGAGAATATAGATATTTTTGTAATTTGATCAGAGTGAGTTCAACAACATGGCGGCTATCTGTGGCCTCCCACTTGCTGAAACAGTAGAGGGCCAGCTACGACTTAAAACAAAAACATACTCGCCTCACTGCTCATATCTCTAGCCTCCACCGTTTCGCTCTGCCCACTGTCTTGTCTTCCACGCCTTCGTTGCATTTTTGCCTGGTGATCACTCTAGGCCGGGGCTTCCAGCCGCCAGCATGCACTGGAGAAGTGAGCACAAGTATTTTTTACATTTACCATGCATTATTATCTGTGGTCTAGAGAGAGCCAACATCATAATAAGGGGCATTAGATTAGAATCTGTGAATCGAATTTCCTGGTAAAATCCGCGGGAACAGGAGAATTAGAATTTTGCCTGTTCTGCTCATCTCTATCAGTACATTTTTATGAGCAAGAATGGAGAAGCTGCTTTTTATTCAACATTCTAACAAATATTTTTTTCTTCTGTTCTTCACATTATATGATATATTAAATTGGTGTCATTTCAGTGTTTAAGGTCAGTTCATTGTATATCAATGAAAGTGGTAATCTTTCCCTTAACACTGAATCATTAGCAGTATAAAGGGAAATAGATCTGCCTTTTCACCATTCTCACAAAGTATTTAGCAAGTCTTGGCATTACATGTTCAATAAATTTAGTAAATGTATTTGCTTGTAAAACTCTTGTTTATTTGGTTGCTTTTTCAATGAGATTTGTAATGAGCCAGATAATTATTACTTGTAGCCATGTATTATTTGCTTCATTGAACCCAATCCTCCTTTAATAAGTAACTTCAAACAAAAAAGTGTGATTTAAAGTGGAGAGATGCTGCACTACTACACTTACTATGGTCCGATAGATCCAATTGCACATTGCAGTAGTCACATTGCGATGATTCACACGTACAGTTTTGCATTTAGATTTGTCTGCAGTTATAATGGGCCTCGTGTATAAAAAGGAGTTTCAGGATATTTAATGTGTGCATAGGCTGAGGCCTGGTATTGTCATGCTGAAAAACGGCTCCGGAGACACTTTGAAGACCTAAGTAGTCTTGAAAGCTTGCTTTATAACATCATTTAATTTATTTTTGTTAATTATTAAAAGGCATCAATACGACAAGATTATTATTTTGCTTTTCTTACAGAGAGTAATAAATCTTAGCATAATAAATGAAGGAGAGGGACGGGCTTAACAATAATAAAATACATTAGCCACCGGTCCTCCACCCTCACCTACATTACATGCATCATATAATCTCCCCTCCACGGGACTACAGTAGGCCAATCGTTGGCCTCAGTATGATGCAGTGGACTAGGTTGTTGTGGTAGTGACAAAATAAGACAGATGAGGGCCTACGACAGTTGGGTATAATGTATTTCATCATTTCAACCCTTCCCTAGCCAGGAAAATGACGACTGGATTCAGATCAATTCACTCTTATGTACAATGTACCATTCGTAAGCATATATGAATGGGGAACTATATAACTTGGTTACTAATCAGCATAGAAAAGACAAACTACATGACTTTGGTTTTCTGTACCTTTCAATGTATAAGAAAGGACACTGTGCTCTTTTTGCTGCTGACCACAACACGTTTGCCAGCACTTACACATTTTTTCATCTGGAGCTAGACATAAGCACTGGGCAGGAATAAAACATGAGCAGCAAATTATAACCCTTGACATTGCAATGAATAAAATAACTAAAGACAAATCATAGTGCGATCAGTATGAGAATCTATAAATATACACGAAGGAACATGGTAGAACATTTAGGCTTGGTGACTTGAATGACAGCGTGGAGAATGACTGTTAATCACATATTCACTAATGTTGTTAGGACAGGACATTCAAAAGTGATTAGATCAGGAAAACATTTTGTGTTAGGTAGTAGTATTTATTTTAAATATTTTAATTACTAGCCTTGTTTAAGGTCCCTATACTCATTTGTCTAACATTGGCCATATCTGCTGGTGTCAGAAGCATTCAGTCGATAGTCTAATTTGTATATAGGCCTTGGACAAATGATTTTGGGGGCGTCAACCCCTTGATGACCGCCGATACGCCTTTTAACGGTGGCAGGGCAGTTAAGGGTACTCATTCCTCTGCGCAGCGTCCTCAGTGCTGCGACCACAAAAAAGGCAGATTTTCCATTATTTCTCTCTCCTCTGATATGATCTAGCATACCAGAGGAGAGAGAAATGGGGTCCCCCGAGCCCCCCCAGTACCTCCAGTGTCCCTGGTCTCTGTCCTCCAGCCCTCGGCACCTTCTTCCGGGAAGAAAATGGCAGGCACATGCGCAGTGCGCCCAACAAAATCTGCCGGTCGGCACCCAGCAACAGTAGGAGATTTTTCCTATTGGTTCATTTTGATCACAGTGATCAAAATATAAAAAGTAGAAACTCACCCCCTTAGTTAAAAGGTAAAAATAATAAAATTAAAAAAATGTATTTTTTTCCATTAGGGTTAAGGTTGGGGTTACAGCTAGGGTTAGGGTTGTGGGCTAGTGTGAGGGTTGGGGGCTAGGGTTAGGGTTAGTGTTGGGGTTAGAGCTAGGGTTAGGGTTGGGCTAGCATTAGGGTTGGGGCTTGGGTTAAAGCTAGGGTTAGGATTGGGGCTATGGTTGGGATTAGGGTTGTGTTGGGGTTAGGGTTGTGTTAGGATTACAGTTGGGGCTACGATTGTGGTATTAGGGTTTGGGTTGGAGTTAGGGTTGTGTTGGGGTTAGGGATGTGTTGGGGATACAGTTGTATTGGGGATGCGGTTGTGTTGTGGTTGCGGTTTTGTTAGGGTTATGGTTGGGGTGTTGGGGTTAGGGTTGTGGTTAGGGTTAGGGTTGAGAATAGGGTTGGAATTAGGGTCAGGGGTAGGGCTGTGTTAGGGTTGGAGTTAGAATTGGGGGTTCCACTATTTAGGTACATCAGGGTTCTCCAAACGTGACATGACGTTTCCCTTTGATTCCAGGCAATTTTGCGTTCAAAAAGTCAAATGGTGCTCCCTCCCTTCTGAGCCCTGGAGGGTTAATAAACGACTTGAATGTGGTTTGAGCACCTTCAAATGTGAGATGGTCCCTAATAAAATGCTTTTGTAAATTTTGTTGGAGAAATGAGAAATCGCTGGTCAACTTTTAACCTTTGCAACTTCCTAACAAAAATTATGTTTTCAAAATTGTGCTGATGTAAAGTAGACATGTGAGAAATGTTATTTATTAATTATTTTGTACAGTATGACTGATTTAAGGGCACAAAAATTAAAAGTTTGAAAATTGCAAAATTTTCAAAATTTTTGACAAATTTCTGTCTTTTTCATAAATAAACACAAGTCATATCGAAGAAATTTTACCACTAATATGAAGTATCTGTCACGAAAAAAAACAGCCTCAGAATCAGTGAGATCCGTGGAAGCGTTCCAGAGCTATAACATCATAAAGTGACAGTCAGAATTGTAAAAATTGGCTCGGTCATAAAGAACAAAATTGGCTCTGTCACTAAGGGGTTAAGGATCCTCCATGTCCGATTTCAGACTACCAAGCCTTATGTTCTCTCTGAGATTACATGCTGCCATACATGTCTTGCAGCGGCTGTCTCAAAGAGAACACAGCACTCTGCCAAGTCTGCGCTCCTGTGTATCAGAGAGGAAATCAAGATAGCTGTTGGACGAATAGTCAAGTGAACCAACAACAACAGCTATTTAAGGTGTATGGCCGGCCATATCAGTAGTTATCAAATTGTGCTAATTTAATCATAGGTACTTTACTTTAATGGAGAATTTTTCTTTTTCCATCTTCTCCTTATCCGAGAGAATGGGAGCACACTATCATCACACTCTGATCAAACTGAGTATGATCAGAGTGTGATTAGCATATTTGATTCGAATTTCTCTGCTGCAAAAAAATATGCTGGTCTGCATCTAGCCTTAACCTGAAAATGCAGAATGCAGACTTATCAATCCCAATGCCTCTGCAAGCATCTACCGTATCTGTTGCTTTGTTGTGCTGGCATACGGCACCAAATTACAGAAATATTCTTATCTCAGTACGAGCAAGACACATATTTTTGTCATTTTCTCTATGAAGCCTACAGAAAACATCAGTATTTTTGCTTTATGAAAATACAGCGGCACTATGTGAGCCCATAGACTTCCATGATTTCTGTAGTTCATAAACCATTAGGGTATGGGCACATGTTGCAGATTTGCCTGCAGATTTTCTGCATTAAATTCGCAGCTCTTGGCAGAAAACGCTGGTGCGTTTTTGATGCATTTTTTGATGCGGGTTGTTGTATGCGTTTTTGAAAGTTAAATAAAGATGTATTATTGAACAAAAAAAAAAAAGAATTGTGATGTCATGTCTTGTCCAACCTCCTCTTTTACATTTTTCCAACCCACACTCCATTACACACACAGATAGACAGATAGATAGATAGACAGATAGATAGAAGGAATGAGATAGATAGATGTATATAGATATATGGATAGTTAGGCTACTTTCACACATCAGGTTTTCGCCGTCAGGCATAATCTGGCAAGATTTGAAAAAAACTAATCCGGTTTTTTTTCGCCGGATCCGTTTTTTTCTCATAGAGTTGTATTAGCACCGGATTGCGACTCATGGACACACGTTTCATCCTTTTTTTTTTGCCAGATCCGTAAAAAAAAACTGTTTCCGGTGGACGGAGAAAACTTACAGAGGAAAGTTTTTTCTGTCCGGCGAAAAAACGCACAACAACGGATCTGGTGAAAAATGTATGAAACTGAGATGTTGAATGATGAATCCGGACTCCGAATCCGGTTTTTCATGCATTTTTTCCATTGAAATCAAGCACATCTTCCGTTCTCTCTCTCGTCCTCGCTCTAAAAAAAAAATGGATCTGTTGCATCAGCTTTTCACTATTTGCAACGTATCCGTTTTTTCAAAAATTCACCGGATCCTGCCTGACGGAAACAAACTGATGTGTGAAAGTAGCCTAACTATCCATATATCTATCTACATCTATCCATCAGGCAGGATCTGTTGAATTTTTCAAAAAACGTATCCGTTGCAAATAGTAAAAAACTGATGCAACTGATCCGTTTTTTTTGAGAGAGAACGGAAAATGTGGATGATTTCAATGGAAAAAATGCATGAAAAACTGGATTCGTTTTTCGCCAGATTCGTCGCTTGGAGTTTTTACGCCGGACAGAAAAAACGTTCTTCTGTACGTTTTCTCCGTCTGCCGGAAACAGCTTTTCTGATGGATCCGGGAAAAAATGGATGAAACGTGTGGCCATCAGGCGCAATCCGGCGCTAATACAACTCTATGAGAAAATGGATCCAGCAGAAAAAAAACACGGATACGTTTTTTTCAAAACTCGCTGGATTGTGCCTGACAGCAAAAACCTGATGTGTGAAAGTAGCCAGATAGATATATGGCTAGATATATCTATGTATCTACAGATATATCTATCTATCTATAAATATATCTATAGATAGATAGATATAGCCATAGTTATATCCATAGATATCCATGTTTAGATATATAGATTTATCTATACATACAGTACATACCAAAAGTTTGGACACCCCTTCTCATTTAAAGATTTTTCTGTATTTTCATGTCTATGAAAATTGTACATTCACACTGAAGGCATCAAAACTATGAATTAACACATGTGGAATTATAGACTTAACAAAAAAGTGTGAAACAACTGAAATTAGGTCTTGCGAGTTTTACGGACGTAAGAGCGCAGAAACTACGTCCGTAAAACTCGCAAAAAATACGGCACAATTATTCTCTATGCCCCTGCTCCTATCTGCCGTATTTTACTGATCAGTATTATACGGCTTTCTACGGTAGAAGTATATTGTTGGTTTATTATTTTTTTTTAATTTACAGATCGAGGGTCTTCAGTGAGTGGATTGAGAGTAGAATAAATTAATACAGCAACCTTTGTGATTTTTTCAATAAATTAATTTTTAATAATGTGTGTGTTTTTTTTAACCCTTTACTAGTATTGGATTAATAATGGATAGGTGTCATAATTGACGCCTCTCCATTATTAATTTGGCTTAATGTCACCTTACAATAGCAAGGTGGCATTAACCCTTCATTACCCCATATCCCACCGCTACATGGGAATGGGAAGAGAGTGGCCAAGTGCCAGAATAGGCGCATCTTCCAGATGTGCCTTTTCTGGGGTGGCTTGGGGCAGGTGTTTTTAGCCAGGGGGGGGCAATAACCGTGGACCCTCTCCAGGCTATTAATATCTGCCCTCAGTCACTGGCTTTACTACTCTGGCGGAGAAAATTGTGCGGGAGCCCACGCCAATTTTTTCCGCCATTTAACCCTTTATTTTAATAGCTAGAACGGCCAAATTTTGCATATACACACTACTGACATTAGTAGTGTGGAATATGCAAAAAAAAATGGGGATATGAGATGGTTTACTGTATGTAAACCAGGTCTCATATCATGTCGGGTTTAGGAAGGAGAAAGCAAAAGCCGGCAATTGAATTACCGGCTTTTTGCTATCTCGCGCTGTATGAAGTAATAATATATATACATATATGTGTCTACTGACATATATATATATATATATACAGTATATATATATATATATATATATATATATATATATATATACAGTATATATGTTTTTTATTTTTTTTTAACACATGGATCCCTTGTATAGCCGTTTGTCGGTTTTGCAAGCCTGCGATAAAAACACGCAGTACGGATGCCATACGGATTATATGCGGAGGATGCCATGCGCAAAAAACGGTGACACACCCTGCCTACGGAGGAGCTACGGACCAATAATTTCGGGACTTTTCAGCGTATTACGGCCGTAATATACGGACCGTATTTTCATACGCTGAGTGTGATGCCGGCCTGATATTCTAGGTTCTTCAAAGTAGCCACCTTTTGCTTTGATGACTGCTTTGCACACTCTTGGCATTCTCTTGATGAACTTCAAGAGGTAGTCACCGGGAATGGTTTTCACTTCACAGGTGTTCCCTGTCAGGTTTAATAAGTGGGATTTGTTGCCTTATAAATGGGGTTGGGACCATCAGTTGAGTTGTGCAGAAGTCTGGTGGATACACAGCTGATAGTCCTACTGAATAGACTGTTAGCTGCTTTTTTCTTGCCATAATACAAATTCTAAGTAAAGAAAAACAAGTGTCCATCATTACTTTAAGAAATGAAGGTCAGTCAGTCCGAAAAATTGGGAAAACTTTGAAAGTGTCCCCAAGTGCAGTGGCAAAAACCATCAAGCGCTACAAAGAAACTGGCTCACATGAGAACACCCCAGGAAAGGAAGTCCAAGAGTCACCTCTGCTTCTGAGGATAAGTTTATCCGAGTCACCAGCCTCAGAAAATCGCAGGTTAACAGCAGCTCAGATTAGAGACCAGGTCAATGCCACACAGAGTTCTAGCAGCAGACACATCTCTACAACAACTGTTAAGATGAAACTTTGTGCAGCAGGCCTTCATGGTAAAATAGCTGCTAGGAAACCACTGCTAAGGACAGGCAACAAGCAGAAGAGACTTGTCTGGGCTAAGGAACACATGGAATGGACATTAGACCAGTGGAAATCTGTGCTTTGGTCTGATGAGTCCAAATTTGAGATCTTTGGTTCCAACCACCGTGTCTTTGTGCGACGCAGAAAAGGAGGACGGATGGACTTTACATGCCTGGTTCCCACCAGGAAGCATGGAGGAGGATGTATGATGGTGTGGGGGTGCTCTGCTGGTGACACTGTTGGGGATTTATTCAAAATTGAAGGCATACTGAACCAGCATGACTACAACAGCATCTTGTAGTGGCATGCTATTCCATCCAGTTTGCGTTTAGTTGGACCATCATTTATTTTTCAACAGGACAATGATCCCAAACACACCTCCTGGCTGTTTAAGGGCTATTTGACAAAAAAGGAGAGTGATGGGGTGCTATGCCAGATGACCTGGCCTCCACAGTCACCAGACCTGAACCCAATCGAGATGGTTTGGGGTGAGCTGGACCGCAGAGGGAAGGCAAAAGGGCCAACAAGTGCTAAACATCTCTGGGAACTCCTTCAAGATTGTTGGAAGACCATTACCGGTGACTACCTCTTGACGCTCATCAAGAGAATGCCAAGAGAGTGCAAAGCAGTCATCAAAGCAAAAGGTGGCTACTTTGAAGAACCTAGAATCTAAGACATTTTCAGTTTTTTCACACTTTTTTGTTAATTATATAATTCCACATGTGTTAATTCATAGTTTTGATGCCTTCAGTGTGAATGTACAATTTTCATGGTCATGAAAATACAGAAAAATCTTTAAATGAGGTGTGTCCAAACTTTTGGTCTGTACTGTATGTTGTATGTTATATGTTGTATGTTGTATGTTCTGTTATATGTTGTATGTTTGTGTTTTTTTTTACATTCAACACATTAGTCAGATGATGGGACTACTACTGTCCCATAATTGGCTAATGTGTCAATCACTGTCATTGTAGCATGCATAGCCTGATGGGACTTGTAGTCCCATCGGACAATGCCTGCACACACACACACACACACAAAGTTCCCCGAGAGCCCCGCACAGACCCCCGGCAGCCCGCACAGACCCCCGAGAGGCCCGCACAGACCCCTGGAAGCCCGCACAGACCCCCCGAGAGGCCCGCACAGACCCATGAGAGGCCCGCACAGACCCCCGACAGCCCGCACAGACCCCCGAAAGCCCGCACAGACCCCCGAGAGGCCAACACAGACCCCCGAGAGGCCCACACAGACCCCCGACAGCCCACACAGACCCCTGAGTGGCCCACACAGACCCCTGGCAGCCCGCACAGACCCCCGACAGGCCCGCATAGACCCCCGACAGGCCCACACAGACCTTTGAAAGGCCCACACAGACCCCCAACAGGCCCACACTGACCTCCAAGAGGCCCGCACAGACCCCCGAGAGGCCCACACAGACCCCCGAAGTCCCACACAGACCCCGCCCGCACACACAGACACGTACAGTCTCCGCCCACACTCCGCCCACACACTCCCCCCTCCCGATCTGCAGCGTTTCACCCGCAGCTAAACCGCAGATCTTTTTTACATCTGCGGTTTTGCTGCAGATGTCCCCGACTCAATACAAGTTAATGGGTGCAGAAACGCTGCAGCTCCGCACAAAGAATTGACATGCTGCGGAAAAACAACGCTGCGTTTCTGCGCAATTTTTTCCGCAGCATGTGCACTGCAGATTTGGTTTTCCATAGGTTTACATGGTATTGGCCATTTTTATGCGCTAAACGCTGTAATTTTTCATTTTTCTAGTGCAGTAATGCAGTTCAAATTTCGTATTTCAAGTTTGTATGTTCTAGCGCTGCAGTGTGCTACCTTATTTACTTAACTATATACGAGTTGGCGACTCTAGGTTCAGCACCTGTTCACACTTAGTCTATGTTTGGATGTGCCGGTCAGGTTTTTGAAATGTATTCTTTAGCCTTCTGATCGTGCACTCCGCCTACTAGCCACAGGTGTTTTAATTACAGCAGGTCCAATACCCCTCCACAGAGAGAGAGAATTTTAGTCTAGGAAGAGGTTTCACATGTACCCATTCAGATGGAGACGTTTATTCTCAGCGAGGTAAGGCAAGTTTAGGACCTGGTATAAGAGAGATGCCGTAAAGGGGCTACCAGGTACACATAAAATTGGCCATTTTTATGCGCTAAACACTCTCATTTTTCATATTTCTAGTGCAGTAATTCAGTTCAAATTTCGTATTTCAAGTTTGTATGTTCTAGCGCTGCAGTATGCTACCTTATTTACTTAACTATATACGAGTTGGCGAGTCTAGGTTCAGCACCTGTTCACACTTAGTCTATGTTTGGATGTGCCGGTCAGGTTTTTGAAATGTATTCTTTAGCCTTCTGATCGTGCACTCCGCCTCCTTGCCACAGGTGTTTTAATTACAGCAGGTCCAATACCCCTCCACAGAGAGAGAGAATTTTAGTCTAGGAAGAGGTTTCACATGTACCCATTCAGATGGAGACGTTTATTCTCAGGGGGGTAAGGCAAGTTTAGGACCTGGTATAAGAGAGATGCCATAAAGGGGCTACCAGGTACACATAAAATTGGCCATTTTTATGCGCTAAACGCTCTCATTTTTCATATTTCTAGTGCAGTAATGCAGTTCAAATTTCGTATTTCAAGTTTGTATGTTCTAGCGCTGCAGTGTGCTACCTTATTTACTTAACTACATGGTATTGTAAACCGCATGGGAAACTGCTGCAGACCTGCAGCGGCAAAAAACGCCGCGGATCCGCAATAAAAACCGCAATGTGTGAACATGGCCTTAGAAATATTGTCTTCCTTTATGCTAGTATAGTTTTTTTCTCAAAGGAATAATAATTGTATCAACCTGACATTACCCAACCCCTCTGGACAAGTAAGGTCACCTAGTCCCAGTTTTATACAGATACCCCTTGTACAAACGGGCCCAGGAAGGCACAGGGAGTAAGAGGGAGGTATCCCGCACAGTCACCGATGTGGCAATACACTCACCCACAATCCTCACAGGCTGAGAGGCTCCTTTCCCTAGCCCAAGTGAAACAGAACCTTATCTGCCTGGTAGAACTACTAGCAGTACCTTGTTCAATATAAGCACCATCGGTTAACGGAATTATATCGGGCTAGAAACCAGCCCCGGTAGCATGGAAAATTAAACCGAGAAATGGATGTGTGGATTCGTGGATCGATTTAGAAGAGCAGCCCAACGGTAAATTATATGTTTAATCGCCTTAAGGGCACACTAGACAATACACTATATAGAGAATGGTTACACATATACAAAGGACAGATATACAAAATACAGACAGTGGTAGGACAAAAGATATAAGCTGAATACATGGATCAGTTACCATTTATTTGTTTTTATTTATACATTTATTTATTTTATTCTATTTACCAGTGGGTGAATGACCTGGCTTGCTAGGAGGGGCTGCCACATGGGAGGCTTGTGGTTCCCTCTATTCCTTGACTTATTCCCACATGATATGTCATCGCAACCTCCCCAGTGAAAATGCACTAGGCCATGGTTTACACAAGCATTTAGCCCCTCTAGGTCAATTTCTTCCCGTATTCCATCTGAACCTAAATCCCCTCCCCTTGCCTCTGCAGCTGCAAACTCCAAAACCTGTGAAAGATCATAATTCCTTTCTGGATGGTCCTAGGGAGGCAGTTCTAGTACCATTCAGATCCAGCCGGGCCTCTACTACGTGGTAAGACCAAACACAGCTTTGCTATCTATTTCCTACTAGCTATTTTACGTATCTCACCACCATGGAAGGTGTTCTGTCCAATTTGGGGATCTCGGAAATATACATGAAGTACGACTAGGACATATAGTATCTCCACAACTCCTTATGGAATCATAGCTGACTTAGCAAAACAATTTTGACAGAAAGGTATTCACATCATGAGCAAGCCTTCTGTTCTGCTCTGAGCTGCTTAAAATGTCAGTTCTGTCACTCACAGTCCTATGACTTTCGACCCCCCCGCTGCTAGGTGTTCTGTTCCAACTGCACACTGAAGTGGTGTTAATAATCTCAATGCCAAATAAGATGCAAATGATTGACATGAAATTATAGTTGTGCTCAAAAGTTTATATACCCCAGCAGAATTTTTGCTTTCTTAGCCTGTTTTCAGAGAATATGAGTGATAACACCAAAACTTTTTCTCTACTCATGGTTAGTGGTTGGGCGAAGCCATTTATTGTCAAACCACTGTGTTTTCTCTTTTTAAATCCTAATGACAACCAAAACATCCAAATGACCCTGATCAAAAGTTTACATACCCTGGTGATTTTGGCCTGAAAACATGCACAGAAGTTGACACAAATGGGTTTGACAGGCTATTAAAGGTAATATCCTCACCTGTGACCTGTTTGTTTGTAATCAATGCAGCACGGGCAGCACGGTGGCGCAGTGGTTAGCACTGCAGCCTTGCAGCGCTGGAGTCCCGGGTTCAAACCCCACCAAGGACAACATCTGCAAAGAGTTTGTATGTTCTCTCCGTGTTTGCGTGGGTTTCCTCCGGGCACTCCGGTTTCCTCCCACATTCCAAAGACATACTGATAGGGAATTTAGATTGTGAGCCCCATCGGGGACAGTGATGATAATGTGTGCAAGCTGTAAAGCTTATTATTTATTATTAATGTGTGTGCATAAAAGCTGAGTGAGTTTCTGGGATCCAGACAGACTCTTGAATCTTTCATCCAGCCACTGACGTTTCTGGATTGTGAGTCATGGGAAAATTAAAAGAAATGTCAACGGATCCACGTGAAAAGGTAGTTGAACTGTATAAAATAGGAAAGGGATACAAAAATATATCCAAGGAATTGATAATGCCAGTCAGCAGCGTTCAAACTGTGATTAACAAGTGGAAAATCAGGGGCTCTGTAAAAACAAAACTACGGTCAGGTAGACCAATAAATGTCATCCACAACTGCCAGGAAAGTTGTTCTGGATGCAAAGAAAAACTCACAAATATCATCAGCGGAACTAGCGGTGTGGGTGATTCAAGATGCACAATAAGGAAGCACTTGAAGAAAAATGGGCTGCAAGGTCGAGTCGCCAGAAGAAAACCATTACTGTGCAAATGCCACAAAGAATCTCACCTACAATATGCCAAACAGCACAGAGACAATTCACAAATCTTCTGGAACAAGGTAATTCGGTGTGATGAGACCAAAATTGAACTTTTTGGCCACAACCATAAATGTAACATTTGGAGAGAGGTCAACAAGGCCTATGATGAAAGGAACACACCATTGCTACTGTAAAACATGGAGGTGGATTGTTGATGTTTTGGGGATGTGTGAGCTACAAAGGCACAGGAAACTTGGTCAAAGTTGAAGGAAAGATTAATGCAGCACGTTATCAGCAAATACTGGATGCAAATTTACACTCATCAGCCCAGAAGCTGTGCATGGGATGTACTTGGACGTTCCAACATGACAATGATCCAAAGCACAAGGTCAAGTCGACCTGTCATTGGCTACAGCAAAACAATGTGAAGGTTCTGGAGTGGCCATCTCCGTCTCCTGACCTGAATATCATTGAGTGACTCTGGTGAGATCTCAAGCGCGCAGTTCATGCTAGACAACCCAGGAATTTACAGGAACAGGAGGCTTTTTGCCAAGAAGAGTGGGCAGCTTTACCATCTGAGAAAATAAAAAACCTCATCCACAACTACCACAAAAGACTTCAATCCGCCATTGATGCTAGAGGGGGCAATACACGGTATTAAGAAATGGGGTATGTAAACATTTGATAAGGGTCATTTGGATGTTTTGGGTTGTCATTATGATTTCAAAAGAGAAAACACAGTAGTTTGACAATAAATGGCTTCACTCAACCACTAACCTTGAGTGGAGAGAAAGATTTGGTGTTATCATTCATATTCTATGAAAAAAGGCCAAGAAAGCAAAAATTCTGCCGGGGTATGTAAACTTTTGAGCACAACTGTATATTTCCAATATTCTTCACAATAACGTTTAAAAATATTCAAAATATTTTTTTTTCTATTTAATGAAGAAACTAAATAATTCACTTGAATTAGGTGGATGAAGTCTAACATTAGCCACAAAAAGTTTCTTGTAACAGCCACAAAAAAGCTGGCGTGCATCAGCAATTACCGTATATACTCGAGAATAAGCCGAGAATTTCAGCCCATTTTTTAGGCTGAAATTGCCCCTTTCGGCTCTTACTCGAGTCATTCCCAGGGGTCAGCAGGGGAGGGGGAGCGGCAGCTGTGTAATAATACTCACCTGCTACTGGCGTGGTCCCTGCTCCTCCCTGGTTCCCAAGCGCCTGCAGCTTCTTCCTCTAGTGAGCGGTCACATGGTACCGCTCATTACAGTAATGAATATGGACCCGACTCCACTCCCATAGGTGTGGAGCCGCATATTCATTACTGTAATGAGCGGTACCATGTGTCCGCTCATTACAGGAAGAAGCTGCTGGTGCCAGGGAACAGACGTGTAGGGACTGCGCCAGGAGCAGGTGAGTATAACGCAGTGCGTGATATTCACATGTTCCCCGTTCCACCGATGGGTGCCGCTGTGTCTTCCGCATCCTCTGCAGTGATGCTCAAGTCAGAGGGCACGATGACGCAATTAGTGCGCGCCGCCTTCTGCCTGAACAGTCAGTGCAGAGGACGGGGAAGACACAGCGGCGCCCGTCGGTGGAACAGGGAGCAGGTGAATGTAGCAAGTGCCGGGGGCCTGAGGGGTATGGGGCAAATGTCTGGATGGAGCATCTTATGGGGCCATGTGCAGCATTATATAGGGCAAATATCTGTATGGAGCATCCTATGTGGCCATGTGCAGCATTATATGGGGCAAATATCTGTATGTGGCCATGTGCAGCATTATATGGAGCAAATATCTGTATGGAGCATCTTATGGGGCCATGTGCAGCATTATATGTGAAAAATATCTCTATATAGCATCTTATGGGGCCATGTGCAGCATTATATGGGGCAAATATCTCTAGCATCTTATAGGGCCATGTGCAGCATTATATGGAGCAAATATCTCTATGGAGCATCTTATGGGGCCATAATCAATTTGTGGAGCATTATATGGGGCAAATGTCTGTATGAAGCATCTTATGGGGCCATAATCAACATTTGTGCAGCATTGTATGGGGCATATTTTGTATGGAGCATCTTATGGGGCTCATCATGAACTGTATGGAGCATTATATGGGGCTCCTGATTCAATATGGATATTCAAAAACAGTTAAACTACTGATGTCTCAATTAATTTTACTTTTATTGGTATCTATTTTTATTTTTGAAAATTACCAGTAGCTGCTGCATTTCCCAATCTAGGCTTATACTCGAGTCATTAAGTTTTCCCAGTTTTTTGTGGCAAAATTAGGGGTCTCGGCTTAAACTTGGATCGGCTTATACTCGAGTATATACGGTACTTACTGTACATTTACGTTGCTTTAGTTGTATTTTTTTTCTATTTTATGAAGAAACCTGTGTTTGTACTAATTGATGCATTCTAATTTGCAAAAACTGTCAATGGACAATCTAAAAAGGTTGTCGAGCAGACCAAAACCTGAAAATGCAGGTGTGCAAACTGAATTATTAGACTATATTGCTGGTTAATGTACATGACAGATGTTCTAATGTATGATGTAGCCATGGAAGGTAACGAGTCTAGAAATAGAAAATCCTAGTGCTCTGTTAGGACATAATTAGAACAAAATGACATCATTCTGTTTCAACTTCCATATGGACTTTGTTTGAGCTTGTTACACTGTAAACAGACACATATTAATTATAATTTATACTGAAAAGAAATACTTAAGATTGTAAAAACAGTCTTGCTTGACATCACTTGGATGGAATGTTCTGCAAACAAAAATGACGGCATCATACCTTTACCAGGTATCAATATTATTCTTGACAGATTCTTTTCCATTTAATAATTAACCAAATTCCTCAGTTTCACACTACAATATTATATCCAAGTTGTCTGTGTTCCATGGTCTATATACAAATCGCAATGCCCGTTTGGACACTGGTCTTCTATTCCAAACTAACAGCCTCATATATGCCTGTAGTTGTTAGTTCAGATAATAAGGTTAGGAAAAATTCAGCCTTAACCTGTAAATTCTGTCCATATTTCTATATTCTATATGGGTTTATGTTTTCTCTGTCAAGAACTGTCCCCTCACTCGGGACACCCCCACTTACCACACTTATAGGAATGCATGTACCATTAACACCCAGCAGCTTGTGGACAATCTACACTCCTCTTTAGCTTGCATCTCCTCCCACTCCTGTCCAAACTTAGCATTGTCACACTACAATCATACATTGCAGAGCACCCTGGATGAAACAGCACCTACCATATGCAGAAAGACCAGACACAGACAATGGCAACCCTGGCACACGATGCAAACACGCTTTCTTCAGCATTGCTCAAGGTGCGCTGAGCGTCAGTGGAGAAAACCGCTTTAGCAGAGGATTTCATCCACTATAAGCTCATGGTCAAAATTTAGTCTGCCCTTCATCTGGCCAAACAATCCTACTTCACCACCCTCATCACTTCACTAGTAGTGTTGAGCATTCCGATACCGCAAGTATCGGGTATCGGCCGATACTTGCGGTATCGGAATTCCGATACCGAGATCCGATACTTTTGTGGTATCGGGTATCGGTATCGGATACATAGAGATGTGTAAAATAAAGAATTAAAATTAAAAATATTGATATATTTACCTCTCCGGCGGCCCCTGGACTCAGCGCGGGTAACCGGCAGGCTTCGTTGTTCAAAATCAGCGCTTTTAGGACCTGAGAATCACGTCCCGGCTTCTGATTGGTCGCGGGCCGCCCATGTGACCGCCACGCGACCAATCACAAGCCGCGACGTCACCGCAAGCTATTAACGCGCTCATTTTTAAAAATGAGCGCGTTAATGGCTTTCAAAGACGTAGCGGCTTGTGATTGGTCGCGGCCACGCGACCAATCACAAGCCGCGACGTCACCGCAAGCTATTAACGTGCTCATTTTTAAAAATGAGCGCATTAATGGCTTTCAAAGACGTAGCGGCTTGTGATTGGTCGCGGCCACGCGACCAATCACAAGCCGCGACGTCACCGCAAGCTATTAACGCGCTCATTTTTAAAAATGAGCGCGTTAATGGCTTTCAAAGACGTAGCGGCTTGTGATTGGTCGCGGCCACGCGACCAATCACAAGCCGCGACGTCACCGCACGCTATTAACGCGCTCATTTTTAAAAATGAGCGTGTTAATAGCTTGCGGTGACGTCGCGGCTTGTGATTGGTCGCGTGGCCGCGACCAATCACAAGCCGCTACGTCTTTGAAAGTCATTACCGCGCTCATTTTTTAAAATGAGCGCGTTAATAGCTTGCGGTGACGTCGCGGCTTGTGATTGGTCGCGTGGCGGTCACATGGGCGGCCCGCGACCAATCAGAAGCCGGGACGTGATTCTCAGGTCCTAAAAGCGCTGATTTTGAACAACGAAGCCTGCCGGTTACCCGCGCTGAGTTCAGGGGCCGCCGGAGAGGTAAATATATCAATATTTTTTATTTTAATTCTTTATTTTACACATCCCTATGGATCCCAGGGCCTGAAGGAGAGTTTCCTCTCCTTCAGACCCTGGGAACCATGAGAATACCTTCCGATACTTGATGTCCCATTGACTTGTATTGGTATCGGATATCGGTATCGGCGATATCCGATATTTTTCGGGTATCGGCCGATACTATCCGATACCGATACTTTCAAGTATCGAACGGTATCGCTCAACACTATTCACTAGCTAACAATCCAAAACGACTTTTTGAAACCCTAAACTTCCTCCTTAGCCCTATAGCACAGGCCCCCATCACGAAACTCAGTGGTGAGGCGCTGGCCACTCCTTTCCTAGAAAAAACTCAGCCATATCCACCAGGACATTTCTGCCCAATCTCCTCAGAGCCTACATTCCCTTCTCTGCCACACTGCAATCTCAAGCGTTAGTGCCTTGGCCATTCTGCAGACCGCTGGTTGATAGAGACCTGCAGAATACAGATGAGAGGGCAGTAGTGCATGGCAATCATATCTCCCTGCTCAACTGCAGGGCTTAACTGTATCGGCACGCTATGCAGGCTGATCAGTTAAGGGTAGCGTAGCCCCAGGTGGGACCCTCTGAGCGTGGGGCCCAGGGCAACCACCCCCTTTCCTCCCCTCCCCTGGTAGCTACACTACTGGACCCTGGCCTCACAAAAATATACTAGATTTCATCAGATAGATTGTATTTTAGCTGGACTTCACATAAGTCATGCACCAATGAGAAGTGCTAAGCATCGCTTAAAAATTGTCTACGTGGATCTATTAATTATATCTTGCAGAGCGGAAACTAACTCACGTATCAGACCTTCCTATCCAAGTTAAACCTGTGTCTGCTTATATTCCCTGTATGACTTGCTATCTGATAACACCCACTTGCACATAACAAGGTAACTCATTAAAACAGTTTGATTGCTAATATGGAGAGGTGAAAAATAAAAAAACAAAAAAAAGTTTTATTCTGCTCCTGCTTTGTAGCCACTTTTAGTGAAAGGCCTTTAAAAAGGTTGTTTCCATGAAATACATGTATTACTTACCCACAAGATAAATAATATATTCAAGATCCCAGTGGTCAGATTCTCAATGTTCAGAAGAATTAAATGAACTGGTGGAATGGAGCGGCAGTGCAGATGCCCAACCATCACTTCTTTAACTTCTTTCAGACTGTCAGACCCCTAGCAATCACTCTTTTATCATTTATTCTGCAAATAGGTGATAAATGTAGTTAGGAGGACAACCCTGTTAATGTTAGTAAGAGCAGATGCAGACGGCCGTAGATTCTCTCATCAAGGAGAATTAGATTAATTATGGAAGTGACACTGACCAGTGTTTAATCAGGGTGTGATCACGGTGTCATCCGACTCAAATGTCATCTAAGTACAGTCTAATGGTTTCCACGCACTCACAGACTTGCATGGCCAAATGTGATCTGAATATTGGATCAAACTTGAGCATGCAGCTATTTTTTCCTTGGACAGTCTCGGTCCGAGAAAAAAGTTGGACATGTTCACGGCTTCATAGACTAACATTGGTCTGAGTGTGATCCATTGTTTTATTGGATCGTACTCGGACAGCAAATATGCTAGTGTTCAGGAGACCGGGATAAGGATATAGTGCTATTGCCCAATTACACTGCCATCGTGATCTATCACTTTTTATTATTTTTTTCATGTTGTTTTCAATTTGTTCTAACTCTAGATGTAAAGTAGTTTGTACAAAATATTCAGTATAAAAAAAATGAAATAACTTTCCATTATACAAACAAAGGTCATAAACTATATAAATCCTCCAAACTCTCAATCTGGCTCGGCAGTACACAGCTTCTGAGTATTTAACGCACGCTGTATAGAGCTACTGGAACGTCTGCACAATACGCCGGAGACAGATTTGACTGACAGGCACATTCTTCTGTTTTTACTGAATAAAGCCAGGAGATTATACCCTTCATTTTGTGCTACAAAGTCTGGAAATATCTATGATTTAAACACGCCTCTGACTGATTTACAATCTGCTCATAGAATAACAGTGCCAATCATTTTACCCAGCGAATGTAAGGGGGCGTCTTATCATATATTCAACGTTTAGATAAATCTTCGCCTTTTACAAGCTGTTAAAAATCATCCAGTTAAGAGTTATATTGACCTATATAATAGACTGACATCTGCTGTTCAAAGGATATAGCAGCATGCTGACCCACCTAATGGTGGACAGATATGCTTAAACCTTTCCTCACCGGGCGATTTTCCATTTTTGTGCTTTTTATTTTTCAGTCAACATATTTTTTGCAGGATGAGCTGAACTTCTGAATTACACTATCCATTAGGCCTCTTTCACCCATCCGTGTCTTGGGATGTGTGGTGACAGTTTTCACACATACAGGAGACACTGACACACATAGACCCATTCAAGAGAATGGGTCTGTGCACATGTCAGTGTGTTTCCAAAGACCGCGGGTCCGAGAGCAAAACACGCTGACATGTCCATTTTTTACCGTCAGCACGGGCCACAAAAGGTTCAGCACATGTGCACACGGAGGACACACATGGATGTCATCCGAGTAAAATGCACTGGTGCCAGGGAAGAAGCGATACAGTAAGTGCAGTTCCCTGGCGCCGGGTCACTGATCACGGCTCTCATCATTCTCCCCTGCTCTGCTGGCGATCGGCGCGAGCAGAAGAGAATGATGAGAGTTATAATCAAGAGATAAGAATGACAGCAGGCGGCAGCTGATGGGACTATTACCCCATCAGCCTACACATGCTGCAGCTAATAACAGTTATGGCAGAAGCATCTGATGAGAGAATTCCTCACCCCTGCTGTAAATAAATTAATAAATGAAAAAACCTGGCGTTTGTTCACCTCTACTGTATTCTCTCTAACCAGCCAGGCAAAACTCACTGCTGGGTTCTGCAACCCTCAGGTGTCACATTCAGCAAGGCTAGCTATCAAGAATAGAGGGGTCCCCATGCTGTTTTTTTTAATTATTTAAATAAATAATTAAAAAAAAATGGCGTGGGGTCCCCTCAATTTTTGACAATCAGCCTTGCTAATGCCGACAGCTGGGGGCCGGTATTCTCAGGCTGTTAAAGGGCCAGTGATATAGGCCCCACAGCCTAAAAATATCAGCCTGCAGCTGCTCAGAAAAGGTACATCTATTAGATGTCCCAAATCTGGTGCTTTGCCTGGCCATTCCCTCACCTTCGTATTGTCAGGTGACATCAAGCCCACTTGTTAGTAATGGAGAGACATCTATAACACAACTATCATTACTAATCCTATAGTTGTATTGTAAGTAAAGACTCAGCCAGAATAAAGTGTTTTATTTGAAATAAAACAAAACACACTTTTTCCATTTTTATTTAAAAATAACAAACACAATTATACTCATAGTTAGCAAGGCCAAAAAAATGACATTTGTCCATCCAGTTCAGCCTATATTCTGTCAGAATAAATCCCCAGGTCTACGTCTTTCTAAAGAATCTAATAACTGTAAGATACAATATTGTTGCGCTCCAGGAAAACATCCAGGGCTCTCTTGAACCCCTCGACTGAGTTCGCCATCACCACCTTCTCTCACTGCCCTAACAGTAAAGAATCCTTTTCTATGTTGCTGAAAAAACCTTCTCTCCTCCAGATGCAGAGAATGCCCCCTTGTAACTGTCACCTTCCTTGGTATAAACAGATCCTGGGAGAGATATTTGTATTGTCCCCTTATATACTTATACATGGTTATTAGATCGCCCCTCAGTCATCTTTTTTCTAGACTAAATAATCCTAATTTTGCTAATCTCTCTGGGAATTGTAGTTCCCCCATCCCCTTTATTAATTTTGTTGCCCTCTTTTGTACTCGCTCTAGTTCCATTATATGCTTCCTGAGCACCGGTGCCCAAAACTGAACACAGTACTCCATGTGCGGTCTAACCAGTGATTTGTACAGAGGCAGTATAATGTTCTCATCATGTGTATTTAGACCTCTTTTAATGCACCCCGTGATCCTGTTTGCCTTGGCAGCCACTGCCTGGCACTGGCTGCTCCAGGTAAGTTTATCATTAATTAGGATCCTCAAGTCCTTCTCCAGATTTACCCAGTGGTTTCCCATTCAGTATGTAATGGTGATATTGATTCCTTCTTCCCATGTGTATAACCTTACATTTGTTATAACCGTCACTGCCACCTCTCGGCCCAAGTTTCCAACTTATCCAGATCCATCTGTAGCAGAATACTATCTTCTCTTGTATTGACTGCTTTACATAGTTTTGCATCATCTCCAAATATCGATATTTTACTGTGTAAACCTCTTGCCAGATCATTAATAAATATGCTGAAGAGAATAGGTCCCAACACCGACCCCTGCGGTACTCTACTGGTCACAGCAACCTAGTTAGAGAATATACCATTTATAACCACCCTCTGCTTTCTATCACTAAGCCAGTTACTTACCCATTTACACACATTTTCCACCAGACCCAGCATTCTCATTTTGTGTACCAACCTCTTCTGTGGCACGGTATCAAACACTTTGGAAATCCAGGTATACAACGTCCAAATACTTACCTTTGTCCAGTCTATAGCTTACCTCTTCATAAAAACTGATTAGATTGGTTTGACAGGAGCGATTTCTCATAAACCCATGCTGATAGGGAGTTAAACAGTTATTCTCATTGAGATAATTCAGAATAACATCCCTCAGAAACCCTTCAAATATTTTACCAACAATAGAGGTTAGACTTACTGGCCTATAATTTCCAGGTTCACTTTTAGAGCCCTTTTTGAATATTGGCACCACATTTGCTATGCGCCAGTCCTGTGGAACAGACCCCGTCGCTCTAGAGTCCCTAAATATAAGAAATAATGGCTTGTCTATTACATTACTTAGTTCTCTTAATACTCGTGGGTGTATGCCATCCGGACCCGGAGATTTATCTATTTTAATCTTATTTAGTCTGTTTCGCACCTCTTCGTGGGTTAGATTGGTGACCCTTAATATAGGGTTTTCTTTGTCTCTCGGCATTTCACCTAGCATTTCATTTTCCACCATGAATACCGTGGTGAACAAGGCGTTTAATATATTAGCTTCTTCATCTGCAACCATTCTTTCCTCACAATTTTTGAAGGGGGCCTACACTTTCACTTTTGATTCTTTTACTATTGATATAGTTGAAGAAGAGTTTGGGATTAGTTTTACTCTCCTTAGCAATGTGCTTCTCTGTTTCCTTTTTCGCAGCTTTAGTTTTTTAAATAAAGTATTTTTCTCTTCAACGGTGCCATCATGCTTTAGTAGGCTAAATACTTTCTTTTTACTGTTAATTGCCCCTCTTACTTCTTTGTTTAGCCACATTAGGTTTTCCCTATTTCTTGCTCTTTTATTCCCACAAGGTATAAACCACTTACAGTGCCTATTTAGGATGTTCTTAAACATTTCCCATTTTGTTATCTGCATTCTTATTTCTGAGGACATTGTCCCAGTCAACCAGATTAAGGGCATCTCTAAGCTGGTCAATTTTTGTATAAATCGTGTTTATTAAGTGAAGCGAAGAATAAAAGTGAACGGTACAATCACGTAGATCAACAGAATACCAGGTAGAATTAAACGTTAATCAAGAAATGCATTACAGCAACACCATGCATCTTGCACTTTAACATTCTGATGAATAATACTACTGATTGGTATTATAAAATATTAACCATAAAGAATAACTGGAGTGATTAATAACCAATATAAATCTCAATATGATTCTTCAATAATCACAATGTTTATTCAAACTAAAGGAGGGGAGAAAGACAAACAAAAAGATTAAGATAAAGAAGAGAAAGGGGGATAGAAAGAAAAGGAGAGGATTGGGTAGGGAAATGGGGTATGTTGGGGAGAAGTGTGGCTATCGTCCCATCCCAGCGGTCAGGGCGCGGACCGAGAAGCAATCTAGTAACAAATGAGAGCGAGCCATGCATTGCATCAGGCTCCAGAAATCCATAGATCCAGGTCAGGGGTTTCCCTGAAAGCTATCCATGGGGCCCATGTGGTATAGGTTTTATCTACATTGCCTGGGGATTGATTTATTAATTGCTCCATTCTATAGATGTCATTGAGTTCTGCCACGAACTCCGCACGTGAGGGAAATTTTTCTTGTTTCCAAAAGCGTGGGATCAAATTCCTAACCGCGGTAAGAAAGTGTCTAAGGATGCCCTTCTTGTATCGAGAAATCGACAAATCACATAAGGATAATAATGCTAGGCTTGAAGAGGGTTGGATCTGTGTGATAGACATCTTGTTATGGAGCTCAAAGACGGCCAACCATAAGGCTTTTATGGGGGGGCAGTAAGCTGGTCAATTTTTGCCTTTGTAAAGTTCAGTGTTTTTGTGACTCCCTGACAAGTCCCCCTAGTGAAAGACAAGTGAAACTGTACAATTTTGTGGTCGCTATTTCCTAGATGCCCGACAACCTGCAGATTTTTTATTCTGTCAGGTCTATTAGATAGTATTAGGTCTAAAACTGCTGCTCCTCTGGTTGCATTCTGCACCAATTGTGAAAGATAAATTTTCTTGGTTATTAGCAGAAACCTGTTGCCTTTATGGGTTTTGCAGGTCTCTGTTTCCCAGTTAATATCGGGGTAAAGTCCCCATAAGAAGGACCTCATTGTGGGTTGCAGCTTCATCTTTTTGCATTAGTAGTAGACTTTCCATGATTTCTGTTATATTTGGGGGTTCATAACAGACTCCAATGAGAATTTTTCCCTCCATGTATTTCGACTCATATGGACTCCACATCCTCCCTTAAAGTGTACTTTAGACAAGACTTTACATAAAGACAAACCCCTCCTCCTCTCCGATTTTTATGATTCTTTCTAAACAGACTGTAACCCTGTAAGTTAACTGCCCAGTCATAGCTTTCATCTAACCATGTCTCGGTAATTCCCACTATGTCATAGTTACCTGTAGATATTTCTGCTTCTAGTTCTTCCATCTTGTTTGTCAGGCTTCTGGCATTTGCGAGCATGCAGCTTAGAGAATTTTGTTTTGTTCCAATCTACTCCCTGTAGATTGTTTTAGAAAAATTTCTTACCTCCCTTCTGAGTATGTTGTCTTGGGTCTTCTTTGCCGCACATCATATGCTTCATGAATATTTTTTCTGGCTTCATGTTTGAGTCTAATGTTTTTCTTCCCATCCCCTCTTCTTCTAGTTTAATGACCTCCTGATAAGTGTAGCAAGCCTTCTGGCGAATGTGTGTTTTCCAGGTTAAGGTTTGTTGAGATGTAGTCTGTCTCTGGTGAGGAGTCCATCATACGGGTAATTCACACCGTGGTCCAGGAATCCGAGTCCTTGTTGACTGCCCCATAGTCTTAGCCAGTTGTTCAAGGATCCTGTTCCTTCTCCTGGTGCCATGCCTGTCTACTGGAAGGATAGAACAAAAAACTACCTGGGCATCCAGTTCCTTTACTTTCTTACACAACTCTTCAAAGTCCTTGCAGATTGTTGATAGGTCCTTCCATACCATGTCATTGGTGCCAACATGTATCAAAAGAAATGGGTGGATGTCCTTGGCACTGATGAGCTTTGGTATCCTATTGGTCACATCCTTGATCTTTGCACCTGGGAAGCAGCATACTTCTCTTGTGCTTATGTCTGGTCTGCAGATGGCTGCTTCTGTGCCTCTCAGTAGCGAGTCTCCCACCACAACCAGTCTTCTTCGCTTCTTGGCTGTACATTTTGTTGTCACTTCTGGGTGTTGCTGTGTGCCTTTTGCTTCTTTGTTTGCTGGTAGTGCCTCATCCTTACGTGTGCCATCTTCATCCTCAGCAGGATCTACGAGCAACATGGCAGATGTGACAATCTACATGGTGCGCTGCAACATGTGTTACATGTTCACAGATCGACCAGAAGAAGAATTCAACTTCACCTGCCAGAAGTGTAGACTACCGGCCCTTTTAGAAGAAAAAGTGGGGGTTCTGGAAGAAAGAATTGCAACTTTGAAACTCATCAAAGAAAATGAAGACTTTCTAGACAGAACGCAAGCATCTCTACTGGTCACAAAAGGTGAAGAAAGTGTCAGAGAACCTCCAAAAGCATACAAGTGGAAACACGTGACCAAAAGAAGCAAGAAGACCATGAAGACATCACCAACCACACAAGGGAGAAACCAATACCAAGGCCTTGTGGACTTGCTGTGTGTCTTCCTTCTTGTGCAATCTGCTGTGCATTTTCCTTCTTCTGTAATCTACTCAATTAGCCAAGCTTTCTTGCAATAATGTGCTAGAGGCAGAAATTAGTAAGGAGCGCGGTTTTTGCTCTCCAACCAGCTGGTCCCGACTGTACCCAATGATCCTCTTGCTGAGGGAGACTCTTCGCTTTTCCCAGAAGACACCTGGAATATGCAAATTGTCCTCTTCAAGCTTCAATCCCTGGTTTGATGATGCTTTCCAAGCAGGTGGTCCCGGCTGTACCCAATGATCCTCTTGCTGAGGGAGACTCTTTGCTTTTCCCAGAAGACACCTGGAATATGCAAATTGTCCTCTTCAAGCTTCAATCCCTGGTTTGGCGATGCTTTCCAAGCAGCTGGTCCCTGCTGTACCCAACGATCCTCTTGCTGAAGAAGACTCTTCGCTTTTCTCACTTTAAGGCACCTAACACTTATTCCACCGAAGCCCTCGCTCTAATGTAATAAAAGTAAAATAAATAAAAACAATATCCCTCATCTCTCCATCGTTCTGTCCCATGCTGTAATCCATGTTTGGTGGCTACATAGTTTTCAACTTGGACGGTATGAATTCAGCAGGAAAAAAGAAAGAAACCAGAACGTATCGTTCCTAATCACGTCTGACCACTTTTAACTAACAACCCAGCATAGCCAGCCACTAGACTCTAAAACTTAACATTTAATATGTATACCTCTAAAATTATGTGTACTTTAAAAACAATTAGGTGCTCATGTTTAAACGTGCACTAGACAAGAAAAATGGCATGATCTCACCCAATTGCTGTCTCTCTTCTTGTTGTAGTTTCTTGTGCTTATTGAGAGCACGGCATGGGACGGAGACCAATAGACCTTTTCCAATGGGGGGGAGAAGAAAAGAAAAAAAAAAAAAAAAAAAAAAAGATATAGGTAGGTGGGGGGGAAGGGTTTGAAGCTATCTTCCCTGTCGTGCCCCGTGTATAAGACTCCCGCCCTAACAAGGGCAGTCCCCAAGTTTGAGCCTACTTAATGAAGCCCTTTGGTTAGTATAACCACCCTGATGATATCATCCAGGGTGGTTATACTAACCAAAGGGCTTCATTAAGTAGGCTCAAACTTGGGGACTGCCCTTGTTAGGGCGGGAGTCTTATACACGGGGCACGACAGGGAAGATAGCTTCAAACCCTTCCCCCCCACCTACCTATATCTTTTTTTTTTTTTTTTTTTTTTTTCTTTTCTTCTCCCCCCCATTGGAAAAGGTCTATTGGTCTCCGTCCCATGCCGTGCTCTCAATAAGCACAAGAATCTACAACAAGAAGAGAGACAGCAATTGGGTGAGATCATGCCATTTTTCTTGTCTAGTGCACGTTTAAACATGAGCACCTAATTGTTTTTAAAGTACACATAATTTTAGAGGTATACATATTAAATGTTAAGTTTTAGAGTCTAGTGGCTGGCTATGCTGGGTTGTTTGCAACTTGGACGGTACCAAGATGCGATCGTCCAGGCTGAGAACCATTGGTGAATGATCTGCTGCGAGCGGAGTATCATTGAACAGTGGTAACATCATTGTAGTTGCTGCCGGTAAGTTAGGCTGCATTCCCAGCCAGGCTGAACTGCAGTGACTTCAGTACCATGGGGAAAAAGTCAGTCCTGCGGTCACCACAATTCAAGCTCAGTGTCTTCACAGCATATCACCGTGAGAATTTTTCAACACCATGAGAGCGTTTTCAAAACAGATTCTTTGGAGGTTAAACAGAGTGTCAAAATACCAATGTCATTCTGTGCCATGGTTACATAAAAAATTACATGACAGTAGAAAAGTTGAGTATGAGTAAGCTTTGTAAGAAAAAGATAGATAGATAGACAGATAGATAGATATGAGATAGGTAGATAGATCCTTTTAGATTTATGATAGATGGATAGATAGATAGATATGTGATGAATGATAGATAGGTAGATAGATACACACAGATAATAGATGAATACGATAGATATATAGATAGATCTATAGTGTAGAAAGGTAGAAAATAACTGTAGATTGATAATGTTGAAGGATGTAATAAAGATAGCTTGCAGTTTGTACATACAGTATGTAGTTTCTTAATCTGTGAGTTTATAATTAGGATCACACAAAATGAAGGACTTTAAATGGAAACTGTACTTTCAACAAACTTTGCATAAATTAATAGTACAGGCAAATATAGGAAACTTCTTATACAATCTCTTCTGATAAATCTGCATTTTTCTACACTCTTGAGCCACTTCTACTTTTCCATTCTAATTATTTACTGAAAATCAGCTCAAATATATCTCAAGATAAGACCTGCTGTAAGCATAGTGAGCTGTGATGTTACACACCCTATAGTACTCTATGAAGAGGGGAGGCAGATGAGAAGTGAGGAGTAGCATGAGAAAACAAATACAGAAACAGACCATGCTGAAGTTAGTGAGTGATCTAACTTATCCCAGAGCTACACTGCTCAGTGTTGTTTTATATTCTCCATATTTCTGAAGCTTTTGTCTGTGTGCTGGTAAGTGAAGTCCAGGAAACCTTCTCTGTGTGCTGCGCTGTATATGGAAGAGCTCATAGCAGCTAGTTTCCTCCCACCAGCTCAGAGTCAATTGACAATTTAGAGACAGAGATTGCAAAGTGGAAAACTGGAGCAAGTGCAGAATACAAGACATATATAAGGGTCAGAAATACTGTTGTTCTTTATGCCTGAACCCATTGCAGCTCCTTCTACAAAGTTACTTGAAGAAATAGTTACACTTTAAAGGGGTTATCCACTACTTTAAAAGTTAACTTTTAACTACAAAATAAAAAAATATGCTCACCTTTCGGACCAACACAGCTCCTCTGTACTCAGTACCTTGTTCCTTGCCAATCTCCTGGCATCAGTATCTTTGATGACCAATGCAGCCAATCAGCTACCATAGATCATTTGCAGCCTTCATATTCAGTCCAAACAATGCTTCCTCCTGTTCGGATGGAAAGTGACGTTGGTAGTCGATCAGTGGCTGCTGAAACCTCTCCACTGGATGTCGATGCCAGAAAACTGGAGAGGCAAACAGTACGTAGCGTGAAGGAGTATCGCTTATTATTTTGTTTTGCATTTTTTGATACAACGCTGGGCTCACTAAGGTTAACTTGTAAAGTAGTGGACAGCCGTCGTCAACATAAAATTGTCCCTCAAAGTTAGAAAAATCTCAACAATCTCAACATTCAGTAACTTATTTATTAACCTGATTGCTTCCCCTTTTACCATTTGCTTAAAATGTATAAATAAGGAAAGAATATAAAAACTTGACATCATATTTAGATGATTAGAAAATAATTTCAACAGAGCAGAAAATCCCTTTCGAAGGAGCTAATGTGTGCTTCTGTACAAAGAGAAGCAAGAAAAGAATCTGCTGATAGGAAGGAGAACAGTTTACAGCTTGGGATGCCGACATTGCAATTATCTTGTGTTTACAAAGGATTAAATATAGTGAAGTATGCATATTTTAGTCATAACACTATGCATTATTAATAACAGACTCGAATGGTGCCGAATGTTTCCTCGCCTGATTTACTGGAGGCTGAAGCTGATAAGACTAGTAGACAAGAATATTCCCTTGGTTGTAATTCTGCCCATAGACTTTCGTCTATGATGGGTTTAGGCTTTGTCAAATATATTTGTAAGTCCCTTCTGTAAGAGGTTACCTAAAATTGTATGCAAGAGGAAATTTGCCTGTAATTACCTGATACTTCATACATATTCTGCTATTTATCACCTCAGTTAGAGATGTACACTGTAGATTTAGGTAATGTGCCACATATTGGAACTGAATGAGAACGGCTGCTGAGGTGTGCTACACTACTAACATAGGGCTGCAGCATCTGATATGTATCATTGTAGGCTTTTCTCTGCTTCCCGTGAATCAACTAGTCTTTAGAAATATCTAAGTTAGAGCTTGATAGACCTGGGCCTTTCAATTCAGTAGCTATTTTCTTATCATAAGAAAGAGCGATATCTTTTCATTACATGGTTTCTCAACCTGGTGCTCTTACATCATGTCACCTACCAACTATCTCACTAAATGGGATAATTCTACAAAAAGGAGTCATAATTTAATAAAACTTAACAAACGTTTATTTCACTAAATTAATCCACAATTATTGAGGTTCTCAGACTTATCACTTGTGAAACAATGATGACGAGATGACAATACTATGTCTCAGTACCAGTTATGCAGAAAATCACATGTAGAATTGCACCTATACATCTAATGAAAAGTATATCGGAACAGGTCATTTACCCATAGCAAAGTCCAACACTGTTTCACTGCCGCAACGCACGTTTCAAGTCACTCGCTTTCTCATTGGTCCATTTTTGTTTCGTTTTCTGAAGAGTTTTGTTGTCCAGGATGCAATATGCTATTTCATTCATTAAAAAATTCTAATAGTTAACTTTAGATTGGATCTATCACCAGATTTCATAATACAAACTGCATACATTGATCTTTTAGACTTGACGAGTGTACTTACTTTTAGAATCCATTTGAGAATAATTTTATCATTCTGATATCAAAACAATTTTATGGTCCCAGCTTTAAATTGAAATAGCTCATGAGTACAAGTGTATTCTGCCTTCACCCAGCCTAACTGACAGCAGCAGCTTAAACTGAGCAGTATGAGATTTAAGCAGGGTAGAGAAACACTGAGGAGCTGTTAGCCAGTAAAGGCGAGTGGAGAGTGGCTTAAACTTTCATATAGGATTAATGCAGCCATGACATGGATTTTAAAAGCAAATGCTGCATCCTGAATAAGTCTCAGATATGTATTTATAATGTATGTAGTTTGATTTGTGCAATCTGGTGACAGCCCTGTTTTGAAGGAAAAAAAACATTAGGAAACATTTTAAAGTCCCATATGTTACAGTTTTTGCCTCTTTTTATGTCTCTTATGACACAAACAGCCATTCACAAGATACAAAATACTGATGAAAACAGCCACTCCCAAAACCTCCCAACCAGTCACACAGTTTTCATCAGTATTTTACACCTGTGCTGCCCCCACCTTTATCATGGGGGTCTGCTGCATCTTGCTAGTGCATTTATAATCTGACTTGGTGTTGGTAAGGAAGTTTCTTTTTCTGGCATGTTTTTTTAATTTATGTTCTTTCATGAGCAGTTCTTAATTTTAGTGTTAGGACTCACAAGTGTGAGGACCCTTGATATGGGTTATGAGTTTGCATTTCGGCCAAAATATCAACCAAAACCTCATGTAATGTATTTATTGTATACATTATTTCTCATTTTTCATTGCACATGTTTCCATTTTTTGCCGTAAGCAGCCAGGCCATTTAGTGTTGGTTGGGTGAACTGAGGTACCTGTCCTTGTGGGGTGCACTCATATAATGTGGAGCAGCCCATCGGATCTAATAGTATGAGCATCATTAATAGGCGTTAACTTAAGCACTGTGATCACACGTACTCTTGCAGCCAGTGACCTACGTAAGCCTCATTTGTGTGCATTTTTTACTCCCCTCCACGAATTGGTAGGTTTGTGAGTGGCTATTCTAATCATTTTTTTGCACCTGCACCTTTATCATGGGGGTCTGGGGCATCTTGCGCATGCATTTATAATCTGACTTGGTATTGGCAAGGCTGTTTCTTTTCCTGACCTCCACAGTTCAAGAGATTGTTGGTTCCAAGTCTACTGTTTGAATGAACTGGTAGCAGAGCATGCTCAGGTCATATCAATTTGAAGTTATAATGGTAGCTGAGAATGGTTCTCAGTTATTTTAGGGATTTCTGTTGACTTTGAACTCAAATAGGGAGATCCTCATTTTTGTGATCATTGAAGTTCCAGTAATATTGCACCATCTGCAGGCAACCTACATTGGCAAATGTAGTGCCTACAGCGGATTAGTCCAGAACTACAAGAACTGGGTGCCTCATGCATTTGAACTTAAAATGACACAGACTACTGCATATGACCTTAAAGCTGCTTCTTGCAAATGCTTTACAGCAGATGTCACCAACCTTTCAGCTCTGAATGAGGGTTGTGAGCCACATTCATATAGAAAGCTACTGTTAATAGCTGTTTGCTACGCGTTGTGTAGCACCAAGCTGGCAGACAGCCACGAACCACACATCACCGGCCCGTGAGCCACATGTGGCTCTCGCACTACAGCAGAGGTCTCAAACTGCATTCCTCAAGGGCTGCAAACAGGTCATGTTTTCAGGATTTCCTTGTACTGCACAGGTGATAATTTAACCACCTATACACATAATGATTACAGCACCTTGTGCAATGCTAAGGAAATCTTGAATACACGTATGGTTTGCGGCCCTCGAGGAATGCAGTTTGAGACCCCTGCGCTACAGGTTGGGAACCCCTACTTTACAGAATATATGAAGGAGCTTCATTAAGAACAATTTCCTAATCTTTCAATTTCCTAATATTTCCGATATTAGAAGAATGTCTTACTTTAGCTACAGACTGTTGATGGTAAAATCAGCCAGTCCAGTGTCTTTATTGTATGTTTGAAGCAGTGATAAAGCAGATAATGCATAAATAATATAAAAGATCAGAGCTTCAGAGATAAAGTCCAGTGGTTATAAAAAATCGCAGTGCTAAACAACAAGTCCTCTTTGTGTTTTTCCTAGTTCTTTTTTGCTCTCATTAAATAAGTGGAAGGGCTCATATTACACGTTGCCTTCATCTCTTCTGTGCTGTACTAATAGCTGTCCAATTTACTTTTGATGTTATTTGAGACATTTGAAATTAAATGTCTGTTTTTATATGTAATTTTAATAAAGATTCCTTTCATCTCCTGAAATAATTAATCACTAGATAATTCACTTTTGATAACACAGTAGCAAGTGTTCCCAGGTACTTGGTTTGATGGACATTTAAAGGTTAAGCCTGCAAAGTTCAGGTGCGGAGCTCACAACCTTATATTATACTTTAGCACAACTGAAGAATTGCATAGAAATACTGTTTGAAAAGATCAGTTTCAGAAAACCCTTATAAAAAAAACAAATATACTGTACTTTACTCACCCCCAGTGCAAAATCTGTTATTGTCTGCAGGGTTGATGCCACCTCAACAGGGTTGCAGCCGGATGCTCTGAGCAGCTCATGCTGTCTACTGGGCGAGAGCCACTTAGCTCACTTATTGGCTGCAGGACTGGCGACATGACATCATCGCTGCAGACCATAACAGACTCCAGGAACAGCAGTGGAGACTTAGCTTCTTTACTCACCTTTACCTTTTTTTCTGGAACAGGTATTATATTGATGTGTGAAGAGGGCCTAAAATGGATTTTCTATTTCCAAATGTTTCAAAAAAAGTTTTTCCCAAACTCTCCCTACCATTTTTATGCATGTCTACTGTGATTCCACATATTGCTACTTCCAGTTATTCTGCCTCCCGCAGCTGCTGTGCTGTATCTTTTATTCTTTCATAGGCTAAAGATGGCGGTCCTGCAGAGCTGGTCGTGTGACCCCCTTATAGCTGAAAGTAAAAACATTGATCATAAATGCCCTGTGCTAGTCTTTGACGTGCTTATCTGCCCTATATAGTCTCTATAGGTGAACTCCATGATGACAAATATATTGTACATTCCAGTCATTAAAAAGAAATCATTAGGAGTATCGCATTACCATATGTCAAAAAATTTACCAGTTGGTGCAGTAGATTCTAAGAAAACCAACAGATTCAGCATTCATGATCTGCATGTTTTTGAGTCTTTGGATTGGATTGGATTGGATTGTAAAGGAGTTAAAAATTATATACATTTCTCTTCATGTTTTGAATTAGAAAACAGTGTTCAATGTTACCAATGCTTAGAAATAAAAACTAGTAAAAAGATTTTATGATTAACTGCTATTATTTTGAACACCACTGTATATACTGTTTTCATAGGGATCTTTCATGTTGTGGTTTACAGCAGTGAAAACTATGAAGTTGTGGCAATGAGCGCTGTCACAACAAAATGGTGCTGTTTCCTCATGATTTTGCAATTATGTTAGGTCTGTTTTCACTGCATGATTGTCGTGAACATCAGATGCAGAGAAGGCCTATGTAAGCAGGCTGTTAAACGACCGCCGATCAATAAACAAGTAGCTGATCGCCAGTTCTTTAGTGGTGGCAGTTGGCCAATATAAGCCAACCATTTGCTATAGTCATCACAAATAACCACAAGATTAAAACTCTTTTTGAATACTAGATTGTGGCCCGATTCTAACGCATCGGGTATTCTAGAATATGCATATCGCTGATTGGTCGAGGCGACCTTTATGACATCATCGTCGCCATGGCAACCATTATGACATCTACGTCGATACTGTGCCCGTCGCTGAATCAGAAACGTGGGATTTCTATGTCCTTTATGACATCATCGTCGCTGTGCCCGTCGCTGATTGGTCGAGGCCTGGCGGCCTTTTGAATACTCAACCAATCAGCGACGCGGCCTGGCGGCCTCGACCAATCTGAGACATGGTATTTCCAGGACAGACAGACAGACAGACAGACAGACAGACGGAAAAACCCTTAGACAATTATATATATAGATACTCTGATAGTGCTCTTCTACCTTAACTGCAGTCAATCTTTAATTGCCCCTTAAACAGTGTGTAATAAAGTTTTCAATTGCTTCTGCTCTCTCGCTCTCTCGGGGAAGGGCGGGGCTAAGGGGTTCAGTCAACTCTCCCTGTGTGGATGATAGTACTGGGACCCATAAGGTGGAATGCCCTATAACACGTACTGTATATTCTGGGGTTGCAGAAGAGCATTTTTTAATACGCATGGTAAGAAAGCTCCTGCATGGTTCATTCACACTCATACATTTTTCAAATCTGTTTTCAGTTGAGGGATCGCATTTCACCTTTTCTGCTGGGTTTAATCAGGAGTTTCCTTGGATGAGTTATTTTAATGGGTCACGTGCTTTGTGGGTGGAGATAGTATGGTCTGCTCTCCTTTGCCTATGTTATATAAGCAATGTTCTGGAATGCATTATCAGCGCGTAACAAACTCCCCTACATCGCTGACTTTTTACTTTCTAATTCTTTTAGCCTTCTGGCTCTCACTGAAACCTGGATCTAGCTGTCAGACACCACTGCCACTGCTGCACTCTCATATGGTGGGCTACAATTTTCACATTCCAACACACCTGAGGGCAGACAAAGTGGAGGTGTTGGTCTGCTACTTTCATCAGGGATAGCTAACACTAGAGAAGACAGAGAAATAATTCCGAAGGATCTAGATTAGCTTGAACAATGGGCAGCGACTAATAAACTGGTATTTAACAGTGAAAAATGCAAGATTCTACATATGGACAAGAAAAATGAAAATCTACAAAAAGGGAAGACCACAACTAAGCATCAGCACATGTGAAAAAGACTTGGGTATAATAATAGATCACAGACTGCACATGAGTTAACAGTGTGATGCAGCAGGAAAAAAAGGCAAACAGTTTTAGGATGTATTAAGAGAAGCATAGAGTCTAGATCACAAGAAGCAATTACCCCCCTCTACTCCTCCTTGGTCAGGCCTCATCTGGAATACTGTGTCCAGTTCTGGGCACCACTTTTTAAAACACAAATTGAAAACCTGGGTAGCTGCCAGGATCATAAGCGGACTGCAAAGTATGTCCTACAATGAACGGTTAATGGATCTTGGAATGTTTAGCTTGCAAAAAAGAAGGCTACAAGGAGGCTTAATAGCTGTCTGCAAATATCTGAAGGGACATCACATTGTAGAGGGATAATCCTTATTCTCATTTACACATGGAAGCACGGGAAGCAATGGAATGAAACTGAAAGGAAGAAGATACAGAATAGATATTAGAAAACTTTTTGACATGGAAGGTGATCATTGAGTGGAACAGGCTGCAATGAGATGTGTTGAATTCAACTTCAATGGAAGTCTTCAAACAGAGGCTGGACAGACATCTGTCTGAGATGGTTTAGTGAATCCTGCGCTGCATTGAGCAGGAGGTTGGACACGATAACAATTGAGGTCCCTTCCAACTCTAACATTCTATGATTCTGTGATCACAATGTACTTTCCAGGCCATTTCAAGGGTAGCCTCACTTATGTTTCCTTCATTTGAAGGTTCTTCAAATCCTTCTTCCTGCGAGTGGCGGTTATGTATCACCGTCCAGGAAAAACCAACCAGTTCCTTGATCATTTTTCCACCTGGCTTCCACACTATATACTGTGATATTCCCACTCTCTTCATGGGGGATTTTAACATCTCCATTTATGACCAGCTCTGCACACCTACCATTTTCTTTCTATAATCTCCTCCTTTGCTTTTCACAGCTTATTAACTCTTCTACACATGAAGACTGGAATACTCTGGACCTGGTCTTCTCCTGGCCCTGCTAACAAACTCTCCTCTCCTCCTCTGCTAACCTACTTGTACCTGATATTGCAATTGCCTTGGGTGGGTCAGGGTTAACCATAACTGCCAAGTAGCATGCTCGCTGCCTTGGGGTTATATTTGATGCAGAACTTTCCTATACAACCACTCGCACATGTCACCTGTATCTTTCTTCACCTCTGAAACTGCAAAAACTCTTACTGTCATTCTTATTCCGTCTCATGTGGATTACTGCAACTGTCTGCTATCTGTCTCCATTTAACCAAACTTTCTCCTCTCCAATCAGTCCTGAAAGCAGCAGCAGCCTGGGTCGTATTTCTATCCATCCTGTGCTAGTCAATGTACCAGTTGACCATTCACTACAGAATACAATACAAACTCATCTCTCTCACCCATAAAGCTCTCCACACTTCAACACCACCCTACCTGAGCTCTCAGTTCTGCAACTGATTTAAGACTAACTTCCTCCGTAATCCGAACTTTGCACCTCTATCTCCGAGACTTCTCGTGCTGTGACAGTTTTCTGGAATGCACTACTCCAAATGATCTGACTAGTACCTAGTCCCCACGTTTTAAAGTGTGCTTTAAAAACACATTTTTGTTAGTCACGTTTATCAAGCTCAATTCACTAACCTAACCATTTCCTATCCAGTTCCTATTCCCTCTTTCTAATTTTTGCTCAGAATCTATTCTCTCTTATTCTTCAGTATCAACAACCTCCATGCACCCAATAGCACTTGGTTACTTTACTTAGATATTGGCTGATGACTGGTTCATGCAGCTATATATAATTTAATGCAGCTATATATAATATCATAACCCCTATTTATTATAATGATGGCTGGACCGTAAATGACAAGAACCTTATACCTACTGTGTCCCCCCTTATTTCTTTAGAGTTTGTAAGGTTGCGAGGAGGGCCCTCACATTGTAAAGTGCTGCAGAATGCAGAATATGTCTGCATTATATAAATATATATTATTAGTTACAGTATCTTCTATGTGATATATGCAGTAGTCATAGTTTCTCCTATATGATGTACTTAGGAGTCTCTGTGACTCCTATGTGATCCATGCAGCAGTCGCAGTGTTTCTTTTGTGATGTTTACAGCAGTCTCAGTATGTACTATGTGATGCATGCAGCAGTTTCAGTCTATCATATGCAAAACATCCAGCAGTTTCAGTGTATCCTATGCTTTGCACACAGCAGTTTCAGTGTATCCTATATGACATATATACAGCATAGTCTCAGTGCATCCTATTTGATGTATCCTGCAGTCTCAATGTGTCCTATGTGATGTGTACACAGTAATTTCAGTGTCTCCTATGTGATGTATTCTGAGTCTCAGTGTATCCTGCGTGATGAATGCTGAATAGTGTTGAGCGATACCGTCCGATACTTGAAAGTATCGGTATCGGATAGTATCGGCCGATACCCGAAAAGTATCGGATATCGCCGATACCGATACCCGATACCAATACAAGTCAATGGGACACCAAGTATCGGAAGGTATCCTGATGGTTCCCAGGGTCTGAAGGAGAGGAAACTCTCCTTCAGGCCCTGGGATCCATATTAATGTGTAAAATAAAGAATTAAAATAAAAAATATTGATATAATTACCTCTCCGGAAGCCTCTGGACATCACCGCTGGTAACCGGCAGCCTTCTTTGCTTAAAATGAGCGCGTTTAGGACCTGAGAATGACGTCGCGGCTTCTGATTGGTCGCGTGCCGCTCATGTGACCGCCACGCGACCAATCAGAAGCCGCGACATCATTCTCAGGTCCTAAATTCCTAGAATGAGGAGTTTAGGACCTGAGAATGACGTCGCGGCTTCTGATTGGTTGTGTAGCGGTCACATGAGCGGCACGCGACCAATCAGAAGCCGTGACGTCATGGAAGTCCCTAAACGCGCTCATTTTAAACAAAGAAGGCTGCCGGTTACCAGCGGTGATGTCCAGGGGCCTCCGGAGAGGTGAGCATATCAATATTTTTTATTTTAATTCTTTATTTTACACATTAATATGGATCCGATACCGATTCCCGATACCACAAAAGTATCGGAACTCGGTATGGGAATTCCGATACCGCAAGTATCGGCCGATACCCGATACTTGCGGTATCGGAATGCTCAACACTAATGCTGAAGAGTACAAGTGTATCCCATGTGACTTACACAGAGTATCCTATGTGATGTATATAAAGCTGTGTGAGTATGTCCCTTGTGATGTATACAGCAGTCTAAGTGTATCCTATGTAATGGTTATACAGCAGTCTCAGTGTCTCTTATGTGATGTATGCAGCTGTTTTAGTGTATTCTACATTATGTATGTAGCAGTCTGTGTATTTAATGTGATGTATTCAGCAGTGGCTTAGTGTATTTGATGTATACAGCAATCGCAGTATCTCCTATGTGATGTAAACATCAATAACAGTGTCTATCTGCACAGCAGTATATGCAGTGCGATGTATACAGCAAACCTTCTATTGCATGAGTTCTATAAATGTATAAATGTAACATGATGAATTTCCTACTTTGAGGAGGCATGGATTGAAATATGCATTTATGTTTGGAACAAGTTACTGCTGCAAGCAGTTCTTTTCAAGACTTACCATCACAAGGAGTTGACTACACTCTGGACTGACCACCATGCAAACCTGGAAAAGCAGTTACAAGTAGCAAAATCATCAATACCCCCTAACATCACAGCGTCACCAAAGAGAAGCAGTTTCAGCCATCATGTTTGGGGTGAGTTAAGTAAATGTTTGATCAAATAAACCAGGATAATTTTTAAGTCAATAATTTTGTATGGCCTGTGAACGATGTTATACACACATGGACAAAATTGTTGGTATCCTTCTATTAAAGGCTTCTTTCTTACTTGCGTCGGTATTTGGCCATCACCATGCGTCGGCCCGACGTACCGACGCACGTTGTGAAAAGAAATGAACAACAGGGCAGCGGATGCAGTTTTCAATGTCCGGGGAGGTGGGGGTGGAGTTCCGGGCGCTCATGTGCAGCGCCCCAGAGTCCTGGTCGTTGCAGTAGTGTCGTTCTTCCACCAGGGGGAGCGATGTTACGTCTGATGGCACCAAAGGAGTTCGCCCTGCCAGGTATCACAGCCACACACAGATTTCACATGCCGGCCACCAGGGGGAACAAAAGGTTCTATCTATTAGGCCACTCCTCACACTTGGGTAAAACTGGGGGTTGGTTAGGAAGTTAGAGAGAAAGAGTCGGGAGAAGGAGAGAAAAGGAGCCAGGAGGAGGAGAGGAGAGGAGCAGACTGGGCTCAGCCCAGGAAAGGGAAAGAAGGACATGGAGCTGTGCCTGCAACCCATGTGGCAGTCTCCTTAGAAAGGACAAGAAAGGAAGTGTGCCATAGTGAGTGAGCATAAAAGTCATAGCAACAGGAGTAAAACACCAGTGGGAGACCAGCTAGAAGCAGGCTGCCTCCCACTGAGCGCAGATCCGGTGGCCAGAACACCAAGGGAGTAATAGACTCTACGCTTTACTTCAGAGACTGGCAGGGCAGTCGATTCCAAGTTGGCTGTCCGACCTAAGAATCTAAGCAGACAAGGTGGCAACGCGGAGGAGGGGCGTCTCTAGGGTCCCTATAAAATAGCCTCAGGCCACCACCGTCATACGTGTTATGTCCTATCCATCTGGGGGACAGAGAGAGAGAAGTAACAAGAGTGAGGACCTTATGGTAGCTAATGCAAGTATGGACCTACTACGTTGCTGTGCGCAAGGAGAAGGCTACTGATTTACACCTGGATAAGATGACTCTGGAATTGCCATCAGACCGGCTGGACTCAGCCTACCCTGTCATCCGGCACTCTGGACTGTGGATGCTGCAGCCTCCAGTAAAGGTAAAGAGACTGCAACCATTGTGTCCTCGTTATTCACCGCGCCTTGCACCACCATCACCATCTACACTTCTGGGAAGCCCTGGGGACATACTTCACCTGTGGGAAGGTATACCATCTAGCTGCCATTCCATCATCCCAGCGGACCCTTAAGCAGCGTCGGTCACCCTGACCGAATACCACAATTGGCGTCACGAACACTACCGTTATCTACAAACTTTCCCCTTTTATTGGGCGCCCCTCATAGGGCCACGGTCCGGGTCGGGCCGTGACATCCCCGCTGAGGGAACTGAAGGACCCGGTACCGAGTACCCCATTGCCCTTACGTGGGGGCGATCCACATGCGCGGTCAGAAATGGCGGACATGACGCACAAAAAACCGTTACATTTAACTATTTTTGTGCCGACGGTCCGCCAAAACACGACGCATCCATCGCACAATGGATGCGACGTGTGGCCATACATCGCAATGCATCGCTAATGCAAGTCTATGGAGAAAAAACGCATCCTGCGGGCAACTTTGCAGGATGTGTTTTTTTCTCCAAAGCGAAGCATTGCGACGTCCGTCACACAACGCAAGTGTGAAAGTAGCCAAAGTAAGAAAAACTCCCCATGGTCACTGAAATAATTTGAAAAGTTATTTTCAATTTAAATTTTCTGAATATCCATTTGCTTTTCCCATTTAAGCCTGCAACCTTCTTAAAAAAAAATAATTATCCCAGACAACCCTATTTAGAATTTATTACATTTAATCATTATAAAATATTCCACTTACAGACTTCTTAGACTGAATATCTAACTTAGTCTTATTTTACAATTTGCTACAATTTCTCAGTATTGCTAAATCCAGCAGCAGTGTAAATGGATATGCCAGCAATGTAAAGATGTCATTGTCAGAGAATGATTGCAACAAGAATATGTTCATTCATTGACCCAGCAAGTAAAGATCCTGTAAATGGCTATTGCACAGTGACCTGCCAGCACCTGCATAGAAGATCAATGAAGACTCTGCCAACAGAAGGGCGGATAAGTTTCACATAATCGTGCGAGTGGACTGCACATGCGTGGAATTACGGCTCTGCAACTGCACGTCACAGGTCAGTGTGACATGCATGGGAGAGGGGTGCCATTATAAGGGAGAGGAGGAAGGGATATCTTCCAGGCATCAGAGATATCAGTGTCCTTGTGTCCGTGTGTGTAATACTTGTGGCATACGTGTGGCAACCATGTGCCGCCCATATGCTGCATCAGTACCACACATGGGAAGCAGTGGTAAAGTTAGTGCGGTTCCCATGTGCTGAAAAGAGCTCTCATCGTTCTCCCCCAGGTCTGCCGGCGATCAGGGCAAGCAGAGGAGAATATTGAGAGTTGCATTCAACTGATAACCGTGATAGCAAGCAGAGGCTGGTGGGATTATTCATCAGCCGCCGCTTGCGCTATAAATAAATACAAAAATGAATAAAACCGGCATGGGTTCCCCTCTATTTTTGATAACCAGCCAGGCAAAACTGACAGTTGGGGGCTGCAACCCTCAGTTGTCAGAGTTAGCAAGGCTTCTTATCAAGAATACAGGGGTCCCATGTTATTTTTAAAATTTTTAATAAATAGTTTTAAAAAATGGCACAGGGTCCCACTCATTTTTTACATCGAGCCAAGCTAAAGCTGGGGGCTGGTATTCTCAGGCTGGTAAGGGGCCATGGGTATTGACCCCACCCAGCCTCAAAATAGCAGCCCGCAGCGATCCAGAAAAGGCACATCTATTAGATGTACCAATTCTGGCTCTTTGCCCAGCTCTTCCCACTTGCCCTGTAGCAGTGGCAAGTGGGGTAATATTTCTGGGGTTGATGTCAATTTTGTATTGTCTGATGACATCAAGCCCACTCTAATTTCTGAATATCCTTTTTTAAATGTGGAGCCCAAAACTGGATCCCATATTCTAGATGTGGCATCACCAGTGATTTATAAAGGTGTAACAAAATGTTGGGATCGCAGGATTTCATCATTTTTTATGCAATAAAATCTTGTTTGCTTTTGTGGCAGCTGCTTGACATTGAGTACTAATGCTCAGTTTACTTGAACCCAGAATACCCAAGTTCTTCTCCTGTTCTGTAGTCCCAAGTATACTCCCATTTAATGTATAAACAGCAATAGGATTACTCCTTCCTACGTGCATTACTCTACATTTATCTACATTATCCCCTTAACGACCAGAGGTGTTTTTGGTTTTGCATTTTAATTTTTTGCTCCCCTTCTTCTCAGAGCCATATCTTTTTATTTTTTGGTCAAAATAACCATGTGAAAGCGTGAAAGCTTGTTTTCATGCGAGACGAGTTGTACTTTTGAACAACACCAATGGTTTTAACTAGTGATGAGCGAATATACTCATTACTCGAGATTTCTCGAGCATGCTCGGGGGTCCTCCGAGTATTTTTTTAGTGCTCGGAGGTTTAGTTTTTCTATCCGCACCTGAATGATTTACATCTGTTAGCCAGCATACGTACATGTGGAGATTCCCTAGCAACCAGGCAACCCCCACACGTACTTATGCTGGCTAACAGATGTAAATCATTCAGCTGCGGCAAGAAAAACTAAATCTCTGAGCACTAAAAAATACTCGGAGGACACCCGAGCATGCTCGAGAAATCTCGAGTAACAAGTATATTCGCTCATCACTAGTTTTAACATATTATGTACAGGAAAATGGGGAAAAAATCCAATTGTGGTGAAATTGCAAAAAATGCAATTCCACAGTTGTTTTTTTTATCATATTCGCTAAATGCTAAAAATGACCTGCTATTATGATTATCCAGGTCATTATGAGTTCATAGACACCAAACAAATATAGGTTCTTTTTTACTTACTGTAAGTGGTGAAAAAAAATTCCAAAGTTTATTAAAATATATATATATATATATTACACCATTTTCCAATATCCATAGCGTTTCCATTTTTCGTGGTTGGGTAAGGGCTTATTTTTTGCATGCCGAGCTAACGTTATACTGATACCATTTTGGTGCAGATACGATCTTTCAATCGCCCGTTATTGCATTTTAATGTAATGTTGCGGCGACCAAAAAATACCCTAATTCTGGCGTTGTGTCTTTTTTTCTCGTTATGCCGTTTAGCGATCGGGTTTACTCTTTTTTTATATTGACACCAAATATGTATGTTTCATTTTTTTTATTGTTTTACTTTGAATGGAGGGAAAGTTGGATGATTTGAACTTTTATATTTTTTTTATTAATACTTTTAAAAACATTTTTTGTTACTTTTTGCATGCTTTAATAGTCTCCATGGGAGACTAGAAGCTGCAGTATTTTGATCGGCTCTGCTACATACAGGCTATGATCAAATCGCCTGTACATAGAAGAAATGCTACATACAGGTCGGCGCTCATAGCAATCCGGCAGTAACAACGTAAAGGTCAAAACAGCTGACATGTGCCGGAAAAAATGTGGACCCAGCACCGGAGACATCAAATAGAGGGAGTCTGACATCGGCGTACTATTACGCCTGATGTTGGAAGGGGGTTAAACCTCATTTGCCAAGTGTTTGCATATTCAGCCATCTTATCTAGATAGTTTTGCAATATTGTAATGTCAAGGTCCGATTTTAGCATCCTACATAGTTTGGTGTCATCAGCAAAGACTGACACTATATTCTCAATCCCATCCACAAGGTTATTAATAATGAGGTTAAAAAGAATCACAGCGGTATCCCACTGCTGACTATATACCATTTAGAGAATTTACTGTTTATGACAACTCTGTTTCCTGTCATTTAGCCAATTCCTAACCCGTCTGCATATAGTTTCCCCAGTCCTTGCTTCTGTAGCTTCAATATAAGGCTGTTATGTGGTTCAATATCAAATGCCTTTGCAAAGTCCAAATAAATCACATCAGCCGCACTACCTACATCCAGATTAGCACTTACCTCCTCATAGAAACCTAACATGTTAGTTAGACACGAATTATTCTTTATGAATCCATGCTGGTTGTCAGGTATTATATTATTATCTACAATATATCTCTGCAGGTCATCTACTATGTAATTGTCTAAGGGTCACTTCCGTCTGTCTGTCTGTCTTTCTGTCTGTCTGTATGTCACGGATATTCATTGGTCACGGCCTCTGTCTGTCATGGAAATCCAAGTCGCTGATTGGTCGTGGCAAAACGCCCATGACCATTGCCACGACCAATCAGCGATGGCCATAGTCTGGAAGCGAAATGGCCACTGCTTTACTGCCCTGCAGTCAGCGCTGAGCGGTCACACAGGGTTAATGCCAGAGTTAACGGACCGCGGTGTAATGCACTCCGTTAACGCAGCTATTAACCCTGTGTGACCAACTTTTGACTATTGATGCTGCATATGGAGAATCAATAGTAAAACGATCTAATGTTAAAAATAATAATAATTTAAAAAAAAGGTTATTTTCACCCTCCGACATCACCTGCTGTCTTCGGCAGTGCAAGCGGCAGGTTCCGGTGCCAAGGATGCTATGCGAGAAGGACCTGCCATTACATCATGGTCATGTGACCGTGATGTCATCACAGGTCCTGTGCTCATACCAACCCTGGGACCCGAAGCTACCGCGTGCACGGCACACAGGCGCCAGGACTTCAAGGGGCCCTCGGAAGGTGAGTATATGTTTATTTTTTATTTTAAGTTTTTTTTTAACCACGCATATAGTGCCCACATTGCTATATACTACGTGGGCTGTGTTACATACTGCGTGGGCTCTGTTATATACTACATCTCTATGCTATATACTATGTCGCTGGGCAATATGCAACGTGACTGTGCAATATACAACGTGACTGTCCAATATACTACGTGCTCTGTGCTATATACTACGTAGCTGTGCAATATACTATGTGGTTGTGTCGGTTCTGTTATATACTACGTCCACTGTGCAATATACTACGTGGCTCTGTTATATACTACGTGGCAGTGCAATATACTATGATATACGACATGGCTATGTTATATACTACGTGGCTCTGTTATATACTACGTGGCTGACCGATATACTACGTGCCTGTGCAATACACTACGTTGCTGTGCAATACACTATGTGGCTATGTTATATACTACGTGGCTGTGTTATATACTACGTAGCTCTGCTATATACTACATATGCTGTGTTACATACTATGTAGCTCTGTTATATACTACGTCGGTTGTGTTATATTCTACGTCACTGTGCAATATAGTACGTAGCCTGTGCTATATACTACCTACATATTCTAGAATACCCGATATGTTAGAATCAGGCCACCATCTAGTCTCTTATAATACCCTCAAAATCTTTGCACACTACTGATGTCAGGCTTACCGGACGGTAGTTGCCTGGATTCACCTTCTTACCTTTCTTATATATCGGTACCACATGAGCCATCCTCCAATCCTGTGGCACCAATCCCGTTACAAGAGAGTCTAAGAATATAAGATACAGCAGTCTGTCACATGGGATATTGTTTGCAGTTTTTGATACCAGTCTTCAAGAAAGACATAATAGAGCTTGAGAAGGTTAAAGCACCACACATGCATTTTTTGAATTAATTTACTGCTGGAGTGGTGGTTCCCTGTCCCTAGGAGTATACTTATCCACACAGCTCCAGTCGTCTTCTGCAGGTTGTGACCTGCCAGATTGTTCCAGTGTTTCCTAGGTGAGTTGGAAGTCACATTCAATGTAAGTGTATGAGAGCCTGAACAATGCCAGAATGAGACTCCCATAGGCTTACATTGATAGCTTGTGACCATTATCTGTGACTTCTGGCAGGTCAGAAGTTGTGATCACAAGATGGCGGCACAGGACCAAAGAGGTACCAGGAAGAGATGAAGATGGCGGCTGGTAAATATAAAACTAGGGACAGTGCATTTTGATCAGTAGCACAAGTTCAGTGCTGAAGAAAAAAATCCCGCTGGAGTGGTGCTTTATGGGTTAAGTTTAGTAAAATACTGCTGAAAAGGTGACCCAACAATTATGTATCTATCTATAAAAAATGAATACAGAGATCTTTCTCTAAAAACTGTAACATACATAGCCATTTCCATACCATATTCATAACTGTAAAAGAATTGGTTACAAATCTCCCCCTAAAGTTTTTTGATTCTGGCCTAATCGATTCACGTGGATCCATCTAAATGGTGACCGTATAAATGGGGTTGAGATTGAAAAATTAAATTTTAAATTTTAATTATTAAAGAAAAAAAACACTTTATGCTTACCTGTCCTTGGTCCCCCACCTGATTCCTTATGCCAGGCATCACTGGCTTCAGAACTGGAAGAACACAAGACCCATGTGGAGAACAGGTAAGCTGCAATGGTTTTGAGAACAATACAAGGAGCCAGGAGACGGCCTAGGATAGGAGAGTATAATGGGATTTACAATTTGTCTCCTCTATTAACATGTTTTTGGGTCTGGAGAGACCTAAGAGCATAATAAATGGCTTTTTACAGCAATTGGGACAGATATCAATTCAGACCAATTTTTATTATTTAGACTGCATTTAATCTACCCACCGTAATGACTGCTTTTGGCCTAAACAAATTTCGTGCTATTCACTCATCTCTAGCAATGAGGCTATGAATCTCTTCACTAGTGTAAGTTGTGATGGTGATTTGAGTAAAAAAGTTCAAAATAAATGTAATAATATTACAAGCTATAGTTACTAGAATACTGGAGATAGGTTGCAGATTCAGGGGCTCACAATATCCTGATAATGATTACAGAATATTTGGAGTCAGGATGGATTTTTACCCTAGGCCACGTTCACATGTTGAGTATTTGCTCTTTATTTTACCTCAGAATTTGTAAGCCAAATCAGGAGTGGGTGATAAATACAGAAGCGAAGACCTGTCTTTATTATACTTTTCCACTCCTGGTTTTGGCTTACAAATACTGAGGTAAAAAACTCAACAAATACTGAATGTGTGAACATTGCCTATATGATAAGAAAATTGGCTTTTAGCTCATGATAGTTTTTTGTCTTCTGGATGAATATTGCAGGAAAATAGGCTGGACAGGATGGACTCATCTCAGCTTACTTGCCGTCTTACTATACAGAAATAATTTCCTATGGCATGCGCAGGAATAATGAATAACAGATGGCAATAAAACACTGCTGTAAATCACGTTCTGTATTGTTGTGCCATCTGCTTGGACGCAAACATTTAAAAACAAGACAACTGTGACCACACAGAGGTTGTAGAAAGTAAAAACAAAACCATCTCATCGCTTCTTTCTGGGGCTGCTCTCCCAAGGAGTCAGCAGATACAGAACTAAGGGGAAATGAAATTAAGAGAAAACTGATTTATGCAAGACAAACTGTGTTAGTGGCTAGACACCTGTTAAATGCTATGGTTCTAGTTCAATAGCTACAGGGAGAGTGCATGGCAGAACTTCCCTTAGCAGAAATTTTATTTAAAGTCGCAAAAAATAATTTACCGTATGTGTGAAGAATACAGAAATTTCCTATTCTTGACTCTTTTCAAGGTATGACTAGCCTGTAATATTCTCTAGGTGGTAGTAGGTAATTTCCTAGGTTCCTGAGCAGCCATACTACAGCTCTGTACAACTTACGTACAACTTGCCGTCCACCCTACTTCAGTGCACTGTCAGGCACATAGGCTCAGAAGGTATGCACCCCACGGTGGCCACTTTCAGGACAGGTGCCATAGCATTTGTCCACCATAGCGACCATGGTAGAGAAACATACTGTATACCTCAAAGTATATGTTTTTTTTTTGCATTGACTCTCTGTATAAAGAACAGCAGTCTGCTGCACAATTATGTGGGTCACTTCTGTACTTCCATATGTTTGACGTTGCAGAGGGATTTACAGAGTTATGATCCAATTTTTCCTCCTATTTAATTCACATTATTATGGAAATATTTTACTAGCGGAACGATATAACCATACACATAGTCTCAGACTCATCTTTTTTTTGTCATTTTTAATTTTTGCCTTGTGTAATTAGTTATTATTATTAGTTTTTTATGTCAAATTTATCAAAATGATGAGCACCATTCATGAATTTGGCGTAACGTCTCAATTTTTTTTCCTGTCTTGACCTGTTTTGCAACTTTTGGCATCAAAAGTTGCACATATTGTGCCAAAATATTGTGGGATTCAAAAATACACCAGGGGGGATTGGAGTTAAGTTGTGCCAAATTTTGTGCTATGTTGTGCATAAATATGTGATTCTTCAGAATTTCTATTAGTCTGTGCCTGATGAAGGGACCAGAGTAGTCTCGAAAGCTTGCAATTTGTTACCATCTTTTCAGTTAGCTATTAAAGGGTATCAACCACTGAGGACTCTCAATTCTAAATATTTTTCTGCCAAATTTTGAGACTTTTTATAAAGACACAATCGATGAATTAAGCAAAATAATTTTTAATTGCTAGATTGCCCCTGCAAAGAAAAAAAAACAAGCAAGCACATATAAAGCACATTTCAAAAAGGCTCAAATAGACTAATGAACTGGGTACAAAACAAAAACAGCAAGAAAAACAGCAAGAGTTTCATTAGTGATTTCAGTCAATGTCATCTGAGTTTTATCAGAGTTTGCTCTGAGATTGGCCCAAGTTTCATCAGTTTTTCTCGTACGTTAAAATAAAGTTTCTCTACCTTCCCTTATCTAACAGTCCATGAAAATGGTACCACACCCGGATGATGCCCGAGTGGTGTCAGATATTTTGCTTGGAGCCATAGACTTGCATTGCCAATTTTGATCCAACACTTGGATCAAAATCGGACATGTCTCTATGATTTTGCTCCGCCCACTCGTACCACAGATCCCTTTCAATATTAAGGTACAAATGCCATGCGTGAAAATGGTATGTCTAAATGAGCCCCAATAGTGATGAAAATCCAGCCTGACCTAGTGTCTATGGACCTGAGCAGACAGCTTCATAAGGAAGTTTAGGTCATTAGACCCACGATTGTACGTGGAATTACATAGATAGTATGGGTGCTCATAAACTAACCATAGATTAGGTATGCGCTAAGATTATAAGTAGCGCTATTTATTGAGTTTAGCTATTGAGTGTCATCCGCTGTCCACAAGATTGGATATTAATATTTAGTTATACTTGGTCATTTTCCACAGTGCATTAAATACACTATCTACAGGAAGGAACCCAGATTTCCCCACTGAAAACCATACTAACCAATGAGCCACCATTTTAACAACTCAGTGTATTTCTTTGGACAGCAGCTGTGTCTCTTTGCATGATCTAACCTTCGTCCTTCAAAGGTGTGACTGTACAAATGCTCTAATTGTTAGTCTTCTAACAAGCTAGTAGTGTTTCTGCACGCTATAGCTTTCTCGTAGAGACTGACTTCCTTTGATTTGTCTAAGGAAGATTACACTAAGTAACTCAGGATTTGGCCGCGTACATCCTCAATAATAAACTTATTAACAGTGGTTAATTATTTTGTGCCCTGCAGGTACAGTAAACTGCTTTGGCAGAAAACCAAATGCTAGTATTTGGATATCTTAATTGGAATTTCTCTCAGCAAGGCATCTTTAAAATAATTTCATCTGAAAATGCAAGAAACTGTGAAAAGTACAGAAGTTGTAAATCAAGATACATCATAATAATGCTCAACAAGCAGTTAATTAATTTAGGATTTTAGTATTATAGTTATGTTGCCCATTATTTGCATAGATGAACTGAAAATTTTTGTTGCTTTTTGTAATCTTTATGAAATGGGATATATATTCATTTTAATACACTCCTCAACATTGAAATTATAACACCAAGAAGAAAAAGTTATGGAATGATGGAAATCCCAGAATCAATAAACATGTTAATGACATACAAATATTGAAAAAATGGAGACAACATTTCTAAATATCTTGATTTATTTAGCATCAAGTGTGAGTGGAACATGCAGAAATAAATGCACTTGCACACCTTGTCTGCTATCAATGGGTTTGTTAATGGTTGTCTGAGGAGCGTTCTGTAATGCAGTTGGGTACACAAATCATCAAGAATCGCTGTTGGCAGCTCACTTTGTAATTACTTTCTAGTGACTTCCCTGATGTGCTAGATGGGATATAAGTCCAGAGATGCCATAGGCCTTGTTACACGTTTAGGCCATGCAGGCTGCTAACAGTAGTGAGAACAATGTGCAGCCTGGCTTTGTTGCGTTGAAAAAATGGCTCCTAAGACACATTTACATTTCCTTATATAAGCTTTTTTATGAAGTTCACCTTGTGGTCTCCAGACCAATTTCCAGCTATTATTGTTTCCAACACAAATATCGGACTTTTAGTTGAAGAGGTCAGACCTCCATTCCAGTCCATTCCAGTCTCCAATGCGGTCTAGATCTGCCCCATGGTAACCCTTGAGAGCGATGGTGTGATGTCAGTGGAACCCCTACTGATGGTTTGTGTAGATACTCTTTGATGCTTAAGGCTTGGTATGTGATGTCTAATATCACTTGCAGCTCAGAATCAATCACTAAACTCCATTCTTTAAATCTGACAAGAACACTTGGGCAACGCCAAGTACAGGAGCCAGATGCATCTAGTCTTTATTTCAGATAAGCTAACAACTTGGTATTACATTGATTTGGTCATGAAACCATTGGTTTTCCCAAAGTGTCCCAGGAGCCATTTTTCAACACATCAATGCCAGGTCACATGTTGACATGCTACTGTGTGCAATCATTTCTGGTCTAAATCTGATGCCATGCCCTACCGTACCTCTAGATTTGTCTCCCATGGAGCACCTCTGGGATGTTATTGGTTGGCGATTGCAAAGGAAGATGCCAGCAGCAGAGGTTCTTGATGATTTGAGTGCCCAAATGCATTCAGCATGGCAGAATATTCTTCAGATAACCATTAATAACCTCATAGATAGCATTCCAAGGCTTGTAAGTTTCTTCACATGGCATTCATACTTTTCATACTTGATATTGAAAACACGGAGATGTTTTTAAAATTTTCTTTCCATATTTTCATCATTTGCATATCATTAACATGTCTATCCATCCTGTGAGTTCCATAATTCCATGACTTCTCCTTCTTGCTGTTGCAATTTCAATGCTGATGAGTGCATTTAAGTCAACTCTTTCCTTGCTCATAATTTAATGCACCATATCAATGGCTACCAGGTCATATTTAACCTTTTGGCATGGTAGCTCTGAAGCTATATTCAGATTTGTGGTCAGCGTTGTGTGCCTAAGGTAGAGCTCACATAAAGATACACTGAACAATATGTATTGAGATGCTTGCGCTTAGGTGTAACATCAGACCAACTTTTTAAAATAATACAAGACTTAAAGGGGTTTCCCTAGATAACTGAATTAGTCCAAACTTGATGGGCCGGATTTTAGGTGCCAGTCACTATGGGGGGAGTTTATCATGATTGGAATTTTTTAACTCCATTTTACTTGCTTTGCTTTCTGCGCTGTCATTATTTTCACCAAATTTATCAGAATGTCATAAAATTTTAGTTAGTTTAATTAACTTTTTTTGTACTACTAGATGTACTGGCACTTTTTACACTACGTCCCTGCTGAAGTGATTTTGTAAAATTTTATGTGACGTTTATGTGACAAAAGATGCAATTAATAAATGTTGCTAAAACTATGAAATGCTAGGAACTCCCCTTTTTGATGAGCTCAGGGTGGTTTCACATTTGCGTTTTTTTTTTGCGTTTTTGCGGTAAAAAACGCAAAAAAGCATGCGTTTTTTTCCCTATATTTAACATTAAAAATGCATGCTTTTTTTGTATGCCTTTTGACGCGTTTTTGCAATGCATGTGTTTTTTTCCTGCATGCGTTGTGTTGCAGAAATGCAACATGTAGTATTTTTAGCGACATTTTTTTGCCGCAAAAAACTGCATGCGTTTTTTTGCGGCAAAAAAATGCATTGCTGTCTATGTAAACACATGCGTTTTTAAGCACATGCGTTTGCATGCGTTAAAAACGCATGTGTTTAAAAAAAAACACACTGATAAACCACCCCACACCATAAAATTGATAAAGGGATCCTACCCCTAACCCTAACACTACCCCTAACCCTACCCCTACCCCTACCCCTAACCCTACCCCTAACCCTACCCCTAACCCTACCCCTAACCCTACCCCTACCCCTAACCCTAACCCTAACCCTACCCCTAACCCTAACCCTAATCCCTTTAAGGGTAGGGTTAGGGTTAGGGTTAGGGGTAGGGTTAGGGTTAGGGGTAGGGGTAGGGTTAGGATCCCTTTAGGGTTAGGGTTAGGGTTAGGGGTAGGGTTAGGGTTAGGGGTAGGGTTAGGATCCCTACCCCTAACCCTACCCCTAACCCTAACCCTAGCTCTTTCTGTTTATAGTGGGTTTTTTACTTTATTTTGATGATTGGCAGCTGTCACACATTTATCTGCATGCGTTTAAAAAATGCAAACGCATGAAAAAACACATGTAAATGCGTCAAAATGCCGCATTTTTTTCACCACATCCAAAAACGCATGCGTCAAAAAACGCAGCATTTGCACGCGTTTACATGCGTTTTTTCACCATGCGTTTTTTTTAAAAAAACGCATTCGTTTTGAAACGCAAGTGTGAAACCAGCCTCAAAATAAAAATTATGAACTTGGTGCAAAATGCTTTAAAAATGGAGCACAACTTTTATAAAGGTTTTTAAATGCTAAAAAATAACATAAAATGTGCCAAAATTCGCACACAAAACATATGAATTCCCCCTATCTGCCTATAGGCTCCTGAGATGGAACACCAGTCTGCAAGGTTGCAATAGTATTGCTTATCCTGGGCTTTTTGGTTCATGAATAACGTACGTAATAAAGATAACGCCACGACTAGAACTTGAGTGACTTGTCAGAAGATCTCTTCATAAAGCTTTCCTGAATTATTCTTACAATAGGTTTGTCCCTCTGTATGAAAGAGACAACAGGAATGTAACAGCATAATAATTTTAATTTCTTCTCCATTTGGGATTTCTAGAAAACTGTAAAGTTTAATATTTTTAACCCCTTTCCGACGTTGGGGGTAATAATATGCCCATGTCGGACTGCCCCTGTTTTCTGGGCACATGACAGCTAATCTATACAGCTATGGGTGGAATCGCGATCCACGAGCGGCTATTAACTAGTTAAATGCCGCTGTCAATCTCTGACAATGGCATTTAACTCGCGCTTACAGGAAGCGCGTCGCTATTCCCGCCCATTGGTGACCCAGTCACATGATCATGGGTCACCGATGGGTCGGCATGACAACCAGAGGACTGATGCAGACCTCTATGGTTGTCATTGCCAGATTGCTATGAGCGCTGCCCCATGGCCAACGCTAATAGCAGTGAGCGTTTCTGCTACACACACGTGATCTGATCATCGCCTGTGTACAGCAGAAGAGATCAAAGTACTGCAGCTTCTAGTCTCCCATGGAGATTATTGAAGCATGCAAAAAGTAAAAAAAAGTTTTTAAAAATATTTAAAAAATAAAAAAATATAAAATTCTAAATAATACAATAAAAAAATCTAATATACACATATTTGATATAACCACATTCAGAATCACCCGATCTATCAATATAATAAAAGAATTAACCCGATCGCTAAATGGCGTAATGAGAAAAAAATTCAAATCTCCAGAATTATGGTTTACAGGTCGCCGCTACATTGCAATAAAATACAATAACAGGAGATCAGAAGATTGTATCTACACCAACATGGTATATATAAAAACATCAGCTCGACGCGCAAAAAATAAGCCCTTTCCCAGCCACAGATCATGAAAAATTGAGACGCTACAGGTCTCAGAAAATTAAGCCGATTAAAAAAAAAAAAAATTGAAATTTTTTACTACTTAATAATATAGAACCTATACATGTTTGGTGTCTATGAACTCATAATTACCTGGAGAATCATTTTAGCATTTAGTGAACATGTTAAAAAAGTGGAATTGCACTTTTTTTTTGCAATTTCACCTCAAATTTTTTTCTAGTTTTCCAGTACTCGATATGTTAAAACCAATGGAGCTGTTCAAAAGCACGCCTTGCACAACAAGCTCTCACATGGCCATATTGATGAAAAAATAAAAATGTTATGGCTTTGGAAAGAAGGGGAGCAAAAAAAACAGATATTCAAAAACTGTATACCACTGGTCGTTAAGGGGCTAAAGAACAGCAGCACAACTCAGAGGTCATTTAAAGAATTTTGAAGGGTTACGTTTGTAGATACCATGAGGAGTTAACAATCTGTTAAGGTACCTTCACACTAAACGATATCGCTAGCGATCCGTGACGTTGCAGCGTCCTGGCTAGCGATATCGTTCAGTTTGACACGCAGCAGCGATCTGGATCCTGCTGTGATGTCATTGGTCGGGGCTAGAGGGCCAGAACTTTATTTGGTCGCTGGCTCTCCCGCTGACATCGCTGAATCGGCGTGTGTGACACCGATTCAGCGATGTCTTCACTGGTAACCAGGGTAAACATCGGGTTACTAAGCGCAGGGCCGCGCTTAGTAACCCGATGTTTACCCTGTTTACCAGCGTAAACGTAAAAAAAACAAACACTACATACTTACCTACCGCTGTCTGTCCCTCGGTGCTGTGCTTCTCTGCTCTGGCTGTAAGCACAGCAGCCGGAAAGCAGAGCGGTGACGTCACCGCTGTGCTTTCCGGCTGCCCGGCGCTCACAGCCAGAGCAGAGAAGCACAGCGCCGGGGACAGACAGCGGTAGGTAAGTATGTAGTGTTTGTTTTTTTTACGTTTACGCTGGTAACCAGGGTAAACATCGGGTTACTAAGCGCGGCCCTGTGCTTAGTAACCCGATGTTTACCCTGGTTACCGGCATCGTTGGTCGCTGGAGAGCTGTCTGTGTGACAGCTCTCCAGCGACCAAACAGCGACGCTGCAGCGATCCGGATCGTTGTCTGGATCGCTGCAGCGTCGTTTAGTGTGAAGGTACCTTTACAGAAGAGGTTGCATAAGACCCCAGAAGCAGAGCAACAAGAATGGACAGTATACAGAAGACGTTATGTGGGAGTCTAATAATGACTTTTGCATATTCTGACAGAGCAGTGCATAGTTTATAAGGGTTCTGCCCACATGCCAGCTTCTGCTCTCTGCAAACAAAAACTTTTCATTACTTATCAATTCATTCTTTGCATTCTTGGAATATCAAATTCCTGCCTGGAACATGAAAGGCAAATATACTGGTTTTTGTCTTCATACATGTTCTTATATTAAGGAAAAAAAGGCCAAAAGTGATAGAACAGGACAGTTATGCTTACTTTCCAGGAATTCAATTCAGATTCAAGGGAACCTGTCAAGTCAAAAAATGCTATTAACCAGCAGATATAGGGTTAATCTGCAGGTAAATAGCGCTGGAAAGATGCCCGTCTTACTGAAAGTGCGACTATCTGAAGAAAATGAACTGCACTCCTCCTGGGAGCCACTTGCTTTGAGTCATACAGGCAGGGCAGGGACAAGGTATTTTGGTGCCCTAGACAGCTGAAGCTGACGGCGCCCTCTCACCTCGATAAACCCTCAGCACCAAGTAAAGGAATGCGTCAGAGACTAAGGTAAAGGGACCCCTAAGGCTACGTTCACACTAGCGTTGTACGCCGCTGCGTCGGCGACGCGACGCACAACGCACCGAAAAACGCGTGCAAACGCACGCAAAAACGCTGCGTTTTTCGACGCGTGCGTCGTTTTTTGACGAAAATCGGACTCAAGAAAAATGCAACTTGTAGCGTTTTCTTGGTCCGACGCTAGCGTCAAAAAAGACGCACGTGTCGGAAAACGCAACAAGCAAAAACGTATGCGTCCCCCATGTTAAACATAGGGGCGCATGACGCGTGCGTCGCCGCTGCATCGCCCGACGCTAGCGCGACGCACACTAGCCGAACGCTAGTGTGAACGTAGCCTAACGTATCCCATCGTTATCACCAAAAAATACCAGCAACATTTTAAAAAAGTTATATACTTTAAGGTTGAGGCTCAACAGTGAGTGGGGCTGTTTGGTTTCAGTTAAAGTGTCCATCATTTGGCAGATGCCCCAATGGAAAATAAACAAATAAAGGGATACGTATTGTTGCTTAAAGAATCTCTCCTCCTCCTCCCATCAAAATTTTTATCCTCTTAATATATTGCAATCATCATATTATAAATCTTATCAAAAAGATGGAGGGCACCACCACTAATGTATCAATAGGAGCATGTCCCGAATCTACCTCAACATGAAAACCCATAAACCAAAACACATAGAAAAAGACATGTTGTAATGGAGATCAACGGGACAATAATAAATGATCAAATATAAATTTTATTAGAGAAGGATAAGCAAGCAAAAACATTAAAAACAATTAAAAGACAAGAAAATACCCACAATGACCAAAGGGGAAAAAAACATACCCAACAGACTAAGATGTATTTTGGCACCTGAGAAGAAAAAAAGGTTGGAAAAAAAAAACCCTCAAAAAGCAATGAGTCAAATAGCAAATCATTCAAAGTTATTATAATAAAGGAGGATCACCACCATGACATATTCCTTCAAGACATAATAAGACAATCACCGACAAAGGAGCAAAAGAATTATCCAGCAGAAATAGATATAGGGTCGTATTCCCCCGAATTACCTAATTCCCAGCAAGCTGCATAGAGGATCATAGTAAAGCACCAATACTTTATCAGGGTTATCATAACCAAAGCATACATAGAGAAAGAAGCTTCATACTCATGTGTATCAGTCAGGTATGAGGACCCCCAAGTATAATGGAGGTATCTCAAATCAAACAGTCCAGTCGGTCCTGTCAGTCAAGGTGCCAAGAGTCCGTGTGGCTATGCAGCCCAACGCGTATCGCCACACAAGGTGGCTTCGTCAGGGGCAAGTGTTGATACCTCCATTATACTTGGGGGTCCTAATACCTGGGTCTTATTCAGGGGGAATAAGACCCTATATCAATTTCTGCTGGATAATTCTTTTGCTTCCTTGTCGGTGATTGTCTTATTATGTCTTGAAGGAATATGTCATGGTGGTGACCCTCCTTTAAATGATTTGCTATTTGACTCATTGCTTTTTGAGAGTTTTTTTCCAACCTTTTTTCCTTCTCAGGTGCCAAAATACATCTTAGTCTGTGGGGTATGTTTTTTTTCCCTTTCGTCATTGTGGGTATTTTCTTGTCTTTTAATTGTTTTTAATGTTTTTGCTTGCTTATCCTTCTCTAATAAAATTTATATTTGAAAATGTATTACTGTCCTGTTGATCTCCATTACAACATGTCTTTTTCTATGTGTTTTGGTTCATCATATTATAAATCAACTCAATCAGATAGGGGGTCACCCCAGCTGACAAGCAGCGAATACAAACAAAACCAAAATAAAACAAATGTATTTTTATTAATTTAGCAAGATTTAATAACAGTTAAAACAGACAAGGCAAAAAAACCTCCAATTGAGGAGGGGAAACACCGTAAACAATTGCTGGAAAATGTAAGTGATGGTAGGGAGGAAAAGGGAAATGAAAGGATAGGGGTCTTAAAGTTTGTTATTTAAATGCAAGTAAAATCCTTTATGTGAAATAAAAGTAGAATTTTTCTGAAGATGCTCGTAGTGATCTCTTTGATGTCACCGCAGTTCATCACCATGGGTCACAGTGATCTGTCACCACTCATCACTGAAGCTGCGCTCTGAGCACCTCATTATCTCCAGGTTTTAGCCTGGATAGTCACATCATGGAATTGTCCAGTTTGTAAACCAGATATTGCAGAGATGGATTACGGTGTTGCACAGCTTGGATTATCTTCAATTAGAAAGGTGATGGATATGGTTGTTTATTAGTTTAGCTTTTTTTTACAGGCGACAAGGCCTTCAATGGGTTAGTTGTAAATGGGAGTATAACTTTTCTTTTTGTGTTTTTAAACAAATATGTAAAACAGGGTGATTTGTTTTATTTCAAATAAAGGATTTTATTCTTGCTGTGCGTTTATTTCATTACTTACTATGGGTTTAGTAATGGGGTGTCTAATAGACGCTTCTCCATTACTAACCCCTGGGCTTGATGTCACCTGACAATACAAAGGTGATATCAATCCTAACCCTATTGTCCCACTTGCCACCACCACAGGGAAAGTAGGAAGATCTAGGCTAAGCACCATCTTATGCATGTGCCATTTCTAGGGCTGCTGAGGCTGATGTTGGTAACCTGGGGGCAATATCTTTGGCCCCTTCCCAGGCTATTAATATCAACCCACAGCTGTCTGTTTAGCCTTTGCTGGTTTGAATTTATAGGGGGACCCTATGTCATTTTTTGGGGGGTCCCCCACAAATTCATTAGAGCTGGAGCCTGGGATCAGCGCAAACTATGCTGCTTTTCCCAGGCACTGGTACGTGACACTCAGACAGCACACGGATGCCACACAGATGTGAAACATGGACACACGGACAGCAAACAGACGCAAAGATTTCACATACAAACGGATAGCACATGGACCAGAGATCTCACCAGTACTGTTTTTTCCTTCACAGGAATCACCAGGACGTGTGAAGGAGGCCTTAGACAGATAACGGTGATAAAAAGCCCTTTTCTGATGTTTAGGTTTCTCTGGGTCATGTTGGATACAGTAGTTGGTAATACTATGCTGTTCATGCCAATCAACAATAGTAGCTTACATTACAGGTCAATGCAGATGTGAAGTCCAATTTACAGTCAGATTGGCAATCAGGCGCTTTAGCATTTGCCATAGTCATGCAGAATTAACCTTGAATAACAAATTGTTCAGAAAACCACCAACTTCTATGCCAGCTTCCATAAAGGATGAGAGAGGGGATTTTGCGTTCAGTAAACATATACGTTTCAAGGATATTATTTGCAGGGGCATCCTGTGTTACTAAATATCTACCCTAGGTTAGTATTGTACAAGCAGCAAAATTGATATTCATATTTGGTAATAAAATAAATCCCCAAAATATTTCTTATTCAAACCATATTTTTCCCCCAAAATTGTGAAAGTGAAGGAATTTTAATATATTCTGTTTCTGGAGGTATATAACCATATCGTCCAGTATTTTTCCGCAGTTCAAACAGCAACGTGTTAGATGCAGACAAAGCCTCAGGGGCGCAAAATATATAATTATAGTTTATGCTACCTGCATGTTCTATAAATGTATGCTTTAAATAACAGGTACATAAAAAGAGAAATGTCATTTACATTGCAGGAGGCCTATTATAGACTTTCATACATGACATGATTTGTGTTGGCCTGCAATAATACTGTAAATCTTTCACTAAAAAGCAGAAGTGGAACTAAAGAAACTCTTACATTCTTTATCTAGTTTTGCAATAAGTTATTTTCTTTGCTTCAATGCATCTAAACTAAAAAAAAGGAAGCAACTCAAACATTACTTCAATGATCTTTGCAAAGATCTGAAAAATTAACTTGGAGCATCATATTTTTGTTCTGGCGCTCCACATCTGTCACTACTCTTTACATAGCCATAAAGCTAAAGAAAGCCTATAATAAACCTAAATGTTATTTGGCCTTGTGGTTAACAATATAATGCTTGCATACAGCATAGCTGCTTGGCCATAGTAACACATGACATGAAGCTCCTGGTGCAGATTTTGTGCTGATGTTAACACCAGAGAAGGTTTGGAGGTCTGCAGGTGTGGAATCACTGGAGCATTGGTGACTGTTATATACTCTATGCCTCAGTACTCGGCAGCCCTTCTCTGTAACTTTACATGGTCTGCCAATACATGGCCATCATGCTGTGGTCTCTACACACTTCCACTTTTCAATAATACCACCCACCGTTAATATGGAATATTTCGGAGAGAAGAAATGTCATGAACTGTATTGTTGCTGCCGATGCTGACAAACTCACGGTCACATTCCGACTAGATGGGCGCGCCTTTGCTGCAGGCAAGTGTATTGATCAAGGCCAGAATCAGTCTAGTTTGAATTTGCCTGGATGAATGCATATCACATATTTGCAGTCCTATGACTGCCGCTCCCGTCTCTGGCACAGTGCACAGTGGTGATTCACAAGTCTGCAGTCATTTCGAGTGACTGCAGACTTGTAGTTTAAGACTGGACAACCACTTTAATTATGTTGTTATTTAACTTTTGTTACATTTTGCTAAATAATACCACTGAAAATGTCATTAAGAACTGATACATTTTGGCCAGAACATGTGACAGAGGGATTTAAAGACTACTACAGTAAACAATCATGTTTCTGATTTCGCTTGGCACTACCTATTGGAGTGTCCCTTTACACTTCGACATTGGACATTGAACATTTCTAACACCACTATAATGAACTAATAAATTAAATGGCTACTTGTCTTCAATAATCAGTTAAGATGTTGCTAAGAATATACACATTTTACTCTGCAACTAATTCTTCCTTCATAAGCATGCTCACACTGATATAATATTCACTATGACACATCATGATTAATGTATAAAACCATATGGAAATCATTTACTTGTACAGCATTTGGCAAGCATCCCTCCACTTAATTAATTTCTTACTTTTCATAGACTCAATGAAGATGTTAGACAGTCAGAAACTATAATAGACAGTACAGTACATCTGTCTTAACACCCATAATTAATTGAAGCTCATTTACCAAGACAATGTATGGGTGGCTGTTAAAGAGCAAGATATAAGAATCCTTTAAAGCAGGGCTTCTTAAACTTTTTCTACTTGGGTCTCAACAAACTAAAGCTACATTCTCAAATCTATGTAAATTTGTGAAAAACGGACCGATTTTTCCTCCAGTGGCATTCAGGTTGCATCTTTTTTTTTCTTGTACATTATGGTTTTTTTTCCTAAAGAGATGTGTTTGTTTCCAAAACTATAAAAAGGGCAGGTTCTTTTCATTTAAACGGAACCTGTCACCCCCAAAATCGAAGGTGAGCCAAGCCCACCAGCATCAGTGGCTTATCTACAGCATTCTGGAATGCTGTAGATAAGCCCACGATATAACCTGAAAGATGAGAAAAAGAGGTTAGATTATACTCACCCAGGGGCGGTCCCGCTGCGGTCTGGTCCGATGGGTGTCCCGGTCCAGTCCAGCGCCTCCCATCTTCTTATGATGACGTCCTCTTCTTGTCTTCATGCTGCGACTCCGGAGCAGGCGTACTTTGTCTGCCCTGTTGAGGGCAGAGCAAAGTACTGCAGTGCGCAGGCGCCGGGAAAGGTCAGAGAGGCCCAGCGCCTGCACACTGCAGTACTTTGCTGTGCCCTCAACAGGGCAAAGTATGCCTGCAATGTAGCCGCAGCGTGAAGTCAAGAAGAAGATGTCATTGTAAGAAGATGGGAGGCCCCAGACCGGACCGCGACGCCCATCGGATCGGACCGCCCCTGGGTGACTATAATCTAACCTCTTTCTTACCTTTCAGGTTACATTGGGGGCTTATCTACAGCATTACAGAATGCTGTAGATAAGCCCCTGATGCCGGTGGGCTTAGCTCACCTTCGATTTTGGGGGGTGACAGGTTCCCTTTAACCCCTTCACCCCAAAGCCTGTTTTCACCTAAGTGACAGGGCCAATTTTTACAATTCTGACCACTGTCATTTTATGAGGTCATAACTCTGAAACGCTTCAACAGATCTTGGTGATTCTGACACTGTTTTCTCGTGACATATTGTACTTCATGGTAGTGGTAAAACTTCTTCGATATGACTTGCATTTATTTGTGAAAAAAACAAAAATTTGTCGGAAATTATGAAAATTTAGCAATTTTCAAACTCTTAGTTTTTATGCCCTTAAATTAGAGAGTTATATCACATAATATAGTTAATAAACAACATTTCCCACATGTCTGATTTACATCAGCACAATTTTGGAAACATAATTTTTTTTTGTTAGGGAGTTATAAGGGTTAAAAGTTGACCAGCGATTTCTCATTTTTGCAACAAAATTTGCAAAACCATTTTTTTTACGGACCACCTCACACTTGAAGTGACTTTGAGGGGTCTATATGACAGAAAATGCCCCAAAGTGACACCATTCTAAAAACTGCACCCCTCAAGGTACTCAAAACCACATTCAAAAAGTTTATTAACCCTTCAGGTGCTTCACAGGAATTTTTTGAATGTTTAAAAAAATGTAACATTTAACTTTTTTTCACAAAATTTTTACTTCAGATGCAATTTGTTTCATTTTACCAAGGGTAATAAGAGAAAATGGACCCCAAAAGTTGTTGTACAATTTGTCCTGAGTACGCCGATACCCCATATGTGGGGGTAAACCACTGTTTGGGCACATGGCAGAGCTCGGAAGGGAAGGAGCGCCATTTGACTTTTCAATGCAAGATTTGCTGGAATTGAGATCGGAGCCCATGTCACGATTGGAGAGCCCCTGACGTGCCTAAACAGTGGAAACCCCCACAAGTGACACCATTTTGGAAAGTAGACCCTCTACGGAACTAATCTAGATGTGTGGTGAGCACTTTGAACCTCCAATTGCTTCACAGAAGTTTATTATGTAGAGCCGTAAAAAAAATTTCATATTAATTTTCACAAAAAATGATCTTTTTGCCCCAAATTTTTTATTTTCCCAAGGGTAACAGGATAATCTGGACACCAAAAGTTGTTGTGCAATTTGTCCTGAGTACGCTGATACTTCATATATGGGGATAAACCACTGTTTGGGCACATGGCAGAGCTCGGAAGGGAAGGAGTGCCATTTGACTTTTCAATGCAAAATTGGCTGGAATTGAGATCGGACGCCATGTCGCATTTGGAGAGCCCCTGACGTGCCTTAACAGTGGAAACCCCCCACAAGTGACCCCATTTTGGAAAGAAGACCCCCTAAGGAACTTATCTAGATGTGTGGTGAGCACTGTTAACCCCCAATTGTTTCACTAAAGTTTAGAATGTAGCATTGTGAAAATTAAAAAATCATTTTTTCTTTCCACAAAATGATGTTTTAGCCCGCAATTTTTTTTTCCCAAGGGTAACAGGAGAAATTGGACCACCAATGTTATTGTCCAATTTGTCCTGAGTACGCTGATACCCCATATGTGGGGGGGAACCACCGTTTGAGTGCATGGCAGAGCTCGGAAGGGAAGCAGCACCGTTTGAAATGCAGACTTAGATGGAATGGTCTGCAGGTGTCATGTTGCATTTGCAGAGCCCCTGATGTACCTAAACAGTAGAAACCCACCACAAGTGACCCCATATTGGAAACTAGACCCCCCAAGGAACTTATCTAGATGTGTTGTGAGAGCTTTGAACCAACAAGTGTTTCACTACAGTTTATAACGCAGAGCTGTGAAAATAAAAAATATTTTTTTTCCACGAAAATGATATTTTAGCCCCCACTTTTTTATTTTCCCGATGGTAACAGGACAAATTAGACCCCAAAAGTTGTTGTCCAACTTGTCCTGAGAACGCTGATACCCCATATGTTGGGGGGAACCACTGTTTGGGTGCACGGCAGAGCTCGGAAGGGAAGGAGCGCCATTTGAAATGCAGACTTAGATGGATTGGTCTGCAGGCGTCATGTTGCATTTGCAGAGCCCCTGATGTACCTAAACAGTAGAAACCCCCCCACAAGTGACCCCATATTGGAAACTAGAACCCCCAAGGAACTTATCTAGATGTGTTGTAAGAACTTTGAACCAACAAGTGTTTCACTACAGTTTATAACGCAGAGCCGTGAAAATAAAAAATATTTGTTTTTCAACAAAAATGATATTTTATCCCCTATGTTTTTATTTTCCCAAGGCTAACAGGACAAATTGGACCCCAAAAGTTGTTGTCCAACTTGTCCTGAGAAAGCTGATACCCCATATGTTGGGGGGAACCACTGTTTGGGCGCACAGGAGAACTCGGAAGGGAAGGAGCACTGTTTTACTTTTTCAAAGCAGAATTGGCTGGAATTGAGATCGGACGCCATGTCGCGTTTGGAGAGCCCCTGATGTGCCTAAAAAGTGGAAACCCCCAATTCTAACTGAAACCCTAACCCCAACCCTAACCCTAGCCCCAACCCCAACCCTAACCCTAACCCTAGCCCTAACCCTAACCCTAATGGGAAAATGGAAATAAATACATTTTTTACATTTTATTATTTTTCCCTAACTAAGGGGGTGATGAAGGGGGGTTTGATTTACTTTTATAGCGTTTTTTTGTGTGGATTTTTAGGGTTGGCAGCTGTCACACACTAAAAGACGCTTTTTATTGCAAAAAATAGTTTTTGCATCACCACATTTTGAGAGCTATAATTTATCCATATTTTGGCCCACAGAGTCATGTGAGATCTTGTTTTTTGCGGGACGAGTTGACGTTTTTATTGGTAACATTTTCAGGCAGATGAAATTTTTTGATCGCTTTTTATTCCGATTTTTGGGAGGCGGAATGAACAAAAACCAGCAATTCCTGAAATTCTTTTAGGGGGGGCGTTTATACCGTTCCACATGTGGTAAAATGGATAAAGCAGTTTTATTCTTCTGGTCAGTACGATTACAGCGATACCTCATTTATGTAATTTTTTTATGTTTTGGCGCTTTTACACAATAAAAACTATTTTATATAAAAAAATAATTGTTTTTGCATTGCTTTATTCTGAGAGCTATAACTTTTTATTTTTCTGCTAATGATGCTGTATGGCGGCTTTTTTTTGCGGGACAAGATGACGTTTTCAGCGATACCATGGTTATTTATATCCGTCATTTTGATCACGTGTTAGTCCACTTTTTGTTCGCCTGTATGATAATAAAGCAATGTTTTTTGCCTTTTTTTTTTTGCGGTATTCACTGAAGGGGTTAACTAGTGGGATAGTTTTATAGAGCGGGTCGTTACGGACGCGGCAATGCAAAATATGTGTACTTTTATTGTTTTTTTAAATTTACATAAATAAATGGATTTACTGGGAAATGTTTTTTTTTTTATTTGGGGATTTTTTATTTTTTTTATACATTCTATTTTTTTTTTTTTTTACTTTCTACCATTGTCCCAGGGTGGGACATCACTGTATTAGATCAGATCGTTGATCTGACAGTGTGCATAGCACTCTGTCAGATCAACGATCTGACAGGCAGTTTAGCTGGCTTTCCGGCGCCTGCTCTCAGCAACTCTCAGCAGGCGCCGGCTAGCCAGGTCATTTCATGACCCGGAAGGAGTCCGGCGGCCATCTTGGATCCGGGGACGCCTTCCGGGTCACCGGAGCAACGCAATCTCATTGCGTTGCTCCGGTGGGAGAGCGCAGGGAGCCCCCGTCCCTGCGCGATCCCCCTCTATGCCGCTGTCACTACTGACAGCGGCATCAGAGGGGTTAAATGCCCGCAATCGGCGATAGCGCCGATCGTGGGCATTGCTGCGGGGTGTCAGCTGTCATATACAGCTGACACCCGCACCCGATCACCGCGGCGCTCAGCGCGAGACCGCGGTGATCGGTGCGCCGTACTAGTACTGCTGCTGGCACAAATGGAGTGCCGGCAGCGCAGTACTAGTACGGCACATGTCACGAAGGGGTTAAACTATACTCTAATTGTTAAGTGATCATGGATCCGTGAGACACATTAATAAAATTGATGCATTCCGATTTGCATCCATGTTTCACAAATCCGCAATGACTTATCTGATACACAAACAAAGATAAGAAGAGGATCTGCTCTTTCTCTCATGGATCTCACTCTCAGGTCTGTGATTTTCACAGATGTGTGTATAGATCCATGAAACTTTACAGATCCAAGTGCTCTCTGAGAAAAAAAAATGGACTGCAGATGGACATATCACAAGGAGTGATTGTAGCCTGGTAAGGTAAGGTCCTGACTTCACCATCTGTAGTGGAGGCTCATGCTCAAATAAAGAAACATCTCAATTTTCCTACTTAGCTTCCTGAACCCATTATAACATTAGGTTCCTATTCAATTTATCCCCAAACATCCCTAAATCCATGTTTTAAGTTTCTACACAATGTAGTTGCCTACCTTACCTACCTCTCAACCTTGGTGCTGTGTGTAAAGGGGTGCACTAATAAACCAGTCTGCCTTGGCCAATATATTTTGATACCAGCACTAGATACCAGAAAACAAATACTAGAAAACATGGGAATATGAGCTATGAGCAGAGAGCACCATGAGAATGAAAGATTACAGCATACGCAGTAGTATGAAAAAATGTTAAAACATGACTTTTAATGCGTAAATTTAAAAATGTATATGAACAAACAAGTTAATGAAAAAGGGAGGAAGTGCAGGGGGGAACAAAGGGGACATAGGTCTACGCGATTTGAGCTATAAGCTCTTAGTCCTATAAGTAAATTCACTTTTAGGTAATAGCATAGATAAATGTTACGGGTACTCCTTTCACATACAGTGCCATCATAACATAGAGGTATTTGACTTAATAAAATTATTAAAATTATATCTATTATGCATGAAATATGAATTTCATTTGGAGTGTGAAAAATATATTATTTTCCATAAACTGATAGGGCACTCTCTTTTTCCCTTTCCTAAAAGTTTAAGACCACGTGCACACTAGCAGTATTTGGTCAGTATTTTACCCCGGTATTTGTAAGCCAAAACCAGGAGTGGGTGATAAATACAGAGGTAGTGACATGTTTCTATTATTCTTTTTCTCTGATTGTTCTTCTCCTGCAGTTTGGCTTCCAAAAGTATTGACCAACTACTGAACATGGCTTTATATGAAATCCTATTACGTGGAGTTATTACGAGGTTCTCGCTCTCTTTCTCTCTTCCTCCCTCTCTCTCACATAATCTCTCTTTGTTTCATGTGATGATAAACTATATTAAATGATATTGTATACTTCAATTAAGTTCTGCATATTTGTTTAAGGGGTTTTAACCCCTTCCCGACATACGCCGTACATATACTGCTCTGCGGGAATTGCGCTCCTGCAAACAGCAGTATATATACAGCGGCACAATCACGCGGTCTCACGCTGAGCAGCTGCAGCAACGCCCTCGATCGGTGCTAGTAGTGACAGCGACATAGAGTAGCATCGTGCAGGGAATGGGTTCCCTGCATGCTTGAATCAGGACAACGTGATTCGAACCATGGAGATCACTGGCCAAAGATGTCCTCGGGTCCTTCAAGATCCTGCAGGGAAAGTGGCTTGTGAGCACCTCCTGAGAGCAGGTGCTGACATGTCTCCTTGCTTGCCTGTCAGATGCTGATGTGATAGTATGCAGTGCAAGCAAAGTATCAGATCAGCAATCTGACACTATAAAGTGATGTTCCAGGATGGGACAATGTAAAAAAGTTAAAACAAAAATATTAAAAAGTGTAAAAATATTTTAAAAAATCCCCAAATAATAATAAAAAGAAACAAATGTTATTCCAATAAATACATTTATTTATGTAAATAAAAAATAAACAATAAAAGTACACATATTTTTAATTAATCCAATATTCAAACACCACATAATTGGTCTATTAGGGTCAGGAACTAAATCAGATGTGCTGTTGCTCCCCCATAGTAGAAAATAAATATATTTGTGCAGTACTCCAAATAGCACCGAACAAGAAGAGAAAACGGAGTAGCCATAAACCACAAGATAAAATAAAAGCAACAATTTTTAAATCATCATAAAATATCAAGTAGACAGTATTGTTAAGGTCATGAGGACAGAAGGGAGGAACAACCAAAACGGAAGGGCAGACTATGATTGTAGACAGTGTAAAGAAACACCCAGTGTGGATTAATTGTACAAGGTGCCCCCTTTTTAAATATAACTGGATTGATATAAGTGGAGAAAGTGCTTATGCATGAAGGTAAAGTGCCAACAATAAATCACGTATTCACAAAGGTAGCCTGATCAAATTATGAGAGCATCTGTAACTGCATATTTTTCCGGAGCAAATCTCTAACATGCCATATAAAACCGATCTACCACTTACCCATGTAAAAGTGATTTGGAATGTCTCACGCAACCCTGACACGCATTTCGCTAGGGCAAAAATTAGACTAGAAAGCGATCAGAATTGTCATGTGCCCAAAAATGGTACCGATAAAAACGTCAGCTCATCCCGCAAAGAACAAGCCATAACATAACTCTGTCGGCCAAAATATGGAAAAATTATAGCTCTTAAAATATGGTGATGCAAACTAGTTTTCGCAAAAAAAAGTGTCTTTTATTTTGTGACAGTAGCCAAACTTAAAAATATGATATAAATCTGGTATCACTGTAATTGCGGTGACCCGAAGAATAAAGTCACCTAGTCACTTATAATGCACGAAGAACGGCATAAAAAATAAATAAAAACAATTCTTCACATGCTGTTGATTTTTCCATTTTGCCTCCCAAAGATCATAGTAAGGCTCAGCGCACATTTATCCTTTGCTCTATGCTGAGCACTCACACCAGGGATTCCGTGTAAATCTCTGAAATACGTGATCCAGACAGAACCCCTGGCGGAAGATTCTCTATAATCAGGCAGACGGAGGCACTGTGGACGCCATAGGACCGGTGATCCGGCGGTGTCCGTCTTTTTAGGATTGCATAACAGTGTCATCTGCCACATTTCTGAAAAGGACACCGCTGAACAGAGGCCAGACGGGAGTCCAGAGTAACTCTGCTGCCTAATTATAGTGAATGGATCCATCGGGGGATTTCATCTGTCACTTCACTCGGAGATTTAGATGGAAACCCCGATATAAGTGCTCAGCGTAGAGCGCCGTATAAATGTGATCATAAATGTTATGCAAAATGTTCCCAATAAAAGCTTCAACTCCATCCACAAAAAAATCAAGCCCTCACTCAGGTCTGTCATATGTTAATGGAAATATAGTGTCTTTCAAGTTACTGGTAGCACAAAGGCTCTGGAAAAGCTAAATGGCTCCTCGCCTCAAAAAAGAAATTCAGCTAATACTTTGCTCCCAAATCAAAATGCCCCCCCTCCCTTCTGAGCCCCAATGTGCCTAAACTACATTTAGTGCACACATGTTTGGCATTTCTGTAGTGATGAGAGCCTGCCTAAATTGCAGGTTTGTGTCTCCAGAAGCATGAGCTGAGCATAATGTACTGGTCACTACAACGGCAGTTTACAATTTTCACTCAACAACATCCATGACTGCTTGTTTCTGGAAAACACTCATAGATTCAAAATCGTAACTACATCTGTAGATAAATTCCCAAAGGGATATAATTTCCATAATGGGGTCACTTCAGGGGGCATTCTGGTTTTCTATCATCACTTAGGGGCTCTTTATATGGAATCCGCAAACTATTCTAGGAAAATCTGCGTTCCAGGAGGTAAATTGCGCTCTGTTCCTCCCAAGTCTCTCCATATGGCTACGTATTACTGTCCAGCAACATACGGGGTATTGCCATGTTCAGTAGAAATTGTGGGACAAATTTTGGTGCCAGTTTAACCCATTTTCAAGCATGAAAATAAAAAATTTGGGGCTAAAACACAAATGTAAATTATTTTATCTTCACTGTCCAATGGTATAAAAGTCTGTGACACACTTGTGGTGTCAATATAATCACTACACCCCTAGATAAATTCATTAGTTTGTAAGATGGGGTCATTTATAGGGATTTCTGCTGTGTTGGCACCTCAGGGGCTCTGCCAGTGCAACATGGCACCGTCAAACAAATTCAGCGAAATCTGCACTATAATATGGTGTTTCCTCCCTTCTGAGCTTTGTACTGTGCCTCAAAAGTAGTTTTCAATGACATATGGGGTATCCGTAAACTTAGGAAAGGTTGCACAACAAATTTTAGGGTCCATTTTCTGTTGTAACCCTTGTGAAAATACAAACTTTGGAGCTTAAAAAGATTTTTTGCAATAAAAAAAGTGATTTTATTTTCACGGCTTAATGCTATAAACCTCAGTAAAGCACCTTGAGGTTCAAAGTTTTCAATACCCATCTAGATAAGTTCCCAAAGAAGTCTAGTTTCCATAATGGTGTCACTTGTGTGGGGTTTCTACTGTTTAGGCACATCAGAAGCTCTCCAAATGCGACATGGGGCACTCAGGAGAAATTGCACAATAAATTGTATTGAGCAATTTCTCCTGTTACCTTTATGAAAATGCAAAATTTGGAGCTAAAAATATTTGTTTGGGAAAAATTTAATTTTTTTTTATATCCACGGCTCTACGCTATAAACTTCTGTGAAGTACCTGTGGGTTCAAGGTGCTCAATATATATCTAGATAAGTTCCCAAAGGGGTCTAGTTTTCAAAATGGTGTCACTTGTGGGGGGTTTCTACTGTTTAGGCACATCAGGGGCTCTCCAAATGCGACATGGCAACCGCTAATTATTCCAGCACATTTTACATTCAAAATGTCAAATGGCGCTCCTTCCCTTCCGAGCTCTGCCGTGTGCCCAAACAGCAGATTTATCCCACATATTGGGTATCTGCATGCTCAGTACAAATTGCACAACAAATTGTATTGTCAATTTTCTCCTGTTACTTTTACGAAAGTGAAAAAAAATTAGGTCTAAAGAAAATTTGGTGAAAGAAAAGTAAATGTTTATTTTCGTTACACATTCCAAAAATTCCTGAGAAGCACCTGAAGGGTTAAAAAACTTCTTGAATGTGGTTTTGAGTACCGTGAGGGGTGCAGTTTTTAGAAAAGTCACTTAAAAAAATGATTTTGCTAATTTTGTTGTAAAAGTGAGAAATCGTTGGTCAACTTTTAACCCTTAGAACTTTCTAACAAAAAAAGATGTTACAAAAATTATGATGATGTAAAGTAGACATTTGGGAAATGTTATTTATTTACTATATTGCGCGATATAACTCTGTGATTTAAGGTTATAAAAATTAAAAGTTTGGAAATAGCAAAATTTTTGCCAAATTTCTGTTATTTTCACAAATAAATGCAAGTCATATCAAAGACATTTTACCACTATCATGTAGTACAATATGTCATGAGGAAAAAATTCTCAGAATCAGTGGGATCCATTGAAGCGTTCCGGAGTTATAACCTCATAAAGTGACACTGGTCAGAATTGTAAAAATTGGCCTGGTCTTTAATGTGGAAACAGGCTAAAGGTACCTTCACACTGAGCGACTTAACAACGATATCGCTAGCGATCCGTGACGTTGCAGCATCCTGGATAGCGATATCGTTGTGTTTGACACGCAGCAGCGATCTGGATCCTGCTGTGCCATCATTGGTCGGAGCAGAAAGGCCAGAACTTCATTTTGTCGCTGGATCTCCCGCAGACATCGCTGAATCGGCATGTGTGACGCCGATTCAGCGGTGTCTTCACCGGTAACCAGGGTAAACATCGGGTTACTAAGCGCAGTACATACTTTTTGCAAAAAGGAAAAAAAAGAGCATTTTGGGATGTGCGGTTCATGCTCTTTTTTTTCCTTTTTGCAAAGCATGTTCTAGTCTTCTTCTTGGACCAGCACTCCTCCCATTTGGCACAGGTGATTTTAATTAGCAGGAGACTGCAAAGTAAGGGGTCTAGCCCATTTTGGCTCTCACTGAAGAGCTGGAGGAAGGTGAGTTTTAATGCTCCTTTCATTTTGGTGCTGGTGCTGTGTGGCGGCCATTGTTGCTGTGGCTTTGTGCTGGTGGGGCGGCGCGGTCTGGAGTCATGGGGGCTCAGTCTCGCAGCATGGGTGCTGTGGGGCAACAGGCCGTCCGCCCTGCTGGTGCGTGGCCGCTGTGGCGGTGGTCGCCGCACGGCTCCGCTCCGTTAGGGCGATAGGACCCACTACGAGGTTTGCCGTGAAGTGGCAGTGGGCTTCATACATTCTGATCAGAATGTTAAACTGAAAACCTCATGTTCAGTATATAAATTTTTGCCTAGCGGCTTTAGCACGTTAAAGCTCAGGCGAAACGCTCGTCGGGCAGGCCCAGGCTCTCACAGGCTCTCATACTGGTTGGTATTCCACTTTATCCAGCTACATATTTATGGCACTATGACACTTTTTAGGAGCATTTCCTTATGTTTACATAATATATTTATTTAATTGTGATATTATTTATATACTTATTTTAGAATGCACAGCACTTTACATGGTATTATATATTAATTTACTCACCCTGTATGCCATTGCCCTATCATAGATTTGGGAGTATTTAATGTGGTTATTTCACATGAGAGAGTACATTGGCTGTATTATCCACACAATAATACATTTTGTAATGTAATTTTTTACATAGTTTTGAATATATTTGCTATTTTATATGGTGTGGCAATTTACAGATACCCTGTGTTATCCTGTTTTTATCTACCGTGTGTGTTATCCCCTACATTATCCATTTTATATTTTTCCTCTAATAAAATTATGATTTTCTACATATATTGAGTCGTGCATCATATTTATAGGTTATATACCTATTATAAATTATTAAAATACAATGGTTACAATTTTTCATTAAACTATGAATATCATTTATGAAAATCCTCATGATAAAAATCCAAAGCATTTCAGTATTCTCCAGAGTGTGGCAAAGCAATAGATAACCATTATTGTGCTTGAATTGGAAGTATTCCTGTGCAGCTAAAAGGTGACATAAACCTTGGAATGATAGCAGAAAATCCATTCCATAGACCTCTAGGTGCTGACGCAGCCCATTTTGAGAATGAATTAAATCCCTCTGCTCTTATGTAGTGTTAAATGCCAATACACTTAGACCAATGTGCTATTTCTTTACATTCTAAATTAAACATAGCAGCTTTTCAATTATACATTTATTTCTCATGAGTTTTGAAAAAGCAGGAAATATTTTATACATTTTCAAAAGGAATTGAATTAAATATACCACTATTTTCATTATATGGTTTAAAGGAAACCTGTCAGAAACTTTATTCTCCTATATGAGGTGTGCAGCAGTTTAAAACATAAGCCAATCAATCCCTTTATGACCCCAAAGTGCTGCTTCTGCAGAAAAAAATAGCATTTTGATATTCAGTCTAGAAATACATGGGGGCATGATGATACACTTACAGCGCGTGAGCCTCTGCTGTATTAGCGACCTAGGAGCATCCTCCCCTGGCTGATTGACATGTTAGTGTCCAGTGTGTAGAGATAACAAACTTGTAATCAGCCCCGGGAGTGTGGTGCTATTTTAGAAATACAGCCGTGGGTATGAAGCTGTAAGTGCACCGTCACTCCCCAATGCACTTACAGACCGATGTTCAAATTTCTCACAGCTGAAGCAACACTATGGGGCCATTCAATTTTTAAGGGCTAGGGGTCATTAATAGTGATGAGCGAATATACTCGTTACTCGAGATTTCCCGAGCATGCTCGGGTGTCCTCCGAGTATTTTTTAGTGCTCGGAGATTTAGTTTTCTGCGCCGCAGCTGAATGATTTACATCTGTTAGCCAGCATAAGTACAGTCATGGACAAAAATTTTGAGAATGAGACAAATATTAATTTTTCCAAAGTCTACTGCTTCATTTTTTCTAATGGCAATTTGCATATACTCCTGAATGTCAGAGTGATCAGCTTAACAGCAATTACTGTACTTGCAAAGTCAATATTTGCCCAGAAAATGAACTTTAACCCCCAAAACACATTTCAACATCATTGCAGTCCTGCCTTAAAAGGAGCAGCTAACATCGTTTTAGTGATTGATCCATTAACACAGGTGTGGGTGTTGATGAGGACAGGGCTGGCGATCAGTCAGTCATGATTAAGTAAGAATGACATCACTGGACACTTTAAAAGGAGGCTGGTGCTTGGTATCATTATTTCTCTTCAGTTAACCATGGTTATCCCTAAAGAAACACGTGCAGCCATCATTGCACTGCACAAAAATGGCCTAACAGGGAAGAGTATCGCAGCTACAAAGATTGCACCTCAGTCAACAATCTATCACATCATCAAGAACTTCAAGGAGAGAGCTTCCATTGTTGTCAAAAAGGCTCCAGGGCGCCCAAGAAAGACCAGCAAGCGCCAGGACCGTATCTTAAAACTGTTTCAGCTGCGGGATCGGACTACCCGCAGTGCCGAGCTTGCTCAGGAATGGCAGCAGGCTGGTGTGAGTGCTTCTGCACGCACTGTGAGGCGGCCACTTCTCTCCAGAAAAAACTTCAGGGACCGACTCATATTCTGCAAAAGGTACAGGGAGTGGACTGCTGAGGACTGGGGCAAAGTCATTTTCTCTGATGAATCCCCTTTTCGATTGTTTGGGACATCTGGAAAACAGCTTATTCGGAGAAGAAGAGGTGAGCGCTACCACCAGTCTTGTCTCATGTCAACTGTAAAGCATCCTGAAACCATTCATGTGTGGGGTTACTTCTCAGCCAAGGTAATCGGCTCACTCACAGTCTTGCCTAAAAACACAGCCATGAATAAAGAATGGTACCAGAATGTCCTCCAAGAGCAACTTCTCCCAACCGTCCAAGAGCAGTTTGGTGCCCAACAATGCCTTTTCCAGCATGATGGAGCACCTTGCCATAAAGCAAAGGTGCTAACTAAATGGCTCATGGAACAATACATAGAGATTTTGGGTCCATGGCCTGGAAACTCCCCAGATCTTAATCCCATTAAGAACTTGTGGTCAATCATCAAGAGACGGGTGGACAAACAAAAACCAACAAATTCTGGCAAAATGCAAGCATTGATTATGCAAGAATGGACTGATATCAGTCAGGATTTGGTCCAGAAGTTGATTGAGAGCATGCCAGGGAGAATTGCAGAGGTCTTGAAGAAGAAGGGTCAACACTGCAAATATTGACTTGCTGCATTAACTCATTCTGTCAATATAACCTATTGGTACTCATAATATGATTGCGATTATATTTCTGTATGTGATATAAACATCAGACAAACACTAATAAAAACCAGAGGGCAGCAGATCATGTGAAAATATAATTTTGGTGTCATTCTCAAAAATTTTGGCCATGACTGTAAACGTGGGGATTCCCTAGCAACCAGGCATCCCCACATGTACTTATGCTGGCTAACAGATGTAAATCATTCAGCTGCGGTGCAGAAAACTAAATCTCCGAGCACTAAAAAATACTCGGAGGACACCTGAGCATGCTCGAGAAATCTCGAGTAACGAGCATATTCACTCATCACTAGTCATTAACTTTTTAAGGGCTATGCAATGAAATTAATGATTTGGGAGATGTGAGGGGTGGGACATTTTATGACAAGTTCCCTTTAAAAAGAAGCTCAGTTCTAAAAACTCTGTAGCCCTGAACTGCTTAGAGATAAAATATGATATAAACATGTGACATCTTCTTAGTAAAATCCAGTCTAGTAATTAGGGCAAATGGAAATATGACACCATCTAAATGGAGGCAAGCAAATAAATGAAGACACAGGAGACAGTTATAACGTGACTTGACAGTTTTCTGAAATTTGTGACTTATTATAATTTCTCAACGCTCTCAGTGGTTTTTAAAAGTAAGTGGGGCTTAGCAAAAAAGGCAGCCTAACAAATTCACCATACTTTTTCTACTTCCTAGCTCACATTAAGACACAAATCTGCCCCAGCCCATGACTTGCATAGATTTGATAAAAGATTCAAGCTTGAGGGGGGCTAATTTGCATATTCCAGGTGCCTTCTGGGAAAAGCGAAGAGTCTCCCTAAGCTAGAAGATCGTTGGGTACAGCCGGGACCAGCTGATTGGAAAGCATCACCAAACCAGGGATTCAAGCTTGAGGAGGCTAATTTGCATGTTCCAGGTGCCTTCTGGCAAAAGCGAAGAGTCTCCCTAAGCTAGAAGATCGTTGGGTACAGCCAGGACCAGCTGATTGGAAAGCATCACCAAACCAGGGATTCAAGCTTGAGGGGGGCTAATTTGCATATTCCAGGTGCCTTCTGGCAAAAGCGAAGAGTCTCCCTAAGCTAGAAGATCGTTGGGTACAGCCGGGACCAGCTGATTGGAAAGCATCACCAAACCAGGGATTCAAGCTTGAGGAGGCTAATTTGCATATTCCAGGTGCCTTCTGGCAAAAGCGAAGAGTCTCCCTAAGCTAGAAGATTGTTGGGTACAGCCGGGACCAGCTGATTGGAAAGCATCACCAAACCAGGGATTCAAGCTTGAGGAGGCTAATTTGCATATTCCAGGTGCCTTCTGGCAAAAGCGAAGAGTCTCCCTAAGCTAGAAGATCGTTGGGTACAGCCGGGACCAGCTGATTGGAAAGCATCACCAAACCGCGCGCCTTAAGGCGCGCAAATTTTTGCCTGTAGGACATTATTGCAAGAGAGCTTGGCTGAGTAGATTACACAAGAAGGAAAACACACAGCAAGTCAGCAGGATCTAGGAGCAACATGGCAGATGTGACAACCTACATGGTGAGCTGCAGCATGTGCTACATGTTCACAGATCGACCAGAAGAAGAATCAAATTTCACCTGTCAGAAGTGTAGACTAGTGGCCCTTTTAGAAGAAAAGGTGCGGGGTCTGGAAGAAAGAATAGCAACTTTGAAACTCATCAAAGAGAATGAAGACTTTCTAGACAGAACAGAAGCATCTCTACTGGTCACAGAAGGTGAAAAAAGTGTCAGAGAACCTCCAAAAGCAGATGAGTGGAAGCATGTGACCAAAAGAAGCAAGAAGACCATGGAGAAATCACCAACCACACAACTAAAGAACCGATATCAAATCTTTGTAGAGGATGAAGATGGCACACCTAAGGATGAAGCAATACCAGCAAGCAAAAAAGAAAAGGGCACACAGCAACAAGTGACAGCTAAAAGTACAGCCAAGAAGCAACGAAGAGTGGTGGTGGTGGGAGACTCACTACTGAGAGGCACAGAAGCAGCCATCTGCAGACCGGACATAACTGCAAGAGAAGTATGCTGCCTTCCAGGTGCGATGATCAAGGATGTGACCGATAGGATACCAAAGCTCTTTAGCTCCAAGGACGTCCACCCATTTCTTCTGATACATGTTGGCACCAATGACACGGCAAGGAAGGACCTACCGACAATCTGCAAAGACTTTGAAGAGTTGGGGAAGAAAGTAAAGGAACTGGATGCACAGGTAGTTTTTTCTTCTATCCTTCCAGTAGACGGGCATGGCACCAGGAGATGGAACAGGATCCTTGATGCAAACAACTGGCTAAGACGATGGTGCAGACAACAAGGATTCGGATTCCTGGACCACGGTGTGAATTACTTGTAAGATGGACTCCTCGCCAGAGACGGACTACACCTCAACAAACCTGGGAAACACACATTCGCCAGAAGACTCGCTACACTCATCAGGAGGGCGTTAAACTAGAAGAAGAGGGGACGGGAAGAAAAACATTAGACTTGAACAAAGAAGATCCAGGAAAACATACTCAGAAGGGAGGTAAGAACATTTCTAAAACAATCCACAGTGAGAAGATTGGAACAAAACAAAATCCTCTAAACTGCATGCTCGCAAACGCCAGAAGCCTGACAAACAAAATGGAAGAACTAGAAGCAGAAATATCTACAGGTAACTTTGACATAGTGGGAATAACCGAGACATGGTTAGATGAAAGCTATGACTGGGCAGTTAACTTACAGGGTTACAGTCTGTTTAGAAAGGATCGTAAAAATCGGAGAGGAGGAGGGGTTTGTCTCTATGTAAAGTCTTGTCTAAAGTCCACTTTAAGGGAGGATATTAGCGAAGGAAATGAGGATGTCGAGTCCATATGGGTCGAAATTCATGGAGGGAAAAATGGTAACAAAATTCTCATTGGGGTCTGTTACAAACCCCCAAATATAACAGAAACCATGGAAAGTCTACTTCTAAAGCAGATAGATGAAGCTGCAACCCATAATGAGGTCCTGGTTATGGGGGACATTAACTACCCGGATATTAACTGGGAAACAGAAACCTGTGAAACCCATAAAGGCAACAGGTTTCTGCTAATAACCAAGAAAAATTATCTTTCACAATTGGTGCAGAATCCAACCAGAGGAGCAGCACTTTTAGACCTAATACTATCTAATAGACCTGACAGAATAACAAATCTGCAGGTGGTCGGGCATCTAGGAAATAGCGACCACAATATTGTACAGTTTCACCTGTCTTTCACTAGGGGGACTTGTCAGGGAGTCACAAAAACACTGAACTTTAGGAAGGCAAAGTTTGAACAGCTTAGAGATGCCCTTAATCTGGTAGACTGGGACAATATCCTCAGAAATAAGAATACAGATAATAAATGGGAAATGTTTAAGAACATCCTAAATTGGCAGTGTAAGCGGTTTATACCTTGTGGGAATAAAAGGACTAGAAATAAAAAAAACCCAATGTGGCTAAACAAAGAAGTAAGACAGGCAATTAACAGTAAAAAGAAGGCATTTGCACTACTAAAGCAGGATGGCACCATTGAAGCTCTAAAAAACTATAGGGAGAAAAATACTTTATCTAAAAAACTAATTAAAGCTGCCAAAAAGGAAACAGAGAAGCACATTGCTAAGGAGAGTAAAACTAATCCCAAACTGTTCTTCAACTATATCAATAGTAAAAGAATAAAAACTGAAAATGTAGGCCCCTTAAAAAATAGTGAGGAAAGAATGGTTGTAGATGACGAGGAAAAAGCTAACATATTAAACACCTTCTTCTCCACGGTATTCACGGTGGAAAATGAAATGCTAGGTGAAATCCCAAGAAACAATGAAAACCCTATATTAAGGGTCACCAATCTAACCCAAGAAGAGGTGCGAAACCGGCTAAATAAGATTAAAATAGATAAATCTCCGGGTCCGGATGGCATACACCCACGAGTACTAAGCGAACTAAGTAATGTAATAGATAAACCATTATTTCTTATTTTTAGGGACTCTATAGCGACAGGGTCTGTTCCGCAGGATTGGCGCATAGCAAATGTGGTGCCAATATTCAAAAAGGGCTCTAAAAGTGAACCTGGAAATTATAGGCCAGTAAGTCTAACCTCTATTGTTGGTAAAATATTTGAAGGGTTTCTGAGGGATGTTATTCTGGATTATCTCAATGAGAATAACTGTTTAACTCCATATCAGCATGGGTTTATGAGAAATCGCTCCTGTCAAACCAATCTAATCAGTTTTTATGAAGAGGTAAGCTATAGGCTGGACCACGGTGAGTCATTGGACGTGGTATATCTCGATTTTTCCAAAGCGTTTGATACCGTGCCGCACAAGAGGTTGGTACACAAAATGAGAATGCTTGGTCTGGGGGAAAATGTGTGTAAATGGGTTAGTAACTGGCTTAGTGATAGAAAGCAGAGGGTGGTTATAAATGGTATAGTCTCTAACTGGGTCGCTGTGACCAGTGGGGTACCGCAGGGGTCAGTATTGGGACCTGTTCTCTTCAACATATTCATTAATGATCTGGTAGAAGGTTTACACAGTAAAATATCGATATTTGCAGATGATACAAAACTATGTAAAGCAGTTAATACAAGAGAAGATAGTATTCTGCTACAGATGGATCTGGATAAGTTGGAAACTTGGGCTGAAAGGTGGCAGATGAGGTTTAACAATGATAAATGTAAGGTTATACACATGGGAAGAAGGAATCAATATCACCATTACACACTGAATGGGAAACCACTGGGTAAATCTGACAGGGAGAAGGACTTGGGGATCCTAGTTAATGATAAACTTACCTGGAGCAGCCAGTGCCAGGCAGCAGCTGCCAAGGCAAACAGGATCATGGGGTGCATTAAAAGAGGTCTGGATACACATGATGAGAGCATTATACTGCCTCTGTACAAATCCCTAGTTAGACCGCACATGGAGTACTGTGTCCAGTTTTGGTCACCGGTGCTCAGGAAGGATATAATGGAACTAGAGAGAGTACAAAGGAGGGCAAGAAAATTAATAAAGGGGATGGGAGAACTACAATACCCAGATAGATTAGCGAAATTAGGATTATTTAGTCTAGAAAAAAGACGACTGAGGGGCGATCTAATAACCATGTATAAGTATATAAGGGGACAATACAAATATCTCGCTGAGGATCTGTTTATACCAAGGAAGGTGACGGGCACAAGGGGGCATTCTTTGCGTCTGGAGGAGAGAAGGTTTTTCCACCAACATAGAAGAGGATTCTTTACTGTTAGGGCAGTGAGAATCTGGAATTGCTTGCCTGAGGAGGTGGTGATGGCGAACTCAGTCGAGGGGTTCAAGAGAGGCCTGGATGTCTTCCTGGAGCAGAACAATATTGTATCATACAATTAGGTTCTGTAGAAGGACGTAGATCTGGGGATTTATTATGATGGAATATAGGCTGAACTGGATGGACAAATGTCTTTTTTCGGCCTTACTAACTATGTTACTATGTTACTATGTATATGACAAAAATGTTTTACGAGGCTTAGGCTCAGTAAACAAAGTGTCCCTGTTTAATAGAACAACTAGTTAAAATACTGCCTTTTTTTAACTGCTCCAGAAAAATTTGAGTGAATTTTCATTGATGGCCACAGGCAAAAATACCACACTTTCTCTGGGATCTAAGAGGTAACCTCTATCCTTGTGGAGAGTGACATGCCTGACATGCCATTGTAGGGAGACTTATAGGCCATGCAATGCTCCACTGGGAAATTTAAATATTTGGATTGCTATTTCCAATAGGTGACGATAGATTTTAAGTCCTCTTCCTCTCTGAAGATGCAATTTGCTAAACTGCGATTCTGGTTTGTCATGTGGCAAGATTTGTTAAAAGGTCGATATTGACTGTTAGGATTGCTACTTCCAATAGGTGGTGCTAGAGTTCAAGTCCTCTTCCTCTCTGAAGTGCCAATTTGCATAATCTACACTGCATTTTTTCTAAGACCTATTCTTCCACAGAAAAAAAGTATTATTGGCAATAATATGACTGTACTTAATTGTTTAACTGAAACATCTTCCATGACACATGTGAAAATAGCCTAAAGCTTACTTTACAATTCAATAATTGCCTTGATAGAAAGCAAGTAACATTGTTTCTTGGAAACAGCAACATAAGTGCTGGAAATTCCAGCATTGCAGCTCAACTACACAAAAGCTGCCTTTGAAATCCCAGTCATGTCTGCTCTGAAAACCATGGAGTGCAGCTATGTAGATGACCTTTACAACTGGCATTGCTCAAGGTCTGCTGTAAGTTGGCCACTGATTGATATCCAAGACTAAAAAGAATACATATACGGTATATATGCATATATACACATGTGGTCAAAATTGTTGGTACCCCTCGTTTAATAACAGAAAACCCCTCAGTGGTCGCAGAAATAACTTGAATCTGATAACAGTAATAATAAATAAAAGATCTATGAAAATGAACAAATGAAAGTCAGACATTGCTTTTCAACCAAGCTTCCACAGAATTTAATAAAAAATAAAACTTATGAAATAGGCCAGGACAGAAATGATGGTACCCCTGAAAATACGGTGTAAATCACGGTGAATTAGTGTATTAGGGGATCACAGTGTATCGACTAATTACCATCATTACTACCATTTACAGGTGTCTACAATCTTGGAATCAGGGAATGGGCCTGTATATAGGGCTACAGATACTCACTGTGCTGTTTGGTGACATGGTGTGCATCGCACTCAACATGGACCAGAGGAAGTGAAGGAAAGAGTTGTCTCAGGAGATTAGAAAGAAAATTTTAGACAAACATGTTAAAGGTAAAAGTTATAAGATCATCTCCAAGCAGCTTGATGTTCCTGTGACTACAATTGCACATATTATTCAGACTGAGCCAACCTCCCTGGATGTGGCCGCAGGAGGAAAATTCATGACAAATCAAAGAGACGGATAATACAAATGATAGCAAAAGAGCCCAGAAAAACTTCTAAACAGATTAAAGATGAACTTCAAGCTCACAGAACATCAGTGTTAGATCGCACCATCCATCATTGTATGATAGTCCAGTCAAAATACGAAAAAAAAATACTTTACCCTGAATAAATTCCAAGAAAGCGTTTTATAGTTTTTTTTTGGTAGTATTACATGTAGGGAAAACATACTAAAAGTTTACCAAGATAGGGCTACCACAAAGGGTCCAAATGTGACGTCAAAGAATATGGCCGCTAAAGCTGTAAAATGTTAAATGCGACTCGCCTTGCAGTGTCTATCAAATTGTCCACCTCTTGTCCACCAAAAGAAACGGATTATCCGCTCACTCTCGTACCAGTAAACTATGGCTGAATTACCAACAGATGGTTGAATAGCAAGGGAGCTTATCGAGGCCGATCGTACAGGATCCTGGCTGATGCACCTTCATGCTGTAGCTGAATGTTTGCCCATTCTTGCAGCTTCTGGGCATGGGAACTATGTGAAGGCCGCCTACCTTTACCTCCAGTCTATGATCACTCTGGAAGATGATATGCCACCAGTCTTCCATAGATTTATGAATGGCTTGCATGTTGTAAGGCGGACTGATGAGTACTGGGCAGGCCTGGGTGACGACCTAGTCATCGAGCAAGCTCTGATGTACTCCCTAAAAACTGCAGGAGGACTCACCAGAGGAAGTGGAATGTCCGAACATCAGAGGGCCTTGTGGACTCGGTCTGTGCCAGTGTCCTCTTCCTACAGTGATGCAATGCAGGGTTTCACTTGCCAGAGCTTTGTCACCAGTGAACAACACAAGAAGGCAAGAACGTCAAGGACGAGAAGAGATTGTGAAGACCTGGAGAAAATTGTAGATAAACTCAAGACCTTTTCACCTTTCTCTGATGAAGTGTCTCTTCGCAACATTATCACCTGTGTCAATGCAAATAAGGATGTGAATGTTCATAACCTGTTCACCATTGGCAGAGAAATAGTGGCAACAATGGAGGGTCAAACACTGTTTTCAGTTAAAGGGAACCTGTCACCCCGTTTTTTGAGATTGAGATATAAATACTGTTAAATAGGGCCTGCGCTGTGCGTTACTATAGTGTATGTAGTGTACCCTGATTCCCCATGTATGCTGAGAAATACATTACCAAAGTCGCCGTTTTCGCCTGTCAATCAGGCTGTCTGGTCAGGTGGGCGTGTTCACAGTGCTCTTTTCTTCCCCAGCTTTCCTTTGGTGGCGTAGTGGTGTGCGCATGTCCAAGGTCCGAATTCCCTGCGCCCATGTGAAGACACAGCGCGCGATCTGCGCTGTCATCCCTTTCATCGGTGGGGGCGGCCATCTTCCTGGGGCCGCGCGTGCGCAGTTGGAGTGCTCTGCTGCACGGGGCTTCAGGAAAATGGCCGCGGGATGCCGCGCGTGCGCACAAGAGATCGCGGCGGCCATTTTCCCAAAGCCGAGATGCAAACTCAAGGATGTACCCGAAGTGGAACATTATGTTCTTGACGGAGGTTCTCTTCTCCATCGACTGAAGTGGTCAGAAGGAAAGACATATTGTTTAATCGCTGAAGACTATGCATCTTTCACACTAAAGCACTATGGTAAGGCTACGATAGTATTTGATGGTTACATTGGAGGACCAAAGACTAAGGACATTACCCATCAGCGACAGCGCAAAAAACAAACAAGTAACAAAGTGAACATTGCTGAAGGAACGAAATTTGTCAGGAAAAAGGAAGACTTCCTTTCGAAAGTGGAGAACAAACAGTCTCGTATCAATCTTGTTTCACAGCGCATGAATGACAGAGGTTGCCACATAATACAATCAGAGGGGGATGCAGATGTGGAGATTGCTAAGGCAGCAGTGTCAATGTCATCCAACAAAAGTACTAGTCTCATTGGCGAAGATACAGATCTTTTGGTGTTGTTACTTCATCACGCGTCAACCAACGATGGCAGCAAGCTTTATTTCTACTCAGATAAAGGGAGTCCTGCAGCAGTATACAACATTAAGGTTATGAAGAAGTTCCTGGGAAACCATGCCTGCAGCAGTCTTCTGTTCCTTCATGCATTCACGGGTTGCAATACCACTTCTGCGGTTTTGAAGGGAGACTCGGTCTTAAATAGCTGTGCTAAAATCTTTTCCACACCTAACAAAAACAGAGCTGAGATTGAAGACGCTGGGTGTAAAGCGATGGTGGCATTGTTTGGGGGCAAACCTGGAGACAATCTGTCTGCAATCAGGTATTCTACTCTCTGCAAAAAAGTTGGTTCAGCCAAAATCTTTGTTACACCTGAACGACTGCCACCGACCTCCTCTGTAACAAAGTATCATGCCCTTTGGAGTTACCTCCAAGTCATGCTTTGGATGGACAATGGTGAGGCCATGGACACTACTGAATGGGGATGGGAACTGCAGAACAACAGTCTAGTTCCAGTGATGATGGATACTTCACCCGCGCCAAAAACACTTCTGAAAATAATTCACTGCAATTGTTCTCGTGGTTGTAGTACACTTCGGTGCACTTGCAAAAGACACAGACTTACCTGTTCACGGGTATGCGGACTATGTCAAGAAGGGCATTGTGACAATATGAGTGAGGAAGCAGTGTCTGATGATGAAAATAGTGACTATTGACCTGACACGCTTATTCAGTGATGAAGTAGGTCTTAAAATGCACTGTGTATTAATTCTATAATTTGTAGAAATGTATACGTATGTCATGACGTCATGGATGACGTCATGACCTCGCCTGTCCATGTACAGTACAGACCAAAAGTTTGGACACACCTTCTCATTTAAAGATTTTTCTGTATTTTCATGACTATGAAATTTGTACATTCACACTGAAGACATCAAAACTATGAATTAACACATGTGGAATTATAAACTTAACAAAAAAGTGTGAAACAACTGAAATTATGTCTTATATTCTAGGTTCTTCAAAGTAGCCACCTTTTGCTTTGATGACTGCTTTGCACACTCTTGGCATTATCTTGATGAGCTTCAAGAGGTAGTCACCAGGAATGGTTTTCACTTCACAGGTGTGCCCTGTCAGTTTTAATAAGTGGGATTTCATGCCTTATAAATGGGGTTGGGACCATCAGTTGTGTTGTGCAGAAGTCTGGTGGATACACAGCTGCTAGTCCTACTGAATAGACTGTTAGAATTTGTTTTATGGCAAGAAAAAAGCAGCAAAGTAAAGAAAAATGAGTAGCCATCATTACTTTAAGAAATGAAGGTCAGTCCGAAAAATTGGGAAAACTTTGAAAGTGTCACCAAGTGCAATGGCAAAAACCATCAAGCGCTACAAAGAAACTGGCTCACATGAGGACCGACCCAGGAAAGGAAGACCAAGAGTCACCTCTGCTTCTGAGGATAAGTTTATCCGAGTCACCAGCCTCAGAAATCGCAGGTTAACAGCAGCTCAGATTAGAGACCAGGTCAATGCCACACAGAGTTCTAGCAGCAGACACATCTCTACAACAACTGTTAAGAGGAGACTTTGTGCAGCAGGCCTTCATGGTAAAATAGCTGCTAGGAAACCACTGCCAAGGACAGGCAACAAGCAGAAGAGACTTGTTTGGGCTAAAGATCAGAAGGAATGGACATTAGACCAGTGGAAATCTGTGCTTTGGTCTGATGAGTCCAAATTTGAGATCTTTGGTTCCAACCACCGTGTCTTTGTGCAACGCAGAAGGGTGAACGGATGGACTCTACATGCCTAATTCCCACCGTGAAGCATGGAGGAGGAGGTGTGATGATGTGGGGGAGAGTGGAGAGTGATGGGGTGCTACACTAGATGACCTGGCAAGATGATGGTTTGGGGCAAGCTGGACTGCACAGAGTGAAGGCAAAAATGCCAACAAGTGCTAAGCATCTCTGGGAACTCCTTCAAGATTGTTGGAAGAACATTCCCGGTGACTACCTCTTGAAGCTCATCAAGAGAATATCAAGAGTGTGCAAAGCAGTCATCAAAGCAAAAGGTGGCTACTTTGAAGAACCTAAAATATAAGACATATTTTCAGTTGTTTCACACTTTTTTGTTAAGTATATAATTCCACATTTGTTAATTCATAGTTTTGATGCCTTCAGTGAATGTACAATTTTCATAGTCATGAAAATACAGAAAAATCTTTAAATGAGAAGGTGTGTCCAAACTTTTGGTCTGTACTGTAGCTGGTATAAAACTTTGTATAAAAATTGTTATATGAAATATATACTATACAAAATGCAAACTCTTCTGTAACCTAAAGCTACAGCTTGAAATATGGAAATATTCGTTATTTTTAGTGCGATGGCTGTCATCGTCTTATGACATCATAGTTAGGACCTTTGTGGTGATCAATTTTTGGAAAACTTTTAATATGTTGTTTCCCACATATAATAGTAATAAAAAAAATCATAAAACGCTTTCTTGGAATTTGTTCCGGGTCAAACCTTATTTTGACTGGACTATGAGCCAAAGTGGACTTCATGGGAGATGACCAAGGAGGACTCCATTGATGAAAAAAAATCATAAAAAAGCCAGACTGGAATTTGTCAAACTTCATGTTGTCAAGCCACAAAGCTTCTGGGAGAATGTCCTATGGACAGACAAAAATGGAACTTTTTGGCAAGGCACATCAGCTCTATGTTTACAGATGGAAAAATGAAGCATATCAAGAACAGAACACTGTCCCTACTGTGAAACATGGATGAGACTCTGTTATGTTCTGTGGCTGCTTTGCTGCATCTGGCACAGGGTGTCTAGAATCTGTGCAGGGTACAATAAAATCTCAAGACTATCAAGGGATTCTAGAGAGAACTGTGCTGCCCAGTGTCAGAAAGCTTTTTCACAGTCACAGGTCATGGGTCTTGCAACAGGATAATGACCCAAAACACACAGATAAAAACACCCAAGAGTGGCTCAAAGGAAAACATTGGACTTATCTGAAGTTGCCTTCTATGAGCCCTGACCAAAATCCTAAGTTGAGTCTCTTTGGAAAGAGCTGAAACATGCCGTATGGAAAAGGGAACCTTCAAACACGAGACAACTGGACCAGTTTGCTCTTGAGGAGTGGGCCAAAATACCTGTCGAGAGGTGCAGAAGTCTTATTGACAGTTACAGGCATCATTTGATTGCAGTGATTGCCTCAAAAGGTTGTGCAACAAAATATTAAGGTAAGGGTACTATAATTTATATCCAGGCCTATTTCATGATTTTTTTTTTTTTAATTCTGTGGAAGTATGGTTGAAAACCAATATATGACTTTCATTTGTTCATTTTCATAGATTTTTAATTTATTATTACTTTTGTCAGATTCAAGTTATTTCTGTGACCATTGTGGGTTTTTATGTCATTAAATGAGCGGTACCAACAATTTTAACACGTGTGTATATATACCATATATACTCTAGCATAAGCTGAGATTTTCAGCCCTTTTTTTAGGCTGAAAGTGCCCCTCTTGGGTTATACTCGAGTCATTGTCTCAGGGGGTCGGCAGGGGAGGGGGAGCGGCAGCTGTCACATCATACTCACCCCCTCCTGGTGCAGGAGGGGGTGAGTATGACAAGGAGGGTGAGCCATGCGATATTCACGTGTCCCCGTTCCACCATCGGGCTCTGTCTTCCTCTTCCGTATCCTCTGGCTGTGATGTTCAGGTCAAAGGGTGTGATGACATGTTTAGTGCGCACCCTCTGCCTGAACAGTCACTGCAGAGTGCCAGAAGACACAGTGGTATGCGGCAGTGGAATGGGGACAGATGAATATCGCAAGCACTCGGCGCCCAGTTTTGAGAGGTGTGTATGTCATTTTTTTTTAATCGCAGCAGCATATGGGGCATATTATTCTATGGAGCATCTAATGGGGCCATCAACCTTTATGGAGCATTATAAAGGGCACATTATTCTATGGAGCATCTTATGGGGCCAACATTAACCTTTGTGCAGCATTATACAGGGCATCTTTTAATATGGAGCATCTTATGGGGCCATTATTAACCTTTGCGCAGCATTATATGGGGCATATTTTTGTATGTAGCATCTTAAGAGGCCGATCATGAACTATATGGAGCATTATATGAGACGTATTTTGTATGGAGCATCTCATGGAGCCCATCATGAACTGTATGGAGCATTACTGTATATGGGGCTCCTGATTCAATATGGATATTCAAAAACATTTAACCTATTGATGTCTCAATCAATTTTACTTTTATTGGTACCTACTTTGATTTTTGAAATTTACCAGTAGCTGCTGCATTTCCCACCCTAGGCTTATACTCGAGTCAATAAGTTTTCCCAGTTTTTTGTGGCAAAATTAGGGGTCTCGACTTATACTCAGGTCGGCTTATACTCAAGTATTTGGTATATACAGTGGGGAAAATAAGCATTTGATACACTGACGATTTTGTAAGTTTTCCCACCTACAAACCATAGAGATGTCTGTAATTTTTATCATAGGTACACTTCAACTGTGAAAGACAGAATCTAAAAATAAAACCCAGAAAATCACATTGTATGATTTTTAAATAATTAAATTGCATGACAATGTGCATTACAAGAGATCGAAACATCATCTACTCTACATCTACATCTTCTCCAAAATTGTATCAGCAAAAACACCAGCTCAAACCAAGCCCTCACACAGCTCTGACCAAACATTAAAAACAATAAGGGTCTCAGCAAAAATTTGGTCTTCCAAACTTGCAAACTTTTTTTATCCCTTAATAAAAGTCAAAATGATGCATGTTTGATATCATCAGAATTGTACTGACCTAGAGAATCATATTGCTGGGTCTTTTTTACAACTTATAATGAACAATTTAAAAACAAAACCCCGAAAACAAGAATTGTGCTTTTTTTTGCAATTTTACAGCACTATTTTTTTTTGCTGCTTTACAGTACCAGTACGTGAAATTATAAAATGGATAGTTTCACTCACAAGTATACCTTGTCCTGCAAAAAACAAGCCCTTATACATTTATGTGGCTAGAAAAAAAAAGTTATGACTCTTGGATGAAGGGGAGGAAAAAACAAAAGTACAAAAACGTAAAATTATCTGGTTGGGAAATGGCTGACTTTTATTTATCCACACAATCATAATTGTTAGAACTGACATTTAATTCTGCTGTTTTTTAAACAACTCTGATCACATATTCCATCGTTGGTTGCATACATCTGCTATTGTAAAACAAAAGTCTACTAGTTGCTTATATTTTTGTGGGTCACACTTGTATTGGAAAGTGAAGTCTACTAATACACTTAAAGGGGTTGTCCGGTCCAAATCGATAAGTCTGCAGTCACTCTGTGTGTGACTGCAGACTTATGAATCCCCCCAGTGCATGCACTTTGCACTGCGAGCATTCACCGGCGGTATCTGATCTGAGAATGGAGGGTATGTATGCGTTATACATACTCCGGGCCAGTGGGTATGACCTTGCTTCCATACACTTGTTGGCCACACCTATTGGACGGTTGCATTGCTAGACAGATAAGTGTATGGAGCGAGGTCGCACCCACTAGACCCCTAGCCAGGAGTATGTATAACGCATATATACCCTCAGGTCCCGGGCTCAAAACCAAATCCATGCAGCACACAGTGCGTGCGCTGGGGGGGATTCAGAAGTCTGCAGTCATACAGAGTGACTGCACAATTATTGATTTGGACCGGACAACCCCTTTAAAGAAATGGTATGTCATGTGAAATTAATAATGTCCAGGGAAATGCCAGTATAGTTTTTAGCACAAGTCCTGTTTGTGGAAATCTATGGATGAGTTAAGATCATTTTCCAACATGTACACATTCACTGAATGCATAGAGTGATTATAGCTTGGCTGGAAGAGGTGCTTACATGACAATGTTACAAATAACTCACTATGCTGTCAGCATAGTCTCTCGCTATACTGCTGTCAGCTTGATCTCTCCTCTGTCTCTAAATATATTGCTGTCAGCTTGATCTCTCCTCTGTCTCTCACTATACTCCTGTCAGCTTGATCTCTCCTCTGTCTCTCACTATACTGCTGTCAGCTTGATCTCTCCTCTGTTTCTCACTATACTGCTGTCAGCTTGATCTCTCCTCTGTCTCTCACTATACTGCTGTCAGCTTGATCTCTCCTCTGTCTCTCACTATACTGCTGTCAGCTTGATCTCTCCTCTGTCTCTCGCTATACTGCTGTCAGCTTGATCTCTCCTCTGTCTCTAAATATATTGCTGTCAGCTTGATCTCTCCTCTGTCTCTCACTATACTCCTGTCAGCTTGATCTCTCCTCTGTCTCTCACTATACTGCTGTCAGCTTGATCTCTCCTCTGTTTCTCACTATACTGCTGTCAGCTTGATCTCTCCTCTGTCTCTCACTATACTGCTGTCAGCTTGATCTCTCCTCTGTTTCTCACTATACTGCTGTCAGCTTGATCTCTCCTCTGTCTCTCACTATACTGCTGTCAGCTTGATCTCTCCTCTGTCTCTCACTATACTGCTGTCAGCTTGATCTCTCCTCTGTCTCTCACTATACTGCTGTCAGCTTGATCTCTCCTCTGTCTCTCACTATACTCCTGTCAGCTTGATCTCTCCTCTGTCTCTAAATATATTGCTGTCAGCTTGATCTCTCCTCTCTTCAATTATACTGCTCTCCTCTCTCTTTCTCAATATTCTACTGTGTCTCAGCTCCATCTGTCCCTTCTGATACAGCTCAGACAAGTTTAGCAGAGGGGAGGAGTTTCTGTTTAGAGCTGGCATCTGATTGGTCACTGCAGTAATGGCAGGATTTCTACCATGTTTAGTGTAATTGTGCAGCAGCATAGGGGCTCTTTGAATAAAAAAATACAAGTATTTACTGTAAAATCATTCAAGATATAATAAGGAGCACCAAAGATACAAGCCTGTGCATATATTTCATATTTGGATGACTAGTACACTTTAATAATATGAGAACTAATGTGTTCCAATCAATATTTTATTATGATTTTGTTTCCTTCCACCAACTCCTGTCAAAGTTCCTAAAATTGCCAACTTTGTGGTAATTTAGTTTACTCCCCACCAATTTTGTACTTTGGTTATATAGGAGTATATATAATTAACTAGCTGTTTCCAGCCAGCTAACGCTCGGCACGCTCATTGCTATCTAATTAACGCTGCTAGTGATTAAACTAAAGTAAATAATGACAACATTCAATAACGCTTACACAGGTGGTAAATTAACTTAAATGAAGTTAATAACAATAATAATCATTAAAAATCTGAAGAATACTAATAATACATTTTATTCACAGTGTAAAATCAAAAACAAACTGGATTCAGTAAGATGTGCATTTTTTATTCATTGCAGTATCTAAACAAATTTCATAACGAAACATAAATAATGTTAAAATTTCTCTGTAAACACAATTAAATGTATAATCATTTTTGTCATTTTCAAAGATCTTTCCTTGACTTCTACCAGGTACAATTTAATGTGTGGGGACGGGATTGTGTGTGGTAATGTGGTGGGGGGTGGGATTATGTGTGGTGATGTGGTGGGGGCGGGATTATGTGTGGTGATGTGGTGGGGGCGGAATTATGTGTGGTGATGTAATGGGGGGGTCAGATTATGTGTGGTGATGTGATGGGGGATTGTGTGTGGTAATGTGGTGGGGGGCAGGATTATGTGTGGTAATGTGGTGGGGGGATTTTGTGTGGTAATTTGGTGAAGGGGCGGGATTATGTGTAGTAATGTGGTGAGGGGGCGGGATTATGTGTGGTAATAGGGTGGGGGGTGGGATTATGTGTGGTGATGTGGTGGGGGGCGGGATTATGTGTTGTGATGTGGTTGGGGGCGGGATTATGTTTTGGAATGGGGGCGGGATTGTGTGTGGTAATGGGGTGGGGGGCAGGATTATGTGCGGTGAGGGTGGGATTGTGTGTGGTAATGTGGTGGGAGGCAGAGCTACTGTGCAGGGGGCAGGATTAGCGAGTAATCACAATGCCTCTTATATATATAGATATGTTTATGCTATATAATGAATTTGTAACACTGGACTTAGACTTACTGATAATGATATTTAATGGTAATTAATTATATACAGGCATTAATAACACTAAAATAGTCAAGTTTACCCATAGCACAACCCACAAATGGTAGACCAGAGATTGAGCCCGATGCAGGGGGTGCTTGAAAGTAAACAAGTTATTAGTCACTTTTTGTTGGACTGTGTATATAATATCTCTTTAAATGGTTCTATTCTAGGTTTCATTTACTCACCAAAGGTTTCATTTCATCTTCATCTTTGAAATAATAGAGCTGGTCTCCCTTGAGAACAAACCAGCGCGTGTGCCAGGTTTTGACAAAACCTCCTTGCTTCCGCAGCCATCCACACTTAATTGCGTTCTGCCGTCCTTGGCCAGTTTGGTGGCTCTCCGCAGAGACATTGTAGTCGTCCATGATCAGACTTATAGACTTTTCTGTTAAAGTAACAAGAGAAGAGAGAAATAAAATACATGAAATCATCTTTGTTCCATAGGAAAGAGAAAAAAAAAATTGTTTCCTCAGTAGAGATAGAACAGTAAAACAAATAGTCCCTGACAACAAAAGTTGCGCTGCAAGGGTTCCTACTGTATTCTTCAAACTTATCTCCATGCCTGTGGCAGTCAGCGGGGAGCTAACCTACTTTTTAAAGAGTGGTTCAGCTGTAAAAGGCAAACAAAGGAAAGGAGCAAATCATGGATGTCAGGTAGTATGGATCACAGCCAACCTTTACCTGCAGTTCCTCTTCCTCAAAGAGAATACAGTGCACACAGTCACGTTATGTGCTATTTCTACTTTCTCAAGTCTTTTGCACTGCGGTATACTTTTGAGAATCTAACAATTTGATCAACCCATCTACTTCCATAGGGACCTCATTTATTGTGGATCCTTTCACTATGGAATGCTCTTGACCAAACCAAGGAATAAAGAATATTGATTTAAATTTAGATGTTAACTAAATCCTCCAAACATATTCAAGTACTATTGGGCACATAATAAGGTGACTTGAAAAAAGGACTTATCATATTTAGCAGCCGTGTCAAGACATTGTCTTCTTTTTATTCAGCAACGAGCAAACAGCCATGTCTGTCTCATTCATAGAGAAAAAGAAAGTGACGAACGGCTTCACAGGAGCTCCAAGCTGGTGTTAGGGGTGGTTAAAACAGAAGATACGCTGCAGCTCCAGCCGGATGCCTCGCAAGAGGATAAAACAAGAAGGGACAAGAAAACAGTCAACTTAACTGTCACCTGAGGAAGACGGGGCTATTCCATTGAAACGCGTTGTGGAAACTAAGAAATCAAGACTTTATATCAGCTCACCGTCTCGCATGCGCTCCTATGACCGTTTTTTTGTCCCTTCATGTCTGTCTCCTTCAGTCTCAGGTCATGCAAAATTAATTTGGATACGTGCTCTTTTCCTCATGTATGTCATGTGAAGATTCCACCTAAAATGTTGTTTCACATGAGATGGTGAAGAGAGACACAGTGCGCCCATGTTTGTTACAATGGCTGTTTGTACATTTCTAAGTTAAGTGAGGACATTATCCCAATATGGCTGAAAAATGTGACTCTTTTTTCAAATGTGCAAAATCTATAACAGCTTACCCATCCCCAGCTTCGGTGACAGAGAAATGGTCAGTCCAAACTAGGAATCGGTACTTAAGTTCTATTGAACACTGGTAATGCACAATTGTATGCAGTGATGTTTTACAGCATAAAATAAGAAAGATATTTAAGTAGCGGGACAAATTATTATACACATTGAAAAGAACACTACAGAAAAGACATGGACAAAGTACGGCCCGTGGGTCACATTCGGCCCTTTGAATGTTCCTTTCGGCCTGTAAATGGGAACAGCTAAAGGGCTGGAAACAATGGCATGCTGCACCCCATGATTAATCTTCACCCTCAGTGTCACAATTTGACCAGTATTTGCATCCTCAGGATGTAGATACTGCTGAACTCAATGGTGGAGCAGGGTCCCTGATGCACCATTCAGTCTATGTGACAGTAGGCACAGTGGCATCACTAAATCACGCCTCGTGTGTGAAATCTCAGACCAGAACAGCATCGGAGGGAGTGGGGTTATGCAAGTATTTTTTTTTTAATTATCATTTAATATTTATTGGAAACTATAGGGTTATCATACTATATGTGGTGGGAAAGGGGGCTATGGGGACATCATTCTGTTGGTGGGTGACTAAAGATTATTTTTCCCGTGCAGTGCTAATACGGGGGAAATATTTGTGAAATACATCAACTTAATGGCCAAATTTGATCAACAAAACGCTGTTAATCTCACAGACCGGAGACACGGATCAGTGGGATCAATGGGTCAGTATGCTGACTGACAAAAAGCAGTCAACAAACGGACATGTAGAACAGATTTGTGAATGTAGCAAAATGCTAAGGGAATATGCCCATGATCAGAAATTGCTGCTCGTTTGGCACTGCATATTTATGCAGCGTCAAACCCGCAGCGGGCAGATGTTACAGCATGGTGGATGGGATTCCTAGAAATCCCATGTCCAATATGCATCAGTAGTCACCTGCGGAGACTGCTATAATAATAACAACAGGACTTGCTAGACTACTTAGCCTTTTGAGCTGTAAATAACCTATGTGTCTTTTTGTTAGAAGGGTTGCTTTATAGTTCAAGAAGAATGGGTTGGAATCTTACACCTGTGTTCTGAATTTTATTCCAGTGTTAAAAATGTTTTATTATTTGTCAGGTTTATTCTCCCGCTGAGCTACTTACAAATAAATATCATCTCTGAACTTCTGTCAACTTAATATTTTCTCATTTTTATGACTAAAGAAAATTATGCTGGAGCCAACCTGAATAATAGGAGCAATTCCGAATTGTAATTTGACTGCGAAAAACTGAATGGTGTGACTCTGTAATGAGGGGACTATGAGCTTATGTCTATGAGCACTTAATATGAGGCAAGGAAACCTGGGAAGCAAATGAAAAATGTTAGCTATTCAGGTTGAAATCCATTTTACTGTTCCCAAGTTGTTTGTTCCGGGATATAAATAAGTTTCTGCTAATGGATAGACATGCTATGTGATTGTCAGATTATCACTTACTGATGATTTTTGTATCAGAATTCAGGGGTAAAGGTAGGGAGCAACTGGTAAGATGTGTACCCCAAATGCTGAGTGTCAGCGGAGGGGGACACCAGCGAGCAACTCACGGTGAAGTCCTTTCTCAACCTATGCCATATATGTTCTTCATGACAACCACATTTTAAAAGCTGTGTTGATGTGTTAGCCATTGTATCCTTAACAACTAAGCTGTCAAACAAGATAAGGAAAACCAGGTCAATGTTGGACTGAGACTGTGCTGACAGCAGAGGTTGAAAAATTCAGCTTAGCACCTGTCAAGTCCATTATTTAGCCAGTCGTTCAATGGATTCATTACGTGTTACTATTAGAGGCATAGTAAAATTAGCAATAGTTGCAAGCAGAGCTGCCTGAGCTATGTTGATATGGCCACTTTATTTTTCCCTAAAATGTGCTAGGAACAGCATTTTTGCTTAGTCCAGTCTTCATCACTGACTGTATGGTGATCTGCTCACAACAAGCATGAATACTTAATATGTGATTTTAAGTGTACGCAAGTACGCGGTGAGGGTTCTTTTTAACCTCTTTGTCATGAAATGTGTCCAGAGCCTCTCACCTAGCCAAATTAGTTCTCATGCTTCACACTGACGAGGGCCATCAGCCCGAAACACCGTGTCTGCGAATTGAGATACTGATTTGGCATCTTATCCTAAGTCATATTGCATGACTCGTTAAAGGGTTGATTGTGACTTGTAGGATCGCTACTCCCAACAGGTGGCGCTATAGAGTTCAAGTCCTCTTTTTCTCTGAAGAGGCAATTTGCATATTTCATTTTGGATTAGCACTTAAATTTAACTCTCAACCAGACAGGGACACTAAATACATAGCTCTTCATAACGATTGTTGGGAAGCTCAAAGTCATTAGTCAAATTTCTGTACGTGGAAGAAAATAGAAGCTGGAGCTTTTTTGTTTGTATCAATTATTTGCTTTACACCTTATTAATGTTGGCATTTTTGTCCATTTTCTGTGCGTGGAGCATAGAACTAGGAAGCACCAACCAGCAACAACTATTAAAAATCTAATAATGGGAGCGGTATCGGAACTATGAAGATAAGTATCATTTGTATTACTTTTTTAAGCTGAGTCCTCTTAATAATACATTTATTTGAATGCCAATCCCCTTACCATCAAACCAAATGTTAAATGGTACATCACACTTATGTTGTGACTTTCATTCATACTGGAATCCACAGCACTCTGATTGATAAATGGTTAGATAGCCCCAACCTCAGAAGTTCCTGATTGACTATAATTGTGTTCATTGAGTCCATATGATGTCCATGATTTTAAACTGAGAAATAGCAATGAATGCAGTTATTTTTTATGTAAAATATGACACGAAGTGAGTGAAATAAGTATTGAACACATCACCAATTTTCTAAGTAAATATATTTCTAATGGTGCTATTGACATGAAATTCTCACCAGATGTTGGTAACAACCCATCCAATCCACACAGGCAAATAAATCAAACCATAAATGTCTATAAATTAAGTTATGTGTAATAATGAGAAATGACACAGGGAAAAGGTATTAAACATGCTTTCTGAAATGCACTTAATACTTTGTACAAAACTCTTTGTTGCTGTTGACAGCTTCAAGACGCCTCCTTCATGAAGAAACCAGTCACATTCATTGCTCAGGTTTGATTTTGGCCCCTTCTTCAACACAAACACTCTTCAAATCTTGAAGGTCCAGTGGGCTTCTTCTATGAACTCTGAGCTTTATTTCCTTCCATAAGTTTTCTATTGGATTCAGGTCAGCTGATTGGTGGGGCCATTCTAGAAGCTGTATTTTCTTTCTCTGAAACCAATTGACAGTTTCCCTGGCTGAATGTTTGGGATCATTGTGTTGCTGAAATGTGCACTCTCACTTCATCTTCATCATCCCGGCAGATGGCAGCAGATTTATATCAAGAATGTCTTGGTACATTTGTCCATTTAGCCTTCCTTCATTTACATGAAATTTGCCAATGGCAAACGCTGAAAAACAGCCCCACACCATGATATTTCCACCTCCAAACTTTACTGTTGGTATAGTGTTTTGTGGGTGATATGCAGTGCCTTTTTGCCTCCATACATGATGTGTATTATGCAGCGCCCCAGAGTCCTGGTCGTTGCAGTAATGTTATTCTTCCACCAGGGGGAGTAATATTACGTCTAATGACACTAAAGGAGTTCACCTTGCCAGGTATCACAAACCATACACAACACTTCACACTCCAGTCCACCAGGGGGAGCCTTGCTCTTATCCACTAGGGCACTCCTCACATTAGGGTAAAATTGGTGGATAGAAAGTTAGTCAGACGCTGCCTGGGCTTCACCCAGTCAGTTCCTGTCAGGCAGACAGCGGGAAAGGAGGAACACCACAAAGCTGCAGACAGAGGGCCCCAGGCAGGGGTCGGATCCTGTCAGAGGCCTAGACAGAAAGACACGGAGCTGCGCCTGCCCCACATGTGGCAGCATCCTAAGAAAGGATACGAAGAGAATTGTATTGTAGAGAGTGAGAAACGAAGTCATAGCACAAGGAGAAGAAAACTAGAAGGAGTTCTACCCTGTAAAAGGCTGCCTCTTTCTGGAGCGCAGAACCGGTAGCCAGAACTCCGAGGGAGTAATAGACTCTATGCTTTACTTCAGAGACTGGCAGGACAGTCAATTCCAAGTTGGCTGACATATACCCAGGAGGCTACCATATACCCAGGAGGCACGGTGGTAACTGTGGGGGTCGGGGCGTCTCTAGGGTCCCTATAAACAAGCCTCAGGCCATCAGTCATATGGGTTTGTCCTATCCACACCATCTGGGGGACAGAGAGGAAGAAATAACATCTAGAACATCTACAACAGTTGTGAGGACCTTACCAAGTTGCTCAGCAGGGAGGTACTACAACACCCAGGTGCTAGTAGGAAGGCTACTGATTTCCACCTGGATAAGGGGACTCTGGATGTGCCTTCAGACAGGCCGGACTCGGCCTACCCTGTGATCTGGTGCCCTGGACTGTGGATGTTGAAGCCTTCAGTAAAGGTAATGAGACTGCAACCTTGTGTCCTCGTTATTCACTGCGCCTTACATCGTCCACCATCTACCAACTACACTCTGGGAAGCCCTGGGGACACACTTCACCTGTGGGAAGGTATACTATCTAGCTGCCATAACATCACCTCAACAGACCCCTAAGCAGCGTCGGTCACCCTGACCGAATACCACAGGTGGCGTCACGAACATTATCCCTTTAAAGACCATACCCCCATTTCATTAACGGACCTCCCAAGGGCCACGGACCGGGTCCGCCACCATGACATCCCCACTGAGAACAGAAGCAGGGCCCGGATCCGAGTACCCCACGGCCCTTGGGGGTGCTCCAATTATGTCAGACTACAAGTTCAATTTTGCTTTCATCTGACCAGACTATATTCTCCCAGTATTTTACAAGTTTGCCTAAATGTTGTTGAGCAAACTTTAAACACGTTTGAACATGCTTTTTGCTCAGCAAAGGAGTCTTGCATGGTGAACGTGCATATTGGCCATGGAGGCTGAGTACATTACTTATAGTTTTATTTGAAACAATTGTACCTGCTGATTTCAGGTCTTTCTGTAGCTCTCCACATGTGTACCATGGCTCTTGAACAGCTCTTCTGATAATTCTTTTCACTCGCCTGTCTGAAATTGTGCGGGGAGCACATGATTGTGGTCGGTTAATCGTGAAATTATGTTCTTTCCAGTTCTGAATTTTGGGCCCAACAGCTCTCACTGGAGCCTTTAGTAGTTTAGAAATTCCTCTGTAACCAATGCCATCAGTATCTTTGGCAACAATAAGGTTGCAAAGGTCTTGAGACAGCTCATTAGTTTTACCCATCAAGACATATTTCTTGTGTGCAACCTTGGTAATGAGATATCTTTTAATAGGCCATCAATTTAACCAGCTGATAATATTTTTCACTTTTCGCACCTTTCTTTCTTCATGTGTTCCATACTTTTTATTGTGACATTTCTCATTATTACACTTAATTAATTTTAATTTATGTATATCTATGGTTTAATTTCTTTGCCTGTATAGATTGGATGGGTTGCTACCAACATCTGGTGAGAATTTCATGTCAATAGCACCTTTAGAAATATATTTACCTACAAAATTTGTGACGTTTTCAATACTAATTTCACCCACTGTATAGAAAATAAAGCTTAAAATTGGGATTCATCAATTTGCAGATCCCTGTCGAACCAGTCACATGTTTCTTGGCTTGAAGGGGTCATCACCATTGTGACCATTAATTGATCTTGGTCATGAGCCATTCCAGCTGCAAGAGTTAAGGTACCTTCACACTAAACAACTTCACAACAATATCGCTAGTGATCCGTGACGTTGCAGCGTCCTGGCTAGCGATATCGTTGTGTTTGACACGCAGCAGCGATCAGGATCCTGCTGTGATGTCGTTGGTCGGAGCTAGAAGGCCAGAACTTTCTTTCGTCGCTGGACTCCCTGCAGACATCGCTGAATCAGCGTGTGTGACACCGATTCAGCGATGTCTTCACTGGTAACCAGGGTAAACATCGGGTTACTAAGCGCAGGGCCGCGCTTAGTAACCCGATGTTTACCCTGGTTACCAGCGTAAAAGTAAAAAAACAAACACTACATACTTACCTTCAGCTGTCTGTCCCCAGCGCTCTGCTTCCTGCACTGGCTGTGAGCGCCGGTCAGCCGGAAAGCAGAGCGGTGACGTCACCGCTGTGCTTTCCGGCCGCTGTGCTCACACAGTGCAGAGGAAAGCAGAGTGCCGGGGACAGACAGCTGAAGGTAAGTATGTAGTGTTTGTTTTTTTTACTTTTACGCTGGTAACCAGGGTAAACATCGGGTTACTAAGCGCGGCCCTGCGCTTAGTAACCCGATGTTTACCCTGGTTACCGGCATCGTTGGTCGCTGGAGAGCTGTCTGTGTGACAGCTCTCCAGCGACCAAACAACGACGCTGCAGCGATCGACATCGTTGTCGGTATCGCTGCAGTGTCGCTTAGTGTGAAGGTACCTTTAGCTTAGCAAGGAGACTAGTGAGGTATCAAAGCAGCACTGTAAAGAAGCAGCCAGGATTGTTTGGCAAGTATTGCTTTTTTTATCTTATGCTAGGCTGGTTGTTAAAATGGGGTGGACCTAGTTAGTTTTCGAATTCACATTTTACTAAATTAACTAATACTGAGACATAATTAACATATGGATAGGTTGTTCTCCATGAAAACAGTGCTCAACTATTTCTGTCAACCTCATACACAGTGAATAGAGCAAAGAAGTGTGCATTCGACCTTCATTTTATTCATTTATGGATAAATTATCCCCTTTCCATAACTTTTAATCTTATGAGCACACATTATAGAGTTGGTATCAACTAAAAATCAAAATAGTAAATCGTGAAAGACAAACAACTAAAACATACATTGAGTCCGGTTGGTTTGTGTGTTTATTTGACTGGATGTTAACAGTTCTAATTCAAGTTATATATGCTGTTATAGTTTATTTCTAAAGCAAAATGCAAATGTCCCCATTATCAATTATATTAACTTATCACTTGTGATAAAGGTGGAACCTGTGCTTGGAAAGGATCTGAGTAAATAGAGTAATGAAAATGATAAATGGTGTAATCTCTGTATGAAGTCTTGTGAAAAACAAAACATTTTTCTTTTCTGTTCAGTGTGATAGAATTTACTGTTCCACATGCTGCTTTAATAAAAACATCACAATACTGGTGGAGGCGTGGGATGAGATAAGACAATGGTCAAAGAACATATGTTCTATCTTGAGTTCCCCAAATTTATTTTCTTTTAAGTGTTATTGTATACTATTTATCTATCACAGCTGTGCGCTATAGTTCTTTACAAATAGCTTTTTTCTTGATGTCCAGTGTTTAGAACATTCCCATTATCCCACGCATTTCACGACTTTCGAGATTTTGTATTATATTAGTAAAAGTCCTTTCTTTGGGACACTATATTATGTGGCACAAAAGGAGATAATGTCCCACTTTTCTAGAGGATATTCCAATCAACCTGTAAAGGATTCTATAATTTAGCTAAGTAGAAACATTTCCAAATATTGATTATCGAATCTGACGAAATTTGAGTTCAGCAAATCACCTAAATTTAACATGGAAATTAGATGTGCATCAAAGTTACTTGGCACCAATTAAATGTTCCTCATTATACTCCATAAAAATAGCTAATGCTCACTTCATTGGTCACCGATCCCGTTTCTCCCACAGTCTGCCGTCCGAACCAAGACTTTTTTTGCCTTTCTCCATTGCATTTATTCTCTTTGGCCTATAAACCAGGGATTCCAGAGCTGAGTAGGCCTCTTACGTTACTGCGCACCATGCAATCATTGTACATGCTGTGATTTCAGCATTATGATACAGTATGTGTTCCCCGTGGCCTAGTCAGTTAATAGGATGATACATGTTGTGACTATGTGACACACTTCACTACTTTATGCTGGACATTGTTGTCAGTGGCCTACTTGGCAACAGAAGAACCAGAGTGCAGTAGCTGAAGACGATGTGCGTGACAGGGAAAGATGAAAAGAAGAGGTGCAGAGGATATAACGGCAAGCTACCGGGGCGGTCGAACAGGAGATGGTGAGGCTAGTATTATGTTTTTACCTTTTTGCCATCTCCTCCATGGTTTTGCATAATGATGCCCAGCTGTCTGCAATTTTGCTGAATTTGCGAGGAGCAAATTGCAAAATAATCATATTCTTGAAAATTCAAATATTTGTAAACTTCAAGAAGTTATATATTATTCAACTGCTTAAATAGTGTTTCTCTAATACAAATATATGTTAAATATACATGTTTCTAGGTGGCAATAGAACTCACATGGAAGGGGAGCAGCTTCCTTGTAAAACTATTAGCAGACCATAATGTACAGTAAAATAGCTTCTGCTTGTATATGGCAGGATGCACTCTGTTAGAATGTACGAAATAATAGCTTTAAAGGGAATCTGTCACCCCAAAAATCGTATATGAGCTAAGGCCTCCGGCATCAGTGGCTTATCTACAGTATTCTATAATGCTGTAGATAAGCCCCCGATGTATCCTGAAAGATGAGAAAAAGTGGTTACATTATACTCACCCAGGGGCAGTCCCGGTTCATTTCGGGTCCGATGGGTGTTGCGGTCCAGGTCCGGCGCCTCCTATCTTCATACGATGACGTCCTCTTCTTGTCTTCCTGCCGCGGCTCCGGCGCAAGCGTACTTGTCTGCCCTGTTGTGTGCAGAGCAAAGTACTGCAGTGCGCAGGTGCCGGGAAACGTCAGAGAGGGCCAGCACCTGCGCCCATTGGACCGGACCAAAGCGGGACCGCCCCTGGGTGAGTATAATTGGGGGCTTATCTACAACAATACAGAATGCTGTAGATAAGCCTCTGATGCTGGTGGGCTTAGCTCATATACGATTTTTGGGGTGACAGATTCCCTTTAAATAGAATGTTTTCATCAGATTTTTTTCACAAATTTATATCAGGTGCTGACAAATATTATTTCTATCCCATCTGTTTTTTTATTTAAGATGTAGATTTTTTTTTATTGTATATTTTTTTGCACATGATTATAAGGTAGTGGGTATCTTGCTTGAGCTGCTGCTCTCAACATTCAAAGGATAGCTACATGGGCCACAGAATGCAGTAATCTGGAGATATAGACTGACTCCTATGGAGAGACTTTTCTAGGCATGCTTGGTGATCTGTACAGAGTTCATTGTACAGAGAGAAGAGAAGGTGAACAGTGACCATCACACACTATGAATGGTGGATCTTGTGTCATCTCTATATAGGTGTGAAACTTCATTGTTATCTTGTCAATAATGTTAATGAGATCACTACTGAAAAGTGATTTTTGCAGAACAGAACACGACTCCTAATTTAATCAGCCATCATGGGCCTCGAACAGCCACGAGTGCATCAGAGCTCCACCCACAGCTGTTAACCTGTAAAATCCCACTGTCAATCTCTGACAGCAGCATTTAACATGCCCTGGTAGGGAGTGTGTAACTCCACCCACTCCACTGCGCGGGCGCCAGATTCCCAGCCCCGCAGGGTGAATACATCATAACACACTGCAGGGCAGGATCTGGGGCCTCAGCTACACGCAGGCACCTGATGTAAGTTCACAGGCAGTGCGCACGGCGCATGTCTGAGAACTGATTGCAGAGCGCAGGCACCGGTGATGTCAAAAGAAAGAGAAGAGGCGGCGCATGGAGAACAGAGCGGGATGATGGATGGCTGCGAGACGGTTGAGACAGGGGGAGAAAACATACCTCCCTGACTCAAAAGAGGTATGGCGGGGAATTTATGTCATTAGTTCAGCTTTCCTAGGGATAATAAACATAAGAGCCACCTTCACAGAATGCAGCCTTAGTGCTGCTGAAGGTGGCTCTTTTACTTTAATAGGCTCTGAGGGGGTGTGTGTGACAGGTTCCCTTTAAATACTAAACTGGCTCTGACACTAAGGTGTTAATATAAAAATTTGATTAAAACTATAGCTTATTTTCTGATCTGTTACACTATTTGATTCATTTCAGTTCAGCAACTTATTACCTTTGCCTTGAGAAACTGTGTTCCTGCATCCAAGTCTGACCAACGATGAATACAAAGATGTAGACCGCTTAGGCAGCAGGAAATAATAAGTGAAGACACAAAAGAGAATAGTAAAACCAAAAACACTCAGTTTGAAAAAATGTTGCAGTAATCCGCAAGTGCTAGTAAAAGATGTAAAAAACAGGGTATTTGGTTGATACGTTTTTTGCAAAAAATGTATACTAAGCTGCTCTACCAATCTTCACGGTATACCCTTATCAGAGCAGTCCTAACTAATGTATGCAATCCCTATCTGATGTATTTAAAAACCTGATCATCTGTATATAACCTGTGTGAACAGGGTTCAGAGAGGAAAAAATCCATGTGTGCATACAGGGTAGAACAGCTTTTGTGCAGATAGCCCAAGAGGAGTGGTGGAACTCCCCAGTCTTGTAGACACAAGAGAACAATTATGGAAACAGGAACACATGGGCTACTTGCACAGTGAACAAGTCTGTATGATCATGTTCACACACCACCAAGAAACCTGAAGACACAAAAGACAATAGTAAAACCAAAAACACTCAGTTTGAAAAAATGTTGCAGTAATCCGCAAGTGCTAGTAAAAAATGTAAAAAACAGGGTATTTGGTTGATACGTTTTTTGCAAAAAATGTATACTAAGCTGCTCTACCAATCTTCACGGTATACCCTTATCAGAGCAGTCCTAACTAATGTATGCAATCCCTATCTGATGTATTTAAAAACCTGATCATCTGTATATAACCTGTGTGAACAGGATTCAGAGAGGAAAAAATCCATGTGTGCATACAGGGTAGAACAGCTTTTGTGCAGATAGCCCAAGAGGAGTGGTGGAACTCCCCAGTCTTGTAGACACAAGAGAACAATTATGGAAACAGGAACACATGGGCTACTTGCACAGTGAACAAGTCTGTATGATCATGTTCACACACCACCAAGAAACCTGAAGACACAAAAGAGAATAGTAAAACCAAAAACACTCAGTTTGAAAAAATGTTGCAGTAATCCGCAAGTGCTAGTAAAAGATGTAAAAAACAGGGTATTTGGTTGATACGTTTTTTGCAAAAAATGTATACTAAGCTGCTCTACCAATCTTCACGGTATACCCTTATCAGAGCAGTCCTAACTAATGTATGCAATCCCTATCTGATGTATTTAAAAACCTGATCATCTGTATATAACCTGTGTGAACAGGGTTCAGAGAGGAAAAAATCCATGTGTGCATACAGGGTAGAACAGCTTTTGTGCAGATAGCCCAAGAGGAGTGGTGGAACTCCCCAGTCTTGTAGACACAAGAGAACAATTATGGAAACAGGAACACATGGGCTACTTGCACAGTGAACAAGTCTGTATGATCATGTTCACACACCACCAAGAAACCTGAAGACACAAAAGAGAATAGTAAAACCAAAAACACTCAGTTTGAAAAAATGTTGCAGTAATCCGCAAGTGCTAGTAAAAGATGTAAAAAACAGGGTATTTGGTTGATACGTTTTTTGCAAAAAATGTATACTAAGCTGCTCTACCAATCTTCACGGTATACCCTTATCAGAGCAGTCCTAACTAATGTATGCAATCCCTATCTGATGTATTTAAAAACCTGATCATCTGTATATAACCTGTGTGAACAGGGTTCAGAGAGGAAAAAATCCATGTGTGCATACAGGGTAGAACAGCTTTTGTGCAGATAGCCCAAGAGGAGTGGTGGAACTCCCCAGTCTTGTAGACACAAGAGAACAATTATGGAAACAGGAACACATGGGCTACTTGCACAGTGAACAAGTCTGTATGATCATGTTCACACACCACCAAGAAACCTGAAGACACAAAAGACAATAGTAAAACCAAAAACACTCAGTTTGAAAAAATGTTGCAGTAATCCGCAAGTGCTAGTAAAAGATGTAAAAAACAGCTTTTGTGCAGATAGCCCAAGAGGAGTGGTGGAGACTTGTTCACTGTGCAAGTAGCCCATGTGTTTCCTCTCTGAACCCTGTTCACACAGGTTATATACAGATGATCAGGTTTTTAAATACATCAGATAGGGATTGCATACATTAGTTAGGACTGCTCTGATAAGGGTATACCGTGAAGATTGGTAGAGCAGCTTAGTATACATTTTTTGCAAAAAACGTATCAACCAAATACCCTGTTTTTTACATCTTTTACTAGCACTTGCGGATTACTGCAACATTTTTTCAAACTGAGTGTTTTTGGTTTTACTATTCTCTTTTGTGTCTTCAGGTTTCTTGGTGGTGTGTGAACATGATCATACAGACTTGTTCACTGTGCAAGTAGCCCATGTGTTCCTGTTTCCATAATTGTTCTCTTGTGTCTACAAGACTGGGGAGTTCCACCACTCCTCTTGGGCTATCTGCACAATAGCTGTTCTACCCTGTATGCACACATGGATTTTTTCCTCTCTGAACCCTGTTCACACAGGTTATATACAGATGATCAGGTTTTTAAATACATCAGATAGGGATTGCATACATTAGTTAGGACTGCTCTGATAAGGGTATACCGTGAAGATTGGTAGAGCAGCTTAGTATACATTTTTTGCAAAAAACGTATCAACCAAATACCCTGTTTTTTACATCTTTTACTAGCACTTGCGGATTACTGCAACATTTTTTCAAACTGAGTGTTTTTGGTTTTACTATTCTCTTTTGTGTCTTCAGGTTTCTTGGTGGTGTGTGAACATGATCATACAGACTTGTTCACTGTGCAAGTAGCCCATGTGTTCCTGTTTCCATAATTGTTCTCTTGTGTCTACAAGACTGGGGAGTTCCACCACTCCTCTTGGGCTATCTGCACAAAAGCTGTTCTACCCTGTATGCACACATGGATTTTTTCCTCTCTGAACCCTGTTCACACAGGTTATATACAGATGATCAGGTTTTTAAATACATCAGATAGGGATTGCATACATTAGTTAGGACTGCTCTGATAAGGGTATACCGTGAAGATTGGTAGAGCAGCTTAGTATACATTTTTTGCAAAAAACGTATCAACCAAATACCCTGTTTTTTACATCTTTTACTAGCACTTGCGGATTACTGCAACATTTTTTCAAACTGAGTGTTTTTGGTTTTACTATTCTCTTTTGTGTCTTCAGGTTTCTTGGTGGTGTGTGAACATGATCATACAGACTTGTTCACTGTGCAAGTAGCCCATGTGTTCCTGTTTCCATAATTGTTCTCTTGTGTCTACAAGACTGGGGAGTTCCACCACTCCTCTTGGGCTATCTGCACAAAAGCTGTTCTACCCTGTATGCACACATGGATTTTTTCCTCTCTGAACCCTGTTCACACAGGTTATATACAGATGATCAGGTTTTTAAATACATCAGATAGGGATTGCATACATTAGTTAGGACTGCTCTGATAAGGGTATACCGTGAAGATTGGTAGAGCAGCTTAGTATACATTTTTTGCAAAAAACGTATCAACCAAATACCCTGTTTTTTACATCTTTTACTAGCACTTGCGGATTACTGCAACATTTTTTCAAACTGAGTGTTTTTGGTTTTACTATTCTCTTTTGTGTCTTCAGGTTTCTTGGTGGTGTGTGAACATGATCATACAGACTTGTTCACTGTGCAAGTAGCCCATGTGTTCCTGTTTCCATAATTGTTCTCTTGTGTCTACAAGACTGGGGAGTTCCACCACTCCTCTTGGGCTATCTGCACAAAAGCTGTTCTACCCTGTATGCACACATGGATTTTTTCCTCTCTGAACCCTGTTCACACAGGTTATATACAGATGATCAGGTTTTTAAATACATCAGATAGGGATTGCATACATTAGTTAGGACTGCTCTGATAAGGGTATACCGTGAAGATTGGTAGAGCAGCTTAGTATACATTTTTTGCAAAAAACGTATCAACCAAATACCCTGTTTTTTACATCTTTTACTAGCACTTGCGGATTACTGCAACATTTTTTCAAACTGAGTGTTTTTGGTTTTACTATTCTCTTTTGTGTCTTCAGGTTTCTTGGTGGTGTGTGAACATGATCATACAGACTTGTTCACTGTGCAAGTAGCCCATGTGTTCCTGTTTCCATAATTGTTCTCTTGTGTCTACAAGACTGGGGAGTTCCACCACTCCTCTTGGGCTATCTGCACAAAAGCTGTTCTACCCTGTATGCACACATGGATTTTTTCCTCTCTGAACCCTGTTCACACAGGTTATATACAGATGATCAGGTTTTTAAATACATCAGATAGGGATTGCATACATTAGTTAGGACTGCTCTGATAAGGGTATACCGTGAAGATTGGTAGAGCAGCTTAGTATACATTTTTTGCAAAAAACGTATCAACCAAATACCCTGTTTTTTACATCTTTTACTAGCACTTGCGGATTACTGCAACATTTTTTCAAACTGAGTGTTTTTGGTTTTACTATTCTCTTTTGTGTCTTCAGGTTTCTTGGTGGTGTGTGAACATGATCATACAGACTTGTTCACTGTGCAAGTAGCCCATGTGTTCCTGTTTCCATAATTGTTCTCTTGTGTCTACAAGACTGGGGAGTTCCACCACTCCTCTTGGGCTATCTGCACAAAAGCTGTTCTACCCTGTATGCACACATGGATTTTTTCCTCTCTGAACCCTGTTCACACAGGTTATATACAGATGATCAGGTTTTTAAATACATCAGATAGGGATTGCATACATTAGTTAGGACTGCTCTGATAAGGGTATACCGTGAAGATTGGTAGAGCAGCTTAGTATACATTTTTTGCAAAAAACGTATCAACCAAATACCCTGTTTTTTACATCTTTTACTAGCACTTGCGGATTACTGCAACATTTTTTCAAACTGAGTGTTTTTGGTTTTACTATTCTCTTTTGTGTCTTCAGGTTTCTTGGTGGTGTGTGAACATGATCATACAGACTTGTTCACTGTGCAAGTAGCCCATGTGTTCCTGTTTCCATAATTGTTCTCTTGTGTCTACAAGACTGGGGAGTTCCACCACTCCTCTTGGGCTATCTGCACAAAAGCTGTTCTACCCTGTATGCACACATGGATTTTTTCCTCTCTGAACCCTGTTCACACAGGTTATATACAGATGATCAGGTTTTTAAATACATCAGATAGGGATTGCATACATTAGTTAGGACTGCTCTGATAAGGGTATACCGTGAAGATTGGTAGAGCAGCTTAGTATACATTTTTTGCAAAAAACGTATCAACCAAATACCCTGTTTTTTACATCTTTTACTAGCACTTGCGGATTACTGCAACATTTTTTCAAACTGAGTGTTTTTGGTTTTACTATTCTCTTTTGTGTCTTCAGGTTTCTTGGTGGTGTGTGAACATGATCATACAGACTTGTTCACTGTGCAAGTAGCCCATGTGTTCCTGTTTCCATAATTGTTCTCTTGTGTCTACAAGACTGGGGAGTTCCACCACTCCTCTTGGGCTATCTGCACAAAAGCTGTTCTACCCTGTATGCACACATGGATTTTTTCCTCTCTGAACCCTGTTCACACAGGTTATATACAGATGATCAGGTTTTTAAATACATCAGATAGGGATTGCATACATTAGTTAGGACTGCTCTGATAAGGGTATACCGTGAAGATTGGTAGAGCAGCTTAGTATACATTTTTTGCAAAAAACGTATCAACCAAATACCCTGTTTTTTACATCTTTTACTAGCACTTGCGGATTACTGCAACATTTTTTCAAACTGAGTGTTTTTGGTTTTACTATTCTCTTTTGTGTCTTCAGGTTTCTTGGTGGTGTGTGAACATGATCATACAGACTTGTTCACTGTGCAAGTAGCCCATGTGTTCCTGTTTCCATAATTGTTCTCTTGTGTCTACAAGACTGGGGAGTTCCACCACTCCTCTTGGGCTATCTGCACAAAAGCTGTTCTACCCTGTATGCACACATGGATTTTTTCCTCTCTGAACCCTGTTCACACAGGTTATATACAGATGATCAGGTTTTTAAATACATCAGATAGGGATTGCATACATTAGTTAGGACTGCTCTGATAAGGGTATACCGTGAAGATTGGTAGAGCAGCTTAGTATACATTTTTTGCAAAAAACGTATCAACCAAATACCCTGTTTTTTACATCTTTTACTAGCACTTGCGGATTACTGCAACATTTTTTCAAACTGAGTGTTTTTGGTTTTACTATTCTCTTTTGTGTCTTCAGGTTTCTTGGTGGTGTGTGAACATGATCCTACAGACTTGTTCACTGTGCAAGTAGCCCATGTGTTCCTGTTTCCATAATTGTTCTCTTGTGTCTACAAGACTGGGGAGTTCCACCACTCCTCTTGGGCTATCTGCACAATAGCTGTTCTACCCTGTATGCACACATGGATTTTTCCTCTCTGAACCCTGTTCACACAGGTTATATACAGGTGATCAGGTTTTTAAATACATCAGATAGGGATTGCATACATTAGTTAGGACTGCTCTGATAAGGGTATACCGTGAAGATTGGTAGAGCAGCTTAGTATACATTTTTTGCAAAAAACGTATCAACCAAATACCCTGTTTTTTACATCTTTTACTAGCACTTGCGGATTACTGCAACATTTTTTCAAACTGAGTGTTTTTGGTTTTACTATTCTCTTTTGTGTCTTCAGGTTTCTTGGTGGTGTGTGAACATGATCATACAGACTTGTTCACTGTGCAAGTAGCCCATGTGTTCCTGTTTCCATAATTGTTCTCTTGTGTCTACAAGACTGGGGAGTTCCACCACTCCTCTTGGGCTATCTGCACAAAAGCTGTTCTACCCTGTATGCACACATGGATTTTTTCCTCTCTGAACCCTGTTCACACAGGTTATATACAGATGATCAGGTTTTTAAATACATCAGATAGGGATTGCATACATTAGTTAGGACTGCTCTGATAAGGGTATACCGTGAAGATTGGTAGAGCAGCTTAGTATACATTTTTTGCAAAAAACGTATCAACCAAATACCCTGTTTTTTACATCTTTTACTAGCACTTGCGGATTACTGCAACATTTTTTCAAACTGAGTGTTTTTGGTTTTACTATTCTCTTTTGTGTCTTCAGGTTTCTTGGTGGTGTGTGAACATGATCATACAGACTTGTTCACTGTGCAAGTAGCCCATGTGTTCCTGTTTCCATAATTGTTCTCTTGTGTCTACAAGACTGGGGAGTTCCACCACTCCTCTTGGGCTATCTGCACAAAAGCTGTTCTACCCTGTATGCACACATGGATTTTTTCCTCTCTGAACCCTGTTCACACAGGTTATATACAGATGATCAGGTTTTTAAATACATCAGATAGGGATTGCATACATTAGTTAGGACTGCTCTGATAAGGGTATACCGTGAAGATTGGTAGAGCAGCTTAGTATACATTTTTTGCAAAAAACGTATCAACCAAATACCCTGTTTTTTACATCTTTTACTAGCACTTGCGGATTACTGCAACATTTTTTCAAACTGAGTGTTTTTGGTTTTACTATTCTCTTTTGTGTCTTCAGGTTTCTTGGTGGTGTGTGAACATGATCATACAGACTTGTTCACTGTGCAAGTAGCCCATGTGTTCCTGTTTCCATAATTGTTCTCTTGTGTCTACAAGACTGGGGAGTTCCACCACTCCTCTTGGGCTATCTGCACAAAAGCTGTTCTACCCTGTATGCACACATGGATTTTTTCCTCTCTGAACCCTGTTCACACAGGTTATATACAGATGATCAGGTTTTTAAATACATCAGATAGGGATTGCATACATTAGTTAGGACTGCTCTGATAAGGGTATACCGTGAAGATTGGTAGAGCAGCTTAGTATACATTTTTTGCAAAAAACGTATCAACCAAATACCCTGTTTTTTACATCTTTTACTAGCACTTGCGGATTACTGCAACATTTTTTCAAACTGAGTGTTTTTGGTTTTACTATTCTCTTTTGTGTCTTCAGGTTTCTTGGTGGTGTGTGAACATGATCATACAGACTTGTTCACTGTGCAAGTAGCCCATGTGTTCCTGTTTCCATAATTGTTCTCTTGTGTCTACAAGACTGGGGAGTTCCACCACTCCTCTTGGGCTATCTGCACAAAAGCTGTTCTACCCTGTATGCACTCATGGATTTTTTCCTCTCTGAACCCTGTTCACACAGGTTATATACAGATGATCAGGTTTTTAAATACATCAGATAGGGATTGCATACATTAGTTAGGACTGCTCTGATAAGGGTATACCGTGAAGATTGGTAGAGCAGCTTAGTATACATTTTTTGCAAAAAACGTATCAACCAAATACCCTGTTTTTTACATCTTTTACTAGCACTTGCGGATTACTGCAACATTTTTTCAAACTGAGTGTTTTTGGTTTTACTATTCTCTTTTGTGTCTTCAGGTTTCTTGGTGGTGTGTGAACATGATCATACAGACTTGTTCACTGTGCAAGTAGCCCATGTGTTCCTGTTTCCATAATTGTTCTCTTGTGTCTACAAGACTGGGGAGTTCCACCACTCCTCTTGGGCTATCTGCACAAAAGCTGTTCTACCCTGTATGCACACATGGATTTTTTCCTCTCTGAACCCTGTTCACACAGGTTATATACAGATGATCAGGTTTTTAAATACATCAGATAGGGATTGCATACATTAGTTAGGACTGCTCTGATAAGGGTATACCGTGAAGATTGGTAGAGCAGCTTAGTATACATTTTTTGCAAAAAACGTATCAACCAAATACCCTGTTTTTTACATCTTTTACTAGCACTTGCGGATTACTGCAACATTTTTTCAAACTGAGTGTTTTTGGTTTTACTATTCTCTTTTGTGTCTTCAGGTTTCTTGGTGGTGTGTGAACATGATCATACAGACTTGTTCACTGTGCAAGTAGCCCATGTGTTCCTGTTTCCATAATTGTTCTCTTGTGTCTACAAGACTGGGGAGTTCCACCACTCCTCTTGGGCTATCTGCACAAAAGCTGTTCTACCCTGTATGCACACATGGATTTTTTCCTCTCTGAACCCTGTTCACACAGGTTATATACAGATGATCAGGTTTTTAAATACATCAGATAGGGATTGCATACATTAGTTAGGACTGCTCTGATAAGGGTATACCGTGAAGATTGGTAGAGCAGCTTAGTATACATTTTTTGCAAAAAACGTATCAACCAAATACCCTGTTTTTTACATCTTTTACTAGCACTTGCGGATTACTGCAACATTTTTTCAAACTGAGTGTTTTTGGTTTTACTATTCTCTTTTGTGTCTTCAGGTTTCTTGGTGGTGTGTGAACATGATCATACAGACTTGTTCACTGTGCAAGTAGCCCATGTGTTCCTGTTTCCATAATTGTTCTCTTGTGTCTACAAGACTGGGGAGTTCCACCACTCCTCTTGGGCTATCTGCACAAAAGCTGTTCTACCCTGTATGCACACATGGATTTTTTCCTCTCTGAACCCTGTTCACACAGGTTATATACAGATGATCAGGTTTTTAAATACATCAGATAGGGATTGCATACATTAGTTAGGACTGCTCTGATAAGGGTATACCGTGAAGATTGGTAGAGCAGCTTAGTATACATTTTTTGCAAAAAACGTATCAACCAAATACCCTGTTTTTTACATCTTTTACTAGCACTTGCGGATTACTGCAACATTTTTTCAAACTGAGTGTTTTTGGTTTTACTATTCTCTTTTGTGTCTTCAGGTTTCTTGGTGGTGTGTGAACATGATCATACAGACTTGTTCACTGTGCAAGTAGCCCATGTGTTCCTGTTTCCATAATTGTTCTCTTGTGTCTACAAGACTGGGGAGTTCCACCACTCCTCTTGGGCTATCTGCACAAAAGCTGTTCTACCCTGTATGCACACATGGATTTTTTCCTCTCTGAACCCTGTTCACACAGGTTATATACAGATGATCAGGTTTTTAAATACATCAGATAGGGATTGCATACATTAGTTAGGACTGCTCTGATAAGGGTATACCGTGAAGATTGGTAGAGCAGCTTAGTATACATTTTTTGCAAAAAACGTATCAACCAAATACCCTGTTTTTTACATCTTTTACTAGCACTTGCGGATTACTGCAACATTTTTTCAAACTGAGTGTTTTTGGTTTTACTATTCTCTTTTGTGTCTTCAGGTTTCTTGGTGGTGTGTGAACATGATCATACAGACTTGTTCACTGTGCAAGTAGCCCATGTGTTCCTGTTTCCATAATTGTTCTCTTGTGTCTACAAGACTGGGGAGTTCCACCACTCCTCTTGGGCTATCTGCACAAAAGCTGTTCTACCCTGTATGCACACATGGATTTTTTCCTCTCTGAACCCTGTTCACACAGGTTATATACAGATGATCAGGTTTTTAAATACATCAGATAGGGATTGCATACATTAGTTAGGACTGCTCTGATAAGGGTATACCGTGAAGATTGGTAGAGCAGCTTAGTATACATTTTTTGCAAAAAATGTATCAACCAAATACCCTGTTTTTTACATCTTTTACTAGCACTTGCGGATTACTGCAACATTTTTTCAAACTGAGTGTTTTTGGTTTTACTATTCTCTTTTGTGTCTTCAGGTTTCTTGGTGGTGTGTGAACATGATCCTACAGACTTGTTCACTGTGCAAGTAGCCCATGTGTTCCTGTTTCCATAATTGTTCTCTTGTGTCTACAAGACTGGGGAGTTCCACCACTCCTCTTGGGCTATCTGCACAATAGCTGTTCTACCCTGTATGCACACATGGATTTTTCCTCTCTGAACCCTGTTCACACAGGTTATATACAGGTGATCAGGTTTTTAAATACATCAGATAGGGATTGCATACATTAGTTAGGACTGCTCTGATAAGGGTATACCGTGAAGATTGGTAGAGCAGCTTAGTATACATTTTTTGCAAAAAACGTATCAACCAAATACCCTGTTTTTTACATCTTTTACTAGCACTTGCGGATTACTGCAACATTTTTTCAAACTGAGTGTTTTTGGTTTTACTATTCTCTTTTGTGTCTTCAGGTTTCTTGGTGGTGTGTGAACATGATCATACAGACTTGTTCACTGTGCAAGTAGCCCATGTGTTCCTGTTTCCAGGAAATAATAAGTGTATAATGTAATATGCAATAATTTATTACAATTACTAAAAGTTACAGGTACCTGAGGATATAAATTAAAACCCCCTCCAGTATATGTTAACAAAAATATCTTTCGCTGTACCTTGCTACCAGAAATTGACATTCCAGGCCTTCTATGACAATCATTCCTATTTGTGTCTCTATTATACCACCTGCTGCCCAGATGCCATGCCAGTCCAGTGTTATAACCGATACAATTTTTATTGCTATCAGAATTATAGCTGAATTTTGATTGCTAGCTTAGGGGTCTAGTATACCTGTGACGACACTACACCGCTACATCAAGAAATGTTTCTTTTTTTTTTTTCATTTTATTTTTCATATTAGTTCTTGCTCTGCATAATAATGGCAGACCACAGGGAATGTCTAGTACAGATGGATAGAGAACTGTTTTAAAAGTATTTTTTTTCTTTTTTACTTCTTGTGAAAGTATAATTTTATAACTGTAAGCGAAGAGTCATCTTATGGAGACAATTAATTAAAAAAAGTAATACGAGACTCTACCTGTGCATGCTGTATTAGCGCATAATTATGTGTGCCAGAGGGCTACATTTTTCTCATTTACAAATGACCCCATTAATTACACACTGTTGGCAGGAGATAAAAGGGCAGTCTGGCAACCTACAGTTCTGCTACAATAGTCCAAGACCAACGTGGCGTTTGCATAACATATGAGTGCGGTATATCATACTGTAAGATTTAATGCTTCAGCAACCTTATAAAGTAATTCATTTAAAGAAACCCTACAACTTGTCACTAAGTCTGACCATACATTTCTGATGTATAGTCACTATATTGCTGCTTGTACCTCCGTCTGTCACATCAGGGCATTTTCATTATCACTAAAATGGCCACCACAGAGGTATATGGAGGCTGTGAAAAGATCTGAGTTACTACTTTACCATTGATGAGGTATGGACCATTGCCGATGAAGAATGGACCACTGGTAAGGAAGAATGGTCCAGTGCTGATGAAGAATGGACCAGTGCTAAGGAAGAATGGACCAGTGCCAATGAGGACTGTACCACATCAATCCCTCAGCACAGACCATCCAGACGTTCCCCATGTCTCTGTAGTGGCAAATTTAGAGGATATGAAAATAGATGTTGGGGTGGCACTCTGACACACAGAAGCAAAATATTAGAGTACTTTAAGTATAGTGACCATATAATGTAGCCACATATAATGTCAGGGGTTGAGCATCGCTTTAATTTTTGTTTTGGACAGTCTCATGAATGTGTGGAACCTTTGTATGAGATTAGATCAATTTTTGCACACGCCAGTCTTAATGAAGAGGTCACCGAAGTACTAGGCACCAAATTCTTTAACAGGCGCATACCTTTTAATGAATTTGATACATTTTGTCAGCGCCGTCAATCTACGTGTACTTTGCCAGAAATATTAGAACAGTGATCCCCAAGTCCAGTCTTCAATAGCCACCAACAGGTCATGTTTTCAGGAATTCAGTGGGTGTAGAGTACATTGTGGACATTATTTTGGGGAGTAAATTATCAAAAATTTGTTGGACAAAAACTTGACCATGAGTGACCCATCCCACTAAGCTATGCCCACTTTTCCAACAGTTGGCGAAGGTTACATAAAAACACGAAAAGTAGCTCATTTTTTGGCACAATCATGAGTAGCGCCAAAATTTTGCGAAATTCCAACACTTTTAGGCTAGATTTTTATTGTTTAATGAATTTGTCCCATAGTGACAGAGCCAATTTGGCACTTTTTTATTGCGGTCGTCGTTGGTGATCGCAACATTGGGGCCGGTAAAAACCGACCCGAATCATGTTCCCCGGTAGCCAAGACCCTGGAGATTTTCCAATGCTGGGGGGCACTATAACCTAATTTTAATGGCGCTGAGGAATAAGTACTCTTAACTGCCGCTGTTCAAAGACGTATCGGCGATCGTTGAGGGGGTTAAGACTATTTATGGGCATTTTTGTGGAGTTTTTTTACTGCATTTTTGTATTTATTTTATTTAGCTAGATGTTATATCTTCTAAAGCTATAGTGCAGAACATACAAACATTTTTGTTTTGGATGTTCTTGAGTATTTTGTTTTTCATTTTAGACTTTTGATGTTTATTTTAAAATGCATTATGCCCTAGGTGTGGCCTTTTTCCAGAGACTTTTTGCTTAGGCTTCTCTATAGAACTTAAAAAAACAAAATGTGATGTCATTGCTTGGTCCCCCAGGGCTCTTTTGACATTGTTATGCCACATGAGCACTACAGCCAAACAGCAGTTGCTAATAGGGTCTTTCACTTACACTCCCTTTGGACAAACCTTGTATAAAGGAGGTGTAAGAACTGCAGCCCATTAGCAGTGACTTAATATCTGTAGCGCTCAAGTGCTATAGCAATGGGACATTGCTGATTGGTGCTGGTGCAAGAGGTGAGTATCTGGTATTTTTATTTCACGCCGAGGAAAGGAATGTGGTATTTAAGAGCTGAGACCTGGAGAACATGATCACGGACGTTTTTTACCGTCCCTGTCATGTGATCGCCGTTATTCACCGAATAACAGCGTTTACAAATAAAATAAAAGTCCAATTTAAAATTCATTTATCTATCCTCTGATATGATCTACAGTGGGGCAAAAAAGTATTTAGTCAGTCAGCAATAGTGCAAGTTCCACCACTTAAAAAGATGAGAGGCGTCTGTAATTTACATCATAGGTAGACCTCAACTATGGGAGACAAACTGAGAAAAAAAAATCCAGAAAATCACATTGTCTGTTTTTTTATCATTTTTTTGCATATTATGGTGGAAAATAAGTATTTGGTCAGAAACAAACAATCAAGATTTCTGGCTCTCACAGACCTGTAACTTCTTCTTTAAGAGTCTCCTCTTTCCTCCACTCATTACCTGTAGTAATGGCACCTGTTTAAACTTGTTATCAGTATAAAAAGACACCTGTGCACACCCTCAAACAGTCTGACTCCAAACTCCACTATGGTGAAGACCAAAGAGCTGTCAAAGGACACCAGAAACAAAATTGTAGCCCTGCACCAGGCTGGGAAGACTGAATCTGCAATAGCCAACCAGCTTGGAGTGAAGAAATCAACAGTGGGAGTAATAATTAGAAAATGGAAGACATACAAGACCACTTATAATCTCCCTCGATCTGGGGCTCACCGCAAAATCCCACCCCGTGGGGTCAGAATGATCACAAGAACGGTGAGCAAAAATCCCAGAACCACGCGGGGGGACCTAGTGAATGAACTGCAGAGAGCTGGGACCAATGTAACAAGGCCTACCATAAGTAACACACTACGCCACCATGGACTCAGATCCTGCAGTGCCAGACGTGTCCCACTGCTTAAGCCAGTACATGTCCGGGCCCGTCTGAAGTTTGCTAGAGAGCATTTGGATGATCCAGAGGAGATTTGGGAGAATGTCCTATGGTCTGATGAAACCAAACTGGAACTGTTTGGTAGAAACACAACTTGTCGTGTTTGGAGGAAAAAGAATACTGAGTTGCATCCATCAAACACCATACATACTGTAAAGCATGGTGGTGGAAACATCATGCTTTGGGGCTGTTTCTCTGCAAAGGGGCCAGGACGACTGATCCGGGTACATGAAAGAATGAATGGGGCCATGTATCGTGAGATTTTGAGTGCAAACCTCCTTCCATCAGCAAGGGCATTGAAGATGAAACGTGGCTGGGTCTTTCAACATGACAATGATCCAAAGCACACCGCCAGGGCAACGAAGGAGTGGCTTCGTAAGAAGCATTTCAAGGTCCTGGAGTGGCCTAGCCAGTCTCCAGATCTCAACCCTATAGAAAACCTTTGGAGGGAGTTGAAAGTCCGTGTTGCCAAGCGAAAAGCCAAAAACATCACTGCTCTAGAGGAGATCTGAATGGAGGAATGGGCCAACATACCAACAACAGTGTGTGGCAACCTTTTGAAGACTTACAGAAAACGTTTGACCTCTGTCATTGCCAACAAAGGATATATTACAAAGTATTGAGATGAAATTTTGTTTCTGACCAAATACTTATTTTCCACCATAATATGCAAATAAAATGTTAAAAAAACAGACAATGTGATTTTCTGGATTTTTTTTTCTCAGTTTGTCTCCCATAGTTGAGGTCTACCTATGATGTAAATTACAGACGCCTCTCATCTTTTTAAGTGGTGGAACTTGCACTATTGCTGACTGACTAAATACTTTTTTGCCCCACTGTAACTTATCAGAGAAGAGAGAAATGGAGTCCCCCGCAGTGCGCCCCGTCGAGATCTGCTGACAGGTCCCCGCAACATTAGGGATTTTTTCCTATTGGTTCTTTTGGATAGACCCTACCACAGTGATAAAAATAAAAAAAATAGTAAGTCAAATCCCCTTTTGTCACCCCCTTAGTTAGATAAAAAAAATATAAAATACATTTTTACAAAATGTTTTCCATTATTTGCAGTTGGGGTTGGGGTTAGGGTTATGTTAGGGTTAGGGTTGTGTTAGGGTTGGAGTTACAATTGCTTTTTTTTTCAAAAGTAAAAAAAAAATAATGATGTGATGGCTAGCGTTGAGCACAATTGCTTGCTACTCGAGTTTGCATTGGGTGCTTGGGTATGCACGGAGTATCGCAGACCCCTGAATGTTTTTTTGGGTGACTAACAGCCGTGAAACATGCAGACCGATATTTGGTGCATACCTGAGCACCCGATTCAAATTGGAGTAGCGAGCACTTGCACTCAACTCTAATGACAACATATTCAATATGGGTTCAAAATCCTCACTATACCCCTGGATAAAATCCTTGAGGGGTGTGGTTTCCAAAATAGGGTCACTTGTGTGGGTTTACACTTTCAGGTACATCCAAACACAACATGGCGTCCGCTCTTCATTCCAGCCAATTTTGCAAGTAAAAACAGTGCTCCTTCCCTTCCCTGCTGCGTACACAAAAAGTGGCTTTCCCCTAGATATGGGGTATCGGCGTACTCAGGAGAATTTGCACAACAATGCTTGTGGTCCATTTTCTCTTGTTATTCTTGTGAAAATAAAAAAGTTTGGGTCTAAATGAAACTTTTTGTGAAAAAAGTTAAATGTTCATTTTTTCCTTCCACATTGCTTCAGCTGTCATGAAGCACCTGAAGGGTTAATAAACTTCTTGAATGTGGTTTTGAGCACCTTGAGGGGTGCAGTTTTTAGAATGTTGTTATTTTTGGGTATTTCCTATCATATAAACCCCTCAAAGTCACTTCAAATGTGAGGTGTTCCCTAAATAATGGTTTTGTAAGTTTTGTTGGAAAAATGAGAAATGGCTGGTCAAATTTTAACCCTTATAACTGACAAAAGAAAATTATGTTTCCAAAATTGTGCTGATGTAATGTAGACATGTGGGAAATTATATTTATTAACTATTTTGTGTGACATAACGCTCTGGTGTAAGAGCACAAAAATTTAAATTTTGAACATTTTCAAAATTTTCAAAATTTTTGCCAAATTTCCACTTTTTCATAAACGCAAGTCATAGGGAATACATTTTACCACTATCATGAAGTTCAATATGTCACGAAAAAACAGTCTCAGAATCAGCAGGATCCTTTGAAGCGTTCCAGAGCTATAACCTCATAAAGTGACAGTGGTCAAAATTGTAAAATGTTGCTTGGTCATTAAGGTCAAAATTGGCTTGGTCAATAAGCGGTTAAGTCATCTTAAGTAGATGTCAATGGAAATCTGCCATATAAATATGCCATATGATGATTGCATATATTTTCTCTTTTGCATGTATTCGCATCTGTGACCAAAACAATTGTGTTTCTTAAGTCAGTGTGCCATATCCCAATATAAACAATGTTTACAAGGTTCTATTACAAGATTTTTGCCACCAAATCTGAGGGTAACAATATATATACACTGTGTTCCAAATTATTATGCAAATAATATTTCCTCATATTTTCTCTAAATTACCTATCTGAATTGCAGTCATTGTTATTTTCCAGTCATCTACTATTCTAGTATAATTGCAATGTTTTGGAACAAACCGCCTATGAAAAGAGTATCTTTTTAAAAAAAATAAACCCTCAAAATGCATGTTCCAAATTATTATGCACAGCAGAGTTTTCAACCTTTTTTATTTAATTTTGAACAAAAAAAATGGTCAATTGTGAAGTTATAAGCATTATCAGCTTATTACAAAATGAAATCAAACAGTTTTCAAGTGAAAACTTTATTCTAGGTGATGTTACATTTGCACATAGGACCCCTTGTTCGAAAGAAGCTTCTGAACTCTCTCGTCCATTGAATTTGTCAGTTTTTGGATGGTTTCTGCTTCAATTGTTTGGCATTTGGACAGAATACCCTCCCAGAGCTGTTGCTTAGATGTGAACTGCCTCCCGCCATCATAGAGACTCCTTTTGATGATGCTCCAGAGGTTCTCAATGATGTCAGGGAAAGATGGTGGCCACACCATAAGTTTGTCCTCTTTTATACCCATAGCAGCCAGAGATGCAGATGTGTTTTTTGCAGCATGAGTCGGTGCATTATCATGCATGAAAATGATCTTGCTGCGGAAAGCATGGTTCTTCCTCTTGAACCATGGCAGGAAGTGTTGTTTTAGAAACTCCACATAGATTATGGAGTTCATCTTTACCCCTTCAGGGATCATAAAGGGGCCGACAATCTCTCTCCCCATGATTCCAGCCCAAAACATTACTCCACCTCCTCCTTGTTGGCGCCTTAGCCGTGTTTTCATGGGGTGTCCATCAACCAGCCATCCTCCACTCCATCCATCTGGACCATCGAGCGTTGCACGGCACTCATCGGTGAACAAAACAGTTTGGAAGTCAGTCTTCATGTATCGTTTGGCACTGGAGCCGTTTCTGCTTGTGTGCAGTGGATAGAGGTGGTCGACAGGATGGCTTACACACAGCTGCAAACCTCTGAAGGACCCTGCATCTTGTTGTTTTGGGGACGTTGGAGGCACCAGCAGCTTCAAAAACTTGTCTGCTGCTATGACAAGGCATTTTTGCAGCTGCTCTTTTAACCTTACACAATTGCCTGTTGGAAAGAGTCCTCACTTTTTCCTTATCAGCATGCACACGTGTGTGCTGGGAATCAGCTACATACTTCTTGATTGTGCGATGATCACGATGAAGTGTCTTGGCAATGTTGATTGTAGTCATGCCTTGACCTAAATACTCCACAATTTGTTGCTTCTCAGCAGCCTACACATCCTTTTTCTTTCCCATTTTGGCCAAAAATGTAGGCTGCTTAATAATGTGGAACAGCCTTCTTAAGTAGTCTTGCCTTTATTTGGACACACCTGCCAAACTAATTTGCACAGGTATTTGCAATTGCTTTCAGTGATATAAAGAGCCCTGACATTGTAAATCAGTGGTGTGGGTGGAGTTATACAGGGATCAATATTCAGAAAACAGGTTTTATCAAAACTGCAGCAAGCAGCTAATTAGGGTATAGCACTGGAAACAGGCTCTCTACTCCTACATCATGCTACTCTCGTTTGATGTAGGAAAAACCAAGTGACAGATTCACTTTAAGAGGAGTTTACTCAGAATTATACATTGCTGCTCTAAGTAGTTATGATAAGCCGCCCACAATCCATCAATGATTCCTTTGGGAATATTGCATTTAACATCTAATATATTTGAAATACCTTCTAGTTACATTGTATACATTATAGGAACATTTCTTATTAAACAGCTGAATTCACACTCATCAGTATTAATATGCTACTAAATGATTTTTGTCTTTACAATATTTCTATAGAAAATACTGCTGTCTAAATTAGAATTCCTCTGTTCCTGCAGTGCTTCAAAGGTAATAAAGAATTACACTTGCTACTCTACTTGTTTAATGCTCATCGTTATCAAATGGTATCATTTTATGGCTGTTGTATTTTAGTCACTGAAACATGAATGCAAAACACAACATTCAGAGCTTGGCACTGAAATGTTTTTTTTTTATTCAAGATCATTAAAGTTGCTTAGGCCATTCATTCAACTTAAAGTGGCTTTCCCATGAACAATTGGAAGTATTAAAAAATGTTCCTGTGATGAGACAATGATATAAATGTGCCCCTGCTATATACTCTTATTTGCTATGTTCCACCATGCAGAGCTGCTCCTGTTGATAGTTGGCACATATCACAGCTTCTGCCAGGGAAGGAAACTAAGTCACTTATGATAAGTGAGTATACAGACTAATCAACAGGGGCTCACAACTGCTGCTTTCTAAGGTAACACATTTCCCTGCCTGAGGTAACATATTTCCCTACCAGTTTTATCACAGGAGTAAGTGTTTCTGCCACATCTCCAGTCATCATAAATCAAGCCTGTGAAACAGGAGCCCCAGCAGCTGCTGAGCTTATATGTCACTGATTTGATTTATGATGAGCACACAGGACTGGAGACATGGTAAAAATGCTCACTTCTGTAAAAACCGGGCAGAAGTGTAAATACCTCATAAAGCAGCAAGTGCAAGACCCTGCTATTTCGTCTGTGTACTCACTTATCATAAGTGACTTTTGCCACCCATCCCAGACCACGATCTGTCATAGGTGCCAAACATGAACTATAGCAGCTGTGCACGGTCGGGCACAGAAAATAATACAGCATATAACAGGGACACATTTATAAGATTATCTCAGCACAGGAATATTTTTTTAACATATCCAATTGTGGAACTTGTTATTACTCCAAGGTCTATTGATTAAATTGCACTTTGTGCACCAATCTAAACCTTTATAATAGTAAACAAAAAACTTAATAACATTGACCATAATGATTGATCCCTCTCTCACAAATTGAGATACAATATTTTTCTCTATTTTTTAATTTGCTATTCAGTGATACGATAATTATTTAAATCATATGAAATGTTTCTCTATATATAAGATACTTGTCTTATATGTACCATAATAAATGCAAATTATTATTTAAAAGGTGGACTCAGGTTTACAAGCAGACTTGGTTCTGGTGATAACAAATTTAACTTAAATTTGGATGGGACACAAATTGTAGTGTACCCAACCAATAGTATATAGCTTGGTGGTTATAATCTTTGGACATACTTGCCAGTTACAGACTACAATACGCAGTCACCCATCAGGTCTATTAGAGTCTATGGATTTGATTAGTGTAATCTCCAGGATGTAAAACAAGACAGGTTATATTCATAATATCAGAATATAGATGGCAGTGAAAAAAACAGGGAAACTAAGGTGAGTTTCAGCTTTGAGTAGAATCTTAACCAATGTGGGAGAAATTGTGGGAGAATTAAAGATTATGGTTGCTGTGTCTTCAAGTAAAACAGTTATCATTAGGAGGAATACATGGAAGGACCAATAAAACCAGAGATGTCACACGATTTAGTATATAGAGGAGCTACACACAAATCAGCAAGCTGTAATAGTTAACTCAGCTCCATCTTGACACAAACCTTCAGCATAAGCCTGAAGCTGTTGTATACTCCAACAATGAGGATACAGGAAGGAAGTGGCTACCTGGAGTCAACAGGCAATCTACACTTTCAACTATATTCAGTATATGGCTGACAGCAACATCCCTGTGAGGGGGAGAAGTGCCATTCAGATATACAGGAGATATGGAATCAGATTAGGTTATTGAGTATTCTTAACTGTTTCCATATTTCGTATTGTTATGCTGGTATGCAGTGATTTTGGTGCCAACAATGTGTGAATGGTTTTATATTAAGTTTGGTGTTGATTAAGAATATAACTTTGGTTCTACCATATTGGCTCCAGTTTCTGAGAAATTTAATAGTTAATTAATTGATTATAGTTGAATTCTGGCTTCAAAAAGTTTCATTTATAGCATTGCATGTCTACAAAGTGATATCTACTATATAATTGTCTAAGGGTCACTTCCATCTGTCTGTCCTTCTGTCTGTCACGGTTATTCATTCGCTGATTGGTCTCGCCAGCTGCCTGTCATGGCTGCCGTGACAAATCAGCGACGGGCACAGTCCGGAAGAAAATGGCCGCTCCTTACTCCCCACAGTCAGTGCCTGTCGCCCGCATACTCCCCTCCGGTCACCGCTAACACAGGGTTAATGCCGGTGGTAACGGACCGCGTTATGCCGCGGGTAACGCACTCCGTTACAAACGCTATTAACCCTGTGTGTCCCCAACTTTTTACTATTGACGCTGCCTATGCGGCATCAATAGTAAAAAATGTAATGTTAAAAATAATAATAAAAAAAAACCTGCTATACTCACCCTCCGTAGTTGCTCGCGCCGGCCGCCATCTTCCGTTGCAGGTTCCGGTGGCAAAGATGGTATGGGAGAAGGACCTGCCATGATGTCACGGTCATGTGACCGTGACGTTATCACAGGTCCTGCGCTCATACCAACCCTGGGACCGGAAGCTGCCGTGGACTACAAGGGGCCCTCGGAAAGGTGAGTATATGTTTATTTTTTATTTTTTAACCTGTGACAAACCTGGCTGGGCAATATGCTATGTAGTTGGGCAATATACTACGTGACTGGCCAATATACTACGTGGCTCCGTGCTGTATACTACGTAACTGGGCAATATACTACATGGCTCTGTGCTGTATACTACGTCACTGGGCAATATACTACGTCACTGGGCAATATACTACGTTGCTGCGCAATATACTACGTCACCAGGCAATATACTATGTAACTGGGCAATATACTACGTGACTGTACAATATACTACGTGACTGGGCAATATACTATGTGACTGTACAATATACTACGTGGTTGGGCATTATACTACGTGGTTGGGCAATATACTACGTCACTAGGCAATATACTACATAACTGGGCAATATACTACGTGGCTGGGCAATATACTACGTGGCTGGGCAATATACTAAGTGGTTTGGCAATATACTACGTCACTAGGCAATATACTATGTAACTGGGCAATATACTACGTGACTGGGCAATATACTACGTGACTGTACAATATACTACGTGGCTGGGCAATATACTACGTGGCAGGGCAATATACTACATTGCTTGGCAATATACTACGTTACTGGGCAATATACTACATGGCTGGGCAATATACTATGTGGTTGGGCAATATACTACGTGACTGTGCAATATACTACATGGCTGGGCAATATACTACGTGGCTGAGCAATATACTACGTGGCTGGGCAATATACTACGTGGCTGGGCAATATACTACGTGACTGTGCAATATACTACGTGGCTGGGCAATATACTACGTGGCTGGGCAATATACTACGTGGTTTGGCAATATACTACGTCACTAGGCAATATACTATGTAACTGGGCAATATACTACGTGACTGGGCAATATACTACGTGACTGTACAATATACTACGTGGCTGGGCAATATACTACGTGGCAGGGCAATATACTACATTGCTTGGCAATATACTACGTTACTGGGCAATATACTACATGGCTGGGCAATATACTATGTGGTTGGGCAATATACTACGTGACTGTGCAATATACTACATGGCTGGGCAATATACTACGTGGCTGAGCAATATACTACGTGGCTGGGCAATATACTACGTGGCTGGGCAATATACTACGTGACTGTGCAATATACTACGTGGCTGGGCAATATACTACGTGGCTGGGCAATATACTACGTGGCTGGGCAATATACTACGTGACTGTGCAATATACTACGTGGCTGGGCAAAATACTACGTGGCTGGGCAATATACTACGTGGCTGGGCAATATACTACGCGGACATGCATATTCTAGAATACCCGATGCATTAGAATCAGGCCACCATCTAGTATAAAATAATTATTTAGGATATTTCATTGCATATGACACTGTTGAAGAGTCAAAACACAGACCAAAAAACTAGAAGTTATCGCATTTGTTATCACACACAAGTTGCATCGGGGAATGCATTATTTTCATGGATGAATTATCTCAAAAACTATCACCAATTCAGCAAAAGAAATGTTTTGTTTTTTTAATTCTGTACCCTCAAAGTACCCCAAATCCATTCCAAAAACCTTGGCACCTGAATTTTTTTCTTTTTTGTAGACCTGTGTTATTAATGAAAGTAAACTACTGTTATATATACAAACAGGCACCCAGAACCAAATTCTCAGAATTCTAACAAATCTAGTGGACATGTATAAAGTCTATGGGGGAAACTACTTTAAAACCATTACCCATTTAGAACAACCTCCCTAGTGAGCTCATGCTGGCAGCCAGAAGACATCCTGAACCTCCAGCAAGGACATGACTACTAATTGCCCTAGCCCAGGATAACCATACACATAATGTACACCAGTAATTAACACCAATTTCATGATTCTATGTTGTATTGGGGGCGTACCTTTGTGAAACTTGAAATAAGCTTAAGCTTCTGTTAATGATTTGAGATCAATAAGTTAAGAATGACTACTCGTTAAATTAAAAGGCATCGGCACATTTTTCCTACTTTGGAGTACAGAAGGAGGGAAGATATTTTTTCTCTTTTTTTTAATAATGCAATCAAAAGTGGAATCATTGTTGTAGTAATAACTCCACTTTTCCTTTGCATTACAGTTAATGTCAAAGAAAAGGTGTCAGCTGTAAAGCCAACGCTGCCTATAAAACAGACCCCTGGATGAAGCATTTCATTGCGAAACACGCTTTGGGTGTGATTGGTTCCTGGACCCCTATTCTGCTGGTAATGTTACTTTTGCATATTGGTCTCTTTTTTGTCTGGTATCCTTTGTGGTAAGTCTACAACCAGTGCATTCACACCATCTACTGACATATATAAATAGTGTTTTATCACGTTTATGTCTGCCATTTCTTAGCACGACATCACGGATGTGAGATGTAGCTGTAAGAATTTATCAGGATTCATGCATGGATCGAGCCCATTATTACATGGACTTCTTAATATTAAATCTATTGAATGTTATGGTATTCTTCCTACACGTGACACTATGTTTTCATTTTCTGATTTAAACCTTCATCTATAATAATAATATTTAACAGACTCTAAATAGATCTAGCAATTTATTGTACTATTCTCTTATCCAGATATACCCACCTTTCTTCTGTATTTGCATTGCCCTGTTCTTACATATTTATGACTTTTTTGTTATGATTTTAATACATTATAATAAAGTTATCTTAGCCCTCTTTAAAAAAAAAAGCCTCATCTCTTTAACGGATGGTCTTTGATATGCTTTTTTGGTTTAACAATTTAGGATTGAGGATATTGGTGTATCTATAAAATAATAGTATTTTGTTCATTTGCAAACCTAACTGTAGGATAAAAGTCTGCTGTAAAAATGCTGATTACAGAATCACATCACTAATCTTCAATATTTCAGTCGTATTTTTTTTTCTATTTTTTTTTAGATGTACCAGTGTTCAGATTTTACGTCGGCTCTCTTGTATTAATCCACTACAAATAAAATGCTCGGTGTTCTTCTTATGAATGTGAATCTTTTGAACCGAGGCAAATCTTTCGGCATTTTTTTCCTTTTAAGTTCTATAATTTTGCATTCAAACATTGAGGTCATTTACTTTCAATGATAGTTCCCAAATCCACCAATTTGCTTGTGGTCTTATGCGGCTACAAGATATAATCTGTTGACACCGCTATTCCAAATTCCAATCAGCTTGTGAAAAACTGCTTAAAGGATAAATGAAAGTTACTTAAAAACCATCAATACTCTAAGAAGTTATTGACTGCAGGTAATTAGAGAAGCACAAAATGAGCAAGAAAGGCAGCATGTAACAGCGATGAAAGTCCTCTGCTCTGCAGTAGTTATGGTAAATAGTCTTTTTCTGTATGTAAAAAAAATACATTATATCGAGCAGCATTATTTTTCTATAAAGATTTGGGTCACTTTTATATGGTCCTAATCCAGCCCAATTCTTTATGTAGTAAAGAAAAGCAAATGCCTTATGATTAGTGTTGAGCATTCCGATACCGCAAGTATCGGGTATCGGCCGATATTTGCGGTATCGGAATTCCGATACTGAATTCCGATACTTCCCGCGTATCGGATACCGGAATCGGAAGTTCCCAGAATTCAAATTGAACGCAGCAGCCAATGAGGAATGAATGAAAGTGTGGGCACATCCTGTTTAGCATGGTGGGCATGTAAGTACTGGCAAGGCTTGGATTGGCTGCTGAAATGATGTCACTCTGCACTATAAAAAAGCGCTGCCGCCATTTTGCGCTCACTCTGCTGTGATTTCAGTTAGGGACAGGACGCTGTGTTCTAACTGAGGGCCAGTTGAGCTAGCTAATTGCTTTATTTTCCTTTCCAAAGGCTAATTTAGCAAAACGCTGTGTGTTCTTCACTGTTCACCTTGCTCTTGCCTTGCAGCGCTGTTTTAACAGCGTTCTGCAAGGTCTCTGTGTGTGTGTGTGTGCAGCTCACTCTGTAGTCTGTGTGCAGCCATATACCCGGTTGTATTCAGCTCAGGGGGGGTTCACACTGCCTCACACAGTTGTTCTTTTTTGCTCTTAGTGCAGCCTGCTGCACATTTTTTCTCAAATTTCCTATTAGTGTTTTTCCACCAGTCTCCAGCTCTATTGTGGAAAAACACTACATAGGATAACCTAGAGGGGGGTTTTTGGGCCTTGCAGCGCCGTTTACGGCTGTCTGCACGGTCTCCGTGTGAGCCCAGCTCGCCCTGTAGTCTGTGTGCAGCCATAGCCGGTTGGATTCAGCTCAGGGTTCGTTACTGGCTCATACCTTGAGAAAAATTTTCCTTTTTTTCAAATAGTGCAGCCTGTTTAAAATTTGAAAAAAAAAATTCCTATTAGTGTCTTTCCACTCGTATCCAGCTAAATAGTGGAAAAACACTATATAGGATAACCTAGAGGAGGGTTTTTTGGCCTTGCAGCGCCGTTTACGGCTGTCTGCACGGTCTCCGTGTGAGCCCAGCTCGCCCTGTAGTCTGTGTGCAGCCATAGCCGGTTGGATTCAGCTCAGGGTTCGTTACTGGCTCATACCTTGAGAAAAATTTTCCTTTTTTTCAAATAGTGCAGCCTGTTTAAAATTTGAAAAAAAAAATTCCTATTAGTGTCTTTCCACTCGTATCCAGCTAAATAGTGGAAAAACACTATATAGGATAACCTAGAGGAGGGTTTTTTGGCCTTGCAGCGCCGTTTACGGCTGTCTGCACGGTCTCCGTGTGAGCCCAGCTCGCCCTGTAGTCTGTGTGCAGCCATAGCCGGTTGGATTCAGCTCAGGGTTCGTTACTGGCTCATACCTTGAGAAAAATTTTCCTTTTTTTCAAATAGTGCAGCCTGTTTAAAATTTGAAAAAAAAAATTCCTATTAGTGTCTTTCCACTCGTATCCAGCTAAATAGTGGAAAAACACTATATAGGATAACCTAGAGGAGGGTTTTTTGGCCTTGCAGCGCCGTTTACGGCTGTCTGCACGGTCTCCGTGTGAGCCCAGCTCGCCCTGTAGTCTGTGTGCAGCCATAGCCGGTTGGATTCAGCTCAGGGTGCGTTACTGCCTCATACCTTGAAAAACAATTTCCTTTTTTTCAAATAGTGCAGCCAGTTTAAAATTTGAAAAAAAAAATTCCTATTAGTGTCTTTCCACTTGTATCCAGCTAAATAGTGGAAAAACACTATATAGGATAACCTAGAGGAGGGTTTCTTGGCCTTGCAGCGCCGTTTACGGCTGTCTGCACGGTCTCCGTGTGATTTAAACTAGCTCTGTAGCCCGATCTGCACCAAAAAAAAGGTTAAGTTCACCAAACACAACTTACACTTGTGTAGGCCACATTTGAAAAATAATAAAGTTTAGTCCACAATTTACAACATTAGTGTTTCTTACACCTGTTAGGAGGAGCATTACAGGAATAAGCACACTAAGGCCTTAGTACTTTTCTGCTTATCTTTATCTGTCAACCAAGATGAAGAGGGCAGGGAGTAAGGCACGTGGGCGTGGGCGCGGAGCAGGGAGAGGAGCAGGGAGAGGACGTGGTGATTCTGTGCCTGCTGCGGGCGCCGGTGACTCATCGTCACTCAGTTTCAGCAGGGAACAGTCCTTCATGCGCAGCTTTGTCGGAGAGCGCCGTGCACCGCTGCTGCGTGAAGACCAAATTGAAGCCGTTGTCGGGTGGATGGCAGCTAACGCCTCGGCATCGACTTCAGTTAGTGCCACATCCTCTCAGGCACAGAGCACTGGAGAGCAGCCATCTGTCTCTTCACCACCTGCCAAATTGGCCAGGCAGTCAGAGAGCCCAGGACAGGAGCCGTCTCTACTTCTGTTCTCTGAATCTCTTGGCTTGGAAACAGGGGGCCAGCCAAGCAGCATTGGAGAAATGGAAGAAGAGGCAGTGTGCAGTGATGCCCAACACCTTTTTCTCTCTGACTCTGAAGAGGCAGGTGGGCCAGTGCCTCCGGTGACCACAGCGCAGTACGCATCTGATGATGAAACTCAGGTGCCGCTTTCTCGTGCGTACTGTGCTGCTGAGACTATCCAGGAGGAGCAGTTGGTGGCAGAGGGTAGTGGAGATGATGAGGTCCTTGACCCATCGTGGCGTGAGGAACAGGAAGGTGGTGGGAGCAGCTCAGAGGAAGAGCTTCCTCTTACGGGCCAAAGAGGGAGAGGGAGGGGGAAGACTGCGGAGCCTGTAGCCTCCACTTTGGCACCCGTTAGGAGCCTGTCTCTTTCCAAAGCCAAAAAGGGCGCTCCCAAGACTTGCAGTGCCTGGTCCTTTTTTGACACAGTTGCAGATGACATTTGTTTTGTCAAATGCAAGCTGTGTCATCATAAAGTAAAAAGAGGGAAAAATGTCAGCAACCTCAATACCACAAATATGTGGAAACATGTGCGGACCAGGCACGCGGTGGAGTTACAGAAACACACTGAAGATGTAGGCCAACCAACAGCGGCAGCTACCACCTCTTCAGCTCGTGTTGCCTCTTCCTCCAGCTCACGCACAGCTGGTTTGGCTTCCTCCCAGAGACCTTGTGTAATTCCACCCACAGCACCACCTTCCCAGTCATCCTCACACTCCCAGTCTACTCTACAGCCATCGGTAGTACAGGCATGGGAGAAAAGGCGGGCATTCTCGGCCAACCACCCCCGAGCACAGGCTCTGAATGCAGGCATTGCCAAACTGTTGTCCCTGGAAATGCTCTCGTTCAGGCTGGTGGAGACTGACAGCTTCCGTGACTTGATGGCATTGGCAGTCCCACAGTACAAGGTGCCCAGCCGCTTTTACTTCAGCAGGCAGGCTGTCCCTGCCCTGCACAGGCATGTTGAGGCAAACATAAAACATGCGCTACTGAACGCCGTCAGTAGCAAGGTCCACCTCACCACCGATGCGTGGACCAGTCAGCATGGACAGGGGCGATATGTTTCCCTCACTGCCCATTGGGTTAATGTTGTTGAGCCAGGTACAGATCGTGCGAGTGGCGCAGGACGTGTCCTGCCCACTCCAAGGATTGCAGGAATCCAGTCTGTACGCATCGACTCCTCCTCTTACACCAGTTCCTCTGATTCCTCTCTGCAGGATCCGTCACAGTCCACCCCCACATGGACCCGTGAACGTTTACCTATGACCGACATGAGCACAGCCGTGGCCAAACGTCAGCAGGCCGTCTTGAAACTAGTTTCATTGGGGCATTGAAGCCACACAGCGCAGGAGCTCTGGAATGCCATAAAGCAGGAGAGCGATGTGTGGTTACTGCCAGCGAATCTCCAGCCAGGCATGGTAGTGTGTGACAATGGCCGAAATCTGGTGGCAGCTTTGGCCCTTGGCAACCTCACTCACATCCCATGTCTGGCACATGTGCTCAATTTGGTTGTGCAGAGTTTTCTGAGGGACTATCCGGATCTTGATGCCCTGCTGCACAAGGTCCGCCTAGAGTGTGCTCACTTGCGGCGTTCCAGCTTGGCCAGATCCCGCATTGCTGCTCTGCAGCGCCGATTCCGCCTTCCGGAACACCGCATCATATGTGACCTACCTACCCGGTGGAATTCCACGTTACATATGTTGGAGCGGTTGTGTGAGCAGCAGCAAGCAGTTATGGAGTACCAGCTGCATCAGGCGCAAAGAAGTCGCAGTCAGCGCCGATCAGACTTCACAACCACAGAGTGGGCCACTATGAAGGACGTCTGCCAGGTTTTGCGTCCTTTTGATTATTCCACGCGGATGGCAAGTGCAGATGATGCACTAGTCAGCATGACTGTCCCCCTTATCTGCCTGCTTCAGCAAACTTTGCAAGGGTTAAGGGATGATGTGGTGGAAGAGGTGGAGGATGAGGAGTCACCTTTTCCATCAGCTTCTGGAGAGTCAGCGCCACGTGGTTCCTCACAAAGGGGTACGCAGGGGCCAATTTGTGAGGAGGATGAGGAGGAGTCAATGGAGGAGGAAGAGCTCCGTCCAGAGGAGGGAGCGACACAATTGTCCAGTGGTCAGTGTGTACAGCGAGGGTGGGGTGATGACGAGCGGGCAGAGATCATGTCTCAAGCAGGGGACAGCGTTTCTGGGCCGGTTGGCACTCTGCAGCACATGGTGGATTTCATGCTGCAGTGCCTGAGAAACGACCGCCGCATCGACCACATTCTCAACATGCCTGATTATTGGGTGTTCACCCTCCTCGATCCTCGCTACCGGGACAACGTCCAAAACCTCATCCCTGCGTTGACCCGGGAGCGTAAATTGCGGGAGTACCACGACACACTGGTGAATTCCATCATCTTCTCCTGTCCAACTGAGAGGAGTGCTGCTAGTGCTTTACAAAGCAGCTCAGTGCGTCGAGGCAGTGGGGGAGGCTCTGCCCAAAGAGGGAGCAGAAGCAGTGCCTCTGCCCAAGGCAAGCCCAGTATGGCACAACTCTGGCACACTTTTGTGTGCCCGCCCCAAATGTCTACACCATCACCGGCGGCTCCAGTCAGCAGGAGGCAACGGTTCCGTCAGATGGTGACAGACTACATGGCTTGCCCTCTTACTGTACTCCCAGACGGCTCTTCCCCGTTCAAGTTTTGGGTCTCTAAGCTGGATACATGGCCAGAGCTAAGCCAGTATGCATTGGAGGTGCTGGCTTGCCCTGCGGCTAGTGTCTTATCGGAACGTGTCTTTAGTGCCGCAGGTGGTGTACTAACAGACCGTCGCATGCGACTATCCTCCGATAACGTTGACCGGCTTACTTTCCTGAAAATGAACCAGGCCTGGATCTCGCAGGAATTTGCCACTCCTCTGCCTGATTAAGTAATTGGGTGTCATCCAGGTCTCCTGCTGTGTTCATCTTTCTACCACCTGAACTGCTATTCCTGGGCTCCAACACCGCCAGTTGCGGCTCAGAAGTGCAGGCTGCACAGTAAAAACATACGACCCAGTGTTATTGGGTTTCAGTAACGTCAGCTGATCCCCAGCTGTGTAGCCGGCAATGTGTCCTGCGACCGCCACGCTGGCACAACAACCTAAATGTAAGGGAACCTGTCCCCCCCCCCCCCGTCGTTTGTTACTGAAAGAGCCATCTTGTGCAGCAGTAATGCTGCACAAGGAAAAGGTAGCTCTTTTTTTTTAGCTCTTTGCACACGCAGAACTTAACACTTATAAAATGTGTTCACTGATACCGTTATACCGTCCCGGAGCTGGGACTTTCCTTCGTAATGTGACGCAGCACAGCCGTCATTCCTACCCCCTTGGTGCCATGCGCTGCCTCCTCAGCGTTGTTTTAAGCTGTCACGGAGCCTGCGCTGTTCTGTTATCCCTTGGGCATGCCCTATTTGCGCTGCCTGTCTTCTGACATAATTTGGTGTCAGGCTGGCTGCGCCTGTGCGGCCGCGGTGCCCGAGATCCCGCCTCGCAGTGTCTTCTGATTGAGTCACACTGCGGGCCTGGGATCCATGGGCATGCGCAGTGCATATCTTCCCCTCGGGCTCTCGCTCATTTCCCTCCGCCTTCTTTAGACTGTGCGCCGTCAGCTGATCCCTAGCATGCCACGGCCGTGACACCGCACAGTCTGAAGAAGAGGGAAGGAGGGGAGTGAGAGTCGAGGTTATGCACTGTGCATGCCCATGGTTCCAAGGCCCGCAGTGGGATTACGTTAGATGAGACTGCGAGGTGGGATCTGGAGCAGCGTGGACGCACAGGCACTGACAGCCTGACACCAAATTATGTCAGAAGACAGGCAGCGCTAATTGGGCATGGCCAAGGGCTAACAGAACAGCGCAGGCTCCGTGGCAGCTTAAAACAACGCTGAGGAGGCAGCGCACGGCATCAAGGGGATAGGAATGACAGCTGTGCTGTGTCCCATTACGAAGGAAATTCGCACCTCCGGAACGGTTTAACGGTATAAAGGGACACATTTTTAGTGTTTACTTCGGTGTTTGCAAGGAGCATAATTAAAAGAGCAACCTTTTCCTTTTGCATCCTTAGTGCTGCACAACATGGCTCTTTCAGCTACAAACGTCTTGGGGGGGGGGGGGTTAAAGGTTTCCTTTCAACTTGCTCCAATCAGGCTTCGGCCTACACTCTGTTCCTCTGCTCCTCCTGCTGTCCCTGGGCTCTAACACCGCCAGTTGGTGCCTGGAAGTGCTGTGTGCACAGTCAACAGTCGCTCCTCTGTTATTGGGGTTCAGTAACGTCAGCTGATCCCCAGCTGTGTGTGCGGCAATACCTCCAATCTGCTCCTCCTGCTGTCCCTGGGCTCTAACACCGCCAGTTGGTGCCTGGAAGTGCTGTGTGCACAGTCAACAGTCGCTCCTCTGTTATTGGGGTTCAGTAACGTCAGCTGATCCCCAGCTGTGTATCCGGCAACGTGTCATGCGACCGCCACGCTGGCACAACTAAAATGTAAGGGGACCTGTCCCCCCCCCCCCTAGGCGTTTGTTACTGAAAGAGCCACCATGTGCAGCACTAATACTGCACAAGGGAAAGGTCGCTCTTGAAATTATGCTCCTTGCAAACGCTGAACTACACACTCATGTAATGTGTCCCCTCACACCGTCCAACCGTCCCGGAGGTGGGACTTTCCTTTGTAATGTGACACAGCACAGCCGTCATTGCTACCCCCTTGGCACCGTGCGCTGCCTCCTTAGCGTTGTTTGATTCCGTCATGGACCCTGCGCTGTTATGTTATCCCTTGGCCATGCACAGTTTGCGCTGCCCGTCCTCTGACATCATTTGTTGTCGTCCTGGCTGCGCCTGTGCGTCCACGCTGCCCGAAATCACACCTCGCAGTGTCGTCTAATGTGATCCCACAGTGGGCCTGGTATCCATGGCCATGCGCAGTGCATATACTAGCCTCTCACTCCCCTTCTTCACGCTTCTTCAGACTAGGCGGCGTCAGCTGATCCCTAATAGCATGCCACGGCCGTGACGCCGCACAGTCTGAAGAAGCAGGAAGGAGGTGAGTGAGAGGCGATGATATGCACTGCGCATGCCCATGGATCCCTGGCCCGCAGTGGGACTACATTAGATGACACTGCAAGGTTGGATCTCGGGCAGCTTGGACGCACAGGCACTGCCAGCCTGACACCTACATGATGTCAGAAGACGGGCACCGCTAACTGTGCATGGCCAAGGGATAACATTACAGTGCGGGCTCCGTGACAGAACCAAACAACGTTGAGGAGGTGGTGCCCGGCACCAAGGGGGTTGGAATGACGGCTGTGCTGTGTCACATTACAAAGGAAAGTCCCACTTCCGGGATGGTTTGACGGTGTGAGGGGACACATTATATGAGTGTGTACTTCAGCGTTTGCAAGGAGCATAATTTTCGGAGGCACCATTTTCCATGTGCAGTATTACTGCTGTACAAGATGGCTCTTTCAGCAACAAATGCCTGGGGGGGGGGGTTAAAGGTTCCCTTTCAACTTGCTCCACTGCAGGCTTCGGCCTACACTCTGCTCCTCTTTGATTCCCTGGGTTTCAACACTGTCAGTTGCCACCTGGAAGTGTTGTCTACACAGAAAAAAACACTAGGTGATGTGTCAGTGGGGTTCAGCACCGCCAGCTGTTCCCCTGCTGTGTAGTCGGCAACGTGTCCAGCACAAGCCACGCTGGCACAACAGAACAAAAGCTGCCACCAGTGCAGGCTTCGGCCTACACTCTGCTCCTCTCCTCCTCCTGCTGACCCTGGGCTCAAACACCGCTAGTTTTTGCCCGGAAGTGCTAGCTGCACAGAGAAAAACACCAGCCAATGTGTTAGTGGGGTTCAGCAACGCCAGCTGTTCCCCTGCTGTGTAGCCGGCAACGTGACCTGCAAACGCCATGCAGGCACAGGAACTGAAATTAAAAGGGAACCTGGCCCCACCCCCCCAGGTGTTTCTATGTATAACAGCCACCTAGTACAGCAGTACTGCTGCATTTGTACAAGGTGGCTGACTTTTTCTCCTTGCCCACGTGGAACTCAACACGTACAAAATGTGTCTCATTGAGACCATTCCACTGTCCCTGAGGTGTGACTTTCCTTTGTAATGATACGCAGCACCCCCCTTGGTAGCGTTTCCCGTCTTTTGTCATCATGGTTAGCTGGCTGCGCCTGTGCATCCGCCCTGCTAGAAACAACGCCCCTCGTTGTCATATTTATTTTGTCAGCGAGGGTGTGGTTTATGGGCACGAGCAGTGCATATGTTCGCCTGTCTTAACTCATCTCCTTCCGCCTTCTTCAGACTGTGCGGCCTCCTGGCCGTGGTAGGCGATAAGGGATCAGCTGAGGCCGCCCAGTCTGGAGCCGGTGTAAGGACATGTGTAAGCGGCAAACCTATTTACTGCACAAGGCCACGAATCCCAGCCACGTAGTGTGATTGTTTGAAAACACACTGTGGGTCTGGGATTCATGTCCATCGCTAACCGCAACGGCCGACATGAAATGAGGTCAGAAGACAGGAAGCGCTCACAGCGCATGGCCAAGGGATCACAATAGCGCAGACTCCTGTACAGCAAATAACAACGCTCAGGAATCTGCGCCCAGTACCTAGGTGCAAATTTTGACACCTGTGCTGCGTCTCGTTAAAAAGACAAGTCACGCCTCCACAACTGTTTGACAGTATAATGGGCTAAATAGTGTACGTGTTTTAGTCAGCGTGTGCAAGGAGCAAAACAAATAGAGCAACCTTTTACTTGTGCAGCATTAATGCTGCACAAGGTGTGGCTCTTGTACCTTGCAACACCTGAGGGGGGGGTTAAAGGTAACCTTTGAAATTGGTTCAACTAGGCTTCGGCCTACACTCTGCTCCTCTCCTCCTCCTGCTGACCCTGGGCTCAAACAACGCCAGTTTCTGCCCGGACATGCTAGCTGCACAGAGAAAAACACCAGCCAATGTGTTAGTGGGGTTCAGCACCGCCTGCTGTTCCCCCGCTGTGTAGCCGGCATCGTGTCCAGCACAAGCCACGCTGGCACAACCGACCAAAAGCTGCCACCAGTGCAGGCTTCGGCCTACACTTTGCTCCTCTCCTCCTCCTCCTGCTGACCCTGGGCTCTAACACCGCTAGTTTTTGCCCGGACATGCAATCTGCACAGAGAAAAACACCAGTCAATGTGTCAGTGGGGTTCAGCAACGCCAGCTGTTCCCCTGCTGTGTAGCTTGCAACGTGACCTGCAAACGCCACGCAGGCACATGAACTGAAATTGAAGGGAGCCTGCCCCCCACCCACAGGTGTTTCTATGTATATCAGCCACCTTGTACAGCAGTACTGCTGCATTTGTACGAGGTGGCTGACTTTTTCTCCTTGCCCACGTGGAACTCAACACGTACAAAATGTGTCTCATTAGAGACCATTACAATGTCCCTGAGGTGTGACTTTCCTTTGTAATGACACGCAGCACCACCCTTGTTAGCGCTGCCCGTCTTTTGACATCATTGGTTAGCTGGCTGCGCCTGTGCATCTCCCCTGCTCGAAACAACGGCCCTCGGTGTCTTATTTTTTTGGACAGCGAGGGTGTGATTGATGGGCATGTGCAGTGCATATGTTTGCCTGTGTTCACTCATCTCCTTCCGCCTTCTTCAGACTGGGTGTCCTCATGGCCGCGGCAGGCGATAAGGGATCAGATGAGGCCGCCCAGTCTGAAGCAGGTGTAAGGACATGTGTGAGCGGCAAACATATTTAGTGCACCAGGGCACGAATCCCAGCACCGCAGTGTGATTTTTTAAAAACACACTGTGGGTCTGGGATTCATGTCCATCGCTAACCGCAACGGCCGACATGAAATGAGGTCAGAAGACAGGAAGCGCTCACAGCGCATGGCCAAGGGATCACAATAGCGCAGACTCCTGTACAGCAAATAACAACGCTCAGGAATCTGCGCCCAGTACCTAGGTGCAAATTTTGACACCTGTGCTGCGTCTCGTTAAAAAGACAAGTCACGCCTCCACAACTGTTTGACAGTATAATGGGCTAAATAGTGTACGTGTTTTAGTCAGCGTGTGCAAGGAGCAAAACAAATAGAGCAACCTTTTACTTGTGCAGCATTAATGCTGCACAAGGTGTGGCTCTTGTACCTTGCAACACCTGAGGGGGGGGTTAAAGGTAACCTTTGAAATTGGTTCAACTAGGCTTCGGCCTACACTCTGCTCCTCTACTCCTCCTGCTGACCCTGGGCTCAAACACCGCTAGTTTTTGCCCGGAAATGCTAGCTGCACAGAGAAAAACACCAGCCAATGTGTTAGTGGGGTTCAGCACCGCCAGCTGTTCCCCTGCTGTGTAGTCGGCAACGTGTCCAGCACAAGCCACGCTGGCACAACCGACCAAAAGCTGCCACCAGTGCAGGCTTCGGCCTACACTTTGCTCCTCTCCTCCTCCTGCTGACCCTGGGCTCAAACAACGCCAGTTTCTGCCCGGACATGCTAGCTGCACAGAGAAAAACACCAGCCAATGTGTTAGTGGGGTTCAGCACCGCCTGCTGTTCCCCCGCTGTGTAGCCGGCATCGTGTCCAGCACAAGCCACGCTGGCACAACCGACCAAAAGCTGCCACCAGTGCAGGCTTCGGCCTACACTTTGCTCCTCTCCTCCTCCTGCTGACCCTGGGCTCAAACAACGCCAGTTTCTGCCCGGACATGCTAGCTGCACAGAGAAAAACACCAGCCAATGTGTTAGTGGGGTTCAGCAACGCCAGCTGTTCCCCTGCTGTGTAGCTTGCAACGTGACCTGCAAACGCCACGCAGGCACATGAACTGAAATTGAAGGGAGCCTGCCCCCCACCCACAGGTGTTTCTATGTATATCAGCCACCTTGTACAGCAGTACTGCTGCATTTGTACGAGGTGGCTGACTTTTTCTCCTTGCCCACGTGGAACTCAACACGTACAAAATGTGTCTCATTAGAGACCATTACAATGTCCCTGAGGTGTGACTTTCCTTTGTAATGACACGCAGCACCACCCTTGTTAGCGCTGCCCGTCTTTTGACATCATTGGTTAGCTGGCTGCGCCTGTGCATCTCCCCTGCTCGAAACAACGGCCCTCGGTGTCTTATTTTTTTGGACAGCGAGGGTGTGATTGATGGGCATGTGCAGTGCATATGTTTGCCTGTGTTCACTCATCTCCTTCCGCCTTCTTCAGACTGGGTGTCCTCATGGCCGCGGCAGGCGATAAGGGATCAGATGAGGCCGCCCAGTCTGAAGCAGGTGTAAGGACATGTGTGAGCGGCAAACATATTTAGTGCACCAGGGCACGAATCCCAGCACCGCAGTGTGATTTTTTAAAAACACACTGTGGGTCTGGGATTCATGTCCATCGCTAACCGCAACGGCCGACATGAAATGAGGTCAGAAGACAGGAAGCGCTCACAGCGCATGGCCAAGGGATCACAATAGCGCAGACTCCTGTACAGCAAATAACAACGCTCAGGAATCTGCGCCCAGTACCTAGGTGCAAATTTTGACACCTGTGCTGCGTCTCGTTAAAAAGACAAGTCACGCCTCCACAACTGTTTGACAGTATAATGGGCTAAATAGTGTACGTGTTTTAGTCAGCGTGTGCAAGGAGCAAAACAAATAGAGCAACCTTTTACTTGTGCAGCATTAATGCTGCACAAGGTGTGGCTCTTGTACCTTGCAACACCTGAGGGGGGGGTTAAAGGTAACCTTTGAAATTGGTTCAACTAGGCTTCGGCCTACACTCTGCTCCTCTACTCCTCCTGCTGACCCTGGGCTCAAACACCGCTAGTTTTTGCCCGGAAATGCTAGCTGCACAGAGAAAAACACCAGCCAATGTGTTAGTGGGGTTCAGCACCGCCAGCTGTTCCCCTGCTGTGTAGTCGGCAACGTGTCCAGCACAAGCCACGCTGGCACAACCGACCAAAAGCTGCCACCAGTGCAGGCTTCGGCCTACACTTTGCTCCTCTCCTCCTCCTGCTGACCCTGGGCTCAAACAACGCCAGTTTCTGCCCGGACATGCTAGCTGCACAGAGAAAAACACCAGCCAATGTGTTAGTGGGGTTCAGCACCGCCTGCTGTTCCCCCGCTGTGTAGCCGGCATCGTGTCCAGCACAAGCCACGCTGGCACAACCGACCAAAAGCTGCCACCAGTGCAGGCTTCGGCCTACACTTTGCTCCTCTCCTCCTCCTGCTGACCCTGGGCTCAAACAACGCCAGTTTCTGCCCGGACATGCTAGCTGCACAGAGAAAAACACCAGCCAATGTGTTAGTGGGGTTCAGCAACGCCAGCTGTTCCCCTGCTGTGTAGCTTGCAACGTGACCTGCAAACGCCACGCAGGCACATGAACTGAAATTGAAGGGAGCCTGCCCCCCACCCACAGGTGTTTCTATGTATATCAGCCACCTTTTACAGCAGTACTGCTGCATTTGTACGAGGTGGCTGACTTTTTCTCCTTGCCCACGTGGAACTCAACACGTACAAAATGTGTCTCATTAGAGACCATTACAATGTCCCTGAGGTGTGACTTTCCTTTGTAATGACACGCAGCACCCCCATTGTTAGCGCTGCCCGTCTCCTGACATCATTGGTTGGCTGGCTGTGCCTGTGCGTCCCCCCTGCCCGACACAACGCCCCCCGTTGTCTCATATATTTTGACTGCGAGGGTGTGATTGATGGGCACGAGCAGTGCATATGTTCCCCTGTTTTCACTCCCCTCCTTCCGCCTTCTTCTGACTGTGCGGCCTCATGGCCGCGGCATGCGATAAGGGATCAGCTGAGGCCGCCCAGTCTGAAGCAGGTGTAAGGACATGTGTGAGCGGCGAACATATTTACTGCACAAGGCCACGAATCCCAGCACCGCAGTGTGACTTTAGGAAAAGCCACTGTGGGTCTGGGATTTATGGCCATCGTTAACCGCACCGGCCAACATGAAATGAGGTCATGAGACGGCCTGCACTAACAGGGTATTGCCAAGGGATAACACAAGAGCGCAGACTCCTGTACAGCAAATAACAACGCTCAGGAATCTGCGCCCAGTACCTAGGTGCAAATTTTGACACCTGTGCTGCGTCTCGTTAAAAAGACAAGTCACGCCTCCACAACTGTTTGACAGTATAATGGGCTAAATAGTGTACGTGTTTAATTCAGCGTGTGCAAGGAGCAAAATTAAATAGAGCAACCTTTGACTTGTGCATCATTAATGCTGTTCAAGGTGTGGCTCTTGTACCTTGCAACACCTGAGGGGGGGGTTTAAGGTAACCTTTGAAATTGGTTCAACTAGGCTTCGGCCTACACTCTGCTCCTCTACTCCTCCTGCTGACCCTGGGCTCAAACACCGCTAGTTTTTGCCCGGAAATGCTAGCTGCACAGAGAAAAACACCAGCCAATGTGTTAGTGGGGTTCAGCACCGCCAGCTGTTCCCCTGCTGTGTAGTCGGCAACGTGTCCAGCACAAGCCACGCTGGCACAACAGAACAAAAGCTGCCACCAGTGCAGGCTTCGGCCTACACTTTGCTCCTCTCCTCCTCCTCCTGCTGACCCTGGGCTCTAACACCGCTAGTTTTTGCCCGGACATGCAATCTGCACAGAGAAAAACACCAGTCAATGTGTCAGTGGGGTTCAGCAACGCCAGCTGTTCCCCTGCTGTGTAGCTTGCAACGTGACCTGCAAACGCCACGCAGGCACATGAACTGAAATTGAAGGGAGCCTGCCCCCTACCCCCCCAGGTGTTTCTATGTATAACAGCCACCTTGTACAGCAGTACTGCTGCATTTGTACAAGGTGGCTGACTTTTTCTCCTTGCACACGTGGAACTCAACAAGTACAAAATGTGTCTCATTACAGACCATTACAATGTCCCTGAGGTGTGACTTTCCTTTTTAATGACACGCAGCACCCCCATTGTTAGCGCTGCCCGTCTCCTGACATCATTGGTTGGCTGGCTGTGCCTGTGCGTCCCCCCTGCCCGACACAACGCCCCCCGTTGTCTCATATATTTTGACTGCGAGGGTGTGATTGATGGGCACGAGCAGTGCATATGTTCCCCTGTTTTCACTCCCCTCCTTCCGCCTTCTTCTGACTGTGCGGCCTCATGGCCGCGGCATGCGATAAGGGATCAGCTGAGGCCGCCCAGTCTGAAGCAGGTGTAAGGACATGTGTGAGCGGCGAACATATTTACTGCACAAGGCCACGAATCCCAGCACCGCAGTGTGACTTTAGGAAAAGCCACTGTGGGTCTGGGATTTATGGCCATCGTTAACCGCACCGGCCAACATGAAATGAGGTCATGAGACGGCCTGCACTAACAGGGTATTGCCAAGGGATAACACAAGAGCGCAGACTCCTGTACAGCAAATAACAACGCTCAGGAATCTGCGCCCAGTACCTAGGTGCAAATTTTGACACCTGTGCTGCGTCTCGTTAAAAAGACAAGTCACGCCTCCACAACTGTTTGACAGTATAATGGGCTAAATAGTGTACGTGTTTAATTCAGCGTGTGCAAGGAGCAAAATTAAATAGAGCAACCTTTGACTTGTGCATCATTAATGCTGTTCAAGGTGTGGCTCTTGTACCTTGCAACACCTGAGGGGGGGGTTAAAGGTAACCTTTGAAATTGGTTCAACTAGGCTTCGGCCTACACTCTGCTCCTCTACTCCTCCTGCTGACCCTGGGCTCAAACACCGCTAGTTTTTGCCCGGAAATGCTAGCTGCACAGAGAAAAACACCAGCCAATGTGTTAGTGGGGTTCAGCACCGCCAGCTGTTCCCCTGCTGTGTAGTCGGCAACGTGTCCAGCACAAGCCACGCTGGCACAACAGAACAAAAGCTGCCACCAGTGCAGGCTTCGGCCTACACTTTGCTCCTCTCCTCCTCCTCCTGCTGACCCTGGGCTCTAACACCGCTAGTTTTTGCCCGGACATGCAATCTGCACAGAGAAAAACACCAGTCAATGTGTCAGTGGGGTTCAGCAACGCCAGCTGTTCCCCTGCTGTGTAGCTTGCAACGTGACCTGCAAACGCCACGCAGGCACATGAACTGAAATTGAAGGGAGCCTGCCCCCCACCCCCCCAGGTGTTTCTATGTATAACAGCCACCTTGTACAGCAGTACTGCTGCATTTGTACAAGGTGGCTGACTTTTTCTCCTTGCACACGTGGAACTCAACAAGTACAAAATGTGTCTCATTACAGACCATTACAATGTCCCTGAGGTGTGACTTTCCTTTTTAATGACACGCAGCACCCCCATTGTTAGCACTGCCCGTCTCCTGACATCATTGGTTGGCTGGCTGTGCCTGTGCGTCCCCCCTGCCCGACACAACGCCCCCCGTTGTCTCATATATTTTGACTGCGAGGGTGTGATTGATGGGCACGAGCAGTGCATATGTTCCCCTGTTTTCACTCCCCTCCTTCCGCCTTCTTCTGACTGTGCGGCCTCATGGCCGCGGCATGCGATAAGGGATCAGATGAGGCCGTCCAGTCTGAAGCAGGTGTAAGGACATGTGTGAGCGGCAAACATATTTACTGCACCAGGGCACGAATCCCAGCACCGCAGTGTGATTTTTTAAAAACACACTGTGGGTCTGGGATTCATGTCCATCGCTAACCGCAACGGCCAACATGAAATGAGGTCATAAGACAGGAAGCGCTCACAGCGCATGGCCAAAGGATCACAAGAGCGCAGACTCCTGTACAGCAACTAACAACGCTCAGGAAGCTGCGCCCATGCAAAAAGGTGTTTTCGACACCTGTGCTGCTTTTCTTTAAAAAGACAAGTCACGCCTCCACTACTGTTAAACAGTATAATGGGCTAAATAGTCTACGTGTTGCATTCAGCTTGTGCAAGTAGACAAATTAATAGAGCAACCTTTTACTTGTGCAGCATTAATGCTGCAGAAGGAGTGGCTCTTGTTCTTTGTAACACCTGAGGGGGGGTTAAAGGTAACCTTTGAAATTGGTTCAACTAGGCTTCGGCCTACACTCTGCTCCTCTCCTCCTCCTGCTGACCCTGGGCTGTAACAACGCTAGTTTTTGCCCGGAAATGCTAGCTGCACAGAGAAAAACACCAGCCAATGTGTTAGTGGGGTTCAGCAACGCCAGCTGTTCCCCCGCTGTGTAGCCGGCATCGTGTCCAGCACAAGCCACGCTGGCACAACCGACCAAAAGCTGCCACCAGTGCAGGCTTCGGCCTACACTTTGCTCCTCTCCTCCTCCTCCTGCTGACCCTGGGCTCAAACACCGCTAGTTTTTGCCCGGAAATGCTAGCTGCACAGAGAAAAACACCAGCCAATGTGTTAGTGGGGTTCAGCAACGCCAGCTGTTCCCCCGCTGTGTAGCCGGCATCGTGTCCAGCACAAGCCACGCTGGCACAACCGACCAAAAGCTGCCACCAGTGCAGGCTTCGGCCTACACTTTGCTCCTCTCCTCCTCCTCCTGCTGACCCTGGGCTCAAACACCGCTAGTTTTTGCCCGGAAATGCTAGCTGCACAGAGAAAAACACCAGCCAATGTGTTAGTGGGGTTCAGCACCGCCAGCTGTTCCCCTGCTGTGCAGCTTGCAACGTGACCTGCAAACGCCACGCAGGCACATGAACTGAAATTGAAGGGAGCCTGGCCCCCACCCCCAGGTGTTTCTATGTATAACAGCCACCTTGTACAGCAGTACTGCTGCATTTGTACAAGGTGGCTGATGTTTTCTCCTTGCCCACGTGGAACTCAACACGTACAAAATGTGTCTCTTTGAGACCATTCCACTGTCCCTGAGGTGTGACTTTCCTTTCTAATGATACGCAGCACCCCCCTTGGTAGCGCTTCCCGTCTTCTGACATCATTGGTTGGCTACTTGCGCCTGTTCGTCCGCCCTGCCTGAATAAAATGCTCCTCGTTGTCTTAATTATTTTGACTGCGAGGGTGTGATTGATGGGCACGAGCAGTGCATATCTTCGCCTGTCTTAACTCATCTCCTTCAGCCTTCTTCAGACTGTGCAGCCTCATGGCCGCGGCATGCAAGAAGGGATCAGCAGAGGCCGCCCAGTCTGAAGCAGGTGTAAGGACGTGTGTGAGCGGCCAAAATATTTACTGCTCAAGGCCACGAATCCCAGCACCGCAGTGTGGCTTTATGAAAAGACACTGTGGGTCTGGGATTTATGGCCATCGTTAACCGCACCGGCCAACATGAAATGATGTCATAAGATGGGCAGCGCTAACAGGGCATTGCCAAGGGATAACACAAGAGCGCAGACTCCTGTACAGCAAATAACAACGCTCAGGAAGCTGCTCCAAGCACCAAGGCGTTATTTTGGACACCTATGCTGCGTCTCATCAAAAAACCAAGTCACGCATCCACTACAGTTTGACTGTAGAATGGGGTAAATTGTGTATGTCTTTCATTCAGCGTGTGCAAGTAGACAAATTAATAGAGCAACCTTTCACTTGTGCAGCATTAATACTGCACAAGGTGTGTCTCTTGTACTTTGTAACACCTGAGGGGGGGGTTAAAGGTTTCCTTTGAAATTGGTTCAACTAAGCTTCGGCCTACACTCTGCTCCTCTCCTCCTCCTCCTGCTTCAACACGGGCTCTAACATCGCTAGTTTTTGCCCGCAAGTGCTAGCTGCACAGAGAAAAACACACGCCATTGTGTTAGTGGGGTTCAGCAACGCCAGCTGTTCCCCCAGTGTGTAGCCGGCAAAGTGTCCTGCAAACGCAACGCAGACACAAAGCTGCCTCCAGTGCAGGCTTCGGCCTACACTCATCTCCCCCTGCTTACCCTTTGCTCCAACACCGCTAGTTGGGGCTCTAGGAAGACAATCTTTAATAGGCAAGGCAACGCATCCGGGTTCCAGCACCGCCAGCTGGTTCTCGGCAGTGTTCTTGTCACAGGTACTCCCTCGTGCCAAGCCTGGTTTCAGCACCGTCAGCTGTTTCCGGGTTGTGTCAACTTCACTGAGACGCCTATGCTTGCCCCGTCGTGGTGCGGTCGAGTTAGCCAACTCCAGGGTGCCTCCAGTTTAGGAGCTTCCTATGTGGGCTGCGTGAACTGGTAGTCAAGGCTGGTTCTGTAGTGCCAGTAGGCCCAGCTCCCCCTGTAGGACTGTTGGGGTTCGGTAACTGCGGCTGCCTCGCGGCCTAGCTGTTCTCTCCTCTCCTGTGGGCCTTGGGGTCCACCACCTGGTTCCAGCACCGTCAGCTGGTTCCGGGCCGAGCCTTTGGCTTAGGTGCCTCCTCCTGGGTATCCGAGTTCCGCCAACGCCAGGCGGTCCTTGGTAGTGCTTTTAAGCGCGGGCACCTACAGCTTAGTAACCGGGTTCCAGCACCGTCAGCTGGTCCTCGGTCGTGCCATTGGCTCTTGCACACTGGGGCAACGCATCCGGGTTCCAGCACCGCCAGCTGGTTCTCGGCAGTGTTTTTGTCACAGGTACTCCCTCGTGCCAAGCCTGGTTTCAGCACCGTCAGCTGTTTCCGGGTTGTGTCAAGCTCACTGAGACACCTATGCTTGCCTCGTCGTGGTGCGGTCGGGTTAGCCAACTCCAGGGTGCCTCCAGTTTAGGAGCTTCCTATGTGGGCTGCGTGAACTGGTAGTCAAGGCTGGTTCTGTAGTGCCAGTAGGCCCAGCTCCCCCTGTAGGACTGTTGGGGTTCGGTAACTGCGGCTGCCTCGCGGCCTAGCTGTTCTCTCCTCTCCTGTGGGCCTTGGGGTCCACCACCTGGTTCCAGCACCGTCAGCTGGTTCCGGGCCGAGCCTTTGGCTTAGGTGCCTCCTCCTGGGTATCCGAGTTCCGCCAACGCCAGGCGGTCCTTGGTAGTGCTTTTAAGCGCGGGCACCTACAGCTTAGTAACCGGGTTCCAGCACCGTCAGCTGGTCCTCGGTCGTGCCATTGGCTCTTGCACACTGGGGCAACGCATCCGGGTTCCAGCACCGCCAGCTGGTTCTCGGCAGTGTTCTTGTCACAGGTACTCCCTCGTGCCAAGCCTGGTTTCAGCACCGTCAGCTGTTTCCGGGTTGTGTCAACTTCACTGAGACGCCTATGCTTGCCCCGTCGTGGTGCGGTCGAGTTAGCCAACTCCAGGGTGCCTCCAGTTTAGGAGCTTCCTATGTGGGCTGCGTGAACTGGTAGTCAAGGCTGGTTATGTAGTGCCAGTAGGCCCAGCTCCCCCTGTAGGACTGTTGGGGTTCGGTAACTGCGGCTGCCTCGCGGCCTAGCTGTTCTCTCCTCTCCTGTGGGCCTTGGGGTCCACCACCTGGTTCCAGCACCGTCAGCTGGTTCCGGGCCGAGCCTTTGGCTTAGGTGCCTCCTCCTGGGTATCCGAGTTCCGCCAACGCCAGGCGGTCCTTGGTAGTGCTTTTAAGCGCGGGCACCTACAGCTTAGTAACCGGGTTCCAGCACCGTCAGCTGGTCCTCGGTCGTGCCATTGGCTCTTGCACACTGGGGCAACGCATCCGGGTTCCAGCACCGCCAGCTGGTTCTCGGCAGTGTTTTTGTCACAGGTACTCCCTCGTGCCAAGCCTGGTTTCAGCACCGTCAGCTGTTTCCGGGTTGTGTCAAGCTCACTGAGACACCTATGCTTGCCTCGTCGTGGTGCGGTCGAGTTAGCCAACTCCAGGGTGCCTCCAGTTTAGGAGCTTCCTATGTGGGCTGCGTGAACTGGTAGTCAAGGCTGGTTCTGTAGTGCCAGTAGGCCCAGCTCCCCCTGTAGGACTGTTGGGGTTCGGTAACTGCGGCTGCCTCGCGGCCTAGCTGTTCTCTCCTCTCCTGTGGGCCTTGGGGTCCACCACCTGGTTCCAGCACCGTCAGCTGGTTCCGGGCCGAGCCTTTGGCTTAGGTGCCTCCTCCTGGGTATCCGAGTTCGGCCAACGCCAGGCGGTCCTTGGTAGTGCTTTTAAGCGCGGGCACCTACAGCTTAGTAACCGGGTTCCAGCACCGTCAGCTGGTCCTCGGTCGTGCCATTGGCTCTTGCACACTGGGGCAACGCATCCGGGTTCCAGCACCGCCAGCTGGTTCTCGGCAGTGTTTTTGTCACAGGTACTCCCTCGTGCCAAGCCTGGTTTCAGCACCGTCAGCTGTTTCCGGGTTGTGTCAAGCTCACTGAGACACCTATGCTTGCCTCGTCGTGGTGCGGTCGGGTTAGCCAACTCCAGGGTGCCTCCAGTTTAGGAGCTTCCTATGTGGGCTGCGTGAACTGGTAGTCAAGGCTGGTTCTGTAGTGCCAGTAGGCCCAGCTCCCCCTGTAGGACTGTTGGGGTTCGGTAACTGCGGCTGCCTCGCGGCCTAGCTGTTCTCTCCTCTCCTGTGGACCTTCGGGTCCACCACCTGGTTCCAGCACCGTCAGCTGGTTCCGGGCCGAGCCTTTGGCTTAGGTGCCTCCTCCTGGGTATCCGAGTTCCGCCAACGCCAGGCGGTCCTTGGTAGTGCTTTTAAGCGCGGGCACCTACAGCTTAGTAACCGGGTTCCAGCACCGTCAGCTGGTCCTCGGTCGTGCCATTGGCTCTTGCACACTGGGGCAACGCATCCGGGTTCCAGCACCGCCAGCTGGTTCTCGGCAGTGTTTTTGTCACAGGTACTCCCTCGTGCCAAGCCTGGTTTCAGCACCGTCAGCTGTTTCCGGGTTGTGTCAAGCTCACTGAGACACCTATGCTTGCCTCGTCGTGGTGCGGTCGGGTTAGCCAACTCCAGGGTGCCTCCAGTTTAGGAGCTTCCTATGTGGGCTGCGTGAACTGGTAGTCAAGGCTGGTTCTGTAGTGCCAGTAGGCCCAGCTCCCCCTGTAGGACTGTTGGGGTTCGGTAACTGCGGCTGCCTCGCGGCCTAGCTGTTCTCTCCTCTCCTGTGGGCCTTGGGGTCCACCACCTGGTTCCAGCACCGTCAGCTGGTTCCGGGCCGAGCCTTTGGCTTAGGTGCCTCCTCCTGGGTATCCGAGTTCCGCCAACGCCAGGCGGTCCTTGGTAGTGCTTTTAAGCGCGGGCACCTACAGCTTAGTAACCGGGTTCCAGCACCGTCAGCTGGTCCTCGGTCGTGCCATTGGCTCTTGCACACTGGGGCAACGCATCCGGGTTCCAGCACCGCCAGCTGGTTCTCGGCAGTGTTTTTGTCACAGGTACTCCCTCGTGCCAAGCCTGGTTTCAGCACCGTCAGCTGTTTCCGGGTTGTGTCAAGCTCACTGAGACACCTATGCTTGCCTCGTCGTGGTGCGGTCGAGTTAGCCAACTCCAGGGTGCCTCCAGTTTAGGAGCTTCCTATGTGGGCTGCGTGAACTGGTAGTCAAGGCTGGTTCTGTAGTGCCAGTAGGCCCAGCTCCCCCTGTAGGACTGTTGGGGTTCGGTAACTGCGGCTGCCTCGCGGCCTAGCTGTTCTCTCCTCTCCTGTGGGCCTTGGGGTCCACCACCTGGTTCCAGCACCGTCAGCTGGTTCCGGGCCGAGCCTTTGGCTTAGGTGCCTCCTCCTGGGTATCCGAGTTCCGCCAACGCCAGGCGGTCCTTGGTAGTGCTTTTAAGCGCGGGCACCTACAGCTTAGTAACCGGGTTCCAGCACCGTCAGCTGGTCCTCGGTCGTGCCATTGGCTCTTGCACACTGGGGCAACGCATCCGGGTTCCAGCACCGCCAGCTGGTTCTCGGCAGTGTTTTTGTCACAGGTACTCCCTCGTGCCAAGCCTGGTTTCAGCACCGTCAGCTGTTTCCGGGTTGTGTCAAGCTCACTGAGACACCTATGCTTGCCTCGTCGTGGTGCGGTCGGGTTAGCCAACTCCAGGGTGCCTCCAGTTTAGGAGCTTCCTATGTGGGCTGCGTGAACTGGTAGTCAAGGCTGGTTCTGTAGTGCCAGTAGGCCCAGCTCCCCCTGTAGGACTGTTGGGGTTCGGTAACTGCGGCTGCCTCGCGGCCTAGCTGTTCTCTCCTCTCCTGTGGGCCTTGGGGTCCACCACCTGGTTCCAGCACCGTCAGCTGGTTCCGGGCCGAGCCTTTGGCTTAGGTGCCTCCTCCTGGGTATCCGAGTTCCGCCAACGCCAGGCGGTCCTTGGTAGTGCTTTTAAGCGCGGGCACCTACAGCTTAGTAACCGGGTTCCAGCACCGTCAGCTGGTCCTCGGTCGTGCCATTGGCTCTTACACACTGGGGCAACGCATCCGGGTTCCAGCACCGCCAGCTGGTTCTCGGCAGTGTTTTTGTCACAGGTACTCCCTCGTGCCAAGCCTGGTTTCAGCACCGTCAGCTGTTTCCGGGTTGTGTCAAGCTCACTGAGACACCTATGCTTGCCTCGTCGTGGTGCGGTCGGGTTAGCCAACTCCAGGGTGCCTCCAGTTTAGGAGCTTCCTATGTGGGCTGCGTGAACTGGTAGTCAAGGCTGGTTCTGTAGTGCCAGTAGGCCCAGCTCCCCCTGTAGGACTGTTGGGGTTCGGTAACTGCGGCTGCCTCGCGGCCTAGCTGTTCTCTCCTCTCCTGTGGACCTTCGGGTCCACCACCTGGTTCCAGCACCGTCAGCTGGTTCCGGGCCGAGCCTTTGGCTTAGGTGCCTCCTCCTGGGTATCCGAGTTCCGCCAACGCCAGGCGGTCCTTGGTAGTGCTTTTAAGCGCGGGCACCTACAGCTTAGTAACCGGGTTCCAGCACCGTCAGCTGGTCCTCGGTCGTGCCATTGGCTCTTGCACACTGGGGCAACGCATCCGGGTTCCAGCACCGCCAGCTGGTTCTCAGCAGTGTTCTTGTCACAGGTACTCCCTCGTGCCAAGCCTGGTTTCAGCACCGTCAGCTGTTTCCGGGTTGTGTCAACTTCACTGAGACGCCTATGCTTGCCCCGTCGTGGTGCGGTCGAGTTAGCCAACTCCAGGGTGCCTCCAGTTTAGGAGCTTCCTATGTGGGCTGCGTGAACTGGTAGTCAAGGCTGGTTATGTAGTGCCAGTAGGCCCAGCTCCCCCTGTAGGACTGTTGGGGTTCGGTAACTGCGGCTGCCTCGCGGCCTAGCTGTTCTCTCCTCTCCTGTGGGCCTTCGGGTCCACCACCTGGTTCCAGCACCGTCAGCTGGTTCTCGGCAGTGTCTTTTGCTCTTGTACCTTCTGCTCCCCATCCTGGTTCCAGTACCGTCAGCTGGTTCCGGGCAGAGCCTTTGGCTTAGGTGCCTCCTTCTGGGTATCCAAGTTCCACCAACGTCAGGTGGTCCTTGGTAGTGCTTTCAGGCACGGGTACCTCCTGCTTAGTAACCGGGTTCCAGTAACGTCAGCTGGTCCTCGGTAGTTCCATTGGCTCTTGGACCTTCGGCTACCCATCCGGGTTCCAGTACCGTCAGCTGGTTCTCGGCAGTGTCTTTTGCTCTTGTACCTTCTGCTCCCCATCCTGGTTCCAGTAACGTCAGCTGGTTCCGGGCAGAGCCTTTGGCTTAGGTGCCTCCTTCTGGGTATCCGAGTTCCGTCAACGTCAGGCGGTCCTTGGTAGTGCTTTTTAGCACGGGTACCTCCTGCTTAGTAACCGGGTTCCAGTAACGTCAGCTGGTCCTCGGTAGTTCCATAGGCTCTTGAACCTTCGGGTAGCCATCCGAGTTCCAGTTCCATCAGCTGGTTCTTGGCATTTTCTCAGCCTTCTTGTACCTTCTGCTACATTTCCAAGTTGAAGACCCTAACGTCGACGACCCGGAAGACCACCACGATGACGACGACACGGAAGACCACCCCGATGACGACGACGACACTGGAGACGACGACCCTGGAGACGACAACATGGAAGACCGAGAAGCAGAAGAACAAGAGGCTGCAGAACAAAGAGCAGAAGAACATTAAGCATAAGACTTAATATCAGAGCAAAAGATATTATCTAAATTATATGCAGAAGAAGACTAAGCAGTGTATGGGGGTGAGTCCGTTCCTCCTCGTGGTGCCCCTGGATAAAGCCTGATGCTGCAGGCCAAACTGAACGCGGACAAATGTAACTTTTGTGACTGGCAGAACGGAAGGTGTAATCTTCAAACTTTTATAGATAACAACTACGGGAATGCCTGTCACAAATGAGAATATGATGAAGAAGTAGAATAGGAAGAATAATAACAGTGGAATAAAAAGAATATGTAGAATAAGAAGAATAATAATAGTTGAATAAAATGAATATGAAGAATGTAATAAAAAAAAAAAAATAGGTAGAAGATGAAGAAGAAGATGAATAAGGTGAAGAAGTTGATGTCAAAGATGCTGATGATGATGAAGATGAAAGTGTGGGAAAAGAAAAAAAAAAAGAAAAAAAAGAAGGGGAAGGGCGTGGAATAGTGAAACATCAATATCTGACAAAATAAAAAAAAAATTTACATAGTCAATATCTTTGTCACTCCGAACGTCTTAAAAAAAAACAAAAAACATGCTATTCTATTTGATTGGGATAAACCTCTATGACTTTAATGTCTCCGCCACCTCCCCAAATACATCCGGCATTATTCTTAGTTGTTTTCCTTCATGTAGAATGAACCTACAAGGAAAGAAAGGGTTTATTTTAATTCCGATATTTTGGTCCCATTGACTTGCATTGGGATCGGGTATCGGTATCGGCGATATCCGATATTTTTTGAATATCGGCCGATCCAAACCGATACCGATACTTTCCGATATCGGAAGGTATCGCTCAACACTACTTATGATTAAAACTTTTGGCCACTTTACAGATAATATAATAAAATATCAAAGAATATTAGCGATCTACTTAAAAATTATTTTTTGCAAAATATGCGCCTTTTTATATTAAAGATAATGTGTCAACAGGTTTTTGCTATTTAACGAGAGGGCTGAGAGCCTGATTCCTGGGATGGGTCACTAATTAGGTTGTGTGCTGTGTGCTGATTCAATACAATCAGTGGTTTATCAGCAGGAGATTATCATTGCCTGACTACATGTGCAGTGCATGAAAGTCGGCCTAATCTTTGTAACTTCGTCCCCACCAGTGATTGTACAGTGTACACAGGAAACTGCCAATCAGTGGTGTCGGTGGGATTATACATGGCCCAGACGTCTTAGCTGTCTTACATCAGACAAAACAGAGATTCTATGAAAACTACACTAAGAAGCCCAGTAGGTGATACATCACTGAAATCAGGCTTTCTTTCTCTACATTATGCTGCTATCAGATTATCAGATTCCACAATTATCAGAAACAGAGCAAATTTGTACATAAAATAGGGGTCATGCACAAAATAGATAAAGATCAAATACAAAAAAAAGTGCAAAAAAGACCATTGAAAGATGCGCAATAAAATACAAAATGTTATTAGGGATTTTATATATATATATATATATATATATATATAAAACAGCTGATTCAGGTGATGGCGCATGTTACAAAAAAGGAGTATGCATCCCCATCCAGGTATGCACAACCCCCTCGTCCTCATCCTGGTATGCATGGCACCCTCACCCCTAGCCTGGTTGGCATGGTCCCCTCAGCCATAGCCTGGTAGGCATGGTCCCCCAATCCCTATCCTGGTATGCAGGGCCCCATCTTTATCCTTGTATGATTGGCCCAAATACCCATGTGGTATGCAGAGCCCCCTTATCCCTATACTGGTATGCAGGAACCCCATCTCTGTCCGGTATACATGGCCTCATCCTTATCCTGGTCTGATTGTCCCCCATCCACATCCTTGCATGTATGGCTCCCATCAGAAAAACATAAAAAAAAAACTAAACCATTATACTTACCTTCTGTTCCCTCTCGCAGCTTGTTCCGGTGCCAGCAGCTGCTTTATGCTGGTAAGCAGTGCATGGCAGGGACGTCATGCGCTGCTCACAAGCCGAGAACAGCTGCCAGAATACATACTGCTCTCCACGCCTGGACTATGTGCGTGGAGACCAGTGAATATTGAATGCTCTCTAAGGCTGCCGTCACACTAGCAGTATTTGGTCAGTATTTTACATCAGTATTTGTAAGCTAAAACCAGGAGTGGGTGATAAATACAGAAGTGGTGCATATGTTTCCATTATACTTTTCCTCTATTTGTCCCACTCCTGGTTTTGGCTACAAATACTGATGTAAAATACTGACCAAATACTGCTAGTGTGATGGCAGCCTAATAGCGAGCACAGTGTTAGCTGCAGCCACTGGCTTCCTGCAGCTACCGAGCTTTCATATGTGCGGCTACTAAAGAGAAAGAATATTCATTGCATTCCACGCCTATGGGAGTGAAGGGCAGTGAATATTCATTGCCTTAAAGGGACACTGTCACCTGAATTTGGAGGGAACAATCTTCAGCCATGGAGGCGGGGTTTTCAGGTGTTTGATTCACCCTTTCCTTACCCGCTGGCTGCATGCTGGCTGCAATATTGGATTGAAGTTCATTCTCTGTCCTCCGTAGTACATGCCTGCACAAGGCAAGATTGCCTTGCGCAGGCGTGTACTATGGAGCACAGAGAATGAACTTCAATCCAATATTGCAGCCAGCATGCAGCCAGCGGGTAAGGAAAGGGTGAATCAAACACCCGAAAACCCCGCCTCCATGGCTGAAGATTGTTCCCTCCAAATTCAGGTGACAGTGTCCCTTTAAGTAGGGGGCGAACGCCCGGCAGCTGCAAGAATCTGACTGCTGTGGCTAACAGTGTGTCTGCTATTAAAGAGAAATTAATATTCACTGCTTTCCACTTCCATGGGCATGGAATGCATTGAGTATTCATTTCTCTTTAGCAGTGGGCACAGGAGATAGCCGCAGCCGCCAGCTCTTGCCTCCTGAGACCCGCTGCTCCACCGCTGCCACTCGCCCACCTACCCATACACAGCTAGAGCAGGTACATCTGAACTATAAGACCCATACCCCATATTCCTTCACATTTTTGGAGGAAAAAAGTGCATCTTATAGTCCGAAAATATGGTACATTGCCGTTTCTGATGAAACCTCTGAAGCCAAACTAGAAACTTCATTTGCAGACACTCTCCACAAAGAGAAACATTCCACCTTAGACCCTAGTCGGAGGTCTCACATACAGCCAAATCAGATCTCCTGCTTCGCACTAAGGAGGGGCAAACACCTTGAAACACAATTAGGGCATTATTATTTTAAGGGAACACTCAATGATTGTTATTACTAGAAGGGGAACTTGAAGTATTATAAAATACAAAGGATCATACAGGAAATTATTACTTTCTAGGAAACAAAATGGGGACATTATCAGTTTATATGGGACACTATTATTTGTGGTCACTGTATTGCACACTGTTTAGCATTTTTTGGGACGAGAATAATTATAGCAATGAAGCAATTTTTGAAGTATTGAGGTTACTGTGCCTCAGGTGCAGGCACGATGTTAAGTTTTTGCAAGTTGGGAATAGATGGGGACGGTGCTGGAAAAAATCAAATGTGTCTTTCAAACTATGCTATGGTCACTGCATGAGGGAAACAGTGTTTTTTTTTTATTTAGGAACAGTTTGCTGCAGTTCAGTCGTTTTATAGTGGTAGATGTATGGCAGCATTGTTGGTAATGCTGGTCTTTGTACAGTGTGTGTTGTTCTGCAACGCTATGGTAATAGAATTTATTCACTACAGTATGTAGTCGTAATGGTAGTGGTTATTCTGTAGCAGTATTTTTTGTGCTTTGTATAGTTGCAATTTTGGTAATATTGGTCTTTGCACAGTGTGTTTTGCTTTGTACAGTTATGGTAATATCATTTATTCACTATGTAGTGGTAAGGGTAGGAATCATTGTGTAGCAGTATAACTTGGACTTTGTACACTGATGATTTTGGTGATATTGGTCCTTGTAAAGTATGTTTTTATATGTAGGTAATATTTAGGCCAAATATAGCAGCAACAACGGCAAACAATAATAATATATATAATTTTTTCTTTTAAGTGGCAGGGAAGTGGTCATTTGGGGAGACATGCGCTTTGGGGCTTGAGTCCCTAATTTTTGAATGCCTAAACAATGTCCCTGTTAATAACAAGGGTAGAAGGCTGCGGTCACACTAGCAGTATGTGGTCAGTATTTTACATCAGTATTTGTAAGCCAACACCAGGAGTGAAACAATTAGAGGAAAAGTATAATAGAAACATATGCACCACTTCTGTATTTATCACCCACTCCTGGTTTTGGCTTACAAATACTGATGTAAAATACTGATGAAATACTGATAGTGTGACGGCAGCCGAACTGTGACCCCTCCTGTTTCCCTGAAAATCCCTTTCACAGTTAATAAATTAATAACATCTATGGATAGATCATAATTATCAGTGCTGAATCTGAAACTGCATTTTTGCATTGGTAAACTGAAAAAAGCAAAAAGCAATAAAGTATTTTTATCTGGAGGTAAGTTTGAATACAATTTTTCATATTTGCATCCAATAAGCACTTTGTGTGAATGATTATTCTGAAGTTATATTACAAGCATAGGTTGTGAATATGAGACTGTCTTTAGATTAAAATGTCATCCTGTGTGAATGTAATTTTCACTGCCGGGTTACTCTGAATTTGTAGACTTTATATTAACAATAGCATCTTGATAAATAGAGGAGTGTAAGAAATGGCCTCTCTTGCCAATGTGATTCATCATAGCACTTTGAATACCAAATGCAAAAAATGTAAATCACCGGGAGAGATGTATTATCTGGTGAATAAAGTGCTACCACTTAAAATACACAGCAATAAAACTTATAAATTGAATACTGGATATATGCTGATTAAAACCTTTATATTGCAGAACAAGAAAGAAAAGATCCAAAGAAGTCCACTATTCAGTACTACTGTTAATGGGAGGATGGCACAGCCTGTCAGTTTAGTATGTGAGTCGTCACATTATCAGTGCAAGGCCTCTTTCACACTTCCGTCTTGCAGCTCCCGTCGAGATACATCGTTTTTTTGAAAATGCAGGATCCTGCAATTTTTTCTGCAGGATCCTTTTTTTTCCCCTTAGACTTCTATTAGCGACGGATTGTGACGGATGGCCACATGTTTTGTCCGTCGTGCACTGGATCCAGTGGAATTTTGCTGTACGTCGTCTGGAAAAAATGTTCAATGAAACGTTTTTTGTCTGCAGTGGAAAAACGGGCCACGACGCCTCCTGCGGCATACGTCGTTCCACAGAATGGGAGCCTATGGACACTGGATCCTGCGCACACTGTGGAGGATCAGGAATCCAGTGACGGATGCAGTTTTTACTTCTGAGCATGCCCGGAAGCATATTCCGACCTGGGGAAAAGTCTCTCTCTCGCCCTCTCTCTCTCTCTCTCTCTCTCCAGAATCTTATATTCTAAAATTCGTCCGGGAAGTCGGTTGATGCATCCGTCATAATACTGGATGCGTCACACACGTTTTCTGCTATTTTCACAACATCCGTCGATGTGTCATTTCACTGCACTATGATGCACAGTCAACGACGGAAGTGTGAAAGAGGCCTTAGCTGCAGTGTAACACTGGCGGGTGTGGATCACTGCATCACGGGCCAGACTTATCCTGGAGGGGTGTGACTGGGTGTCTATCGGGTCTTCACGAGAGCTCCTGATGGTTAAGATAGGATGGGCTTCTGGTAGACACCAGGTACTAATCCAAGGCAGTCACCTGGACTGTAGCAGCTGACCAGAAGGTCAAAGGCGTGGGTACGAAGTACAAGAGGGCAAAGACAAAGATGTGGTCATACAATCCGCGGTCGGGGCAGGCAGCACAGATTTGATACACGTAGCTGAGGTCAGGAGCAGAGAGGTCAGAATAAACGATAAACAAGCTGGGTTAATAGAAGAAGAGACAGAACCAACATGCACCCATAGGAACCAGAGATTAGCAACTGGGAACCAATATTCGGGCAAGGAATGATAGGAGGAGCTGCCAAATGTAGAGCCTGCAGAGCCTGATGGTGCGGGATAGGCTGGAGAACCAATTCTCTATGGAACACAGTTGGGTTAAATTCTTGCAAAGGCCAACCATGCCCCCTAAAGTCAAATGGAGATCACATTCACATGCAGCAGTGCTGACGAGAGCTGCAAGAGGCAAAACTCAGTCAGCCGACCTGAAGCGAGGAGAAGCCATGCGATGACCATGGTGAGTACAATGGAACTGAGAAGGCATTGTGACATATAGCATTATCTGAGCTGAACTGATACTGCATCCCTAGTAGACAATGTTTTCCAAACCAGGATTATTGACAATTACACTATTTGAAAAAAAATACTTGCCTTGCCAAACTATTCTAGTTTACTTCCAAACAATATTGAGACAGAACCATTACTTGTCTGACAAAGCCTATTCATTGAAAAGTAAAGCGTCATTCCCAACTTTATTCATAAATATTGTCAGATAGTACTGGTAAAAATAAGTACTTTGGAAATTTACTGCTTATTAAAGGGGTTTTCTGTGCCTAATTTATTTTTTTACTATTCACCTAAGAACTAACAGGCAGGGAGTTGCTAACTATCTGCCTGTCACCGGCACAGGGCTGTCATTGACTGGCGATCAATGTTGCTTCACCTCAGAGCTACTCTTCCAGACCTGGGCTGCTCTTTCAATGGGGCGTGACACCCAGCAACATGCTGACTGACAGGCAGCAGTCAGTTAGTTCTTGTGCTCATAGTAAAGAAAATAATTTAGTCCCAGATAACCCCTTTAAGATTTGCAGCCATTTTTGAGATTGTGAACACGTTTACTGTCTTTCATTTACAGATCTTTGTCAAGGAAACTGACCATCACTGCAGTCTAACTTGTATGTACTATGCTGAAGCTGGTCAGGATTAGGAGGTAACAGCTCACTCCAGTAATTCACGCCAGCTTTAAACAGTGCTTACAACTCAGTAGAAAAGAGCTCGTAAGCACTGCACATATATTACTGCTTTGTGGTGGTTGATCTCCAAAGCAACAAGCTAAAATCAAGAGAAAAGTGTTGATTGTTCAAGAACAGCTTGAATCTTAATAAGCGGTAAATTGCAAAAGTGCTTGTATTAAACGTACTAACCAACAATCTTCATTTAAGTATTTGGGTATAACCTTTTAAAGATGCAAATGATAAACATGAGTGAAAAGATGGATAACTATATCAATAGATAATTAAGAAGGACAGAATCTGTCAAGAGGCTAACGGCCCCTAGAAGAAGCTGGTAGGCCGGTGAAACGTATGTTAGAAGTGAGTTCCCTGACATCACTGCGGGAATAAATAATAAAGGGAGAGATAGATATCTTATGCCACTATGCTGCAAATGATGTGATAGTGAGATGACATTGATGGTATGTGATAAATGACTGCACACAATGGAATGCTGTCAATATCAGTTCAATACTGCGTTGATCTAAAGAGCAGAGGATTTATAGCATAGATTAGTGCAGCTGCTGGATGATAAGTGCAACATACACTGATCATAAACACTTTAAATTTTAATCATTTCAATGTCTTTTGGCACAGTGCAGATAATACTCCAGGTCCTTGATTAATCACATACTGACCAATCTGCTGCTGGGAGTTATATTCCGTGCTCTGCACACTGCGCTTCTACTGCTACACTTATAGCTGCAACTTTGCTATACACTAGAGAGTCTATATTCTGTAAATGTTCAGTTTATGATCTATTATATGCTGGCTTAATGAACTCTGCTGGTACTGATGTTATAATATAATAATAATAATTTTTATTTATATAGCGCCAACATATTCCGCAGCGCTTTACAAATTATAGAGGGGACTGATGTTTGTGAATTGTACAAAGTTTAGCGCTGCTGTCACTGACTCATTGCAATACTAACTCATTATGGAAAGTACTACACACTGCCAACTCCACTATAATGTCTGCAGTATGCTGAGTCTTTGATTTATAACCTGCCGATCATTTGGATTCAGAACCTAATTTTGGTATATTCTAAGACTGACTAATTAGCGACACATATATACTGTATATATATTTATATATGTATATAAAATATATATATATAAAGAAGAATGAATTCCTTTTCTCTTTCCCTCTGTGAGCTGCAACATCGTTATTCTTTACATATTTGGTTGAATATAAAATAATGGGACTTGAGCTAATTATCCCTATATAAATGGCTGCACTGTAAGGCTATGTGCCCACGATCCAGAATTTTGGACGAAGCTCACCTGCGCTGCGTTCTAGGTTATAAGCATAGTGGATTGGATGTATACAAATCCCATGCCCACTGTGCTTCTATTTAACGCTGTGTAAAATCACCAGCGGTGCGGGTTTACGAGCTGCAGCATGTCAACTATCTGCAGCGGAGACACTAGGCTGCTGCAAAGTCTCACCCATAGCCATTAATTAGCTATTAGATTAGTTAATTAATTAATTAATTAGATGCAATAAATTAGCATGGCTCAATGAGCACATGGGGACTTACTTGTGTGATTACAACGCAGCGTTTTGGATGCAGCAAAAATACACAGAGTCTAAAACAATGCTCAGTCCTGATTGTGGGGATATAGCCTAAGTGGTGGGAAAAGGTGCTGTTTGTCACCTAGTATAATAGTGACACTAAATGAGTATCATTTTACATTTGTAAATAAAAGTTAGACTTTCATTCATTCACATTACCTTTTCCTTTCACGTTGAAGAAGTTTAGATCGTCCTTTGGTCAGATTCTTAGTAATAAATTATAATTGGGTAATTACACTGAGTGTAAATCACTTCAAGGAAGGTTTTGGAAGTCAAAACTAATTCATTGCAGCTTTTTCTCCACTGCAAAAACAATTATCTAGGATGATGATGAAATTGTTACTTTAACACGTAAAATAATCTAATTCCCAGTGTCACTATAGGCAGCTACTAACAAGTTTTTTTCAGTCTTACATATGACAAAATTATTCAATGAAATATGATTATGTAACAAGAGAATATTATTATTATTATTTTCAAAGCTCCATTAACCCCCTAAGGACCAGGGGTATTTCCGTTTTTGCGTTTCTATTTTTTTTTCTGTCAATATGGCCATGTGAGAGCTTATTTTTTGTGGGACGAGATGTACTTTTGAATGGCACAATTGATTTTACCATATCATGTACTGAAAAGCGGGAAAAAAATTCCAAATGTGATGAAATTGCAAAAAAAGTGCAATTCCTCAATTGTTTTTTGGATTTTTTTTACTATGTTCACTAAATGCTAAAACTGACCTACCATTATGATTCTCCAGGTCATTATGAGTTCATAGACGCCAAACATGTCTAGGTTCTCTTTTATTAAAGTGGTGAAAAAAGTCCAAAGTTTGCAAAAAAAAAAAGTTCAGAGACCCTTAGTGTATCCATTTTTTGGGAGCTGGGGCCGGTAAGGGTTTACTTTTGCATGCCGATCTGGCATTTTTATTGATACTATTTTGGTCTAGATACAATTGCACTTCATTGCAAAGTTGCAGTGACCAAAAGACGAGCTGGGCACAACATACTGGGAACTTCAACATACTGGTCACTTCAATGCACTGGGCACTACAACATACTGGTCACTACAACATACTAATCACTACAACGCACTAGTAACTGCAACATACAAAATGGGGTCACTTGAGAAAGGATTGTGCTCTTCTAGCACTAAGGGGCTCTGTATATGGAGTCCACAAACTATCTGCTCTCCAGGAGGCAAATAGCCCTTCTCCTTTGTACATGGCATTATTCGGTCACTATGTGTTGGTAGCATGTGGACCTGCCTGGGTGTGACAGTATTTGTTCCTTGTATGTGGTATTATTGGTCATTTTAAAATATGTATGTGACACATTTCCATAAATAAAAATATGCCTAAAAAAATTTGAGTATTTTAACAAATGTTTAATAGGTTAGAGAAAAGTAGGGTCCTGCCAGAAGAGTCTGCCTTGTTGCGGTGGCGGCTTAAAAAATCTTTTTGCCAAAGCAAAAGCTGATGGCCATGTATGTGATATGGTGTTCAATAGGAACTGTTAATGTGTTATTTGTGAGAATGTGGTGCAGAAGTGGAGTTTGTGGGTGGTGGGACTGTGGAGAGTTTGTGGAGTGGAGGCAGAGCTGGGGTGGAGCCTGGGCAGAGTCTTTTGGGGGACCAAAAAAATTTGCCAGTATAGGGACCCTGAAATTCCTGGTGGCAGCCCTGGGTTGGAGTGTAGAAGTTGGAGATTGAAGGGGGTGTTGATGTGTTTAGGTTTTAAGGCAGGCTGGTTATTGATGTTTTATTATACCTTGTAGGTAAGGGGGTTCTGTACAGGGGTAGATAGGGTTGGGTAGGAAGGGGGGAAGGTTTTTTTGTTTTGTTTAGTTAAATGTTAGTTAGAATTTTAGTTGGAATGCGAGGGGCTTTAATATTAGATTATAATAATAATAATTAATAATAATAATTTTTATTTATATAGCGCCAACATATTCCGCAGCACTTTACAATTAAGCGGGGACATGTACAGACAATAAATTCAGTATAAGTTAAGACAATTTAAACAGTGACATTTGGAGTGAGGTCCATGCTCGCAAGCTTACAATCTACAAGGAAATGGGGGGACACAATAGGTGAAAAGTGCTTGTTATTTCAGGTCTGGCAGTTATAATAAATAGGGATTTTCATATAAAGCTGCATGATCCGGTCATCAGCCCGTGTGTTTAAGTGCAATAGTCAAGTATCAAGTGCAGTTATCGTGTGCATGGAGGGTGTGGAGACAGATGAGTAGTAGGATGCATATTCACATGCAGATAATTTTTGGAAGGAGGGAACAGGACTGAGTAGTTGATGTGGTAGGCTTGTTTGAAGAGATGGGTTTTTAAAGCGCACTTGAATAGGTTGGGGCTAGGTATCAGTCTGATCGTCTGGGGAAGTGCATTCCAGAGAGCTGGTGCAGCACGAGAGTAGTCTTGGAAACGGAGGTGCGAGGTTCGGATTACGGGGGATGTTAGTCTTAGGTCATTTGTAGAATGGAGGGCACGTGTAGGGCGATAGACGGAGATGAGAGAGGAGATATAAGCCGGTGCAGAACTGCGGAGAGCTTTGTGGGTGAGAGAGATGAGTTTATACTGGACCCTGTAGCGAATGGGTAGCCAGTGTAATGACTGGCACAAGATGGAGGCATCGGTGAAGCGGTTGGACAGAAATATGACCCTGGCTGCAGCATTGAAGATGGATTGGAGAGGAGAAAGTTTGGAAAGAGGGAGACCGATCAGAAGAGAGTTGCAGTAGTCCAGACGAGAATGAATAAGAGCGACAGTAAGAGTCTTAGCAGTTTCAAAGGTGAGAAAAGGTCGGATTCTGGAGATGTTATAACAAGTAGATGTGTTTAATGGGATCACATATGATTTTCCAGGTCTGGTCAGCCTTCAGGAAACTCATTTATTTTATAAAAAAGGTAGATGTTTTGTGTAAAAATGGATTAACCATGCTTTTTATTCATGTCTCTCCAAGATATTGATTTGATAAAAATTGCTAGTACAATAGACAACAAGGAACATTTTACCTTATTGATGCACTGAAGTTAGTACTTGCATTTGTCTACATTACACAACAATTTTCCCTTTAGTATAATGCAAATTACAGGAATTTACTAAAGAAAGCAGTTAATCTCTACTTATTTATGCAGGAGAATTGCACTATGGAGGAGGCTGTAAAAAGGAAAGGAGAAAATCTAGTTTAAACTTCTAATTCAGACTTTATTTTAGCTCCATTGGCTGCTGACCTTGGCTGGATAGATATTTAGAGTTCTATGAATCCGAAGGGTCAAGGTTATTGGAAGGGGCGGACATACAATTGATGTAACTGCCAGGGGCCCAAGATGTAACTGGGGCACTATCACCTCCAAGAAAGGTGGAATTGTGCATTATGATGGACTGTAAAAAGCCCATTTACTGTTCTTGCACAAGGGCCTTCTACTGTGTCCGCTCCTAGTTATTCTTCTTATAACTGTTTTGCTAAGGATTGATATATGATTTTGGTCTATTTGTCTTCCCCCTAATATGTGTAAGAGGCAGCGTACAAAGCTAAAGAAATTTCGCATTATTCCCAGTAGTGGTATTCACTTAATATACGTCACAAAAATCCGGTTTATAATTTAAAGTTTACTCACACTTGCTGAATTTATTGACTGATATTGGGTTTGTAGAAGCCAAAATTATAGAGTTCTTTGAACATATCAATTGCTTCTGTTCAGCTAGTCTTGGACTCCGTTAAGGCCTGTATTTGGGCCTATCATTTGAACATATTGGCAATACCAAGACAAAGAAAATTATTTGGAATACAGAGTAATTCCTGCTGAATATGATTATACCTTAACCTCTTAACATCTGAACAGTTCAATGCCAATTTGTATACCTCTGAAAAGTATTGCAAAAAGATCTACTGGAAGTCCATATTACTCTGTCAGAATTAGAACAGGCGTTAAATACCTCATCTACTCAGAAATCACTAAGCATGGATAACATTCCTTTTCAAGGGTTTTTAAGGTTTAAGACAATTATAATACCAGCAGCTCTATCGGTCTTTGACAATGGAACCCACCACATGACTATGTCAGATCACTCTTCTTAAAAGGGGAAAATATCGATCAAGAAAAATTCATCTTGCAAGCAGACTAAGATCATTACCAGTGTGATCCATAATGGTCAGATTGGATTTGTCCATAATAAATCAGCAGATTCCAATACACCAAAACAGAATTAAATTACGGTACCTTTAAAAATTGGTGGCACAGCTGTGGTATCTTTGAATGTTCTTTATTATCCACTACATACTGGCATTCTTATCAAGTGTAAAAAACCAATGGATTCCAATGAAAGAAGGCTATCTGATAACCGTCATCAGTTTCCGGGCAGGGAAACTTCTCCCTTTGATTCCCTGGAAGTTAAAGATAACTTGCCAGGAATTAAAATAACTGAACCAGGCGGATGTTTTCTTTAGGGTACCGTCTCACAGTGGCACTTTTGTCGCTACGACGGTACGATCCGTGACGTTCCAGCGATATCCATATGATATCGCTGTGTCTGACACGCAGCAGCGATCAGGGACCCTGCTGAGAATCGTACGTCGTAGCAGATCGTTTGGAACATTCTTTCGTCGCTGGATCTCCCGCTGTCATCGCTGGATCGGTGTGTGTGACACCGATCCAGCGATGCGTTCGCTTGTAATCAGGGTAAACTTCGGGTTACTAAGCGCAGGGCCGCGCTTAGTAACCCAATGTTTATCCTGGTTACCATCGGAAATGTTAAAAAAAACAAACAGTACATACTTACATTCCGGTGTCCGTCAGGTCCCTTGCCGTCTGCTTCCCGCACTGACTGACTGCCGGCCGTAAAGTGAAAGCACAGCGCGCTGTGCTGTGCTTTCACTTTACGGCTGGCAGTCAGTCAGTGCGGGAAGCAGACGGCAAGGGACAGACACCGGAATGTAAGTATGTAGTGTTTAGTTTTTTTTACGCTGGTAACCAGGGTAAACATCGGGTTACTAAGCACAGGGCCGCGCTTAGTAACCCGATGTTTACCCTGGTTACCCGGGGACCTCGGCATCGTTGGTCGCTGGAGAGCTGTCTGTGTGACAGCTCTCCAGCGACCACACAACGACTTACCAACAATCACGGCCAGGTCGTATCGCTTTTTGGAAGTGCATTTGAACAGCAAGGTGGATTGCTGTTGAGGGGAACTAGAGAAAAAAAAATCTATAAATCTTCAGCATAGCGAGTGTGAGCGAGTTGAGTGTGACCAGAGCGTAAGTGTGGACGGCGGTAAGTGTGACTTGTGATTCAGTTAAGAGGTATTTGGAAAGCCTTTAACAAATACCTGTGTGAATTGGTGTGAGTTGCTGAATTGGGAGTAGCTATATTCATAAGGGGTTAACTTAGGGTGGGGGCTCATAGTTAAGGGTTTATAAGGGGCAGCTGTTTGGGGCTCACTCCTTTTTGGAAGTGCATTTGAACAGCAAGGTGGATTGCTGTTGAGGGGAACTAGAGAAAAAAAATCTATAAATCTTCAGCAGAGCGAGTGTGAGCGAGCTGAGTGTGACCAGAGCGTAAGTGTGGACGGCGGTAAGTGTGACTTGTGATTCAGTGACTTTGGAGTCAGGGAGTTTCCAAGGGAGGAATTACTGAATTTCTGTCTGTTTTGTATTAATACTTTGTATTTATTTATTTATTATTTAACTTTTCTGTCTGGTGCAATCCCCATTAGGAAATGTGCTCCATGATTGTTAATGCCATCCAGTGCACGTCTTGCCACATGTATGCAGTCCTTGAGCAGCCGATCGAGGGTGCATACTGCTGTGCGAGATGTGAGCACGTTGTGCATTTGGAAACCCAGATTCTGACTCTAAATGTGCAGCTGGCAACACTGAGATCCATTGACAATATGGAGAGGAGTCTTCTGCTCACGGAGCAGACGCTCAATGGGATAGATGAGGGGGGGGGATGGTTGGATGGAGTTGCAGGACGGTGAAGTAGCAAGCTGGGTGACAGTTAGGAAGCGGGGTAGAGGGAAGAGTGCCAGGGAGGCTAGTCCTGATCTGGAACACCCCAATAAGTTTGCTAAGTTGGCAGATGAGGGGGGTGCCAGTACAGGGGTAGCACTGCTGCAGCCAGGCATGTCCTCTGAAAGCCGGGAGAGTGACTGCTCCAGTAAGGAGGGAAATAGGAGAGCAGGGCAGGCCAGACAGGTGCTGGTAGTGGGGGACTCAATTAATAGGGGAACAGATAGGGCAATCTGTCACAAAGACAGGGATCGTCGAACGGTGTGCTGCCTACCTGGCGCTCGAGTCCGACACATCGCTGATCGGGTGGACAGATTACTGGGAGGGGCTGGTGAGGACCCAGCGGTCATGGTGCACATAGGCACAAATGACAAAGTTAGAGGTAGGTGGAAGGTCCTTAAAGATGATTTCAGGGAATTAGGCTGCAAGCTGAAAGCAAGGACCTCCAACGTGGTATTCTCCGAAATACTGCTTGTACCACGTGCCACACCAGAGAGGCAACGGGAGATTAGGGAGGTTAATAAGTGGCTCAGGAATTGGTGTAGGAAGGAGGGGTTTGGGTTCCTGCAGACCTGGGCCGACTTCTCAGTTGGCTACAGGTTCTACGCTAGGGACGGGCTGCACCTCAACGGGGAAGGTGCAGCTGTGCTGGGGGAGAAAATGGCTAGAAGGTTGGAGGATTGTTTAAACTAGGGATTGGGGGGAGGGTATTCAATTTATAGGAGGGGAAGATAGTGCAGACAGAGACCTGGGCACAAATAAGGAAGTTGGGGGTGGCGGTGGCATGGGGGGTGGGGTTAGAACAGTTAATAATTTAAGAAAGAGTAGAGGTACAGAGAGGAGCATCAAGTGCATGTATACTAATGCCAGAAGCCTCGCCAACAAAATGGACGAATTAGAACTAATGTTGGAGCATAATTATGACATGGTGGGGATATCTGAAACGTGGCTGGATGAGAGCCATGACTGGGCTGTTAACTTGCAGGGCTATAGTCTGTTCAGAAATGACCATACAGATAAGCGAGGGGGTGGGGTGTGTCTATATGTAAAATCGTCCTTAAAACCCATCCGGCGTGATAATATAGGTGAATTTAATGAAAATGTAGAATCCCTGTGGGTGGAGATAAGGGGAGGGGGAAAAAATAATAAATTACTGATAGGGGTTTGTTATAAATCTCCAAAAATAATGGAAGCAATGGAGAATATCCTCGTAAAGCAAATAGATGAAGCTGCGACTCAAGGAGAAGTCATTATTATGGGGGACTTCAACTACCCTGAAATAGATTGGGGAACAGAAACCTGCAGTTCCAGCAAAGGTAATCGGTTTTTGACAACTATGAGAGACAATTACCTTTCACAACTGGTTCAGGACCCAACAAGAAGGGGGGCACTGCTAGACCTACTATTAACCAACAGGCCAGACCGCATAGCAAATATAAGGGTTGGGGGTCACTTGGGTAATAGCGATCACAAAATAATAAGTTTTCATGTATCCTTTAAAAAGATGTGTAATAGAGGGGTTACAAGGACACTAAACTTCAGGAGGGCAAATGTTATGTAGGCAATCCAGTGACACAGTGTGCCAGCAATCAGAGCACATACAGTGATCTGACAATAACCCAAAAACAATAGAACGAGCTCTGAGACGTGGAATCTCTGTAGACCGCAATACCTGAACCTAACCTAAACACAACTAAAGGCAGCTGTGGATGCGCCTGACACTACCTATGCAACTCGGCACAGCCTGAGGAGCTGACTAGCCTGAAGATAGAAAAACAAGCCTGACTTGCCTCAGAGAAATACCCCAAAGGAAAAGGCAGCCCCCCACATATAATGACTGTTAGCAAGATGAAAAGACAAACGTAGGGATGAAATAGATTCAGCAAAGTGAGGCCCGATATTCTAGATAGAGCGAGGATAGCAAAGAGAACTTTGCAGTCTACAAAAAACCCTAAAGCAAAAAACCACGCAAAGGGGGCAAAAAGACCCACCGTGCCGAACTAACGGCACGGCGGTACACCCTTTGCGTCTCAGAGCTTCCAGCAAAACAAAATGACAAGCTGGACAGAAAAAGTAGCAACAAAAGCAAAAAGCACTTATCTAAGCAGAGCAGCAGGCCACAGGAAAGATCCAGAAGCTCAGATCCAACACTGGAACATTGACAAGGAGCAAGGAAGACAGAATCAGGTGGAGTTAAATAACAAAGCAGCCAACGAGCTCACCAGAACACCTGAGAGAGGAAGCTCAGAAGCTGCAGTACCACTTGTGACCACAGGAGTGAATTCAGCCACAGAATTCACAACAGTACCCCCCCCTTGAGGAGGGGTCACCGAACCCTCACCAGAGCCCCCAGGCCGACCAGGATGAGCCACATGAAAGGCACGAACAAGATCTGGAGCATGGACATCAGAGGCAAAAACCCAGGAATTATCTTCCTGAGCATAACCCTTCCATTTAACCAGATACTGGAGTTTCCGTCTAGAAACACGAGAATCCAAAATTTTCTCCACAATATACTCCAATTCCCCCTCCACCAAAACCGGGGCAGGAGGCTCAACAGATGGAACCATAGGTGCCACGTATCTCCGCAACAACGACCTATGGAATACATTATGTATGGAAAAGGAGTCTGGGAGGGTCAGACGAAAAGACACAGGATTGAGAATCTCAGAAATCCTATACGGACCAATAAAACGAGGTTTAAATTTAGGAGAGGAAACCTTCATAGGAATATGACGAGAAGATAACCAAACCAGATCCCCAACACGAAGTCGGGGACCCACACGGCGTCTGCGATTAGCGAAAAGTTGAGCCTTCTCCTGGGACAAGGTCAAATTGTCCAGTACCTGAGTCCAGATCTGCTGCAACCTGTCCACCACAGAATCCACACCAGGACAGTCCGAAGACTCAACCTGTCCTGAAGAGAAACGAGGATGGAACCCAGAATTGCAGAAAAATGGAGAGACCAAGGTAGCCGAGCTGGCCCGATTATTAAGGGCGAACTCAGCCAACGGCAAAAAGGACACCCAATCATCCTGGTCTGCAGAAACAAAACATCTCAGATATGTTTCCAAGGTCTGATTGGTTCGTTCGGTCTGGCCATTAGTCTGAGGATGGAAAGCCGAGGAAAAAGATAGGTCAATGCCCATCCTACCACAAAAGGCTCGCCAAAACCTTGAAACAAACTGGGAACCTCTGTCAGAAACAATATTCTCAGGAATGCCATGCAAACAAACCACATGCTGGAAGAACAGAGGCACCAAATCAGAGGAGGAAGGCAATTTAACCAAGGGCACCAGATGGACCATTTTAGAAAAGCGATCACAGACCACCCAAATGACTGACATCTTTTGAGAAACGGGAAGGTCAGAAATGAAATCCATCGAAATATGTGTCCAAGGCCTCTTTGGGACCGGCAAGGGCAAAAGCAACCCACTGGCACGTGAACAGCAGGGCTTAGCCCTAGCACAAATCCCACAGGACTGCACAAAAGTACGTACATCCCGTGACAGAGATGGCCACCAGAAGGATCTGGCCACTAACTCTCTGGTACCAAAGATTCCAGGATGACCAGCCAACACCGAACAATGAAGTTCAGAGATAACTTTACTAGTCCACCTATCAGGGACGAACAGTTTCTCCGCCGGACAACGATCAGGTTTATTCGCCTGAAATTTTTGCAACACTCGCCGCAAATCAGGGGAGATGGCAGACACAATGACTCCTTCCTTGAGGATACTCGCCGGCTCAGATGAACCCGGAGAGTCGGGCACAAAACTCCTAGACAGAGCATCCGCCTTCACATTTTTAGAGCCCGGAAGGTACGAAATCACAAAATCGAAGCGGGCAAAAAATAACGACCAACGGGCCTGTCTAGGATTCAAGCGCTTGGCAGACTCGAGATAAGTAAGGTTCTTATGATCAGTCACTACCACCACGCGATGCTTAGCTCCTTCAAGCCAATGACGCCATTCCTCGAATGCCCACTTCATGGCCAGCAACTCTCGGTTGCCCACATCATAATTACGCTCAGCAGCCGAAAACTTCCTGGAAAAGAAAGCACATGGTTTCAGCACTGAGCAACCAGAACCTCTCTGTGACAAAACCGCCCCTGCTCCAATCTCAGAAGCATCAACCTCGACCTGGAACGGAAGAGAAACATCAGGTTGACACAACACAGGGGCAGAACAAAAACAATGCTTCAACTCCTGAAAAGCTTCCACAGCAGCAGAAGACCAATTAACCAAATCAGCACCCTTCTTGGTCAAATCGGTCAATGGTTTGGCAATGCTAGAAAAATTACAGATGAAGCGACGATAAAAATTAGCAAAGCCCAGGAATTTTTGCAGACTTTTCAGAGATGTCGGCTGAGTCCAATCCTGGATGGCTTGGACCTTAACCGGATCCATCTCGATTGTAGAAGGGGAAAAGATGAACCCCAAAAATGATACTTTCTGCACACCGAAGAGACACTTTGATCCCTTCACAAACAAAGAATTAGCACGCAGGACCTGGAAAACCATTCTGACCTGCTTCACATGAGAGTCCCAATCATTTGAGAAGATCAAAATGTCATCCAAGTAAACAATCAGGAATTTATCCAGATACTCACGGAAGATGTCATGCATAAAAGACTGAAACACAGATGGAGCATTGGCAAGTCCGAACGGCATCACTAGATACTCAAAATGACCCTCGGGCGTATTAAATGCAGTTTTCCATTCATCTCCTTGCCTGATTCTCACCAGATTATACGCACCACGAAGATCTATCTTAGTGAACCAACTAGCCCCCTTAATCCGAGCAAACAAGTCAGATAACAATGGCAAGGGATACTGAAATTTCACAGTGATCTTATTAAGAAGGCGGTAATCAATACACGGTCTCAGCGAACCATCCTTCTTGGCTACAAAAAAGAACCCTGCTCCCAGTGGTGATGACGATGGGCGAATATGTCCCTTCTCCAGTGATTCCTTCACATAACTGCGCATAGCGGCGTGTTCAGGCACGGATAAATTAAATAATCGACCTTTAGGGAATTTACTACCAGGAATCAAATTGATAGCACAATCACAATCCCTATGCGGAGGTAGGGCATCGGACTTGGGCTCTTCAAATACATCCTGATAATCAGACAAGAACTCTGGGACCTCAGAAGGAGTGGATGACGAAATAGACAAAAATGGAACATCACCATGTACCCCCTGACAACCCCAGCAGGATACCGACATAGAGTTCCAATCCAATACTGGATTATGGGTTTGCAGCCATGGCAACCCCAACACGACCACATCATGCAGATTATGTAGCACCAGAAAGCGAATAACTTCCTGATGTGCAGGAGCCATGCACATGGTCAGCTGGGTCCAGTACTGAGGTTTATTCTTGGCCAAAGGTGTAGCATCAATTCCTCTCAACGGAATAGGACACCGCAAAGGCTCCAAGAAAAACCCACAACGTTTAGCATAATCCAAATCCATCAGATTCAGGACAACGCCTGAATCCACAAACGCCATGACAGAATACGATGACAAAGAGCATATCAAGGTAATGGACAGAAGGAATTTGGATTGTACAGTACCAATGATGGCAGACCTATCGAACCGCTTAGTGCGCTTAGGACAATCAGAAATAGCATGAGTGGAATCACCACAGTAGAAACACAGACCATTCAGACGTCTGTGTTCTTGCCGTTCAACTCTGGTCATAGTCCTATCGCACTGCATAGGCTCAGGTTTAATCTTAGACAATACCGCCAAATGGTGCACAGATTTACGCTCGCGCAAGCGTCGACCGATCTGAATGGCCAAAGACATAGACTCATTCAAACCAGCAGGCATAGGAAAACCCACCATGACATCCTTAAGAGCCTCAGAGAGACCCTTTCTGAACAAAGCTGCCAGCGCAGATTCATTCCACAGAGTGAGTACAGACCACTTCCTAAATTTCTGACAATATACTTCTATATCATCCTGACCCTGGCACAAAGCCAGCAAATTTTTCTCAGCCTGATCCACTGAATTAGGCTCATCGTAAAGTAATCCGAGCGCCAGGAAAAACGCATTGACATTACTCAACGCAGGGTCTCCTGGCGCAAGAGAAAATGCCCAGTCCTGAGGGTCGCCGCGCAAAAAAGAAATAATAATCAAAACCTGTTGAATAGGATTACCAGAAGAATGAGGTTTCAAGGCCAGAAATAGCTTACAATCATTTTTGAAATTAAGAAACTTAGTTCTATCACCAAAAAACAAATCAGGAATAGGAATTCTTGGTTCTAACATAGATTTCTGATCAATAGTATCTTGAATCCTTTGTACATGTGTAATGAGATTATCCATTGAAGAGCACAGACCCTGAATATCCATGTCCACACCTGTGTCCTGAAACACCCAAATGTCTAGGGGAAAAAAAAGACTGAACACAGAGCTGAGAAAAAAAAATGATGTCAGAACTTCTTTTTTTCCCTCTATTGAGAATCATTAGGTTGGCTCCTTGTACTGTTATGTAGGCAATCCAGTGACACAGTGTGCCAGCAATCAGAGCACATACAGTGATCTGACAATAACCCAAAAACAATAGAACGAGCTCTGAGACGTGGAATCTCTGTAGACCGCAATACCTGAACCTAACCTAAGCACAACTAAAGGCAGCTGTGGATGTGCCTGACACTACCTATGCAACTCGGCACAGCCTGAGGAGCTGACTAGCCTGAAGATAGAAAAACAAGCCTGACTTGCCTCAGAGAAATACCCCAAAGGAAAAGGCAGCCCCCCACATATAATGACTGTTAGCAAGATGAAAAGACAAACGTAGGGATGAAATAGATTCAGCAAAGTGAGGCCCGATATTCTAGATAGAGCGAGGATAGCAAAGAGAACTTTGCAGTCTACAAAAAACCCTAAAGCAAAAAACCACGCAAAGGGGGCAAAAAGACCCACCGTGCCGAACTAACGGCATGGCGGTACACCCTTTGCGTCTCAGAGCTTCCAGCAAAACGAAATGACAAGCTGGACAGAAAAAGTAGCAACAAAAGCAAAAAGCACTTATCTAAGCAGAGCAGCAGGTCACAGGAAAGATCCAGAAGTTCAGATCCAACACTGGAACATTGACAAGGAGCAAGGAAGACAGAATCAGGTGGAGTTAAATAACAAAGCAGCCAACGAGCTCACCAGAACACCTGAGAGAGGAAGCTCAGAAGCTACAGTACCACTTGTGACCACAGGAGTGAATTCAGCCACAGAATTCACAACAGGCAAATTTCCAACGGATGAGAGAGGATCTTGGTGCAATTAAATGGGACGATATCCTGAGACATAAAAATACACAAAGAAAATGGGAGACGTTTATTAACATCCTGGATAGGACCTGTACACAGAATATACCGTATGGGAATAAACATACTAGGAATAGGAGGAAACCATTATGGCTAAATAGAGCTGTAAGGGGCGCAATAAGTGACAAAAAGAAAGCATTTAGAGAATTAAAGAAAGTAGGTAGTGAGGAGGCATTAAATAAATACAAAAAATTAAATGAATTCTGTAAAAAGCAAATCAAGGCAGCAAAGATTGAGACAGAGAGACTCATTGCCAGAGAGAGTAAAAATAATCTCAAAATATTCTTTAACTACCGTATATACTCGAGTATAAGCTGAGATTTTCAGCCCATTTTTTTGGGCTGAAAGTCCCCCTCTCGGCTTATACTCGAGTCATACCCGGGGGTCGGCAGGGGAGGGGGAGTGGGGACTGTGTAATTATACTTACCTGCTCCTGGCGCGGTCCCTGCAGTCCCTGCTTCTTCCAGCGCTGCAGATTCTTCCTGTACTGAGTGGTCACATGGTACCGCTCATTACAGTAATGAATATGTGGCTCCACCTCCCATAGAGGTGGAGCTGCATATTCATTACTGTAATGATCGGTAACTGTGACTGCTCAATACAGGAAGAAGATGCAGTGGTGGAAGAAGCAGGGACCGCGCCGGGAGCAGGTAAGTATATGGGGAGGGCTGCGCGATATTTACCTGCTCCTCGCTCCGGTGCTGCCCCGTCTCCAGCGTCCTCTGGCTGTGATGCTCAGGTCAGAGGGCGCGGTGACGTAGTCAGTGCGCGCCCTCTGCTGAGTGTCAGTGCTGGAGACGGAGCCACACGAAGAGCAGGTAAATATTGAAAGCGCCGGCGTCCTGAGCAAAGAGAGGTGAGTATGTGATTTTTTTTTATTGCAGCAGCAGCATTATATATGGCACAGCTTTATATGGAGCATCAATGGGGCCATAATGAACGGTGCAGAGCATTATATATGGGGCACATCTTTATATGGAGCATCTATGGGGCCATAATGAACGGTGCAGAGCATTATATGTGGGGCACAACTTTATATGGAGCATCTATGGGGCCATAATGAACGGTGCAGAGCATTATATGTGGCACAGCTTTATATGGAGCATCTATGGGGCAAAAGTGAACGATATGGAGCATTATATGTGGCACTGCTTTATATGGAGCATCCATGGGGCAATAATGAACAGTATGGAGCATTATATATGGCACAGCTTTATATGGAGCATCTATGGGGCAATAATGAACAGTATGGAGCATTATATGTGGCACAGCTTTATATGGAGCATCTATGGGGCCATAATGAACGGTGCAGAGCATTATATGTGGCACAGCTTTATATGGAGCATCTTATTGGGCAATAATGAACGGTATGGAGCATCTATTTTTATTTTTGAAATTCACCGGTAGCTGCTGCATTTCCTACCCTAGGCTTATACTCGAGTCAATAAGTTTTCCCAGTTTTTTGTGGCAAAATTAGGGGGGTCGGCTTATACTCGGGTCGGCTTATACTCGAGTATATACGGTACATAAATAGTAAGAAACTAAAACATGATAGTGTTGGCCCCCTTAAAAATAGTCTGGGTGAAATGGTGGATGAGGATGAGGAAAAAGCCAATATGCTAAATGACTTTTTTTCATCAGTATTTACACAAGAAAATCCCATGGCAGACAAAATGACTAGTGATAAAAATTCCCCATTAAATGTCATCTGCTTAACCCAGCAGGAAGTGCGGCGGCGTCTAAAAATCACTAAAATTGACAAATCTCCGGGCCCGGATGGGATACACCCTCGAGTACTGCAGGAATTAGGTACAGTCATTGATAGACCATTATTTTTAATCTTTAAAGACTCCATAATAACAGGGTCTGTACAACAGGACTGGCGTATAACAAATGTGGTGCCAATATTCAAAAAGGGGACAAAAACTGAACTCGGAAATTATAGGCCAGTAAGCTTAACCTCTACTGTGGGTAAAATCCTGGAGGGCATTCTAAGGGATGCTATACTGGAGTATCTGAAGAGGAATAACCTCATGACCCAGTATCAGCACGGGTTTACTAGGGACCGTTCATGTCAGACTAATTTGATCAGTTTCTATGAAGAGGTAAGTTCCGGACTGGACCAAAGGAACCCAGTAGATGTAGTGTATATGGACTTTTCAAAAGCTTTTGATACGGTGCCACACAAAAGGTTGATACATAAAATGAGAATAATGGGGATAGGGGAAAATATGTGTAAGTGGGTTGAGAGCTGGCTCAGGGATAGGAAACAAAGGGTGGTTATTAATGGAACACACTCGGACTGGGTAGCAGTTAGCAGTGGGGTACCACAGGGGTCAGTATTGGGCCCTCTTCTTTTTAACATATTTATTAATGACCTTGTAGGGGGCATTCAGAGTAGAATTTCAATATTTGCAGATGACACTAAACTCTGCAGGGTAATCAATACAGAGGAGGACAATTTTATATTACAGGATGATTTATGTAAACTAGAAGCTTGGGCTGATAAATGGCAAATGAGCTTTAATGGAGATAAATGTAAGGTCATGCACTTGGGTAGAAGTAATAAGATGTATAATTATGTGCTTAATTCTAAAACTCTGGGCAAAACCGTCAATGAAAAAGACCTGGGTGTATGGGTGGATGACAAACTCATATTCAGTGGCCAGTGTCAGGCAGCTGCTACAAAGGCAAATAAAATAATGGGATGCATTAAAAGAGGCATAGATGCTCATGAGGAGAACATAATTTTACATCTATACAAGTCACTTGTTCGACCACACTTAGAATACTGTGCACAGTTCTGGTCTCCGGTGTGTAAGAAAGACATAGCTGAACTGGAGCGGGTGCAGAGAAGAGCGACCAAGGTTATTAGAGGACTGGGGGGTTTGCAATACCAAGATAGGTTATTACACTTGGGGCAATTTAGTTTGGAAAAACGAAGACTAAGGGGTGATCTTATGTTAATGTATAAATATATGAGGGGACAGTACAAAGACCTTTCTGATGATCTTTTTAATCATAGACCTGAAACAGGGACAAGGGGGCATCCTCTACGTTTGGAGGAAAAAAGGTTTAAGCATAATAACAGACGCGGATTCTTTACTGTAAGAGCAGTGAGACTATGGCTGCATGCTGGCTGCAATATTGGATTGAAGTTCATTCTCTGTCCTCCGTAGTACATGCCTGCTCAAGGTAATCTTGCCTTGCGCAGGCGTGTACTATGGAGGACAGAGAATGAACTTCAATCCAATATTGCAGCCAGCATGCAGCCAGCGGGTAAGGAAAGGGTGAATCAAACACCCAAAAACCCCGCCCCTATGGCTGAAGATTGTTCCCTCCAAATTCAGGTGACAGAGTCCCTTTAACTGATCTCTGATCTTTCTTTATAAGGGAGAATATTTTTCAGTTCCTAGGGGCATGGCAGGTAAATTGTCCTGAGATAAGGAATTATCAATTCACGATGTTGAGGAGTAAAGCATGGCAGAAGGTTAACTGTGCAATTTTCTCGTTTTATTCTTTACTTTTACTAAGAGCCATTTTGGGGTTTTATTTCTATAGCATTTATTGTCATGTAAAATTGACCTGGCAATATGATTCTCTAGGGCACTCTAGGGCGCAGAGATACCAAATTTGTATAAGTGGTAAAAATCTTAAAGTTTGTAAAAAAAATTGTTTGTGCCATCATTTTTTGAGACCTGTGAGACTCATTTTTATATCGATGGAACTGTTTAACGGCTTGTTTCTAGCATGGTGAGTTCACCCAGTTCACCCAGACTCACCGCTCCTGCACTGCGCGGCGTCTGTTGTTCCGGGACCCCGCTCCAACCCTAAGGCTCGTTTTAGGTGGCTGCTACCGGCCGGGGTAGCCACCTATGTGGACTCTATTACGGCGCTCTGCACCTGGAACCGCCTGCAAATACAGCGGCAGCACGAGAAGGATTTTACTCAGCACGGACTTCTTATTCTCTACAGTTCCTCGTTTGAAGGTAGGAACATCGATGCTGTAATTCCATCTACTTACTACGGATGTCTATTACTACCATTTTGGTATACATATAGAGAAATTACGTCCTATTTTTATTTCCTATTGGGGTTATTGATATATTAGAGGCTATTATCAAGCGCACACCTGTTTGCACTTAGGTGCATCATTGTTTTGTACTAAATACTGACTTAAACATATGCCACAATCTAATTGAAGGGTGGATGAATGGAGTAAATAAATATATATTATCCCTGCAGGTACTCGCTCTCAGTCATTGGGGTGGTGCTTGGTTTGTAAACAGTCAGAGCTTAGGACACAGTGAACACACTGTAATCATGACCACGGCTCCTTGACTGATACCCTACTCAGCACCAACTTTAAAGAGTTAAAGTACCTTCACACTGAGCAATAGGGTTGAGCGAAACGGGTCGAACATTTTCAAAAGTCGCCGACTTTTGGCTAAGTCGGGGTTTCATGAAACCCGATCCGACCCCTGTGCGGGGTCGGCCATGCGGTACGCGACTTTCGCGCCAAAGTCGCATTTCAATGACGCGAAAAGCGCCATTTCTCAGCCAATGAAGGTAAATGCAGAGTGTGGGCAGCGTGATGACATAGGTCCTGGTCCCCACCATCTTAGAGAAGGGCATTGCAGTGATTGGCTTGCTGTCTGCGACGTCACAGGGGCTATAAAGAGGCGTTCCCGCCGACCGCCATCTTACTGCTGCTGATCTGAGCTTAGGGAGAGGTTGCTGCCGCTTTGTCAGAAGCAGGGATAGCGTTAGGCAGGGTCCATTAACCACAAAACCGCTTGTGCTGCAGCGATTTGCACTGTCCAACACCACCCTCGGTGTGCAGGGACAGTGGAAGTTTTTTTTTTTTTTTTTTCCCCTCAGCGCTGTAGCTCATTGGGCTGCCCTAGAAGGCTCCCTGATAGCTGCATTGCTGTGTGTACGCCGCTGTGCAAACCAACTGCTTTTTTCAAAGCACAAATCCTCTTGTTCCTTCCTTTCTGCACAGCTATCTTTTTTGTTTGTCCACACTTTTTATTTCATTTGTGCATCAGTCCACTCCTTATTGCTGCCTGCCATACCTGGCTGAGATTACTGCAGGCAGGGAGATAGTAGCTGCCTGCCATACCTGGCTGAGATTACTGCAGGCAGGGAGATAGTAATTGTAGGACATTCCCTGTTTTTTTTTTTTTGTTTTTTTTGGTGGGAGATTAAGATTGGCAATTTGGCATTTCTGCTAGAGTGCCATCCCTGTGTGTGCCATCTCTCTCACATAGTGGGCCATAGAAAGCCTTTTCATTTTTCTGTATTTTTTTTTGTGGGGTGTATAAATTCTCCCTGATAAAAATACAGTGGGAGATTAATATTGGCCTTTGGGCTTGTGTGCCAGTCCTGAGTGTGCCATCTCTCTCACAAATAGTGGGCCATAGAAAGCCTATTTTATTTTTTTTTGGGTTTTATAAATTCTCCCTGAAAAAAAGGGAGATTAATATTGGCCTCTGGGCTTGTGTGCCAGTCCTGAGCGTGCCATCTGTGCCAGCCCTGAGCGTGCCATCTCTCTCACAAATAGTGGGCCATAGAAAGCCTATTTAATTTTTTTTTTGGTTTTATAAATTCTCCCTGAAAAAAAGGGAGATTAATATTGGCCTCTGGGCTTGTGTGCCAGTTGTGAGCGTGCCATCTGTGCCAGTCCTGAGCGTGCCATCTCTCTCACAAATAGTGGGCCATAGAAAGCCTATTTAATTTTTTTTTTTGTTTTATAAATTTTCCCTGAAAAAAGGGAGATTAATATTGGCCTCTGGGCTTGTGTGCCAGTTGTGAGCGTGCCATCTGTGCCAGTCCTGAGCGTGCCATCTCTCTCACAAATAGTGGGCCATAGAAAGCCTATTTAATTTTTTTTTTGGTTTTATAAATTTTCCCTGAAAAAAGGGAGATTAATATTGGCCTCTGGGCTTGTGTGCCAGTTGTGAGCGTGCCATCTGTGCCAGTCCTGAGCGTGCCATCTCTCTCACAAATAGTGGGCCATAGAAAGCCTATTTAAATATTTTTTTGGTTTTATAAATTCTCCCAGAAAAAAAGGGAGATTAATATTGGCCTCTGGGCTTCTGTGCCAGTCCTGAGCGTGCCATCTGTGCCAGTCCTGAGCGTCCCATCTCTCTCACAAATAGTGGGCCATAGAAAGCCTATTTTTTTTTTTTTTTGGGTTTTAGAAATTCTCCCTGGAAAAAAAAAGGGAGATTAATATTGCCCTTTGGGCTTGTGTGCCAGTACTAAGCGTTCCATCTCTCTCTCTCTCTCAGTCAGTGGGCCATAGAACGCCTATTTTTGGTTTTATTTGTTTTATAAATTCTCCCTGAAAAAATCATTTTATTTTATTTGGTTTCTAAATTCTTCCTGATAAAATCATATTTTTTTTATTATTTTTTTTTCTAAAGTCTCCCTGAAAAAAAAAAAAAAAAACAACCAAAAAAAACAGTGGGAGATTAATATTGGCCTTTCTGCTTGTGTGCCAGTCTTGACTCCTGGGTGTGCCATCTCTCTCTCTCTCTCTCTCTCTCTCTCCAATTGTGGTCCATAGAAAGCCTATATTTTTTTTCCTTGATTTGGGTTCCAAAATCTACCAGAGAAAATAACTACATCAATCATTGGTAGAAAAATATTGGCCTCTGGGCTTGTGTGCCACTCCTGACTCCTGTGTGCGTCATCTCTCAGTCAGTGGGCCATAGAAAGCCTATTTTTGTTTTTATTTGTTTTATAAATTCTCCCTGAAAAAATCATTTTATTTTATTTGGTTTCTAAATTCTTCCTGATAAAATCATATTTTTTTTATTATTTTTTTTTCTAAAGTCTCCCTGAAAAAAAAAAAAAAAAACAGTGGGAGATTAATATTGGCCTTTCTGCTTGTGTGCCAGTCTTGACTCCTGGGTGTGCCATCTCTCTCTCTCTCTCTCTCTCCAATTGTGGTCCATAGAAAGCCTATATTTTTTTTCCTTGATTTGGGTTCCAAAATCTACCAGAGAAAATAACTCCATCAATCATTGGTAGAAAAATATTGGCCTCTGGGCTTGTGTGCCACTCCTGATTCCTGTGTGCGTCATCTCTCACTCAGTGGCCCATAGAAAGCATGTAGTTTGTTACATTTGTTTTCTAAATTCTCCCTGCAAAAATCTATTTTTTTTTTTTGGGGGGTTTCTAAAGTGTTCCTGAAAAAAATAAAAATAAAAAAAAAATAATAGTGTGACATTAATATTAACATTTGTGCTTCAGTGACAGTCCTGCGTGTGGGGCATCTCTCTAATTTGCAGCCACCAAAAAAAGAGTGTGTAACATTGGGCCTGATTTTCGCTGTGGTCTCACCAACCTGTAAAGGGGTAGCTAAATCATACTGAAGTTATAGCTCACCGTGTAAGTTGTGTGACTGCAACAAATAACGTTAGTTTGGTTACGTTTTTAAAACAATGAGGAAGTCTAGTGGAAGAGGTCGTGGCCGGGGGCGTTCATTGTCAGCTGGTAATGAGGGTAGTGGTAGTGGTGGAGCATCAGGTGGTCGTGGGGAAAAAAATATTGCACCTAAGTCTGGAGCTGTGGAGCCAGGTTCGTCGTCCGGCTACACAAGGCCTCGAACGCTCCCTTTTCTGGGATTAGGAAAACCGCTTTTAAAGCCGGAGCAGCAAGAGCAAGTTTTGGCTTATCTTGCTGACTCAGCCTCTAGCTCTTTTGCCTCCTCTCGTGAAACTGGTAAAAGTAAAAGCAGCGCGTCGTTAGTGGATGTTCACGGTCAGGGACAAGTCACTTCCTTGTCCTCTTCAGCAAAAACAACAACAGAGAAGAATGCAGCAGGCGACACAACGGGTTACTCCATGGAGCTCTTTACACATACCGTCCCTGGCTTAGAAAGTGAAGCAGTTAACAGTCCATGCCCATTACAAATTGAATCTGACATGGAGTGCACTGACGCACAGCCACAGCCAGACTACTATGCTGGTCCTTTGACTCAGACCACAACATTGCCCTCGCAGGGTGCTGATCAAGAATCAGACCCTGATGAGACTATGTTGCCCCATCACGAACGCTATACCACCGAACGACACGGTGACACAGACGAAGTTGCGCAGGAGGTACAAGAAGAGTTATTAGATGACCCAGTTCTTGACCCCGATTGGCAGCCATTGGGGGAACAGGGTGCAGGCGGCAGCAGTTCTGAAGCAGAGGAGGAGGAGGGGCCGCAGCAGGCATCAACATCGCCACAGGTTCCATCTGCCGGGCCCGTATCTTGCCCAAAACGCGTGGCAAAGCCAAAACCTGGTGGAGGACAGCGTGGCCATCCGGTTAAAGCTCAGTCTGCAATGCCTGAAAAGGTATCCGATGCTAGAAAGAGTGCAGTCTGGCATTTTTTTAAACAACATCCAATTGATCAGCGCAAAGTCATCTGTCAAAAATGTTCTACTTCCTTAAGCAGAGGTCAGAATCTGAAAAGTCTCAATACTAGTTGCATGCATAGACATTTAACCACCATGCATTTGAAAGCTTGGACTAACTACCAAACGTCCCTTAAGGTTGTTGCACCCTCGGCCAATGAAGCTAGTCATCAACGCAACATCCCTTCCGGCAGTTTCAAATGGTGGTTACCATAGAAAAAAGAAGTGAGAAAGAAGTACTAATAAAAACAATATATTTATTGAAAACTTGTTCTAAAAAATGTGTAACAATTAAGTTTAGACAATAACAGAAAAAAAGGGGGGGAGGAATGGAAAAAACCTCCAAATACCAGAGGAGGCACACCACAACACACCGGTACGGTATAGCAAGTGTATCCCAAAAATAGCTACATAATGAATCAAGGGCTACCAAAAGTATGCCAAATGAAAACAGCTGCTAGGATATAAGTGCCCCATTTAGAAGAAGCTTGTGGCGAAACGGCGCTTGTTGGGTGCAGGAGGCTTCCACATCACCCGGACTCGGCGTGCACAGATCCCTGAGACAAACCATCTACAGGTATTTACTCATTTATGAAGCGAGGCTGGTACTATATGACACAATCAGTCTAAACATATGGTGACATTTCTATTACCCAGCAGTTATTATAGCACTATCATTGCTAATACACTTAGTCCACTTGCTTTCCCTTATTACTAAGTGGGACTTATACTAGCACTTTTTATGCTAATACCCTGATTTTTCCCACTTGGTCATCATATGCCCCCTTTTCCCTCCCCCTCGCTTCCTCCAAAACTACATTACCTTATATATGGTTCTGTGCACTGTCATTAAGGCACTTATATCCTAGCAGCTGTTTTCATTTGGCATACTTTTGGTAGCCCTTGATTCATTATGTAGCTATTTTTGGGATACACTTGCTATACCGTACCGGTGTGTTGTGGTGTGCCTCCTCTGGTATTTGGAGGTTTTTTCCATTCCTCCCCCCCTTTTTTTCTGTTATTGTCTAAACTTAATTGTTACACATTTTTTAGAACAAGTTTTCAATAAATATATTGTTTTTATTAGTACTTCTTTCTCACTTCTTTTTTCTATGGTAACCACCATTTGAAAATGTGTTATCCTATGTCGAAGTGACTGCAGCCTGTGCTATATATAGGACTATGGGAATAATCCCTTCCGGCAGTGTAGGACCACCATTTAGCGCACCACCTGCTGTATCTGTGCAGGTATCTTTGCCAGGCCAAAGCAGTCAGGGTCAGGGAATCACCAGTTTCGTAGTAGGAAACACTGCATCTAGGGCACCGGCGGCAACAATACCATCTCCCACCGTCTCTCAGTCTGCCATGTCCACCGGCACCCCCGCTAGTTCCACGATCTCCAGCTCTCCAGTCCAGCTCACCCTACATGAGACTATGGTTAGAAAAAGGAAATACTTAGCCTCGCATCTGCGTACACAGGGTTTGAACGCCCACATAGCTAGACTAATCTCGTTAGAGATGATGCCCTACCGGTTAGTTGAAAGCGAAGCTTTCAAAGACCTGATGGACTACGCTGTACCACTCTACGAGCTACCCAGTCGACACTTTTTTTCCAGAAAAGCCATCCCAGCCCTCCACCAGCATGTTAAAGAGCGCATCGTCCATGCACTCAGGCAATCTGTGAGCACAAAGGTGCACCTGACAACAGATGCATGGACCAGTAGGCATGGCCAGGGACGTTACGTGTCCATCACGGCACACTGGGTAAATGTGGTAGATTCAGGGTCCACAGGGGACAGCAAGTTTGGGACAGTTCTGCCTAGCCCACGGTCTAGTAAACAGTTGTCTGTAGCCGTTCGCACCCCCTCCTCCTCCTCCTCCTCCTCGTCCTCCTGCAGAAGCAAGAGCTCGTCCACAGACCGCAGTCGCACAAACACTCCATCCGCACCTGCCACTGTTGCACACCAGGTCTCCCATTATGGGGCAGCTACTGGCATACGTCAGCAGGCTGTATTGGCTATGAAGTGTTTGGGCGACAATAGACACACCGCGGAAGTTCTGTCCGAGTTCTTGCAGCAAGAAACGCAGTCGTGGCTGGGCACTGTAGATCTTGAGGCAGGCAAGGTAGTGAGTGATAACGGAAGGAATTTCATGGCTGCCATCTCCCTTTCCCAACTGAAACACATTCCTTGCCTGGCTCACACCTTAAACCTGGTGGTGCAGTGCTTCCTGAAAAGTTATCCGGGGTTATCCGACCTGCTCCTCAAAGTGCGTGGACTTTGCGCACATATCCGCCGTTCGCCTGTACACTCCAGCCGTATGCAGACCTATCAGCGTTCTTTGAACCTTCCCCAGCATCGCCTAATCATAGACGTTGCAACAAGGTGGAACTCAACACTGCACATGCTTCAGAGACTGTGCGAACAGAGGCGGGCTGTTATGTTTTTGTGGGAGGATACACATACACGGGCAGGCAGTAGGATGGCAGACATGGAGTTGTCAGGTGTGCAGTGGTCGAAGATTCAAGACATGTGTCAAGTCCTTCAGTGTTTTGAGGAATGCACACGGCTGGTTAGTGCAGACAACGCCTTAATAAGCATGAGCATCCCCCTAATGCGTCTGCTGATGCAAAGTTTGACGCACATAAAGGATCAGGCGTCTGCACCAGAGGAAGAGGAAAGCCTTGATGATAGTCAGCGATTGTCTGGTCAGGGCAGTGTACATGACGAGGTACCGGGCGAAGAGGAGGTGGAGGATGAGGAGGATGATGGGGATGAGTATATTTTTAATGAGGAAGCTTTCCCGGGGGCACGGGAAATTGGTGGCGTGGCAAGGCCGGGTTCTGGTTTTTTGAGGGACACAAGTGACGTAGATTTGCCTGCAACTGCCCCTCAACCAAGCACAACCGCAGATTTGACAACGGGAACTTTGGCCCACATGGCGGATTATGCCTTGCGTATCCTCAAAAGGGACACACGCATTACAAAAATGATGAACGATGACGATTACTGGTTGGCCTGCCTCCTTGATCCTCGCTATAAAGGCAAATTGCAAAATATTATGCCACATGAGAACTTGGAACTAATATTAGCAACAAAACAATCAACTCTTGTTGACCGTTTGCTTCTGGCATTCCCTGCACACAGCGCCCGTGATCGTTCTCACACGAGCTCCAGGGGCCAGCAGACCAGAGGTGTTAGAGGGGCAGAAATCAGAAGTGGCGTTGGCCAGAGGGGTTTTCTGACCAGGTTGTGGAGTGATTTTTCTATGACCGCAGACAGGACAGGTACTGCAGCATCAATTCAAAGTGACAGGAGACAACATTTGTCCAGTATGGTTACAAACTATTTTTCATCCCTTATCGACGTTCTCCCTCAACCGTCATTCCCATTTGATTACTGGGCATCCAAATTAGACACCTGGCCAGAATTGGCAGAATATGCATTGCAGGAGCTTGCTTGCCCGGCAGCTAGTGTCCTATCAGAAAGAGTATTCAGTGCTGCAGGTTCAATACTAACAGAAAAAAGGACTCGTCTGGCTACCCAAAATGTAGATGATCTAACCTTCATTAAAATGAACCACAACTGGATTTCAAAATCTTTTGCCCCACCCTGCCCGGCTGACACCTAGCTTTCCTATGAAAAGGTCTTGCCTGTGGACTATTCTGAATGACTTTTCCAATCTCGTGATTTTCTTCACCTGATTGTCCAGCATACGACATGTTTCCACCTCACGAAATGGCCAAACTCCCCACACGGGGCCGTGCTATCGCCACTTTGCGCTTGGACCCTTGAGAGTGCTGTTTGTCTGAAGAGGTGGGTGTGGCCGCTTTTGGTCGACGGCACTGCCACTGGGTCCCTCATAGTACAATAAAGTGTCTCTGGCGGTGGTGGTGCGCACCAAACGTCAGACACACCGTTGTAATATGAGGGGCCCTGTGCCTGTACCGCCGGCCACAAGACAGTTCCCCCCCCAGCTCAAACAGTGCTCTACCACTAGCAAAATTATCTCTCACAGCTTCACCAATGTGTAGTCTAGGCGCTGACATCCTTCAATGCCTGGCACTGACAATACCATTGTTTTGACATTTTTGTTATGTTAGGCCTTCGAAGCCTGTCTGCGGTCCCTTCTTTCTACAACTACTACACTGACCAGGCCACTGCTGGCCGTGTTACCCTGGAACCAATTTAAAAGTGCCTACAGTCAGCCCAATTTTGTTATGTTAGGCCTTCGAAGACTGTCTGCCGTCACTCCTTCCACTAGACTTCCACTGACCATACACTGCTGCCCATGTACCCCTGGAACCAATTTAAAGTGCCTACAGCCAGCCCAATTTTGTTATGTTAGGCCTTCGAAGCCTGTCTGCGGTCACTCCTTCCACTAGACTTCCACTGACCAGACCACTGCTGCCCGTGTACCCCTGCAACCAATTTAAAAGTGCCTACAGCCAGCCCAAGTTTGTTATGTTAGGCCTTGGAAGCCTGTCTGCGGTCACTCCTTCCACTAGACTTCCACTGACCAGACCACTGCTGCCCGTGTACCCCTGGAACCAATTTAAAAGTGCCTACAGCCAGCCCAAGTTTGTTATGTTAGGCCTTGGAAGCCTGTCTGCGGTCACTCCTTCCACTAGACTTCCACTGACCAGACCACTGCTGCCCGTGTACCCCTGGAACCAATTTAAAAGTGCCTACAGCCAGCCCAAGTTTGTTATGTTAGGCCTTCGAAGCCTGTCTGCGGTCACTCCTTCCACTAGACTTCCACTGACCAGACCACTGCTGCCCGTGTACCCCTGGAACCAATTTAAAAGTGCCTACAGCCAGCCCAAGTTTGTTATGTTAGGCCTTCGAAGCCTGTCTGCGGTCACTCCTTCCACTAGACTTCCACAGACCAGACCACTGCTGCCCGTGTACCCCTGGAACCAATTTAAAAGTGCCTACAGCCAGCCCAAGTTTGTTATGTTAGGCCTTGGAAGCCTGTCTGCGGTCACTCCTTCCACTAGACTTCCACTGACCAGACCACTGCTGCCCGTGTACCCCTGGAACCAATTTAAAAGTGCCTACAGCCAGCCCAAGTTTGTTATGTTAGGCCTTCGAAGCCTGTCTGCGGTCACTCCTTCCACTAGACTTCCACAGACCAGACCACTGCTGCCCGTGTACCCCTGGAACCAATTTAAAAGTGCCTACAGCCAGCCCAAGTTTGTTATGTTAGGCCTTGGAAGCCTGTCTGCGGTCACTCCTTCCACTAGACTTCCACTGACCAGACCACTGCTGCCCGTGTACCCCTGGAACCAATTTAAAAGTGCCTACAGCCAGCCCAAGTTTGTTATGTTAGGCCTTGGAAGCCTGTCTGCGGTCACTCCTTCCACTAGACTTCCACTGACCAGACCACTGCTGCCCGTGTACCCCTGGAACCAATTTAAAAGTGCCTACAGCCAGCCCAAGTTTGTTATGTTAGGCCTTCGAAGCCTGTCTGCGGTCACTCCTTCCACTAGACTTCCACAGACCAGACCACTGCTGCCCGTGTACCCCTGGAACCAATGTAAAAGTGCCTACAGCCAGCCCAAGTTTGTTATGTTAGGCCTTGGAAGCCTGTCTGCGGTCACTCCTTCCACTAGACTTCCACTGACCAGACCACTGCTGCCCGTGTACCCCTGGAACAAATTTAAAAGTGCCTACAGCCAGCCCAAGTTTGTTATGTTAGGCCTTCGAAGCCTGTCTGCGTCCCGTTCTTTCAACTACAACTACACTGACCAGGCCACTGATGGCCGTGTTCCCTTGGAACCAATTTTAACTTGCCTACAGCCAGCCCTATGTTATTATGTTAGGCCTTCGAAGCCTGTCTGCGTCCCGTTCTTTCAACTACAACTACACTGACCAGGCCACTGATGGCCGTGTTCCCCTGGAACCAATTTTAACTTGCCTACAGCCAGCCCAATGTTAGGCCTTTGATGCCTGTCTGCCGTCACTCCTTCCACTAGGCCTCCACTGACCTGTCTATTGCTGCCCGTGTACCCCTTGAACCAACATCATTAAATATAAAAAAAATTAATTTGATTATAAAAAATAAGATCGTGTTGAGATCTCAAATGCAGACATTTTAACAATCAAAACAAACACACAACAAATATCTGGAACTGTACTACAAAGGTCCAACAGCTACAATTTCTTTCTCCTGCAAGAAGTTAACTGAAAGTTTTTTGGAGTTGTTAACACAGATATGGCATCCACCGAGTGTTGTCCTGTCGCGTCTCCTTTAAATTATTTCCAATAAGATGTTAAACTATTAATTTAATAAAATCAATAATTAAAAAAATAATTGAGTAAGTCAAAAGCACATTGCAAATAAACATTAATTACAAATCAAGAAGCATGGCGCGTCCGAGGGTGAGTAGATACCGAATAAGAATATAATCACCCTCGGACGCGCAATGCTTATTTACAACAGCCTTCCTTCCTAAGAATCAGCCCTTCCGTGGTGTAGAGAGAGGTTGTGTTACACTCCAAGGTGTTCCCCAGGTTGCCTTTCCTGAGCTTCGATCTTCCGGCTCTCGTTTAGTAGCTGTTGGAAACTACGCTGCATTAGGCCTACTAATTGTGTATGGGTGAAACAGTGGCGCATCTGCGGTCCCTCCTTCCACTAGGCCTCCACTGACCTGTCTACTGCGGCCCGTGTACCCCTTGAACCAACCTAATAAAATATTTAAAAAATTAATTTGATTATAAAAAATAAGATCGTGTTGAGATCTCAAATGCAGACATTTTAACAATCAAAACAAACACACAACAAATATCTGGAACTGTACTACAAAGGTCCAACAGCTACAATTTCTTTCTCCTGCAAGAAGTTAACTGAAAGTTTTTTGGAGTTGTTAACACAGATATGGCATCCACCGAGTGTTGTCCTGTCGCGTCTCCTTTAAATTATTTCCAATAAGATGTTAAACTATTAATTTAATAAAATCAATAATTAAAAAAATAATTGAGTAAGTCAAAAGCACATTGCAAATAAACATTAATTACAAATCAAGAAGCATGGCGCGTCCGAGGGTGAGTAGATACCGAATAAGAATATAATCACCCTCGGACGCGCAATGCTTATTTACAACAGCCTTCCTTCCTAAGAATCAGCCCTTCCGTGGTGTAGAGAGAGGTTGTGTTACACTCCAAGGTGTTCCCCAGGTTGCCTTTCCTGAGCTTCGATCTTCCGGCTCTCGTTTAGTAGCTGTTGGAAACTACGCTGCATTAGGCCTACTAATTGTGTATGGGTGAAACAGTGGCGCATCTGCGGTCCCTCCTTCCACTAGGCCTCCACTGACCTGTCTACTGCGGCCCGTGTACCCCTTGAACCAACCTAATAAAATATTTAAAAAATTAATTTGATTATAAAAAATAAGATCGTGTTGAGATCTCAAATGCAGACATTTTAACAATCAAAACAAACACACAACAAATATCTGGAACTGTACTACAAAGGTCCAACAGCTACAATTTCTTTCTCCTGCAAGAAGTTAACTGAAAGTTTTTTGGAGTTGTTAACACAGATATGGCATCCACCGAGTGTTGTCCTGTCGCGTCTCCTTTAAATTATTTCCAATAAGATGTTAAACTATTAATTTAATAAAATCAATAATTAAAAAAATAATTGAGTAAGTCAAAAGCACATTGCAAATAAACATTAATTACAAATCAAGAAGCATGGCGCGTCCGAGGGTGAGTAGATACCGAATAAGAATATAATCACCCTCGGACGCGCAATGCTTATTTACAACAGCCTTCCTTCCTAAGAATCAGCCCTTTCGTGGTGTAGAGAGAGGTTGTGTTACACTCCAAGGTGTTCCCCGGGTTGCCTTTCATGAGCTTCGATCTTCCGGCTCTCGTTTAGTAGTTGGTGGAAACTACGCTGCATTAGGCCTACAAATTTGGTATGGGGTGTAGAGACAGGTTGTGTTACACTCCAAGGTTTTCACCAGGTTGCCTTTCCTGAGCTTCGATCTTCATGCTCTCGTTTAGTAGGTGTCGGAAAGTAGGCTGCATTAGGCCTACAAATTGGGTATGGGGTGGAGAGAGATGGTGTGTTACACTCCAAGGTGTTCCCCAGGTTTCCTTGCCATTGCTTCGGTCTTCCGACTCTCGTTTAGTAGTTGTAGAAAAGTACACAGCATTAGGCCTACAAAATGGGTATGGGGTGGAGAGAGATGGTGTGTTACACTCCAAGGTGTTCCCCAGGTTGCCTTTCCTGAGCTTCGATCTTCATGCTCTCGTTTAGTAGGTGTCGGAAAGTAGGCTGCATTAGGCCTACAAATTGGGTATGGGGTGGAGAGAGATGGTGTGTTACACTCCAAGGTGTTCCCCAGGTTTCCTTGCCATTGCTTCGGTCTTCCGACTCTCGTTTAGTAGTTGTAGAAAAGTACACAGCATTAGGCCTACAAAATGGGTATGGGGTGGAGAGAGATGGTGTGTTACACTCCAAGGTGTTCCCCAGGTTGCCTTTCCTGAGCTTCGATCTTCATGCTCTCGTTTAGTAGGTGTCGGAAAGTAGGCTGCATTAGGCCTACAAATTGGGTATGGGGTGGAGAGAGATGGTGTGTTACACTCCAAGGTGTTCCCCAGGTTTCCTTGCCATTGCTTCGGTCTTCCGACTCTCGTTTAGTAGTTGTAGAAAAGTACACAGCATTAGGCCTACAAAATGGGTATGGGGTGGAGAGAGATGGTGTGTTACACTCCAAGGTGTTCCCCAGGTTGCCTTTCCTGAGCTTCGATCTTCATGCTCTCGTTTAGTAGGTGTCGGAAAGTAGGCTGCATTAGGCCTACAAATTGGGTATGGGGTGGAGAGAGATGGTGTGTTACACTCCAAGGTGTTCCCCAGGTTTCCTTGCCATTGCTTCGGTCTTCCGACTCTCGTTTAGTAGTTGTAGAAAAGTACACAGCATTAGGCCTACAAAATGGGTATGGGGTGGAGAGAGATGGTGTGTTACACTCCAAGGTGTTCCCCAGGTTGCCTTTCCTGAGCTTCTATCTTCAGGCTCTCATTAAATTGTGGTTAAATGGAACAACTGCATTTGGCGTACTAGTTGGTTTGGGGCCTACTATCGGTGTCTGCCACTCCTTGCTGTTCTCCTGGTTTCCTGTCCTGAAATACCATTTTCAGCCTCTCGTTAAGTAGTTGTTAATGTTAGACTGCATTTGGCCTACTAGTTGGGTTGGGGCCTACTATCGGTGTCTGCCACTCCTTGCTGTTCTCCTCCACTGAACAAAGCTGTGCCGCCTGTTTACTACGGTTGCCAATTTTGAACTGCATTTCGACTACTTACTGATTTGGCCCTACTCTCTGTGTCAGCCTCTCATTCCAGTTGTCCTCCACTGCAATGCCCCCTGGTTATTCCTGTGTTACCAATTTTGAACTGCATTTAGCCCACTTTCTTCTTTGGGCCTATATCTGTGTTTCCACTTCATCGTGCCCATTGCCCAGCCAGTGATAGATGAGTCTGCTGGTACATTGACCCATAACGCAACATTCCCCGTGCACGCTACACAACAACATTGTGACCCTGCTGAAAGTCAGGTTGCTCTTCCCGCATACCATACCACCTTACACGGGGACAAAGAGGAAGGTGCAGATGAAAGTGCAGGTTCCTTCATCAGGTGGGGGGAGGAATACTAGTTGGCGACGTCACTGGCACAGGGCCTCTCATAGTACGCAAAAGTGTTGCTGCCGGTGGGAGGCGCCCCCGCCGTGCAAACACACCGCTGTACTTTGAGGGGCCCTGTGCCAGTGCCAATGCCAACGAGTGGGCCCCCCCTGCTTGCTCAGGTTCACAGCACTTGCAAAGTTGAAATACTTACCTCTCCCTGCTCCACTGCCGTGACGTGGTCCAGATTTCCTGGGCCCACTAATTACTTGAACCAGCCCTACCCCCCACAACTTTAGCCAAATGACCCCCAATTTCAAATGCCTTCCAATTATTATAAGGTAAATTACGCTTGACAAGCTTCATTAAGAAGAATGGATGGTTTTGACATTAAAATGGGCACTCTAGGTGTTTTCCTGGCCCCCACTCACTGCCGACTATGCTGCCCCATTGACTTGCATTGGGTTTCGTGTTTCGGTCGATCCCGACTTTACGTCATAATCGGCCGATTTCACTCGACCCGACTTTGGACATAGTCGGGTTTCGCAAAACCCGGCTCGACTCTAAAAAGGTCAAGGTCGCTCAACTCTACTGAGCAACTTTAGAACAAGAACGACAGCGATCCGTGACGTTGCAGCGTCCTGGATAGCGATCTCGTTGTGTTTGACACGCAACAACGATCAGGATCCCACTGTGACATCGCTGGTCGTAGCTGAAAGTCCAGAACTTTATTTGGTCGTCTGGTCTGTGTGATTCGTCATGTGTGACAGCAAAAGCAATGATGCCTGCAATGTTTTTTCATGGAGCTAACAACCAGCGAGAACGATAAGTGAGTCGCCGTTACGTCACTGGATCGCTCTTGCATCGTTCTGGTGTTGCCGTGTTTGACGTCTCATAGCGACCTAAACAGCGACGCTGCAGCGATCGGCTCATTGTCTATATCGCTGCAGCATCGCTTAGTGCAACGGTACCTTAAGATATCCGTTATGGAACGGTGGGTGTGATTACAGTGCGCTCACTGTGTACTAACCTCTGACTGTTTATCGTCCCTATCATTGCCAATGACTGAAAGCGAGGTAATGTAGGGAGAATATAAATTAATTTTCTCCCTGCAATCGCACTTCCAATTAGAATGTCACAACCATTTAAAATGGTATTTAACTTTAGATTACCACTAGGGTTGAAAGTAAATGCTGTCTTTTTTCTGATAGGTTCCCTTTAATGCAAGAATAAACATTTCTGTATTTAGTAACTTGTTCTATAGAGGTGGTCTGTCAATGAGTACCTTCACAAAAACATATTTGCTATAAACATAAAATAAGCATAAAAATAAATCTGTATTCCAAATCAAAAAAAGAGGAAGAAGAAAAAATAGTCTTAATCACATTTTCCACAGCTTTAAATCCATTATTCTTACTTCAGGTGTACACTAAGAACAGATGAGTTCTATCTTATTTGTTATCTCTTGATGGGCATATTCATTTTTAAATGCTAGTAATAAATACTTTCTCCACAGTAATATTTTACTTAACATGTAAATAATAAAAACATGAATATATTAAATTTTATCTTCGGTATATGAGGATAAACAGTAATCAGCCTGTGATTGTGAGCTTAATTACTTGGAATAATATGGCAAACAAAAATAATAATATTCTGATTGAGCTGTACAACGACAACTAGGAACGTTTTGTGATATTTCCTGACACTAAGCTATTCAATCACCGAAGAACTTGTGATGAGCACAGTGGCAGTGCACTCACTGCACACAATATCTGAAAACTGTGAACCTCCAAAATCCCATTTACGTCATACAATTCTCAAGGTCCAGGAAAATGAAATATGGGAGGTTGTTATGATTGGAGTTTGTCCAACTCCATTTTAAGGGCTTTCCCTTTTGTAACTTGCTACATTATTTATTGGTACTGGAAATGACGCATGCGGCGGCATCCGCATACAGCGGCACAGCCTGCGTACCCAATGTTAAATATAGGGTGCTCTCGCCGCATGCAGCCATAGGCGGAGCTGAATGAGGAGGCACGGCAGTGGGCGGAGCTTCACAGAGGAAGTCCGCATCCCTCCGCAGCCAGGCTAAATGCTAGTGTGAAACTAGCCCAAAAGGAGCCCCATTTATTACTGTTCTGTTGTCCCATAGACCACCAATCCTTTTCTCTTAACTGTCACCCAAATCTGCTTATGTCATTTTCAATTAGCCTAAGTGAATATCTAGAGGCTAGAAACAGCGGGTTATGGATATGTATGCTTTTCATTATTATTGCAGTAATCTACTGAATTTTACTGTAGATTTGGATTTCCCTGCTATGATCCAACAAGCGTATGCATAATGTGGTTGGCCATTCGCAAATTTATTTTTAAATTCCCCTGTGATCCTTTAGGTTCCATGAACTAAATGAGCAGCCATCAGATAAATGCTGGGCTGGTGTTTTTTGAGATGGGATTGACTTTTTTTTACACACTGCTGTTAACAGTGTTAAAAATAAAAAGGATTTTCCATTTCTGAATTTCAAAATCTTTAATCAAAGTTTGAAAAGTTTATTGCATCTCTTTTAGCTTAGTAATGATTCCTGCTGTGACTGGTAAAATCCTATTGACAGTAATATGTCAATCAACTTTAAGCTCCATCTGCTGAAAACGCTTTCAGCCTCATCAGGATCAATGCTTACTTGTTAGCATTCAGCTACGATAATGCCTGACTATCACCTGCCTACAATACTGCCCATATAGACATTTAGCTAGTGGTCAGATTTATAGGTGAAGTTTTTGAAAACTTTTCTAAAAACAAAAACTTATCAACACTAAATTGTGTATGGGCAACCTGAAGTTGAGCTCATTAAATTGATTACATTGATATGATGATTGTGCAGCTGAAATTATAATTTTAATTTAAAACTACTACGGTAATTTAAAAACATACGTTGCAAGTTAATAAGGGTTCAATTCCAAAACATTGCTGTAATTTTGTTTTTACAATTTGTCACAATTTTGCAGTAAATGTGGCAAGCAAAAAATGTTTTCACCGCAATATATGAATGCGTCCTAAATCTGCATGATGTGATCAGCAGATTAGACATGGCAAAAGATACCCATACACATTCAGTTTGAATAGATTTTCTTTAAGGTTTGATATGCATTAAGTAGAAAAAAAACTAAATGAAAGAAATCTTATAACATTTGTAAACTTTTTTATTTATCCAAGTACATTTTGTTATACTTCATAGATTCTCAATAGGGTTAATATCAGGGAAGGATGGTTTCCATATCATGAGTTTCTCTCCTTTTATACCCATAGCTAGTGATGAGCAAACATACTATGTTTGAGTCCCTGCGGCTGCATGTTTTGCAGCTGTTAGACAGCCGCAACACATGAGGGGGATTGTTTAACAAACAGGCAATTCCCACATGTGTTGTGGCTGTCTCACAGCCACAAAACATACAGCGGCAGGAACATATCTGAGCTCACCCAAATTCTTGGATAATACGTTACCCAAGCACGTTTGTTCATCACTATCCATAGCCCAATGACTCAGAGGTATTCATTCATTGCAGCATCATATGGTGCATTGTCATGCATGAAGATAATGAAGCTATGGATGGCACGGTTCCTCTTTTTGTACCATGGGAGAAAGTGGTCAGTCAAAATCCTCTATATATTTTGCTGAGGTCATTTTCACACATTCAGTGACCCTTAACATGCCTACCAGCTCTCTCCCCATGATTCTGGACCAAAACATGACTCTACCACTTGATGTTGCAGCCTTGTTGGGACATGGTGACCCTCCACCCATCATCCACTACTCCATCCACCTGGACCATTCAGGGCTGCACGGCACTCATCAGTGAACAAGGCTATTTTAAAATTAGTCTTCATGTATGTCTGGACCCACTGCAACCATTTCTGCTTGTGAGCATTGTGTAGGGGCCGCCAAAAGGTTTATGCACAACTGCAAGCCTCTGGGGGTCCTATAACTTGAGGTGCATGAAAAGCCAGAGGCACTAGCAGCTTCACATACCTGTTTGCTGCTTTGTAATGGTATTTTAGCAGCTGCTCTCGTAATCCAATTAATTTCTCTGGCATAAACCTTCCTCATTATGCCTTTATTGGCATGAATCTATCTGTGCTCTGTATCAGCCACAAATCTCTTCACAGTACGATGATCACACTTAAGTTTTCATATAAAGTGAAATTTGATTCTTTTCTGCAGCAAACCCGCAACGTGGAGTGTACTGTACTTCTTAAGTAGTTTTCCTTTAATTGTGCTCACCTGGCAAACAAATTATTACAGGTGTTTGAGATTGATTGACAGTGATCCAAAGAGCCCTGAGGCACAATACTGTCCAGGAGTAACACAAAAACATCTTTATGGCACTTCAAATTTATATAATAATTTGGAACACAGTGTATATATATATATATATATATATATATATATATGTTTACTGCATATGGACATATATTGCCCTTTGACATTGTGTCGACCTACAATGTCCAGTCTCTCTATTGTGCCCTCACACTGTTCTCCCCATACTGTTCCCTGACACTTTTCCCCAATACTGTTTCCTTACACTTTTCTCTTTTCATACTATCGCCTTACACTATTCTCTCCCCATACTGTCCTCTCACATATTTCTCCCCGTATGTTGTCTCCTCGCATATTTCTCCTCCCATCAGTCTCCTCAAATATTTCTCCCCACATAATGTCATCTCACACTTTTCTCCTCACATACTGTCGCCTCACACATTGCTTCCCTCATTTTGTCCCCTTATTCCACCATATTTTCCCCTTACACTTTTACTCTCCGTACTGTCCCTTCACAGCAACCCCCACCAATAAAACTTCTCTGTTTTTCAGCTTTATTTGGGGCCACCTTCTCCTTCTAACCCTTTTTGGTGCAGAGGTGATGTCCTCAGCATGATCAGTTGACCTGACCACACTCCTGACATTGAACTGAGGCAGAAGTATTGGCAGTCAAAGCTTCAATTGTACCAACACCTTGAATTGAATGCATGCGCTCAGTGTTTTACATATTCTCTAAGCCGGCTGCCAGTTTGACTACCAGCTCAGAAAGCAGCAAATTCTAATTCCGAGTTGCGGCTCTAAAACACCCAGTGCTGGCTACTCCCAAGGCAACTTCTTCACCTGACCCTTAGATATGCAAAGAGCAAGCATGTCTCATTAAGCAGTCACTCTCTGCTCTAAAAATATGACCAAATACAAATGCTCATGAGTTAATGAGGTTAATTTGATATTTACTACTTTTATGCCTAAATTGTGACTGCATATTAAATATTCTTAGCTCTGTTGTAATTTTTAGTTTATTAAATTCTACATTAGGATATTCCATTTAACATCATTCTAAAATTAAACAAACGCTTTAATTAATAAAAGTGATCCCGATGAGAAATATCTACATTATCCCTTTTACACTATGTTAGGACTGGCGGAACGCACCAAGACAGATGATATAGATGCGTTTGCAGTCCGGGGTCCACCGTGCAGGTGAAAACCTGCTGCTAGCAATTTGCAGACTATATGGCGGTACACTAAAGTATACACGTGTGGGTTAACCTCACCCAGCGTGAAAGAAGCAATCCTGTTAAGTCACAGGACCGCGGTACCGCACCTAAAGCGCGAGCAAGTAGTCAGCGAACTCAACCCCAACTAGTCCAAAAACAAAGGAAAAAGTGAGCTGCACAGCCTTCCTTCTTCCGGCAGATCAGCAGCAGTGAGTGGTGACGGACTGACTTCAGTATAGGGGGTGCTCGCATGGAAGATAGATGCAAACATGTAGATCAGAACAGAAAATGCGGCAGCACTCACCCATCTGTGGTCCAATTCTTTATTTAAAACATGAACAAATACAGCCTTGCGGTCCGAGGGAGTGCAGATGGACGGGAGGTGAGCAGGTGAACGACGACAGCTGTTTCGCGCTGATCCAAGCGCTTCTACAGGTCTTGTTTTGATAAAGAATTGGACCACAGATGGGTGAGTGCTGCCGCATTTTATGTTCTGATCTACATGTCAACCCCAACTAGGATTGAAGTCCGATTAGACCCTTGCTGGCACAACACCGCAACTGGGTGTGTAAGGAAACTGAATAACAATATTAAGGCACAAGAGTGCATGCGGTGCCGCACTGACGAACGCCACTAACCACCCAGGCTTGGGTAAGGAAAGCACAGAGGAAGTGCACGGCGCCGTACTGGCGGTCACAGCAACTGGACGCTGTAATGTGTGATTAGTGCTGTAGGATAAGTCGGGCGCTAGATAGCAACCATACACCTTCCGCGAACAGACATTCAATAGGGTAGGGGTATCCAAGGACGACTTGCACTCACAACTTACACACATTAACAATTGTAAGACAATACTAGCGCATGGCCGTGCGGTCATGTGCAGTTTATATAGTTGCAGCACAGGAAGTGGCTACAGCACTTTTGTGCTGCAGAGCCTAAGCACATGACCCTCGATCTCCAACGGGAGATCTTACCCTGGGCATGCTCAGTACGTACAGACAAGGACTTAGTCCCAGAGAAGTCCGCTCGCTGCTGACCAGCACTGACTTTAATGGCAGAGACTGGAGAAGCAGCAGTAACTCTCAGAACAGAGTGAGAATGAGCAAGACGCTGGGACCGACGTCTTTGCTGAGCAGACTCCACTGCGGCTGGACAAGAATGGGAGACCGCAGCGGAGGTGGCTCGAGATTCCCCCTGTGCAGAAGCGGGAACTCGACCCCTAACATTACCCCCCCTCCTAGGGCCCCCCCCCCCTCCTTGGGCCTCGCTACGCTCGAAGGCAGCAATGAGCTGCGGAGCCCGAATGTGCTCAACAGGCTTCCAGGATCTATCCTCAGGACCGTAACCCCTCCAGTCCACCAAATAAAATTTTTTGCCACGAACCACCTTGTATCCCAAGATAGCGTTCACCTCGTAATCGTCCGTAGACGAACCCGACGTCCCAGTAGATGACTCAGAAAACCGGGACATGTAGTCGGGCTTAAGGAGGGACACATGAAAGGTGTCGGTGATACCTAGGCGTGGAGGAAGGACCAGACGGTAAACCACAGGATTAACCTGTTCGAGGACCTTAAAAGGACCTAAGTAGCGAGGTGCAAACTTGGTAGACTCAACTCACAGCCTGATGTTACGGGCGGAGAGCCACACCAAGTCGCCAGGAGCAAAGGTTGGAGCGGGGCGCCGATGTGCGTCAGCGGAGGACCTCATTCTCTCCTTGGAAGCCCGAATGGCATCCTGAGTGCGATCCCAAATGTCTCGTGCCTCCACAGCCCAGTCTGCCACCCTGGAATCGGCGGAAGACACGGGCATGGGCACAGGTACCCGCGGATGCTCACCATAGTTAAGGAGGAATGGAGTCTGTCCAGTGGAATCAGCGACAGCATTGTTAAGAGCAAACTCCGCCCACGGTAGCAAAGATGCCCAGTCATCCTGCTTAGCAGAAACAAAATGTCGCAGATATGTGACCAAGGTCTGGTTGGCTCTCTCTACCAACCCATTCGTCTCGGGATGATAAGCCGAAGAGAGATTCAACTCGATACTGAGAAGACGACAAAGCTCTCTCCAGAACCGAGACGCAAACTGGGGACCTCGGTCACTGACAATTTTGTCTGGCATACCGTGAAGACGAAAGATGTGTTTGACAAACAACGCTGCCAAGGCCCGTGCAGAAGGTAACCGGGGAAGCGGCACCAAATGCACCATTTTAGAAAAATGGTCGGTGATTACCCAAATAATGGTACAGCCACGAGACTTGGGCAGACCCACAACAAAATCCATCCCGACCATCTCCCAGGGCCTGTCTGCCACCGGCAGAGGGTATAACAAACCAGCTGGCCGTTGTCGGGAAGACTTATTCTTGGCACAAGAGACACATGCCTGAACGTAGTCTCCGACGTCACAAACCATATGTGGCCACCAGTACATTCTCGCCAGTAACTCAGATGTCCTTTTTGCCCCAAAGTGTCCACCCACTCTGGACGAATGAGCCCAAGAGAGAACCTCCGGACGCAAATTGATGGGAACAAAAGTCTTGCCCGGGGGCACAGACTCTAGCGAAACCGGAGCTACAGTTCTCAGACTCTCCGAAGGGACAATGAGCCGAGGCTCGTCCTCCTCCTCCTCAGCTGACACGAAGGAGCGAGAGAGAGCGTCAGCACGAATGTTCTTCTCCCCGGCGAGATAATGTAGGGTAAAGTGGAACCGGGAGAAAAACAAGGACCATCTGGCCTGACGAGAATTCAGCCGCTGGGCTGTTTGTAAATAGACCAAATTCTTGTGATCCGTGAAAACTTGGAATGGGAACCGAGCACCCTCCAAGAGATGTCTCCACTCCGAAAAGGCCAACTTCATTGCCAGCAACTCCCTATCCCCAATGGAGTAATTTCTCTCCGCTGGTGTGAAGGTCTTTGAGAAAAAGAAGCATGGATGCTTCCGACCCTGAGCATCCTTTTGATAGAGGACTGCTCCAGCACCAACGGATGAGGCATCCACTTCCAAAAGGAATGGCTTACCCACATCGGGACGATGTAAGATGGGAGCGCTAGCAAAATGGGACTTTATGGAAGTGAAGGCCTTGGAGACCCCTTCGGACCACGATTTGGGATTCGCTCCCTTCTTGGTGAGGGATACCAAGGGAGCTACCAAAGTTGAGAAGTGGGGAATGAACTGGCGATAGTAATTTATGAACCCCATAAAGCGCTGCACCGCTTTAAGAGAATGAGGTTCCTGCCAGTCCATCACTGCTTGTAGTTTGGCAGGATCCATAGCCAATCCCTGGGCCGAGATGATATAGCCCAGGAAAGGCAAGGACTCCTGCTCAAACACACACTTCTCCAACTTTGCATATAAGGAATTCGCCCGTAAGAGTTCGAAGACTCTGCCAACATCTCTCCGGTGGGAGTCAATATCTGGAGAGAAGATGAGAATGTGATCCAGATAGACTACGACCGAGGTAGAAAGCATATCCCGGAAGATATCGTTGACAAAGTCCTGAAAAACGACTGGGGCATTACAGAGCCCGAAAGGCATCACCAGGTACTCATAGTTCCCATCCCTGGTATTGAAAGCCGTTTTCCACTCGTCCCCCTCACGGATGCGAATCAGATTGTAGGCACCCCGCAGATCTAATTTGGTGAATATTTTAGCTCCCCTTAATCTGTCAAAGAGCTCCGATATCAGGGGCAACGGGTATTTGTTCTTAATAGTGATAGCATTGAGACCCCTGTAATCGATGCAAGGACGTAACTCCCCGTTCTTCTTTTGCACGAAGAAGAATCCCGCCCCTGCCGGAGACACTGACTTCCTTATAAACCCTCTTGCCAAATTCTCCTGAATGTATTGAGAAATAGCCTCCGTCTCAGGGAGAGAGAGGGGATATACCCTTCCCCGAGGAGGTTCGGCTCCAGGCAAGAGGTCGATAGGACAGTCGTAAGGGTGATGGGGCGGTAGAGTCTCAGCAGCCTTTTTAGAGAACACGTCTGCATGACACCAATAATACCTGGGAAGTGATGAAAGATCTGCGGGTACCTCGGTAATAGAGACCTGTACACACTCACTCACACACCTGCCCAAACAAGACTTACTCCAACCCAATATTCTCCCTGAGGACCACTTAATATGTGGGGAGTGGAAACGGAGCCAGGGTATTCCCAGCAAAATCTCATCCATTCCCTCAGGAAGGACAAGAAGGGAAATAATCTCCTGGTGGGAAGGAGATATGGACAGCGAGAACGGAACTGTCTGGTGTGTGATTTGCAGTGGGAGTGTTGCCCCATTCACAACTCTAACCATTATTGGTTTGGCGAGCATGACTAGTGGTATAGCATGACGTGTAGCAAAAGCAGAGGACATGAAGTTTCCCTCTGCTCCTGAATCCACACAAAGCTCGACTGTTAGAGTGGAGGAGCCTAACAGGATTGTCCCTTTAAAGGACAGTTTGGAGGAGAATGCTGCTGTGTCTAGTGAACCTCCCCCAATGGTTACTAGACGCGATCGTTTTCCGACCGCCGCGGACATTTATTGGCGTAATGTCCATGTTGTTGACAGTTATTACAAACCACGGGTACTCAAGCGGCTAGAGATTTAGGTCCCGCTCGAGAAGCCTCCATGGCCTCATGGGAATCTGACGCCAAGACAGGGGATTCCAGAGGTCTGGCGAAAGTTGGAGCCAGCCAAAACCTCTGCCTACACTGGGTCTGCTCCAACCTCCGCTCGTGAAAACGGAGGTCGATGCGGGTAGACACAGAAATAAGTTCCTCCAGTGTGGCCGGTATCTCCCTAGTGGCCAAGGCGTCCTTCACATGGTCTGCCAGTCCCCTCCAGAACACCGGAATAAGAACTTTGTCTGGCCACTCTAACTCTGAAGCTAGAGTCCGGAACTGGATGGCAAACTGGCTGACCACGGACGTACCCTGTGTAATAGACAACAATTGGAGTGCGGTGTCGTGGGTAACCCGAGGCCCTAAAAAGACCTGCTTCAGAGTGTCCAAGAAGAGAGGAGCACTCTGTACCACACGATCATCTCGCTCCCAGAGTGGCGTTGCCCACTCCAACGCCCTGCCCGACAAGAGAGATAGGATAAATCCCACTCTCGCCCGCTCCGTAGGAAAACGTGACGCCAGGAGCTCAAGATGTATAGAGCACTGGCTCACGAATCCGCGACAATGTTTACTGTCGCCAGCAAACTTGTCAGGAAGCGGGAGACGGGATAAAGTCGGAGCAGGGGTGGCAGCGGACAAACTGGCTGCGGCTACACTTGCAGCCTGCACAGCTACAGCAGTGACATCCACAGCTGAGGTTGTACGCTCAAGAGCCGCCAACCTTCCCTCCAGCTGCTGGATGTACCTCTGTAAACGCTGGTCATCCGCCATTTTACTAGCCAGACCCTGGCGCTAGTATTCTGTTAGGACTGGCGGAACGCACCAAGACAGATGATATAGATGCATTCGCAGTCCGGGGTCCACCGTGCAGGTGAAAACCTGCTGCTAGCAATTTGCAGACTATATGGCGGTACACTAAAGTATACACGCGTGGGTTAACCTCACCCAGCGTGAAAGAAGCAATCCTGTTAAGTCACAGGACCGCGGTATCGCACCTAAAGCGCGAGCAAGTAGTCAGCGAACTCAACCCCAACTAGGATTGAAGTCCGATTAGACCCTTGCTGGCACAACACCGCAACTGGGTGTGTAAGGAAACTGAATAACAATATTAAGGCACAAGAGTGCATGCGGTGCCGCACTGACGAACGCCACTAACCACCCAGGCTTGGGTAAGGAAAGCACAGAGGAAGTGCACGGCGCCGTACTGGCGGTCACAGCAACTGGACGCTGTAATGTTTGATTAGTGCTGTAGGATAAGTCGGGCGCTAGATAGCAACCATACACCTTCCGCGAACAGACATTCAATAGGGTAGGGGTATCCAAGGACGACTTGCACTCACAACATACACACATTAACAATTGTAAGACAATACTAGCGCATGGCCGTGCGGTCATGCGCAGTTTATATAGTTGCAGCACAGGAAGTGTCTACAGCACTTTTGCCCTTCCAAGACCTGCCAAGAGGACCAATGGAATGTGCTGCAGAGCCTGAGCACATGACCCTCGATCTCCAACGGGAGATCTTACCCTGGGCATGCTCAGTACGTACAGACAAGGACTTAGTCCCAGAGAAGTCCGCTCGCTGCTGACCAGCACTGACTTTAATGGCAGAGACTGGAGAAGCAGCAGTAACTCTCAGAACAGAGTGAGAATGAGCAAGACGCTGGGACCGACGTCTTTGCTGAGCAGACTCCACTGCGGCTGGACAAGAATGGGAGACCGCAGCGGAGGTGGCTCGAGATTCCCCCTGTGCAGAAGCGGGAACTCGACCCCTAACACACTATTGCTTACAATTATTAACAAAAATTATTATTAAACACTAACAAAAATTGATCTTTTGATCCAAATAGTGATGGACCCCTGTGCAGGACTTGTGTTTGCTGCTTTACTGAAAGTACAGCGACCTAGAGTAAATTTCAGTCACAGGGGAGGTGAAGGGAGCGATTACAGCTACTCCTGACATGGCTATAAGTATGCCCGCACACTTTGACTGACAGCTCACTGTGCTCAGATGCACTGCAGAGCGAGCTGTCAACCAAAGTACAGGGGTGTGCTTATAGCCGTGTCAGCAGTGACTATTATCGATTCCTTTACCATAAATTTTTTATAGGTTCGATGAAGAAAAAAGACCAAAGACATTTCATTACGTCATTTTCTGATCACCTTAAATAATGCATTCTCTGTATTGTACAGGTTGTTATGATTACAAAGATGCCAAATATGTTAAGGTTATTTGAGGATTTGTAACCTTTATTTTAACTATTCTTATTTTTGGACAATCCCTTTTATTAATTATTATTTTTGGACAACCTCTTCTTGAATTCTGATGCCCCAAAGTAAAATAAGAAAAGCTTGTAATCACCTCCTGCGTTGGCACCATTCTAGAGATGTTGGCAGGAGATCACTTTGTGCTTGCAAGACATTGTTATGTCATGTGATCACTGCAGCCTTTTAGCAGTTGCTCATTGGCTGCTGCTCATCAACATTCAATTAGAGTGAAGGTAGGTTCATGAAGATAAGAAATGCGTGAGTAAGATCGGTTAGATCGAAACGCGTAGTCTATATTCTCTGTCTGCATCCACCTATAAGTAAGGACTTGCTATATTTTATATTTTGGATGTACTAATAAAGCCTTTCAAGTTTTAAGAAGCTGGAATCTACACCTACTTTCTTCATGCATGCGGAGGTAGGTTCACCCTGACAAAATATTAACCTCGAAACTTGTTTTCACCTTCCTGTCACTTATGAAGTCATAACTCTGGAACACTTCAACGGATCCCACTGATTCTGAGAGTATTTTTTCATTACATATTGTACTTCATCATAGTGGTAAAATTTATTTGAAATTACATATGTTTATTTGTGAAAAAATTGGAAATTTGGCAAAAATTAAATTTGTTTGCAATATTCAAACTTTTAATTTTTACGTCCTTAAATCAGATAGTCATGTCACACAAAACAGTTAATAAATAACATTTCCCACATGTCTACTTTACAACAGCACAATTTTTTAAGCATCATTTTTTTGTTAGGAAGTTAAGGGTAAAAAGTTTACCAGCAATTTCTAATTTTTACAACAAAATTTACAAAACCATTTTGTTAGGGACCATCTTACATTTGAAAGGACTTTGAAGGGTCTATATTACGGAAAATACCACAAAAATGACACCATTCTAAAAACTTCAGCCCTCATGGTGCTCAAAACTAAATTCAAGAAGTTTATTAACTGTTCAGGTGCTTCACAGGAATTAGGGGAATGTGAAAGGAAAAAATAAACATTTAACTTTTTTTTACAAAAATGTTCCTATAAGGCTACTTTTACACTAGCGTCATTTGGCCTCTGTCGCAATGCGTTGTTTTGGAGAAAAAACGCATCCTGCAAAGTTTCCCGCTGGATGTGTTTTTTCTCCATAGACTTTCATTAGCGACGCATTGCGACGGATTGCCACATGTCGCATCTGTCGTGCGACGGATGCGTCATGTTTCGGCGGACCGTCGGCACAAAAAAACGCTACTTGTAACGTTTTTTGTGCGTCGTGTCCGCCATTTCCGACCGTGCATGCGCGGATGGAACTCCGCCCCCTCCTCCCCGGACCTTACAATGGGGCAGCGGATGCATTGAAAAACTGCATCCGCTGCCCCGTTGTGCTTTTACTTCACAGCATGCGTCGGTACGTACCGACGCTAGTGTGAAAGTAGCCTAAGCCCAATTTTTTTTACTTTTACAAGTGTAACAGGAGAAAATAGACCATCCAATTTATTTAGCAATTTCTCCTGAATATGATGCTACCCAATATGTGGAGGAAAACTACTTTTTGGGTACGTGGCAGGGCTTGGAAGGGAAAGAGCGCCATTTGACTTTTTGAATGCAAAATTTGCTGGAATTAGCGGACGCCATGTCCTGTTTGGAGAGCCTCTAATGTGCCTAAGCAGTGAAACCCCCCACAAGTGATACCATTTTGGAAACTCAGGGCACTTATCTAAATGTGTGGTGAGCACCTTGAAACCCCAAGTGTTTGACACTAGTTTATAATGTTGAGCAGTGAAGATAAAAAAAAAAAAATTCCCACACAAAACATTTTTGATAAAATTTTGCATTTCCACAAGGGTAACAGTAGAAAATGGACCCCAAAATGTATTGTGCAATTTCTCCTGCATTCACCAATACGCCATGTGTGGTTGTAAACTACTTTTGATGCACAGTGCAAAGCTTAGAAGGGAAGGAGAGCCATATTACAGTGCAGATTTTGCTGCACTGGTTTGAGGGTACCATGTCGCATTGGCAGAGGTTCTAGGGTGCCAGAACAGCAGACCTCCCCATATGTTACCCCATTATACAAACTACACCTCTCAATGATTTCATCTAGCAGTGCAGTGATCACCACAGATGTGTCCCAGAATTTTAAACCATAGGGCAGTGAAGAAAAAAATAATTTGCTTTTTTACCACCAAGTTGGTGTGTTAACCCAAAATTTTACGTTTTCATACTGGGAAATTGGTAGAAATGGCACAAAAATGTGTATATATACAGTACAGACCAAAGTTTGGACACACCTAATCATTTAAAGATTTTTCTGTATTTTAATGACTATGAAAATTATACATTCACACTGAAAGCATCAAAAATATGAATTAACACATGTGGAATTATAAACTTAACAAAAAAGTATGTGCAAAAAGTGCAAAGGACTAATTAACGCACTTAATTAATGCAGTTAATTTCAGTTGTTTCACACTTTTTTGTTAAGTATATAATTCCACATGTGTTAATTCATAGTTGTGATGCCTTCAGTGTGAATGTACAATTTTCATAGTCATGAAAATACAGAAAAATCTTTAAATGAGAAGGTGTGTCCAAACATTTGGTCTGTACTGTATATATATATATATATATATATATATTTATTTATATATATATATTTACAGGATTGCTTAGCCACATGGTTAGACTTGGGGGAACAGAAGCTATTTGCCTCCTGGAGTGCAGATTTTCCTAGAATAGTTTGAGGACTCCATATACAGAGCCCTTAAGTACTAGGAAAGCAGAATCTCCCCTCAAGTGATGCCATTTTGGAAATTATACCCCTTTGGGAATTTATCTACAAGTGTAGTGATGATTTTGACTCCATGGGTATTTTCCAGAAGCTAGCAGTAGTGGATGTTGCTCAGTGAAAATTTCAAACTGCCATTGTAGTAACCAGTACATTGTAGTGAACAATACATTATGCCCAGCTCATACTTCTGGAGACACACATTCATAAATTAAATATGTGGCGCTAAATGTAGTCTAGGCACACTGGGGCTCAGTAGAGAGGGGGCATTTGGATTTGAGAGCACAGAATTTACTAAATTTCTTTTGAGGGGCTAAGAGCCATTTTGCTCTCCCAGAGCCTTTGTACTACCAGTAACGCGGAAGCCCCCTATGTTTTGTAGCTTTTATTGGGAACATTTTACATAACTTATAGAATCACATTTACGCTGAGCACTTATTTTGGGGCCTCCACCTAATCTCTAAGTGATGTGAATCTGATGAGACCCCCGAAGAATCCATTCACTATAATGAGGCTGCAGAGTTACTCTGCACTCTTTCTGGCCTCTGTTCAAAGGTTTCCTTCTTTTCAGAAGTGCACAAAACTGACATCTTTGAATTAGCACCATATTTGAGTTTAGGTACTATGTTCTTTTCTTTGTAGGCCTTATTCCATTTTCAGTAAACAGTAGAATGATGTGCTTTACCAAAAAGCTTTATCTTAGTCTCATCTCTCCACAAGATGCTTTCTCAGATAGATTTTAGCTTACTCTGTGTGTCAGCAGTGGGGTCCTCCTAGATCTCCTGTGATAGCGTTTCATTTCATTCAAATGTCAAGGGATAGTTCGAGCTGACACCGGTATACACTGAGCCTGCAGGATATTTGAATTTCTTTTGGAACTTGACTGGGGATGCTTATCTGCCATCCAGACTATACTGCATTGCATCCTTTCAACATTTTTTCTCTGCCGTCCATATCCAGTGAGATTACCTACAGTGCTCTGGGTTGTAAACTTCTTGTTTATGTTACACACTGTGGACAAAAGAACATCAAGATCTCTGGAGATAGACTTATAACCTTGAAATTGTTAATATTTTTCAACAAGTTTGGATCTCAAATCCGCAGACTGTTCCCTTCTCCTCTTTCTGTTCTCCATGCTTAATTTGGCACACACAGACACACAATGCAAAGATTGAGTCAATTTCTCTACTTTTTATTTGGCTTCAAGTGTGATTTTCATATTGCCCACACCTGTTACTTGCCACAGGTGAGTTTCAGAGCATCACATGATGGAAACAAAGTTGTTTTCCCACAATTTTGGAAAGGTGCCAACAATTTTGTCTGGCACATTTTTGGGGTTTTGAGTGAAATTATGTCCAACTTACCTTTTTTCTCAGGATTTTTTTGTGTGGTTCCAGTGCACACAAAGGAAATAAACATGTTTATAACAAAACATGTGTAACTGCAATAATTTTCTTGAGAAATACTTCATTTTCTGGAACAATTTCAACAGTGCCAACACTTTCGGCCATAAGTCAATAACACAAAAACCTAATTTTAACAGTAGGTAATTTTGTGTTGACACATTCTCTTTAAGTCTTGTTGTTAGAGATGCAGTCTCAGATTTCTTAAATTTTTAGTGGAAAGCAGAATTATCACCAGCTGCCTATTGTCATGCCTATATCCACAGTGGAGTGACAGCTCGGCCACTCTAAAAGATCAATGGCATGCTCGACTGACAGTATTGTCAGTGACAGCCTAGTCATCAAATATGAAGCAAGTGTGTGTGTGCTGGGCTGTTACTATTGTGAATGACAACCAAGCTGTCCAGTCTGGCCCTACCTTCAGGATTTCCTCCATGTGTCACCCATTCAGGATGATTACCTAGCTATTTAACTGGCTGGCAATTATCAGAGCATTGTCTGTTGTAGCCTTGGTCTGTGGTGTATTTGCTCTGTTTTCTGATTTTCTGATCTTTGTTGTCGAACCTTCAATTTGCCTTTTGACTTCTTGTTTGTATTACACTTTTGCCTTTGATGCATTCTCACAATTTATTTGGCTTCATTAAATTTTCTAGTTTATTATATTTGCAAGTTATGCCTGTGCTAGAACGACGGACCACACAGTTAAGGCATATTGCCATACAAGACTTCATTTTTTAGTTCTCATTCCAGCCTCATCATCTAATTTGCCTTTTGACTTCTTGTTTGTATTACACTTTTGCCTTTGATGCATTCTTACCCCGAACTTTGCCTTTGACTATCCATTTGTCTAATTCTTTTATCTTTGATTTACCTCAGACTCCTTGACTTCTCTGACTCATGGCTTGTTCATGTGAAGTGTCACGCATAAAGAGAAGATACGTTCCAAAAACTTGTTTTTAATGGTAGTAGCCCTTAAAAAACTGTTTAATTTCCATTTCTAATTTTTGTTATGCCATTCTAAAACATTCTAATACATTTAACTGATAATATTTTCCTTTAAAAAAAAAACACACCTTGAGCACTGGCTTATTACCTTCAAGTACCATTATGTGAAGGCTGGAGAGACATTTTGCAAAAAGGGTCTCAATTTACACTTTCTAGTTGTTGAAGGTGCCTTTGAGTCTTTACTAAACCTATTCTCACTATTTATTTGGCTTCATGAAATTTTCTAGTTTATTATATTTGCAAGTTATGCCTCCGCTAGAACGACGGACCATACAGTTAAGGCATATTGCCATACAAGACTTCATTTTTTAGTTCTCATTCCAGCCTCATCATCTAAAGATATGAAGCGAATAACATCTTGATCTGAAATCTCAAATCTCAGTAGGTGCCTGCAAGGTTCTCCACTGTGGCAAACTGCAGGCACACTGAATGCTACATACAAAGGACCAGGGCTGCTTTGAATTTACTATTATACATTCTGGTGGTACAGCAATTTTTCTGTGAGATCAATGAATGCAAAATGAAAGGAAATATAATACTAACATTTGTATGGATGTCAGATTACTATGGCAATTGTTACAAGTCTTAGTTTTTTAACCTATAGCTTCATGTATTTATGTTCGTTTTTTAAATTGTAAACATGAATATCCACTTTATCATTAAACTAACCCTTATAATTCACTAGAAATACAAGGTAGAACAACTTGACACTTTATGCAGTACAAGCCAAAAGCTTGGACACACCTGAATGAATGAAAGTATGTTTCTCGTGATCTAAAAAAAAAATCTTAATGTTAATGCCTAACTATAAAAACATTAAAAATTGTTTCTTAAATAGTTACACAATACGGTTGAAAAAGACACATGTCCATCAAATTCAACCAAGGGATGGGCATAATGGGCCTTTGTCAGTGGTCGCCTAGAAGCTCTAAAAATGGCTAACACGGACAGGCTTAATGCTAGCCACTCTGTTTACAAAATCCAAGGGTAGCCCTTGTTTTTGATCATTTGTCCCTTGTAAAGCGATCTGGACTTACATAGGTGCCCCTGGGTTGGTGCAATGGATTATGCTGCTTGCTGGTGGAGTAAGAAGGCAGATATTAGGCAGAAATTTTCTACCCCAATCTCAGGGGTCAGACTTAGCTGCCACTTCACAGAGCTTCTGGCCCAATGTCTGCTCCATCACCATTGCTGCCAGTTTCATTAATGTGGCACGACCTGGTGACAGAAGTAGATGTAGCAAGAGCTGGTTCGGTAGAAGTTGGATAAATGGAAGGTGTATGTACCACCATAATGTATAATCGATCATAAAATACCAAGTTCACTAATGTTCCTGGGTGCAGATCGAGCCAGCTCCGAACCTCATTTATTTTTGATTTTTACACACTTATATAGAGTCATTAATTCCACGGTGGTTTACAGACATTATCACTATTCCCATTGGGGCTCACAATCTAAATTCACTGTAAAAGTATACAAAGTGCAATAGGGTCTTATCTGAGTAATAAAGTTGAGATTACTGTAATCTGCTCACTGGCAGTGGTTGCGTGTTACAAAGCATAGCTGTCAGTCAGCAGCTGCAACATCCACAGAAAAGTTTGCAATATAGGACTAGCCAGGACAAGTGGACATTTTCTTACTTTCCACTCTGCAAAAACTCTTACTCTAGCTCTTATTCATTCTCGTCTGGACTATTGTAACTCTCTACTAATTGGTCTCCCTCTTACTAAACTCTCCCCTCTCCAATCTGTCCTGAATGCTGCAGCCAGGATCATTTTCCTCACCAACCGTCACACCGATATCTCTATTCTCTGCCAGTCACTGCACTGGTTACCCATCCACTCCAGAGTTCAATATAAACTTATCACTCTCACCCACAAAGCTCTCCATGGCTCAGCACCACCCTACATCTCCTCCCTGGTCTCAGTCTACCACCCTACCCGTGCTCTCTGTTCTGCTAATGACCTAAGATTAACATCCTCAATAATCTGAAACCCCCACTCCCGTCTAAAAGACTTCTCGTGTGGTGCGCCAATTTTTTGGAATGTACTACCCAGGACAATTAGATTAATCCCCAATATCCACAGTTTTAAGCGTGCTCTAAAAACGCATTTCTTCAGACTGGCCTACCGCCTTTACATAGTTATCTATCTATCACTGTGTTGCCCATTCACATTTTTTCTTCAAAACCAGGACCCTTGTATCATCTGTCTTCACACCCTTTATGCGCTTAACATCCCTTTGTGTCTGTACTTTAACACATACTGGTTGGTTATCAGTTCATGCAGCTTTACATGAACACCCGATTCTTAAGGTACCTTCACACTGAACGATATCGCTAGCGATCCGTGACGTTGCAGCGTCCTGGCTAGCGACATCGTTCAGTTTGACATGCAGCAGCGATCAGGATCCTGCTGTGATGTCGTTGGTCGCTGCAGAAAGTCCAGCACTTTATTTCGTCGCTGGACTCCCTGCAGACATCACTGAATCGGCGTGTGTGACGCCGATTCAGCGATGTCTTCACTGGTAACCAGGGTAAACATCGGGTTACTAAGCGCAGGGCCGCGCTTAGTAACTCGATGTTTACCCTGGTTACCAGCGTAAAAGTAAAAAAAAAAAACCACTACATACTTACCTTCCGGTGTCTGTCCCCGGCGCTCTGCTTCTCTGCACTGGCTGTGAGCACCGGCCAGCCGGAAAGCACAGCGGTGACGTCACCGCTCTGCTTTCCGGCCGCTGTGCTCACAGTCAGTGCAGGAAAGCACAGCGCCAGGGACAGACAGCGGAAGGTAAGTATGAAGCGTTTGTTTTTTTAACTTTTACGATGGTAACCAGGGTAAACATCGGGTTACTAAGCGTGGCCCTGCGCTTAGTAACCCGATGTTTACCCTGGTTACCGGCATCGTTGGTCGCTGGAGAACTGTCTGTCTCCAGCGACCAAACAGCGACGCTGCAGCGATCGACATCATTGTTGGTATCGCTGCAGCGTCGCTTAGTGTGAAGGTACCTTTACACTATGACTAGTCAGAACAATGAAAGCAATTGTTACCATCCACCTCTCGTGTCTCCCCTTTTCCTCATAGATTGCATTAATGGGACCGCGCTAACGGACAGCGTTGCACAGCAAAATTAACGCCGTGCAACGCGTCCGTTAGTGCGCCCATTAACAGCAATGGGGACGCGCATCACTAGCGCGTGCCATTTTCGGCACGCGCTAGCGATGTGCCGGTGTTTTGTGGCGCGCCGTGGACGCTGCTTGCAGCGTCCGAGGGGCGCCCGCGGTCCGTTCCCCGCTCTCGCAGATCAGAGATCTGTGAGAGCGGGGATGTTTAACGCGACCCCTTTACAACACATTGCATTAGCGCTAGGCGCTAAACGGATTGCACTAACGCAATCTGAACCTAGCTTAAGCTTGTGAGCAGGGCCCTCTCTCCTATTAGTGTCTGTTGTTCATGTGACTATTGCTATTCTGTAATGCTTTTTATTGTCTGCTATAAAATGTAAAGTGCTGTGGAATATGTTGGCACTATAGAATTATTATTATGTTGAAGTGTGCTGCTGATTTAAGAACTGCTCCGAAGACAAAATTATTTCAGAGTCAAATCTGAATCCTTCCTCAGGACAGCCATATGTTGTTCTATATTGCAAATTTAAATTCCCTATCTATGTTTTAGAAGTATGGGAGGAAACCCACTTAAACACCGGGAGAACATACAGACTCTTAACAGATGTTGTGGGTGGGATTTCAAACCAGGACCCCAGCGCTGCAAGGCTGCAGTGCTAACCACTTATATCCACAGACTGATGAAGTGTGTTGCTTTTGCATGATTTCTCTGAAAAAACATTTTCATTTTTCAAATATATCCTTTTAGTTTTCATTTAAAATTTTCTATTGAAATTAGAAACAAAGGATGCTGAACCACAGTGAATGAGGGCTTCTGCAGACGACCATAATTTCGGTAGGAGTGCGATCTGACTAAAAATCGGATTGTACTTGGGCCGATTTTATGCAATGGGACCATGCACGTCTGATTTTTTTCCTCGGACTGGGTCTGTATGAGAAAAAAAAATCCCTACACTCATGCCCGAGTTTGATCCGACATTGTATCGCACACAGGCATGCAAGTCAATGAGTGTATTGAAAACATTGGACTGCACTTCATTGGCATCTTAGTGCAGTCTGATTTTCAAGTACTGACAGAATGGAGAAGATGGAAAACATTTTTCTCGTTCTTATCCCCATCTGATAGAATCGGATTTTTCTATGCTGACACTCTCATCAAACTCAGATCAGAGTTTGATAAGTGTCATTTGCATAATCGACCCTATTCTCTCATATGAGAGAGGCTATAGCTGTCTGTCTTTTAACATTATCAGCACCACCGAACACCTGCAGTTCCGCACATCCGAACATCCCCTCTTCCCAGCCTGAGGCCCGCAGCATCATCCCAATCTTGCCTCCGTCAGCAGCAACCATGGGACCCTGCTCCACCCAAGCTGGTAAGGTATACTCGAATTATAAGATGCATCCCCGTTAACACCCCAAATTTTGGGGAAAAAAGTGCGTCTTATAATCAGAAAAATATGACACATCAGCTGGACAGGTAAGAATTCAATCACCTGTGCAATACTATGGAAATACTGAAAATGAGATCTATTGGTGGCTCTTGAGGATTGGAGTTGAGAAACACTGTTCTAAGGTATGTCCCATGCTACAAATTTAATATCCCTATGAGAAAATAATTAAAAGCATCCAAAACATAACTGTACCCATGATTATAGGAACAGAGCCCATATCTTATTATGGAATCTTCTGTGGAGAGTGGAGGAGATAAACTCCTGGGTTGCATAATTTAGATTTGGCAATAAACTTTGACCCATAACATATTAGCAAACCTTATTTTCCTAGTCTTTTATTCTTTTATCAGAACAAATGAATATAAATAGTATTTTACAAATCTAGGTAAAAAAAGAGTAAAACATATAGTTATATGTACATGTTTTAGTTCCTCCACTATTGAGGGGAATATTGGCTAATTACCAGCAGGACTTCCGTCCCCTACCCTTACCCCTCCATCCCTCTTGCCCTTGTTCCACTTTCCTTTTTTCCTCTCTCTTCTGCTCCCAGATCCCCCAAATTTTGTACCCCTTATAGAAAACGAGTGCTGTTTTTTTTAATTATGATCTTTGATGTTATATTGCTTATTTCAACATTCTAAAATGAAGAATTTACAAAAAAAAGGAGTAAAAAAGTGAAGGGTTCAAATGAAAACCGTGAAATCTCCACCTGACAGCTGAGCTTACAACTCCGTAGTAGCGAGGCTGTAAAACTTCACAGAGAAGCCAAACTATGGTAAATCGCCAGCAGTAAATGATCTGAATGACAGCCATAAAATAGAAATTGATACCATTTGATGACATTAGCTAATAGCAATCAGCTTGAATTATCATTATATTGGAGTAAAATGACACCGGCCTGGTGATAAGGTGAAGGCTTTAGAGGAGCCAATTTAATGGTGAATTACAAGCCACAAAGGACATTTCAGGCGATTGACAAAGAACTGACTCAACGCAATGACATATTACAATCATTAGCTGCAGAACACCTGAACTAATTTATAATGTATACAGCAAATTACTGAATACAGCTTATTTTATTTCAAACAATTATATAGAAATAGCATGAAAAAAATACTTATCTCCTCCAGGTACTGTCACAGCTTATTTGTCACAATAAGCTATTTCTGATTTTGGCATAAATAAAAAAAATAGTGATGAGTGAACACTAAAATGCTTGGGTACTCGAACAAATCATAATGCTCGGGTGCTCGGCCTGAGTGGCAAGTATAAGGGAAGTCAATGGGAAACTCAAGTGTTTTTCCGGCAGCCACTTCCCATAGGTCTGGAGGGGGTCTACAAATTGCTGAAAACGATGGAAAGAAGCAGAAATCCCAAGTCGCTGCTGGGAACAATGTTGTCAGAGTACTACGACACTTTTACGGACTGACAATAAAACATACGAAACCACAGTTAACATGGATTTGACTGGATAAAATGTTAAGAAACATTCTTTCCGGAATAATGACTTGTATATAAGGCAAAATAAATAAGAAAAAAAATGCTCCTCCACACTTTGGGCTAAGTTCACACGCAGCGTTTTTGCAAGTTTACATTGCTTTCAATGGTGAATAACATTTTACAGGAAATGTATTTCTAGCATTTTAATACCTTATCTGTCCATGTGGTGTGTGAGACATGATCAGACACATCCTGTTTAATTTATGAAGGAGGGACTCTGAAAGTCACAATTTTATGTTCCAGAGCCATCACTATTTGTAGTGGGTCATCAGTCGGCCCTCACTATTGTTATAGGGCCATCAGCTGGCGTTCACTATTGTCAGAGAGCCATCAGGAAGCCCTCACTCTAATTTTAGAGGGCCAGCGGCCAGCCCTCTCTAATCATGATTGGAGTGCTTTGCATAGCCGTACATTGCTACTACAATATAATTTATCCATCTGAGGTGGGCAAATTTTATTTTTCGTATTAATGCTGTCAAGTTTGAAACTTGGAGGGGCGGCAGGCGGCCCTCACAATTTATAGAGGGACAGCAGGCAGCCCCCACAATTTTTGGAGGACCTGTAGGCGTCTTGTGGACAGATGAGACCAAGATAGAGTTTTTTGGCCCTGGGTGCCTTGAGTGTGTGTAAGGCATTATGAAATGATTTCCAAAGGATTTTGGTTTGCAATGCAGTGCCCAGGGTCTGAAAGCCGGATAAAAAATAAATACATTTGAAAATGACGTTAGCAGCGCCTACGCAGTAGCAGCTATCGGTGATCTGATGGCTGCTACAGCACAGGCCCCCACAGCACCATCTTACTAGAGAAAAAAAAAATTCCTTCTCCAAGATGGCGCCGCCAGCGCCTGTGCAGTAGCAGCTATATGCGATCTCTCTCTCTCTCTCTATTTATTTATATTATTTATATAATATTCATTATGTAAACTAGGGGGCAGGTCAGTGAGGGATCAGTGACCTGTCAGAAGCCATACTGATGAATACTTAATCAGAGCACCACATGAAGACCATCCACAGGCCACCCCCGGACATGAGCACATCATTCATTCAAAACTGAAAATAAAGATTAAACAACAACCACAGGTTGGATTTCATCATTGTAATCAGTATAACAGTGCCAATCTGACACTGTAGGTTACTGTGCACAATTTTGCTGACAGGTTCCCTTTAACAATAGTAACACAGGTAGTTGACTGAAAGTAAGTGCAGGCATGCTGATCTGGAAGTCCTGCTGCTACAGGCAACACACATGAAAGAGACCCAAATGGAGGCCAAACATTTTCAAACAGACTGGTGTAGGCCGGCTGTGCTTGCAGCCCTGATATTTCATGCAACAACTCAACCTGCTTTTCTGCTCAGCCACCCTGAGGTGGCACAAATATCAGCTTTGTAGACTACTATTGTTAGAAACATGGGTAGTGGACTGAGAGTAAATGCAGGCCTGCCAGTCTGGGAGCCCTATGCTACAGGCCAAAACACACAAATTGCATAAGGCAAATAAAGATCTGTATTAAGGAACTTAAAATAAAACTTAACTTTCATTCTAATTTATTAAGGGACACAAATATTCAAAAAACACATATTCTGGTGAAGAATCAAGGGATAAACTCCAGTCGCTCATATAAAGTGATAGTGCTCAATTTTATTACAGAGTCACACTGGCTCCTATATTTATGCTATATGCGTATGTAGTATACAGCTAGTATAGCTGCCAATGGCTGCTAAATTTTAGTAGCATACACTGGTGTAGTGCACAGAATATGGTGCACCTATAGAGGATAGTTGCAGTGGATTGCTCTAATTAAAGTCTAAATAGATGAGGTCATGATTAACTTATGAACTCATGAGAAGGGATAAGTCGATGTTATGAGTTGCCAACCTTATGATATTGAGTTAGCCAGGATTGAGGAATAAATGGTGTGTTAGGATACCCCAATGGTGTGAATCTTGCTTGATTGTAACAGCAATAGGAGTTTATCTACCTGATGCAATTTATTGATTGTGGGAAGAGATTAAATAAACTTATGCACATACAGTTGAAAACAGAAATTTACATACACTATATCAAAAGACACATATACATGTTTTTCTCAATATCTGACATGAAATCATAATAAACCCTTCCCGTTGTAGGTCAATTAGGATTAACATAATTATTAATATTTGCCAAATGCCATTATAATAAGAGAGAGAATGTTTTACGACATTCTTATTACTTACTGCAAAGTCAAAATTTTACATACATTTCATTAGTATTTGGTACCATTGCCTTTAAACTGAATGACTTGGGTCAAACGTTTGGGATATCCTTCCACAAGCTTCTCACAATAGTTGGTTGGAATTTGGGCCCATTACTCCTGACAAAACTGGTGTAACTGATCCAGGTTTGTAGGTCGCCTTGCTCGCACCGGCCTTTTCAGCTTTGCCCATAAATTTTCAATAGGATTGAAATCAGAGCTTTGTGATGGCCGCTGCAAAACATTGACTTTGCTACACTTAAACCACTTTGCTACCATTTTGGCAGTAGGCCATTTGGAAGAACCATTTCCGCCCACGCTTTAACTTCCTGGCTGATGTCTTGAGATGTTGCTTCAGTATTGCCACATAATTTTCTTTTCTCATGATGCCATCTATTTTGTGAAATGCACCAGTCCCTCCTGCAGCAAAACAACTGAGTATATACGGTATATACAGTAAGTAATAAAAATGTCTTTAAATATTCTCTCTCTCTCATTATTCTGTCATTTGGCAAATATTACTAATTATGGTAATCCTAATTGACCTAAAACGGGAAAGGTTTATTCTAATTTCATGTTACATATTGGGAAAAACATGCACATGTATCTTTTTATATAGTGTATGGAAACGTCTAGTTTCAACTGTATAGTATAAAAATAGAAGCCAGTGTGACTATGCAATTAATTAAGCACTAGCACTTTATACGAGCAACTGGAGCTTAGGCTGGTTTCACGTATGCGTTTTTTGCCGCTGCGTTTTAGCGCAAAAAAACGCATGCTTTTTTTTCTATACTTGACATTAAAAACGCATGCGTTTTGCCGCGTTTTGACGACGCATGTGTTGTTTCTATGCTTGCGTATTGTTGCGGAAATGCAACATGTAGTAATTTCTAGAGGCGTTTTTTTGCCGCAAAAAATGTATTGCTGTCTATGTAAATGCATGCGTTTTTAAGCACATGTGTTTGCTTGCATTTTTAAACGCATGCGTTTCAATAGAAAAACACAAGAATACACACTGATAAGCCACCCCCAACCCTAAATCTAACCCTAGCCCTAACCCTAACCCTAGGGATCCTAACCCTAACCCTAACCCTAGGGATCCTAATCCTAACCCTAGGGATCCTAACCCTAACCCTAACCCTAGACCTAACCCTAACCCTAGGGATCCTAACCCTAACCCCAACCCTAGGGATCCTAACCCTAACGCTAACCCTAAAGGTACCGTCACATTTAGCGATGCTGCAGCTATCTAGACAACGATCCCGATCGCTGTTTCATCACTGTGTGGTCGCTGGAGAGCTGTCACACAGACAGCTCTCCAGCGACCAACTATGCGAAGTCCCCTGGTAACCAGGGTAAACATCGGGTTACTAAATGCAGGGCCGCGCTTAGTAACCCGATGTTTACCTTGGTTACCAGTGCTAATGTAAGAAAACTACATACTTACATTCCGGTGTCTGTCCCCCGTTGCTGTGCTTTCCTGCACTGACTGTGAGCGCCGGCTGGCCGTAAAGCACAGCGGTGACGTCACCGCTGTAATCTGCTTTACGGCGCTGACAGTGCATGGAAGCAGAACGCAGAGGGACGCGACAGACACCGGAATGTAAGTATGTAGTGTTTCTTTTTTTTTACATTTACACTGGTAACCAGGGTAAACATTGGGTTACTAAGCGCGGCCCTGCGCTTAGTAACCCGATGTTTACCCTGGTTACCAGTGAAGACATCGCTGAATCGGCGTCACACACGCCGATTCAGCGATGTCTGCGGGAGATCCAGCGACGAAATAAAGTTCTGGACTTTCTGATCCGACCAATGATGTCACAGCAGGATCCAGATCGCTGCTGCGTGTCAAACACAAAGGTATCGCTATCCAGGACGCTGCAACGTCACGGATCGCTAGCGTTAATGTTGTGAAGTTGGTCAGTGTGAAGGTACCTTTACCCTAGGGATCCTAACCCTAACCCTAACCCTAGCTATTTCTGTTTATAGTGGGTTTTCTAGTTGATTTTGATGATTGGCAGCTGTCACACACTTCTCATCATGCGTTTCAAAAACGCAAACGCAGGTAAAAACGCATGTAAACGCGTCAAAACGCCGTGTTTTTTTTCCACATGCAAAAAGGCATGCGTCTAAAAAATGGAGCGTTTGCACGCGTTTACATGCGTTTTTTTCACCACCTGCGTTTGCATTTAAAACGCTGCGTTTTTAAATGCAAATCTGAAACTAGCCTTATCCCTTGATTCTGCACCCGAATATGTGTTTTTAAATGTATGTGTCTCTTTGTAATTTAGAGTAAAGTTAAGTTTATTTTAGGGTCCTTAAAAGGGATCTTTATTTGCCTTAGGCAACTTTGTGCTTTGTGTAATCACCATATGCTGACCTAGAACAGTTTTGGTTGACTACTGCTACAGGCAACACACCAACTTGGAGTCCAAACATTTCCCCAAATTAGGGACAGACATCAGGAAAAGTGGTATCAAATGTCACAGCAGTAATTTTATAATGGCGCAGCATGGATGGATGGGACAGAGCCTGGTCTAGCATTTCTAGCTTATAAATTGATCAGTAAGAGGTGGATGAGTGACAGGTGTAAGCCTGGTGCTCTGACACCCCTTCCACTAAAAGCAACCCACCAGATTGAGACCTAACTTGGAGTCTCCACATTTCAAAAAATTATTGGCACACACCACTAAAGTGGCATCATATTCCCCAGAGTAGAAATAGTAAAATGGTGCTCTGAGACCCCTGCCACTATAAATAACACACAACAAGGAGACCTGAATAAGAGTCACCTGCAGACATTGTTTCTGGACCCTTGCGTTCAGCCCAAGTAGTCAAGTGCTTTGCTTGCATGTGCCTGGGCATGCTGGTGGTGGTCAGGCTGGTAGTTGTGCTGCCTTTGCTGATTTTGGCATGGCAGATGTTGCAAATGGCCTTTGTTGGGTTAACTGGACTGTCTTTAATAAAGCACCAGACTTAGGAACACCTAACCCTTGGCTTGGCAACTTCACCCATGTTGGTGCTCTGGGGAACAGTAACCCACCTTGTGTCTCTGGCCATCCTACTGTGGTGCTGTGGATCCTTACCCTATGCAATGCTGTCCTTGCTCTGCATGTCCCCCTCCCATTTCGGGCCAGTGACTTTATCGTTCACCACCTCATCTTCCACTTCCTTGCACTGGTTCTTCTTCTGACTTGCTGATGTAACAACACCACTTATTGGCAATTGTATCTCATCATCATCCAACTCTTGCGACAGTATTTGCATTTTCCCACCATTGCCTTCTTGTGAGCATTGCTGCTGAAATATTGGGGCATCGCTACATGCGATCTCCTCGTGTCCCATTTGAAGTGGGCAGGGCGAGAGGCCAGAATCAATAAATGGAAATGTGTACAGCTCTTCGGAATGTTCAAATGTAGAATCACTTGTTTCTGGGCACTCGGCATGGTGGGTGGAAGGAGGATCAAGGTGAGGATTCTGTGGTCCAGAATCACAGCTACTGAGATTGGACCATGTGGTAAACAGGGTGGTGCTGGCAAAGTGACCGGATGCATTATCTGATATCCATCCAACAACCTGTCGATGGATAGCAGATAACCTTTAAATCCCAACTATAGCACGATAATTGCTGTATAAACTGTCACTGCTGAAAAAAATTGCAGTATTACAACGCCAGGAAAATGTGTCCACTTTAGATGGACATATAAGACTGCAGTATCAATATAGCCATGTGATTTATTTAACAAACAATTTTTTCCTCCATATTATGCCCAAAGGTTCAATACTAGTTCTTTGGGTTTCTGGCTCTACAGATAAATATAATACTGACTAGATGGTGGCCCGATTCTAGCGCATCGGCTATTCTAGAATATGTATGTATGTACGTCCCGCTAAGCACAGCCACGTAGTCTATAACACAGCCACGTAGCATATAGCACAGCCACATAGTATATAAGACAGTCACGTAGTATATAGCACAGACACGTAGTATATAGCACAGCCACGTAGTATATAACACAGCCACATAGTACATAGCACAGCCACATAGTATATAGCAGCCACATAGTATATAGCACAGCTCACGTAACACAGACAGCAATGAAGTATATAGCACAGCCATGTAGTATATAGCAGCCACGAAGTATATAGCAGCCACGTAGTATATAACACAGCCCACGTAATATATAGCACAGCCCACGTAATATATAGCACAGCCCACGCAGTATATAACACAGGCCACGTAGTATGTAACACAGCCCACGCAGTAAATAACACAGCCCATGTAGTATATAACACAGCCCACGCAGTATATAACACTGCCCACGCAGTAAATAACACAGCCCACGTAGTATATTGCACAGCCCACGTAACACAGACAGCCACATAGTATATAGCACAGCCACGTAGTATATAGCAGTCACATAGTATATAGCAGCCACGTAGTATATAACACAGCCCACGTAATATATAGCACAGCCCACGCAGCATATAACACAGACCACGTAGTACATAACACAGCCCATGCAGCATATAACACAGCCCACATAGTATATAGCAGTGTGGGCACCATATCCCTGTTTAAAAAAAAAATGACTTAAAAATACTTATATACTCACCCTCCGGCATCCAGCAAAGCTGTGCCGATGCGCGCGATGCTGCCTCCAGCTTCCGTTCCCAGTGATGCACTGCAAAATTACCCAGATGACTTAGCAGTCTCGCGAGGCCGTTAAGTTATCTTGGTAATTTCGCAATGCATCACTGTGAACGGAAGCTGGCGGCAGCATCGCGCGCATTGGTGGACGGCGGAAGGTGAGAATAGCACAATTTTTTATTATTTTTAACATCTTTTTGCTATTGATGCTGCATAGGCAGCATCAATAGTAAAAAGTTGGTCTGGGATGAGGCGACACACTGGCGCTGACTGGAGGGGAGTAGGGAGGGGGCACTGACTGGAGGAGAGTAGGGAAGGGCCAATTCACGGCCGGACTAAGCCTGTCGCTGATTGGTCACGGCCTACCAGCCGTGACCAATCAGCGACGCGGAATTTCCATTACAGACAGGCAGACAAACAGACGGAAATACCCTTAGACGATTATATAGATAGATTAGCAGCATTTAAGTGAAGATTTGTAGATTTTTTGTCCTTCCGTTTGTTTGCCCCGATGCATGACAGGATGCCTGGTACCATTGTATCATGCAAGATTTGTCACAGATGCACAAAGACTGTCAGTCAAAACAATCTCCCAGAGTGCCTGCCATAAATTTTCCCACCAACCACAGATGCCAATTATAGTAGCAGCCAAAGATGCTCCATTAACGTCTCAGTCACCCTGATACTACCTGACAACAATGAGCCAAAATGTCTACCACAGAAATGCAATCATGCAATAAGACAGCGCTTTAAAAAGCAAATCAGCAATCAACAGTTGAATGGATAAAGAAAGAATCAGCATCAATAAAGGTATCCAACATCTATGAACTCATGCAATGTTGTAAAGAAGAATGTACCCAACATTTTCCAAAACTATGTGAGATAACTTGATATTACTTAATGCTAGGGTAAAAAAACATTGAAAAACTGGAGAAAGATCAGAGAAGAGCTACCAGGATGGTGAGCGGACTGCAAAGTATGTCCTACAAGTAACGGTTAAAAGATCAGGGAGTGTTTAGCTTTCAAAAAAGAAGGCTAAGAGGAGACTTAATGGCTGTCTACAAATATTTGAAGGGATGTCACAGTGTAGAGGGATCATCCTTATACTTATTTGCACATGTAAACACAAGAAGCAATGGAATGAAACTGAAAGGGAGAATATACAGATTAGATATTCAAAAAAAACTTTTTTGACAGTGAGGGTGATCAATGAGTGGAACAGGCTGCCACGAGAGGTGGTGAGTTCTCCTTCAATGGAAGTCGTCAAGCAGCAGTTGGACAGACATCTGTCTAAGATGGTTTAATGAATCCTGCATTGAGCAGGGGGTTTGGCATGATGACCCTCGAGGTCCCTTCCAACTCTAACCTTCTAGGATTCTATGAGGGTGCTCTCAATTTTCCTATATACTGTTCAAAAAAATAAAAGGAACACTAAAATACCACAGCCTAGATATCACTGAATGGAATATTTCAGTTGTAAATCTTTACTTATTACATAGTGGAATGCACTGAGGATCTCATCCCGCTACATAATGACAGTCAGAGTACCTCTGACTAGCACATGGAGGGCTTTGGGGCCCTCCAAAGAAATGCCACCCCACACTATTACTGACCCACTGCCAAACCGGTCAGGCTGGAGGATGTTGTAGGCAGCATAACATTCTCCACAGCATCTACACACTCTGCCATGTCTGTCACATGTGCTCAGTATGAACTGGCTCTCATCTGTGAAGAGCACAGGGTGCCAATGTCTAATCTGCCAATCTTCATGTTCTCTGGCAAATGCCAATCGCTCTGCATGGTGTTGGGCTGTAAGCACAACACCCACTTGTGGACGTAAAGCCCTCATGGAGTCTGACAGTTTGAGCAGACACGTGGATGTTAGTGGCCTGCAGGAGGTCATTTTGCAGGGCTCTGGCATTGCTTCTCCTGTACCTCCTTGCACAAATGAGGAGGTAGCAGTCCTGCTACTGGGTTGTTGCTCTCCTACGGCCCCCTCCATATCTCCTGGTGTGCTGGCCTGTCTCCTCGCATCTGCTCCAAGCTCTGGACACTGTGCTGACAGATACAGCTACCCTTCATGCCACAGCTCTCATTGACCTGAGCAGCTTCTGTGGGTTCTGCAATAGACCCCGCCTCAACAGAATTGTAAATTTCTTGATGTTACATTCTGTTGTTCAAGTGTTGCCTTTATTTTTTTGAGCAGTGTACAGTATAACTGTTTTCTGAATGTTGGATTACTTTTTGGGAGGACCACCAAATTGTTATCAACACCATTTTTTTATAAAGCATTGCATTGACAGAGGGCATCCTTTCTTTTTTAACTTTCAGGATACATAGAATATCCAATTTCTATTGATTGTATTTATTATCTTTGTTATTCTTTGTTATGTTATGTCTCTCCTTATTGCATATTTGTGTTGCAACATAGACATCGTACACCTTTTAGGCCATGTTCACACAGTGCGTTTTTTACTGCGGAACCGCAGCGGTTTTGCCGCTGCGGTTCCGCAGCTGTTTTCCATGCAGGGTACATAACAATGTAACCCTATGGAAAACAGTCACTGCTGTGCACATGATCCGTAATTTCGTTTAAAAAGCCGCGCAGAATAGCTGCGGCAAAAAAGAAGGAGCATGTCACTTCTTTTTCCTGAACTGCAGCGGTTCTGCACCCATAGACCTCCATTGTGAGGTCAAAATCGCAGTAAAACCCGCAGATCAAAAATATATCTGCGGGTTTTACTGCGATTTGATGTGCAGAACCGCTGCAGCAGGAAGTGCGGGGGAGCGGGCGGAAGTGCGTGGGCGGAGTGTGGCTGCCCCCCCGTGCTCCGATCCCGCCCCCCCGTGCTCCGATGCCCCCCCCCATGCTCCGATGCCCCCCCCAGTGCTCTGATGCCCCCTCCGTGCCCTAATCTCCCCCCCTTATACTTACCCGGCGTCCCGGTGTCCGTCCGGCCGTCTTCTCCCTGGGCGCCGCCATCTTGCAAAATGGCCGGCAGATTCGCTCCAAAGTGCATTTTGATCACTGAGATATAACCTATCTCAGTGATCAAAATAAAAAAATAGTAAATGACACCCCCCCCCCACTTTGTCACCCCTATTGGTAGGGACAATAAAAAAATTAAGAATTTTTTTTTTTTTTTCACTAAGGTTAGAATAGGGGTAGGGGTAGGGTTAGGGGTAGGGTTAGGGGTAGGGTTAGGGTTAGGGTTAGGGTTAGGGGTAGGGTTAGGGGTAGGGTTAGGGGTAGGGTTAGGGTTAGGGGTAGGGTTAGGGTATTTTCAGCCATTTTAGCCCTAAAAAGCTTCCTAGGAAACACACAGTCTCTGCATAGAAAACTGCATAAAAAACGCATCAAAAAACGCATAAAAAAACGCATCAAAAAAGGACAAAAAAAGGACCAAAAAAAGGACCTGCGTTTTCTGCCAAGAGCTGCAGTTTTTTAAAAAAACTGTCCTGAAAAAAAAAGGATGGAAATCCTGAACGTGTGAACATACCCTAACAATAGTCTGTTGGGATATATTCTGTCATTTGACCTCATCCAATAAATATTTACTAAAAATGTAAACTTTCCTGGATATTTCAAGAATATGGAAGTACCATTTATTTCCTCTCATGGTTCTTGCATAATGCGAAGTAAAAAGTCGCAATGAATTAATTGATTTATAAATATTAATCCAAGTAAAGTTCTAATTTTACTTTCTAAGATGTTAAAGTAAATGCCATCGGTTCCATAGGGAAGAACTTAACTGGAAGTTTACATGTGAATTAAAATTCCCTTGGGCAATGTACTCCATAAATGTGATGAGACTTTAAAGTCTAGTTTGCAGAATTATATAGATGATAATAGGAAGATTTTGTTGGCAAACTGTCAGAACTCAGCTCATTCCTGAATGACAACATACATTTTGAAATCCTTCTATTTATGATATACAGTACAGAACAAAAGTTTGGACACACCTTCTCATTTAAAGATTTTTCTGTATTTTCATGACTATGAAAATTGTACATTCACACTGAAGGCATCGAAACTATGAATTAACACATGTGGAATTATATACTTAACAAAAAAGTGTAAAACAACTGAAATTATGTCTTATATTCTAGGTTCTTCAAAGTAGCCACCTTTCGCTTTGATGACTGCTTTGCACACTCTTGGCATTATCTTGATGAGCTTCAAGAGGTAGTGAAAATGGTTTTCACTTCACAGGTGTGCCCTGTCAGGTTTAATAAGTGGGATTTCTTGCCTTATAAATGGGGTTGGGACCAACAGTTGTGTTGTGCAGAAGTCTGGTGGATACAGAGCTGATAGTCCTACTGAATAGACTGTTAGAATTTGTATTATGGCAAGAAAAAAGCAGCTAAGTAAAGAAAAACGAGTGGCCATCATTACTTTAAGAAATGAAGGTGAGTCAGTCCGAAAAATTAGGAAACCTTTGAAAATGTCCCCAAGTGCAGTGTCAAAAACCATCAAGTGTGTTGTAAATTCTGTGGTCGAGCTCCCTCCTGTGGTCACGAGTAGTACTGCGGCTTCTGAGTTTCCTTCCTCAGGTGATGAGGTTAAGTCGTTAGGTGCTGCTCTATTTAACTCCACCTAGTGCTTTGATCCTGGCCTCCAGTCAATGTTCTAGTATTGGTCTTGCTTCCTCCTGGATCGTTCCTGTGGCCTGTCTGCTCAGCATAAGCTAAGTTCTGCTTGTGTTACTTTTGTTGCTATATTTTCTGTCCAGCTTGCTTTATTGGTTTTTCTTGCTTGCTGGAAGCTCTGAGACGCAGAGGGAGCACCTCCGTACTGTTAGTCGGTGGTGGTCTTGACTGATCACAAGAACTTGACTTATCTCGAGTCTGCCAAACGGTTGAATCCTAGACAGGCTCGTTGGTCGCTGTTTTTCTCCCGTTTTGATTTTGTGGTTTCGTACCTTCCGGGCTCTAAAAATGTGAAGGCGGATGCCCTGTCTAGGAGTTTTGTGCCCGACTCTCCGGGTTTGCCTGAGCCGGCGGGTATTCTCAAAGAGGGAGTAATTGTGTCTGCCATCTCCCCTGATTTGCGGCGGGTGCTGCAAAAATTTCAGGCTAATAAACCTGATCGTTGCCCAGCAGAGAAACTGTTTGTCCCTCATAGGTGGACAAATAAAGTTATCTCTGAGGTTCATTGTTCGGTGTTGGCTGGTCATCCTGGAATCTTTGGTACCAGAGATTTAGTGGCTAGATCCTTCTGGTGGCCATCTCTGTCGCGGGATGTGCGTTCTTTTGTGCAGTCCTGTGGGATTTGTGCTCGGGCTAAGCCCTGCTGTTCTCGTGCCAGTGGGTTGCTTTTGCCCTTGCCGATCCCGAAGAGGCCTTGGACACATATCTCTATGGATTTTATTTCGGATCTCCCCGTCTCTCAAAAAATGTCGGTCATTTGAGTAGTTTGTGATCGCTTCTCTAAGATGATCCATTTGGTACCCTTGTCTAAATTACCTTCCTCCTCTGATTTGGTGCCATTGTTCTTCCAGCATGTGGTTCGTTTACATGGCGTTCCGGAGAACATCGTTTCTGACAGAGGTTCCCAGTTTGTTTCAAGGTTTTGGCGAGCCTTTTGTGCTAGGATGGGCATTGATTTGTCTTTTTCCTCGGCTTTTCATCCTCAGACAAATGGCTAGACTGAACGAACCAATCAGACCTTGGAAACATATGTGAGATGTTTTGTTTCTGCTGATCAGGATGATTGGGTTTCCTTTTTGCCGTTGGCTGAGTTTGCCCTTAATAATCGGGCCAGCTCGGCTACCTTGGTTTCGCCGTTTTTCTGCAATTCTGGGTTCCATCCTCGTTTCTCTTCAGGGCAGGTTGAGTCTTCGGACTGTCCTGGTGTGGATACTGTGGTGGACAGGTTGCAGCGGATTTGGACTCATGTAGTGGACAATTTGACCTTGTCCCAGGAGAAGGCTCAACGTTTCGCTAATCGCAGACGCTGTGTGGGTCCCGACTTCGTGTTGGGGATTTGGTTTGGTTGTCATCTCGTTATATTCCTATGAAGGTTTCCTCTCCTAAGTTTAAGCCTCGTTTCATTGGTCCGTATAGGATTTCTGAGGTTCTTAATCCTGTGTCTTTTCGTTTGACCCTTCCAGATTCTTTTTCCATCCATAGCGTATTCCATAGGTCATTGTTGCGGAGATACGTGGCGCCTGTGGTTCCATCTGTTGATCCTCCTGCCCCGGTTTTGGTGGAGGGGGAGTTGGAGTATATAGTGGAGAAGATTTTGGATTCTCGTGTTTCGAGATGGAAACTCCAGTATCTGGTTAAGTGGAAGGGTTATGGTCAGGAAGATAATTCCTGGGTCTTTGCCTCTGATGTCCATGCTGCCGATCTTGTTCGTGCCTTTCATATGGCTCATACTGGTCGGCCTGGGGGCTCTGGTGAGGGTTCGGTGACCCCTCCTCAAGGGGGGGGTACTGTTGTGAATTCTGTGGTCGAGCTCCCTCCTGTGGTCACGAGTGGTACTGCGGCTTCTGAGTTTCCTTCTTCAGGTGATGAGGTTAAGTCGTTAGGTGCTGCTCTATTTAACTCCACCTAGTGCTTTGATCCTGGCCTCCAGTCAATGTTCTAGTATTGGTCTTGCTTCCTCCTGGATCGTTCCTGTGGCCTGTCTGCTCAGCATAATCTAAGTTCTGCTTGTGTTACTTTTGTTGCTATATTTTCTGTCCAGCTTGCTTTATTGGTTTTTCTTGCTTGCTGGAAGCTCTGAGACGCAGAGGGAGCACCTCCATACCGTTAGTCGGTGCGGAGGGTCTTTTTGCCTCTCTGCGTGGTTGTTTGTAGGTTTTTGTGTTGACTGCAAAACTATCTTTCCTATCCTCGGTCTATTCAGTAAGTCGGGCCTCACTTTGCTAAATCTATTTAATCTCTGTGTATGTATTTTCATCTTAACTCACAGTCATTATATGTGGGGGGCTGCCTTTTCCTTTGGGGAATTTCTCTGAGGCAAGGTAGGCTTATTTTTCTATCTTCAGGGCTAGCTAGTTTCTCAGGCTGTGCCGAGTTGCATAGGGAGCGTTAGGCGCAATCCACAGCTACCTCTAGTGTGGTTTGATAGGTTTAGGGATTGCGGTCAGCAGAGTTTCCACGTCTCAGAGCTCGTCCTATGTTTTTTGGTTATTGTCAGGTCACTTTTTGTGCTCTGAACTTCAAGGTCCATTGTGGTTCTGAATTACCTATTCATAACACAAGTGCTACAAAGAAACTGGCTCACATGAGGACCGCCCCAGGATAGGAAGACCAAGAGTCACCTCTGCTTCTGAGGATAAGTTTATCCCAGTCACCAGCCTCAGAAATCGCCGGTTAACAGCAGCTCAGAATAGAGACCAGGTCAATGCCACACAGAGTTCTAGCAGCAGACACATCTCTACAACAACTGTTAAGAGGAGACTTTGTGCAGCAGGCCTTCATGGTAAAATAGCTGCTAGGAAACCACTGCTAAGGACAGACACCAAGCAGAAGAGACTTGTTTGGGCTAAAGAACACAAGGAATGGACATTAAACCAGTGGAAATCTGTGCTTTTATCTGATGAGTCCAAATTTGAGATCTTTGGTTCCAACCACCGTGTCTTTGTGCGACGCTGAAAAGGTGAACGGATGGACTCTACATGCCTGGTTCCCACCGTGAAGCATGGAGGAGGAGGTGTGATGTTGTCGGGGTGCTTTGCTGGTGACACTTTTGGGGATTTATTCAAAATTGAAGGCATACTGAACCAGCATAGCTACCACAGTATCTTGCAGCGGCATGCTATTAAATCCGGTTTGCGTTTAGTTGGACCATCATTTATTTTTCAACAGGGCAATGACCCCAAACCCACCTCCAGGCTGTGTAAGGGCTATTTGACCAAGAAGGAGAGTGATGGGGTGCTACACCAGATGACCTGGCCTCACAGTCACCAGACCTGAATCGAATCGAGATGGTTTGGGGTGAGCTGGACCGCAGAGTGAAGGCAAAAGGGCCAACAAGTGCTAAGCATTTATAGGAACTCCTTCAACATTGTTGGAAGACCATTACCGGAGATTACCTCTTGAAGCTCATCAAGAGAATGCCAAGAGTGTGCAAAGCAGTCATCAAAGCAAAAGGTGGCTACTTTAAGAACCTAGAATTTAAGACCTAATTTCAGTTGTTTCACACTTTTTTGTTATAATTCCACATGTGTTAATTCATAGTTTTGATGCCTTCAGTGTGAATGTACAATGTTCATAGTCATGAAAATACAGAAAATTCTTTAAATGAGAAGGTGTGTCCAAACTTTTGGTCTGTACTGTATAAAACAGCACCAATTCCATCTTGGTACATTATATGTATTTAAAAGCTATTAAAGAGCCCCAAACTTAGAGGTAGTAATAATTAAAGTAGTTATCCAATAAACAACATACAGTGCGTTGAAAAAGTGTTAATACCCAGTGAAGTTTTCCACATTTTTTCACGTTATACCCACAAACTTAAATGTATTTTATTGGTTTTTTATGTGATATACCAACACTAGGTAGCAAGTATTTATGAAGTGATATGTGAAGTGAAATGAAATAAGTGAAATGATACATGGTTTTCTATTCTAAATATTTTAAAAACATAAATCTGAAAATTGTGAAATGCATTTCTATTCAGCCCTTCTTTGTAGAATCTCTTTTCACTGCAATTACTATTGCAAGTCTTTTGGGTTATGTCTCGACCAGTTTTGCACATCTAGAAGCTGAAATTTTTGCCCATTTGTCTTTGTCTAGCTCTAGTTCAGCTTTTATGGAATTTCTCACTCAGTTAGAAACCTGCCTTATCCTGTCATCATGTGCTAGTTCTTATGTAAAGAGATGGACATGTATATTGTTGTGATGTATAATGTGAATTGTGCTATGCGTTGAGAGTTAACGATGTATGTTGTTTGACAGTAGGGAAAGCAATATTTGGACTGGCCCAGAGTGGGAGGGAGGGGCTAGTCTGAAGGCAAAGTGACAGCTTCCTGCTAGTTAGGCAGATAGGGTCCAGAGTGCATAGATAAAAGGCCTAAGGTCCAATGTGAACAGTGCTGCATTCTGGAGACCAAAAGAAAAAGATAGCATAATCCAGAGCAATAAAGAAGAAAAGTTACTGGGAGACAGAGTGAGTCTCCGGAGACGGCCATACTAGCACCATAGCTCCATTAAGGGGAAAAGAAGTCTCGGAACTGTGGGTTGAGTAAAGGACTCTTGTTAGCTGAACAGTAGTGTCAAGCTGGGTTGTGATGAAGTAGTGAGGAACAGCGAAGAAAAAGGAAAATGTTGCGCAATATCAAGGAAACATTTGAGAAGATGCATACCTGCTATCTACTGTATATAACCTTCCCCAAGATAATGTCACTTGGGTGTCACGTTCCTTTGGGAGACCTGGAGTAGACAGTATGGGTAATGGATCGCAGGTCCTCTTTAGACTCTGTATGATTCGTGTACTATTTTAAATGGATTTCCTTTTCATCAGTTTTGAAATGGTTAAGGACTCCTTCCATGCTGGCTGGGAACATACAGCATTGTTGCTCTCAACTGCAGCTGCTATTTCCTTTCCCTACATATACTAGCTCTGGGTGTTCTTCCTTGCTGGTCAAAGAAACTGCTGCCTAGAAGTGTTGAGCTGTGTAGTGTTGGAGTTGGGAGTAGTTGCTGGAGTGTTTTGTGCCCAGTAGTTTCATGAGTGTTTATCTCCTTGTCGTTTTTCCTATTTAGTTTGTTTGTTACCCTTGTGTCACCAGGCTGCTTTGGTGGTCAGCGAGTGCATCAGACTAAAAGATTTTGAAACCATTTTGCCACAGGAGCACTGAGACCATTTATTGGCTGTCATCAAATGATTGGAATGGTGTGTCATCAGATGTTTCTTTGATGGCATGCTGTTGAATCGTGAGATCACTGCTTATAGTGCACTGTACACCACCAGAGCATTCAGCACTAGGGTTGAGCGAAACGGGTCGAACATTTTCAAAAGTCGCCGACTTTTGGCTAAGTCGGGGTTTCATGAAACCCGATCCGACCCCTGTGCGGGGTCGGCCATGCGGTACGCGACTTTCGCGCCAAAGTCGCGTTTCAATGACGCGAAAAGCGCCATTTCTCAGCCAATGAAGGTAAACGCAGAGTGTGGGCAGCGTGATGACATAGGTCCTGGTCCCCACCATCTTAGAGAAGGGCATTGCAGTGATTGGCTTGCTGTCTGCGACGTCACAGGGGCTATAAAGAGGCGTTCCCGCCGACCGCCATCTTACTGCTGCTGATCTGAGCTTAGGGAGAGGTTGCTGCCGCTTTGTCAGAAGCAGGGATAGCGTTAGGCAGGGTCCATTAACCACAAAACCGCTTGTGCTGCAGCGATTTGCACTGTCCAACACCACCCTCGGTGTGCAGGGACAGTGGAAGTTTTTTTTTTTTTTTTTTTCCCCTCAGCGCTGTAGCTCATTGGGCTGCCCTAGAAGGCTCCCTGATAGCTGCATTGCTGTGTGTACGCCGCTGTGCAAACCAACTGCTTTTTTCAAAGCACAAATCCTCTTGTTCCTTCCTTTCTGCACAGCTATCTTTTTTGTTTGTCCACACTTTTTATTTCATTTGTGCATCAGTCCACTCCTTATTGCTGCCTGCCATACCTGGCTGAGATTACTGCAGGCAGGGAGATAGTAGCTGCCTGCCATACCTGGCTGAGATTACTGCAGGCAGGGAGATAGTAATTGTAGGACATTCCCTGTTTTTTTTTTTTTTTTTTTTTTTGGTGGGAGATTAAGATTGGCAATTTGGCATTTCTGCTAGAGTGCCATCCCTGTGTGTGCCATCTCTCTCACATAGTGGGCCATAGAAAGCCTTTTCATTTTTCTGTATTTTTTTTTTGTGGGGTGTATAAATTCTCCCTGATAAAAATACAGTGGGAGATTAATATTGGCCTTTGGGCTTGTGTGCCAGTCCTGAGTGTGCCATCTCTCTCACAAATAGTGGGCCATAGAAAGCCTATTTTATTTTTTTGGGGGTTTTATAAATTCTCCCTGAAAAAAAGGGAGATTAATATTGGCCTCTGGGCTTGTGTGCCAGTCCTGAGCGTGCCATCTGTGCCAGCCCTGAGCGTGCCATCTCTCTCACAAATAGTGGGCCATAGAAAGCCTATTTATTTTTTTTTTTGGTTTTATAAATTCTCCCTGAAAAAAAGGGAGATTAATATTGGCCTCTGGGCTTGTGTGCCAGTCCTGAGCGTGCCATCTGTGCCAGCCCTGAGCGTGCCATCTCTCTCACAAATAGTGGGCCATAGAAAGCCTATTTAATTTTTTTTTTTGTTTTATAAATTTTCCCTGAAAAAAGGGAGATTAATATTGGCCTCTGGGCTTGTGTGCCAGTTGTGAGCGTGCCATCTGTGCCAGTCCTGAGCGTGCCATCTCTCTCACAAATAGTGGGCCATAGAAAGCCTATTTAAATTTTTTTTTGGTTTTATAAATTCTCCCAGAAAAAAAGGGAGATTAATATTGGCCTCTGGGCTTCTGTGCCAGTCCTGAGCGTGCCATCTGTGCCAGTCCTGAGCATCCCATCTCTCTCACAAATAGTGGGCCATAGAAAGCCTATTTTATTTTTTTGGGGGGTTTTATAATTTCTCCCTGAAAAAAAGGGAGATTAATATTGGCCTCTGGGCTTGTGTGCCAGTCCTGAGCGTGCCATCTGTGCCAGCCCTGAGCGTGCCATCTCTCTCACAAATAGTGGGCCATAGAAAGCCTATTTATTTTTTTTTTTTGTTTTATAAATTTTCCCTGAAAAAAGGGAGATTAATATTGGCCTCTGGGCTTGTGTGCCAGTTGTGAGCGTGCCATCTGTGCCAGTCCTGAGCGTGCCATCTCTCTCACAAATAGTGGGCCATAGAAAGCCTATTTAAATATTTTTTTGGTTTTATAAATTCTCCCAGAAAAAAAGGGAGATTAATATTGGCCTCTGGGCTTCTGTGCCAGTCCTGAGCGTGCCATCTGTGCCAGTCCTGAGCGTCCCATCTCTCTCACAAATAGTGGGCCATAGAAAGCCTATTTTATTTTTTTTTTGGGTTTTAGAAATTCTCCCTGGAAAAAAAAAGGGAGATTAATATTGCCCTTTGGGCTTGTGTGCCAGTACTAAGCGTTCCATCTCTCTCTCTCTCTCTCTCAGTCAGTGGGCCATAGAACGCCTATTTTTGGTTTTATTTGTTTTATAAATTCTCCCTGAAAAAATCATTTTATTTTATTTGGTTTCTAAATTCTTCCTGATAAAATCATATTTTTTTTATTATTTTTTTTTCTAAAGTCTCCCTGAAAAAAAAAAAAAAAAACAGTGGGAGATTAATATTGGCCTTTCTGCTTGTGTGCCAGTCTTGACTCCTGGGTGTGCCATCTCTCTCTCTCTCTCTCTCTTTCTCTCTCTCTCTCTCCAATTGTGGTCCATAGAAAGCCTATATTTTTTTTCCTTGATTTGGGTTCTAAAATCTACCAGAGAAAATAACTACATCAATCATTGGTAGAAAAATATTGGCCTCTGGGTTTGTGTGCCACTCCTGACTCCTGTGTGCGTCATCTCTCAGTCAGTGGGCCATAGAACGCCTATTTTTGTTTTTATTTGTTTTATAAATTCTCCCTGAAAAAATCATTTTATTTTATTTGGTTTCTAAATTCTTCCTGATAAAATCATATTTTTTTTATTATTTTTTTTTCTAAAGTCTCCCTGAAAAAAAAAAAAAAAAACAGTGGGAGATTAATATTGGCCTTTCTGCTTGTGTGCCAGTCTTGACTCCTGGGTGCGTCATCTCTCAGTCAGTGGGCCATAGAACGCCTATTTTTGGTTTTATTTGTTTTCTAAATTCTCCCTGAAAAAATCATTTTATTTTATTTGGTTTCTAAATTCTTCCTGATAAAATCACATTTTTTTTATTATTTTTTTTTCTAAAGTCTCCCTGAAAAAAAAAAAAAAAAACAGTGGGAGATTAATATTGGCCTTTCTGCTTGTGTGCCAGTCTTGACTCCTGGGTGCGTCATCTCTCAGTCAGTGGGCCATAGAACGCCTATTTTTGGTTTTATTTGTTTTCTAAATTCTCCCTGAAAAAATCATTTTATTTTATTTGGTTTCTAAATTCTTCCTGCTAAAATCACATTTTTTTTATTATTTTTTTTTCTAAAGTCTCCCTGAAAAAAAAAAAAAAAAACAGTGGGAGATTAATATTGGCCTTTCTGCTTGTGTGCCAGTCTTGACTCCTGGGTGCGTCATCTCTCAGTCAGTGGGCCATAGAACGCCTATTTTTGGTTTTATTTGTTTTATAAATTCTCCCTGAAAAAATCATTTTATTTTATTTGGTTTCTAAATTCTTCCTGATAAAATCATATTTTTTTTATTATTTTTTTTTCTAAAGTCTCCCTGAAAAAAAAAAAAAAAAAACAACCAAAAAAAACAGTGGGAGATTAATATTGGCCTTTCTGCTTGTGTGCCAGTCTTGACTCCTGGGTGTGCCATCTCTCTCTCTCTCTCTCTCTCTCTCTCTCTCTCCAATTGTGGTCCATAGAAAGCCTATATTTTTTTTCCTTGATTTGGGTTCTAAAATCTACCAGAGAAAATAACTACATCAATCATTGGTAGAAAAATATTGGCCTCTGGGTTTGTGTGCCACTCCTGACTCCTGTGTGCGTCATCTCTCAGTCAGTGGGCCATAGAACGCCTATTTTTGTTTTTATTTGATTTATAAATTCTCCCTGAAAAAATCATTTTATTTTATTTGGTTTCTAAATTCTTCCTGATAAAATCATATTTTTTTTATTATTTTTTTTTCTAAAGTCTCCCTGAAAAAAAAAAAAAAAAACAGTGGGAGATTAATATTGGCCTTTCTGCTTGTGTGCCAGTCTTGACTCCTGGGTGTGCCATCTCTCTCTCTCTCTCTCTCTCTCTCCAATTGTGGTCCATAGAAAGCCTACATTTTTTTTCCTTGATTTGGGTTCCAAAATCTACCAGAGAAAATAACTCCATCAATCATTGGTAGAAAAATATTGGCCTCTGGGCTTGTGTGCCACTCCTGATTCCTGTGTGCGTCATCTCTCACTCAGTGGCCCATAGAAAGCATATAGTTTGTTACATTTGTTTTCTAAATTCTCCCTGCAAAAATCTTTTTTTTTTTTTGGGGGGGGTTTCTAAAGTGTTCCTGAAAAAAATAAAAATAAAAAAAAAATAATAGTGTGACATTAATATTAACATTTGTGCTTCAGTGACAGTCCTGCGTGTGGGGCATCTCTCTAATTTGCAGCCACCAAAAAAAGAGTGTGTAACATTGGGCCTGATTTTCGCTGTGGTCTCACCAACCTGTAAAGGGGTAGCTAAATCATACTGAAGTTATAGCTCACCGTGTAAGTTGTGTGACTGCAACAAATAACGTTAGTTTGGTTACGTTTTTAAAACAATGAGGAAGTCTAGTGGAAGAGGTCGTGGCCGGGGGCGTTCATTGTCAGCTGGTAATGAGGGTAGTGGTAGTGGTGGAGCATCAGGTGGTCGTGGGGGAAAAAATATTGCACCTAAGTCTGGAGCTGTGGAGCCAGGTTCGTCGTCCGGCTACACAAGGCCTCGAACGCTCCCTTTTCTGGGATTAGGAAAACCGCTTTTAAAGCCGGAGCAGCAAGAGCAAGTTTTGGCTTATCTTGCTGACTCAGCCTCTAGCTCTTTTGCCTCATCTCGTGAAACTGGTAAAAGTAAAAGCAGCGCGTCGTTAGTGGATGTTCACGGTCAGGGACAAGTCACTTCCTTGTCCTCTTCAGCAAAAACAACAACAGAGAAGAATGCAGCAGGCGACACAACGGGTTACTCCATGGAGCTCTTTACACATACCGTCCCTGGCTTAGAAAGTGAAGCAGTTAACAGTCCATGCCCATTACAAATTGAATCTGACATGGAGTGCACTGACGCACAGCCACAGCCAGACTACTATGCTGGTCCTTTGACTCAGACCACAACATTGCCCTCGCAGGGTGCTGATCAAGAATCAGACCCTGATGAGACTATGTTGCCCCATCACGAACGCTATACCACCGAACGACACGGTGACACAGACGAAGTTGCGCAGGAGGTACAAGAAGAGTTATTAGATGACCCAGTTCTTGACCCCGATTGGCAGCCATTGGGGGAACAGGGTGCAGGCGGCAGCAGTTCTGAAGCAGAGGAGGAGGAGGGGCCGCAGCAGGCATCAACATCGCCACAGGTTCCATCTGCCGGGCCCGTATCTTGCCCAAAACGCGTGGCAAAGCCAAAACCTGGTGGAGGACAGCGTGGCCATCCGGTTAAAGCTCAGTCTGCAATGCCTGAAAAGGTATCCGATGCTAGAAAGAGTGCAGTCTGGCATTTTTTTAAACAACATCCAATTGATCAGCGCAAAGTCATCTGTCAAAAATGTTCTACTTCCTTAAGCAGAGGTCAGAATCTGAAAAGTCTCAATACTAGTTGCATGCATAGACATTTAACCACCATGCATTTGAAAGCTTGGACTAACTACCAAACGTCCCTTAAGGTTGTTGCACCCTCGGCCAATGAAGCTAGTCATCAACGCAACATCCCTTCCGGCAGTGTAGGACCACCATTTAGCGCACCACCTGCTGTATCTGTGCAGGTATCTTTGCCAGGCCAAAGCAGTCAGGGTCAGGGAATCACCAGTTTCGTAGTAGGAAACACTGCATCTAGGGCACCGGCGGCAACAATACCATCTCCCACCGTCTCTCAGTCTGCCATGTCCACCGGCACCCCCGCTAGTTCCACGATCTCCAGCTCTCCAGTCCAGCTCACCCTACATGAGACTATGGTTAGAAAAAGGAAATACTTAGCCTCGCATCCGCGTACACAGGGTTTGAACGCCCACATAGCTAGACTAATCTCGTTAGAGATGATGCCCTACCGGTTAGTTGAAAGCGAAGCTTTCAAAGACCTGATGGACTACGCTGTACCACGCTACGAGCTACCCAGTCGACACTTTTTTTCCAGAAAAGCCATCCCAGCCCTCCACCAGCATGTTAAAGAGCGCATCGTCCATGCACTCAGGCAATCTGTGAGCACAAAGGTGCACCTGACAACAGATGCATGGACCAGTAGGCATGGCCAGGGACGTTACGTGTCCATCACGGCACACTGGGTAAATGTGGTGGATTCAGGGTCCACAGGGGACAGCAAGTTTGGGACAGTTCTGCCTAGCCCACGGTCTAGTAAACAGTTGTCTGTAGCCGTTCGCACCCCCTCCTCCTCCTCCTCCTCGTCCTCCTGCAGAAGCAAGAGCTCGTCCACAGACCGCAGTCGCACAAACACTCCATCCGCACCTGCCACTGTTGCACACCAGGTCTCCCATTATGGGGCAGCTACTGGCATACGTCAGCAGGCTGTATTGGCTATGAAGTGTTTGGGCGACAATAGACACACCGCGGAAGTTCTGTCCGAGTTCTTGCAGCAAGAAACGCAGTCGTGGCTGGGCACTGTAGATCTTGAGGCAGGCAAGGTAGTGAGTGATAACGGAAGGAATTTCATGGCTGCCATCTCCCTTTCCCAACTGAAACACATTCCTTGCCTGGCTCACACCTTAAACCTGGTGGTGCAGTGCTTCCTGAAAAGTTATCCGGGGTTATCCGACCTGCTCCTCAAAGTGCGTGGACTTTGCGCACATATCCGCCGTTCGCCTGTACACTCCAGCCGTATGCAGACCTATCAGCGTTCTTTGAACCTTCCCCAGCATCGCCTAATCATAGACGTTGCAACAAGGTGGAACTCAACACTGCACATGCTTCAGAGACTGTGCGAACAGAGGCGGGCTGTTATGTTTTTGTGGGAGGATACACATACACGGGCAGGCAGTAGGATGGCAGACATGGAGTTGTCAGGTGTGCAGTGGTCGAAGATTCAAGACATGTGTCAAGTCCTTCAGTGTTTTGAGGAATGCACACGGCTGGTTAGTGCAGACAACGCCATAATAAGCATGAGCATCCCCCTAATGCGTCTGCTGATGCAAAGTTTGACGCACATAAAGGATCAGGCGTCTGCACCAGAGGAAGAGGAAAGCCTTGATGACAGTCAGCGATTGTCTGGTCAGGGCAGTGTACATGACGAGGTACCGGGCGAAGAGGAGGTGGAGGATGAGGAGGATGATGGGGATGAGTATATTTTTAATGAGGAAGCTTTCCCGGGGGCACGGGAAATTGGTGGCGTGGCAAGGCCGGGTTCTGGTTTTTTGAGGGACACAAGTGACGTAGATTTGCCTGCAACTGCCCCTCAACCAAGCACAACCGCAGATTTGACAACGGGAACTTTGGCCCACATGGCGGATTATGCCTTGCGTATCCTCAAAAGGGACACACGCATTACAAAAATGATGAACGATGACGATTACTGGTTGGCCTGCCTCCTTGATCCTCGCTATAAAGGCAAATTGCAAAATATTATGCCACATGAGAACTTGGAACTAATATTAGCAACAAAACAATCAACTCTTGTTGACCGTTTGCTTCTGGCATTCCCTGCACACAGCGCCCGTGATCGTTCTCACACGAGCTCCAGGGGCCAGCAGACCAGAGGTGTTAGAGGGGCAGAAATCAGAAGTGGCGTTGGCCAGAGGGGTTTTCTGACCAGGTTGTGGAGTGATTTTTCTATGACCGCAGACAGGACAGGTACTGCAGCATCAATTCAAAGTGACAGGAGACAACATTTGTCCAGTATGGTTACAAACTATTTTTCATCCCTTATCGACGTTCTCCCTCAACCGTCATTCCCATTTGATTACTGGGCATCCAAATTAGACACCTGGCCAGAATTGGCAGAATATGCATTGCAGGAGCTTGCTTGCCCGGCAGCTAGTGTCCTATCAGAAAGAGTATTCAGTGCTGCAGGTTCAATACTAACAGAAAAAAGGACTCGTCTGGCTACCCAAAATGTAGATGATCTAACCTTCATTAAAATGAACCACAACTGGATTTCAAAATCTTTTGCCCCACCCTGCCCGGCTGACACCTAGCTTTCCTATGAAAAGGTCTTGCCTGTGGACTATTCTGAATGACTTTTCCAATCTCGTAATTTTCTTCACCTGATTGTCCAGCATACGACATGTTTCCACCTCACGAAATGGCCAAACTCCCCACACGGGGCCGTGCTATCGCCACTTTGCGCTTGGACCCTTGAGAGTGCTGTTTGTCTGAAGAGGTGGGTGTGGCCGCTTTTGGTCGACGGCACTGCCACTGGGTCCCTCATAGTACAATAAAGTGTCTCTGGCGGTGGTGGTGCGCACCCAACGTCAGACACACCGTTGTAATATGAGGGGCCCTGTGCCTGTAACGCCGGCCACAAGACAGTTCCCCCCCCCAGCTCAAACAGTGCTCTACCACTAGCAAAATTATCTCTCACAGCTTCACCAATGTGTAGTCTAGGCGCTGACATCCTTCAATGCCTGGCACTGACAATACCATTGTTTTGACATTTTTGTTATGTTAGGCCTTCGAAGCCTGTCTGCGGTCCCTTCTTTCTACAACTACTACACTGACCAGGCCACTGCTGGCCGTGTTACCCTGGAACCAATTTAAAAGTGCCTACAGTCAGCCCAATTTTGTTATGTTAGGCCTTCGAAGACTGTCTGCCGTCACTCCTTCCACTAGACTTCCACTGACCATACACTGCTGCCCATGTACCCCTGGAACCAATTTAAAGTGCCTACAGCCAGCCCAATTTTGTTATGTTAGGCCTTCGAAGCCTGTCTGCGGTCACTCCTTCCACTAGACTTCCACTGACCAGACCACTGCTGCCCGTGTACCCCTGGAACCAATTTAAAAGTGCCTACAGCCAGCCCAAGTTTGTTATGTTAGGCCTTGGAAGCCTGTCTGCGGTCACTCCTTCCACTAGACTTCCACTGACCAGACCACTGCTGCCCGTGTACCCCTGGAACCAATTTAAAAGTGCCTACAGCCAGCCCAAGTTTGTTATGTTAGGCCTTGGAAGCCTGTCTGCGGTCACTCCTTCCACTAGACTTCCACTGACCAGACCACTGCTGCCCGTGTACCCCTGGAACCAATTTAAAAGTGCCTACAGCCAGCCCAAGTTTGTTATGTTAGGCCTTCGAAGCCTGTCTGCGGTCCATTCTTTCAACTACTACTACACTGACCAGGTCACTGCTGCCCGTGTACCCCTGGAACCAATTTAAAATTGCCTACAGCCATGTGTTATTATTTTAGGCCTTCGATGCCTGTCTGCGGTCACTCCTTCCACTAGGCCTCCACTGACCACACCACTGCTGCCCGTGTACCCCTGGAACCAATTTAAAATTGCCTACAGCCAGCCCAATTTTTTTATTTTAGGCCTTCGATGCCTGTCTGCGGTCCATTCTTTCAACTACTACTACACTGACCAGGTCACTGCTGCCCGTGTACCCCTGGAACCAATTTAAAATTGCCTACAGCCAGCCCAATTTTTTTATTTTAGGCCTTCGATGCCTGTCTGCGGTCCATTCTTTCAACTACTACTACACTGACCAGGTCACTGCTGCCCGTCTACCCCTGGAACCAATTTAAAATTGCCTACAGCCATGTGTTATTATTTTAGGCCTTCGATGCCTGTCTGCGGTCACTCCTTCCACTAGGCCTCCACTGACCACACCACTGCTGCCCGTGTACCCCTGGAACCAATTTAAAATTGCCTACAGCCAGCCCAATTTTTTTATTTTAGGCCTTCGATGCCTGTCTGCGGTCCATTCTTTCAACTACTACTACACTGACCAGGTCACTGCTGCCCGTGTACCCCTGGAACCAATTTAAAATTGCCTACAGCCAGCCCAATTTTTTTATTTTAGGCCTTCGATGCCTGTCTGCGGTCCATTCTTTCAACTACTACTACACTGACCAGGTCACTGCTGCCCGTCTACCCCTGGAACCAATTTAAAATTGCCTACAGCCATGTGTTATTATTTTAGGCCTTCGATGCCTGTCTGCGGTCACTCCTTCCACTAGGCCTCCACTGACCACACCACTGCTGTCCGTGTACCCCTGGAACCAATTTAAAATTGCCTACAGCCATGTGTTATTATTTTAGGCCTTCGATGCCTGTCTGCGGTCACTCCTTCCACTAGGCCTCCACTGACCACACCACTGCTGCCCGTGTACCCCTGGAACGAATTTAAAAGTGCCTACAGCCAGCCCAAGTTTGTTATGTTAGGCCTTGGAAGCCTGTCTGCGGTCACTCCTTCCACTAGACTTCCACTGACCAGACCACTGCTGCCCGTGTACCACTGGAACCAATTTAAAAGTGCCTACAGCCAGCCCAAGTTTGTTATGTTAGGCCTTGGAAGCCTGTCTGCGGTCACTCCTTCCACTAGACTTCCACTGACCAGACCACTGCTGCCCGTGTACCCCTGGAACCAATTTAAAAGTGCCTACAGCCAGCCCAAGTTTGTTATGTTAGGCCTTGGAAGCCTGTCTGCGGTCACTCCTTCCACTAGACTTCCACTGACCAGACCACTGCTGCCCGTGTACCCCTGGAACCAATTTAAAAGTGCCTACAGCCAGCCCAAGTTTGTTATGTTAGGCCTTGGAAGCCTGTCTGCGGTCACTCCTTCCACTAGACTTCCACTGACCAGACCACTGCTGCCCGTGTACCCCTGGAACCAATTTAAAAGTGCCTACAGCCAGCCCAAGTTTGTTATGTTAGGCCTTGGAAGCCTGTCTGCGGTCACTCCTTCCACTAGACTTCCACTGACCAGACCACTGCTGCCCGTGTACCCCTGGAACCAATTTAAAAGTGCCTACAGCCAGCCCAAGTTTGTTATGTTAGGCCTTGGAAGCCTGTCTGCGGTCACTCCTTCCACTAGACTTCCACTGACCAGACCACTGCTGCCCGTGTACCCCTGGAACCAATTTAAAAGTGCCTACAGCCAGCCCAAGTTTGTTATGTTAGGCCTTGGAAGCCTGTCTGCGGTCACTCCTTCCACTAGACTTCCACTGACCAGACCACTGCTGCCCGTGTACCCCTGGAACCAATTTAAAAGTGCCTACAGCCAGCCCAAGTTTGTTATGTTAGGCCTTGGAAGCCTGTCTGCGGTCACTCCTTCCACTAGACTTCCACTGACCAGACCACTGCTGCCCGTGTACCCCTGGAACCAATTTAAAAGTGCCTACAGCCAGCCCAAGTTTGTTATGTTAGGCCTTCGAAGCCTGTCTGCGGTCCATTCTTTCAACTACTACTACACTGACCAGGTCACTGCTGCCCGTGTACCCCTGGAACCAATTTAAAATTGCCTACAGCCATGTGTTATTATTTTAGGCCTTCGATGCCTGTCTGCGGTCACTCCTTCCACTAGGCCTCCACTGACCACACCACTGCTGCCCGTGTACCCCTGGAACCAATTTAAAATTGCCTACAGCCAGCCCAATTTTTTTATTTTAGGCCTTCGATGCCTGTCTGCGGTCCATTCTTTCAACTACTACTACACTGACCAGGTCACTGCTGCCCGTGTACCCCTGGAACCAATTTAAAATTGCCTACAGCCAGCCCAATTTTTTTATTTTAGGCCTTCGATGCCTGTCTGCGGTCCATTCTTTCAACTACTACTACACTGACCAGGTCACTGCTGCCCGTGTACCCCTGGAACCAATTTAAAATTGCCTACAGCCAGCCCAATTTTTTTTTTTTAGGCCTTCGATGCCTGTCTGCGGTCCATTCTTTCAACTACTACTACACTGACCAGGTCACTGCTGCCCGTGTACCCCTGGAACCAATTTAAAAGTGCCTACAGCCAGCCCAAGTTTGTTATGTTAGGCCTTGGAAGCCTGTCTGCGGTCACTCCTTCCACTAGACTTCCACTGACCAGACCACTGCTGCCCGTGTACCCCTGGAACCAATTTAAAAGTGCCTACAGCCATGTGTTATTATTTTAGGCCTTCGATGCCTGTCTGCGGTCACTCCTTCCACTAGGCCTCCACTGACCACACCACTGCTGCCCGTGTACCCCTGGAACCAATTTAAAATTGCCTACAGCCAGCCCAATTTTTTTATTTTAGGCCTTCGATGCCTGTCTGCGGTCCATTCTTTCAACTACTACTACACTGACCAGGTCACTGCTGCCCGTGTACCCCTGGAACCAATTTAAAATTGCCTACAGCCAGCCCAATTTTTTTATTTTAGGCCTTCGATGCCTGTCTGCGGTCCATTCTTTCAACTACTACTACACTGACCAGGTCACTGCTGCCCGTGTACCCCTGGAACCAATTTAAAATTGCCTACAGCCATGTGTTATTATTTTAGGCCTTCGATGCCTGTCTGCGGTCACTCCTTCCACTAGGCCTCCACTGACCACACCACTGCTGTCCGTGTACCCCTGGAACCAATTTAAAATTGCCTACAGCCATGTGTTTTTATTTTAGGCCTTCGATGCCTGTCTGCGGTCCATTCTTTCAACTACTACTACACTGACCAGGGCACTGCTGGCCGTGTACCCCTGGAACCAACATCAGAAAATATAAAAATAAGTATTTTGCTTATAAAAAAGAAAATACTGGTGAGATATCAAATGCAGACATTTTAACATTAAAAACAAACACACAACTAAAATCTGGTACAGTACTAAAAATGGCCACCAGCTACAATTACTTTCTCCTGCAAGTAGTTAACTGAAAGTTTTTTTAAATTGAAAACACACATATGGCATCCACCGAGTGTTGTCCTGTCGCGTCTTCTTTATATTATTGCCGAGAAGATGCAAAATAATGAAAATAATAAAATCATTAATTACCAAAATAATAGAGAAAGTCAACACCACATTGCAAATAAACATTCATTCCAAATAAAGAAGCAGGGCGCGTCCGAGGGTGAGTATATACCTAATAAGAATCTAATCACCCTCGGACGCGCAATGCTTATTTCCAACAGCCTTCCTTCCTAAGAATCATCCCTTCCGTGGTGTAGAGAGACGTTGTGTTACACTCCAAGGTGTTCCCCAGGTTGCCTTTCCTGAGCTTCGATCTACCGGCTCTCGTTTAGTAGTTGTTGGAAACTACGCTGCATTAGGCCTTCAAATTGGGTATGGGGTGTAGAGAGATGGTGTGTTCCACTCCAAGGTGTTCCCCAGGTTGCCTTTCCTGAGCTTCGATCTTCCGGCTCTCGTTTAGTAGTTCTTGGAAACTACACTGCATTAGGCCTTCAAATTGGGTATGGGGTGTAGAGAGAGGGTGTGTTACACTCCAAGGTGTTCCCCAGGTTGCCTTTCCTGAGCTTCGATCTTCATGCTCTCGTTTAGTAGTTGTCGGAAACTACGCTGCATTAGGCCTACAAATTGGGTATGGGGTGTAGAGAGAGGGTTTGTTACACTCCAAGGTGTTCCCCAGGTTGCCTTTCCTGAGCTTCGATCTTCCGGCTCTCGTTTAGTAGTTGTTGGAAACTACGCTGCATTAGGCCTTCAAATTGGGTATGGGGTGTAGCGAGAGGGTGTGTTACACTCCAAGGTGTTCCCCAGGTTGCCTTTCCTAAGCTTCGATCTTCCGGCTCTCGTTTAGTAGTTCTTGGAAACTACACTGCATTAGACCTTCAAATTGGGTATGGGGTGTAGAGAGAGGGTGTGTTACACTCTAAGGTGTTCCCCAGGTTTCCTTGCCATTGCTTCGGTCTTCCGACTCTCGTTTAGTAGTTGTAGAAAAGTACACTGCATTAGGCCATACAAAATGGGTATGGGGTGGAGAGAGATGGTGTGTTACACTCCAAGGTGTTCCCCAGGTTGCCTTTCCTGAGCTTCTATCTTCAGGCTCTCATTAAATTGTGGTTAAATGGAACAACTGCATTTGGCGTACTAGTTGGTTTGGGGCCTACTATCGGTGTCTGCCACTCCTTGCTGTTCTCCTCCACTGAACAAAGCTGTGCCGCCTGTTTACTACGGTTGCCAATTTTGAACTGCATTTCGACTACTTACTGATTTGGCCCTACTCTCTGTGTCAGCCTCTCATTCCAGTTGTCCTCCACTGCAATGCCCCCTGGTTATTCCTGTGTTACCAATTTTGAACTGCATTTAGCCCACTTTCTTCTTTGGGCCTATATCTGTGTTTCCACTTCATCGTGCCCATTGCCCAGCCAGTGATAGATGAGTCTGCTGGTACATTGACCCATAACGCAACATTCCCCGTGCACGCTACACAACAACATTGTGACCCTGCTGAAAGTCAGGTTGCTCTTCCCGCATACCATACCACCTTACACGGGGACAAAGAGGAAGGTGCAGATGAAAGTGCAGGTTCCTTCATCAGGTGGGGGGAGGAATACTAGTTGGCGACGTCACTGGCACAGGGCCTCTCATAGTACGCAAAAGTGTTGCTGCCGGTGGGAGGCGCCCCCGCCGTGCAAACACACCGCTGTACTTTGAGGGGCCCTGTGCCAGTGCCAATGCCAACGAGTGGGCCCCCCCTGCTTGCTCAGGTTCACAGCACTTGCAAAGTTGAAATACTTACCTCTCCCTGCTCCACTGCCGTGACGTGGTCCAGATTTCCTGGGCCCACTAATTACTTGAACCAGCCCTACCCCCCACAACTTTAGCCAAATGACCCCCAATTTCAAATGCCTTCCAATTATTATAAGGTAAATTACGCTTGACAAGCTTCATTAAGAAGAATGGATGGTTTTGACATTAAAATGGGCACTCTAGGTGTTTTCCTGGCCCCCACTCACTGCCGACTATGCTGCCCCATTGACTTGCATTGGGTTTCGTGTTTCGGTCGATCCCGACTTTACGTCATAATCGGCCGATTTCACTCGACCCGACTTTGGACATAGTCGGGTTTCGCAAAACCCGGCTCGACTCTAAAAAGGTCAAGGTCGCTCAACTCTATTCAGCACTGGATCCACCAGATTGACATTAAGTGGGTATGCCAGATTTTGTTATTTTCACTATATCAATGCCCCTTTAAACACCCAGTGTCTGTTAATGAAGGAGCTAGATTAGCTTCTGTGCTGTTATTTGTGGAAGGAGAAGGAGTGATGCAGATAAGTTAGTCAAGAAAGAGGGAGGAAGCTGCAGCAAGGTTGCAGGGACATTTTTGGCAGGGACACTTTAGTGGGTCCTGGTGGAATGCAGTCTGTGACAGCTCTGTTACAAGTTATTCTCATCTCAGACATGTATGGCATATCCACCGGGTATGACACGAATGTCTAAAATATATGGGTATTAAGTGTGGGACATCTAACTATTTCAATTCTTTTGTTATTTTTGGAAATCACTAACAAAATGGAGAGAGATGCAGATGCGTGGCCATTCCGTTCATTGCAGCTGTCATTAATATCCAAGAAGGGAATGTGAGGAATGCCTCAGGTAATTGCATGTGGATTAGCCATAGTGACTGTTGGTAATCTGCACAAGGATCTGCATCACTTCAAAGTACAATTCTACAACAGGCATCCGAGGCTTTGCCTCAGATTTCAGCAGCGGTTGAAGGCAAAATTAGCTTGGGATATTCTGCCACTGATTTTTCCCATGGCGTTTCTGAATATGCCCCAATGTCAGTACAGATGCAGGCAGACAGCAGCTTCAGAAGTTCTTCCAGAAACCTGACATATGAAGCCATCCACAACCTGTCTCCTCCATACATCTGTGACTTAGTCTCCCGGTACTTTCCTGCACGCAACCTTCGATCCTCACAAGATCTCCTTCGCTACTCCCCTCTTATCTCCTCTTCCTACAATCACATACAAGATTTCTCTCGCGCATCACCCCTAGTCTGGAACTCTCTACCCCAACATATCAGCCTCTCGCCTACCATCGAAACCTTCAAAAAGAACCTGAAGACTCACCTCTTCTGACAAGCCTGCAATCTGCGGTAACCATCGATCCACCAAATCGCGGCACAATCAGCTCTACCCTCGCCTACTGTATCCTCACCCATCCCTTGTAGACTGTGTGCCCCCAGGGGCAGGATCCTCTCTCCTTCATACCAGTCGGTCACTTGTATTGTTCATGATTATTGTACTTGTTTTTTATTATGTGTACCTCTCCTCACATGTAAAGTGCAATGAAATAGATGGAGCTATAATAATAAATAATATTATTGCATATATTAGCTTGACACAGGAATTATGATAATAACTTATATCTAGACTTGCCAATCTGCTCTTCTAATCCTAGTCCAGGCTGTGTCATTATTGGCTGGCTTAGTCGGTTCAGTCTGCGCCTGGCTCCTAACACAGTGCAGACGACTCTGCCACCTCAACTCTGCCCTCCTTAGATGTGGGTTAGGATGAGAGAGTTTGGGCAAGTAATCATGATCTGCACTCTAAATTTGCTCCCAGAGTGAGATGGCATGAGGATCCAAAGTTCTTACACCTTGTGCATTCAATGCAATGGGCCCCACAGTTCCATGGGGCAGAGAGTAATGTGCGCTGACTGGCCTCTTATTTAGTTTTGTTCTCTGCTTGTAATACCCCCATTCAAACCCTAATGGCGACCCTGGGAATACTTTCTTAAACTTGTAAAAAGTGTACAAGTAAGCCAAGGCTTTATAATTTGGTTATCATCTATATGGCAATTTTCAGTGAATGAAGTTTTCACTGCTGGAAATGTACAGGGTGGGCCATTTATATGGAAACACCTAAATAAAATGGGAATGGTTGGTGATATCAACTTCCTGTTTGTGACACATTAGTATATGGGAGGAGGAAAACTTTTCAAGATGGGTGGTGACCATGGCGGCCATTTTGAAGTCGGCCATTTTGGATCCAACTTTTTTTTCCAATTGGAAGAGGGTCGTGTAACACATCCACTTTATTAAGAATTTCACGACAAAAACAATGGTGTGCTTGGTTTTAACATAACTTTATTCTTTCATGAGTTATTTACAAGTTTATGACCACTTATAAAATTTGTTCAAAGTGCTGCCCATTGTGTTGGATTGTCAATGCAACCCTCTTCTCCCACTCTTGACACACTGATAGCAACACCGCAGAAGAAATGCTAGCACAGGCTTTCAGTATCCGTTGTTTCAGATGCTGCACATCTCGTATCTTCACAGCATAGACAATTGCCTTCAGATGACCCCAGCATCTGAAACAACGGATACTGTACTTTGACCTTGTAATTCAGACTGATGATCCCAAAAAGATTAGCAAACAAAAGCTTTTCTGAATGTGCCAATATCTTTGCTATTTTTTAAAAACAGCATTTAATTCACTGGACAGCAGGACTCTGAGGCTGATTTATTAAATGGGTTGTCTAGGTTTGGCTCGAAAGTTTTAAATTACATAGACTGAATGTACTGTCAGGATTTTTTGGTGCCAGAGTAAGGAGTGGATGGTTGTGCAATCGCAAGTATGTGATATGTATATGTGATGCCCTAGGGTCCTGGTTATCACAGTGGCATTGCTTTCTTCATGCGGAGAGTGATATCACACTTGGAAGCGATGGAAGATTCCTTTTAACAGGTAATTAGCACATACAACACAGTTCTGACTCCAGGCCAGAAGGAGGAGCTCTACACCCGACTTCAGGGGATCTGCTCTTTCTGGTCAGGAGGAGGAGTTAGTTGCTAGGCAGTTGCTAGGCAGTTAGGAAGAGTTAGACAGTTTGTGCCAGACAGCAGACTGGAGCAGTCTGAGGCAGAAGGATGAGTGAGGGGTCATACAGCCTGAAGTGCTGTAGCTCCTAGATAGTGAGATAAAGAAGGAAGAACAGCTTTTAGTGAATGTGCCGGAGAGCGAAGCACAGGAGAGTGACAACAAGGGTGAATAGCTGCAATGGGGCTACCTCCCTGATAGAGCGCAGATACCGGTAACCGGAAGACTGAGGTTGTGTCATACACTAGGAGGCACAGCAGAAACCGGTAGGACAGCTAAACTACACGTAATCTGTCCGCCTTAACACCCAAGAGACACAGTGACACATAGAGCCCGGGTCATGATAGAGACCCTGTAAAAAAGTTCGAGTCACCTGTCATATGGGTTTGTGTCTCACTTTAATAAAGGACAGAGATAACTGAGAGGACCTTGCTAAGAAGCCATAGGCAGTAAGGAACTACACCACAGCGCTAAAAGGAAGGCTTTTAACTCCACCTGGTAAAGCTGAACTCTGAATTCGCTTCCAAGCCGGCCGGACCCAACCTGCACCTGTGATATGGTGCCCTTTACTGTGGCTGTCTGCTACCATCAGTAAACCAGGTAAAAAGACTGCACAACTGCATCCTTTGTTCTTTACTGAACCACTCACCATCTTCCATCTATTCACCGGGAGCCCTGGGGACCTACTTCACCTGTGGGAAGTTATACCACCTGGCTGCCATGACATCACCCCAGAGGACCCCTTTAAGCAGCATCAGTCACCTCTGACCGAAAACCACAGGTGGCATCACGAACTTTCATTATTTCAAAAACCCCTTTAAAGACCTTCCCTTTAACATGGGCACCCAGGGCCACGGACCAGGTCGCTGCCGCTGTGACACATCCCTTTACGTACCAGACCCTGGCGGGCAACTCATTTACTCCAGGCCACATTTCACCTCGACATGCGCAGGCTTGCTCAATACAACTGAATTGAGTGAGGCTGCGCACGTCTAGTCAGAATCTGGACAGAAGTATGTGTATCACATACATGCAGACATACGATCATCCTCCAGTCTCACCACCACTGGAGAATCCTGACAGCGCACTCTGCGCAATGTGAGGACTCACAAATTCACACACTTATTTTTCGGACTATAAGATGCACCGGACCATAAGACGCACCCCAAATGTTTTGCTTATTCAGCTGGCTGCAAGTCTAAAATGTGAGAAAGTCCTATTTAGATTACATTTTCTGAGAACCAATATCAGGGATCAAAATAGAAAACCCAAACCCATGCAAGTTTCTCCTGCAACAACAAGACAAACATAGTTGAACACATTGGACATATGTGAAAAATATCCAGGTTCATGGGAACTCTTGTTGTTTCCACTCTCTGAATGTTTTTTCTCAGAGCTAGGGCGGGGGCAGATAGCTGTAAATCTTATCATCCATGTGATTTGGGCCGATTATGCAAATAACACTCTGATCAGACTCTGATCTCAGTTTGAGGAGTGTCAGCACAATGTGATTCTATTTTTTCGAATGACAGAATGAAAGCACACTGTGAGGAGAAGGAGCACAAATTTCTCCATCTTCTCCATTATACGAGTCTGCAGAAATTCGACTGCGCCCTGATGTCACCTGAGAGCAGTCCGATGAATTCCACTCACTAATTTACTTTCATGGGTGAGTGCGATCCCAAAGACGAACATGCAGTGATTTTTTTTCCCTGCCGGAGGGAAAAGTCAAACGTGCATGACCACATAGACTAACATTGGTCCGGGTACGATCCAATGTTTTGTTGTTTCACACTCGGACCGATAATACGATCATGAGCCCTTAGAAGAAGAAATATGGGAAATATTGAAGCATGTTTTTTATTATTTTATTTAGATTGTGAGCCCTATCGGAGATGGCGATGATAATGTGTGCAAACTGCAAAGAGCTGCGGAATATGTTAGCGCTATATTAAAAATAAAGATTATTATTAAAGATTAGAGCCTGCTGCATAAAAAGTCAGGAACAGAAAATCTCTTTAATGGGAACCTACACAAAGATGATACATGATGGTGTTTCCTAATCTACAGTATTATGTGCTCATATAAAGTGTGCACAGTGTTCTATGCAGTCTATATAGATGGATAAGCTGATCCAACTTTATCTTTTACTACCATTAATGCTGATTTGACTATAAAATCTTTTTAATTTAAAACCTCAATGTTGGACTCTTACTAACCTTTTTATGTGAAACATATGGAAGCTTCATTCAGAGTAGGTCTATGAGCAATAAGCATGTTAAATTGTACTGTACATATAATCATGTATATTTATTTTACTGTACGTTATTTTAAAACTTTTAATACTGAGTACGGTATATATTTTTTTGATAAAACTTATTTTCTAGGAGAACTTTTGCGTGTCCTATATAATTACATAAGATAGCATTGGGTATCATAAAATATAACTGCACAATTCACTGACAAAAGGCGCTCTCGGGGAAAACACATTACAGTCAGCTTCTTTCACATTTTTTGGCACATTTTTGTAATCATTAACCTTTATGGATTTTCATTTTTGCTGCCAAAGCTTCTAAAATTCAGCTCTATTTACTAAAACAATGCATAGCGTGTAATAAATGCACTGGGTGTTAAGTGCCGATTTCATCAACATAGATATTGTTATAGTTAATTGATTAATTTCAATTTTTGGACATCAAATGATTCAAAATACTTAAAAAGGAAAAAAGATTCTACAATATGTAGCAGAAAATAAAGTTTAAGTTATTGGGCCCCAATGCAAAATAAGTAACAGGACAGGAGTACTCCAAACACCATGTATTCTTTATAATACAGGTGTCTTATGTAGTAGGGGTCCTTTCTTCCACTTTCTTCACTATATTCACATCTAGGACCTATCTGAAAGTTACCTATCGCTATCCCGAGCAATCTGCCTGGAGTTTACATGCTGAAACTTCTGCTCTTATCATGGTAGCTAATGAGATGTCAGGCCTACATAGAAATCTTTCCTCTTTTCCTTTGTATGAGTTGTACCAGAGAGGAGAGATGGAGCTTACAGTCACAAAGAGAAAGCCAGAGAGGAGAGATGGAGCTGACAGTCACACAGAGAAAGCCAGAGAGGAGAGATGGAGCTGACAGTCACACAGAGAAAGCCAGAGAGGAGAGATGGAGCTGACAGTCACACAGAGAAAGCCAGAGAGGAGAGATGGAGCTGACAGTCACACAGAGAAAGCCAGAAAGGAGAGATGGAGCTGACAGTCACACAGAGAAAGCCAGAGAGGAGAGATGGAGCTGACAGTCACACAGAGAAAGCCAGAGAGGAGAGATATAGCTGACAGTCACACAGAGAAAGCCAGAGAGGAGAGATGGAGCTGACAGTCACACAGAGAAAGCCAGAGAGGAGAGATGGAGCTGACAGTCACACAGAGAAAGCCAGAGAGGAGAGATGGAGCTGACAGTCACACAGAGAAAGCCAGAAAGGAGAGATGGAGCTGACAGTCACACAGAGAAAGCCAGAGAGGAGAGATGTAGCTGACAGTCACACAGAGAAAGCCAGAGAGGAGAGATATAGCTGACAGTCACACAGAGAAAGCCAGAGAGGAGAGATGGAGCTGACAGTCACACAGAGAAAGCCAGAGAGGAGAGATGGAGCTGACAGTCACACAGAGAAAGCCAGAGAGGAGAGATGGAGCTGACAGTCACACAGAGAAAGCCAGAGAGGAGAGATGGAGCTGACAGTCACACAGAGAAAGCCAGAGAGGAGAGATGTAGCTGACAGTCACACAGAGAAAGCCAGAGAGGAGAGATATAGCTGACAGTCACACAGAGAAAGCCAGAGAGGAGAGATGGAGCTGACAGTCACACAGAGAAAGCCAGAGAGGAGAGATGGAGCTGACAGTCACACAGAGAAAGCCAGAGAGGAGAGATGGAGCTGACAGTCACACAGAGAAAGCCAGAGAGGAGAGATGGAGCTGACAGTCACACAGAGAAAGCCAGAGAGGAGAGATGGAGCTGACAGTCACACAGAGAAAGCCAGAGAGGAGAGATGGAGCTGACAGTCACACAGAGAAAGCCAGAGAGGAGAGATGGAGCTGACAGTCACACAGAGAAAGCCAGAGAGGAGAGATGGAGCTGACAGTCACACAGAGAAAGCCAGAGAGGAGAGATGGAGCTGACAGTCACACAGAGAAAGCCAGAGAGGAGAGATGGAGCTGACAGTCACACAGAGAAAGCCAGAGAGGAGAGATGTAGCTGACAGTCACACAGAGAAAGCCAGAGAGGAGAGATGGAGCTGACAGTCACACAGAGAAAGCCAGAGAGGAGAGATGGAGCTGACAGTCACACAGAGAAAGCCAGAGAGGAGAGATGGAGCTGACAGTCACACAGAGAAAGCCAGAGAGGAGAGATGTAGCTTACAGTCACACAGAGAAAGCCAGAGAGGAGAGATGGAGCTGACAGTCACACAGAGAAAGCCAGAGAGGAGAGATGGAGTTGACAGTCACACAGAAAATGCCAGAGAAGGGAGATGGAGCTGACAGTCACACAGAGAAAGCCAGAGAGGAGAGATGGAGCTGACAGTCACACAGAGAAAGCCAGAGAAGGGAGATGGAGCTGACATTCACACAAAGAAAGCCAGAAAGGAGAGATGGAGATGACAGTCACATAATGAAAGCCAGAGAGGAGAGATGGAGCTGACAGTCACACAGAGAAAGCCAGAGAGGAGACTGAGTTAGCAGCATCGTAAAAGAGGACCTCGCTGAGAGACAGCAGCATGAATAATTATGATTTGCGTTCGTAATTTTAGCTACAGTCCCATCTGTATACTATATGTGCATCCATCTATATGTTACTAGACAGAAGAGCTGGGATAGACAGTGAAATCTGTGACTTACCAATAAGAAAATAACAAGAACTGAAAACATAGATTATGATGCTGAAATAGACTTGATTTGCTGAGGTCCAGGATAAGAATTTTACTAATTACTATATGGAGACAACAGTTTGTGGACAGTTCTTCGTTAACGGTGTCAAATTTGACCTAACAACAGACCGTGAATAACAAATTACAGAGCTGGGTGACTCTTATTGACCGCTCCTTTGGGGAATTTTCTGTAAGAAAAGGGGAGGTTGTAATGTTGCTATTTAGTAAACTGAATAGAGGTATGTTTAACGAAAATACAGTGCCCTTTTATTTGTTATTGTCCCTTTTATTAGTAATCAGTAACATGTGTGAATTGCAATACTTACCAGTCACTGTCTTCTGCCATTACCAAACCCGCTCTGGTATCACATGAGTGCATTTGTGATCTGCCGGCTGACAACTCGTCTTATTCATAAATCAATAGTACCCATGAAAATAAGCAACTTGGACATATATCTTAGAAGAGAAATCTGCTTCTTTCTTTTACTGGACTAATCTTCCAATCTTAAAATACTGAATTCACAGGTAAAATCTGTATTCAGTGAATACTTTCCCATTTCTGAGATAGGAGATGACAGCTGCTGATGATAAGGTTCTATGTAGATAGGAGGGAGGAGCTACAGGCAGAGCTCTCCTCTCTCTTAAATCTACGTAGAATCTTATAAGCACTAACTGTCATCTCCTATCTCAGAAATTGGAACGTCTGCCTTCACTGAATACAAATTTTATGTGTTATCAGTCATGGAGGAGAAAGAAGGAGATTTTTGCTGATATGATATATTACAAAGTTGCTTATTTTCTTGAGTATTTATGATTTAATAAGTAAAAATTAAAACAATGGTAACTCTCTATGCGTGACACTTCAATGATATTATGGACTATGTCTATGAAATAAGTGCAACATTGTGCAGAATTTTTGGTGCTCAAACCATGGGTTTAATATTTGCTGCCGATATGCTACCCCTGTAATTCAACGTAATAGTCAGCGATTAATTTTTCACCCACCAATGATGGGCTCTGCAAGAGGATAAAAAGTAGCTTAAAAACAAAGTTGTCTTTTGAAACATACATATAATTTACATATACATGAAAATAATTACGTATAATTCATGTCGTTTTAAAATATAGCATTACTATTTTTACATATGACAAATCAAGCATCAATCATTTAATCAAAACTCCGAGATCATATTTGCATATTCTACATAATTGTTTATTAAACTGCCACTGGGTTTATTAAATTAGGTGGCTAAAACTTTTCCATGTAACTGGCAGAAGGTGCGCTGTGGGAGGACTTTCAAATCTCAGAAATTGACTTTTGCAAGATTTCGAACACAACAAACATTCTACATTATTTGTGTTTGTTGTGATCTGACACAAAAGAATATCCAACGTCTTTACTTTTTCTACATTACCTCTAACTCACTTAGTCATGAAAGGAGAGGCCAGGCATTCAAGTGTTAATCTGCAAACTATTAATACGTTTTTGTTCTCGGTTGTTTTCTAATCTGTTGCCTACTGTTTCTTTGTGATTTATGGATTTAGCACCAGTGTTTCTGTATCAGGCAATTTTCTTGGTATTCATAATTCGCATTGACCAGTATAACAAGGGGCACAGCCTTGAGAAAGTACATTCATCACAAAGCTTGGACACAAAGCTGACTGGCAGGAGATCAATATACAAGAACAAATAAGCTTCTTCATATAAGATGAAAAGCAGTTGTGGTTAATGGAAAATAAAGTCACTTAAACCCCTATATGGCTGAGGCATGTTTCCAAGTTGTATTTAAAGGTAACCTGTCAGGTGCCCTGATGCTATCATACTGCCACCATAACCTGTTAGACGTTTATTCAAGTCATGTTTTAGATGTTTGATCATGTCATTCCATTAATGTTCATTATGTTTTAGAACTGCACATATTTGAGAAAAATCAACTTATAAACAGCACGATGATGTATACTAAAGGACCAGAACTAGTTTGGTGAGGAAGTAAGCAACATGGAAAGTCAATTTACTGGTTCAGGTTTTTCAACTACCGTATATTCCAAAAGACTTCCAGCTAGCCCATTGATATTAATGCAATTAAGACTAAATGGTCGAAGCACGTCAATCAACATGTTTTGTTATCCTGCCATGTTAATGTTCAAAATGGATTGCTGCAATGTTAGGTCTCGAGTTCACACTTCTGCACAGGGGGAATCTCGAGCCATCTCCGCTGCGGTCTCCCATTCTTATCCAGCCGCAGTGGAGTCTGCTCAGCAGGGACGTCGGTCCCAGCGTCTTGCTCAGTCTCACGCTGTACAGAGAGTTACTGCTGCTTCTTCAGCTTCTGCCATTAAAGTCCGTGCTGGTCAGCAGCGAGCGGACTTCTCTGGGACTAAGTCCTTGTCTGCACACACTGAGCATGCCCAGGGCAAGATCTCCCGTTGGAGATCGAGGGTCATGTGCTCAGGCTCTGCAGCACATTCCATTGGTCCTCTTGGCAGGTCTTGGAGGGGCAAAGTTTCTGTGGCCACTTCCTGTGCTGCAACTATATAAACTGCGCATGACCGCACGGCCATGCGCTAGTGTACAATTGTTAATGTGTGTATGTTGTGAGTGCAAGTCGTCCTTGGATACCCCTACCCTATTGAATGTCTGTTCGCGGAAGGTGTATGGTTGCTATCTAGCGCCCGACTTAGCCTACAGCACGAATCACACATTACAGCGTCCAGTTGCTGTGACCGCCAGTACGGCGCTGTGCACTTCCTCTGTGCTTTGCTTACGCAAGCCTGGGTGGTTAGTGGCGTTCGTCAGTGCAGCACCGCATGCACTCTTGTGCCTTAAAATCGTTATTTAGTTTCCTTACACACCCAGTTGCGGTGTTATGCCAGCAAGGGTCTAATCGGACTTCAATCCTAGTTGGGGTTGAGTTCGCTGACTACTTGCTCGCGCTCTATGTGCGGTACCGCGGTCCTGTGACGCAACAAGATCGCTTCCTTCACGTTGGGTGAAGTTTAACCCACGTGTGTATACTTATGAGTACCGCCATATAGTCCGTCGTTACTTGGCAGCAGGTTCCATCTCTGCACGGTGGACCCCGGGCTGCGAACGCACCATACTCTATCTGTCTTAATATTTGGTGCGTTCCGCTAGCCCTAACATGCATAAAGTGAAGAATTTTAACTGGACGTTCCAGCTATTTTTTTTGGTGGCCACCGTGGATCACCCGTGTGACACATCATTACCACATGAGCAGGCGCCTGGCAAGCAGCGGTACAGTTAGCGCTGTTCCTCAGCCACGGGTGCTGAAGACCGCTCGCATCATTCTCCCCTGTTTGTGCTGCAATCAAACTGAACAATGAAAGCAGGCGGCGGATGAAGGGACTACTACTCCCAGGCTACACCTGCTGCCACCAATAACAGTAAGAGCAGGCGGCAGCTGATGGGAGTATTCATCAGCCGCCGCCTGTGCTATAAAGAAATTAAAAAAGGCATGGGTTCCCATGTATTTTTAATAACCATCCAGGCAAAGCTAACAGCTGCGGGCTGCTACCCTCAACTGTCAGCTTCAGCAAGGGTGATTATCAAAAATAGAAGGTCCCCACGCTGTTTTTTAAAATTATTTAAATAAATCATTTTAAAAAACGTCATGGGGTCCCCCAATTTTTGACAACCAGCCTTGCTAAAACAGACAGCTGGGACTGGCATTATCAGGCTTGTAAGGGCCATGGATATTGCCCCCCCCAAGCCTAAAAATAGCAGCCCGCACCTGCCCATAAAATACATTTTTTAGATGCACCAATTCTGTTGCTTTGCCCCTCTCTTCCCACTTGCCCTGTAGCTGTGGCAAGTCTATAAGACGCCTCTCCATTACTAATCCTATAGTTAATGAAAATGCAAGAAAAAAGAGCAAAAATTATCGCATAGAAAATATTTAAAGTTTATTTCAGAAATATTATAATATAAACCAAATAATATAATTCATATAGAAGGACAACGTGGATAGTTGATTTGCCCAGATATAAAGCACATGGGTCCCAGTAATTGTAATGGATGGGGGGAGAACAAAAAGTAGCAGCAAATCTCATAAAATGCTAGTGCTTATGCAGTCATTGTTCCCAAGTAGCAAGAAATACCAGTTCATAAACCATTTTTATAATATATAAATCAGAAATATATATATCACTAGTTGAATTCTGAGGTGTGTACCACTTTAAGGGAAAAAAAGGTGCAAAAATAACGCTAAATCCTGTTCATACCCTTTATATCCACCTGGGACCAGATGCTGTCAGCCCCCGAGGTAGCTTTTTTTCTTGCATTTTCATTAATTATGGGAGTATCACATGCTAAAATAGCGCCATTCATGACTGGGTATTTATTACTATGTGTTCTGCTTCAGGGATTCTGTTTCTACTAATCCTATAGTTATATGGTAAATAAACACACAACAAGTATAGAGTCATTTATGTGCAACCAAAACAAAACACGCTTTTCTATTTTTATTTAAAAATAGCAAACACAGTTATACTCACCTAACGCCCATTCCATTGAAGCCCTTGTCTCCTGTAATGAAAAAAAAATTAAAAAACAACAGTATCCCTCACCTGGCCGGCTTCTGTCACACATCGTAATCCATGTCTGGGAATAAAAAGTTTTCAACCTGGACGGTGCCAATATTTGATCGTCCAGGTTGAGAATCACTGATCAATGAGCTGCTGCAAGTGCAGCATCAGTGAGCAGTGGTGACCTCATCGGGGTTACCGTGGGTCGCTGAGGCTGCGTTTTCAGACTGAACTGCGGTGAACTCAGCACTGTGTGAAAAAGTCAGTGAGTTCACAACAGTTCATCTCAGTGAGTTCACTGCAGCTTTTTACAAGCATTTTTTTAGGCTCCACATAGAAGACAAGGGAGAAAGAAAGCACCAACACTACACAGTTCAGTAGCATCTTTAGATGCACAGTGGGAGCAGTTTTCATGAAATCACATCCACTTTGCTTGGAAAGTTAAACACAGCAACACAGCAAACTTTCTGTGCAAAAAAAGCAGCAGAAAATATGCAGCATTTACGCTGTTGTTCTAAATATCCAAGCAAACTGGATGTGATTCTATGAAATCTCCGCCCTCGGTGAGTTCAAAGAGGCTAGTGACCTCTGAGGGTTTGGTGCATTTTTTTTTGTCTTCAGGGTTCTGAAAAAGGGATTTAAAAACACATGATCACGTTTTTAAGCAGAGAATCAAAGCTTTTCTATATTATTAAAAGAGCGTTAAAAACTGCTTCATATCAGCATCAAAATCACATCAAATGAGAGGGAAAAGGCGTAAAAGAAATGTAGAAAACACGCAATAATCAGAGAACATTATGTTGTCTAATGCAAATATCAGCAAATAGAAAAGCAGTAGAAAAAACTCAGCATTTATGCTACGTGAGAAATAGAGAAAAAATAGCATTCACGCCATTTTTTTCCTCATTTATTTATCCCCGTAAATTATCTGCATTGTGCAGGTTGTTACGATTACAGGGACACAAAATATGTCCATGTTATTTTCTGATTTGTAATGTTTATTATTTAAAAATACACATTAATAGTGACATTATTTTATAGTGTTTTTCATTATGTTTTAGTAATTTTATAGGATGAAAAAAATCTTTTATTCTTCCTCTAAAATACAAAAACATAGAAATACATGGCTGTGTACAATGTATCAGTACAATCTGACTGTGGAATCAGAGTCTGCAATACAGATCAAGTACACCAAATTCTCTTCAGAGTCTGTGGCTCAATTACTTTAGCGCTTTCCTGTAATATTGAAGGTTGTGGGTTCAAATTCTACTATGTTTATCATTGTGGGCTGAGGCTCATTGGTAGAGCTGCTACCTGCAAACATGGAGAGGTGATTTTGTGTCCTGGGCAGACCTGATCACAGGAGAAGAAGTGAATAATATAATTTAATTTATGTCAGTACAGAGATGCAGCCTTGCCCCCTGAGCATGCAGAGCTACGGAGCTATGATGAAGTTCATCAGAGATGAGTATTAGGCTGCCGTCACACTAGCAGTATTTGGTCAGTATTTTACATCAGTATTTGTATGCCAAAACCATGACCTTTGCAAGGTTGACTCTATGTGACCTTCCCCCTTTTTCCCTTGAATAAACACGCCACACCAGTACTTTTGGATAATAACAGCCACAGCAGCCAATTTATTATTATTAATAATAATAATAATAATAATAATAATTAAAGACACTTGGTGGGGCCCTCGAAGCTAACCTGATCCTGGTCTGGTGATTAAACCGTCGGCATTGCCTCTTCCCTCCCAGCCTTACTTCCAGCCGTGTTTTCCTCCAGGCTCGGAAGCACCATGAATTGAGGGAAGAGGTTGCCTCCACACCGTTGAACCTGTACCCGACTTCCATCTTCGGGTACCCATCCATCGGTACCGCGCACCTGACCTCCAACATCGGGTGGCCCTCTGGGTCCCATGATAATGTGACCCCGACTTGCCTCGTCGGGTATCACTCAAGTCTCACCAGACCACCAACAACCCGTAACCATCCACTGTAGGGGGGGCCCCCAATGCAAGAACCCCCCATACCAAACTTTTTTGCCAGCTTTGAGGACCCACCAGCGCTCAAATCACTATTCCGTTGTTTATAACAACCTCAGGCTCACGAAGAGCCATCCGCCACCAGTCAGGAGAGGAAAAACCCCCTGTAGGGGAAACCTCCAGGGAACCATGGCGTTGGATTGCCCTTCCCCTGGGCTTAAAGATAACTGCCAAATTAAACATGTTTGCATAAGTTTCCTTCATATCATTATTCGAATATTTGATCCAGCTACTGTGACCCAGTCGTTCTTCTCCTCCTCTGGGATGGGTGGGTGGGGCTTGTTGTCCAGCCATCCTGGGAATAAAGAGGGTTATGATTCCTCCCTGCATCCTTTTATCCCCCTTGATCTCCCTCCTTCTCCCCCATGCCTAGGTCACCTGTACTGTTATGACCTGGTGGTCAGGACAATAATGGACCTGGTGGTTAAGAGCACACGGAATGACCAGATAGTTACTGATAATATAGGACGAGCTCTGGGACGTGGGAACTCTGCTGACAGCAATCCCTAATCCTATCAACCACACTAGAAATAGCCGTGGATTGCGCCTAACGCTCCCTATGCAACTCGGCACAGCCTAAGGAACTAGCTAGCCCTGAAGATAGAAAAATAAAGCCTACCTTGCCTCAGAGAAATTCCCCAAAGGAAAAGGCAGCCCCCCACATATAATGACTGTGAGTAAAGATGAAAATACAAACACAGAGATGAAATAGATTAAGCAAAGTGAGGCCCGACTTACTGAACAGACTGAGGATAGGAAAGGTAGCTTTGTGGTCAGCACAAAAACCTACAAAAAGACCACGCAGAGGGCGCAAAAAGACCCTCCGCACCGACTCACGGTGCGGAGGCGCTCCCTCTGCGTCCCAGAGCTTCCAGCAAGCAAGACAACAATCAGAATAGCAAGCTGGACAGAAAAATAGCAAACCAGAGAAAAACAAGCAGTCACTTAGCTTCTGCTGGGAAGACAGGTCACAAGAACGATCCAGGAGTGAACTAGACCAATACTGGAACATTGACAGGTGGCATGGAGCAAAGATCCAAGTGGAGTTAAATAGAGCAGCCAGCTAACGAGTTAACCTCGTCACCTGTGGAAGGAAACTCAGAAACACCCACAGCCACCAGAGAAAGTCCATGGACAGAACCAGCTGAAGTACCATTCATGACCACAGGAGGGAGCCTGACAACAGAATTCACAACAGTACCCTCCCTTGAGGAGGGGTCACCGAACCCTCAACAGAGCCCCCAGGCCGACCAGGATGAGCCAAATGAAAGGCACGAACCAGATCGGCAGCATGAACATCAGAGGCAAAAACCCAGGAATTATCTTCCTGACCATAACCCTTCCACTTGACCAGGTACTGGAGTTTCCGTCTTGAAATACGAGAATCCAAAATCTTCTCCACCACATACTCCAACTCCCCCTCAACCAACACCGGGGCAGGAGGATCAACGGATGGAACCACAGGCGCCACGTATCTCCGCAATAACGACTTATGGAACACATTATGGATGGCAAAAGAAGCAGGAAGGGCCAAACGAAATGACACAGGATTGATAACCTCAGAAATCTTATATGGACCAATGAAACGAGGCTTAAACATAGGAGAGGAAACCTTCATAGAAACATAACGAGACGACAACCAAAACAAATCCCCAACACGAAGTCGGGGACCCACACAACGCCGGCGGTTAGCGAAACGTTGAGCCTTCTCCTGGGACAATGTCAAATTGTCCACCACATGAGTCCAAATCTGCTGCAACCTATCCACCACAGTATCTACACCAGGACAGTCCGAAGACTCAACCTGCCCTGAAGAGAAACGCGGATGGAAACCAGAATTGCAGAAAAACGGCGAAACCAAGGTAGCCGAGCTGGCCCAATTATTAAGGGCGAGCTCAGCCAATGGCAAAAAGGACACCCAATCATCCTGATCAGCAGAAACAAAGCATCTCAGATATGTTTCCAAAGTCTGATTAGTTCGTTCGGTTTGGCCATTTGTCTGAGGATGGAAAGCCGAGGAAAAAGACAAATCAATGCCCATCCTAGCACAAAAAGATCGCCAAAACCTCGAAACAAACTGGGAACCTCTGTCAGAAACGATGTTCTCCGGGATACCATGTAAACGAACCACATGCTGGTAAAATAATGGCACCAAATCAGAGGAGGAAGGCAATTTAGACAAAGGTACCAAATGGACCATCTTAGAAAAGCGATCACAAACCACCCAAATGACCGACATCTTTTGAGAGACGGGGAGATCCGAAATAAAATCCATAGAAATATGCGTCCAGGGCCTCTTCAGGACCGGCAAGAGCAAAAGCAACCCACTGGCACGAGAACAGCAGGGCTTAGCCCGAGCACAAGTCCCACAGGACTGCACAAAAGAATGCACATCCCGTGACAAAGACGGCCACCAAAAGGATCTAGCCACCAAATCTCTAGTACCAAAGATTCCAGGATGCCCAGCCAACACTGAACAATGAATCTCAGAGATAACTCTACTAGTCCATCTATCAGGGACAAACAGTTTCTCCGCTGGGCAACGGTCAGGTCTATCAGCCTGAAATTTTTGCAGCACCCGCCGCAAATCAGGGGAGATGGCAGACAAAATTACCCCCTCTTTGAGAATACCCGCCGGCTCAGGAACACCCGGAGAGTCAGGCACAAAACTCCTTGACAGGGCATCAGCCTTCACATTCTTAGAGCCCGGAAGGTACGAAACCACAAAATCAAAATGGGAGAAAAATAATGACCATCGAGCCTGTCTCGGATTCAACCGTTTGGCAGACTCGAGATAAGTCAAATTCTTGTGATCTGTCAAGACCACCACGCGATGCTTGGCTCCTTCAAGCCAATGACGCCACTCCTCGAATGCCCACTTCATGGCCAACAACTCTCGATTACCAACATCATAATTGCGCTCAGCAGGCGAAAACTTTCTAGAAAAGAAAGCACATGGCTTCATCACCGAGCCATCAGAACTTCTTTGCGACAAAACAGCCCCAGCTCCAATCTCAGAAGCATCAACCTCAACCTGAAACGGGAGCGAAACATCTGGCTGGCACAACACAGGGGCAGAAGAAAAACGACGCTTCAACTCCTGAAAAGCCTCTACAGCTGCAGAAGACCAATTGACCACATCAGCACCCTTCTTGGTCAAATCAGTCAACGGTTTAGCAACACTAGAAAAATTAGCGATGAAGCGTCGATAAAAGTTAGCAAAGCCCAGGAACTTTTGCAGGCTCTTCACAGATGTTGGCTGGGTCCAATCGTAAATGGCTTGGACTTTAACAGGGTCCATCTCGATAGTAGAAGGGGAAAAAATGAACCCCAAAAATGAAACCTTCTGAACTCCAAAGAGACACTTTGACCCCTTCACAAACAAGGAATTCGCACGAAGGACCTGGAACACCATTCTGACCTGCTTCACATGAGACTCCCAATCATCCGAAAAGACCAAAATATCATCCAAATTCACAATCAGCAATTTATCCAGGTACTCTCGGAAGATGTCATGCATAAAGGACTGAAATACTGATGGAGCATTGGAAAGCCCGAATGGCATAACCAGGTACTCAAAATGGCCCTCGGGCGTATTAAATGCTGTTTTCCATTCATCGCCCTGTTTAATACGCACAAGATTATACGCCCCTCGAAGATCTATCTTGGTGAACCAACTAGCCCCTTTAATACGAGCAAACAAATCAGACAGCAACGGCAAAGGATACTGAAATTTGACTGTAATTATATTGAGAAGGCGGTAATCAATACAAGGTCTCAAAGAACCATCCTTCTTGGCCACAAAAAAGAACCCTGCTCCTAACGGTGATGACGACGGGCGAATATGGCCTTTCTCCAAGGATTCCTTTATATAACTCCGCATAGCGGCGTGTTCTGGCACAGATAAATTGAACAATCGGCCCTTAGGAAACTTACTACCAGGAATCAAATTAATTGCACAATCGCAATCCCTATGAGGAGGTAGGGCACTGGCTTTGGGCTCATCAAATACATCCCGATAATCCGACAAAAACTCTGGAACTTCAGAAGGAGTGGAAGATGAAATAGACAAAAATGGAACATCACCATGTACCCCCTGGCAACCCCAGCTGGACACAGACATAGATTTCCAGTCCAATACTGGATTATGAACCTGTAGCCATGGCAACCCCAAAACGACCACATCATGCAGATTATGCAACACCAGAAAGCGGATATCCTCCTGATGTGCAGGAGCCATGCACATGGTCAATTGGGTCCAGTACTGAGGCTTATTCTTGGCCAAAGGCGTAGCATCAATTCTTCTCAATGGAATAGGATACTGCAAGGGCTCCAAGAAAAAACCACAGCGCTTAGCATACTCCAAGTCCATCAAATTCAGGGCAGCGCCTGAATCCACAAATGCCATAACAGAATAGGATGACAAAGAGCAAATCAGAGTAACGGACAATAGAAATTTAGACTGTACCGTACCAATGGTGTCAGACCTAGCGAACCGCTTAGTGCGCCTAGAACAATCGGAGATAGCATGAGTGGAATCACCACAGTAAAAACATAGCCCATTCCGACGTCTGTGTTCTTGCCGTTCAGCTCTGGTCAAAGTCCTATCACATTGCATAGGCTCAGGCCCATGCTCAGATAGTACCGCCAAATGGTGCACAGCTTTACGCTCACGCAAGCGTCGATCGATCTGAATGGCCAAAGACATAGACTCATTCAGACCAGCAGGCATGGGAAATCCCACCATGACATCCTTAAGGGCTTCAGAGAGACCCTTTCTAAGGATTGCTGCCAGGGCACATTCATTCCACTGAGTGAGCACAGACCACTTTCTAAACTTCTGACAATATATCTCCGCTTCATCCTGACCCTGACACAGAGCCAGCAAGATTTTCTCTGCCTGATCCACTGAATTAGGTCATCATAAAGCAATCCAAGCACCAGGAAAAACGCATCAACATCACGCAATGCCGGATCTCCTGGCGCAAGGGAAAATGCCCAGTCTTGAGGGTCACCACGTAACAAAGAAATAATGATCTTTACTTGTTGAACAGGGTCACCTGAGGAGCGAGGTTTCAAGGCAAGAAACAATTTACAATTATTTTTGAAATTCAAGAACTTAGATCTATCACCAAAAAACAAATCAGGAATTGGAATCCTAGGCTCTGACATCGGATTCTGAACCATAAAATCTTGAATGTTTTGTACACTTATAGTGAGATTATCCATCAAAGAGGACAGACCTTGAATGTCCATGTCTACACCTGTGTTCTGAACCACCCATATGTAAAGTTGAAAAGAGACACAAAACACACTGCAAAGAAAAAAAAATGGTCTCAGAACTTCTCTTATCCCTTTATTGAGATGCATTAGTACTTTGGGCCACCTGTACTGTTATGACCTGGTGGTCAGGACAATAATGGACCTGGTGGTTAAGAGCACACGGAATGACCAGATAGTTACTGATAATATAGGACGAGCTCTGGGACGTGGGAACTCTGCTGACCGCAATCCCTAATCCTATCAATTACACTAGAAATAGCCGTGGATTGCGCCTAACGCTCCCTATGCAACTCGGCACAGCCTAAGGAACTAGCTAGCCCTGAAGATAGAAAAATAAAGCCTACCTTGCCTCAGAGAAATTCCCCAAAGGAAAAGGCAGCCCCCCACATATAATGACTGTGAGTAAAGATGAAAATACAAACACAGAGATGAAATAGATTAAGCAAAGTGAGGCCCGACTTACTGAACAGACTGAGGATAGGAAAGGTAGCTTTGTGGTCAGCACAAAAACCTACAAAAAGACCACGCAGAGGGCGCAAAAAGACCCTCCGCACCGACTCACGGTGCGGAGGCGCTCCCTCTGCGTCCCAGAGCTTCCAGCAAGCAAGACAACAATCAGAATAGCAAGCTGGACAGAAAAATAGCAAACCAGAGAAAAACAAGCAGTCACTTAGCTTCTGCTGGGAAGACAGGTCACAAGAACGATCCAGGAGTGAACTAGACCAATACTGGAACATTGACAGGTGGCATGGAGCAAAGATCCAAGTGGAGTTAAATAGAGCAGCCAGCTAACGAATTAACCTCGTCACCTGTGGAAGGAAACTCAGAAACACCCACAGCCACCAGAGAAAGTCCATGGACAGAACCAGCTGAAGTACCATTCATGACCACAGGAGGGAGCCCGACAACAGAATTCACAACAACTTCCCCTATGTCATTTCCCCTTTGTTAATCCTTTACTACCTCCCCCCTTCTTCCTTGCTGTTCTCCCTGCCTTTTCCCAAAATCCCCAATCACCTGGTCACTGGCAACCTGCACCGGTGTTGTCCCCCTACTTCCGACCCTCTGTGCCTCATCCGGGGGTTACTGGAGTGGGTGATAAATACAGAAATGGGGCATATGCTTCTATTATACTTTTCCTCTAATTGTTCCACTCCTGGTTTTGGCTTACACATACTGATGTAAAATACTGACCAAATACTGCTAGTGTGACAGCAGCCTTAGAAGCCCTGACATGCTGGGATAGTTGGGAGCTTTGAAACAGACAGTCAATCACCTAATGAACAAGCAAAATGCTTGTTCGTCAATGGAAATTAATTTTTACGTAGCACCAAAAATATCATCTTGGCAAATGCTTCATCCTGTTTAAACAGGACTCACACTGTCAAAAACCATGGCAGCATATGAGCTCTAAGCAAATTATTACAGATTGCTTAGATCTCATTGTTTGCTCTGGTCTGTCTGTATAAACAGGCATTTAAACGACCTCTGATCGGTAAAGGTTTACTGATTGGTGGTTGTTTCATGCGGCCAGTCAGTCTGTGTAAACGGACCCTTATTTTTAACTCTGATTTTAAAAAAAGGTTAATAACGTGGTAGCGAACTGGAAAAAGTTTAGAAAAACCATGTGTAGCTAAAAGCGTCCAAGAAACATCACTTTAGCCTATTATGCAGCGTACAAGACACATGCCCATCCAGTTAAATGTATTTTTTGTACTAATGGAGTACTTTGACCCTGTCTATGTGAGCTTCAATATTACACCCAGGACTCCCCAGATAAGATATAACCAAGTAATTGTTGAATGAATTTTGACAACTTTACAGTATAGGATATATCCAGGACTAGTTTACTGATATCTCAGAAGGAAATTCCCAGTCGTTGCTTTTGTAATGGATGAGAATGATCATTTCCTAGACAATCAGATGAACAATTCTAGCGATAAACGCCCATATAGCCCAGTTATTATGTAGAATTTGCATAATAATGTACTATTTTTAGTGACTGCCAGGCTGTTCAAAGAATCGGCAACATTCAACCAAACTGATACTGATTCATCCAAGGCTGTTCTTATTTTTTCCAGTTGAAAACAGAATTTTTTATGTCAAGTAGATAAAAGCGATGGGGTTTGCCGTTTGAGTAATTGAGTATAATACTTAACAGTCCCGATCTCTGCCTCTACATGTAGGATTGAGCCAGTAATGGAGAAGGTTAATAAGGATATATTAACGAATAATTCATAGCTCAGCGTCACTCCATAGAAATCTAAATAACAATAGTATCACTAGAAGCTCCATGTAGAGCATGTTAAGAGCCACCAGCCAATTTTCGGATTGGCAATGAATATTTGGGCTTGTTTTTGCTCCACAGCCGTAATGGTCTTTTAACAGGTTCAGATTTATTCATGTCTGGGGAATAGATTTGTGAATGCTGCTCATGACTCCAGAGCCATTAAATGTCAGTGAATAGGCACTGAGGCGCGGTATTTTGCAGCATGTGCACAGCTGAAGCTGACTTCTACCTTACTATATACTCAGATATGACTTTTGGTTCTTCGTAGTGATACAGAAGGCATTTCAATTTAGTCTGTTACTAATGGAAAAAAAAAATACTTAGAGAATTAACTGGTTGTCATGCATGCTTATCATTGCGTGTTTCATAAATTAAAGGGGTGGTCTAAAACTAACACTGATTAAATGTTTATTTAATTTAATAATCTAATAGCTTTTCTAATATACTTTAATTAAAAATTCCCTACCGTTCCTTCTATACTCTCTCTAACTGCTTCATTTTTTTACCAACTTCCTGTTTGATGACCTTTTGACTGAGAATCCCCAGTGCATGCTGGGATATCCAAATGAGACGACATCAGGGGGAAGAGAATGTGATCACTGCAGCAGCCACTGTCCCAATACTGAAACAAAGTATCATCAGTGGTGTCCCTTTCAGAGGCTGGGCTAGTCCCTGGTTTACTGCAAAAGCTTCAGTTGTCAATTCAGAAGTATGTACTGTAGGATCTTGTCACTGTGCAATATTCTTTTTAATGCATAGTGACAGTGTGCTCCCTCACCGGAGAAATGACGAAGCAGCAAGATAGTGCACAATCAGTGCACATTGTAAGGAGATAACCTGGCAAGAATGAAAAACAGTCTACACTTTCAAGGGTAGGGCTTGTCTCTGCTTCTCCATGATGATGATTCTTTTAAAGGGAATCTGTCACCCCAAAATTCGCCTATAAGCTAAGGCCACCGGCATCAGGGACTTATCTACAGCATTCTGTAATGCATTAGATAAGCCCCCGATGTATCCTGAAAGAGATGAAAAACAAGTTAGATTATATTCACCCAGGGGCGGTCCGGTGGGGTCTGGTCCGATGGGCGTCCGGTCCAGGTCTGGCGCCTCCCATCTTCATACGATGACGTCCTCTTCTTTGTTTCCTGCCGTGGCTCCTGCACAGGCGTACTTTGTCTGCTCTGCACTGCGCCTGCGCACTGCAGTACTTTGCTCTGCCCTCAACAGGGCAGACAAAGTATGCCAGCGCAGGAGAGCAACAGGAAGCAAAGACGAGACTAGTGATGAACGAATATACTAGTTACTCAAGATTTCCCGAGCACGCTTGGGTGTCCTCCGAGTATTTTTTAGTGCTCGGAGATTTAGTTTTCATCGCCTCAGCTGAATGATTTACACCTATTAGCCAGCATAAGTACATTAGGGGGTTGCCTGGTTGCTAGGGAATCCCCACATGTACTCAGGCTGGCTAAGAGATGTAAATCATTCAGCTGAGGTGAGGAAAACTAAATCTCCGAGCACTAAAAAATACTCGGAGGACCCCCGAGCGTGCTCTGGAAATCTCGAGTAACGAGTATATTCGCTCATCACTAGAAGAGGTGTCATCATATGAAGATGGGAAGCCCCGGACCTGACTGCAACGCACATTGGACCGGACCGCAGCGGGACCGCCTTTGGGTGAGTATAAGCTAACCTGTCTTTCTTATCTTGGCAGCACGGTGGCTCAGTGGTTAGCACAGCAGCCTTGCAGCGCTGGAGTCCTGGGTTCAAACCCCACCAAGGACAACATCTGCAAAGAGTTTGTATGCTCTCTCCGTGTTTGTGTGGGTTTTCTCCGGGCACTCCAGTTTCCTCCCACATTCCAAAGACATACTGATAGGGAATTTAGATTGTGAGCTTCAACAGGGACAGCGATCATAATGTGTGCAAACTGTAAAGCGCTGCAGAATATGTTAGCGCTATATAAAAATAAAGAAGAATAAAGATTATCTTTCAGGATATAGCAGGGGCTTATCTACAGCATTACAGAATACATTACAGAATGCCCCTGATGCCGGTTAGCTTATAGGCAAATTTTGGGGTGACAGATTCCCTTTAAGTATCCCAGCATGCACTGGAGATTCTCAAATGAAGCTTTAACAACCAGGAAGTTGGTGAAAAATAGCAGATATAGTAAAGAGGGAGCGGTAGGGACTTCTTAATGAATGTGTATTACAAAAGCAATTCGTTTATCTAATATATAAATCTGAATGTGTGTGTGTGTATGTACAGTGGGGCAAAAAAGTATTTAGTCAGTCAGCAATAGTGCAAGTTCCACCACTTATAAAGATGAGAGGCGTCTGTAATTTACATCATAGGTAGACCTCAACTATGGGAGACAAACTGAGAAAAAAAAATCCAGAAAATCACATTGTCTGTTTTTTTAACATTTTATTTGCATATTATGGTGGAAAATAAGTATTTGGTCAGAAACAAAATTTCATCTCCATACTTTGTAATATATCCTTTGTTGGCAATGACAGAGGTCAAACGTTTTCTGTAAGTCTTCACAAGGTTGCCACACACTGTTGTTGGTATGTTGGCCCATTCCTCCATGCAGATCTCCTCTAGAGCAGTGATGTTTTTGGCTTTTCGCTTGGCAACACGGACTTTCAACTCCCTCCAAAGGTTTTCTATAGGGTTGAGATCTGGAGACTGGCTAGGCCACTCCAGGACCTTGAAATGCTTCTTACGAAGCCACTCCTTCGTTGCCCTGGCGGTGAGCTTTGGATCATTGTCATGTTGAAAGACCCAGCCACGTTTCATCTTCAATGCCCTTGCTGATGGAAGGAGGTTTGCACTCAAAATCTCACGATACATGGCCCCATTCATTCTTTCATGTACCCGGATCAGTCATCCTGGCCCCTTTGCAGAGAAACAGCCCCAAAGCATGATGTTTCCACCACCATGCTTTACAGTAGGTATGGTGTTTGATGGATGCAACTCAGTATTCTTTTTCCTCCAAACACGACAAGTTGTGTTTCTACCAAACAGTTCCAGTTTGGTTTCATCAGACCATAGGACATTCTCCCAAAACTCCTCTGGATCATCCAAATGCTCTCTAGCAAACTTCAGACGGGCCCGGACATGTACTGGCTTAAGCAGTGGGACACGTCTGGCACTGCAGGATCTGAGTCCATGGTGGCGTAGTGTGTTACTTATGGTAGGCCTTGTTACATTGGTCCCGGCTCTCTGCAGTTCATTCACTAGGTCCCCCCGCGTAGTTCTGGGATTTTTGCTCACCGTTCTTGTGATCATTCCGACCCCACGGGGTGGGATTTTGCGTGGAGCCCCAGATCGAGGGAGATTATCAGTGGTCTTGTATGTCTTCCATTTTCTAATTATTGCTCCCACTATTGATTTCTTCACTCCAAGCTGGTTGGCTATTGCAGATTCAGTCTTCCCAGCCTGGTGCAGGGCTACAATTTTGTTTCTGGTGTCCTTTGACAGCTCTTTGGTCTTCACCATAGTGGAGTTTGGAGTCAGACTGTTTGAGGGTGTGCACAGGTGTCTTTTTATACTGATAACAAGTTTAAACAGGTGCCATTACTACAGGTAATGAGTGGAGGAAAGAGGAGACTCTTAAAGAAGAAGTTACAGGTCTGTGAGAGCCAGAAATCTTGATTGTTTGTTTCTGACCAAATACTTATTTTCCACCATAATATGCAAAAAAAATGATAAAAAAACAGACAATGTGATTTTCTGGATTTTTTTTTCTCAGTTTGTCTCCCATAGTTGAGGTCTACCTATGATGTAAATTACAGACGCCTCTCATCTTTTTAAGTGGTGGAACTTGCACTATTGCTGACTGACTAAATACTTTTTTGCCCCACTGTATGTCCGGGATTGGCATCTGCACCGTCGCAGTTACAGCCACAAAATTTTGCACAGTCACACGTCTGGACCCTGAGAGCATCATAGGCTATGTTGTGAGGTGAGATTTTAACCCCGCGCTTTCCAATTCACCAAACAATTTTGCCCCTATCTACATAATGGGGAAAAGTGAAAGGAAAAGTGTTGGAGGCAAATTGACAGCTGCCAGATGTGAACAAGAGCGATGGAGCCAAAGAGTATATACCGTACAGTTGCTAAGGTGGGGCCCCGACATGAGATACTCACCACACACGGGGATATGAACACACACACAAAATGGGCCACACACTACCACGTGCTTGAACACATATACCACCGTCAGCACACATTTCACCACACATACACCAACCTCGCCACATAAAAGTCGAAACACAAAAGTCGCCACTCAAAACTCGCCACGCGCAAAACGCGCCACATGCAAAAACTAGGCTCACGCAAAACTCGCCACAAGTGCAAAACTCACATCATGGAAAAATCGCCACACGCAAAACTTGCACACGCGGAAAAATTGCCACATGCACAAAAGTTGCAACACATGCAAAAGTTGCCTCACACAAAACTTGCACATACTCAAAAGGCACCACACATAAAACTGGCCATGCGCAAAACTCGCCATGTGCAAAACTTGCTGCACACAACTTGCTACACTAACCTGTCACATGTAACTCGACACACAAACAGTTGCTACACGCATGTTGCCCCACAAAACTCATCTCACAAAAGTCGCTACATGCAAGTCGCCACACGCAACTCAACACACACAACTTGACAAACGAAACTCGCCCTAAAACACACAAAAGTCTGGTATTATCCTTCAAAAATAAAAATCTGATTAATAAGCAGACAAACTACAAGAGCAACAAATGTACCATATAGGAAATACGGCAGCTGTCAGTCACATGACCAGTCTATTATGTGTATGTGTGAGCTAATATATACTGCCAGGGGGGAGGGCTTCCTGTTGGCTGGGGATTTATCAGGCTGCCAATTTAGCTTACAAATACTGAGGTAAAAATACTGAGCAAATAACGTGTGAACGAGGTCTAATACAGGAGGAGATGACACACAGGTATATACTATATACAGGAGGAGATGACACACAGATATATACTATATACAGGAGAGATGACACACAGGTATATACTATATAGAGGAGGAGATGACATACAGGTACATACTATATACAGGAGGAGATGACATACAGGTATAAACTATATACAGGAGGAGATGACACACAGGTATATACTATATACAGGAGCAGATGACCTACAAGTATGTACTATATACATGAGGAGATGACATACAGGTATATGCTATATATAGAAGATGACATACAGGTATATACTATATACAGGAGGAGATGACACAGATATATACTATATACAGGAGGAGATGACATACAGGTATATGCTATATATAGAAGGAGATGACATACATGTATATACTATATATAGAAGATGACATACAGGTATATACTATATACAGGGGAGATGACATACAGGTATATACTATATATAGAAGGAGATGACACAGATATATACTATATACAGGAGGAGATGACATACAGGTATATACTATATATAGAAGGAGATGACATACATGTATATACTATATATAGAAGATGACATACAGGTATATACTATATACAGGGGAGATGACATACAGGTATATACTATATACAGGAGATGACATACAGGTGTATACTATATATAAGGGAGATGCAAACATGTATATACTGAGGTGAAAATGAGGGGTATGAGGTGAAAATGAAAAGGTGTGAGTGCAAAATGAGAGGAGCGAGGGAAAATAGTGGAGTGATCGGAAAATGACAGATGTGAGGTCGAAATCACAAGTGTTAGGGGGGAATATGAGGAGTGAGGGAGAAAATGAGAGGTGTGAGGGAGAAAATGAAAGATGTGATTGAGAAAATGAGAGGTGTGATGGGAAAATAAGAGAAGTGAGGTGCTATAACTAACCACAGACATTTACTATGCCCAGGCAACGCCGGGCTCTTCAGCTAGTTACATTTATATAGACATTTAGGATTAAATCTGTGTTAGTGCTCAATCACACTGGCGAGTAGCATCTGATGATTCTTTCATGAGAGATTCGGATATTATATGAAACTATGCAACTGTTCCTTAGCTCAAACCCTGCTGCCAGCGTGAGCCGAGTGTTATTTTAATGGGATCCAATTCTTTCACATGTGAGAATTGGATCACATGTACAGACAAGATAGAGAACTTAATTTCCCCATCTCCATTTTGTGAGTCGGCGGATATCGGACTGCACTTGGATGACATCCAAGTGCAGTCCATTGTTTTGCATAATTTGTATGGGTGTGCACTGTTCAATCGCAGCATGCAGCATTCTTTTTTCTCATGCCGACTCAGCATGAGAAAATAAACTAGTCGTCATGGCTCCATAGTGTACCATTGGAGCAAGTGCTATCTGATGAATCATTGGATAACATCATTTAAATATATTAAAGTTTTTAATGCATTTTGAGAAATCTTTCACTTTCCTCTTCTCCCTATACATTTTCAGAAAATTCATTAATCACCAAAAAAAGGCAAAAAAATAGGAGGAAAAGAGCCCTAATGCACTGCAAGAACAGTCGGCTCTCCTAGCAGTAATGGGAAAAGAATCTTTCCAGAAGGCAATCAAAGGAAGCAGGTTAGGTACATATATTAGCTGTGCTTCATCTAACACATCTACTGCGGCCTAATGAGTGATTGTTTTTATAACAATAGGTATTGTACACTGTGACAGCGGAGCAATGTACTCAGAGAGATTGGCCGGCATTAGAAAAGATTTTCTTTTTTCCCCAGAAGTATGCCACATCTATTTATGAGCTCTGTCAGATATTGCAGCTCGTCCCCTTTTATGAGGATAGTCAAGGTTTTATAAAACAACTACAAGCAGAGAATGTGCGGCCACCGGAGAGAAGGCCTTGAAGTAGACTTGTGTGATTCAGATTTTGAAAAAAGGGTCATCATTTTTTTTTCTAGTTTTGGACAATTTCACAAACTTTACATACATTATCTATTTCAGACTCCAGGACCAAAATCTGTAAGAATACATACAACGCTATTATTATCTTAAAAAATGATGAATACCTCATCTATTTGGTCCAGCAATTCATTGTGTTTTCCGTTTACGGCCTAAGGCCATGTTCACACAGTGCGTTTTTTACTGCGGAACCGCAGCGGTTTTGCCGCTGCGGTCCTGCAGCTGTTTTCCATGCAGGGTACATAACAATGTAACCCTATGGAAAACAGTCACTGCTGTGCACATGATCCGTAATTTCGTTTAAAAAGCCGCGCAGAATAGCTGCGGCAAAAAAGAAGGAGCATGTCACTTCTTTTTCCTGAACCGCAGCGGTTCTGCACCCATAGACCTCCATTGTGAGGTCAAAATCGCAGTAAAACCCGCAGATCAAAAATATATCTGCGGGTTTTACTGCGATTTGATGTGCAGAACCGCTGCAGCAGGAAGTGCGGGGGAGCGGGCGGAAGTGCGTGGGCGGAGTGTGGCTGCCCCCCCGTGCTCCGATCCCGCCCCCCCGTGCTCCGATGCCCCCCCCCGTGCTCCGATGCCCCCCCCAGTGCTCCGATGCCCCCCCCGTGCCCTAATCTCCCCCCCTTATACTTACCCGGCGTCCCGGTGTCCGTCCGGCCGTCTTCTCCCTGGGCGCCGCCATCTTGCAAAATGGCGGGCGCATGCGCAGTGCGCCCGCCGAATCTGCCGGCCGTCAGATTCGCTCCAAAGTGCATTTTGATCACTGAGATATAACCTATCTCAGTGATCAAAATAAAAAAATAGTAAATGACACCCCCCCCACTTTGTCACCCCCATTGGTAGGGACAATAAAAAAATTAAGAATTTTTTTTTTTTTCACTAAGGTTAGAATAGGGGTAGGGGTAGGGTTAGGGGTAGGGTTAGGGTTAGGGGTAGGGTTAGGGGTAGGGTTAGGGTTAGGGTTAGGGGTAGGGTTAGGGGTAGGGTTAGGGGTAGGGTTAGGGGTAGGGTTAGGGTTAGGGGTAGGGTTAGGGTATTTTCAGCCATTTTAGCCCTAAAAAGCTTCCTAGGAAACACACAGTCTCTGCATAGAAAACTGCATAAAAAAAGGATAAAAAAACGCATCAAAAAACGCATCAAAAAACGCATCAAAAAAGGACAAAAAAAGGACCAAAAAAAGGACCTGCGTTTTCTGCCAAGAGCTGCAGTTTTTTAAAAAAACTGTCCTGAAAAAAAAAGGATGGAAATCCTGAACGTGTGAACATACCCTAAAAGTCTGAGAAAAGTCTTAAAAATTTTAAATCAAATATTTACTAAAAAGCTAAATATCATCTTTGGGCAAGTGTGTGTGTATGGTTAGGGGAACTAGCCTACGTGTTTCTGGGGGAAGACCCCTTTAGGTTACGTTCCCACCATTAGTATTTGGTGAGTTTCAGATTTTCTGTGCCTATTAGGTTACTAGCGATTTAATCACGTTTTTATGCTGCGGTTTTGGTCTCTTGTTGGTTTGTCATGTTTTAAATAAAGCTGTATTGTTTTTGATACTTCCTGGTATTTGGCTTTGACAAAACTTTATTGTCAGTCATGTGTAGATTACATGCAGTTTTTAGTAAAATTTTTATTGACTAAACCTATGTAAATCTGTATGTAGTGTAGTGAAGGTGCATTAACCCCTTAACGACCAGAGGTATTTTTGATTTTGCATTTTCATTTTTTGCTTCCCTTCTTCCCACAGCCATAACTTTTTTATTTTTCAGTCAAAATAGGAATGCGAGGGCTTGCTTTTTGCAGGATGAGTTTTACTTTTCAACAATACCATTGGTTTTAACATATTATGTACTGCAAAAATGAGAAAAAAAACTCTAAGTGCTGTGAAATTGCAAAAAAGTGCAATCCCACAGTTGTTGTTTTTTTTTTTATCACCACATTCATTAAATGCTAAAACTGACCTGACATTATGATTCTCCGGGTCATTATGAGTTCATAGACGTCAAACATGTCTAGGTTCTTTAGATAAAAAAAAATTGCGCCATTTTCCGATACCCATAGCATCTCAATTTTTTGTGGTCTCCGGATGTTGCCAGCCACAATGTGTTTGATCATTTAATTACCCCCTGGTGTGCTGGCCCCAGCTGCCAAATTATCCCCAACCAGTGCCCACAATCCATCTCTTCTGACCCAGCATTCTGGACTATAAATTTAGAAACATCCTTAGGGGTGAACGCATGTGGGGGTGCATGCAAGCATCCTGAAGCAAAGCATCATGAAGTTAAGCGTCATGATACAGCAGTTATTCCATGGCAGTTAGTCAGGGCAGGAGTCAGGTAGCCTACACTCTGCTCTCCCTTCTATCCATGTGCTTTATTCCTATCCTCCTATGTTCCCTTGCAATCCACATTCACCGCCCAATACCCCCTCCATCACAACTCATATACATCAGCTCCTCTCTCCTTCCCTATCCCATGTACAGCTCCCATGTACTTATCACCTTCCTGATAAAGCTCAGCCCAGCTTGCCCAAACACACTGCACAAAAAAACTTCATACAATTCCAAAAACTTCTTGCTTTTTATCTTCCTACTCCTACTGATTTCAGGGGACATCTCGCCCAACCTCAACCCTTACCCTACCTCACATCGAAACCTTAATAATCTTACTAATATTATTTGCACTCCTTCATCTCCTTTTAATTGTGCCCTTTGGAATCCACGGTCTGTATGTAACAAGCTTCCTTTCGTACACAATTACTTTCTGAATAACTCTCTTAATCTGTTGGCCCTCATGGAAACCTGGATTCAGGATTCTGACACTGTCTCTCCCACTGCCATTTCCCATGGTGTCTTACAATTCTCACATTCCCCAAGACCCACAAACAGACATTGTGGTGGAGTCGACATACTCTTGTCCCCACAATGCACTTTCCAGGTTATCCCCCCAGCTCCATCACTCTCATTCCCTTCTTTTGAGGTCCACACCATCAGGCTCTTTCGTACCTTCTCCCTCAGAGCAGCAGTCATATACCGGTCCCCAGGCTCACACACCCACTTCCTGGACCATTTCTCTGCCTGGCTGCCGCACTTCATTTCCTCAGAACTCCCAACCCTTATCCTGGGAGACTTCAACATCCCCATAAACAGCCCCACTTCAACATCTGCATCCCAGCTTCTATCACTAACCACTTCCCTAGGCCTCTCACAGCTATCAAACTCTGAAACACACAAAGACGATAACACCCTTAATAATAATAATAATAATAATCTTTATTTATATAGCACCAACATATTCTGCAGTGCTTTACAGTCTAACAGCTTCAAGCACAACAGTCATAAGTAACAATGTTAACAATACAATAATTAAAGCAACACAAGACGACCCTGCTCATGAGAGCTTACAATCTACAATGAGGTGGGGAAATACAAAGTACAGGTGTGTATTTACAATGATGTATTTACAATAATGGTCCAGCCATCTTCAGGGAGTGGGGGATAGATGGAAGTAGTGAATGGGCTACACACAAACAAAATAACTGATTAGGGAACATGACAGGCTGCTCTGAACAAATGTGTTTTGAGGGAGCGCCTAAAACTATGCAAATTGTGGATGGTCCTAATTTCTTGGGGTAGAGCTTTCCAGAGGATTGGCGCAGCACGGGAGAAGTCTGGCCCTTGACCTGGTCTTCGTCCAGCTCTGTTCAATCTCCTACCTAGATAACTCACCACTTTCCCTCTCTGACCACAACATTCTCTCCTTCACACTCACAATTCCTCACCCACCCCCGCACCCTCCTACCTACCACACATTCAGAAATCTACATACTATCAACCCTCACACATTCATCATTTTCCCAATCTCCTCTTTTTCCTGTCCTGATCTGGCTGTACATCACTACAATGACACTCTTAGAAGCACCCTGGACCAAGTAGCGCCCCTCACCCTCAGAACCTCCAAGCACAGAGTAAAAGAGCCCTGGCTCACATCGCAAGCCCAATTTCTCCAGCAATGCTCTAGGAGTGCTGAACGCTTATGGAGGAAAACTCGCACACCAGGAGACTTCATACACTTCAAATTTATGTTAAAAACTTATAACTCTGCCCTTCACCTCGCCAAACAGACCTACTTCACCACACTGATCTCCTCACTATCCAACAACCCCAAGAAACTTTTTGACACCTTTCAGTCGCTCCTCAGGCCAAAAGCACAAGCCCCTATCTCAGACATTTGTGCTGATGACCTGGCCCCCCACTTTATAGAGAAAAGAGATAGCATCCGTCAGGAAATCTGCTCCCAGACACCAAGCGCAGCAACTCCCATCCCTCCCTGCATTTCCCCTGGCTCATTCTCCACATTTAATCCCATCACAGAAGAAGAAGTCTCCAGTCTCCGCTCTTCTTCTCATCCATCTACACGCACTACCAACCCCATTCCCTCACATCTCCTCCAGTCTCTCTCTCCAGTCATCACAATTAACCTGACTACAATCTTTAATCTCTCCCTCTACTCTGGCATTTTCCCCTCCTCCTTCAAACACTCTATCATTACTCCATTACTAAAGAAACCCTCCCTTGACCCATCCTGCACAAACAACTACAGACCAGTCTCCAATATCCCCTTCATCTCTAAACCCTTGGAGCACCTGATCTACTCCCGCCTTACCCATTACCTCTCCACTCAATCCCTCCTAGACCCTTCACAGTCTGGTTTCCGCCCCCTATATTCGACAGAAACAGCACTCATCAAGGTGACCAATGACCAATGACCTTCTGACAGCAAAATGTAATGGTGACCACTTTCTGCTCATTCTTCTCGATCTTTCTGCAGCTTTCGACACTGTTGACCACCCTCTCCTACTCTCTAGTCTCCAGTCACTAGGCATTAAGGACACTACTCTCCTGGTTCTCCTCATATGTTTCTAACTGCTCCTTCAGTGTTCTGTTCTCCGGCTCCACTTCATCTCCTCTTCCTCTCACTGGGTACCTCAGGGCTCAGTCCTTGGCCCCCTCTCTTCTCCCTCTAAATGGCCCCAATTGGACAAACCATCAGCAGATTTGGCTTTCAGTACCATCTTTATGCTGATGACACACAACTATACACATCATCCTCTGACCTTACTCCCACTGTACTACAGAATGCCACTGACTAGTGTTGAGCATTCCGATACCGCAAGTATCGGGTATCGGCCAATATTTGCGGTATCGGAATTCCGATACCGAATTCCGATACTTCTCGGAAGTTCCCAGAATTCAAACAGAACGCAGCAGCCAATGAGGAATGATTGGAAGTGTGGGCACATCCTGTTTAGCATGGTGGGCATGTAAGTACTGGCAAGGCTGTGATTGGCTGCTGAAATGATGTCACTGTGCACTATAAAAAACGCTGCCGCCATTTTGCGCTCACTCTGCTGTGATTTCAGTTAGGGACAGGACGCTGTGTTCTAACTGAGGGCCAGTTGAGCTAGCTAATTGCTTTATTTTCCTTTCCAAAGGCTAATTTAGCAAAACGCTGTGTGTTCTTCACTGTTCACCTTGCTCTTGCCTTGCAGCGCTGTTTTAACAGTGTTCTGCAAGGTCTCTGTGTGTGTGTGTGTGTGTGCAGCTCACTCTGTAGTCTGTGTGCAGCCATATACCCGGTTGTATTCAGCTCAGGGGGGGTTCACACTGCCTCACACAGTTGTCCTTTTTTGCTCATAGTGCAGCCTGCTGCACATTTTTTCTCAAATTTCCTATTAGTGTTTTTCCACCCGTCTCCAGCTAAATTGTGGAAAAACACTACATAGGATAACCTAGAGGGGGGTTTTTGGGCCTTGCAGCGCCGTTTACGGCTGTCTGCACGGTCTCCGTGTGAGCCCAGCTCGCCCTGTAGTCTGTGTGCAGCCATAGCCGGTTGGATTCAGCTCAGGGTTCGTTACTGGCTCATACCTTGAGAAAAATTTTCCTTTCTTTCAAATAGTGCAGCCTGTTTAAAAATTTTAAAAAAAATTCCCTATTAGTGTTTTTCCACCCGTCTCCAGCTAAATTGTGGAAAAACACTACATAGGATAACCTAGAGGGGGGTTTTTGGGCCTTGCAGCGCCGTTTATGGCTGTCTGCACGGTCTCCGTGTGAGCCCAGCTCGCCCTGTAGTCTGTGTGCAGCCATAGCCGGCTGGATTCAGCTCAGGGTTCGTTACTGGCTCATACCTTGAGAAAAATTTTCCATTTTTTCAAATAGTGCAGCCTGTTTAAAAATTTTAAAAAAAATTCCCTATTAGTGTTTTTCCACCCGTCTCCAGCTAAATAGTGGAAAAACACTACATAGGATAACCTAGAGGGGGTTTATTGGTCCTTGCAGCGCCGTTTACGGCTGTCTGCACGGTCTCTGTGTGAGCGCAGCTCGCCCTGTAGTCTGTGTGCAGCTATAGCCGGTTGGATTCAGCTCAGAGTGCGTTACTGCCTCATACCTTGAAAAACAATTTCCTTTTTTTCAAATAGTGCAGCCTGTTTAAAATTTAAAAAAAAAAAATTCCTATTAGTGTCTTTCCACCCGTCTCCAGCTAAATAGTGGAAAAACACTACACAGGATAACCTAGAGGAGGGTTTTTTGGCCTTGCAGCGCCGTTTACGGCTGTCTGCACGGTCTCTGTGTGAGCGCAGCTCGCCCTGTAGTCTGTGTGCAGCTATAGCCGGTTGGATTCAGCTCAGGGTGCGTTACTGCCTCATACCTTGAAAAACAATTTCCTTTTTTTCAAATAGTGCAGCCTGTTTAAAATTTAAAAAAAAAAATTCCTATTAGTGTCTTTCCACCCGTCTCCAGCTAAATAGTGGAAAAACACTACATAGGATAACCTAGAGGAGGGTTTTTTGGCCTTGCAGCGCCGTTTACGGCTGTCTGCACGGTCTCCGTGTGATTTAAACTAGCTCTGTAGCCCGATCTGCACAAAAAAAAAAGTAAAGTTCACCAAACACAACTTAACACTTGTGTAGGCTACATTTGAAAAATAATAAAGTTTAGTCCACACTTTACAACATTAGTGTTTCTTACACCTGTTAGGAGGAGCATTTCAGGAATAAGCACGCTAAGGCCTTAGTACTTTTCTGCTTATCTTTATCTGTCAACCAAGATGAAGAGGGCAGGGAGTAAGGCACGTGGGCGTGGGCGCGAAGCAGGGAGAGGAGCAGGGAGAGGACGTGGTGATTCTGTGCCTGCTGCGGGCGCCGGTGACTCGTCGTCACTCAGTTTCAGCAGGGAACAGTCCTTCATGCGCAGCTTTGTCGGAGAGCGCCGTGCACCGCTGCTGCGTGAAGACCAAATTGAAGCCGTTGTCGGGTGGATGGCAGCTAACGCCTCGGCATCGACTTCAGTTAGTGCCACATCCTCTCAGGCACAGAGCACTGGAGAGCAGCAATCTGTCTCTTCACCACCTGCCAAATTGGCCAGGCAGTCAGAGAGCCCAGGACAGGAGCCGTCTCTACTTCTGTTCTCTGAATCTCTTGGCTTGGAAACAGGGGCCAGCCAAGCAGCATTGGAGAAATGGAAGAAGAGGCAGTGTGCAGTGATGCCCAACAGCTTTTTCTCTCTGACTCTGAAGAGGCAGGTGGGCCAGTGCCTCCGGTGACCACAGTGCAGTACGCATCTGATGATGAAACTCAGGTGCCGCTTTCTGATGCGTACTGTGCTGCCGAGACTACCCAGGAGGAGCAGTTGGTGGCAGAGGGTAGCGGAGATGATGAGGTCCTTGACCCATCGTGGCGTGAGGAACAGGAAGGTGGTGGGAGCAGCTCTGAGGAAGAGCTTCCCCTTACGGGCCAAAGAGGGAGAGGGAGGGGGAAGACTGCGGAGCCTGTAGCCTCCACTTTGGCACCCGTTAGGAGCCTGTCTCTTTCCAAAGCCAAAAAGGGCGCTCCCAAGACTTGCAGTGCCTGGTCCTTTTTTGACACAGTTGCAGATGACATTTGTTTTGTCAAATTCAAGCTGTGTCATCAGAAAGTAAAAAGAGGTAAAAGTGTCAGCAACCTCAATACCACAAATATGTGGAAACATGTGCGGACCAGGCACGCGGTGGAGTTACAGAAACACAGTGAAGACGTAGGCCAACCAACAGCGGCAGCTACCACCTCTTCATCTCGTGTTGCCTCTTCCTCCACTGTTGTCCAGAGACCTAGTGTAATTCCACCCACAGCACCACCTTCCCAGTCATCCTCACACTCCCAGTCTACTCTACAGCCATCGGTAGTACAGGCATGGGAGAAAAGGCGGGCATTCTCGGCCAACCACCCCCGAGCACAGGCTCTGAATGCAGGCATTGCCAAACTGTTGTCCCTGGAAATGCTCTCGTTCAGGCTGGTGGAGACTGACAGCTTCCGTGACTTGATGGCATTGGCAGTCCCACAGTACAAGGTGCCCAGCCGCTTTTACTTCAGCAGGCAGGCTGTCCCTGCCCTGCACAGGCATGTTGAGGCAAACATAAAACATGCGCTACTGAACGCCGTCAGTAGCAAGGTCCACCTCACCACCGATGCGTGGACCAGTCAGCATGGACAGGGGCGATATGTTTCCCTCACTGCCCATTGGGTTAATGTTGTTGAGCCAGGTAAAGATCGTGCGAGTGGCGCAGGACGTGTCCTGCCCACTCCAAGGATTGCAGGAATCCAGTCTGTACGCATCGACTCCTCCTCTTACACCAGTTCCTCAGATTCCTCTCTGCAGGATCCGTCACAGTCCACCTCCACATGGACCCGTGAACGTTTACCTATGACCGACATGAGCACAGCCGTGGCCAAACGTCAGCAGGCCGTCTTGAAACTAGTTTCATTGGGGCATCGAAGCCACACAGCGCAGGAGCTCTGGAATGCCATCAAGCAGGAGAGCGATGTGTGGTTACTGCCAGCGAATCTCCAGCCAGGCATGGTAGTGTGTGACAATGGCCGAAATCTGGTGGCAGCTTTGGCCCTTGGCAACCTCACTCACATCCCATGTCTGGCACATGTGCTCAATTTGGTTGTGCAGAGTTTTCTGAGGGACTATCCGGATCTTGATGCCCTGCTGCACAAGGTCCGCCTAGAGTGTGCTCACTTGCGGCGTTCCAGCTTGGCCAGATCCCGCATTGCTGCTCTGCAGCGCCGATTCCGCCTTCCGGAACACCGCATCATATGTGACCTACCTACCCGGTGGAATTCCACGTTACATATGTTGGAGCGGTTGTGTGAGCAGCAGCAAGCAGTTATGGAGTACCAGCTGCATCAGGCGCAAAGAAGTCGCAGTCAGCGCCGATCAGACTTCACAACCACAGAGTGGGCCACTATGAAGGACGTCTGCCAGGTTTTGCGTCCTTTTGATTATTCCACGCGGATGGCAAGTGCAGATGATGCACTAGTCAGCATGACTGTCCCCCTTATCTGCCTGCTTCAGCAAACTTTGCAAGGGTTAAGGGATGATGTTGTGGAAGATGTGGAGGATGAGGAGTCACCTTTTCCATCAGCTTCTGGAGAGTCAGCGCCACGTGGTTCCTCACAAAGGGGTACGCAGGGGCCAATTTGTGAGGAGGATGAGGAGGAGTCAATGGAGGAGGAAGAGCTCCGTCCAGAGGAGGGAGCGACACAATTGTCCAGTGGTCAGTGTGTACAGCGAGGGTGGGGTGATGACGAGCGGGCAGAGATCATGTCTCAAGCAGGGGACAGCGTTTCTGGGCCAGTTGGCACTCTGCAGCACATGGTGGATTTCATGCTGCAGTGCCTGAGAAACGACCGCCGCATCGACCACATTCTCAACATGCCTGATTATTGGGTGTTCACCCTCCTCGATCCTCGCTACCGGGACAACGTCCAAAACCTCATCCCTGCGTTGACCCGGGAGCGTAAATTGCGGGAGTACCACGACATACTGGTGAATTCCATCATCTTCTCCTGTCCAACTGAGAGGAGTGCTGCTAGTGCTTTACAAAGCAGCTCAGTGCGTCGAGGCAGTGGGGGAGGCTCTGCCCAAAGAGGGAGCAGAAGCAGTGCCTCTGCCCAAGGCAAGCCCAGTATGGCACAACTCTGGCACACTTTTGTGTGCCCGCCCCAAATGTCTACACCATCACCGGCGGCTCCAGTCAGCAGGAGGCAACGGTTCCGTCAGATGGTGACAGACTACATGGTTTGCCCTCTTACTGTACTCCCAGACGGCTCTTCCCCGTTCAAGTTTTGGGTCTCTAAGCTGGATACATGGCCAGAGCTAAGCCAGTATGCATTGGAGGTGCTGGCTTGCCCTGCGGCTAGTGTCTTATCGGAACGTGTCTTTAGTGCCGCAGGTGGTGTACTAACAGACCGTCGCATGCGACTATCCTCCGATAACGTTGACCGGCTTACTTTCCTGAAAATGAACCAGGCCTGGATCTCGCAGGAATTTGCCACTCCTCTGCCTGATTAAGTAATTGGGTGTCATCCAGGTCTCCTGCTGTGTTCATCTTTCTACCACCTGAACTGCTATTCCTGGGCTCCAACACCGCCAGTTGCGGCTCAGAAGTGCAGGCTGCACAGTAAAAACATACGACCCAGTGTTATTGGGTTTCAGTAACGTCAGCTGATCCCCAGCTGTGTAGCCGGCAATGTGTCCTGCGACCGCCACGCTGGCACAACAACCTAAATGTAAGGGAACCTGTCCCCCCCCCCCCCGTCGTTTGTTACTGAAAGAGCCATCTTGTGCAGCAGTAATGCTGCACAAGGGAAAGGTAGCTCTTTTTTTTTAGCTCCTTGCACACGCAGAACTTAACACTTATAAAATGTGTTCACTGATACCGTTATACTGTCCCGGAGCTGGGACTTTCCTTCGTAATGTGACGCAGCACAGCCGTCATTCCTACCCCCTTGGTGCCATGCGCTGCCTCCTCAGCGTTGTTTTAAGCTGTCACGAAGCCTGCGCTGTTCTGTTATCCCTTGGGCATGCCCTATTTGCGCTGCCTGTCTTCTGACATAATTTGGTGTCAGGCTGGCTGCGCCTGTGCGGCCGCGCTGCCCGAGATCCCGCCTCGCAGTGTCTTCTGATTGAGTCACACTGCGGGCCTGGGATCCATGGGCATGCGCAGTGCATATCTTCCCCTCGGGCTCTCGCTCATTTCCCTCCGCCTTCTTTAGACTGTGCGCCGTCAGCTGATCCCTAATAGCATGCCACGGCCGTGACACCGCACAGTCTGAAGAAGAGGGAAGGAGGGGAGTGAGAGTCGAGGATATGCACTGTGCATGCCCATGGTTCCAAGGCCCGCAGTGGGATTACGTTAGACGAGACTGCGAGGTGGGATCTGGAGCAGCGTGGACGCACAGGCACTGACAGCCTGACACCAAATTATGTCAGAAGACAGGCAGCGCTAATTGGGCATGGCCAAGGGCTAACAGAACAGCGCAGGCTCCGTGACAGCTTAAAACAACGCTGAGGAGGCAGCGCACGGCACCAAGGGGATAGGAATGACAGCTGTGCTGTGTCCCATTACGAAGGAAATTCGCACCTCCGGGACGGTTTAACGGTATACGGGGACACATTTTTAGTGTTTACTTCGGTGTTTGCAAGGAGCATAATTAAAAGAACCACCTTTTCCTTTTGCATCCTTAGTGCTGCACAAGATGGCTCTTTCAGCTACAAACGTCTTGGGGGGGGTTAAAGGTTCCCTTTCAACTTGCTCCAATCAGGCTTCGGCCTACACTCTGTTCCTCTGCTCCTCCTGCTGTCCCTGGGCTCTAACACCGCCAGTTGGTGCCTGGAAGTGCTGTGTGCACAGTCAACAGTCGCTCCTCTGTTATTGGTGTTCAGTAACGTCAGCTGATCCCCAGCTGTGTGTGCGGCAATACCTCCAATCTGCTCCTCCTGCTGTCCCTGGGCTCTAACACCGCCAGTTGGTGCCTGGAAGTGCTGTGTGCACAGTCAACAGTCGCTCCTCTGTTATTGGGGTTCAGTAACGTCAGCTGATCCCCAGCTGTGTGTGCGGCAATACCTCCAATCTGCTCCTCCTGCTGTCCCTGGGCTCTAACACCGCCAGTTGGTGCCTGGAAGTGCTGTGTGCACAGTCAACAGTCGCTCCTCTGTTATTGGGGTTCAGTAACGTCAGCTGATCCCCAGCTGTGTGTGCGGCAATACCTCCAATCTGCTCCTCCTGCTGTCCCTGGGCTCTAACACCGCCAGTTGGTGCCTGGAAGTGCTGTGTGCACAGTCAACAGTCGCTCCTCTGTTATTGGGGTTCAGTAACGTCAGCTGATCCCCAGCTGTGTATCCGGCAACGTGTCATGCGACCGCCACGCTGGCACAACTAAAATGTAAGGGGACCTGTCCCCCCCCCCCTAGGCGTTTGTTACTGAAAGAGCCACCATGTGCAGCACTAATACTGCACAAGGGAAAGGTCGCTCTTGAAATTATGCTCCTTGCAAACGCTGAACTACACACTCATGTAATGTGTCCCCTCACACCGCCCAACCGTCCCGGAGGTGGGACTTTCCTTTGTAATGTGACGCAGCACAGCCGTTATTGCTACCCCCTTGGCACCGTGCGCTGCCTCCTTAGCGTTGTTTGATTCCGTCATGGACCCTGCGCTGTTATGTTATCCCTTGGCCATGCACAGTTTGCGCTGCCCGTCCTCTGACATCATTTGTTGTCGTCCTGGCTGCGCCTGTGCGTCCACGCTGCCCGAAATCACACCTCGCAGTGTCGTCTAATGTGATCCCACAGTGGGCCTGGTATCCATGGCCATGCGCAGTGCATATACTAGCCTCTCACTCCCCTTCTTCACGCTTCTTCAGACTAGGCGGCGTCAGCTGATCCCTAATAGCATGCCACAGCCGTGACGCCGCACAGTCTGAAGAAGCAGGAAGGAGGTGAGTGAGAGGCGATGATATGCACTGCGCATGCCCATGGATCCCTGGCCCGCAGTGGGACTACATTAGATGACACTGCAAGGTTGGATCTCGGGCAGCTTGGACGCACAGGCACTGCCAGCCTGACACCTACATGATGTCAGAAGACGGGCACCGCTAACTGTGCATGGCCAAGGGATAACATTACAGCGCGGGCTCCGTGACAGAACCAAACAACGTTGAGGAGGTGGCGCCCGCACCAAGGGGGTTGGAATGACGGCTGTGCTGTGTCACATTACAAAGGAAAGTCCCACTTCCGGGATGGTTTGACGGTGTGAGGGGACACATTATATGAGTGTGTACTTCAGCGTTTGCAAGGAGCATAATTTTCGGAGCCACCATTTTCCATGTGCAGTATTACTGCTGTACAAGATGGCTCTTTCAGCAACAAATGCCTGGGGGGGGGGGGTTAAAGGGTCCCTTTCAACTTGCTCCACTGCAGGCTTCGGCCTACACTCTGCTCCTCTTTGATTCCCTGGGTTTCAACACTGTCAGTTGCCACCTGGAAGTGTTGTCTACACAGAAAAAACACTAGGTGATGTGTCAGTGGGGTTCAGCACCGCCAGCTGTTCCCCTGCTGTGTAGTCGGCAACGTGTCCAGCACAAGCCACGCTGCCACAACAGAACAAAAGCTGCCACCAGTGCAGGCTTCGGCCTACACTCTGCTCCTCTCCTCCTCCTGCTGACCCTGGGCTCAAACACCTCCAGTTTCTGCCCGGAAGTGCTAGCTGCACAGAGAAAAACACCAGCCAATGTGTTAGTGGGGTTCAGCAACGCCAGCTGTTCCCCTGCTGTGTAGCCGGCAACGTGACCTGCAAACGCCACGCAGGCACATGAACTGAAATTAAAGGGAACCTGGCCCCACCCCCCCAGGTGTTTCTATGTATAACAGCCACCTAGTACAGCAGTACTGCTGCATTTGTACAAGGTGGCTGACTTTTTCTCCTTGCCCACGTGGAACTCAACACGTACAAAATGTGTCTCATTGAGACCATTCCACTGTCCCTGAGGTGTGACTTTCCTTTCTAATGACACGCAGCACCCCCATTGTTAGCGCTGCCCGTCTTCTGACATCATTGGTTGGCTGGCTGTGCCTGTGCGTCCGCCCTGCCCGACACAACGCCCCTCGTTGTCTCATATATTTTGACTGCGAGGGTGTGATTGATGGGCACGAGCAGTGCATATGTTCCCCTGTCTTCACTCCCCTCCTTCCGCCTTCTTCTGACTTTGCGGCCTCATGGCCGCGGCATGCGATAAGGGATCAGCTGAGGCCGCCCAGTCTGAATCAGGTGTAAGGACATGTGTGAGCGGCGAACATATTTACTGCACAAGGCCACGAATCCCAGCACCGCAGTGTGACTTTAGGAAAAGGCACTGTGGGTCTGGGATTTATGGCCATCGTTAACCGCACCGGCCAACATGAAATGAGGTCATGAGATGGCCTGCACTAACAGGGTATTGCCAAGGGATAACACAAGAGCGCAGTTTCCTGTACTGCAAATAACAACGGTAAGGAATCTGCGCCCAGCACCTAGGTGTAAATTTGTACACCTGTGCTGCGTCTCCTTAAAAAGACAAGTCACGCCTCCACTACTGTTTGACAGTATAATGGGCTAAATAGTGTACGTGTTTTATTCAGCGTGTGCAAGGAGCAAAATTAAGAGAGCAACCTTTGACTTGTGCATCATTAATGCAGTTCAAGGTGTGGCTCTTGTACCTTGCAACACCTGAGGGGGGGTTAAAGGTTACCTTTGAAATTGGTTCAACTAGGCTTCGGCCTACACTCTGCTCCTTTCCTCCTCCTGCTGACCCTGGGCTATAACACCGCCAGTTGTAGCCTGGAAGTGCTAGCTGCACAGAGAAAAACACCAGCCAATGTGTTAGTGGGGTTCAGCACCGCCAGCTGTTCCCCTGCTGTGTAGCCGGCATCGTGTCCAGCACAAGCCACGCTGGCACAACCGACCAAAAGCTGCCACCAGTGCAGGCTTCGGCCTACACTCTGCTCCTCTCCTCCTCCTACTGACCCTGGGCTCAAACACCGCCAGTTTCTGCCCGGACATGCTAGCTGCACAGAGAAAAACACCCACCATTGTATCAGTGGGGTTCAGCACCGCCAGCTGTTCCCCCGCTGTGTAGCCGGCATCGTGTCCAGCACAAGCCACGCTGGCACAACTGACCAAAAGCTGCCACCAGTGCAGGCTTCGGCCTACACTCTGCTCCTCTCCTCCTCCTGCTGACCCTGGGCTCAAACACCTCCAGTTTCTGCCCGGAAGTGCTAGCTGCACAGAGAAAAACACCAGCCAATGTGTTAGTGGGGTTCAGCACCGCCAGCTGTTCCCCTGCTGTGTAGCCGGCAACGTGACCTGCAAACGCCACGCAGGCACATGAACTGAAATTAAAGGGAACCTGGCCCCACCCCCCCAGGTGTTTCTATGTATAACAGCCACCTTGTACAGCAGTACTGCTGCATTTGTACAAGGTGGCTGACTTTTTCTCCTTGCCCACGTGGAACTCAACACGTACAAAATGTGTCTCATTGAGACCATTCCACTGTCCCTGAGGTGTGACTTTCCGTTCTAATGATACGCAGCACCCCCCTTGGTAGCGCTTCCCGTCTTCTGACATCATTGGTTGGCTTGTTGCGCCTGTGCGTCCGCCCTGCCTGAAACAATGCTCCTCGTTGTCTTACTTATTTTGACTGCGAGGGTGTGATTGATGGGCACGAGCAGTGCATATCTTCGCCTGTCTTAACTCATCTCCTTCCGCCTTCTTCAGACTGTGCAGCCTCATGGCTGCGGCATGCGAGAAGGGATCAGCAGAGGCCGCCCAGTCTGAAGCAGGTGTAAGGACGTGCGTGAGCGACCAAAATATTTACTGCTCAAGGCCACGAATCCCAGCACCGCAGTGTGACTTTATGAAAAGGCACTGTGGGTCTGGGATTTATGGCCATCGTTAACCGCACCGGCCAACATGAAATGAGGTCATAAGACGGGCAGCTCTAACAGGGCATTGCCAAGGGATAACACAAGAGTGCAGACTCCTGTACAGCAAATAACAACGCTCAGGAAGCTGCGCCAAGCACCAAGGCGTTATTTGGGACACCTGTGCTGCGTCTCCTTAAAAAGCCAAGTCACGCATCCACTACAGTTTGACTGTAGAATGGGCTAAATTGTGTACGCCTTTCATTCAGCGTGTGCAAGTAGACAAATTAATAGAGCAACCTTTCACTTGTGCAGCATTAATACTGCACAAGGTGTGTCTCTTGTACTTTGTAACACCTGAGGGGGGGTTAAAGGTTTCCTTTGAAATTGGTTCAACTAGGCTTCGGCCTACACTCTGCTCCTCTCCTCCTCCTCCTGCTTCACCACGGGCTCTAACATCGCTAGTTTTTGCCCGCAAGTGCTAGCTGCACAGAGAAAAACACCCGCCATTGTGTTAGTGGGGTTCAGCAACGCCAGCTGTTCCCACACTGTGTAGCCGGCAAAGTGTCCTGCAAACGCAACGCTGACACAAAGCTGCCTCCAGTGCAGGCTTCGGCCTACACTCTGCTCCCCCTGCTTACCCTTTGCTCCAGCACCGCTAGTTGGGGCTCTAGGAAGACAATCTTTAATAGGCAACGCATCTGGGTTCCAGCACCGCCAGCTGGTTCTCGGCAGTGTTTTTGTCACTGGTACTCCCTCGTGCCAAACCTGGTTCCAGCACCGTCAGCTGTTTCCGGGTAGTGTCAAGCTCACTGAGACGCCTATGCTTGCCCCGTCGTGGTGCGGTCGGGTTAGCCAACTCCAGGGTGCCTCCAGTTTAGGAGCTTCATATGTGGGCTGCGTGAACTGGTAGTCAAGGCTGGTTCTGTAGTGCCAGTAGGCCCAGCTCCGCCTGTAGGACTGTTGGGGTTCGGTAACTGCGGCTGCCTCGCGGCCTAGCTGTTCTCTCCTCTCCTGTGGGCCTTCGGGTCCACCACCTGGTTCCAGCACCGTCAGCTGGTTCCGGGCCGAGCCTTTGGCTTAGGTGCCTCCTCCTGGGTATCCGAGTTCCGCCAACGTCAGGCGGTCCTTGGTAGTGCTTTTAAGCGCGGGCACCTACAGCTTAGTAACCGGGTTACAGCACCGTCAGCTGGTCCTCGGTCGTGCCATTGGCTCTTGCACACTGGGGCAATGCATCTGGGTTCCAGCACCGCCAGCTGGTTCTTGGCAGTGTTTTTGTCACAGGTACTCCCTCGTGCCAAACCTGGTTTCAGCACCGTCAGCTGTTTCCGGGTTGTGTCAAACTCGCTGAGACGCCTATGCTTGCCCCGTCGTGTTGCGGTCGGGATAGCCAACTCCAGGGTGCCTCCAGTTTAGGAGCTTCCTATGTGGGCTGCATAAATTGGTAGTCAAGGCTGGTTCTGTAGTGCCAGTAGGCCCAGCTCCCCCTGTAGGACTGTTGGCGTTCGGTAACTGCGGCTGCCTCGCGGCCTAGCTGTTCTCTCCTCTCCTGTGGGCCTTCGGGTCCACCACCTGGTTCCAGCACCGTCAGCTGGTTCCGGGCCGAGCCTTTGGCTTAGGTGCCTCCTCCTGGGTATCCGAGTTCCGCCAACGTCAGGCGGTCCTTGGTAGTGCTTTTAAGCGCGGGCACCTACAGCTTAGTAACCGGGTTCCAGCACCGCCAGCTGGTCCTCGGTCGTGCCATTGGCTCTTGCACACTGGGGCAACGCATCTGGGTTCCAGCACCGCCAGCTGGTTCTCGGCAGTGTTCTTGACACAGGTACTCCCTCGTGCCAAGCCTGGTTTCAGCACCGTCAGCTGTTTCCGGGTTGTGTCAAGCTCACTGAGACGCCTATGCTTGCCCCGTCGTGGTGCGGTCGGGTTAGCCAACTCCAGGGTGCCTCCAGTTTAGGAGCTTCCTATGTGGGCTGCGTGAACTGGTAGTCAAGGCTGGTTCTGTAGTGCCAGTAGGCCCAGCTCCCCCTGTAGGACTGTTGGGGTTCGGTAACTGCGGCTGCCTCGCGGCCTAGCTGTTCTCTCCTCTCCTGTGGGCCTTGGGGTCCACCACCTGGTTCCAGCACCGTCAGCTGGTTCCAGGCCGAGCCTTTGGCTTAGGTGCCTCCTCCTGGGTATCCGAGTTCCGCCAACGTCAGGCGGTCCTTGGTAGTGCTTTTAAGCGCGGGCACCTACAGCTTAGTAACCGGGTTCCAGCACCGCCAGCTGGTCCTCGGTCGTGCCATTGGCTCTTGCACACTGGGGCAACGCATCTGGGTTCCAGCACCGCCAGCTGGTTCTCGGCAGTGTTCTTGACACAGGTACTCCCTCGTGCCAAGCCTGGTTTCAGCACAGTCAGCTGTTTCAGGGTTGTGTCAAGCTCACTGAGACGCCTATGCTTGCCCCGTCGTGGTGCGGTCGGGTTAGCCAACTCCAGGGTGCCTCCAGTTTAGGAGTTTCCTATGTGGGCTGCGTGAACTGGTAGTCAAGGCTGGTTCTGTAGTGCCAGTAGGCCCAGCTCCCCCTGTAGGACTGTTGGGGTTCGGTAACTGCGGCTGCCTCGCGGCCTAGCTGTTCTCTCCTCTCCTGTGGGCCTTCGGGTCCACCACCTGGTTCCAGCACCATCAGCTGGTTCCAGGCCGAGCCTTTGGCTTAGGTGCCTCCTCCTGGGTATCCGAGTTCCGCCAACGTCAGGCGGTCCTTGGTAGTGCTTTTAAGCGCGGGCACCTACAGCTTAGTAACCGGGTTCCAGCACCGCCAGCTGGTCCTCGGTCGTGCCATTGGCTCTTGCACACTGGGGCAACGCATCTGGGTTCCAGCACCGCCAGCTGGTTCTCGGCAGTGTTCTTGACACAGGTACTCCCTCGTGCCAAGCCTGGTTTCAGCACCGTCAGCTGTTTCCGGGTTGTGTCAAGCTCACTGAGACGCCTATGCTTGCCCCGTCGTGGTGCGGTCGGGTTAGCCTACTCCAGGGTGCCTCCAGTTTAGGAGCTTCCTATGTGGGCTGCGTGAACTGGTAGTCAAGGCTGGTTCTGTAGTGCCAGTAGGCCCAGCTCCCCCTGTAGGACTGTTGGGGTTTGGTAACTGCGGCTGCCTCGCGGCCTAGCTGTTCTCTCCTCTCCTGTGGGCCTTCGGGTCCACCACCTGGTTCCAGCACCGTCAGCTGGTTCCAGGCCGAGCCTTTGGCTTAGGTGCCTCCTCCTGGGTATCCGAGTTCCGCCAACGTCAGGCGGTCCTTGGTAGTGCTTTTAAGCGCGGGCACCTACAGCTTAGTAACCGGGTTCCAGCACTGCCAGCTGGTCCTCGGTCGTGCCATTGGCTCTTGCACACTGGGGCAACGCATCTGGGTTCCAGCACCGCCAGCTGGTTCTCGGCAGTGTTCTTGACACAGGTACTCCCTCGTGCCAAGCCTGGTTTCAGCACCGTCAGCTGTTTCCGGGTTGTGTCAAGCTCACTGAGACGCCTATGCTTGCCCCGTCGTGGTGCGGTCGGTTTAGCCAACTCCAGGGTGCCTCCAGTTTAGGAGCTTCCTATGTGGGCTGCGTGAACTGGTAGTCAAGGCTGGTTCTGTAGTGCCAGTAGGCCCAGCTCCCCCTGTAGGACTGTTGGGGTTCGGTAACTGCGGCTGCCTCACGGCCTAGCTGTTCTCTCCTCTCCTGTGGACCTTCAGGTCCACCACCTGGTTCCAGCACCATCAGCTGGTTCTCGGCAGTGTCTTTTGCTCTTGTACCTTCTGCTCCCCATCCTGGTTCCAGTACCGTCAGCTGGTTCCGGGCAGAGCCTTTGGCTTAGGTGCCTCCTTCTGGGTATCCAAGTTCCACCAACGTCAGGTGGTCCTTGGTAGTGCTTTCGGGCACGGGTACCTCCTGCTTAGTAACCGGGTTCCAGTAACGTCAGCTGGTCCTCGGTAGTTCCATTGGCTCTTGGACCTTCGGCTACCCATCCGGGTTCCAGTACCGTCAGCTGGTTCTCGGCAGTGTCTTTTGCTCTTGTACCTTCTGCTCCCCATCCTGGTTCCAGTACCGTCAGCTGGTTCCGGGCAGAGCCTTTGGCTTAGGTGCCTCCTTCTGGGTATCCGAGTTCCGCCAACGTCAGGCGGTCCTTGGTAGTGCTTTTTAGCACGGGTACCTCCTGCTTAGTAACCGGGTTCCAGTAACGTCAGCTGGTCCTCGGTAGTTCCATAGGCTCTTGAACCTTCGGGTAGCCATCCGAGTTCCAGTCCCATCAGCTGGTTCTTGGCATTTTCTCAGCCTTCTTGTACCTTCTGCTACATTTCCAAGTTGAAGACCCTAAAGTCGACGACCCGGAAGACCACCCCGATGACGACGACGACGACGACCCGGAAGACCACCCCGATGACGATGACGACGACGGCGGAGACGACGACGGCTGAGACGACGACGGCGGAGATGACGACACTGGAGACGACGACCCTGGAGACGACGACATGGAAGACCGAGAAGCAGAAGAACAAGAGGCTGCAGAACAAAGAGCAGAAGAACATTAAGCATAAGACTTAATATCAGAGCAAAAGATATTATCTAAATTATATGCAGAAGAAGACTAAGCAGTGTATGGGGGTGAGTCCGTTCCTCCTCGTGGTGCCCCTGGATAAAGCCTGATGCTGCAGGCCAAACTGAACGCGGACAAATGTAACTTTTGTGACTGGCAGAACGGAAGGTGTAATCTTCCAACTTTTATAGATAACAACTACGGGAATGCCTGTCACAAATGAGAATATGATGAAGAAGTAGAATAGGAAGAATAACAACAGTGGAATAAAAAGAATATGTAGAATAGGAAGAATAATAATAGTTGAATAAAATGAATATGAAGAATGTAATCAAAAAAAAAAAAAAAAAGGTAAAGGATGAAGAAGAAGATGAATAAGGTGAAGAAGAAGTTGATGTCAAAGATGCTGATGATGATGAAGATGAAAGTGTGGGAAAAGAAAAAAAAAAAAAGAAAAAAAAGAAGGGGAAGGGCGTGGAATAGTGAAACATCAATATCTGACAAAATTAAAAAAAAATTTACATAGTCAATATCTTTGTCACTCCGAACGTCTTAAAAAAAAACAAAAAACATGCAATTCTATTTGATTGGGATAAACCTCTATGACTTTAATGTCTCCGCCACCTCCCCAAATACATCCGGCATTATTCTTAGTTGTTTTCCTTCATGTAGAATGAACCTACAAGGCAAGAAAGGGTTTATTTTAATTCCGATATTTTGGTCCCATTGACTTGCATTGGGATCGGGTATCGATATCGGCGATATCCGATATTTTTTTTAATATCGGCCGATCCTATCCGATACCGATACTTTCCGATATCGGAAGGTATCGCTCAACACTACCACTGACTGTCTGTCCACAGTCTCCAACATCATGTCTGCTCTCTATCTGAAACTCAACCTCTCCAAAACTGAACTTCTTCTGCTCCCACCATCTACTAACCTCCCTAAATCTGACATTTCCCTCTCCGTAGGTGGCACCATAATAACACCCCAGCAGCAGGCGCGCTGTCTGGGTGTTATGTTTGACTCCAATCTCTCCTTCACATCCCATATACAATCTCTTGCACTCTAGTGCCGCTTACACCTAAAGAACATCTCTAGAGTCCGTCCTTTTCTCACCATGGAAACAACAAAAACCCTCACTGTCGACTTGATCCACTTCCGCCTGGACTACTGCAATGCTCTACTAATTGGCCTCCCCCTCACTCGACTTTCCCCTCTCCAGTCTATCCTTAATGCAGGACCATCCACAATTTACATAGTTTTTGGCGCTCCCTCAAAACACATTTGTTCAGAGGGGCCTATCACGTTCCCTAATCAAAGTCATTTTATGTTTGTGTGTGTGTGTAGCCCATTCACTACTTCCATCTATGCCCCATCCCCTGAAGATGGCTGGACCATCATTGTAAATACATCAATGTAAATACACACCTGTACTTTGTATCTACCCCACCTCATTGTAGATTGTAAGCTCTCACAAGCAGGGTCGTCTTATTTTGCTTTAATTATTTTATTGCTAGCGTTATTATTTATGACTGTTGTGTTTGAAATTGTTAAGCTGTAAAGTGCTGCGGAATATGTTGGCGCTATATAAATAAAAGATTATTATTATTATTATTAGATCTCCTGTCTACAATGGCACTTATGGTGATATTAGTATATTAGGATTTTTTTTCATTAATGATCAGTATTGTAGCATTCAGTTGCTATGTGGTAGTAATATGTTGTTGGGCCATGGTGTGGCGGTATTTGTTACTTATATGTGCTGTTATTTGGTCACAGTGTGGTGGTAATATGTGGTCTGGTCATGGTGTGGTGGTATTTGTTCCTTGTATGTGCTGTTATTTGGTCACAATGTGGTGGTAATACGTGGTTTGGACATGGTGTGGCAGTATTTGTTTCTTGCATGTGGTATTATAGGTCACAATATGGTGGTAATACGTGATCTGGTCATGGTACGTTGGTATTTGTCCCTTTGATGTGATATTATTGGTCATTTTAAAAATTGAAAAATAAATAAAAATATACCAAAATTATATTGGATATTTTAACAAATGATTAATAGGATAGAATAGAGTAGTGCTCAGCCAAAAGAGTCTACCTTGTCGTTTTGGCGGCTTAAAAAATCTTTTGGTCAAGCAAAAGCTGCTGGCTATATTTGTGATCTGATGATGGGAACTATTAATGTGTGATTGGTGAGAAGTGGAGTTTTTCCAAGAGAGAGCGGTGGGGCTGTGGACAGTTTGAGGGATGGAGCCTGGGTGGAGTCTCAAGGGTGCCCCGAAATTTTGCCGCTATGGGGCCTCGAAACTCCTAGTGGCAGCCCTGGCTGCAGTGCTAACCACTGATCTACCGTACTGCCTGATGTACACTACATATATATTTACACAGGTTTAGCAAATTATTTTTTTAATGGAAGTGCTACTTTAAATATATTTTGTGGTGCATAAAACAAAGAGTTAAAGGGGTTGTTCACTGGAAACAAGTTGTCCTTTATCTGACCATTGGGGCCTACACCGATTGACAGAGCAGGGAATTTAACTGAGAACTTTAATCTCAATTACAAAAGGACATCTAATCGCTGCTCGATTCTTTCACAATGTGGCTTCCGACTGCTGCTTGGCTTATTCCGACAGCCCCATTGGGAATGAATCGAGCAGCTGTCGAGCATGAACACTGCAGCGGCCAGACAGCCACCAATCAACAAGCTACCACCTATCACGTGGACTGATTGATAGCTTGTTTTCACCTGACAGCCCCCATTAAATAACAAAATGTGCTCAAAACTGAAGATGTCACTAACACGTGTCAGCATGGTGTGCTGATCAGTATAACTGGTTTCAGGGCTTCTCAACGTGTTAAGGTAAAATAAAATATGAATAAAAATTAAGCTACACTGTCTTATCACTTATTGTAAAATAGAAGCATTGCAGGTCTTCAAGATTCTGTGTAGTTTCCCTCTAACTGGAGGGATCAATGCCATAAAGCGGAACATTTACCTTTTCCAAATATGATATTGGAGTCCGGCAGTTAATAAATTCTGCGCTGTATCTTAAGCCCTGGGGCATTTTAAAGTAACTCTTAACAGATTCTATGTCATGCCAAGATTCCCCTATCAAAATGATATATCACTACCCCATGTCATTATATCACTTCTCAGTAATGCATCACAACAAGCGGGGGACCACGCATTCTCACCTACCAACCGGAGGACATTTCTACCTGAATCAGCTATGTCAAAGAAAAATGTACAACATCTTAATTACAGCTGAGTCTACTCCACAGAGGATAAACGAGATCTACAGTAGCACTTTAAGGATTTTAAAGCCCTTAGGGATTCAGAATAGCAGCACAATTATTCTTCCGCAAGGCTACGGTTTGGAAACAAGAATCCCTATGTGTGCCTGGGTGCCAGCTTACCGGTATATCTGGTATTGATAAATATCACTATGAATTAAGGTGATACGTGTTTTACCACTTATTCTTTTACAAAGCACCCCCACATGACCACCCCCTCTACATAGATTTTATTCTCCAATGTCAAAAAAATGAGATTGCCGCTAACTTACGTTTTCCAGTTCTCTTCTCGATGGAAGATGGAGATATCAGAAGCAGTGCTCCAGAAGTCACACTGTCAAACAGCATGCAAATGTCTGAAGGGAACCTGTGCATTTAGAATTCTCTGTTCTCTATTTTCTCTCCTCGCAGGCTCTCACAATACACCGCTCCGAGTGCAGCACTTCGCTAACCGCTGCCGAGGAGCTGCGGGTCCTGTGCAGATTGTCTCAGGCAGATAGAATGGAGGCATGGAGCTTTAATATCCTTTCATGACAAATTGTTTCAAGCACATGTACCACGTAACGGCTTCTCACAGCCAGTCCTAGCGTCAGATGAGTCACGAATAGCCCAGATGGATAGTGGACAGGTATAAAGCACTTGTGCGTCTCCCTATGAGGAGCACGGGATTTAAATAAATGGAACCCAGGAGGACGCCAGAAAAGTGGACTGACCTGTAAAAATTCCTCTCAAGCATAGGATTGCCTATTAGGAACAATGAACCTTGAGAAAGTGCAATATCGAAGGTCCATACTTTAATAAATAGTAAAAGACTGACAGCGTGATATTGATGTAAGCTGTGACTGCCACAGCATGTAAAATCCCTGTACATATAGAAATAAATGACTAAAACATGGCTGTTAAGTTTTTTGTCTAACAACATAATAATCACAATATAAAACATAATAATAATATAAGAATCTTGGTCAGAAGGTACTTGAGATGTCTCATAACAATTAGGCGAGCGTATAAATTGGACGTGTGCTGCCCAATTGTTGATTAGACAGAACACGGACAGCACACTGTCCCATGAATACGGATCGCACTTGGACACCACATGGAGCATGTCCACTGCCACCCCATCAAATGATTTTTCACTAAGTATTAAGGCGGAATGGAGGGGACAATGTTCCCCATTCATGTGATAAGCAAGGGTTCCCCAAAGTAGTGACCCCTGCAATCATACACTTATCCCCTACCTTATAGATATCTATATATTTGGTAACAGACTTTTCAGCAGAAGTAATACATTGCACTGTAATAGGGTTGTGTTTCACCGCTCTTTTCACCACTCTTGACATGGCTGTAAAAATAGTGTAATAATAATAATTAACTTTGCCTGAAGATTTGTAATGGTTTCAATTTCAGTAGTCACCAAACTAAGAAATAACGAAGAAGCATCCTAAAGGGAATCTGTAAACAGGTTTGTGCCTTTTAATCTGAAAGCAAGATAATGTAGAGACAGCGACCGTTATTCTTGTGATGTGTCACTTACTGAGCTGCTTGCTGTAGTTTTGATAAAACCATTGTTTTATCACTAAAAAATTAGTAAACCTGCTGTCATGTAGTGCTCCACATTCATGAGCTCTGTATAACCCCACCACGCTACTGATTGGCAGCTTGCTATCTATGCACAGTGTACATAGAGAGCGGCCAATCAGAAATCTGCTAGTCAGTGGGGTGGGTGGAGAACTGGTGGATATGCAACAGGCAATACAATGATTTTATCAAAACAGCAGCAAGCAGCCCAGTAAGTGATACATCGCTGGAATCAGAGTCTCTTTCCCACAGAATTTGAAAAAACATTAACTGCAACGTCCTCTGTCTGCTATATGTGTCTTTTCTTATGCCTCTGCTAAATAATTTAACTCAGCCCTCACTAATAGTAGACCCCACATTGTAAAGACGGTCTACTCCGGCTCTATATGTTATAGGGGATGCAAAATAGAACTATAGTTCACAATACTGGAATTCTGCTCAATTCCTTAATAGAAAATGTAATACTTCTAAGGGTTCTTTATCAGAGTTGTTCAGACTAGCTAAGGTCACGCAACAGCGGGTGAGTTTAAGATGCTACATTTATAGTGTACAGGTTATGGAATAGGTTACAGAGCTGTCAGAAGGCAATGAAGCAAATCTTTTATCCCCTTCCGTGCTTTAGTATATACTGTTCAGTCAATGAAGTGAAGTGAAAAGAGCTCAGCGTGTGACTCACTTAGAGTCATGGACTCCGCGGCCACTGTAGAGCATAGACTCTCACACAACATATCAGGCACTTCATGGTTGAAGTGCAAGGTCCATTGCCCATAACCTGTACCTGTGCCTTCTCCGCTCTAGGGCTCAATATGTCCATTAATACAAGATTCCATTTTACAAACAAGAGCAGCTCTTGGAGAAAAGTCTTTTTATTTGATCATCTTTTCAAGTTCCTTCTTCCTCCTTTTGTGGCTTGGTTTAAGAACTAGAAATCCATTATGTCCAAAGAACATCTTCTTATCGGAGGCTCCTAATTTGTCTGAATTTCATGAAAAGCAACTGACTGGCCCTTTTTATTCAGAAGTAAAATCTTGTTTATCCTGGTTATTACAAAACTGATCCATTTTCTTTCAATTTTTAATTATTCTAAGGTCACTAAATGTAACAAAGTATGACTCCTTAAGACAGATATGAAAGCATAAAAAAGCCTACCACGCCTTCAGTGAATGATTTCTAATTTTATGACTGAATTATAAGATGCTAGATGCCTTAAACTGGTTTTCCTTTTCTTGGAAACCTTTTTTTGATAGGTTAGCCTGAAAACAGTAAAAACATTTTTTTATATGCTCATTGATTTTCCATCCACGCTAGGAGAGCCCCTGCAATAAGAAGTTAATGTGAGCAACCTAACTAGTGGGATCAGAGGCCCTCTCTGATAATTGAGAATGTTTTTAAGGCATTTTAAGTTAAAAGTTATGTCCAGCAGAGCTCATTTTTGCATTGGAACTGAGCAGCACAATTAATTCACAATCCAACATTCTTGACCAGACAAGTGTGCAGTTGACAAATATCATATACATGTCCTATTCTACTGATCAGGACATGTGCAATATTCATAGAGAATAGAGGAGTGTCCGACTGAGTGATGACCTCTCTGTGTATGGGAGTGTCGGCTTAATGATTGGCCAAAGCATCGTTCTGCCAACAGCCATCTAATGTCTACGGCAAGCCTAAGCCATGACTGTAGTGTGACAGCCATCTAATGTCTATGGCAAGCCTATGCCAGGACTGCAGTGCGACAGACATCTAATGTCTACGGCAAGCCTAAGCCATGACTGCAGTGTGACAGCCATCTAATGTCTACGACAAGCCTAAGCCATGACTGTAGTATGACAGCCATCTAATGTCTATGGCAAGCCTAAGCCATGACTGTAGTGTAACAGCCATCTAATGTCTACAGCAAGCCTAAGCCATGACTGCAGTGCGACAGCCATCTAATGTCTACGGCAAGCCTAAGCCATGACTGCAGTGTGACAGCCATCTAATGTCTACGGCAAGCCTAAGCCATGACTGTAGTGTGACAGCCATCTAATGTCTATGGCAAGCCTAAGCCATGACTGTAGTGCGACAGCCATCTAATGTCTACGGCAAGCCTAAGCCATGACTGCAGTGCAACAGCCATCTAATGTCTACGGCAAGCCTAAGCCATGACTGTAGTGCGACAGCCATCTAATGTCTACGGCAAGCCTAAGCCATGACTGTAGTGTGACAGCCATCTAATGTCTATGGCAAGCCTAAGCCATGACTGCAGTGCGACAGCCATCTAATGTCTACGGCAAGCCTAAGCCATGACTGCAGTGTGACAGCCATCTAATGTCTACGACAAGCCTAAGCCATGACTGTAGTATGACAGCCATCTAATGTCTATGGCAAGCCTAAGCCATGACTGTAGTGCGACAGCCATCTAATGTCTACGGCAAGCCTAAGCCATGACTGCAGTGTGACAGCCATCTAATGTCTACGGCAAGCCTAAGCCATGACTGCAGTGCGACAGCCATTTAATGTCTACAACAAGCCTAAGTCATGACTGCAGTGCGACAGCCATCTAATGTCTACGTTAAAGCCTAAGCCATGACTGCAGTGTGACAGCCATCTAATGTCTACGGCAAGCCTAAGCCATGACTGCAGTGCGACAGCCATCTAATGTCTACGGCAAGCCTAAGCCATGACTGCAGTGCGACAGCCATTCAATGTCTACGGCAAGCCCAAGCCATGACTGTAGTGTAACAGCCATCTAATGTCTACAGCAAGCCTAAGCCATGACTGCAGTGCGACAGCCATCTAATGTCTACGGCAAGCCTAAGCCATGACTGCAGTGTGACAGCCATCTAATGTCTACGGCAAGCCTAAGCCATGACTGTAGTGTGACAGCCATCTAATGTCTATGGCAAGCCTAAGCCATGACTGTAGTGCGACAGCCATCTAATGTCTACGGCAAGCCTAAGCCATGACTGCAGTGCAACAGCCATCTAATGTCTACGGCAAGCCTAAGCCATGACTGTAGTGCGACAGCCATCTAATGTCTACGGCGAGCCTAAGCCATGACTGTAGTGTGACAGCCATCTAATGTCTATGGCAAGCCTAAGCCATGACTGCAGTGCGACAGCCATCTAATGTCTACGGCAAGCCTAAGCCATGACTGCAGTGTGACAGCCATCTAATGTCTACGACAAGCCTAAGCCATGACTGTAGTATGACAGCCATCTAATGTCTATGGCAAGCCTAAGCCATGACTGTAGTGCGACAGCCATCTAATGTCTACGGCAAGCCTAAGCCATGACTGCAGTGTGACAGCCATCTAATGTCTATGGCAAGCCTAAGCCATGACTGCAGGGCGACAGCCATCTAATGTCTACGGCAAGCCTAAGCCATGACTGCAGTGCGACAGCCATTTAATGTCTACAGCAAGCCTAAGTCATGACTGCAGTGCGACAGCCATCTAATGTCTACGTTAAATCCTAAGCCATGACTGCAGTGTGACAGCCATCTAATGTCTACGGCAAGCCTAAGCCATGACTGCAGTGCGACAGCCATCTAATGTCTACGGCAAGCCTAAGCCATGACTGCAGTGCGACAGCCATTCAATGTCTACGGCAAGCCCAAGCCATGACTGCAGTGCAACAGCCATCTAATGTCTACGGCAAGCCTAAGCCATGACTTTAGTTCAACAGCCATCTAATGTCTACGGCAAGCCTAAGCCATGACTGCAGTGCAGCAGCCATCTAATGTCTACGGCAAGCCTAAGCCATGACTGCACTGCGACAGCCATCTAATGTCTACAGCAAGCCTAAGCCATGACTGTAGTGCGACAGCCATCTATTGTCTACGGCAAGCCTAAGCCATGACTGCAGTGTGACAGCCATCTAATGTCTACGGCAAGCCTAAGCCATGACTGCAGTGCGACAGACATCTAATGTCTACGGCAAGCCTAAGCCATGACTGCAGTGTGACAGCCATCTAATGTCTACGACAAGCCTAAGCCATGACTGTAGTATGACAGCCATCTAATGTCTATGGCAAGCCTAAGCCATGACTGTAGTGTGACAGCCATCTAATGTCTACAGCAAGCCTAAGCCATGACTGCAGTGCGACAGCCATCTAATGTCTATGGCAAGCCTAAGCCATGACTGTAGTGTGACAGCCATCTAATGTCTACGGCAAGCCTAAGCCATGACTGTAATGTGACAGCCATCTAATGTCTATGGCAAGCCTAAGCCATGACTGTAGTGCGACAGCCATCTAATGTCTACGGCAAGCCTAAGCCATGACTGCAGTGCAACAGCCATCTAATGTCTACGGCAAGCCTAAGCCATGACTGTAGTGCGACAGCCATCTAATGTCTACGGCAAGCCTAAGCCATGACTGTAGTGTGACAGCCATCTAATGTCTATGGCAAGCCTAAGCCATGACTGTAGTGCGACAGCCATCTAATGTCTACGGCAAGCCTAAGCCATGACTGTAGTGTGACAGCCATCTAATGTCTATGGCAAGCCTAAGCCATGACTGCAGTGTGACAGCCATCTAATGTCTACGACAAGCCTAAGCCATGACTGTAGTATGACAGCCATCTAATGTCTATGGCAAGCCTAAGCCATGACTGTAGTGTAACAGCCATCTAATGTCTACAGCAAGCCTAAGCCATGACTGCAGTGCGACAGCCATCTAATGTCTAAGGCAAGCCTAAGCCATGACTGCAGTGTGACAGCCATCTAATGTCTACGGCAAGCCTAAGCCATGACTGTAGTGTGACAGCCATCTAATGTCTATGGCAAGCCTAAGCCATGACTGTAGTGCGACAGCCATCTAATGTCTACGGCAAGCCTAAGCCATGACTGCAGTGCAACAGCCATCTAATGTCTACGGCAAGCCTAAGCCATGACTGTAGTGCAACAGCCATCTAATGTCTACGGCAAGCCTAAGCCATGACTGTAGTGCGACAGCCATCTAATGTCTACGGCAAGCCTAAGCCATGACTGTAGTGTGACAGCCATCTAATGTCTATGGCAAGCCTTAGCCATGACTGCAGTGCGACAGCCATCTAATGTCTACGGCAAGCCTAAGCCATGACTGCAGTGTGACAGCCATCTAATGTCTACGACAAGCCTAAGCCATGACTGTAGTATGACAGCCATCTAATGTCTATGGCAAGCCTAAGCCATGACTGTAGTGCGACAGCCATCTAATGTCTACGGCAAGCCTAAGCCATGACTGCAGTGTGACAGCCATCTAATGTCTATGGCAAGCCTAAGCCATGACTGCAGGGCGACAGCCATCTAATGTCTACGGCAAGCCTAAGCCATGACTGCAGTGCGACAGCCATTTAATGTCTACAACAAGCCTAAGTCATGACTGCAGTGCGACAGCCATCTAATGTCTACGTTAAAGCCTAAGCCATGACTGCAGTGTGACAGCCATCTAATGTCTACGGCAAGCCTAAGCCATAACTGCAGTGCGACAGCCATCTAATGTCTACGGCAAGCCTAAGCCATGACTGCAGTGCGACAGCCATTCAATGTCTACGGCAAGCCCAAGCCATGACTACAGTGCAACAGCCATCTAATGTCTACGGCAAGCCTAAGCCATGACTTTAGTTCAACAGCCATCTAATGTCTACGGCAAGCCTAAGCCATGACTGCAGTGCAGCAGCCATCTAATGTCTACGGCAAGCCTAAGCCATGACTGCAGTGCGACAGCCATCTAATGTCTACAGCAAGCCTAAGCCATGACTGTAGTGCGACAGCCATCTATTGTCTACGGCAAGCCTAAGCCATGACTGCAGTGTGACAGCCATCTAATGTCTACGGCAAGCCTAAGCCATGACTGCAGTGCGACAGCCATCTAATGTCTACGGCAAGCCTAAGCCATGACTGCAGTGTGACAGCCATCTAATGTCTACGACAAGCCTAAGCCATGACTGTAGTATGACAGCCATCTAATGTCTATGGCAAGCCTAAGCCATGACTGTAGTGTGACAGCCATCTAATGTCTACAGCAAGCCTAAGCCATGACTGCAGTGCGACAGCCATCTAATGTCTATGGCAAGCCTAAGCCATGACTGTAGTGTGACAGCCATCTAATGTCTACGGCAAGCCTAAGCCATGACTGTAGTGTGACAGCCATCTAATGTCTATGGCAAGCCTAAGCCATGACTGTAGTGCGACAGCCATCTAATGTCTACGGCAAGCCTAAGCCATGACTGCAGTGCAACAGCCATCTAATGTCTACGGCAAGCCTAAGCCATGACTGTAGTGCGACAGCCATCTAATGTCTACGGCAAGCCTAAGCCATGACTGTAGTGTTACAGCCATCTAATGTCTATGGCAAGCCTAAGCCATGACTGCAGTGCGACAGCCATCTAATGTCTACAGCAAGCCTAAGCCATGACTGCAGTGTGACAGCCATCTAATGTCTACGACAAGCCTAAGCCATGACTGTAGTATGACAGCCATCTAATGTCTATGGCAAGCCTAAGCCATGACTGTAGTGCGACAGCCATCTAATGTCTACGGCAAGCCTAAGCCATGACTGCAGTGTGACAGCCATCTAATGTCTATGGCAAGCCTAAGCCATGACTGCAGGGCGACAGCCATCTAATGTCTACGGCAAGCCTAAGCCATGACTGCAGTGCGACAGCCATTTAATGTCTACAACAAGCCTAAGTCATGACTGCAGTGCGACAGCCATCTAATGTCTACGTTAAAGCCTAAGCCATGACTGCAGTGCGACAGCCATCTAATGTCTACGTCAAGCCTAAGCCATGACTGCAGTGCGACAGCCATCTAATGTCTACGGCAAGCCTAAGCCATGACTGCAGTGCGACAGCCATTCAATGTCTACGGCAAGCCCAAGCCATGACTACAGTGCAACAGCCATCTAATGTCTACGGCAAGCCTAAGCCATGACTTTAGTTCAACAGCCATCTAATGTCTACGGCAAGCCTAAGCCATGACTGCAGTGCAGCAGCCATCTAATGTCTACGGCAAGCCTAAGCCATGACTGCAGTGCGACAGCCATCTAATGTCTACAGCAAGCCTAAGCCATGACTGTAGTGCGACAGCCATCTATTGTCTACGGCAAGCCTAAGCCATGACTGCAGTGTGACAGCCATCTAATGTCTACGGCAAGCCTAAGCCATGACTGCAGTGCGACAGCCATCTAATGTCTACGGCAAGCCTAAGCCATGACTGCAGTGCGACAGCCATCTAATGTCTACGGCAAGCCTAAGCCATGACTGCAGTGCGACAGCCATCTATTGTCTATGGCAAGCCTAAGCCATGACTGCAGTGCGACAGCCATCTAATGTCTACGGCAAGCCTAAGCCATGACTGCAGTGCAACAGGCATCTAATGTCTATGGCAAGCCTAAGCCATGACTGCAGTGCGACAGCCATCTAATGTCTACGGCAAGCCTAAGCCATGACTGCAGTGCGACAGCCATCTATTGTCTATGGCAAGCCTAAGCCATGACTGCAGTGTGACAGCCATCTAATGTCTACGGCAAGCCTAAGCCATGACTGCAGTGCGACAGCCATCTATTGTCTACAGCAAGCCATGACTGTAGGGCGACAGCCAAGCAGCAGAGTCTCTACGCTGACCAGGTTTTATATGCTCATAGATAAGATACTAACTGGTCTGATATGCATAATGCTATTTTCCCTAACAATTCAAAATCCGATTGTCCTGATGGAGAAACAATGCGAACATTGTAGTGCACCAAAGTACGAAGGTGCTGCTCTCGCGGAAAGGTCAGAATACCCTATTGACCTCTTACACCACAAGAGCTCAGAACTTTGCTTGCTCATTCCTCTCCACCATATCTTCCAGTTGACACCATTTGGACAAGCAAAATATGTTTTTCAGCTGAGATGCAAGCCAACGTTCATGATCCAGGCACATGTTTAATGAAAATGCTGCCTACATATCAATAGCAAAAAAGTTTTTAACCAAAAATAAAAATTTCAACAAAATCGAACAGTGCCAAGCCGGGTAATTGTGCTAGTTTATGATAAATAATGGAATCGACAGGTGTTTGAAGATGGCTGCTCTGCTACAGAGGATGAGAGGTTCCTCACGCCAAGGTAGATGCAAGTAGCAGTATTTAGAGCTTCTGTCTCGAACTATGCTCTTTTTCAACGACAAACTACAGAGATGCTTAAGTTTATGACAAATGCAATTCTTACTTTCTTTATATGTCTAGGTTGAATAGGTAACCCATTGCCACGTTTATTTACTTCTTATTTTTCAATCTCACCATATAGTTGTAGAAGCCACTGGGGTTTTGAAATGTTTGTTGGCATATAAATGTAGTCGTTAGCTTTCTTCTGTCTTGCTTTACTACATGGATTGTTCTTGCATAATATCCGACACATGACACTACCCTCCATGCTTTTCTTGCTGCTTATTGCTGTTTGCATTACTACAATTCTGTTTTTCTGACAGCGTGGTGGAGTGGGGGGAATTCCTGACCTTGGTGTGGAGCTCTGTGAGATCTAGTTACGAACGTGGGTTTATGAGATCACCATGCTCATGGACCAAAGTGACCCTGCTTCTGCCATCTGTAGAAGAACAGGCATGGGGGAGTGGAGCATGCTATAACCAGGATGACACAAATATCTGCCAATGTGTTTTAGTAGTACATTGGATTGACTGCATATTATTGACCTACATACAACCTAATAACAGCACAATTTTTTACAATAAAGCAATTATCAGCCGTAAAATTAAATCATCGTGTTACAAAATGTGCACACATCTCTACATAATCATTTGCCATAATATTAATATTCTCAGGATTTTCATGCATACCTTCTTGGCAGACATTAGGTGAGCACGCAGAATCCCGTATTTGTTATTTACGAAACTACAGTTCAAATATAAAAAAAACAATTACGGTACATCCCTAAGAAAAAGGAATAAACTATAATGCACTGAGTGGACAGAGTGAACTTTGACGACTCAAATAAATTATGGCGACTATAGAATATGACTTACTGAATAGCTACCACTGACTGGTGAGAGGGTGAAGAGTAAAAAAGTCCAAAAGTAAAAGTTGTTTGTGAGAAGAAGGTGTCACGCTCTGCTGCAAGTGAAGTCAGCCAGATCTGCAGAACAGCTGCACTAACATATTGCTTACTGCTTATTGTGGTCACTGCACATGTTCCAACCCTGTCCTATAATGTATGGGTATGATACTGTGAATGTATGACATCCCTCCCTAACAAAACTGTTAATATATCCAAATCTTACAGGGGTTGACCAGGTTCCGAATTTTCCAGTACCACTTTTGTCTATGGTCTTTGTCTGGTATTTCCTCTAATCCTTATATAATATAATGAGTTGAGTAAGGCCTCTTTCACACTTCAGTCTCTTTGTTTCAGTCAAAATCCATTGATTTGTGAAAAAAAAAACGTATCCAGCGAATTTGCCCGCTGGATCCGTCTTTTTCTCATAGTACTAGCGACGCATTGCATCACGTTTCGTCTGACGTGCGCTGGATCCGTCGGAATTTGTTTATCCATTGTCTGGAGAGGACGGCCAAAGTAACGTTTTTTGGCTGCGTCGAAAAGTCGGACAGCAACGGATCCAGCGACATCCGTCATTGGCTAGAATAGAGGCCTATGGGAGCAGGATCCGTCGCTGTCTGTCAAATGACGGAATCCAGCGACGGATTCCGTTTTTTTTACACTGAGCATGTTCCAAATCTGTATTTAGTAGGCAATTGGCCAGACAGCCCCAAATCTATATAAACCTTCCATGTGGCTTCATTCCTCAATGTGCCAGAAAGAAGCCTGCCAGCAGCCTGCCTGATGGATAGATGCATAGATGGTCACAATATTTGGTAGCACACCTTCCATTCCTGCCACTTGCTCTACAAACTCTCAAAGATGGGGTGTTAATACACTCAATATACAGGTTTCCATTATTTTCCAGTAGTCAATCACATTTGGGAGCCTCCCATTTGGAGATATGAAAAAAACGGATCTGTCGAAAAAATGGAAGAAACAGATGGAAAAAATGGATGCATTCCATTTTTCACTATTTTTGACAGATCCGTCGCTCAGTCGCGATGACGGATTTTGACTGACGCCAGAAGACTGAAGTGTGAAAGAGGCCTAACAGTGTTATTGAGGCAATATTGAACCCTTATTTTAATCCCAGATAACTACCTTCTACCTAGAAGAAAAACTTAACAATATAGCAGTTTTTCATTTATTGCCTGATTTTCTTCAGATTTATAGTGTTTGATGACTTTTACGAGTATTCAGAATGGGCAAGATATGAAACCCCCACAAAATGTTTTATATGAGGTTGTAGAACTCAGACGTTAATCGACTATAGTCTAAAAAGCAGAAATATGACTTTGGGTAGTTCACATCGCGATACTGTATATCACATGTATTTTAGTAATGAATGGATTGCACAACTACTGAAGGTCCTGTAATTGAACTCTGACCCTGACAACCATGGGCTTCTTCCTACAGGACCACCCATAAGCCATGACCTCCTGTGCTGTAGCTAAATACAGGGTAAAGCTGAGTTTGAAATTCCTGTAACTGCCAATAGAAAAATATTAATACTTAGGACACCTCGGTGGTTGATACCTTTTCATGAGGCTAACACGGTACGAAGATTTATTTTTCCTGTACCTACCGAATACACTATACTGTATATGCTGACATCAGTAAATGGGGTCGAAGTATGTGCAGAATTCAATGCACCTAATATATTCACTATTATTATTTTTATTGCATAGACTGAGGGAAGGAAAAGTGTGAGAAAGGATGTGAATTAATAACTAGCCAATAAAATTAATAAAATAGGTTGCTATAGTTATCTTTTATATATAATCAATTGAGTAGTTAATTTGCCATATTTATTAAACACAGTTCTCAGTATAGTCCTATAGATGACAGTGACATTTCTTGTCAATCTATGTCTTGTCTCACCTACTGTATTCTCACCCATCCCTTGTAGATTGTGAGCCTTCGCGGGCAGGGTCCTCTCTCCTCCTGTACCAGTTATGACTTGTATTGTTTAAGATTATTGTACTTGTTTTTATTATGTATACCCCTCCTCACATGTAAAGTGCCATGGAAAAAATGGCACTATAACAATAATAATAATAATAATAATAATAATAATAATAATAATAATAATAATAATCTATATATAATAATAGCCAAAGTCCCTGAAGTAAATTGGCTTTATGGACCAGAAGTTGGATATCTATAAGACTAATAATAAATATGGCAAATTACCTATGCCATTGATTTTATGTAAAAGATAAGTATACTATAGCAAACTATTTTGTTCATTTTATTGGCTAATTATTAAAATTTACATTTAATTCACCTCCTTTCATCGACTTTTCCTTCCCTCATTCTATATAATTTTAACAAATGGTTTCTACTCATGTGAATTCAAGAATTGTTATTATTTTTATAGCACCTAATGTTTACGTATCATCATCAGACACTTGAAAGATTGTAGAACAATGTATGGATCAAAGATAGATAGATAGATTGATATGGGATAGATAGCTAAATAGATAGATAATAGATAGATAGATAGATAGATAGATAGATAGATAGATAGATAGATAGATAGATAGATAGATAGCTAATAGGTAAATGATAGATATTGAGATACTAATTTGGCTTTTATCCTAAGTCATATTGCACGACTCGTTAAAGAGTTGATTGTGACTTGTAGGATCGCTACTTCCAACGAGTGGCGCTATAGAGTTAAGTCCTCTTTTTCTCAGAAGAGGCAATTTGCATAAGAAATTAGATAGACAGATATTAGATAGATGGATAGATAGATAAAAGATAGATAGATATATAGATTATAGATAGATGGATGGATATATGGATAGATATGGGATAGATAGCTAAAAAGATAGATAGATAGATAATAGATAGATAATAGAAAGATAGATAGATAGATAGATAGATAGATAGATAGATAGATAGATAGATAGATAGATAATAGATAGATAATAGAAAGATAGATAGATAGATAGATAGATAGATAGATAGATAGATAGATAGATAGATAGATAGATAGATAGAGATAGATAGATAATAAATAGATGGATAGATAGATAATAAAATAAATAGATGGATAGATAATAGATACATAGATAGATAATAATAAGATGGTTAAATAGATATGGGATAAATAGCTAAATAGATAGATGATAGATAAATGATAGCTAATAGATAGATAGATTATAGATAGATGAATAGATAGATAGATAGATAGATAGATAGATAGATAGATAGATAGATAATAAATCGATGGATAGATAGATAGATATATGGATAGATATGGGATAGATAGCTAAAAAGATAGATAGATAGATAGAGATAGATAGATAGAGATAGATAATAAATAGATGGCTAGATAAATGGATAGATAGATAACAGATAGATAATAAATAGATGGATAGATAGATAACAGATAGATCTATAGATAGATAGATAGATAGATAGATAGATAGATAGATAGATAACAGATAGATAATAAATAGATGGATAGGTAGATAGATAGATAAATAGATAGATAGATAGATAGATAGATAGATAGATAGTAGTCCAAAGAACGGGAGCAGCACACCACTGTTTGTGAATAAGGAGCTGTTTTATTTAGCTCATGACGGCGACATTTCGGTTCAATATAGCAAACCTACTACTATATACAAGGTTTGGTATATGCCTGTGGGAGCTTTTTTCTGCACCCAGACTCTCTATGTGCTGATTGTGCTGCTCTGTTTTCCTATTTCTTGGATAGATAGATAGATAGATAGATAGATAGATAGATAGATAACTAATAGATAGATAATAGAAAAATGATAAATATTAGATAAACAGATATTCGATAGATAGATTATAGATAGATAGATAAATAGATGGATAGATAGATATGGGGTAGATAGATAGAAGATAGATAGATAGATAGATAGATATGGGATAGATATGGGATAGATAGATAGATAGATAGATAGATAGATAGATAGATAGATAGATAGATAGATAGTAGATAATAAATAGATATTTTATTGAAAGAAAATATCTATTTATTTTTTTAAATATCTATTTATCTTTCTCACCTGAGAAAGGCTCAGTGTGAGCTGAAACGTTGCCTGAACACGTGGGTAAATTAAACCCTGCACGTTTTTATACTGAATAATGGAGTGCTGCCTCATTTTTGAAACTTTATGAAAACTTGGATGATCAATGGACTGATTGTCTGGGGGCTCTGCACCCGAAGATAAGTATTCCTGTGCTGTTCCTTTTTACCTTTTGTTAGATAGATAGATAGATAGATAGATAGATAGATAGATAGATAGATAGATAGATAGATAGATGCTCTCAAGCCAAAACCCAATTGGAAATTGTGAGAATTCCCAACAAAAGTGGATCACACAGAACATTCTATGTTGTGAGTTCTGTTTTTGGGCTCCCTCTGGTGGTTACTGATGGTACTGGGTGACTTGTCTTTCCTGGGTTTCTGGGTTCCACCTGTTCCATCAGCATATGGGAGTTTCCTATTTAACCTGGCTTTGCTGGCATTTCCTCGCCGGTTATCAATGTATCCAGTGTGTCTTGTTACCTCTGCTCCCTGCTCCTAGAACCTTCTGGACAAGCTAAGTTTGGATTTTCCTGTTTTGTGTTTTGCTTAATTTGGTTTTTAGTCCAGCCTGCAGATATGTGATTCTCTGCTGCTGGTTGCTCTAGTGGGCTGAAATTGCTTTTCATGTACCATGAGTTGGCACATGAGTTCAAGTAATTTCAGGATGGTTTTTTGAAGGGTTTTTCGCTGACCGCGCAGTTCACTTTTGTATCCTCTGCTATCTAGCTTTAGCGGGCCTCATTTTGCTGAAGCTGTTTTCATACTACGTATGTGCTTTCCTCTCATTTCACCGTCATTATATGTGGGGGGCTGCTATTTGCTGTGGGGTATTTCTCTGGAGGCAAGAGAGGTCTGTGTTTCTTCTGATAGGGGAAGTTAGATCTTTGGCTGGAGCGAGACGTCTAGGATCATCGTAGGCACGTTCCCCGGCTACTTTTATTTGTGTGTTAGGTTCTGGGTCGCGGTCAGCTCAGGTTCCATCGCCCTAGAGCTTGTTTGTATCTGTGCTTGTCCTTTTTGTGATCCCCTGCCATTGGGATCATGACAGTATAACCGGCCTACAAAGTGTTAATTGTATTGGCTGAAGTAGAAGGATAAGTAGTCTTAGGAAGTTTTTTTTTTTTTTTTTTTCCCCTCAGAGTTTGCTGCCTAGCCTTATTGCAGCCTGGCTACTTCCTCCTCCTCTTAATCTTTGAATGGCTCTGATCTCAGCTGTTTATCATGGACGTCCAGAGTTTGGCTTCCAGCCTGAATAATCTTGCCACTAAGGTTCAAAATATACAGGATTTTGTTGTACATGCTCCTATGTCTGAACCTAGAATTCCTGTCCCAGAGTTTTTTTCTGGAGATAGATCTCGTTTTCTGAATTTTAGGAACAATTGCAAGTTGTTTCTTTCTTTGAAATCTCGCTCCTCTGGAGACCCTGCTCAGCAAGTCAAGATAATTATATCTTTCCTGCGGGGTGACCCTCAGGATTGGGCATTTGCATTGGCACCAGGGGACCCTGCGTTGCTTAATGCAGATGCGTTTTTTCTGGCATTGGGTTTGCTCTATGAGGAACCTAACCAAGAGATTCAGGCTGAAAAAGCTTTGTTGGCCCTCTCTGAGGGGCAAGATGAAGCAGAAATTTATTGTCAAAAATTTCGGAAGTGGTCGGTACTTACTCAGTGGAATGAGTGCGCTCTGGCTGCAAAGTTTAGAGATGGCCTTTCTGAGGCCATTAAAGATGTTATGGTGGGGTTCCCTGCGCCTGCTGGTCTGAATGAGTCTATGACTATGGCTGTTCAGATTGATCGGCGTTTACGGGAGCGCAAACCTGTGCATCATTTGGCGGTGTCGTCTGAACCGTCACCTGAGATAATGCAATGTGATAGAATTCAGTCCAGAAGTGAACGGCAAAAGTATAGGCGGAAAAAAGGGTTGTGCTTTTATTGTGGTGATTCAGCTCATGTTATATCAGCATGCTCTAAACGCACAAAAAAGGTTGATAAGTCTGTTGCCATTAGTACTTTACAGTCTAAGTTCATTCTGTCTGTGACTCTGATTTGTTCATTATCATCCATTTCCGTCGATGCCTATGTGGATTCAGGCGCTGCCCTGAGTCTTATGGATTGGTCATTTGCCAATCGCTGTGGGTTTAGTCTGGAGCCTCTGGAAGTCCCTATTCCTTTGAAGGGAATTGACTCTACACCTTTGGCTATGAATAAACCTCAGTACTGGACACAAGTGACCATGCGTATGACTCCCGTTCATCAGGAGGTGATTCGCTTCCTGGTACTGTATAATTTGCATGATGTTCTAGTACTTGGTCTGCCATGGTTACAAACTCATAATCCAGTCCTTGACTGGAAATCAGTGTCTGTGTTAAGCTGGGGTTGTCAGGGGGTTCATGATGATGCACCTCCGATTTTTATCGCTTCATCTACTCCTTCTGAGATTCCTGTGTTTTTGTCTGACTATCGGGATGTTTTTGAGGAGCCTAAGCTCAGTTCGCTTCCTCCTCACAGGGATTGCGATTGTGCTATAAATTTAATTCCGGGCAGTAAATTTCCTAAAGGTCGTTTGTTCAATCTGTCAGTGCCAGAGCATACTGCTATGCGGGATTATGTTAAGGAGTCCTTGGAAAAGGGACATATCCGTCCATCTTTGTCCCCTTTGGGAGCAGGTTTTTTTTTCGTGGCCAAGAAAGATGGTTCCTTGAGGCCTTGTATAGATTATCGTCTTTTGAATAAGATTACCGTAAAATATCAGTATCCTTTGCCATTGTTGACTGATTTGTTTGCTCGCATTAAGGGGGCTAAATGGTTCACTAAGATTGATCTTCGGGGTGCGTATAATCTTATACGAATAAAGCAAGGTGATGAGTGGAAAACCGCATTTAATACGCCTGAGGGCCATTTTGAGTATTTGGTAATGCCTTTTGGACTTTCTAATGCTCCTTCTGTCTTCCAGTCCTTTATGCACGATATTTTCCGTGAATATCTGGATAAATTTATGATTGTGTATTTGGATGATATTTTGGTTTTTTCTGATGACTGGGAGTCTCATGTTCAGCAGGTCAGGAAGGTGTTTCAGGTCCTGCGGGCCAATTCCTTGTTTGTAAAAGGCTCAAAGTGTCTCTTTGGAGTCCAGAAGATTTCTTTCTTGGGGTATATTTTTTCCCCTTCTACTATTGAGATGGATCCCGTCAAGGTTCAGGCTATTTGTGACTGGACGCAGCCTACATCTCTTAAGAGTCTACAGAAGTTCTTGGGCTTTGCTAATTTCTATCGTCGTTTTATAACTAATTTTTCTAGTGTTGTTAAGCCTTTGACGGATTTGACTAAGAAGGGTGCTGATGTTGCTAATTGGTCTCCTGCGGCTGTGGAGGCCTTTCAGGAACTTAAGCACCGGTTTTCTTCTGCTCCTGTATTGCGTCAGCCAGATGTTTCGCTCCCTTTTCAGGTTGAGGTTGATGCTTCCGATATTGGAGCGGGGGCGGTTTTGTCACAGAGAAGCTCCGATGGCTCAGTGATGAAGCCATGCGCGTTTTTTTCTAGAAAGTTTTCGCCGGCTGAGCGGAATTATGATGTTGGTAATCGGGAACTTTTGGCCATGAAGTGGGCATTTGAGGAGTGGCGTCATTGGCTAGAAGGTGCTAGACATCGTGTGGTGGTCTTGACTGATCACAAAAATTTGATTTACCTTGAGTCTGCCAGGCGTCTGAATCCTAGACAGGCTCGTTGGTCACTGTATTTCTCTCATTTCAATTTTGTGGTTTCATACCTGCCAGGTTCAAAGAATGTGAAGGCGGATGCTCTTTCTAGGAGTTTTGTGCCTGACTCCCTTGGAAATTCTGAGCCCTCTGGTATCCTTAGGGATGGGGTGATTTTGTCTGCTGTCTCCCCAGACTTGCGACGTGCTTTGCAGGAGTTTCAGGTGGCTAAACCTGATCGTTGTCCGCCTGAGAGACTGTTTGTTCCGGATAATTGGACCAGTAGAGTCATCTCCGAGGTCCATTCTTCTGCGTTGGCAGGTCATCCTGGAATATTTGGTACTAGAGACTTGGTGGCCAGGTCTTTTTGGTGGCCTTCCTTGTCGAGGGATGTGCGTTCTTTTGTGCAGTCTTGTGAGGTTTGTGCTCGGGCTAAGCCTTGCTGTTCTCGGGCCACTGGATTGTTGTCACCTTTGCCTATCCCGAAGAGGCCTTGGACGCACATTTCCATGGACTTTATTTCGGATCTCCCTGTCTCTCAAAAAATGTCCGTCATCTGGGTTGTGTGTGATCGCTTTTCTAAAATGGTTCATCTGGTACCCTTGCCTAAGTTGCCTTCCTCCTCTGAGTTGGTCCCTCTGTTTTTTCAGAATGTGGTTCGTTTGCATGGGATTCCTGAGAACATCGTTTCTGACAGGGGATCCCAGTTTGTGTCTAGATTTTGGCGGACTTTCTGTGCTAAGATGGGCATTGATTTGTCCTTTTCGTCTGCATTCCATCCTCAGACGAATGGCCAGACTGAACGAACTAATCAGACCTTGGAAACTTATTTAAGGTGTTTTGTTTCTGCTGATCAGGATGACTGGGTTACCTTTTTGCCGCTGGCCGAGTTTGCGCTTAATAATCGGGCTAGTTCTGCTACCTTGGTTTCTCCTTTCTTTTGTAATTCGGGGTTTTATCCTCGTTTTTCCTCTGGTCAGGTGGAACCTTCTGATTGTCCTGGAGTGGACATGGTGGTGGATAGGTTGCATCGGATTTGGAGTCATGTGGTGGACAATTTGAAGTTGTCCCAGGAGAAGGCTCAGCAGTTTGCTAATCGCCGTCGCCGCGTGGGTCCTCGACTTCTTGTTGGTGACTTGGTGTGGTTGTCTTCTCGTTTTGTTCCTATGAAGGTCTCTTCTCCTAAGTTCAAGCCTCGGTTCATCGGTCCCTATAGGATCTTGGAAATTCTTAACCCTGTGTCGTTTCGTTTGGATCTCCTGGCATCGTTTGCTATTCATAATGTGTTTCATCGGTCGTTGTTGCGGAAGTATGAGGTACCTGTTGTTCCTTCTCTTGAGCCTCCTGCTCCAGTGCTGGTGGAGGGAGAATTGGAGTATGTTGTGGAGAAGATCTTGGATTCTCGTGTTTCCAGACGGAAACTCCAGTATTTGGTCAAGTGGAAGGGTTATGGTCAGGAGGATAATTCTTGGGTGGTTGCCTCGGATGTTCATGCTGATGATTTGGTTCTCGCTTTTCATAGGGCTCATCCTGGTCGCCCTGGTGGTTCTCGTGAGGGTTCGGTGACCCCTCCTTAAGGGGGGGGGTACTGTTGTGAGTTCTGTTTTTGGGCTCCCTCTGGTGGTTACTGATGGTACTGGGTGACTTGTCTTTCCTGGGTTTCTGGGTTCCACCTGTTCCATCAGCATATGGGAGTTTCCTATTTAACCTGGCTTTGCTGGCATTTCCTCGCCGGTTATCAATGTATCCAGTGTGTCTTGTTACCTCTGCTCCCTGCTCCTAGAACCTTCTGGACAAGCTAAGTTTGGATTTTCCTGTTTTGTGTTTTGCTTAATTTGGTTTTTAGTCCAGCCTGCAGATATGTGATTCTCTGCTGCTGGTTGCTCTAGTGGGCTGAAATTGCTTTTCATGTACCATGAGTTGGCACATGAGTTCAAGTAATTTCAGGATGGTTTTTTGAAGGGTTTTTCGCTGACCGCGCAGTTCACTTTTGTATCCTCTGCTATCTAGCTTTAGCGGGCCTCATTTTGCTGAAGCTGTTTTCATACTACGTATGTGCTTTCCTCTCATTTCACCGTCATTATATGTGGGGGGCTGCTATTTGCTGTGGGGTATTTCTCTGGAGGCAAGAGAGGTCTGTGTTTCTTCTGATAGGGGAAGTTAGATCTTCGGCTGGAGCGAGACGTCTAGGATCATCGTAGGCACGTTCCCCGGCTACTTTTATTTGTGTGTTAGGTTCTGGGTCGCGGTCAGCTCAGGTTCCATCGCCCTAGAGCTTGTTTGTATCTGTGCTTGTCCTTTTTGTGATCCCCTGCCATTGGGATCATGACAATTCTAGCTGATAAAGGAGAAATATAGAATATGAGATGGTGGCCCGATTCTAACGCATCGGGTATTCTAGAATATGCATGTCCACGTAGTATATTGCACTGCCCACGTAGTATATTGCCCAGCCACGTAGTATATTGCCCAGTCACGTAGTATATTGCCCAGCCACATAGTATATTGCCCAGTCACATAGTGTATATTGCCCAGCTACGGAGTATATTGTCCAGCCACGTAGTATATTGCCCAGCCACGTAGTATATTGCCCAGTCACGTAGTATATTGCCCAGTCACGTAGTATATTGCCCAGTCACGTCCTGTATATTGCCCAGCTACGTACTATATTGCCCAGCCACGTAGTATATTGCCCAGCCATGTAGTATATTGCCCAGTCACGTAGTATATTGCTCAGCTACATAGTATATTGCCCAGCTTCGTAGTATATTGCCCAGCCACGCAGTATATTGCCCAGCCACGTAGTATATTGCCCAGTCATGTAGTATATTGCCCAGTCACGTACTGTATATTGCCCAGCTACGTACTATATTGCCCACCCACGTAGTATATTGCCCAGTCACGTAGTATATTGCCCAGCTTCGTAGTATATTGCACAGCGACATAGTATACAGCACAGAGCCATGTAGTATACAGCACAAACACGTAGTATATTGCCCAGCCACATAGTATATTGCCCAGCCACGTAGTATATTGCCCAGCCACATAGTATATTGTCCAGCCACGTTCTCGCGAGACAGCTAAGTCTTCTGGATAATTTCGCAATACATCACTGGGAACGGAAGATGGTGGCAGGTGCGGGCGGCTCGGTGGACAACGGAGGGTGAGTATAGCAGGTTTTTTGTTTTTTATTATTTTTAACATTACATTTTTTTACTATTGATGCCGCATAAGCAGCATCAATAGTAAAAAGTTGGGGACACACAGGGTTAATAGCGGTGGTAACGCAGCCCGTTACCGCCGACATTAACCCTGTGCGAGCGGTGACCGGAGGGGAGTATGCGGGCGCCGGGCAGTGACTGCAGGGAGTAAGGAGCGGCCATTTTCTTCCGGACTGTGCCCATCGCTGATTGGTCGTGGCTGTTTTGCCACGACCAATCAGCGACTTGTATTTCCATGACAGACAGAGGCCGCGACCAATGAATATCCGTGACAGACAGACAGAAGGACAGAAAGACGGAAGTGACCCTTAGACAATTACATAGTAGATTGTGTTGGATATTAGAGTTGCTGTCAGAATGTATTATTCATCCAAAACGTGGTGGTAATTATGGTACTTATCCAGATAGAAAAACATATCCTGAATAGCCTAAGGGTGGAACATATCAACATAACACCTCTTGTAAAGTAGCTTTTAGTATTTAATATCCTTTGCTGACATTTCTCCTATAGCGTTTTTCAAGAAAGATCTGGTTTCGTTCCTCTGACTTGATAAAAATCTTGCAGCTTCCCATGACTTGTTGGAGACCATTCAATGCCAGCCATACCAATATTGTGTTATGAATATCCCTCCTGGCATCATACAGAACAACAAGCAGCTATGTCAGGAATGAGCCATCAGAACACAGAACTTTTGACCTGCCGTGTAGATCACTATCTAAACAAAGCGGCATTTCTTCAGGGAACGCCAGTAAGATAATATGCAATACATGCGCTTCAAGCTCTCTCGCCTCCAGCACATCCTCCAGCTTAAAAGTTAAGTGCTCAGATATGGCTGTTTCTCAGGGCTACTGACTAAACAGCATGCATGTCTCCACTTGTTGGTTCCTGAGAATCGAATGATAAAATCAAGATTATCTAGCTTACAGAAAAGTCTCAAAAACAAACACATCTATTATAGAAAAATAGAGAACTTCTCTAGACAGCATAAAATGCATACCCTATCTTTTAATGTATTAGGCTAATATCACTTCGTAAGGGTCTACTATATATATATATGTATATATATATATATATATATATATATATATACATACAAAACTGGAACAGCATCCAAAAAATACCTTAACGCAGTGCAAAGCTCTTACAGCCAGTAGTCCAATGACTACCAACGATGTGAACAAAATAAGAAAAGCAGCACAAAAAAAGTGAAAAAAAGTGGACTTTATTGCCCGTTCAGGCAATAAAGTCCACTTTTTTCAATTATTTTTGTGCTGCTTTTCTTATTTTGTTCATATATATATATATATATATATATATATATATATATATATATATATACAGTGCGGCAAAAAAGTATTTAGTCAGTCAGCAATAGTGCAAGTTCCACCACTTAAAAAGATGAGAGGCGTCTGTAATTTACATCATTGGTAGACCTCAACTATGGGAGACAAACTGAGAAAAAAAATCCAGAAAATCACATTTTCTGTTTTTTTAACATTTTATTTGCATATTATGGTGGAAAATAAGTATTTGGTAAGAAACAAACAATCAAGATTTCAGGCTCTCACAGACCTGTAGCTTCTTCTTTAAGAGTCTCCTCTTTCCTCCACTCATTACCTGTAGTAATGGCACCTGTTTAAACTTGTTATTAGTATAAAAAGACACCTGTGCACACCCTCAAACAGTCTGACTCCAAACTCCACTATGGTGAAGACCAAATAGCTGTCAAAGGACACCAGAAACAAAATTGTAGCCCTGCACCAGGCTGGGAAGACTGAATCTGCAATAGCCAACCAGCTTGGAGTGAAAAAATCAACAGTGGGAGCAATAATTAGAAAATGGAAGACATACAAGACCACTGATAATCTCCCTCGATCTGGGGCTCCATGCAAAATCCCACCCCGTGGGGTCAGAATGATCACAAGAACGGTGAGCAAAAATCCCAGAACCACGCGGGGGTACCTAGTGAATGAACTGCAGGGAGCTGGGACCAATGTAACAAGGCCTACCATAAGTAACACACTACGCCACCATGGACTCAGATCCTGCAGTGCCAGACGTGTCCCACTGCTTAAGCCAGTACATGTCCGGGCCCGTCTGAAGTTTGCTAGAGAGCATTTGGATGATCCAGAGGAGTTTGGGGAGAATGTCCTATGGTCTGATGAAACCAAACTGGAACTGTTTGGTAGAAACACAACTTGTCATGTTTGGAGGAAAAAGAATACTGAGTTGCATCCATCAAACACCATACCTACTGTAAAGCATGGTGGTGGAAACATCATGCTTTGGGGCTGTTTCTCTGCAAAGGGGCCAAGACAACTGATCCGGGTACATGAAAGAATGAATGGGCCCATGTATCGTGAGATTTTGAGTGCAAACCTCCTTCCATCAGCAAGGGCATTGAAGATAAAACGTGGATGGGTCTTTCAACATGACAATGATCCAAAGCACACTGCCAGGGCAACAAAGGAGTGGCTTCGTAAGAAGCATTTCAAGGTCCTGGAGTGGCTTAGCCAGTCTCCAGATCTCAACCCTATAGAAAACCTTTGGAGGGAGTTGAAAGTCCGTGTTGCCAAGCGAAAAGCCAAAAACATCACTGCTCTAGAGGAGATCTGCATGGAGGAATGGGCCAACATACCAACAACAGTGTGTGGCAACCTTGTGAAGACTTACAGAAAACGTTTGACCTCTGTCATTGCCAACAAAGGATATATTACAAAGTATTGAGATGAAATTTTGTTTCTGACCAAATACTTATTTTCCACCATAATATGCAAATAAAATGTTAAAAAAACAGACAATATGATTTTCTGGATTTTTTTTTCTCAGTTTGTCTCCCATAGTTGAGGTCTACCTATGATGTAAATTACAGACGCCTCTCATCTTTTTAAGTGGTGGAACTTGCACTATTGCTGACTGACTAAATACTATATATATATATATATATATATATATATATATTCCCCTGTTCTGATTTCCTATTCTTTTACACTTTTGTCACACTTAGTTGTTTCAGATCACTAAACAAATGTAAAGACAAAGATAAACACAAGTAAACACAAAATGCAGTTTTTAAATCAAGATCTTTATTTTTAAGGGAAAAAGAAATTCAAACCTACAGGGCCTTGTGTGAAAAAGTGTTTGTTCCCTAAACCTAGTAAGTGGTTGGGCCAAACTTACCAACAGCAACTGCAATCGAGCATTTGCGATAACTGGCAATGAGTCTTTTACTACGTTCTGGAGAAATTTTGGCCCACTCATCTTTGCAGAATTGTTGTAATTCAGCCACATTGGAGGATTTCTGCGCATGAACCGCCTTTTAAAGGTCATGCCACAGAATCTCAATCAAATTAAAGTCAGGACTTTGACTAGGCCATTCCAAAGTCTTAATTTTGTTTTTCTTAAGCCATTCAAAGTTGGACTTGATGGTGTGTTTTGGGTCATTGTCCTGCTGCATAAGCTAAGTGTGCTTCAGCTTGAGGTTACAAACAGATGTCCGGACATTCTCCTTCAGGATTTTATGGTAGACAACAGAATTCATGATTCCATTTACCACAGCAACTCTTCCAAGTCTTGGAGCAGCAAACCAGCCCCAGACCATCACACTAACACCACCATATTTTACTGTTGGTATGATGCTACTTTTCTGAAATGCTGTGTTACTTCTATGCCAAATGCAATAGGACATACACCTTCAACTTTTCTCTCATCAGTCCACAGAATATTTTATGGCAAAACTGAGACAAGCCTTTATGTTCTTATTGCTCAGCAGTAATTTTTGTTTTTGAACTCTGCCATGCAGGCCATTTTTCCCAGTCTCTTTCTTATGATAGAGTCATGAACACTGACGTTAACTGAGGTAAGTGAGGCCTGCATTTTTCTTTGGATGTTGTGGGGTCTTTTGTGACCACTTGAATGAGTTGAGGTTGTGCTTTTGGGGTAATTTTGGTCAGCAAGCCACTGCTGGGAAGGTTCACCGCTGTTCCATTTCATCGCCATTTGTCGATACCGGTTTTTGCGTACCGGTAATAGGATTTTACAGAGTCCACGACAGCACCCACAACGAGAGAGGGGATCCGCCCACCTTCCGGACAGGAACCTACAGGTTAAAAAGGGGCGGTCCCCCTCGCCCTCCAGTTTGTGTTCCAGAGTACAAGGGATACCGCCAATGAATCAGTACATGACAATATTATCTTAAACACTACTAAATACCACCACCTCTAAAGAGTGATCTTTAAGGCACACCTTCCAACAGAGTGCAGGAATAAGTAACTAAATACGGGGGGGAATGTATGGGTGCTGTCGTGGACTCTGTAAAATCCTATTACCGGTACGTAAAAACCGGTTTTCCTATCGCCACGACAGCACCCACAACGAGAGACTTTCAAAGACTATTTAACTGGGAGGGACCACAGCACTAAGTACTGAACGGCCAAATTGTAAGCTGGAATTAGCCGATAGATCAAGGCGATAGTGCTTATAAAAGGTGGAAGGTGATGACCAAGTTGCCGCCTTACATATCATTTCAATGGGGACATCTGCCTTCTCCGCCCAGGATGATGCCATGGCCCGAGTGGAGTGCGCCCTGATGCCTTCTGGTGGTGTTACTCCCCTGGCAGAATAGGCAAGACATATCGCTTCTCTAATCCATCTAGCGATAGAGTTCTTCGTGACCCCAGAACCTTTTTTCTGATTCTGGAAAGAGACAAACAGAGCCCTACTCTGTCTCCAGCTTTGTGTCCTATCCAGGTATTCTAATATCGCCCTCTTTACATCTAGGGTATGATATTTTTTCTCCTCTTCTGAACCTGGATTTTCATAGAAAGATGGTAAATAAATCTCCTGACTTCTATGAAATTTGGTTGCTACTTTCGGCAAGTATGCGGGATCAGGTTTTAAGACAATTTTATCCTGGAGAATTATTAGATAGGGAGGATCTACTGATAACGCATGTATATCACTGACCCTCCTGGCAGATGTTAATGCTAAAAGTAGAGCTGTCTTTAAAGTTAAAGTTTTTATCGAAATAGAGTCTAATGGCTCAAAAGGAGGTTCAGTCAACGCCTCAAGCACCAAATTTAGATCCCAAGGGGGGATTCTTACAATATGGATTGGGTTAGAACGCTGACATGCCTTAATAAACCTAGCAACCCATCTATTACCAGCTATATCACTGTTATATAGAGCTCCTAAGGCTGAAACATGAACTCTCAGAGTGTTGACTGCTAAACCCAATTCCCAGCCTTTCTGAAGGAATTCTAGAATAGCTGAAATCGGAGCCCTATCCCCTAATGGTTGCTGATGAAACATAAGGAATTTTTTCCAAATTTTTGTATAGATCTTTGTAGTAAGCTCCTTTCTGCTTTTCAATAAGGTAGTAATTAAAGCATTGGAGAACCCCCTCTCCTTCAGAAGCTCCCTCTCAAGTTCCAAGCCGTTAAGTGAAGAGTCTCCAAATTTGGATGACGAAACGGACCTTGAGAAAGGAGCTCCGGAACCACTGGCAACACCCAGGGATCCGTCACTGACATTGTTCTGAGGAGAGAGAACCAAGGCCTCCTGGGCCAGAAGGGGGCGATTAGGATCACTCTGGCTCCTTCTTCCCAGATCTTCCTGAGAACTATCGGAATCAGACACATAGGAGGAAAGGCATATGCCAGCTGGAAGTCCCAACGGACACGAAGGGAATCCACTATGAATGGTTGGTCTGCCATGTGTAAGTGCCATGTGTAAGGATGCGAACCTCCTGACCTTCCTGTTCTTTCTCGTAGCAAATAGGTCTATTATCGGCAAACTCCACAGATTGACTATTTGATCGAATACCTGTTGGTCTAGGTACCACTCTCCCTGACGAAGGGAATGGCGACTGAGATAGTCCGCCTCTATATTGAGTTCTCCTTTATATGAACTGCCGACAGGGACTGTAAGTGATTCTCGGCCAGAGACAATATCTGTGCTGTAGTGGTCATTAGGGATCGAGATCTTGTCCCCCCCTGATGATTGATGTAGGCTACCACAGTCATATTGTCTGTTTGTATCTGTACATGTGCATTCCTCAGGGATGGTAGTAAGCAAAGAAGAGCCTGTTTGACTGCCACAAGCTCTCTTAGATTTGAGGAATACTGGGATTCTTGAATCGACCATTGCCCTTGGGTCAGAATGTCCTCCATATGGGCTCCCCAACCAAACGGACTGGCATCTGTTGTAATTACATTGTTCGGAGTGATGGTCCAGAGAACCCCTTTTGACAGATGTGCCAGATCGAGCCACCATTTTAGATCGTGAAGAGTGGCGGGTGATAGATCGAATTTTCTGCTCAGAGCACCATGAAGATCTTTCTCCGCTTGAAGAACCTCGTATTGAAGCATTCGAGTGTGAACCTGAGCCCATCTCACTGCCGATATATACGCAGTTAAAGATCCTAGTAGAGACATTGCGTCTCTTAAACTTAAGTTTGGAGTTTTCCTTACAGCCCTGATTCTTTGAATAATCTTCTGCTTCTTCTCTTCTGGTAGGAAGGATGACTGGTCTTCTGAGTCTAGCAGAACTCCTAGAAAGATCTGACGTCTTGTGGGTTCTAGTTTTGATTTTTCCCAGTTGACTATCCACCCGAGTTCCTGTAGGGATGATATTATGGCATTTACCCTACATGTACACTGATCAATTGAATTTCCAATTATCAAAAAATCATCTAAATAGGGCACTACAAGGGTTTCCTTTTCCCTAATATGGGCCATTACTTCCGAGATAACTTTAGTAAAAATTCTAGGTGCCATGGATAGGCCAAAGGGCATTGCCAAATATTGGAAATGTTTAATCTGATGGTTTACCCATACTGCCATCCTGAGGAATTGCTGGTGATTTCTGTGAACTGGAAGATGGTAGTACGCATCTTTTAGATCCAAGACCGACATGTAGCACCTAGGAAACAATAGCTTAGTTGTTGACTTAATGGATTCCATCTTAAAAGCGTGGTACTGAAGATATCTATTCAATTTACGTAAATTTATGATAGTCCTAAAGGACCCATCAGGTTTAGAGATTAAGAATAGCGGAGAATAAAAGCCCGTCTTCTCCTGATGTTTTGGTACTTCTTCAATAACTCGCTTTGTAAGCAATTGTTGAATCTCTAATTCTAAGGCCTGTTGTTGGGCCGGAGTGTCCAGTGATGTTATCACAAAATGATTTGGTGGAGTTCTCAAAAATTCTAATTTTAATCCTGACTCAACCACCCCCATTATCCAGGCACTAGAAGTAATCTTTTCCCATTTTTCTGAGAAGAACTTTAGTCTTCCCCCTACTGGTAGATCAGTTTTATCTGTAGTTACGTCTACGTCTTGAGAAAGATGGAGGGTTCTTATAGTATCCACCTTTCTTCTTTTGATCCGATGTTTCCCAGTCGCGATTATTTCCCTGCTGGTCTGACTGGAATCTTCTGAAGGGCATGCGTCTCCGGAAGGCATTCCTAAAAGTGGGATTAAATGTTTTAGGAAATCCCTTCTTTCTGTCTTCTGCCTTTGCCAGGATGTCATCCAGCACCGGGCCGAATAGGTACTCACCCCTACATGGAATGGAGCACAATTTGGCTTTTGCCTGAGCATCCCCCTTCCAGGTCTTCAGCCAAAGTGCCCGTCGGGCTGCGTTTGAGAGACCCGCCGATCTTGCAGCCAATTTCAGGGAATCAATCGATGCATCCGCTAGATAAGCCGCTCCTTCCCTGACCTGAGACAGGGAGTTTAACAATTTATCCCTGGGTACTTTTGCTTTAAGCTGCTCCTCCAGCTGAGTCACCCAGACCATAACTCATCTTGCCGTACAGGTGCCTGCGATTGCGGGCTTAAAGGCTCCAGATGACGCTTCCCACACCTTCTTAAGGAGCATGTCAGCCTTTCTGTCTGAAGGATCTTTAAGGAGTCCTACATCCTCTAATGGTAGCGAGCCTGTTTTCGAGGTAGAGGCTACTGCCGCATCTATTTTTGGGATCTTCATCCATTGGGATAAGGTGTCATCCTCAAAGGGGTACCTTCTTTTTGCGGCCGAAGGTAAGAACCCTTTATCCAGCTTGTCCCACTCCCGTTTGACCAGATCTTTAATGGTCTCTACTACCGGGAAAGCTTTGCGACTTCTCTGGCTCAGCCCTGCGAACATGATTTCCTGGGTTGTCTTAGGCTCTTTACTCTCAGCTACACCCATCGTCGCACGGACTGCCTTAATTAAAGCCTCCATATTATCTGTGGCAAAGCAAGGCCTTCCTTCCTCATCTGAGGAGGATGGTGATGAACTCTCCGAGCACTCGCCCTCTTGCAATGAAGGGCTAGAATCGGATACCATTTCCATACTATTCTTCTCATGCCGCTTAGATTTAAGGGAAGATTTTATTTCTTCCCTAATTACTTCCCTCAAATCCGATACACGAAGGGGGGCCTCTTCCTCTAACGTGCGGCATATACACGTCTGACATAATCTCTTTACATAGGTGTCAGGTAGTGGTTCCATGCATAATGCACACTGCTTATGTTTGGATTTTGAGACCTTCTTCCCCTATAATAAAACATAGTATAGAAGACAATTGTATCAGCCAGTGGCTCAGATATAACACTCACCACTGCTGATGAAATTAGAGTACCGGTATCTGAGGGGGTGAGGTGCGATGTGGCGTGCCAGGATCCTGCTGCCCGTGTGCCACATCTCCACTCTGAGATCTGCTGCTGCTCCTTTGCTGCTCTCCTTTTCGGTGTTCGGCGTCTCCTGTGGAAGACATATCGCCGCACACCACTCACCAAGCGCTGCCTTCTTTTCAAAGGTCCCGCGCTCCTCCTCCCGGCCTCCTCCGGAAGTCGTTAGCTCACTTCCGGGTCATAAGCGCCGACCTGCTCCCGTAGTGTCGCGCGCGTTTGGACGACCCAGGGCGGCGTGCCTTCCCCTGGGAACGCCACTTCAGCGTTCAACCGCTCCTTGCCAGACGAGGGGGGAAGCTGGACACAGAACTTCCCCCGACGCTGCTTCCGGGCCCCCGACTCTGCCGTTCCCACCTGGACACCGCACAGAGGCTTGGCGGACCCGGGTAGGTGAAACGACCTGTAGGCTCCCGCCGTCCGGACAGGAACCCAAACTGGAGGGCGAGGGGGACCGCCCCTTTTTAACCTGTAGGTTCCTGTCCGGAAGGTGGGCAGATCCCCTCTCTCGTTGTGGGTGCTGTCGTGGCGATAGGAAAAATGGCTCTCACTGTGGTTCGATGAGGTCCAAAAGCTTGAGAAACAGCTTTATAATCTTTTCCAGACTAATAGATCTCAATTACTTTGTTTCTCATTTGTTCCATCATTTTTTGGGGATAGCAGCATGATGTCTAACTTTTGAGAATCTTTTGGTCTATTTCACACTTTTAGGCAGGTCCTATTTAAGCGATTTCTTGATTGAGAACAGGTGAGACAGTAGTCAGACCTGCGTGTGGCTAGGGAATTTGAACTCAGCTTCTCAAAGATGTGATAAACCACAGTTAATTTATGTTTTAAGGGGGTGGTGGCAATCACTTTTTTACACAGGGCCCAGTAGGTTTGGATTTGTTTTCCCCTTAATAATAAAGCCCTTAATTTAAAAACTGCATTTTGTTTTTACTTGTACTATATTTGTCTAATATTTAAATTTGTTTTGTGATCTGAAACATTTAAGTGTGACAAACATGCAAAAGAGTAGTAAATCATGAAGGGGTCAAGAACTATATCACACAAATGGGTGTGTGTATATATATATATATATATGTATATGTGTATATAAATATATATATATATATGTATATGTGTATATATATATATATATATATATATATATATAACCCTCTAAAATAAAAAGTGAACTAAAATAATTCCATAGGGGCTATGATCTTCATAAAATTCTGACTTTTTGAGCGGCATGAAGCATGAGGTTATCAATTTTATTGACTGTCATCACCTGTAATGATTGCTTAAAACCTACTCATCCAAAAAAAAATCCAGTCGTGACAGATTTTTGGTCTCAGGCCATAAATTGCACATGACTTTATATAAGTATTGAATACAGTGTATCCGAGATTTGGCTATTTGTTTATAGCCAAATTACGGCTTTAAAATTCTCATGAAGACAAATCGCATAATTGTTTTTGGTCACATTGCTTGCCTGAGAAACCAGAACTGCTCTGCAGCCCTAAACTTAAACAGGTCGACCGAGTTAAAAAAAAACAAACAAACAATAAACAGAAGGGTAGGGATTATGAAATTATTATAAAACTAATAAAAGATTATCCCCCATGGCTGCAGCACATTCTTCTCTTGCAGTCTCTGGCGTAACAGGAATCGATGATGTCCTATTCTTCATTTAACATGTGGCTGATTTATTATAAAAATTTCCGTTCTACAGATGTAAATGGAGATATTTCAGCAGTATGTGTGAGTCACCCGCCAGGGCCGTGGGGTACCCGGTACCGGGTCCGATGTTCACAGGGGGATGTCACGGTGGTGACCCAGTCCGTGGCCCTGGGCGCCCATGTAAAAAGAGAAATTGAATAAAGTTTATGTTTGTGACGCCACCTGTGGTATTCAGTCAGTAGGGACCGACGCTGCTTTAAGGGGTCCTCTGGGTGATGTTATGGCAGCTAGATGGTATAACTTCCCACAGGTGAAGTATATCACCAGGGCTCCCGGTGTGTAGATGGAAGATGATGGTGAATGGTGCAGTAAGGAATGAGGACACAGATTTGCAGTATCTTTACCTTGTTTACTGAAGACTTCAGGCAGCCACAGTCCAGGGCACCTGATCACAGGATAGGTAGAGTCCGGCCGGCTTGGAGGCAAGTTGGGAGTCCCCTTTTCCAGGTGGAGATTAAAGCCTTCCCTCTATCACGGTGGTATTGCAGCCCCTTACTGCCTATGGCTTCAGATAAGGTCCTTACAGTTCTTCTCTCTGTCCCCCATATAGGATAGGACAATACCTGTATGACAGGTAACTCGAGCCTTTTTACAGGGACTCTATCTCGCCTCGGGCTCTATGTGTTACTGTGTCTTCACGTGTGTGTGGCAGACAGGTAACTTGCAATGTAGCTGTCCTGCCAGTCTCTGATGTAAGTTTTAGAGTCCCTTACAACCTCGGTGTGCCGGCTACCGGTTGTCTGCGCTTGGCCAGGGAGACAGTCTGCTCACTGCTGTCCTCCCCCTGGTGTCCTCGCCTGTGCCTCTTTCTCCTATATGCTCACTGCAATATGTCCTGCTTTCGGTGTTGTCTCTGTCCAGGAGCTGCAGCACTTTCTCGTGGCTGCATGGACCCTCTCCTTCCTTTCCTTCTGTCTCCCTGATAGCAACTGACTTTCCCTCCAAACCACAATATAGGGGAGTCACCTAGGAAAAGCTCCCCCTTGTGGCCTGGAGTGTGAACATGTTGCATGCTTGTGTTTACCTGATGAAAGTTATCCTTCCTTGCCTCCAAGCGTAACACCACTCTCCCTGTGAGGAAAGCAATGTCACTGTGATGACCAGGACCCTGGGGCGTCACATGTGCATGGATTTCGGCAAGCTCCATTTAGATGAATGGAGCAGTGGCAAATAAAATTAGCAACAAATCTGTTATTTGCAAGTTATAACACAAAATGATTATTATTACTATGGCATAGGCCATAAAACAGTAATTATCTTTTTTTCCCTCTGCTAAAACTAAAATGCCCTACAAATTTGAATTAGATCATAAATACAGTATATACAATATATACAATGAAGACTCTATAAACAAGATATGTCTAAAAACCCAAACATATTGTTCAGACCATTTCCTGCTCCAAACCCCTAATAAATATATATTTCCATAACAGCTAACTTGGCATGTTTATTTCAATTAGGTATCATTATAATTGAAACCTCAGGTTTCTACTAGAAGTGACAGAATCGATTCATTGCAAATTGACTGAGTAAAAAGAGGTGATGTCATTAGAAGGAGAGAATGATGACATCGGCAGTAAAGACCAGAGCCAATGTCCAGTCCAAAACAATTTGCGGGGAAAGTTTGATTCTCCTGCAGCAAACTTGGAAGCAGATGATGCTGCAGCTGATGTTGGTCTAGCAGGCTCAACAGTGCCTGAAAGCGCTGGTGGTGGACATGGTGGTGGCAAGTCTTATCTGCAGGCATCTGAGTGTGTGAAATTTGATTCTACGTTGATGGAGGATCATTCTATTTTGAAGAGCAGGCATAGCAGTTGGAAAATAAGCCAGGTACATCTTGACACAAATCATCCATCCCAACAAGGAAGGACATGGCCTCAACAGTGACACTGCGTGACTACTAGTCAACTACACAATCTACACAAACAAGGTTGTGCTCATTCTCAGGAGAGCGTGTGAGCCCTTCAAAAAACTAACATGGCAAGGAATGGTCTCAATCTGTCCATTATTTGCAGCAGCTGAGCCCCCACATAATTTTCAAAATTGCAATGTGATAGAAATAATATGAGCCAGAGAAACTTGAGCTTGTGCTAGCTTGACATGCATCATTGGTAGGTGTTGAGGGCCGTGTGTTGCTTACAGAGGCCTAAAAGTGGACACAAAATTTGTAGCTAGGTATAACTGTGAGATCAGCAGACAAGGATGCAATAAGGCAATGAGAAAGAGCAACATTAATTATGCGACCGCCCCAGGTCTTTTGATAACCAAGGTGTTTGTCACTGCTATTTCAAAGGCCTTACTATATGGGCTTACACATCCGTTTAACCTTATCCAGATATGTTAAGGTCAGTTGGACATTGCTAAGGCTGTGCCTGTGTTATAGAGCTTGAAAATGCAATACAGTCCATGTAGATGTCAGTGTTACACATCATCTCTGGGCAATTAATGGCTTAACATTACTTGTGATTTATGGAAAATCAAAATTAGGTGAAAAGTTTAATGAAGCTGGCGAATTTGTATTTTGAAAAATTTGATCATGTCTAGTTTCTACTTTGCATTATTTGACTAATACTTAATTCATAGCCTGAGATTATAAAAAGATAGTTCTACTGTACATATTTTTATATTATACCACCACTATCAGATTACAGAAGCAAAAAAGCTTCTCGCACAATTTTTAATTACATAAGACCTGGCTGCAAATTGTTTAGATTAATTAAACAACTCCAGCCATGTACACATAAAGAGAAAAAACTACAGTATATATAAATGAGTTTATTATGAAAGTTAAAGCAATTAATATCTTGTGGTGATCTATCATCCCTAAAACTGACAGCTTTATGCCATGCCTCAAAGCAGCCACCTAATGCTTTACAAATGGGAGCCGTCCAAAAATCAATCAACCTGAAGGGTAATCTTTATTAGACCATTAACTTGCTGTTATAGCCATGCACACTAACATGCAGGATGAATAATATGTGAATAGGAGATTTCATCTTATTTAAATAAATTCTTTATTAATTAGTTATAATGTACAGTTGTGTAATATGTGAGACTTACATGTACCAAAATATGAAATGAAAGGCAGATAAACAGAGACAGGAAGGGAAAAAGAAACTAAGAAAGAAAGAAAGCAGAAAAAAAAGAAAGATAAAGAAAGATAAGGAATGAAGACTAAGGAAGGAAGACAGCTAAAAACATAGAAAGATAGATAGATAGATAGATAGATAGATAGATAGATAGATAGATAGATAGATATATAGAAGAGATTATTATTATTATATTATAAGAGATATTATGAATGGCTACTAAAGGTAACATCCTCACATGTGACCTGTTTGCTTGTAATCAGTGTGTACATAAAAGCTGAGTGAGTTTCTGGGTTCCAGACAGACTCTTGTATCTTTAATCCAGCCACTGATGTTTCTGGATTGTGAGTCATGGGGTAAGCAAAAGAATTGTCAACGGATCTATGGGAAAAGGTAGTTGAACTGTATAAAACAGGGAAGGGATACAAAAAGATATCCAAGGAATTGATAATGCCAGTCAGCAGCGTTCAAACTGTGATTAGCAAATGGAAAATCAGGGTCTCTGTAAAAACAAAACCACGGTCAGGTAGACCAACAAAAATGTCATCTACAACTGCCAGGAAAATTGTTCGGTATGCAAAGAAAAACGAACAAATAACATCAGCTGAAATACAGGACCCTCTGAAAACTAGGGGTGTGGCTGTTTCAAGAAGAACAATAAGGAAGCACTTAAAGAAAAATGGGCTGCATGGTTGAGTCACAAGAAGAAAGCCATTACTTTGTAAATGCCACAAAGTATCTTGCCTACAATACGCAAAACAGCACAGAGACAAGCCTCAAAACTTTGGTAATTTGGAGTGATGAGACCAAAGCTGAACTTTTTGGCCACAACCATAAATGTTACATTTGGAGAGAGGTCAGCAAGGCCTATGATGAAAGGAACACCATTCCTACTGTAAAGCACGAAGGTGGATCTCTGATGTTTTGATGATGTGTGAGCTACAAAGGCACCGGAAACTTGGTCAAAGTTGAAGGAAAGATGAATACAGCAAGATACCAGCAAATACTGGAGGAAAATTTGCACTCATCAGACCAGAAGCTGCTCATGGGATGTACTTGGACGTTACAACATGACAATGATCCAAAACACAAGGCCAAATTGACCTGTTCTTTAGTGGCCATTTCAGTTTCCTGACCTCAATATTATTTAGCCACTCTGGGGAGATCCCAAGCATGCAGTGCATGCAAGACAGCCCAGGAATTTACAGGATTTGGAGGCTCTTTGCCAAAAAGAGTGGGCAGCATTACCTTCTGAGAAAATAAAGAATCTCATCCACAACTACCACAAAAGTCTTCAAGCACTCATTGATGTTAGAGGGGGCTATACACGGTATTAAGAAAAGAGGTATGTGAACTTTTGATCAGGGTCATTTGAATATTTTTTGGTTGTCATTATGATTTAAAAAGAGAAAACACAGTAGTTTGACAAAAAATAGCTTCACCCAACCACTAACCATGAGTGGAGAAAAAGTTTAGGTGCTATCATTCATATTCTCTGAAAAAAGGCCAAGAAAGCAAAAATTCTGCCGGGTATGTAAACTTTTGAGCACAACTATATATAAATATATATATATATATATATATATATATATATATATATATATATATATATATATATATATATATATTTGGATTTCATCAGTTCACTTCTAAATTGGAATTAGATGTTCCTAACAAATGTTGTCACTTGTGCTTGTCTCAGCTATCATCAGAAAGTATGAGATCGGGTAAATTGAACCGTGGTAATGTTCTAAGTCTACCTGTTTTAATACATTTGCTGTCTGACAAATATGTCTTTCTCCACAGGTTGCTGAAAAAAGACTTGCAGTTATTTCATAATGATAACTGATCAATGTGATGCATGAGAATCCTGGCAGAAGCATCACAGACAGCAGAAGGTCTATCAACACTGAAGTGTTTCCTCACTGTAAGATCATCTGGTTTTTAATAGTTATCGTCTAATAACTGGCTGAGGAAAGGAGGCTGCTAAAAACCAACGTGTGGCCTGGTATAATGGAAATCATAACAAAACAATGGGGAATCACATCTAATAAGAAAACCATAATTCTGTCTATGTTCTAAACATAAAGACATATGTGTTAGGCTACTTTCACACTAGTGTCGGTACGGGCCTGTCGCAGTGCGTCGGGCCGACGTACCGATGTATACTGTGAAATAAAATCACAACGGGGCAGCGGATGCAATTTTACAATGCATCTGCTGCCCCATTGTAAGGTCTGGGGAGGAGGGGCGGAGTTCCGGCCGCATATGCGCGGTCAGAAAGAGCGGAACCGACGGACAAAAAAACGTTGCATGGAACGTTTTTTTGTCCCGACGGACTGCAAAAACACGACGCATCCATCGCACGACGGATGCAACGTGTGGCAATCCGTCGCAATGCGTCGCTAATGAAAGTCTATGGTGAAAAAAACGCATTCTGCGGACAACATACTGTCTCCTTCCCCATAATCCTGTAGAATGTAAGCCCGCAAGGGCAGGGTCGTCGCCCCTCTGTATCAGTCCGTCATTGTTAGTTTGTTTACTGTATGTGATATTTGTAACTTGTATGTAACCCCTTCTCATGTACAGCACCATGGAATCAATGGTGCTATATAAATAAATAATAATAATAATAATAACTTTGCAGGATGCATTTTTTCTGCAAAACGACACATTGCGATGTGCATCGCTAGTGTGAAAGTAGCCTGAGGTGTCGAGATCCCACCACTGCACAGGAGGAATTTCGAGCCATGTCCTCTGTGGTCTCCCATTCTTCTTCAGCCACAGAGGATCCTGCTCAGCAGAGATGGCGGTCCCAGTGCCTTGCTCAGGTTAATGCATGGGGCTTGGTTGCTGCTGCTGTTATCCCAGGTTCAGCTATAGAAACCAGCATTAGTCAGCGGAGAGCAGATGCTCCTGGGACGATGTCCTGCTTTTCTCCATCTGAGCATGCCTGTGAGATAACCGCTCATTGGTGATCAGAGGTCACATGCTCAGATCCTCAAGATTGAGCCTTCAGCAAGGTCCCGGAAGGCTGCGGCTATAAAAGGATCACACAGCCCCACGGTCGTGCGCTAGTATATCCTATAATCATGGTGTGTGTGTGCAAGCGTGTATGTCTCAGGTGAAAGCTCCTAATGATCCCCTACCCTCTGGTTGTGTATGTGAATTGGGTGATTGGAGTCAGAGACAGCGCTTAGTAGTGGCATTGCCCGCACTCCACTGTAGTTAGCATCAGTTTGGCGTTCGCCTGTGCGATGCCATGTGCACTCTGTGCGCTAAATATAATTAGCTGTTCTGTGAAGTAACAGGCCTCGCTGCAGTACCCACCGGGTGACGGTTAACCCGTGTGTGTTCAGTATTGTACCGCCATATAGTGTCCGCCATTACCGAGCAACAGTTAACATCTCTGCATGGTGACCCCGGGTTGCGAACGCACCTTATTACTATCTTTATACTTATTTGGTGCGTTCTGCCAGCCCTAACAATATGATACTTAAATTTCACAAATAAACAGCGAACATCACAAAAACACAGCTTATCGTGCTACACCACCCAATATTCACATTGTAATGATAGGAAATATTACCATACCTATGTTTGTTCAACATTCCTGTATGGCTTTTTCACTCTGACCTGATCACCAGGAACAAAACATTTGGGAGCTTGTTTGCATCCACTTTCCTTTCTATGATGTTTTGGCTTGAAGGAGTTTGCTTCAACTGTAATACTAATGAACCCACACTAGTCAAATGTTGATGATCAATATCAACACCAATGCCCAACTTTCAGCACCACCACAATCAGCAGATTTAATAAGCAGTGGCAGAACTTTGCATCTCCTTAAAGGGAATCTGTCAGTTGGATCATCCCTCCTAAGCAGTGGGCATGCAGGTCATAGGAAGCTGAATAAAATGATACCTTGATATCTGCGATATGATTTCTTATTCCAGAGAAATCCATATTTCTCTCATATATAAATGAGCTGTTAAGATCTATACGCCGGACACTGATCTGCATGAGAATCCAGAGATTATTTTAAATATTAGCTTGTATTACCAGTGAGTTGCATGTAATAACTGATAACTTGCTATCATAATCACACACATCTAGTGAAATCAGAAATAATACAGTATAGCAGAGCGGACACAGTACAGCAGAGGTGGCACAATACAGCAGAGATAACACAGTACAGCAGAGCTGACACAGTACAGTAGAAGATAATGTTGTCCATAAAAAACATTTGCAGCTGCAGTCCTCTCATAGTGCCTCAGCTTTCATCTAACAGGCAGTCAGTGTAGGGGAATGGTATCACAGCAGAGCTGACAGCACTATGGGAAGTACCAAATATATTTTTGGGAAAAAAATGTCGAACCTGGCAAAAGATTTGCTCATCTCTCGTACATACTAATAATATAATATGGCAATATAGTACAGTATACCGCACATAGTAATAACTAATAAATAATAATAACCTTTATTTATATAGCGCCAACATATTCCGCAGCGCTTTACAGTTTAACAGTTTCAAACACAACAGTCATAAGTAACAACGTTAGCAATACAATAATAAAGCAAAATAAGACAAAATAAGACGACCCTGCTCGTGAGAGCTTACAATCTGCAATGAGGTGGGGGAGATACAAAGTACAGGTGTGTATTTACAATGATGTATTTACAATGATGGTCCAGTCATCTTCAGGGGGTGGGGGATAGATGGAGATAGTGAATGGGCTACACACACACACACAAACATAAAATGAGTTTGATTAGGTAACGTGATAGACCGCTCTGAACAAATGTGTTTTGAGCGAGCGCCTAAAACTATGTAAATTGTGGATGGTCCTAATATCTTGGGGTAGAGCATTCCAGAGGATTGGCGCAGCATGGGAGAAGTCTTGGAGTCGGGAGTGGGAGGTACGGATTAGTGCAGATGTTGGTCGAAAGTCGTTTGCAGAGCGCAGCGGTCGGCTAGGCCGATAGACAGAAATGAGGGAGGAGATGTAAGGGGGTGCTGCACTGTGGAGAGCTTTGTGGGTGAGAACAAGTACTTTGAATTGCATCCTGTAATGAATGGGCAGCCAGTGTAATGATTGGCGAAGAGCGGACGCGTCCGAGTAACGATTAGCCAGATGGACGACCCTGGCTGCCGCATTAAGGATAGACTGGAGAGGGGAAAGTCGAGTAAGGGGGAGGCCAATTAATAGAGCATTACAGTAGTCCAGGCGGGAGTGGATCAGGGCGACAGTGAGAGTTTTTGTTGTCTCCATGGTGAGAAAAGGGCAGATTCTAGAAATGTTATTTAGGTGTAAGCGGCATGAGCGGGCAAGAGATTGTATGTTGGAGGTGAAGGAGAGATCGGAGTCAAACATAACACCCAGACAGCGCGCCTGCTGCCGGGGTGCTATTATGGTGCCACCCACAGAGAGGGAAATGTCAGATTTAGGGAGGTTAGTAGACGGCGGGAGCAGAAGTTCAGTTTTGGAGAGGTTGAGTTTCATATAGAGGGCAGACATAATGTCGGAGACTGCAGACAGACAGTCAGTGGCGTTCTATAGTACAGCGGGGGTAAGGTCAGGGGATGATGTGTATAGTTGTGTGTCATCAGCATAAAGATGGTACTGAAATCCAAATCTGCTGATGGTCTGTCTAATTGGGGCTGTGTAGAGGGAGAAGAGAAGGGGGCCAAGGACTGAGTCCTGAGGTACCCCGACAGCGAGAGGAAGACGAGATGAAGTGGAGCCAGAGAACAGAACACTGAAGGAGCGGTCAGAAAGATAGGAGGAGAACCAGGAGAGAGCAGTGTCCTTAATGCCTAGTGACTGGAGCCTAGAGAGTAGGAGAGGGTGGTCAACAGTGTCGAAAGCTGTAGAAAGGTCGAGGAGAATGAGCAGAGAGTAGTCACCGTTACATTTTGCTGTACTGTACTGTGCTGTACATTTATACTGTACTATGTTACCATATTAAGTTATTAGTTATTACTATGTGGGGTATACTGTACTATATTACCATATTATATTATTAGTATGTACGAGAGATGAGCAAATCTTTTGACAGGTTCGACAATTTTTTCCCACACAAGGTAATAGCTAATAATGTAATATGGTAATACAGTATACCGTACATTGTAATAACTAATAATATAAAATGCTAATATAGTACAGTATACCACACAAAGTAATAGCTAATAATATATTATTGTAATATAGTACAGTATACCGCACATAGTAATAACTAATAATATAATAGAGTAATGTAGTTTATCTAATAATATAGTATACTAATATAGTACAGTAATTCTGCAGAGTTCATTATTGGATATGAATTATGTCTAATGCTGGGAAAGAATGTTTGTAAATGTTTCATCATATCTTTAGGGCAAATAAACCTTTCTTTGCTGTATAAAATTCTCCTCTTTGCTTTCAAATGGAAATGATATCCACAGCATCCAGAGCCTGGAGCTGAAAACAATCCAGACAGGTGCAGTGAAGCAGATTTTGCTTTCTATCTGCTCTCATTAATAAATCGTTATAATTTCCCTCACTCCTGTCCATAGAAACTCTAGAAGCTCCATTTTTGTGGAGAACAGGCAGGGGAGGCGTACACAATCAGGTTCAAGCCCAATGGCTCGGACAAGTCACCTTGGACTTCATGTACAGCTGATGGAGAGAAATGATATTCTCTGCTTACACTGGTGGTTACACTTGTAATGCTTTATGACGCTGATCAGATACAAACGCTCTATGAGTCAGTCATATTTCACCATTAATAAGGCGTATATTACGGTAATTCATATCAGTGTGAGTCCATCGCTCTATGGTAAAGAAGCGACACTGCTCACACAAAGCTGCTATAGGTGACTGCTACTACCATTCTGTCTGTTATGATGCAGAGTAAATACCGTAATTGTTGTATTTATTAGGTCTGTATCGGTTTTCTCTTTCTGTTGTTAATGAAGCACCAACATATTCCAGAGCGCTTCACATACATTGTGGCTCACAGTTAAAATCCCCTATCAGCATTGCTGTGGAGTGTGGGAAAAAAAGGAGTGTCCTGAGGAAACCCACACAACATGGGGAGAACCTCCATACACATGTGTTTGCAGAACAACCAATGTGAACAGAGGCGAGCATAGTGACTGCACAGCCTGCCTCGCTGCACAATGTTCTAGGGGCAGATAGCCCACTGCCACTGACTTTGCTGTCAGACAATCCTACACAGACAATTTAGATACCTCGGCAAAGAAGAAAATTTGATACTACTTACTATATGTTGCTGAATCTCAGTACTAACAAATCAGCATTCTTCATTAGCCAGGTCACAATGTACAGTGGGGAGAAGAAGTGTTTGATACACTGCCGAGACCAAGCGACAATGACGAGAGGTGCCTTCAGCCGCCGGCGCTTGGGATCAGCGCGGACTGCACTGCTTTTCCCAGGCGCCGGTACATGTCACACGGACACACAGATGCCACATGGATGTGAAACACAGACACACGGACAGCAGACACACAGATGTCACATACGTACATACGGATGGAACACAGACATGGACCACGGACCTCACCAGTACTGATTTTTCCTGTACAAGAATCACCAGGAGGTGTGAAGAAGGCCTTAGAGGAATTGCACATTATGATGAGTAATTGGACTGCAAAGGGCTCATGTACTATCCTTGCACAGGAGCCTTCGTATATCTGTGTCCGCCCCTGCATGTATCAAAATGGCCAACGATAAATTACCCTTACCAGCTGCTAATCAATTCATACAATCAATCAATCTCTTGAACGATCAGTCATTCTCCCCTTTTATACCTTATCAATTACAAATGTTAGTCGGATCCCTTTTTTGCTGAGGGGATGTGTGGAGGACAAACGAGGTGCTTCAGCAAAAAAGATGGGATCAACAACAAATGAGCAAATCACTGTTGTTGAATTGATGAACATGTTGACATTGGTCAATGATTGTGAATGATCACTCAGGTAAATAATTACCACTTTAAAGGGAACCAGTCACCATAAATAATGCTGTTAACATGCAAGTAACAGCGTTATTATGTTGTCCAGCCCCTACACGCAGCCAAATGCACTGGGGAGAAAATTATCTTAAGGCTATGTGCACACGTTGCAGATTTCCTGCGGATCCGCAACGTTTTTTGCGGTGCAGAAACGCTGCAGATCCGCAAGTGATTTACACTACAATGTAAATCAATAGGGAAAAAAAAGCTGTGCTCATGTTGCGGAAATGCTGCGGATTAAAAGAAGGAGCATGTCACTTCTTTTTGGCGGATCTGCAGCGTTTTTGTACCCATTTCATTATAGAAATCCACAGGGGTAAAAAATGCAGTAAATCCGCACAAAATCCACAGTAAATCAGCAGCAAATCTGCACAAAATCCGCACAAAAAAGCGTTAATTCCGCACCTGCCAAGAGATGCAGAATCTGCACCAAAAATTCCTAAGCCTAATCCGCAACGTGGGCACATAGCCTTATTCTCTCTTTAGTCTCCCTGCCAGCATTCAGTTACTGTTTTGAGTATAGAGAGCGGTCGCTGTAACCGCACCCCGGCCCTGACTGACAGCGGCCGCAATGTAGAGCCAGTGAAAGTCAGGGCTGGGGTGCGGTTACATCGGCCACTCTGTATACTCAGTGACTGAACCGATGCCGCCCCTATGCCTGAAACCAAATGCTGGCGGGGAGAATAATAAGCGGTGCAATAAAAAAGAAAATGATGGAGTGGTGCTTTAATTTGTATAATTTGTGAAGAGCAGAACAAAAAAGATTACCTCAATGAACAAAAATAAAAAAAAAAGAATTTGTGATAAATATTGACCTGTCCATTCAAGGACATTTTAGCTATAGTATGAAATCCTGTTTTTCCTGTCTGTGGAATTGCCTTTGTACTGTTTGTTGTGAAACTGCCGCCCACGAAACTGTTTTCTTTTCTTTTCTTTCTTTCCTGTTTTGTCTCTTTGTTTAAACATGCAAAACTTGTATAACCACTAAACCTGCTGAAACAACTATATAAAGAAGGGATAGCAGCTTGAAGGCAGGCGTGCTTCAGAGACTTCCCAGTGATACACTATACAAGACGTGTCTTGTGTATTATTTCTGGTGATTCTCCACTTCCAAAGGCTGCTCCGACTGAGTGTGATCCCGACATTTCCTGGCGCCTGAACAGGGACCCGAGGTCTGTGTATTCCTTCAAGAACACCGGCAGAATACGAACGAAAAGAGAATCTGGGATAATGGACGGCAGATGAACAAAAACCTGGCCAGGTAAGAGACACTGTTAGATCTCTTATATCTGCCCTGCACTGTCCGTAAGATTTTCTGTGTCGTGTTCTTTAGCGGGTAGTCCTAGTAGAGGAGGATACCTATAGCTCGGGTTCTTGAACTATTTAGGAATTGATCACCTCACGGAGTACGGCATTGAATGAGAGTGAATGTGAATAGAAGGTGTGTGGAAGTTGGGAATAGCCCTATAAGCCGCCCAGGGGGTTGAAACAGAAGAAGTGACTGTCCCACTGGGCAACGTGGTTGCATCCTTTCGGGGAGACCTCCGCGCCTATGTTCAATCTCTGATCCTGTCTTTGACAAAAACCTGGTGATGGATAAGTGTATGATAGTATGAGCCCAGGACAGATAAATTAGCCTGGGACAAGAAAACGTTGTGTATGATAGTATGAGCCCAGGACAGATAAATTAGCCTGGGACAAGAATACGTTGTGTGTGATAGTATAAGCCCAGGACAGATAAATTAGCCTGGGACAAGATACGTTGTATGTTCTTTTTCTTGTTCTGTCTGGTTGCATTTGTGTTGTTTGCTATAGGTGTAGGAATCAGGATTTTCTTACATCAACACAGTTTAAACATCCTAGCTCCTTAGGAAGAAGGTAACGAGGTATTCTCATACCCAAACGCCACCTAGGGCAAGAAAAAGACATCCTAGCTCCTTAGGAAGAAGGTAACGAGGTATTCTCTTACCCAAACGCCACCTAGGGCAAGAAAGCTCAGGATAAGAAAATGGGGAATAAGCAAACAAAGTCGGAACCAGAAGAATTAGATATCTATACTATCATAAAGGAGAGAAGTGGTGAAGATGCCACTAAGGGGCTGAAAAAGATTTTTAGTAAGTTTGGAGTTACTAGGGCAGAAGCTTTTAGTAGAAAACTATGGGAAGGAATTCAGGAAAGGAAAAAAGGCATAATCAGAGACAAGAAATGGATAGATCAGATCCAAGCATTGATTGATGTCTCTAGGGTAGCAGAAAATGAGGGATGGACATATAATCAACAGAGTAAAAAGTGGTGTATTAGACCCACAGGCTGTGGAGAAAAACAAAATGTGGAATCTAAAAATACCCCACCCCCATACCTTAACCCACATGCCCCATCTTTTCTCCAAACACCACCTCAAAGTTTAGCCGGACCAGGAGGATGGGTATGTCCGCACTGTGGACAACAAAATCCAGACTGGAGAAATGATTGCCTAGCCTGTGGTACACCTAGACATGGCGCTGTACTTGCCCCTGTTAGGGTAGTACCAAGACCCTTTAGGGAACCTGGTGCTGACAGAGTAATGGGAACTAGATATCACCAAACTCGACAATATTTCCCTTGGTCCCCCGCTGAAGGCATGTCTCTCTTGCATAACGCACCAGATCCCACCCAGTGTCCAGTTAGATTTGCACAATATATACAGCAAATTATGCAGACTCACGCTGGAGTTTGGGCAGATGGAGAAGAATTATGTAGAATGAAAATGACTCCTGGACTCTTCCAGGAGCTATTAGCGAATCTACAGGTACATAGGCCCCAAGCAGGAGATGGTGCCTTACAAACGATAGAATCAGGTACACAATTTGTAGATCACTTAATGGTTTTCATGAGGGAGAGACAGAGGCAGAGAGGAACAACGGGAGTGGTGGCTCAGAAATCTGGACAATCAGTAGACGAATATTATCTAAGTGTAGAAAATAATTTCAGAGATGAAGGCATGGATCTAACCGCTCCAGGAATGATGAGGTTAGTTACAAAAACCTTTATAGATGGATTGTCTCCAAAAGTGAAGGAAAAGCTTAAGGCCGCAACCCCTGATTGGAGAACCTTGGAAGACCCACACCTGGCTAGACAGAAAGCTGTAGGGATAGAAATGGACTTAAGAGAAAATTCTAAGCCAGTAAGAATTGCACAGGCTAATACTGGCTCTGCTAATCAAAAGTTTACTTGTCATTACTGTAAGAAGCCAGGACATTTCCAAAGGGAATGTAGGAAGAGAAAAGCAGATATAGATTCAGGAACCTTTGTACCCAAAAATAGGATAAATAACCCAGTGCCTGATCAAACAGACAGCTCAGAATGACTGAAAGTTATGCAGGTCTCTCTTCCTTCTAGAAGACCAATAATACAAGTTGAAGTTGAGGGTAAAAATGTACCTTTTCTGATAGATACGGGAGCAACATCCTCCATTTTAAATCAGGACTTTTTACCATATCCTGACAATATATCCTCAAAGGTTACATATGCAGAAGGGTATGATGGTAAAATTCAGGCGTTGCCCTTTACAAAACCTTTAAATGTGAGCTTTGGCCCTAAAACTTTTGTATCCAAATTTTTATTTGCTAAAGGTGCACCTACCTGCTTGTTGGGTACTGATGTCTTAAGTAAAATGCATGCAAACATCCATTTTAGAGAAGATGGCACAGTTATGCTGACCATCCCTGAAGATGCAGAAACTCTGGAACCATATGTTAGAATACAGGCAATGGAGGATTTTCCCGAAATTTACACTCAACAAGCAAAAATTGACTTGTCTCGGGTTCCTGACAGCCTATGGGCAAAAGGAGACACTGATGTAGGATTTTTATCAGTAGCTCCTATACTGTTAGAAACTGCCCCGGGAACCATATTACCTCAGCTTAGGCAATACCCCATCAGCGCCCAGCAAGAACAGGCGATTTCTCAACAAATTCAGGATTATGTGTTACAAGGTGTTTTGGTAGAAATCAGGTCACCCGCCAATACACCCTTATATCCTGTTAAAAAGAAAGTGTCCTCCAAAGAAACTATGGTGAAATATCGCATGGTGCACGACTTACGGGAAATCAATAAGGTTTTGGCACCGGTCACCCCTGTGGTACCGAATCCTCATACCTTACTGTCTCAAATTCCGAGCACTGCTGCATATTTTACGGTAATTGACTTATCAAACGCATTTTTTTCTGTGCCACTACATAAGAACTGTTGGCATTTGTTTGCCTTTACATTCAAGGGTAAACAATTAGCATGGACAAGATTGCCACAAGGTATGGTACACTCACCAACTTTGTACTCTGAAGCAATGCAGACCGTGCTAAAAAATTTCATCCCAGAACCAGGAGTAGTCATTCTACAGTATGTAGATGACTTACTTATTTGTTGCCCTGATGAACAGACGGCAGTTACCTCAACTGTTAATTTCTTAATTTTCCTAGCGCAAGAAGGCTGTAAAGTAAATAGACAGAAACTCCAGGCTTGTCAACAAACAGTCGTGTTTTTAGGTCACTGCATATCACAGGGCATCAGACACCTCACACCTCAACGTACGGAAGCCATACGTAACATGCTTGAACCCAGGAATCACAAACAGCTGCGTGCTTTTCTAGGTATTGTTTCACACTGTAGACAGTGGATCATACATGCAAGTCAACTCATGCAGCCTTTATATGACTGTATTGCCAACACACCATATTCACTCAGTGAAGAGGCTAAACAGTCATTTTCCTCTTTGAAAACAGCACTGGTATCAGCTCCGGCTTTGGGACTCCCAGACTACACTAAACCTTTTCAATTGATGGCAGCTGAGATATCCTCACATGCTACAGGGGTGCTCACACAAAAACATTGAAACAAACAGAGACCTGTGGCATACATATCAGCTCATCTGGACCCTGTAGCTAGAGCCGCACCTTCTTGTGTAAGAGTAGTAGCCGCAATTTCACTGTTATTAGATAAAGCATCTGAGATTGTTCTTGATCACCCACTTCTAGTTCAGACCACTCATGATGTACATGGCATTCTTAACCAGGTCCAACCTAAACATATTTCAATGGCCAGACACCTCCGTCTCCAATGTTCCCTACTACTGCCGCCCAACATTTCCTTTGCCAGGATTCAGACTCTTAATCTCGCGTCTTTGCTCCCTTTAGAGTCTGAGGGGGGTACCATACCTGAGGAAACTGCAACTGCACTCTCCAACTCCTTTGACCCATCAAAGTCAATGCATGATTGTGTACAATTAATGGAACAAGAGACTCAGGGCTTATGTAATGTACGTGACAAGCCACTCTGTAATGCTACATTTGAACTTTTCATAGATGGCAGTAGATATGCAGATATGAATGGACAATTTCATACAGGTTATGCGGTAGTAACTCAGCATGAAGTGCTGAAAGCAGAACCTCTCCCTGCTAATCAGTCTGCACAAGAAGCAGAACTTACGGCATTAGTTGAAGCTCTAAAAATAGCCAAAGATCAGACAGCAAACATATACACTGATTCTAGATATGCACATGGCATTATTTTCGATTTTGGCGTAATATGGAGAGCCAGAGGTTATATGACTGCTTCAGGCCAACCTGTTAAACATGCCTCCCTCATTAGACAGATTCTGGAGGCAGCACAAGAAACTAAAGAAATAGCGGTGATAAAGGTAGCTGCACATGTGAGACTCGACACCGAGGAAGCCAGGGGTAACGATAAAGCCGATAAGGCAGCAAAACAGGCAGCACGTAAACCCTTACATCATGCCCACACACTAGATAGCTCTGAAGATGATGAGGAAAGATTGAAGGAAGCTCAGAAACAGGTAGACGACGAAGAACGAGGGCAGTGGCAGAAAAAAGGGGCAGAAGATCAGCAAGGATTATGGAAAAAAGGAACTTTGTTGTGTTTACCCAGAGCCTGGTACCCCGCAGTGGCAAGTGACCTCCACCTACCCACGCATGTGTCGGCAAATGGTATGACGCTCAAGGTAAAAGAAAGGTGGTTGGCTCCAGGTTTTGGTAATTTTGCTCGGAACATGTGTGCTGCATGCGCTATATGCCTGGCACACAATCCAGGTCAGGCCATTAAAACCCCAACCAAGCATCATGTAAGACCACTGTATCCCTTTCAAAGACTCCAGATCGACTACATCCAACTTCCTAGGTACAATGGATACGAATATGTGCTTGTGTGTGTGGACATGTTCTCAGGGTGGCCAGAGGCTTATCCAGTTCATAGAGCCTCAGCAAAAACTACTGCCATTAAAATAGCACATGAACAGATACCCTGTTACGGCATGCCTGAGGTGATCGAGTCAGATAGAGGTACCCATTTTACTGGGGAAATATTCCAGAATGTTATGAAAATGTTGGGAGTAGAAAACCAGTTTCACACTCCATATCATCCACAGAGTTCAGGTAAAGTGGAAAGATTAAATGGGACAATAAAATTAAAAATCCAGAAGGCCATGGCAGAAACAGGAAAGCCTTGGACCGAGTGTCTACCACTTGCCCTGTATTCCATCCGAAACACCCCAAGGGGGAAGGCTAAGCTGTCACCACATGAGATTCTTTTTGGTAGAGCAGCAAATTTGGGTTGTTATTTTCCACAACAACTGATGTTGAATACTGAGACTTTAACTGCTTATGTACAAGAATTACAAAAACGTTTAACTAAAGTGCATTCGCAAGTTTTTGCTTCCCTTCCAGATCCAGAAAATCTCGAAGGAGGCCACAAGTTAGAACCTGGTGATCAAGTCTACGTGAAAAGACACACCAGAAAGACTCTGGAACCGAGATTTGACGGACCTTTCCAAGTCCTGTTAACAAATCCAACAGCAGTCAAGCTTGAAGGAAAGGCATCATGGATACATGCAAGCCATTGCAAAAAAGCAGTATAAGACTCATGATATTGATGTTAATAATGTTAACCTCAACGGAGGCATGGGAAAGACTGAATTCTCTAGCCCCTTTGAACAATAGATTCGTACAACATCATAGAAAATTAGTGCATGACTTGTTAAATAATACGCAACCCCTGGCAGATTGTTGGATCTGTACCCATTCACCAGTATCAGCCACAAGTATACCTTTTCTAGCAGTTCCCGTGTCAGCTGAAGAAATATTCGCTTGGCCTAATTGTTCAGACAACCTGGCCAACAACCAACCTGGCAATACTAGACTATGGAATACTACAATCGCCATACCAATTGTGGGATGGGTAGAATTTCCTTGGTGGCAGGGCAATCTTACAGGAAAAATAGACAACTTACAATATTTAGCATTCAAGGGAGGAAAATGGGTACCTAGGAATAAGACTGGATTAACTGATTTAGGACAGGTCCCCACTGAAAATCTACAGCTCAGTTTCAGTACAACCACCCCTTCCTCTGATGCTTTCAAACCTACAGTATTGGAAAGATACATACATAATAGAAAATGGGAACATTCTGAGTTGTTCCCCCAAGGTGATGCAAACAGTTGTACAAGTAAGCCGGGGAACCTGGTTTGTAATGAATCCAATGAGTATGTCAACGGAATGCATGTATGTGGTAATCCCGCAGCCGGGTACTGTAGCCCCTTGGGACAAAAACCCTCTTGGTGTATGCTTCAGAATGTATCTAGTTTTGTGGATTTGGCTCACAGATTGGTATTGCAGCACTCAGCTTTGTGGGATCTGCCTGAGGGTACATTTTGGATATGCGGAGAAGGAGCATATAAATGGCTTCCCGTAGGTATAAAGGGTACTTGTACATTAGGACGCCTAACCCTGGCTACTTTCATAATTTCAAATAAACAAGTGAATATGCAAGCCGTGCCCAAGCACACACTGTATAAAAGAGCTGCAGATAACTCACCACGTCCCTCGGGGAGGCCGCATATAGTACAAATGGGAATTCCCAACAAAATTGCTAGTACCATTTTTATTTATCCTATGTTAACACAGATGTGGGATAAATTAGTTAGAGCCACGGATTATCTAGATGATCAGATTTGGGATATATTGGACATATTAAATACTAGTATAGCTGTACAGAATCAGCTTATAATAGTCACTAACCAACATACCCTGGTATTGGATTACCTAACTGCCTCACAAGGGGGTATGTGTCAAATCATCGGACCCACCTGCTGTCATTATATAGACCCGAATAGTACTATGAGTATGAGATTTAAATTAAAAGACGTACAACGACTCAGGGATCAGTATGACAAAGACAATGACCAAAATAAGGATAGCTGGTGGTCAGATACCTTTTCTTTTCTTAACCCGGCCAATTGGTTCAGAGGGATCGGTGGGTGGGTTACCGGGATTATGCAAAGCCAAATACATACAGTTATGGTTATTGTAATTATATATGTATTGTTCAAGGTTGTACTCAAGGGTATCTCGGTATGCACAAATAAATTTTGTGTAATGGATGCGAGAATATAAAGTTTTTTTTGTAATATCACAAAAAGAATGACTAAAATGATCGACAAGGTTTTGAATGGAATATGTCAAAGGGGGGATTGTGAAGAGCAGAACAAAAAAGATTACCTCAATGAACAAAAATAAAAAAAAAGAATTTGTGATAAATATTGACCTGTCCATTCAAGGACATTTTAGCTATAGTATGAAATCCTGTTTTTCCTGTCTGTGGAATTGCCTTTGTACTGTTTGTTGTGAAACTGCTGCCCACGAAACTGTTTTCTTTTCTTTTCTTTCTTTCCTGTTTTGTCTCTTTGTTTAAACATGCAAAACTTGTATAACCACTAAACCTGCTGAAACAACTATATAAAGAAGGGATAGCAGCTTGAAGGCAGGCGTGCTTCAGAGACTTCCCAGTGATACACTATACAAGACGTGTCTTGTGTATTATTTCTTGTGATTCTCCACTTCCAAAGGCTGCTCCGACTGAGTGTGATCCCGACAAATTCAAGCCTGTATCCTAACAATACAAGCGTGGAAAAGCCCTTTAAGGCTGGGGTCACACTTAACGTATGGAAAATCGATCCGAGTCTCCCAGCCGATAGTCGCGCGAGTGTTCTCCGTATGGTCATCCGTGTGTAATGCGTTTGCAATGCGATTTTCTCGCACCTATGTATCCGTATGACATCTGTATGACATGCGTATGGCTTTATATGTCTTACTGCCTTTCACCATTGAAATTAATGGCTCAATGGGCTGAAATGAGGAAAATGTGTGCGTATTTGTCGCAAGCTAGACAAATGGTCCGTGTGGTGTCTGAGTTTTTTTTGCACCCATTGGCGGGTCTCCAGTGATATATGTGTAAAAGTGCAGCCTGCTGTGATTTCACCACACGCTGAATACGCCTGAGAAAAAATACAGGCATGTGAGCTGCCCCATAGATTAACACTGGTCCGAGTGCTATGCGATGTTTTCTCGCCTAGCACCCGTCCGTATTCTACACTAGTGTGACCCTGGCCTAAGGTGATTTCTAGTTCCTTCCCCCAATAATTATACACATGAAGTGTTTTTGCAGCGTTTTTTTATGCAGCGTATTTAATGTATAAAATACACAGTATTTTAAATTAACCGCATAATCAAAGAGATTTCCGAAATCTCATGCACACACTGGTTTGTTATTTTGCACATATTTTGAGCCCTACAATGTTTTTACCAGGGTACAGTATATCAATTTTTCTGCGTTTTAGCAGCACTTTTCACTTATTTTAATAAATGGATGAAAAATGCAAGTTAAAATGGTGCAAAAGGCTAACGGGGAAAAGTGACATAAATGCTCATATTGTGCGGAGCTTTTTTCCTGCCAATGGTACAGAAGAAAAGAAACACGTGTGAAAGTGCAATGTCTGAACATACCATTATTGAGGGTGGGGTAAAAAAAATGAGGGGGGAACAGGCAGCCATACAATTACAGACTGTCAGTAGGGGAACAAATGAAATACTCCATTTCTATAACTTGATATTTTGAAATCATCCAAGACTACAGAATAGGAGGATAAAAGCACCTCCACCAAAAATGCCCCAATAATGTGTTCCGGATTTAGATGATAATACTACAATTTCATTCTGAAGACTATTCATGGAAAAGAATAAGAGGTCATCACGACCTTGTCCCCATTATTAACATGACTGAATGGTAATACAATCTTTTCAATACCCGGATCTGTAACACTATAGGTATAATGATAAGATAACTTCATCCCAAATTTTTATCCTTCTCTCTTTTTTCCCAAGGTCCCTGAAAAGGCATCTAGAATACACTAATAAAAAACTAATTTCTATTCACCACTAATAACGCCAATTCCATGTCGTGCTGAAATTACTTTGTAGATTATTTATACACAGTAAAAAAATAAGTAAAAAAATCCAGAGATTTATTCAAATGATATCATAAGCTGCTGTTCACAGTCCGGCCAGAGACAGAAATATGATCCTAGAGGCAGTTAAAGGTTATGCAGTTTGACATCTACATTGTTTTTGCACATTTCTGCTTGTAGGCAAAAGCCCGTGAAACAAAGCTGGCTGCGGACTGCAAATCACAGCTTTCCTGACATGTACAGTGAAACTGCTTACCTGTTCTTTTCTAATAGACTTTCTGCCAGTTAATAGACCACCATGACAAAGCTTACAATAGTCTTTAAAATGGAAAAAAAAACTCTTCAGATTTCCTTGATCCTTTAAATATCTCGATTATTTGTCACCCGCGACATAGCAAATTTCTGATTGTAGATTTAACCTCTTAGACCTTATGTACAAAGCACAGAAGCTACATGGGCTCTCAAAGGTTAAATGTACATGGAGTTGACTGCATACTACAAATCAATGAGATTCTCTGGAGCACCTACAATGCGACTTCATGTTCTGCATATATGGAGTGCTATAGGGCACAAAGCTTCCCGGGGACAATCTCCCATGCATCCAACATCTGATGGTGCATGACAGTTATTACTTTATTAAAATAGAAAGAAAAATCTTTCTGTGGTCCTGTAGGAAATTGGATACATAAAGAGACTGAGCAAAGATTCACTTCTATAGGTAATCTACTACTGCAAGGTACTAAATGCAGGCAGAAATGTATGGATCTATACTTTGACACTGATGGCCTATCCTTAGGGCCCCGCCAGGTGTTGCAGGTGTTGGCCAAGGCCGCAAATGCTCAGTTATGGAGCTGCACAGCACAACTCTGTCTATGGAACAGTGGTACTGTATATCCACCCCTACTGATTTGAATAAGTGTCAGATGTGCCGTACACTGAGAACAGCTGATTGGCGGGGGTGTCCGGTGTCACATCCCCACCAATCAGACATTGATGACCTCTCCTAAATATAGGCTACTAATGTTTAAAGTCATAAAGACCATCCCCTGTAGACTGTGAGCCCTCGCGGGCAGGGTCCTCTCTCCTCCTGTACTTGTGTGTGCCTTGTTTTACTCATGTTTATTGTACTTGTCTATATTTGCCCCATTCACATGTAAAGCGCCATGGAATAAATGGCGCTATAAAAATGAATAATAATAATAATAATAATAAAGATATCCAAAAACATATCAGAATAGATGTAGGGGTTATAAGTGTATGTAAACCAGTCTCCCCATCATTAATCAATTTTTAATTGGGTGAGTTACTGACATATACAACCTATAGAAGGATACAAAGTATCCATACACCACTCAAAGGGGTATATGATATTAAAATAAACACACTCCCTTTGAGAAAGCAGATCAGAGAAACGCGCGTCGGGGCATCGGTGGTACTATGTATGGTCGACTGATTGCACCATGGGTAAGCACTACACTGTATTCTTCACCATATGGATTGACTAAATTTTGTAGAATAGAAACATGTGTTTGCTTACATATGATTCTGGATTATACCAGCACTCTTGGTTTAGAGGGTCTATATAACCATACGCAGTCTGACCTCACTTCACTTTAACACTCTTCTCATACTTGATTAACCTCCTTCTTTGATCCTGCCAACATGTATCAGTCAAATACAGTTTGATTCATGTTTTTCATGTATTAATTTGTAATATAATGTTTAAAGTCCCAGACAACTCTTTTAAGCATAAAAATACATATGAAATGCAACTTGTATGAACATATTCTGAATGTGCACAGCATAAACCGAATATTTGCTATGGAGCTGGAAAGCTGTACAATTTGCGTGCACTTTGCTCTTGAGGTCTATGGCATTCTCTTAGCATATTAGTAACAGAGTGCACAATAATGCAGCGGCCGTGTGAAGACAACTGCCAAGAGGCTACCAAGGGATGTTTAATGCTTGTGAAAGCAATGTTACATGGTGTACAAGGTGCAGTAAAAAGCAAACAATAATAATTGGAGATTTATGAGGCCTTTTATAGTCTCTAAGCAATACAGTGGCAAAGATCTTCTTAAATTCTGAACCTTGATAAAATGTGAGAAGCACCTTTGAAGGAGCCATTTTAAAGTTGAATATCAGCTGTTTCCTAATATGATGTTCACTGCATTATCAGAATCACTCTCTTTACATGAAGGAGAGATCAGAATTTAAAGTGTAACTGTCCTTTTCATTTTTATTTCATAAATCAATAGTACACTTGAAAATAAGAAACTCTGTGATATATCTTATCTGAGAAATTTTTCTCTGCCAGGACTAATTATTCCAAAATTCGTAATTCACAGGTAATTAGTATTTAGTGAAGACAGAATTTTACATGACTGAGATAGGACATGACAGTTGTTACTGATAAGATTTTATATAGATGAGAGGAGGAGGAGCTAGATGTAGAGCTCCTCCCTTCTTCATATACTCTTATCAGTAGAAACTGCCATCTTCTACCTTCTATCTCTGATAAGCTATATTGCAAAGCTTCTTATTTTCATGTGAAGTATGGATTTATTAAATAAAATTTTAAACAAAGGTTACATGTGACGACACAGCATTTATTCTTAATTATGCCAGACGTATTATTCAGTGTGTCATGAGACATGAACCATTGTTCATATAAGCCTGCATGTTGACTCTTGCTGTATGTTGACTTTTCATATGTTGATTTGTTGAAGGCCTGCTGATTACCGATTGTATCAGCCCCTACAATTTATTCTTCTAAATAACATTGGAGGAAAAAGACGCAAGTTAATTGAACAGTGTTTCTTACCCCTTAATGACAGCCAATACACTTTTTAATTGTGTCAGTTAAGGGTACTTATTCCTCAGCACCTCTTTTGAATAACACTGAGAAATAAGTGTATATCGCACCTTAGCATCGGAAAATCTCCGGGGTCTTGGATACCAGGGGTATCTGAGACCCCAGAGAACATGATTCAGGTCAGTTTTTACCCTCCTCAGTCATGTGATCGCTGTTATTCATTGATTTTCAATTCATTCTCTCTCTCTTCTCTGATATGATCTAGCATACCAAAGGAGAGAGAAATGGGCTCCCCCGAGCTCCCCCTGTACCTCTGCCATCCTCGGACCCTCCTCCTCGGTATCCCGGCCCTCCGCATCACCTTCCTGGGAGAAAATGGTGGGTGCATGCACAGAGAGCCAGTCGATATCTGCCGGCCGGTACCCTGCAACAATAGGAGATTTTTCCTATTGGTTCATTTTGATCACTGTGATAGACCCTATTACAGTGAGCAAAATAAAAAAAATAGTAAATCAAACCCCCCTTTGTCATTCCCTTAGGTAGATAAAAATAATAAAACAATTATTTCTTTTTTTTTTACAGTCTTTTCATTTAGGATTAGTGTTGGGGCTAGGGTTGGGGCTGGAGCCGTGGTTAGGGTTTTGTTAGGGTTAGGGTTGTGTTAGGGTTAGGATTGGGGCTAGGGTTACAGTTGGGGCTGGGGTTAATGCTATGTTGGGGTTAGGGTTGGGGTTACGGTTATGTTGAGGCTACAGTTGTATTGGGGTTAAGGTTGTGTTGGGGTTAGAGTTGTGGTGCTTGGGTTAGGGTTGTGTTAGGGTTATGGTTGTGCTGGGGTTAGGCTTGTGTTGGGGTTAGGGTTGTGGTTAGGTTTAGGGGTGTGTTGGGGTTATATTTGGGGTTAGGGCTGTGTTAGGGTTGGAGCTAGAATTGGGGGGTTTCCACTGTTTAGGCACATCATGTGTCTCCAAATGCGACATGGTGCCTGCCACCAGATTCCAGACAATTTTGCGTTCAAAAAGGTAAACGGTGCTCCCTCTCTTCTGAGCCCTGCCAAGTGCCCAAACAATGGCTTTTCCCACAAATGGGGTATCGGCGTACTCAAGAGATATTGCACAACAAATTTTGTGGTCCATTTTCTCCTGATACCCTTGTGAAAATAAAAAAGTTTGGGTCTAAAGTAAATTTTCGATGAAAAAAGTTAAATGTTAATTTTTTCCTTCCACATTTATTTAGTTCTCGTGAAGCACCTGAAGGGTTAATAAACTTCTTGAATGTGGATTGGAGCACCTTGAGGGGTGCAGTTTTTAGAATGGTTTCACTTTTGGGTATTTTCTGTCATATTGACCCCCAAAGTCATTTCATTGTGAGGTGGTCCCTAAAACAATGGTGATACTCCCCTTGAGGAAGCGTAACAGCGAAATGCGCTTCGGGGCAATGATGGCTGTATGTGGGGTCCCGTCACCTCAATATGGGTTAGCTTTGTACTACCTTTATATTAAATATGGACTGATTAAGTTTTTTGTTGTTGCTTTCTTGCCTTCCAATATTATACTGGATGACATACATTTAGACGGACTTCTTATGTTTGTCACTATACTGTCCTAATAGTCTGTACTATGAGTTACAGTATCATGCCTTACATGCAAATTTTTACATGAATCATGGAAGTTCATTAGTATTCCTTGCTTTGTCTGATAAAGACTACCTTGCTACCTTTTTGTGAAAACCCCCTCCTGCCTTTATCTACTTGATTGTATCCCCTTTTGAATCCTCTTACATGTTCCACTTACTCTCTGGTTCATTTTTTTTTATATTTAATCCTTAATAAAAAAAATGTTTCCATTTTATACTCTTTTGAGTGATGTTTTTCTGGGACTTTATACCCTGACTTTGGTTGTATATGTTGTAGAACCCACCTGTTTTTAATCTTTATATGATGGGAAAACCCCTATAACTATGTTTATATGTCTTTTGGATATTTTTATGGTAATAACAGAGTCATTGTCTAATTCATGCTGCCTGTGCTTAGGGCAACAAGAATCGACTGACAGGTTCCCTTTACCCTCACAGTGTTGGTGGGCACCATCAGAACCCTCTTTCCTTAGTTTTCATGCTTTATGGGAAAGGTAAACAAGGTTGAAATAAGGTTTTGAGAAAACCATGTGATTGCCACCAAAACAATCACTTTCATATAAATAGAACTCATTTCCAGTTGCAGAAGTGGCTGTAACAAATGCACCCCATTCAGGTACGGACTGGGGCTGAAATTCAGTTCTGGCATTTGAAATCAAACAGGCCCATGCTGTTCCCGTCCCAAGCCTGCATGGAGGAAGGCTAGATTTACTATAAGACCAATATTTCTATTGATACCTGTGGCCTGCTGGAGTAAGTGATGGAGTCAGCAAATTTGTGGTCAGTCACAACTCTTAACACTATGGGTATCTTGATAACACTGATTCTGTTAACATTGTGACGCCCAAGAGACCGGGGTACCCAGCACCGGACCAATGGGGTCTGTCTCTTGAGGGGGGTGTCACGGGTGGCTTAACCCGGTGCTGTGGCCTCAGGCAATGCACAGTGTAAAGGGTATCGTGAGGGAACAGGCACTTACTTGATCAGCAGCAGGTTCTCCCAGCGGTGATGATCCCAATCCTGGATAGATGGCTATTGTCCAAATGAAAGACTGAGGCACTGAAACGTTTAACCAGTTTACTTTAACAAAAAAGGATTTACAACCAGTCCTGTCACCGGAGTCTGTATGGGAACTCTGAGTTACTTTGACCCTGCCGGGGTCTTCGCCTCTTATTGTACGCAATATCTGTGTGGCCCTGCTGCTGTATGTGAACTGGCTGCCGGCCCAATCTGTCCCCTCCGGGTCCTGGTTCGACGGGCAACCCGAGTCCTTTTATCGGCTTACCCCCTCCAGGAGTACCGCTGAACTCTGTGTCTGTTGCTGCGTCCGACCCTAGTGAAGCTGATATCACCTCACGTTTTTCCGGTTGCTGTATTATATGTAATGAATACAGCCACGGATCCGGTATCCGTCTTTGCGCCTGTTCTGGGTAGTGATTAATGCTACCCGGTTCTCACAATGTCCTTTTTCTCTATCCCTCTTCTCCTCAGGCCGGTGATTTAGGCCTGGTAACAGTCACAGGGCTGTTAGAGATTCAACTGTATGACCTCTCACTTTCAGCTCCTTAGCCCAACTGCCAGTTCTTCTCTCAGACCAGAATGGATCAAGGGGAGTCTCTGGAGCTCCCCCTTCTGGCCGGAGGTGGTAGTGCAGTCTTGCTATTTTAGTATTTGCATTTACTGTCAGTAACTATTTTTGTGGCAAATACCCCTAGGGGTGCCACATTCCCCCTTAGTTAAGAACAGTACTCCGGGACTGTGGGACAATAACATTTTGAAATAACAATTAATATGTACAGAGTCTTAAAAATGAAAAGTTACAAAAACCACTTGAGGAAACAAAAATATAGTTCTGTACAAAGTCACTTCAAATAGCGTCCATTAATACAGTTCTATCCTTGAAGGTATTAGGAAAGGCACTGTACTTAGTGTCCAGGAATTTAGTTCCATTTTTCCAACGGAGTTATCAATATAAAGTCTAAAGAAAGTTCAAAAAGAGCGAGGAGCAAAGTTCAAAAAGCAGTCTTTCCGTAGCTTTGATTTAGTGCCTCCGGGCTGATAAAAAGTTCAAGAATATGCAAGAAGTTCATACAGACAAGTCTCTGTAGGCACTGGGCTTAAACGTTGCAGACTGATAACAATGACTATACTACATTTTCTGTTTAACTATATACGGCACAACATATATACAATTCACATTATGAGCTTTATAGTTGGTAATCTGCATACCTGGCCGGTAATTGACCCTGGGTACTACGCTGTGATCTAAGTAATAGCGGTGTCTCTTCATGTGGTGTACTACTGTCTACTGCGGATGTAGTATCTGCCCGCTCTGCTAAAGATAATTCCACGACTATGGAGTTGGCAAGTCCACCGTGAATGGGATTACTCTGACCAGGAATCTGTTCTTCCTGGCCTGGAACCTCCTGTAGTACGGGGTCAGCCTCTTCCTGTCTTGGGACTTCTGGTATTGGGTTTGGTGTTGGCTAAAAGGCCACCATGGGAACCACTACTGCACCATGGTATGTTAGTAGGGTTTTGGGAAAGTCTCCTATACAGGTGTGATACACTTCCTCTTCTTTTTCCTTTACTGGTTGAACCTGTATGGGTTGAATAACTTCTGGTTCTGGCTGGACAACGTCTGGCTCTTTCAATGCTTCCGGACATAATTTAAGATTGTCTCTTGACACTAGTACAGATGTTAAGCCTCCGTTTTTGCTAATGAGACACATTTTAGGATTATCCACTCTTGTTGGTAAAACTGTGTAGGGTACGGCTTCCCACTGATTGTCCAGTTTATTGGTTCGACGATTTCTCTTGAGCACTTGGTCCCGCCATGAGTTGCGCAGGATCCTGATCCCGAGGTGCCTCTGCCAGCTGGAGACGTATAACGCTCTCCTTTAATTGGGCAAATGTCAATTCAGGGTTCTTAAAAACAAGCATGCTCACATGCCCCCGGTGAGAAGGGGTGTAGAGTCCCTCAATAAATTGATCTCTTAGCAGTTTATCCGCTCCGGTGTTAAAAATGGGTTCAGCCAGTGTAAGTGATTTAAGGGCTTCCTGCAGGTTTAAGGCAAAGTCTCTCACGCCCTCATTAACTTTTTGTTTGCAATTAAAGAATCGTACTTTAGCTTTGCTGCTGGCAGTGGTTTCAAATGTAGCTTTTAATCCAGCAAATATGCGTTCAACAGTGCCTTTTAGATCAGCTGCCCATGCTGTGACTTCTCGCTTAGCATGGCCACTTAACTGCATCATCAGGAGACTAACACGCTGAACTTCACCCACAGGGAACATGTCAAAATGGGCCAGCATCTTTTCTCTGAAATCGTCAAGGGTATTAGGCTCACCTTCATACATTGGAAGCCATGGGCCACCCGGGGTATATGGCATCAGCACCGGCATGATGGGCGCCACTCCTTGCACCACTGCGCTACCGGACTCTCTATCGACACTCTGTCTTTCAGCTGCATTAGCGTCGCCGGGTGCTGCGGCGTCTCCGTGCTGCGACATACTGTGCCCCCTTAGTTAATCCGGACCCTTCCGGTCCTCCGCTTCCGTCGGGATAGTGTAGATTCGTTCCGCTGTGCAGCAGGATCGATTTTCCCCTTGCTCTGATGTCAGAGCGCTCAGCTTGGTGCCGCCCACAATGACACGCCCCCTGCTGCTCCCACCCACCGCGCTCTGTAATGGCGGATTCTGAAGTTTTTCAGTTAGACTGGGGCTCAGGTGATGGCGTAGCTCAATTAACAGTCTCGTGCCTAACGGTTATGAAGTGATTACCTCAGGGGATGGCGGCCATCTTTACTCCATTATAACCAATGGGGAAAAGTCACTTTCAATAGTTTTCAATGGAGAATGGATTTTTCTTTAATAAAGTCAATTTTCAAGATTTTTCATCCAAGTTTTCACAGTTTTAGGCTCCAATCACGGCACACAATACCCGGTATACGGGCTGGCTAGATCCTGTTCGTGACGCCAATGTGACGCCCAAGAGACCGGGGTACCCAGCACCGGACCAATGGGGTCTGTCTCTTGAGGGGGGTGTCACGGGTGGCTTGACCCGGTGCTGTGGCCTCAAGGAATGCACAGTGTAAAGGGTATCGTGAGGGAACAGGCACTTACTTGATCAGCAGCAGGTTCTCCCAGCGGTGATGATCCCAATCCTGGATAGATGGCTATTGTCCAAATGAAAGACTGAGGCACTGAAACGTTTAACCAGTTTACTTTAACAAAAAAGGATTTACAACCAGTCCTGTCACCGGAGTCTGTATGGGAACTCTGAGTTACTTTGACCCTGCCGGGGTCTTCGCCTCTTATTGTACGCAATATCTGTGTGGCCCTGCTGCTGTATGTGAACTGGCTGCCGGCCCAATCTGTCCCCTCCGGGTCCTGGTTCGACGGGCAACCCGAGTCCTTTTATCGGCTTACCCCCTCCAGGAGTACCGCTGAACTCTGTGTCTGTTGCTGCGTCCGACCCTAGTGAAGCTGATATCACCTCACGTTTTTCCGGTTGCTGTATTATATGTAATGAATACAGCCACGGATCCGGTATCCGTCTTTGCGCCTGTTCTGGGTAGTGATTAATGCTACCCGGTTCTCACAATGTCCTTTTTCTCTATCCCTCTTCTCCTCAGGCCGGTGATTTAGGCCTGGTAACAGTCACAGGGCTGTTAGAGATTCAACTGTATGACCTCTCACTTTCAGCTCCTTAGCCCAACTGCCAGTTCTTCTCTCAGACCAGAATGGATCAAGGGGAGTCTCTGGAGCTCCCCCTTCTGGCCGGAGGTGGTAGTGCAGTCTTGCTATTTTAGTATTTGCATTTACTGTCAGTAACTATTTTTGTGGCAAATACCCCTAGGGGTGCCACATTCCCCCTTAGTTAAGAACAGTACTCCGGGACTGTGGGACAATAACATTTTGAAATAACAATTAATATGTACAGAGTCTTAAAAATGAAAAGTTACAAAAACCACTTGAGGAAACAAAAATATAGTTCTGTACAAAGTCACTTCAAATAGCGTCCATTAATACAGTTCTATCCTTGAAGGTATTAGGAAAGGCACTGTACTTAGTGTCCAGGAATTTAGTTCCATTTTTCCAACGGAGTTATCAATATAAAGTCTAAAGAAAGTTCAAAAAGAGCGAGGAGCAAAGTTCAAAAAGCAGTCTTTCCGTAGCTTTGATTTAGTGCCTCCGGGCTGATAAAAAGTTCAAGAATATGCAAGAAGTTCATACAGACAAGTCTCTGTAGGCACTGGGCTTAAACGTTGCAGACTGATAACAATGACTATACTACATTTTCTGTTTAACTATATACGGCACAACATATATACAATTCACATTATGAGCTTTATAGTTGGTAATCTGCATACCTGGCCGGTAATTGACCCTGGGTACTACGCTGTGATCTAAGTAATAGCGGTGTCTCTTCATGTGGTGTACTACTGTCTACTGCGGATGTAGTATCTGCCCGCTCTGCTAAAGATAATTCCACGACTATGGAGTTGGCAAGTCCACCGTGAATGGGATTACTCTGACCAGGAATCTGTTCTTCCTGGCCTGGAACCTCCTGTAGTACGGGGTCAGCCTCTTCCTGTCTTGGGACTTCTGGTATTGGGTTTGGTGTTGGCTAAAAGGCCACCATGGGAACCACTACTGCACCATGGTATGTTAGTAGGGTTTTGGGAAAGTCTCCTATACAGGTGTGATACACTTCCTCTTCTTTTTCCTTTACTGGTTGAACCTGTATGGGTTGAATAACTTCTGGTTCTGGCTGGACAACGTCTGGCTCTTTCAATGCTTCCGGACATAATTTAAGATTGTCTCTTGACACTAGTACAGATGTTAAGCCTCCGTTTTTGCTAATGAGACACATTTTAGGATTATCCACTCTTGTTGGTAAAACTGTGTAGGGTACGGCTTCCCACTGATTGTCCAGTTTATTGGTTCGACGATTTCTCTTGAGCACTTGGTCCTGCCATGAGTTGCGCAGGATCCTGATCCCGAGGTGCCTCTGCCAGCTGGAGACGTATAACGCTCTCCTTTAATTGGGCAAATGTCAATTCAGGGTTCTTAAAAACAAGCATGCTCACATGCCCCCGGTGAGAAGGGGTGTAGAGTCCCTCAATAAATTGATCTCTTAGCAGTTTATCCGCTCCGGTGTTAAAAATGGGTTCAGCCAGTGTAAGTGATTTAAGGGCTTCCTGCAGGTTTAAGGCAAAGTCTCTCACGCCCTCATTAACTTTTTGTTTGCAATTAAAGAATCGTACTTTAGCTTTGCTGCTGGCAGTGGTTTCAAATGTAGCTTTTAATCCAGCAAATATGCGTTCAACAGTGCCTTTTAGATCAGCTGCCCATGCTGTGACTTCTCGCTTAGCATGGCCACTTAACTGCATCATCAGGAGACTAACACGCTGAACTTCACCCACAGGGAACATGTCAAAATGGGCCAGCATCTTTTCTCTGAAATCGTCAAGGGTATTAGGCTCACCTTCATACATTGGAAGCCATGGGCCACCCGGGGTATATGGCATCAGCACCGGCATGATGGGCGCCACTCCTTGCACCACTGCGCTACCGGACTCTCTATCGACACTCTGTCTTTCAGCTGCATTAGCGTCGCCGGGTGCTGCGGCGTCTCCGTGCTGCGACATACTGTGCCCCCTTAGTTAATCCGGACCCTTCCGGTCCTCCGCTTCCGTCGGGATAGTGTAGATTCGTTCCGCTGTGCAGCAGGATCGATTTTCCCCTTGCTCTGATGTCAGAGCGCTCAGCTTGGTGCCGCCCACAATGACACGCCCCCTGCTGCTCCCACCCACCGCGCTCTGTAATGGCGGATTCTGAAGTCTTTCAGTTAGACTGGGGCTCAGGTGATGGCGTAGCTCAATTAACAGTCTCGTGCCTAACGGTTATGAAGTGATTACCTCAGGGGATGGCGGCCATCTTTACTCCATTATAACCAATGGGGAAAAGTCACTTTCAATAGTTTTCAATGGAGAATGGATTTTTCTTTAATAAAGTCAATTTTCAAGATTTTTCATCCAAGTTTTCACAGTTTTAGGCTCCAATCACGGCACACAATACCCGGTATACGGGCTGGCTAGATCCTGTTCGTGACGCCAATGTGACGCCCAAGAGACCGGGGTACCCAGCACCGGACCAATGGGGTCTGTCTCTTGAGGGGGGTGTCACGGGTGGCTTGACCCGGTGCTGTGGCCTCAAGGAATGCACAGTGTAAAGGGTATCGTGAGGGAACAGGCACTTACTTGATCAGCAGCAGGTTCTCCCAGCGGTGATGATCCCAATCCTGGATAGATGGCTATTGTCCAAATGAAAGACTGAGGCACTGAAACGTTTAACCAGTTTACTTTAACAAAAAAGGATTTACAACCAGTCCTGTCACCGGAGTCTGTATGGGAACTCTGAGTTACTTTGACCCTGCCAGGGTCTTCGCCTCTTATTGTACGCAATATCTGTGTGGCCCTGCTGCTGTATGTGAACTGGCTGCCGGCCCAATCTGTCCCCTCCGGGTCCTGGTTCGACGGGCAACCCGAGTCCTTTTATCGGCTTACCCCCTCCAGGAGTACCGCTGAACTCTGTGTCTGTTGCTGCGTCCGACCCTAGTGAAGCTGATATCACCTCACGTTTTTCCGGTTGCTGTATTATATGTAATGAATACAGCCACGGATCCGGTATCCGTCTTTGCGCCTGTTCTGGGTAGTGATTAATGCTACCCGGTTCTCACAATGTCCTTTTTCTCTATCCCTCTTCTCCTCAGGCCGGTGATTTAGGCCTGGTAACAGTCACAGGGCTGTTAGAGATTCAACTGTATGACCTCTCACTTTCAGCTCCTTAGCCCAACTGCCAGTTCTTCTCTCAGACCAGAATGGATCAAGGGGAGTCTCTGGAGCTCCCCCTTCTGGCCGGAGGTGGTAGTGCAGTCTTGCTATTTTAGTATTTGCATTTACTGTCAGTAACTATTTTTGTGGCAAATACCCCTAGGGGTGCCACAACAACATAGCAGACAAGGCAGCCCATGACCAGACAGGCCCTTCTGGCATTTGCCAGAATTGCCAGATGGCCAGTCCGGCCCTGACCCCATTTGATTTCAACATAAAAGTGGTTCACGGTTCTAAGGCTTAACATTAAAATTAGCACAGAGGAATACACACAATTGAGAAAAGCTGATATGTGACCCCATATTATTACAAGTTGTTCCTTGAATAACTTTGATTGTGTAGGAACTAGGTAATGACTGTAGAGTAGGACCTCAAAATGCTGACGTCTAACTACACGGACATCAAAGAAAAACGGAACTACACAATACATACTTTCGGGTGTACAAGCCTTCGCTGCAATCTATCCACTATGCAATTATTCCAATAACGTTAGAAAAAAATAATATCAAGCCTAAGCTTGAGAAAGGCTCCATAGGAGCCAAAACGTCGCCTGCCATGTGGGTCTGAAGTAAATCACAGATTTTTTCACTTGAAAATGAGTGCTGCCTTATTTTTTCTAACGTTAACTACACGGACAGAAACCTTTTTCTAGCTTTTAGGTCAGATTTTTGTGAGCATGTGAAGTAGGAAGCTACCCCCCCTTCTTTTCATGTGATGGAAGATGTAATCCCAGTGGATATTCTGATTTAATACTGGAGATACGAGGGATGCTGAGGTAAGAAGAGGTTTCTCACACTGCTGTCCACCCTGTCTACCCAATACTGGAGATAGCAGGAGTGCTGAGGTAAAAAGAGGTTACTCACCTTGCTGTACACTATAGCCCTGGTTCATCAAGACCTTCATTGTTCCAGCCCATCGTAATGAGAAGGCTTGCTGGAGTTGGACACTCCTGATTGATTAGAAGGCTGGAAGTTCTTAATGAATCAGGACTGTCAGGCAAGTGACGTACACTTACGTATATGCGCCAGTCCCCGCTGGAGTAAGATTAATGGCATAGTGAATGTCGCACTCATCATGAATTTGAGAAGTAGCGATCAACAAGCCTCAACTCCACTCACTTTATCAGAGCTAAGCGAGAATGACAAAAGTTGCAAACTTTTACAGCATCCTCAATTTGCACCAACATTTGGTAACTTTTCAAAACTTTTTATGCCAGAATATATAAAAGCTTTGATGAATCGGGCCCTTTGTCTTCCTGATTTAATAGTGGAGGCACAAAATACCAGGGATGTTGAGGTAAGAAGATGGTACTTACACTGCTGTCAACTCCTCTCTCTTATATTTAGTTCTGGAGATACCACGGATATCAAGGCAATAAGAGGCTGCTCACACTGGTGTCCATGCTGTCTGTCTGATATAATACTTGATATACCAGGAGTACTGAGGTGAGAAGAAGCTGTTCACACTTCTGTCCACCATCTTTCTGATCTAATACTGGATAAAGAGGGGATGCTGAGGTAAGAAGAGGCTGCTCACACTGTTGTCCACTGTCTTTCTGATGAAATATTGGATATTACAGGATGCTGTTTTCATGAAATTGTATTCATACATTAGGATGCCTTTATTGCTGTGTTTATTATATTTCAGATTAGTATATTACAATAGCTGTATTTGATTCATCTTTGGAAACTTTTTGGTCTTTTACAGTGTAAGTGCATAGAATTTATTTGCATATTGAGCAATTACATTGTGTCTGCATCCATCATTCTTATACAGCTCTGGCAAAAATTAAGAGACCACTGCAAAATGTTCAGTTTGTCCGATTTTTCTCTTTATAGATATATTTTTGAGTAAAATGTAAATTGTTCTTTTATTCTATAAACTTCTGACAACATGTCTCCGAATTTCCAGGGAATGATTTTTGTATTTTTTTTTCTGACAAAGAAAAATGGTAAAAATAAAAAAAAACAGTGCTTTCAGACCTCAAATAATGCAAAGAAAACAAGTTCATAATCATTTAGAAATAACAATACTAATGTTTTAACTCGGGAAGAGTTCAGAAATCAATATTTGGTGGAATAGCCATGATTTTTAATCACAGCTTTCATGCGTATTGGCATGCTTTCCACCAGTCTTTCACTCTGCTTCTGGTGCAAAAATGTAAGCAGTTCTTTGTTTGATGCCTTGTGACTATCCATCATCCTCATTCCAGAGGTTTTCAATGGGGTTCAGGTCTGGAGATTGGGCTGCCCATGAAAGGGTTTTGATGTGGTGGTCTCTTAATTTTTGCTATAGCTGTATATTAATTGGTCTTTGCATAATTTGGATTGAATTAGCGTATTATGGTTAATCACGTATTTCTGGTCTTTCATATTGTTATGTGATTGATTTTTCTAAGGGCTTCTTTTCGCGATTTTTAATGATTTGTCTATATTTAATAAATAAATTGCTTCTTTGATAATTTTGGTGCACATACAGTTTGTCTTATATGCCTCTTTGAGAGGTGTATGATCTTCCTACTACTGTCATGGGAAATATAACAGAACCCAATCTTTATGTAACAGGATTGTTAATGCCATTACCACCGTATCATTTTGTGTGCTACACAAGCAGTACGAGGCTTATTATGTAGCTTCATGGCATAGAAAGACACTGATCAATGCTGCATTGCTAGGAATTTTGCATAGATATTGGCATTATCGATCCTAGTACCCAAAACCTTCAGCTCTGTATTTATGAATATCAACTTCCAACTGTACTATACTTTTGTATTTTTAAGTTCAACCAATTCAAGGAGTAATTTACATCTAATCAGAAAAGATGTCTGCCTGTGCAATAGATACCTTAGTTAGTTCATACTATGTCCCCCTCTCCCTGAATGTGCCATCTGTCTCTTCGGGCAGCAATACAACTCATGTAAACCTAATAAGCAAAATCTCATAAATTATGACTTATGTCCACTTAAAGGGGCTGTGCAAAGTTTAGAAGTTCTCCTCTATCTACAGGATAGTGGTTAACTTCCTGATTGATGGGGTCCAATGACTGGACTCCCCCACGAATCCCAAGAATGGGGTTCTGAAGCACCCTGTCTGAATGAAAAACAGGCCAAGCATGCACACCTTTGCTCTATTCATTCTTAATAGGACCACCGGAAATAGCTCTTCAAGCCCTGTTCTAAAGATCAATTTGGAGTCACAGTGGATGAATCAAAAGTTATGTTATGAATGGCGATAACGTCCATTCTAGACACAACCTCTTAAATTTTTATGACACACTGAACCATCATAACTTTCAAGCTTGAAGAGTAATGTAGTATTTCAGAATGATCTCTACCATTATAGCCTTTTTTTGTAGACCTTTATAGGGACACTGTCACCTGAATTTGGAGGGAACAATCTTCAGCCATGGAGGCGGGGTTTTTGGGTTTTTGATTCACCCTTTCCTTACCCGCTGGCTGCATGCTGGCTGCAATATTGGATTGAAGTTCATTCCCTGTCCTCCATAGTACACGCCTGCGCAAAGCAATCTTGCCTTGTGCAAGCGCCAGATAGGCACGAAACGGCCGTCGTCAAGCTTCGCCGCACTCTTTGTATAGAACCCCCGGTCGTGAAGATGTACAACACTACGTTTGAATAAAGATACCTGCACAGGATGATCGGCGAGTGCGCTCCATTTTTTTCTTCGTTCTGAGATTATCACATGGACTTTTCTCCAGCGGAGCCTTGCACCCAGGATCAGATCTCTTGGCCCACAAGGCACAGGTGAGTGGTTCCCACTTTGTTCTTCCTGGCAGTGGTGCTGTCCGGCTGTTCCTTTTGTATTTGCAAAACATTATAATGTTCTGTTATAATTGTAAAAACACGGATTCACTGTGCAACAAATTTCAGAGAAATTCTTGTACCGGAGAAAATTTTATTGTATCTTATAGATTTTGATATGCTGAACACGAATATGTGCTCCAAAAGTCTGTATCACATAAGGTTTTTAACCCCTTCATGACCGGAGCTTTTTTCGATTTTTCTTTTTTGTTTTTTTGCTCCCCTTGTTCCCAGAGCCATAACTTTTTTTTATTCTTTCGTCAATATGGCCATGTGAGGGCTTATTTTTTGTGTGCCAAGCTGACATTTTTAATGATACCACTTTTGGGCAGATATGTTCTTTTGATTGCCCATATTGCATTTTAATGCAATGTGGCAGTGACCAAAAAAACGTTATTCTGGTGTTTTGATTGTTTTTATAGCTACGCCATTTAGTGATTATGTTAATCCTTTTTTTATTGATAGATCGGGTGATTCTGAACACGGAGATACCAAATATGTATAGGTTTGAATTTTTTTATTGTTTTATTTTGATTGGGGCGAAAGGGGGGTGATTTGAACTTTTATATCTTTTATATTTTGAAACACTTTTTTTTACTTTTAGCATGCTTCAATAGCCTCCATGGGAGGCTGGAAGCTGCCATAGTGCGATCGCTTCTGCTACATAGAAGTGATGCTCAGATCACCTCTATGCAGCAGAATTACAGGCTTGCTATGAGCGCCGACCACAGAGTGGAAAAGCCGGCAATTGAATTACTGGCTTTTCTGCTATCTAGCGCTGAATTAAATATAACTATATATATGTGTCTCAATGACATATATATATATATATATATATATATATATATATACAGACTGTATAGATGTTTTTAAGAATATTTGGGCCGATGGATCCATGATATGTCCATTTTGCAAGCCTGCGAGAAAAAAATCGCCGCACGGAAGCCATACGGATGCCATACAGATGCCATAGGGATAACACACGGATAAATTTGTGCGTAAAAATCGCATCCTCGCATTGAATACGGAACAGTGTTTTGGGACAATTACTGCGTATTACGGCCGTAAAAAACGGACCGTATTTACTTACACCTAGTGTGATGCCGGCCTAAGGGGTTAAGAAACAACAGTTTATAGTCTAAATTATGACGTCCGAGACACTACATACATGTGCATCGATGTCAGCAGCAAAAGCAATTGTTCAAAAGTGTTTTGCAGACAACTTTCGTTCACTGTGTTAGGCCAGTCTCACACGTCCAGATAGTTCCGGTACCGGAAAAATTGGTACCGGAATTATCTGTATTCGTGTGCCGGTGTGTTTCTGTGGCACATCAGTGTGGCACACGAGCGGCACACGTGTGCCGCCCGTGTGCCCACTGGGTACCACACGCACCGTGCCGGAGACAGCGCTAAAGTTTAGCGCTGTCCCCTGCATCGTGCTGAAGCCCCATTCATATTTTCCCTGCAGCAGTGTTTGCTGTAGAGAAGATATGAATAATAGTGTGTAAAATCAAGATCCAGGTCCCCCCCCGCTCCCACCCCCTGTGCGCCCCCCCCCACTGTGATTAAAATACTCACCCAGCTCCCGACTCCCTCGCTGCTTCCTGTCCTGGCCGTACCTTGTACTGTATGAGCGGTCACGTGGGGCCGCTCATTTACAGTAATGAATATTCGGCTCCACCCCTATGGGTCCGTGTAATTCGTGTGCTCCCACGAACACTGATATGTCTCCGTGTTTGGCACACGGAGACACGGTCCGCAAAAAATCAATGACATCTGCACAGATGCATTGATTTTAATGTGTCTATGTGTGTCAGTGGCTCCGGTACGTGAGGAAACTGTCACCTCACGTACCGGAGACACTGACGTGTGAAACCGGCCTTACAAAGGTTTTGTCCCTCGGACAATTTTGAGTGTTCCTGATATAATTTTTCATGCTGATTTCAGAAATGACTTCAGATTATTCCTATCATGTAATGTTTTTGAGAAATGATACGAAACATTATAATATTCTGTTATAATTCTAAAAACACAGATTATAAACGAAAGTCAGAAAACCTATTCCAAAACTGGAGGAGGTATTCAGTTTAAATGAAAAAAAATCCAGTATTCTTTAAATCAAGAATACAACTCTACCTGTAAATAAAACATCAAAAATTCACTTTGTGAAAGCACAAGGTCTTCGTGGCACCATGCCTGTTTTCGGCAGCCTAGAGCACTCCACGTACTAGGCTTTGCTGAATTCTACCTCTATATGCTGGCAAAGTCAACGGGAAAGTCTTAGACTATGTTCACATGTTGCGCTTTTGCAGAGTTTTTATATGGAAAGTTAACCATCGTTTAAGCTGCTTACAAAAAGAAAGGTTTTGCTACGTTTTTTGCGGCATTTTTTTACTTTTTTTGTCAAGGTACATTTGTGTCTTGTGCATGCTGATAATTTTAGTGCATAAAAAAATCTGATTCAACTTCATAAGATTTTGGCACCAAAAACATAGCTGTGTTTTTTGCACTACCCGTTGCTTTCAATGGGTGAAAAACCTTGCAAAAACTCTGAGAAAACACTGAAAGAAGTGACATGTTGCATTTTGCAAAAACGCAGCTCTTTGACAAAACAGTCAGGAAAAAAAATATATGTGTGCAAGAGATTTCTATAATCTCACAGACTTTGCTGGTACTGTGAAATGCAGCTGAAAATTTGCATTAAAAAGTATATAAAAAAAAACTGCAAAAAAAAGCAACATTTGAACCGATCCTTAGACTACTGCTTGCTCCAATGGATAATGAGGGCAACCAATAATATGTAGATAAAGGGAACCTGTCACCTGAATTTGGCGGGACTGGTTTTGGGTCATATGGGCGGAGTTTTCGGGTGTTTGATTCACCCTTTCCTTACCCACTGGCTGCATGCTGGCTGTAATATTGGATTGAAGTTCATTCTATGTCCTCCGTAGTACACGCTTGCACAAGGCAAGATTGCTTTGCGCAGGCGTGTACTATGAAGGACAGAGAATGAACTTCAATCCAATATTGCAGCCAGCATGCAGCCAGCGGGTTAGGAAAGGGTGAATCAAACACTCGAAAACTCCGCCCATATGACCCAAAACCAGTCCCGCCAAATTCAGGTGACAGAGTCCCTTTAAAGTGTCATACAGCTGTGGCAAAAATTAAGAGACCGCTCCAGACCTGAACCCCATTGAAAACCTCTGGAATGTAATCAAGAGGATGATGGATAGTCACAAGCCATCAAACAAAGAAGAACTGATTACATTTTTGCACCAGGAGCAGTGTGAAAGACTGGTGGAAAGCAAGCCAAGACGCATGAAATCTGTGATTAAAAATCATGGTTATTCCACAAAATATTGATTTCTGAACTCTTCCTGAGTTAAAACATTAGTGTTGTTGTTTGTAATGATTATGAACTTGTTTTCTTTGCATTATTTGAGGTCTGAAAGCACTGTTTCTTTTAATTTTGACCATTTCTCCTTTTCAGAAAAAAATACAAAATTTATTTCTTGGAAATTTGGAGACATGTTGTCAGAAGTTTATAGAATAAAAGAACAACTTACATTTTACTCAAAAATATACCTGTGAAGAGAAAAATCAGACAAACTGAACAATTTGCAGTGGCCTCTTAATTTTTGCCAGAGCTGTATGTCATAAAAACTGGTGATGTAATTGTACTAGCGTAGCTACAGGCATAAAATAGCAAGGCACACTTTCCTACCATTATTTTATGATCACCATCACCTGGAGATTTGCCTTAAAGTCTGTGGCTCTCATGGACATTAGATTGCATGTCAACTAGAGTTGACCAAATTTCTTCAGGTCCCCACTTATTCGGCAAGCTATAGTGCTTGCCAAATAAGCTGCAGAGGGAATCTGGATACATGGAGCGCGCCGGCTGATCGGCGCCGCAGCTGCATGTGTCGTGGCTGTGTGACAGTCCCAGCACATGCATGAAGAGCCCAACAAACAGACTCTGCATGCAAGTGCTGTGACAGTGACACAGCCGTGACACATGCAGCTGCAGCGCCGGACAGCTGATCAGCCGGTGCGCTCCATGAATCCCACTTCCCTCTGCAGCTTATTCGGCAAGCGCTATAGCATGCCGAATGAGCGGGGACCGAAGAAATTCGCTCAACTCTAATGATAACACCTCTAATTAGCAGAATATTTGTAATAAATATTTGACACCTTTGATAATCAATTAGAACATTTATTATCAATCGCAGAAACAATTGTCTATATTGCCCTTTTTTTAGGAACTACCAATATTTCCCAATACTTTACAACAAAGCAGAACATCTCTAATGTAACCGTACACACATGCTACTAAAAGGAACATCAACCATTTTATAAATAAACACAGGAACATGTGTTATAGGGACCCAATTTCTGAAATATAAGAACATCATGTAGGGTGCTGTCTACTCAAATTCTTCATAGATGCAAGCGCTCATACGGTAGCAGCTGCAAACTTAGCTTATGGTATCCTTTACATTACAAGCATGCAGACTGTTTCTTTTAGGAAAAGCTAATCCTATAGGACAGGCAAAAAAACCTACTGTACAAAGCAAGAACTGAGGCGGTGGGCATGATGTGTACCCAGTGACTCCAGACCATTGTAGACCTTTTACTAACCCAATGGGGGAACAGAGTTCCCATTCACCCAGACACATTCCACAAGACAGCTGCTCCTTTCTAGGGTGGAAGAATAACTTTCAGTGTCAATAATTAAAGAAGTCATTTCGAGGAACAGAAGACGTAGCACTTACCCTTTCCAACAATGGATCAAATCAAGAGCAGCGAATGATGTCTATAATAAGTAAATCCAATGTAATGTTGTAGCAATCCACAAGGCAAGGGTGCATTCAGATAAGTATGTCTTGTCAGTGAGATGAAGTTCTTCACATCGAGCTGTGGTAAATGCAGTGTGGCCATGCAGAGAGATCCCCCGGATAACGATGCAGACCCCACTAGTGGCTCGGATTTGTGCCAGGCACTTAGGCTCTATGTAGTGTCTGTGGCAGGGCACTGTCCCTGAACTTGCCAGGACTGATTGTGTGTGAATGTGTCACTACACTGCACAGTGCAAGAGGCTGGGATAAGGAAGCAGGACAGCCCTCCCCGGATTCAGATTTCACAGGCAACTGGCAGCCAGTGCAATACTACTGAGATGATACAGAACTCATTATTACTAGCTGAAAGGACGAACAGTAAAGAAAGAGGAAGGATGGAAAAATGTACTATCAGTTACATCAGCATATGTTTCTTCCTATTTCTATATATGTAACTCCTCTCCGTATAGAGTAAAAGAAGACACGATAAACAAAGATTTCTCTATATGTATCTGCAACCGGGTCTGCGCGAAAGGGGGGCCCACCAATACCAGCGCCTATTTTAGCTGGACGCACATTAAGACAAAGTGTATTACGGCTCAGGGACCCGACGTCACCCTGCACTGCAAGCAGCCAGACAAACAGAGGTTAGCAGCTGACGTTCGCATGAGTAGCGTCATGCGCCGCCCATGGCTGGCACGCCGAAGTCTTCTGCAGGGTTCAGAAGATGAAGACGCACATCGTGGGAGCAGAGGAAGGTAGGGAGAAATGTTTATTTTTTTATGTGTTAGAAAAGAGCAGCAAAATGAACATCATACCAGGATAGGGGACATTATACAAGGAAGGGGCCAAGGATTGGGGGGATTATACCAGGATGAGGGTCATTATACCAGGAAGCGGTCAGGGATTGGGGTCTTTATACCAGGACAGGGGACATTTTTGTAGGATGGGGTATATTATACCAGGAAGAGGCCCATGATGGGAGACATTATACCAGGATGGGGTACATTGTTACTGGAAGGGGCCAGGATGGTGGGCATTATTGCAGTAAGGGGCCCAGGATAGATGACATTATGCTGGGAAGAAGACCAGAATGGGTGGGATTATTACTGAAAGGGGCTCAGGATTGGGGACATAATACCAAGAAAGGGCACAGGATGGGGGTCATTATAGCAGGAAGAGGCACAGAAAAGGGGATAATATAACAGGAAGGGACACAGGATGGGAGACATTGTACCAGGAAGGGGCCCATGATAACAGACATTATTATTTGATGGTGGCCAGCACAGAGGACATTATTACAGCAAGAGGCCAGGACAGGCACATTATTACATAAAGAGGCCAGGGTGGGAAGATCCCTGTCTGTGCAGAGTGGCCTCTGGCAGCCAATGGCTTGAGGGAAATGGCTGCCAAAAAAGCAATGGACTCTTCTCTACTTCTTTATCAATATCGGGCCTGCAGCATGCACTCTGCCTCATCACCAACAACGGGCCCGCAGCATCCGATCTACCTCCATCGCTGGGGCACTCATTTCCCCCACCCAGGGCCCACAGCAGTGTCTTACTTCTTTGAGGAAGGAACCATGCTTCCTGTGACCCCATTCCACCGCTAATGCCCCACAGGTAACATACCTTAAATTTGGACTATAAGACGGACCACCATTTTATAAAAAAAATGTTTTCCTATTTTACTTCCCAAAATTTAGGTTGCCTTTTATGGTCCGGTGATTCTTATAGTCTGAAAAATACGGTAATTACATTGAGCACCTATACAACTGCAAAGGTCCATACACCTGACCAACATAGAAGTGGAGTCCCAGGTCCAAATTTTGCACCTTGGACCATGGAACTCTACTTAAGCCACTGAGTGTATGCATAAACGTGTGGACATACATGCACATAACTCAGCTAGAAGAGTTAAGTTTACAAGTCTGTAGCCTCTGCATAATTCCACATTCAGATGATCAGTATTTAGTCAGGATTTTACCTCAGTATTTGTAAGCCAAAATATGGAGTGGAACAGTCAGAGGAAAAGTATAATAGAAATACGTCACCACTTCTGTATTTATCACCCACTCCTGGTTTTGGCTTACAAATACTGAGGTAAAATACTGACCAAATACTGGTCATCTCACATCACCATATTGTTTCTCAGGTGTATTCTACGTGCAGGTAAAATCGCAGCATGCTGCGATTGTCACTGAGACTTGGCCGAGACTTGCCAATGCAAGCCTATGGGTGTGAGAAAAAAAATCAGACCCCACTCCGACCATCTGTGTGACTTCCTCATTTCAGCCCATTGAGCCATTAAATTCAATGAGGAAAATCAGTGAGAAATGTAAAGTCATATGCATGTCATACGGATGCCATACGGATACATTGGTACGAGAAAATCGCATCATCGCATTGCAAACGGACTACACACGGATGACCATACGGAGAACACTCGTGCGACTCTCAGCTGAGAGACTTGTACCGATTTTTCATACGTTAAGTGTGACTCGGGCCTAAGTCACATACTAGGAGCACTTGCCCGTGCATACTATAAGCTGCAGTTAGCTTTGGTCTTAGCACGTTCATTTTCTGACAAATTGTATATAATGCATAATGTTAGTATGAGGTCTTCCTTTCTTGATTACTTTTGCTGTATGGAACACTACAATCCTTGATGGGAAATTATTATTTAGTTCTCAGTTTTCATACCAGAGTTTTCATCAGTGTATTGATTGATTGCTTTTACTTACTGAATTTACCCTCCTTTGCACAAGCACTTTATAATTATTAAACTAAACAACTTTGCATTCATTGGTGTGGTCATTCATATTAGTATGCAATCAGTTTTTTTGCCTCTATTTCCATGATGCACTTTATCTTTTTTTTGTGAAATTATTAATTATAATCTCAATTATAGATGTATAATGGGGTCCCTAGCTTGATGCGTCCCTCGCATTAGAGGCATCTGTTTTATGCTTTATATTTGTGTGTAGCTTTTTGTATTAATAAAGATTAACTGATTTTTCCTTAATTGTTGGTCATTGTGCTTTTTTCTAGCCACCTTTCCTTTTCCTATCTGGAGAGACATGGTAACTCAGACTGGTTTACTAATAGCAGCAATGCAGCAAAGAAGTAAATGCAGCAAAACTAAAGAAATGAACTGGAGCATAAGTTGGTATATGTGCAATGTTTAGGATCACGTTCACACTGTGTTCATTTCACGGACAAGACCCAAGAAAAACAAAACAAAATGAGCATATACTCTGTAGTAAGTAAATAAGGAAATAGTAAGGCTAAGTTCACACTGGGCATTTTTGTTGCGTTTTCTTTATGCAGCAAAACCTGAGTGCTTGGCAGGAAAGAAGCTGTGGCAAAAATGCAGGTTTTGCTGCATTTTTTTGTGGCATTTTCGGTGCAGTTTTGGTGCGATTTTTTTCGTGCGTTTTTTTCCATTCAATTTAATGGTTGAAAGAAGTGACATGCTATATGTAAAAAAAAACAAGCAATGCACAAAATGCAGATGACAAAAAAAACAATGTGTGTGCATAAGGCTTCTGAAATATCATGTTTTTGAGGTAAAATACATCTGGAAATTAGCATTAGAAAATGCATAAAAAATGAAGCAAAATTCCCCAGTGTGAACTTAGCCTTATAGTTTAGGTGCATAGCGTGATTAGCTGTTAGCAATGAACAAGGCTTTTTCCAACATGATGTAGACATGTCACAATGTAAAAGTGATAATTAAGTGGCTTTGTGAACACCACATTACAATTTTGTGTCCATGGCCAGGAAACACTACAGATCTCAATTCCATTTAGAAGATGTGGTGGTTGACCCTCAGTGAGTGTTCAAACAAAAACACAGAAAATGTTATTAACTCCAGTCACTAATAAGGAAAGAATGAGTTGCCATCAGTCAGAACTTCGCCCAGAAGATGATATCTAGCTGACAGCGAGAATTTCAGAAGTCTTGAAAAATAAGTGATAACACTATAAATATTGAGTCCTTGCATAAACTTGATGTATTTAGCAATAAAAGTTTCAAAACTTATGAAATTCTAATAACTGTACTCAGTAACCATAGAAAAGTATGACTAAAAGATCTAAAAACACTAAAGCAGCAAACTTTATGAAAAAACTAAATTTGTGTTATTCTCAAAACATTTGGTCATGACTGTGCATTAAACCAAATGAGAGATAAGGATTTAATGCTACTCTGTCACATAAGGTACATAATAAAATATACTGAGCATTTAAAAAGATTTGCTTATTAATTCAATTGGGCATAGCCATCTTCTATGATTCCTTTGGATACATCCCACTGCACATTTGACCCCTTTGGTTACATCAATTAACATACCCAATGGAATTTAGTATATACTGTATAAGGCCAGTCTCACACGTCCAGATAATTCCGGTACCGGAGAAATCGGTACCGAAGTAATCTGTGTCCGTGTTCAGGTGGCACATCAGTGTGGCACACGTGAGTCAGCCGTGTGCCGCCCGTGTGCCACCTGAGGACCACACGGACCATGCAGAAGGGACAGCGCTACAGTAAGCGCTCTCCCCTGCATGTGGTGCTGAAGGCAGCATTCATCTCTTCTCCCCTGCAGGAGAGAAGAGATGAGAAATCAAGTTAGTTTTTTTATGTTAAAAATAAAGTTTGGGGATCCTCCTGCCTTCCACCCCCCGTGCGCCCGCCCGCTTGCAGAGAAATACTCACCCAGCTCCCGCAGTGTCTCCTCTCAGCGATGGCAGCTTGTCCTGCGTGAGCGGTCACGTGGTACCACTCATTACAGTGATGAATATGCGGCTCCACCCCTATGGGAGGTGGAGCCGCATATTTATCACTGTAATGAGCGATACCACGTGACCGCTCACACAGGACAAGCTGCCGGCGCTGAGAGGGGGCATCACGGGAGCTGGGTGAGTATTTCTCTGCTAGTGGGTGGGCATGCGGGGGGTGGGGAGGGGTGGGAGGTGACCCCAAACTTTATTTTTAACAAAAAAACTTGATTTTTCATCCCTTGTCTCCAGAGAGTGCTGCAGGGGAGAAGAGATGAATGCCGCCTTCAGCACCACATGCAGGGGACAGTGCTTAACTGTAGCGCTGTTTCTCCTGCGGCGGTACGTGCACATGGAGGAGAGTGCACACTGTTCCTTGTGTGCCCGTGTGCGGGACGCTTTGCAGACCGTGCTGCTGGAGAAAAACAGACATGTCTCCGTGTTTTGCAAATGGACACACGGTCCGTGAAAACACGCAGGCATGTGCATAGACCCATTCATTTGAATGGGTCTACGTGTGTCAGTGTCTCCGGTACGTGAGAAAACTGTCACTACATGTACCGGAGCCACTGACGTGTGAAACCGGCCTAAATGAAAGTAGGGAGGTAGAGAGAGTCGTAGGCGCAGAGAGAGTGGCTGAATACAATCTATAAACAGGGATTAGGGCTGTGCAGTCCTTTGCCAAATATACAGCTGCATTTTTATTTTGGGAGGTAAGGGTGAAAAAATGTAATATATTTTAATCCATCAAGTATTTCATGCTTTGTATTACTTTTTTTGTGTTATAAAACACTCCAAAAAATTGTTGGAAATTTATCCTAGGTTAGATTTCTTACGCATACACTATTCTGTGTTCTGGAGTAAACTTTTATGATATATAACACTCAAAAAAGAGCTTAAAAAAATTGCATGGTTAAATTTCTCACCCATAGTGGTCTGGGGTACATGTCTATGATCTATAAAGCTGAAAAAAGCATTAAATAATAAGCTCAATTACATTTCTCACTCATACACTATTTTATGGTCTGTAGTACATTTCTATGATATCTAACACTCCAAAAAAGCGTTGAAAAATAGCTGGCTTACACAACAGAACCAATTCACTATTCTGTGATCTGGGGTACATTTCTATGATACTATCTAGCACTATTAGGCTGCCGTCACACTAGCAGTATTTGGTCGGTATTTTACATCAGTATTTGTAAGCCAAAACCAGGAGTGGAACAATTAGAGGAAAAGTATAATAGAAACATATGCACCACTTCTGCATTTATCACCCACTCCTGGTTTTGGCTTACAAATACTGATGTAAAATACTGACCAAATACTGATAGTGTGACGGCAGCCTTAAAAAGCGTTAAAAGAATTGGCTGGATAGCAATTCTCATTCATACACTAGTCTGTGGTTTGAGATACATTTCTGTGATCTGTTAAGCTAAATAGATCACATCCATACACTATTCCATGGTCTGGCGTACATTTCTGTCGTATCTATCACTCCCACAAAGTGTTAAAAAATTAGCTGGATTACATTTTGCACTCTTACACTATTCTGTGGTCTGGGTTACATTTCTGTGATATCTAGCACTTCAAAAAAGTATTAAAAAATAGCTGGTTTCCAATTCTCACCCATATACTATTCCATTGTCTGGGGTACATTTCTATCTTCTATAATATTGAAAAAAAGCAATACAAAATGTTGAAGGCATAAATTTCTAAGGCTAGGTTCACATTAGCGTTTCTGTGTGCAGAGTATCGTCTGCATGCGCAAACGCATGCCAAAACGCATGCTTACGCATCCGCATCATCTTACGCTTGATGCAAAATACACACGCTGCATGTGCATGCGTTTAAATGTGTTTTGGCATGCATTTGCATTGTTTATATGCATGGAGGTTGTGACATCATTTCCAGGACATGCGCAGTCTGAAGTACGCATGCGTATCGAATGCATGCGTACGCATGTCCTTGCGTACCAATGCGTTCCCATAGACAGTAATTCGTTTTTTTATGCAATCATCCATATGCGCATGATTGTGCAATGTTTGATGCCTCAAAAAATGCAACATGTTGCATTCGCCGGACACCGCGAAATGACACATGAGTATGCATCCGCATGCAAATGCATGTCCCTGCGTACACCATGTTAAACATATGTACGCTTGACGCATGTGGATCTATGCGGATTTTACGCTGCGCACAGATATGCTAATGTGAACCTGGCCTAAGCCATGCAGTATTCTGTGGTCTGTGGTATATTTCTGTAATTTATAATGCTCCTACAAAGTGTTAAACAAATTAGCTGGATTACATTTCTCACCCATGCACTATTCCATTGTCTGGGGTGCATTTCTGTGATATTTAAAAATACAAAACAGCATTAAAAATTTGCCTGGATTAAAGTTCTAACACATACACTATTTAATGGTCTGGGGTACATTTCTGTGATCTATAAAACTGAATAAAAGAGTTAAAAAATTTAGCAGGCTTAAATTTCTCAGCCATACAGTTTAATATGGTCTGTGGTAAATTTCTGTGATATCTAACGCTACAAAAAAGCGTTAACATGTTTTACTGTACTCAATTAGTCATCCATACCATATAACGTGCTTAGTGGGTGACAAAGATGGCAGAACAATGCAAGACACCTGAGGGAGTGACTGGAGTAATATTGAAGAGAAAAACTGAGGAAATAGCAGAGATGGTAGGATATTTTCCAGAACCACCAAGGCCTGAACCCAGGCTGTATTCTTTACTGCTGTGGTTTTAGTGGACTGCGGACAGGAGAACCAGAATTCAGGAACTGGTGAGCAGACTGTGGGAACTAGGCTGGTCAGAGGAGACAAGGAAGCAAGCCATGACCAGGTCTGGAGAAATGTTTGAAGGCTACAAGGTATCTCGGGATGTGGTCAAGAAGGGAGTCCATTGAAGAGTTTGGGACCCATCATCACATCTCGTTCAACTATCGGTCAGTAGAGACGGAAATGCTGCAATAGATGACAGCTGGAATCAATGTCACATTCCTCTAAATGGAAGTCTGCAGTGGAAAGGAGCAGGATTACCCCTTCTTGAGGAATGAAAGGGTATGGGAGAAGCTCCTTGAGGTGGCTTAACACAGAGCTGCTACCACCCCTGAGAGAGCATACTGTGTTTGGGGATCCCCACCTCCTGTGCGGGAGCAGGCGATGTTGCAGGTGACACAGGGGCTGTTGCCCATTTATATATTTTGGGGGCTCTAGCACTACCAGAAGCCAGGTCACTTCCATCCCAGGCACCAGGGACTCAGGCTTCAGAAAGCAGGTGGAGGTAGTCACCCCAGCCTCCCGAGGAAGGAGAAAAAGAAGCTGACATCTAAAAAAGGATTATTGTCATACCCTCCTTAGAATTTTTTCCTCACTTTGTATTTTGTGCAAAGCTTTTATGAGGATAGAAATGCAGCAACTACACTTTTAAAATATTTGAATGAGGCCTGTCAGATGTTGCCTTCCAGGGGTGTATGGATGACTGTCTATCTTTATAATTTTTTCCAGGCTTTGTACTTTATGCAAAGCTTTCATGAGTGTAGGAGTACAGCATGTACACTTTTAAAACATTTGAATGAGGCCTGACAGTTTTTGCCTTTCAGGGTTGTGTGGGTGACCATCCATTTTTATAATTTTTCCTGACTTTGTTCTTAATGCATAGCATTTATGAGTGTAGAAGTACAGGATCTACACTTTTAAAATATTTGAATGAGGCATGTCAGTTGTTGCCTTTCATGGGTCTATTAATAACCTTCCTTATAATTTTTTCCAGGGTTTGCCCTTTCTGGAAAGCCTTTATGACTTTATAAGTACATCAACTACAGATTCAAAATATTTTCGTTCTAATTTTTTTATAGATTCAACGAGTCATCCATTCATTTAACACGGTTATTATTGCATTACAGTGAGATGTAAAACTCACGAAAAGCATTGAAAAATATTTTTGGATTAGATTACTCATCCATAGAGTATTACATGCTTTCTGTCACATCTTCATGATATATAACAGTCTAACCAACCGTTTAAAAATTATGGTTGATTAGATTTCGTACCCACACACTATTCTGTGGTCTGGGGTACATTTCTTGGATATAAAACATTCCAAAGAAGCATTTAAAAATTTTGCTGGGATACATTTGTCCCCTATACACTATTCCGTGTTCTGGAGTACATTTTTGTCATATATTTTTGTCATATATAAGACTTAAATTTCACAGCCATAGAGTATAACGTGATCTTAGGTACATTTCTATGATATATAACACTCCAAAAAAAATGTAAAAATTTTTTGCTGGGTTAAATTTATTACCAAAACTCTATTCCGTGTTCTGGGGTACATTTTTTATGATATAACACACTCCAAAAAAGTGTTAACATTTTCGGTGTTAAATTTGTCACCCATAAACTATTCCATCTTCAGGAATACATTTCGCTGTTATATAACCCTCAAAAACCTTTTAAAAAATATATTGGTGTTATATTTCTCTATAAGACAAAGTCCAGGTCACCATGATCGGCATCCTTGGGATCTCGGAGCACGGAACCGCTGTGTCAGGGCATGGAGGAATCGAAAAAAAGAGATGAGGAATTCAGCTCAACGAGGTAGTGAAAAAAAAATCTTTCTTTATTCACTTCAAATCATATTCAGTGGAGGATAAAACATCAGCAGCAACAAAGAATAAAATGCGATATCAACGCGTTTCTGGTGAACAAGCACCCTTTATCATGATTAAGGGTGCTTGTTCACCAGAAACGCGTTGATATCGCATTTTATTCTTTGTTGCTGATGATGTTTTATCCTCCACTGAATATGATTTGAAGTGAATAAAGAAAGAGTTTTTTTTCACTACCTCGTTGAGCTGGATTCCTCATCTCTTTTTTTCGATTATATTTCTCTTCCATATAGTATGTTCTTGGGTACATTTCGGTGATATATAACCCTTTAAAAATTATTTCTAAATTTATTGGAATTATATTGCATAGAATATTATGTCTTCTTGGGTGCATTTTAGTGCTATTTAACCCTCAAAAAAATTGTTAAAAATGTATTGGCTTTATATTGCCCATTCATACAGTATTATGTGTTCTTGGGCATATTTTGATGGTATCTAACCTTCAAAAAACTTGTTAAAAAATGTATCTGTATTACATGTTGTTGGTTACACTTCCATGGTAAACAACCCTCATAAAACTTATTAAAAAATGCATTGGTATTATACTGCTTATTCACAGTGTATGACGTGTTTTTGGCTATATTTCATGCTAAGACTAAAAAAACTTGCTGAAAAATGTATCGGTATTATATTGCTCACCCTTATAGTATTACGTGCTCTTGGCTATATTTTGTTGTCATATTCCTGGGTAGATGTCAGTGGTATATAAGCCTCAAAAAAGTGTCAAAAATTGTATTGATATTATATTGCCCATCCATACAGTATTACGTGTTCTTGGGTACATTTTGTTGGTATCATCTATCCTTCGAAAAAATGTTCAAAAATGTATCAGTATTATATTGCTCATCCACACAGTTTTAAGCTTGTTTGGGCACATTTAGTTGCTATATAACCCTCAAAATATAACCCTCCTTAGATATTCTTAGGTAGATTTCGGTGGAATGTAAGCCTCAAAAAAATTGTTAATAAATGTATTAATGTTATAGTGCTCATCCGCACAGTATTTTGGAGAACATTTCAGCTGTATATAACCCTCAAAAAATTTAGTGCTTTTATACTGCTCATTCACACAGTATAACGTGTTCTTGGCTACATTTTGTTGCTATATAAGCCTTAATTTTTTTTTTAAATGTATATTATGTTTTGATAATATATTACTCATCCATAGGATATTGTGTCTTGTTGGGTAAATTAAATTGCAATATAACCATCAAAAACTTGTTTAAAAAATGATTGGTATTATATTGCTCATCCATACAGTATTAAGTGTTCTTGGGTAAATTTTGGCGATATATAACTCCCCAAAAAAGTGTGCTGTAAAAAAACTTTGTGTAAAATCACAGTGGGTTAAAATTTGGACACACCACTTATCCTGGTACAGTTAAAAACACAACTTGGTTTGTGTGAATTTTCTTTTGTTTGAAATAAAATCCAATATTGTTCTGGTATATGTGTGAAAATTTGGTTGTTCAAAAATTGACTATTACCATCAAGGTATTTTTTTTTTACAACAAAGATATTTTTAGTACAAGATGTTTCATTTCTAGCAAACTGTGTACCCATATCTGTGTGAGTAATGTGCCATTAAGTGGCTTTGAGTACTCTACAACCCTGCCAGTGAGTGGAGGTACTGTGGGCTATTGTCTGGGTGTTCAATTTGCTATGAGCTTCTGTGGGATAAATGTTGAAAAAATGCACTGGGGGTAAAATTTATTACCTTCTATGGGGGTACTGTGCCCAAAAGCCTCTGTATAGTGTGCAGAAAAAATAATTTTACTCTACCTTTGAGGCCGAGCCTAAAGCCCATTAAAGGATTTAACAACTCATTCCAATTACAGAACCTCATATAGATGGCTATTCTGTCTTGCAATATCAGCTCCTCCTTCAGTTGAGAAGTGGTTAATTTGCTTGACTGCTACCTGTTTTGGATATGGTACACTTTTATCAGATTGCATCTCCAGAATAGAAACCTGATTCTTCATTACAAGTGTTTACTCTACAACCCTGCGTGTGGGTGGTTTGAGATTGGATGGCTGAGAGTGCATCCAGTTCCTTCACTTTGTAATCCACCAGATACCCTCTTAAACATGGTCCCAGCTTGAACAATCAAGAAAATAGTACAATTCCATTTTACCTAGCTAAAGTATTTCAGGAATAGTTGCCTGCTTGAACACTACTTTTTTTCAAGGGAAACACTTTGGGCCCCGCAGCTCTAAGGCAAGAGCATTGGGAGGAGTCTCAAGGCAAAGGTGCTGGAGCTAGCAGTATCAAGCCTCGTGGAAGACTGACAGCTGTATCCAGAATCAAACTACAAGCTTTTTATCTGCAGTTGCTTGCATGCTATTTATTAAATTTTTAACTAGACTGCTGGTAGCAAGCCTCGCTGCGGACTGCCAGCTCAATCCAAGATCATACTACCAGCTTTTCATCAGTGGCATTTGTAACATATGCTACTTGCACAGATATTTTTGCGCTGTGGGGTACTGTGCCCCATTGTGTGGGTGTGAAATTTTTAATCAGCTTTCTCATGGAAATTTGAAAACATGCTGCATGGGTAAAAATGTATTATCAGTTTCTGTTGTAGAAATGAATTAACAACATGCTCAGTGGGTGAAATTTGTAAGCTGCTAATTTAGAGGTACTGTGCCCCACGCTCTGTGGGTGAAATTTGTAAGCTGCTAATGTAGGGGTACTGTGGCCCATGATCTGTGGGTACAATTTTTAACTGGGCTATAAGTAGCAAGCCTCAGTCTTGGTGAGGGCACTGTTAAAATTTGTATGTTCTTCATTTACTTCCTATTTTACAATGATTGCTATGATGAAAAAACAATTTAAATTATTTTACTATCTGCATTTGTTTGCAGGTAAATTTTCCTGCTATTGCCCCAATTTAGATTCCTTCTGGAGCCCCCGGTAATCGCTCCCAGCCACCACTATTTCTCCTTTTGTGGCGTTCTAGCCTTGTACGAGTACGTGTCCAGGAACATCACCCGTTCCCTTACCAACACAGTCACAAGGCTTGACCACTTAACGACCGACATGTGGACAACCGCTTGTTGGCCAGGGATACTACACTTCCCTGATGACACACTGTATGAACATTGTGGAGGATGGGACCAAGTTCCACCCTGGCAAGGTACATGTTCCACCAATGCCAGGGAGTAATGCTCATACTTCTATCAGGGTTTTCCCCACCTCCTACACCAGTTCCTGCACTTCTTCCTACTCCTCCTCAATCTCCATCTCCAACGTGCTATCTCAGAACACTTCTTACACATCAGCTGTAAGATCTGCATCACTGCCTCAGCAAAGCGGCAACAGGCTCTGCTGAAGCTAATTTGTCCAGGTGACAAACTGCACACCATGGCAGAGTTACTTAAAGGAATAACAGACCAGACAAATCTGTGTTTTTTGTTGTTGAACCTCCAACCAGGCTCTGTTTGATAATGGCCATAACCTGGTGGCAGATGTGAAGCTTGGCAAGTTCACACATGTACCATGCATTGCACATGTGCTCAACTTGGAAGTTCAACAGTTTCTGAAAACCTACCCAGATGACACAGATTCTGGTAAAGGTATGATGTGTCAGCACCCATTTCTACGAGTCGCCTATAGCTACCGCCGATCCAGCACTGCAGCACATGCAAGTGCCTGCTTACCATCTGGTGTGCGACATGCCTACATGCTGGAACCCTATACTGTACATACCGGCAAGGCTTTGTGACCAGCAGACGCCAGTTGTGGAATACCAGCTGCAACACATCGGTTGGTATTCTGATCAGCCACCGCACAAAACAACTGAACAGTGGGCAGGGATGTCTGACATTTGTGCGGTTCTGCAAACTTTGAGGACTCCACAAAGATGCCATAATAAGCACAACAATACCGCTTCTGTGCCTACTTAAATGGACACTGTCACCTGAATTTGGAGGGAACAATCTTCAGCCATGGAGACGGGGTTTTTGGGTTTTTGATTCACCCTTTCCTTACCCGCTGGCTGCATGCTGGCTGCAATATTGGATTGAAGTTCATTCTCTGTCCTCCATAGTACATGCCTGCACAAGGCAATCCTGCCTTGCGCAGGCGTGTACTATGGAGGACAGGGAATGAACTTCAATCCAATATTGCAGCCAGCATGCAGCCAGCGGGTAAGGAAAGGGTGAATCAAAAACCCCAAAACCCCGCCTCCATGGCTGAAGGTTGTTCCCTCCAAATTCAGGTGACAGTGTCCCTTTAAACAGTTGCTGACAATTAAATATGGAGCTGTGCATGCGGGCTAGATGGAGACAGAGGAAGACATAAGACATGGAGATCCCCTCCAGCCTCATATCATCTCATCTGCTCAGCGTGGATTGGATAACAATGAGAGGGTGGAGGCTGAAGAAGAGGAGGAGAAATAGGAGCTGGCTGAGCGCAGTGCTAGAATGCTATAAGTTATACTGAGAGGAGGCCTGTTAGAAGGTGCTCATGGCAGACCTGATAGTTATGGTTTGACCTCTGGTTGCCATGCCAGCTATCGGCATTGATGAGTTTAGCAGCACCTCCTGATGAGTTAAAGAGAGAGCCCCCTCTCATAACCATCTGCATACAAGGGTCAGGATTGACTCTGACATCTAGAAGGTTAAGCAGTGGCGGTGATAATTTTTGTTGCTGCAGGAGCTCGGCTCCTGAGCTATGCCAAGCTTTGATGGTGATTTAAGTGATCATGCCAGTCACAGCTTCAGTCTCTGCACAATCAACATGATATATTAGTACGCACAATTGTGGGAAAATATCCTAAAATAAGATGTACAAGTACATCCAATGTTGGGATATGCTCAAAAAACAAGTTAGCTAAGACATGGTAATTTCCTACAGTCACATTGACATTGAATCAAGTGGAAGTCAAGCATGATCACCTCTGCTCCATTAATGAGAGGCTGCAGAATTACCTTCGGAATTACTGGTGGTCCTACTGGTCAGATCCCAGGGACTGGCAAGTTTTCACCTATCTATCGAATGATATTTTGGTGTACATGTACGTTGGTGTTTTGTATGGGCAAAGAAGTTGCACTCAACCTATGAACTAATAGGACATAAGGAGAGGGGATTGTCCTGTTACTGTACATGATTCAGCAAGTTACTTTACAAAAAAAAGAAATTCCTTTCCCTTTTAGAGTTTAAATTGTCATCTTGTTTGGCATTCAGGGATACTGACAGCAGCTTTTTTTGTGTTACTGAGAATGTTGTGGTGAGTAAAACAAATACTTATATAAGATGGCTGTTTACTTAAAAAATGGGGTTTAAAATAACAAAGCATCTTTGGAACTAAAAAATCAACTTCCAAGTGTTGCCTAAAATACTGAAAATCTGATTTATCCTTTCAATTTTTGCTCGCCTCTTTCCTTTAACACCCACACTAAGTGCTAAGCGCACATAATGGTCTCTTCATTCAATGTTCAGTCACAGTAAATTATCATGAAAAATACTGTACTTTTGTATCATTGTCCAAGGTCCCATAATAGAGTCCAATCTTGAAAAATGTATGTATCATTACGCTACCACCACAATTTGGTATTATATGTTTTGAAATACAATGCTGGATCAGGATATGGATTATTTTGGGTACATTCACCTACTTTCAGACTTATTTACTACACTGGGAGATGTTTCTAATTATTACAAAGTATCATTTTGCAATTGTAAACTAAATTATACAGTATAAAACAAAGTACATTTACAATTGTCCAAAATATATTGGTATGCAGAATCATTCAGATTTCCCTTCACTGGAACTATGGGACATGGCCAACCACTGAAAAACTACACAGAGCGACAGATGATTAAACCACGGTAAATAATTTTCATACACTATACTTATAATGTACTAGTGCCATGTATTATGTACATTTGTACAATGGAAAAATTCCTTAGAAGTCCCTGTACAATGGAAAAAATGACAATGTGACAAATACACAATGGTAAGATCACACTCAACAGCCATCGGGTACACCCACTTGTTGTTCTATGAATTTCTATAGCTGTAATGATTTCATCAAAGTAAAGAATATTAGTACATCTTATTCTTGGTATTTATGTATGTATGTTTTATTTTAACAAAGAAATATGTATTTTACTCAACATTTTGTGCTACTTATTTTGCTTCTCTTGGCTCCTGAACTAATCATTTACTGTGAAAAACTGCCAAAATCAATCTTGCTATAATCAAGACTGACTGTCAGGTTACTGAGCTTTATTGCAGATGCCTAATAAAGTCTATGTAGAGAGAAAGGGAGTAGGAGGGAGAAGCAGACATATGCAGACCCCAATTGCCTTCCTCTCGGGGAGGGTAATGCCATGCCTGGAGACAGGAGGAATCCCTTTGGCAGGTAACCTTTCATGCAACACATTCTGACTCCAGGCCACAAGGGGGAACTCTACACCCGACTTGAGGGGAGCTGCTCTCTTACGTCGGGAGGATGAGTCAGTTGCTAGGCAGATAAGCAGACAGTTGACAGTTGGTAGCAGACAGTGAAGGAGCAAAGAGGGACTTAGCAGCCAGAGAAAGACTGCTACGGGGCCTCTCTAAGCTGAGCGCAGAAACCGGGTACCGAGAGCCCGAGGCTGAGGGGGACTGTGAGCCCCACAGCAGAACCGGAGGGCAGGAAACTAAAAGGGACTTGCCCACATAATACCTGAGGTACAGCAGCAATCAGAGTCCAGAGTCACCGTGAGCAAAGACCCAAAAGAGACTGCTCAAGTTGCCTACCATGCAAGTACTGTCCCTGGACAGGGAAGAAAGAGGGCCTTGTTAGAGAGCTAAAGGCAGCAAGGGACCACAGACCAGCGAATAGTGGAAGGCTCCCAAACTGACATGTCAAGGGGATTTCCACCTGTCTTAAGGCTACCTGGACTCCAACTACACCTGTTACCGGTACCCTGGACTGAGGCTGAATACCATCTCAGTAAACCATTTAAAGACTGCAACCCTGTGTCCTCCAATTATTTGAGGCATTCACCATCCCTGCCAAATACATCGGGAGCCCTGGGGACCTACTTCACCTGTGGGAAGTTATACCATCCGGCTGCCATAACATCACCCCAGAGGACCGCTTTAGGGAGCATCGGTCCCCACTGACTGAATACCACAGGTTGTGTCACAAACTTTCCTAATTTAAAAAAACCCTTTAGAGACTAACCTTTTAACATGGGCACCCAGGGCCACGGACTGGGTCACCACCGCCGTGACACATCCCTTTAAGTACCAGACCGCTACCGAGTACTCTGGTGCCCGGATGAGCGACTCGCGTACATATATTTAATATGGTGTATGCAAGGACATGCATTTGCATGCTTTTGCATACACATGCGTCATTTCGCGGTGTGCGGTGGGGCACAGCGAACGCAACATGTTGCATTTTTGGAGGCGTCAAATATTGCGCAATCATCTGCATGCGGAAGATTGCATGAAAAAACGCATTACTGTCTATGGGAAAGCATTGGTAGGCAAGGACATGCGTACACATGCGTTCAGAATGCAACGCGTACTTCACACTAATCATGTCCAGGAAACTATGTTACCACCTGCAAAATCACTAATGTATAAAAGGGGATGTGGAGGCAGGTAGTCCATTACTCTCAAGATTCTGCATGGAAGCAGAAGACTCTCGACGGCAGCACAAGACTCTGCACGGAAACACAAGACTCTCTACGGAAGCACAAGACTCTGCACAGAAGCACAAGACTATGCATGGAAGAACAAAACTTTGCACTGAAGCAGAAGACTGATTGTCTCCTGGTTCTGCCATCTCTCCTGGTGATGGCGTCTCTGCTGGTGGTGCCATCTGTCTGTGGTGCTCGCGTCTCTCCCGCTGCTGTCATGGTGAAGACAACACTGGCTATGTAAGTATAGAACCTTTGAAAATGTCTGTCTCTCTTAATTTTTTTTTCTGTTCCTTTAGACTGGTTATCTCCTGGTATTGCCATCTCCCCTGGTGCTGGTGTCTCTCTTGGTGCTGCCATCTGTCCCTGTCCTGTTGTCACGGAGTTACCACGACAGAGCAGTGCCACAAGACCGCAGCGTCTGATGGCTCCTGCTTCGCAGCTGAGAAGAAGCACTTCTCCCGTGTATTAAATGTGTTTGTTTTCTTTCAGCGTAGGACAAGGGCTAATTGGCCATGTGGAAATCCCTGCATTCACCTGTGCTCGGTTAGCCACTCTTCTCTCCTATAAAAGCTAGGCCTTCTGGCCAGAGTCTTGTCTGAGTTAGCACTTGCTAAATAGACCTAGAGAGTGAGGAGCTGGGGTCTGGAGAACTGGAGTTTATTGTGCGACTATTGCTTGGTTTGTATGTGTCGTGATCCGGGTCGGAGTTTGCCATTTTTTCCTGCTCCGGCCTGGTCATGGTGGGGTTAACTATTCCTGCCTCTCTTTGATTTGGGAGTGGCTATTTCTTGGTTCTCTTACTGGCAGCTTGTGTCACTGATAGTTTTGGGCTTGCTGAGACTGCTACCTGTTAAAACCCTGTGTTCCTTTTGCCTCTGACCTCCCTTACCTGTACCTGACCTGTCTCCTGTACCTGACTTAGGTTGACTCAGATTTGTATCCCCTCCGTTTGTGACCCGGCTAAGACTCTGACTTTGTCTCCTGCTTCCTGTTTTTGTTACCACACGTCTGTCTGGCTTTTTGACCTTTTGGCTTACTCTGACTCCGATCTCTGTCTCATGTCTCTGGTACCTTTGCTCCTGACTGGTTGGGACCCTCGGCTTGTATATTGACCACGAGTTCTGTTTTCCCCTTTTAAACTATACGCTTACCGGCTGTTACAGACTTGGCTTGCTTTGACCACTCTCTGTCGCCACCTGGTGGTGCAGTGCAGCTTGCACTGGGCTGCGGTGTGGCAAGTGTGACCTCTTTTTCTGTCACCCACTCTCCTTCATGGAGTCTGCACATACCTGCATTGCTGCAGCGTGACAGTATGCTTGGAAATTCCTCCTCCTTATCTGCATTAATTCCTTCCCCTGTCCTTCACACCCTGGTGAATACCTCTGTTATTTGTGAGAGTATATTTGTGTGAGTGGAATTTTCTTTTACCCTTGTCTTTGTTCCCCTGTCTGTTGGGTTGGTGTACTGTGGTACACAGTAGTGCCTCTCTTCCTCAGGTGGGGGAAAGGGACAGATGCAGGGCTGCAGATAGGAGACAGGTCAAGGACGGAGGCCCGGCATCCTCGCCATCTGAGGTATCCTGGGGAACAGGGTGAGCTAGGGCGCCCCCCTAGTGCTAGGGCCAGGAAAGTTGCCCCTGGTCCCAGTTTACTCGCCAGTCCTATCGTGATACCTGTGCTGACTGCTTTGCTTTGGGACTAATGCCTATGATATAAGTATTGGTGTCAATTTTTGGGGGGCTACATTGTGTTTGGCTCTTAAAAAGTTTTACTGTATATTCCTCAGGGTCACCCACTGACGACGGCAATCGCTGAAACGCGCGTTGGGGTGGACGCATCCTCTGGACAGCTGATTACCCCCATCACAGGTATATATTACTCATTACAACAGCTTGAGATTTGTCTCACCACCTTTATTATGCGTTCATATGCACATACTATGCGAGCATCCTTGCGATAGTTATTATATATTTACTGCCATATGCACTGTCACTTTACATGAGTATATCCTGATCATACTATAGGCACATATTATATGAATATTTTCGCTGCATTTATTTGATATGCACTGACATATGCACTGTCACTTTATAAGAGTTTATGCCACCCTCTAAAAAATTTATATTTTCTTTTTCCTGTTGTTATGGGGTTTACAGTATATTATACATGATTCATCAAATAATTTGTTATATATTTTAAAGAAAAAGAAATTTCATATTAATTTTTATATATATATATATATATATATATATATATATACAGTATATATATATATTTTTTTTTTTGGGGGGGATTTATTACACATAATCTTTTGTCCATAAGTAGTATGCATCCCTCTGCTCTGTGTTTTTGTTCCCACCCATTCCAAATTTTATATACCGTAGATTTATTAATAACAAGCACTTTTCACCTATTGTGGCCCCCCATTTCCTTGTAGATTGTAAGCTTGCGAGCAGGGACCTTAACCCTACTGTCACTGTTTAAATTGTCTTAACTTATACTGAATTTATTGTCTGTACATGTCCCCGCTTAATTATAAAGTGCTGCGGAATATGTTGGCGCTATATAAATAAAAATTATTATTATTATTATTATTAATGTTTCTAATAAAATAATATTTTAATTATATCTGGGTTTCCTAGTCGGTGTTCTCTTTGCATATAAATGATCGTTTCCGAAATACCCTATTAATATCCATGACTCCCAAACAATCATTGAAATATAATAATATCATACTATATATCTAATATCTATATAATTATCTGATATATACTGTATTTGTTTGTGTAATTTTTGAGAATTATTGTGGGAACAATGTTGTCAGACTCCACTTTTACAGAGTGACACTAAAACATCCAAAACCGAAGAAAAAATGGAGTTTAAATGGAAAAAATGCTAGGAAACATTCTTTCCAGTATAATGACTTATATTTTAGGGTTGGCGGATTGCACTAAATATAATATAAAATGAAGTGCAATCACAACCCGGGTCCACCCTGCAGAGAAGAACCGTACTACTAGTGAACAATGATGGAACACAACAGCAAGTGTAACCTTATACACACTGAGTTAATGCCACTCAGTGTGAATGGAACACGGAGTACCATGCTCAGTTACTTCACCGAGAGGTGCGGCATGAGTATGCGAAGTGCTATACCCTGTTAACGTTACAGGGATAATAGCACGTGGATGGGGCTAGCTCTGCAACTAAATGGTGCTAACCGCACACACGAATGAAGCAGATGCTAAGCCAAGAGAGAGAGCTCTTTGACGCTAGGCACAATACCATGTCGCTTTCACCGAGAAGTATAGCATAAGGGTTGAACTGTAACTGAACTGTGCCAATTGCGCACATGAATGAAACAGATGCTAAGCCAAATGGCTAGTTACCCCAGTCCTGACACTACTGAACCTGTGCCTGACCGGCACCCTAAGCATGTGGCAGACTAGAGCCTCAGGCGTTGAGCGAAGGGTACAAAATCGCATAAGTGTGCAACCTGCCTGCCAACGTGTACAGTCTCAGAGCAAAGACACACGCACAAACGTCCAGACAGAGTGGTAGAGTAGCCACCCACACACACCAAATATAAATGACACTAGCGCGCCCGCGTGCATCGCTGAGAGCCTTTTATATGCTAGGCTCCACCCCAAACACTCATGCCCAGTCGGCCGAGACATCGCCCGCGGGTTAATCCGGGGTTGCCACATCATCAGAGCAGCTAATGTCCGACTACCAATGAGAAGCCGCCACATCACGGGCATGCTCAGTAAGGTGATTTCTGGACTTAGACTCCAGAGCACAAGATTGCACCTGCATGTCACTGGTTACCATAGACTTGGCTGAAGAGCCAGCAGTAACCAAACATATACCACGAGCCTGAGCAAGACGCAGAGATCGACGTATGTGCTGAGCAGCAACCGCAGCGGCTGGACCAGAATAGGAGACCACAGTACCAGAAAAATGCTTGGGATTTATCCCACGCAGCGGGGGAATCCCGGCGCCTAACATTGTATATAAGGCAAATTAAAAAAGAGAGGAAAAAAAACGCCTCCTCCACTCCTTAGCATAGGCTTACATATAAAGGTTTTGCTCATTGCTTTCATTAAAGAAAAAAATATCCACCAGTAAATGCAATTTTAATATTTGACTACGTTATTTGAGAATGTGGTGTGTGTGACATGGTCAGACACACCCCGTTTAGTTTATCAAGGAGGGACTCTGAAACTCACAAAGCCTATGAGGACCAAGCAAGACCTTAAAAATTAGAAGGAAGAGGGACTCCAATACAGCTTGTATTAGATATAAGAGAGGGCCTCATACACATTCTGTTAAAATTGTTAGGTAGGTTGTCTCCTAGACTCATAAAGCCTATGTACTAAGTGCAAACGCTGCCAAAAATGAGAAGATGCCACCACCACTTTGTGGTTTTCCAATTTTTAATGTTTGTATTTTTTTATCAATTTTGTATTCTGAAAAATTAATAACATTTCTATAGTTCTTTTGCACATTTTAGTTCTTGTGTACAATTTTTCCTTATATGATCTCATTCCAGTATGTACTGACACGTGCATAGTATCCATGCAGAAACCCTGTCTGGCATACTGTGGGTATACACTACAGTACAATGATTCTGTGTTTGTGTATATTTTTGTTAACCCAGGAATATGCGTAGAGGAGAGCCTCAGAATAAATTATTTGACAATTGTTAAAAGATTGTGAGTTTTAAATTGTAAAAAGAATGGGAATTTTAAATTTTAAAAAGATTGTTCAAAGAGACAAAATCTATCATATTGTGAACTGTGTGACTAGAAGAAACACTCTTTTCCATCAGATGATACTGACATTTGACAGCAAGAAATACAAAAATATGGAACAAAGCAAGAACCTGATTTGACCTCAGAATAAATTTTTTGGATGATTTTGAAAAGATTCTGAATTGGTTTGGATTGTAAAAAGATTGGAAGATGAGGCACTCTCCCACAACTACCGCATACACACAGATGGTACAGTGAAACTGCGAATGGTGATTAAATCAATATATTTTGCCTTCTTTCGTGAATTTCTGTCTACAGATGACCATAAAAAGCCTGTATCTTTCAATGAATGCATGGAAATAAATTATCACGTGTGGACTGTGGAAGAAATGTATGTAACCAGAAAGGACACTCATGTACATCAGATGATACTCATATGAGACTACGAGAAACAGAACAAGATGACAAAAAGCAGGAGCTTGACTTGAATGAAACTAAAGCTGTTGACGTGGCTAGTGAAGACTATGTGGATAGTAAAGCTTTTACCACCATTGCTGTATTAAAAATTGAAGAAACATCACAAAACAATGATGGGATGAAGAAGGTCGCATTCACTGTATCTAGTGAAGAGCAGAGTGTCAGAGCGGTTCAGTTAAAGAGAGTGACTGGCAGCACGTCAGCAGACTGGCACCTGAAAGAGGTGGACTTACACCTGGAGGAAGTACATGGTAGGTCGCTGTCCTTGGCTATTTTCTCAGAAACACCTGTCCAGAGAGAGATTTTTAAAACCAGTGGAACTCCTACACTGCTAAAGCCTATACAGTTAGTGCAAGATCTAGCAAAAATTTAAAGAAGGGATTGCAGTACATCCTGACTTAGAAGAGACTTAGAGCAGGGTCTCAGAATGTATTTTGTTATCATTTGGAACGAGTGGGACTCCTAGACTGGTAAAGCATATGCCCAATGTGCAAGGGCTGTCATAAAGTTAAAAGGAGACATTGCGATACACCCTGGAAGAGAGGAGGGACTCAGAAAACACTTTTTTACCATTTGGAAGGAATGGAATTCCTAGACTGGTAAACTGTATGCACTATGTGCAAGGGCTACCAAAAATTAGAAGGAAGCACTATGATACACCCTGAAAGAATTGTAGAAGGCCTCATAAAACATTTTTTTTTTACATTTGGAAGGAGTGGGGCTCAAAGGCTGGTAAAGCCGAGGCACCAAGTGTAAGGTTGGGTCGCTGGTGCCGTACGTGAGGGAAGATATGTATCGCAAATGTTGCTTTCCTGCGTGATGTGAAAGCCATAAGTTTTTCCTCCAGCATGATATGTGCTTAGAGCAATCCAGTCGCTATTTGGGTCTGGCTTTCATGATGGGTAGATTAGAGATGGGTGGAATGCCTATCCACCATATGTCCACCTCCAGGGTGTGGGTGGAGGGAGTTAAATGTCCAGCCAGTTTTTGATACTCTGTCTGCATTGTGTGGAGGAAGGAAGCCTCCAGACTGAAGCTCCTGCGAGAGCTACCATATGTGTTGTCCCAGACGGCAGAAGCCGTACTGGGAAGGACATTATATGAACTTTTTACTTTCATTTGAACAAGAAAGGCTGTTTTCTGTTACCAGTTTGGGCTTATTGGCTTATGACACAATAAATCACCCAGAGACTTTAACCAAACGTGTTCCTGTGTCTACCTCGGGGAGCAGCTAAGTGAGATGACCTTCCACAAGGGGCTGAAAAATATTTACCCTTGGGGGTTATACATGTATGTAAGAACATTTTTGAGGTAGGCCTCTAAAGATTATATAGTAAGGCATTTTACACACCCTTGAAAAATTTTGAGCGATGGTCGGAACATGACATTGTAGATATTGGTGGAGGAGGACACTAAAAATTAGAAAACAAGAACTGTATATCATTGTTTGTGTGTAAAGGGGTGCATGGGAATGCACCAGATAAAAAGGAACATTTTAGTTAACTTTATGCTTTGATGCTGTATTCCGATGGGTTTGAGAAGTCTGGGACAATCTATCAATTGTTCATTTTCATAAGCGTCAGCCTATTAGCATTTTTAATTGACAGGTGGATGCCCCTATCAGTCATTATGCCGTCGGCGACACTAAAAACCTGCTCTGACAAAACACTAGCGGCAGGGCAGTCCAGCACCTCCAAGGTGTAGAGGGACAGTTCATGCCACATGAACACCTTGAATACGTTTGAAAACTTGGCACTATGTGTAGATGAAATCAAATAAATTATTTAATATGAAATCCAACAATAAAGGTTCACAAACGTTTCAGTCTACATTAGACTTTCCTCAGTGTGTCTCTTGGCCAATTAAAAAGATATCATATTGCATTATATTCACTGGGTCAGCTAGAAAGTGCTGAACTCTGTGTCCACCACTGGTTCACATAGACGCTTTCAGCGCTTCCTTGCTGACCCAGGAGATAAAACGCAATATGATATCTTTTCAAATGCACAATAGGCACACTGAGGAAGGAGTAATGTAGACCGAAATGTTTGTGAATCTTTATTGTTGGATGTTAGAGTACCCCATAAATAAGGGTCTGGGTGCTGGGTCTAATGAACTATACCAGACCTTTGATAGTGTTCACCTGCATCTTTTGAACCTGAAGTGTCTCCCTCCTCTCTTGTCCTTGGTTGTCCAAAGAACTCTGACCTCTCCTGCCAGCACTGTTAGATGGGAATTTTTTACCAATTCTTCAACTATGGCCTTCTGGAATTCCACCATCACACAATTACAACCAGGAGCTGCATTAGCAGGCTCCTGGTTGTAAAATTATTTAACCCCTTCAGGTGGATTTACAGCATGGGACATGACTGCATGCTGGAAAGGTATGGGATATTGTTGTTTTTTTCTTTTTTTTCTTTTACAGAACGAGGGTCGACTGGTGGATTAAGCATGCAATAAAGATTTTACAACCCCATGTGTGTATTTATTTCATTAAAATACTTTATTCTTAATGTGTGTATTATTAACCCTTTACTAGTATTGGATTAATAATGGATATGTGTCTTATTGACATCTCTCCATTATTAATCAGGCTTAATGTCACCTTACAATAGCAAGGTGACATTTACCCTTTATTACCCCATATCCCACCGCTACTCGGGAGTGGGAAGAGAGTGGCCAAGTGCCAGAATAGGCGCATCTTACATATGTGCCTTTTCTGGGGTGGGTGGGGGCAGATGTTTTTAGTCGGGGGGGGGGCAATATCCATGGTCCCTCTCTAGGCTATTAATATCTGCCCTCAGTCACTGGCTTTCCCACTCTGGCTGAGAAAATTGTGCGGGAGCCCACGCCAGTTTTTTTTCCATGATTTAACCCTTTATTTAAACACCTAGCGCCCCCAAATTTTGCACACAGACACTTCTAACATTATTAGTGAGGAATATGTAAAAATATAAGGCATATGAAATAGTTTACTGTATGCAAACCATGTCTCATATCCTGTCGGGTTTGGGAAAGAGATAGCAAAAGCCAGCAATTGAATTACCAGCTTTTAAGCTATTTAGCGCTGTATTAAATATAAATATATATATATATATATATATATATAGTGTATATATATATATATATATGTGTGTGTCTCAATGACATATATATTATTATTATTTATTGTTATAGCACCATTTATTCCATGGCGCTTTACATGCGAGGAGGGGTATACATAATAAAAACGAGTACAATAATCTTAAACAATACAAGTCATAACTGGTACAGGAGGAGAGAGGACCCTGCCCGCGAAGGCTCACAATCTACAAGGGATGGGTGAAAATACAGTAGGTGAGGATAGAGCTAGTCATGCAACTCTATATACATATATACATATACGGTCACGGTCATATACATATATATATACTGTATATATATATATATATATATATATATATACCTATACTATGTGTAGACATTTATTCTATCTATTCTATTCTAACCTGTCAGTGTGATTTTACTGTACACCGCGCTGAATTACCGGCTTTTCTATAGAACACCGGTGAGTATTTCTCGCAAGCCACACTGATGGTCCGTGTGTAATTCGTATTTTTCTCACCGCCATAGACTTTCATTGGCAGATTTTTTGTGCAATATGCTGACAAACGCAGCATGCTGCAATTTTATCAGCCGATAAAATACGGCTGTGAAATGTACGGCAGATAGGAGCTGCCCCATAGAAAATTATTGGTTCATGTGCAATGCATTGTTTTTGCGCCTCTCATATGTCCGTAAAACTCTTTAGTGTGACCCTGGCCTTATAGTAGCCCTTTCCTAGGGCCTTCTGGAATTGCACCATTTTAATAGCCCTTTCCATTGTAGGAAGGAGGGATGGAAAATTACTCTTGTAGCTTGGGTTGAGAAAGGTGAACAACCAGTAATTTTTGGTGTCCAAAATGCGTATAACGTGAAGGTCATGTGAAAGGCAGTGGAACATAAAGTCTGCCATGTGTGCCAGACTCCCAACAGGCAAGACTTCCCTGTTCCCACAAGGAAGATGACTCTCCATTTTCTCCTCCTGCTCTGTTGTGAATTCTGTGGCAGAGCTCCCTCCTGTGGTCACAAGTGGTACTTCGGCTGATTCTCTCTGTGAGTTTCCGTTAGTGGAGGAGAGTGGTACTGCGGCTTCTGAGTTTCCTTCCTCAGGTGATGTGGTGAAGTCGTTAGGTGCTGCTCTATTTAATTCCACCTAGTGCTTTGATCCTGGCCTCCAGTCAATGTTCTAGTATTGGACTTGTTTCCTCCTGGATCGTTCCTGTGGCCTGCTGCTCTGCATAGCTAAGTTCTGCTTTGCTATTTTGTTTGCTGTTTTTTTCTGTCCAGCTTGTCTATTTGTTTTTTTCTTGCTTGCTGGAAGCTCTGGGACGCAGAGGGTGTACCTCCGTGCCGTTAGTTCGGTATGGAGGGTCTTTTTGCCCCCTTTGCGTGGTTGTTTGTAGGGTTTTGTGTTGACCGCAAAGTTACCTTTCCTATCCTCGCTCTGTTTAGTAAGTCGGGCCTCACTTTGCTAAATCTATTTCATCTCTATGTTTGTCTTTTCATCTTAACTCACAGTCATTATATGTGGGGGCTGCCTTTTCCTTTGGGGTATTTCTCTGAGGCAAGGTAGGCTTATTTTCTATCTTCAGGCTAGCTAGTTTCTCAGGCTGTGCCGAGTTGCATAGGGAGCGTTAGGCGCAATCCACGGCTGCCTCTAGTGTGGTTGGAGAGGATTAGGGATTGCGGTCAGCAGAGTTCCCACGTCTCAGAGCTCGTTCTATGTTTTTGGGTTATTGTCAGATCACTGTATGTGCTCTGACTTCTATGTCCATTGTGGTACTGAATTACCTCATCATAACAGTACTGGAGGCCCAAAGTACTAATGATTCTCAATAGAGGGAAAAAAGAACTTCTGAGACCATTTTTTTTTCTCTGCACTGTGTTTTGCCTTTTTTTCCCCCTAGACATTTGGGTGGTTCAGTACACAGGTGTAGCGATGGACATTAAAGGTCTGTCTTCATGTGTGGATCAGCTCTCGGCAAGAGTACAAAAGATTCAAGACACTATTGATCAGAAATCTATGTTAGAACCAAGAATTCCTATTCCTGATTTGTTTTTTGGAGATAGAACTAAATTTCTGAGTTTCAAAAATAATTGTAAACTATTTCTGGCCTTGAAACCTCGCTCCTCTGGTGACCCAGTTCAACAAGTTTTGATCATTATTTCTTTTTTACGTGGCGACCCACAGGACTGGGCATTTTCTCTTGCGCCAGGAGATCCTGCATTAAGTAATATCGATGCGTTTTTCCTGGCGCTCGGATTGCTGTACGATGAACCTAATTCAGTGGATCAGGCAGAGAAGAATTTGCTGGCTCTGTGTCAGGCTCAGGATGATATAGAGGTATATTGTCAGAAATTTAGAAAGTGGTCAGTACTCACTCAATGGAATGAAGGTGCACTCGCAGCTATTTTCAGAAAGGGTCTCTCTGAAGCCCTTAAGGATGTCATGGTGGGATTTCCTATGCCTGCTGGTTTGAATGAGTCTATGTCTTTGGCTATTCAGATCGGTCGATGCTTGTGTGAGCGTAAATCTGTGCACCATTTGGCGGTATTACCTGAGCTTAAACCTGAGCCTATGCAGTGCGATAGGACTTTGACCAGAGTTGAACGGCAAGAACACAGACATCTGAATGGGCTGTGTTTCTACTGTGGTGATTCCACTCATGCTATCTCTGATTGTCCTAAGCGCACTAAGCGGTTCGCTAGGTCTGCCATCATTGGTACGGTACAGTCAAAATTTCTTTTGTCCGTTACCTTGATCTGCTCTTTGTCATCGTATTCTGTCATGGCATTTGTGGATTCAGGTGCTGCCCTGAATTTGATGGACTTGGAGTATGCTAGGCGTTGTGGGTAGGGTTGAGCGAAACGGGTCGTTCATTTTCAAAAGTCGCCGACTTTTGGCAAAGTCGGGTTTCATGAAACCCGATCCGACCCCTGTGCGTGGTCGGCCATGCGGTACGCGACTTTCGCGCCAAAGTCGCGTTTCAATGACGCGAAAAGCGCCATTTCTCAGCCAATGAAGGTGAACGCAGAGTGTGGGCAGCGTGATGACATAGGTCCTGGTCCCCACCATCTTAGAGAAGGGCATTGCAGTGATTGGCTTGCTGTCTGCGGCATCACAGGGGCTATAAAGGGGCGTTCCCGCCGACCGCCATCTTACTGCTGCTGATCTGTGCTTAGGGAGAGGTTGCTGCCGCTTCGTCAGAAGCAGGGATAGTGTTAGGCAGGGTCCATTAACCACCAAACCGCTTGTGCTGTAGCGATTTCCACTATCCAACACCACCTTCGGTGTGCAGGGACAGTGGAAGCTACATTTTTTTTTTCCCTCAGCGCTGTAGCTCATTGGGCTGCCCTAGAAGGCTCCCTGATAGCTGCACTGCTGTGTGTACGCCGCTGTGCAAACGAACTGCTTTTTTCAAAGCACAAATCCTGTTGTTCTGCACAGCTATCTTGTTTGTTTGTCCACACTTTTTATTTAATTTGTGCATCAGTCCATTCCTTATTGCTGCCTGCCATACCTGGCTGAGATTACTGCAGGGAGATAGTAATTGTAGGACAGTCCCTGTTTTTTTTTTTTTGTGGGAGATTAAGATTGGCATTTCTGCTAGAGTGCCATCCCTGTGTGTGCCATCTCTCACTCAGTGGGCCATAGAAAGCCTATTTATTTTTTTGCTTGATTTGGGTTCTAAAATCTACCTGAAAAAATCACAACATCAATCAGTGGGAGAAAAATATTGGCCTCAGGGCTTGTGTGCCACTCCTGACTCCTGTGTGTGCCATCTCTCACTCAGTGGGCCATAGAAAGCCTATTTATTTTTTTGCTTGATTTGGGTTCTAAAATCTACCTGAAAAAATCACTACATCAATCAGTGGGAGAAAAATATTGGCCTCAGGGCTTGTGTGCCACTCCTGACTCCTGTGTGTGCCATCTCTCACTCAGTGGGCCATAGAAAGCCTATTTATTTTTTTGCTTGATTTGGGTTCTAAAATCTACCTGAAAAAATCACTACATCAATCAGTGGGAGATAAATATTGGCCTCTGGGCTTGTGTGCCACTCCTGACTCCTGTGTGTGCCATCTCTCACTCAGTGGGCCATAGAAAGCCTATTTATTTTTTTGCTTGATTTGGGTTCTAAAATCTACCTGAAAAAATCACTACATCAATCAGTGGGAGAAAAATATTGGCCTCAGGGCTTGTGTGCCACTCCTGACTCCTGTGTGTGCCATCTCTCACTCAGTGGGCCATAGAAAGCCTATTTATTTTTTTGCTTGATTTGGGTTCTAAAATCTACCTGAAAAAATCACTACATCAATCAGTGGGAGATAAATATTGGCCTCTGGGCTTGTGTGCCACTCCTGACTCCTGTGTGTGCCATCTCTCACTCAGTGGGCCATAGAAAGCCTATTTATTTTTTTGCTTGATTTGGGTTCTAAAATCTACCTGAAAAAATCACTACATCAATCAGTGGGAGAAAAATATTGGCCTCAGGGCTTGTGTGCCACTCCTGACTCCTGTGTGTGCCATCTCTCACTCAGTGGGCCATAGAAAGCCTATTTATTTTTTTGCTTGATTTGGGTTCTAAAATCTACCTGAAAAAATTACTACATCAATCAGTGGGAGAAAAATATTGGCCTCAGGGCTTGTGTGCCACTCCTGACTCCTGTGTGTGCCATCTCTCACTCAGTGGGCCATAGAAAGCCTATTTATTTTTTTGCTTGATTTGGGTTCTAAAATCTACCTGAAAAAATCACTACATCAATCAGTGGGAGATAAATATTGGCCTCAGGGCTTGTGTGCCACTCCTGACTCCTGTGTGTGCCATCTCTCACTCAGTGGGCCATAGAAAGCCTATTTATTATTTTGCTTGATTTGGGTTCTAAAATCTACCTGAAAAAATCACTACATGAATCAGTGGGAGATAAATATTGGCCTCTGGGCTTGTGTGCCACTCCTGACTCCTGTGTGTGCCATCTCTCACTCAGTGGGCCATAGAAAGCCTATTTATTTTTTTGCTTGATTTGGGTTCTAAAATCTACCTGAAAAAATCACTAAATCAATCAGTGGGAGAAAAATATTGGCCTCTGGGCTTGTGTGCCACTCCTGACTCCTGTGTGTGCCATCTCTCACTCAGTGGGGCATAGAAAGCCTTTTTTTTTTTTTAATTTGGTTTCTAAATTGTCCTTGAAAAAATCATTTTATTTTATTTGGTTTCTAAATTCTTCCTGAAAAAAATCATTTTATTTTATTTTGTTTCTAAAGTCTCCCTGAAAAAAAAAAAATAAATAAATAAAACAGTGGGAGATTAATATTGCCCTTTCTGCTTGTGTGCCAGTCTTGACTCCTGGGTGTGGCATCTCTCTCTCTCTCAAATTGTGGGCCATAGAAAGCCTATTTTTTTTTTTTTGCTTGATTTGGGTTCCAAATTCTACCTGAAAAAATCACTACATCAATCAGTGGGAGAAAAATATTGGCCTCTGGGCTTGTGTGCCACTCCTGACTCCTGTGTGTGCCATCTCTCACTCAGTGGGCCATAGAAAGCCTTTTTTTGTTTTTTTATTTGGTTTCTAAATTGTCCCTGAAAATATCATTTTATTTTATTATTTTATTTGGTTTCTAAATTCTTCCTGAAAAAATCATTTTATTTTAATTTGTTTCTAAAGTCTCCCTGAAAAAAAAAAAAAAATAGGTGGGAGATTAATATTGCCCTTTCTGCTTGTGTGCCAGTCTTGATTCCTGGATGTGCCATCTCTCTCTCTCTCTCTCAAATTGTGGGCCATAGAAAGCCTATTTTTTTTTTTTGCTTGATTTGGGTTCCAAAATCTACCTGAAAAAATCACTACATCAATCAGTGGGAGAAAAATATTGGCCTCTGGGCTTGTGTGCCACTCCTGACTCCTGTGTGTGCCATCTCTCACTCAGTGGGCCATAGAAAGCCTTTTTTTGTTTTTTTATTTGGTTTCTAAATTATTCCTGCAAAAATCATTTTTTTTATTTTGTTTCTAAAGTCTCCCTGAAAAAAAAAATAAAAAATAAAACAGTGGGAGATTAATATTGACATTTGTGCTTGAGTGACAGTCCTGCGTGTGTGGCATCTCTGTGATTTGGTGCCACAGAAAACAGAGTGTGTAACATTGTGCCTGATTTTCCTTGTGGTCTCACCAACCTGTAAAGGGATATTGAAATCATACTGAAGTTATAGGTCACCGTGTAAGTTGTTTGACAGCAACAAATAAAGTTACTTTGGTTAAGTTTTTAAAACAATGAGGAAGTCTGGTGCAAGAGGTCGTGGCCGTGGGCGTTCATTGTCAGCTGGTAATGATGGTAGTGGTAGTGGAGCATCAGGTGGTCGTGGGAAAAAAAATATTCCACCTAAGTCTGGAGCTGTGGAGCCAGGTTCGTCGTCTGGCTACACAAGGCCTCGAACGCTCTCTTTTCTGGGAGTAGGAAAACCGCTTTTAAAGCCGGAGCAGCAACAGCAAGTTTTGGCTTACCTTGCAGACTCAGCCTCTAGCTCTTTTGCCTCCTCTTCTGAAACTGGTAAATGTAAAAGAAGCGCGTCGCTTGTGGATGTTCACGGTCAGGGACAAGTCGCTTCCTTGCCCTCTTTAGCAAAAACAACAACAAGAGAGAAGGATGCAGCAGGCGACACGACGGGTTACTCCATGGAGCTCTTTACACATACCGTCCCTGGCTTAGAAAGTGAAACAGTTAACAGGCCATGCCCATTACAAGTAGATTCTGACATGGAGTGCACTGATGCACAGCCACAGCCTGACTACTATGCTGGTCCTTTGACTCAGACCACAACATTGCCCTCTCAGGGTACTGATCCACAATCAGACCCTGATGAGACTATGTTGCCCCGTCACGAACGCTATACCACCGACCGACACGGTGACACAGACGAAGTTGCACACGAGCTAGAAGAGGAGGTAATAGATGACCCAGTTGTTGACCCCGATTGGCAGCCATTGGGGGAACAGGGTGCAGGCGGCAGTAGTTCAGAAGCGGAGGTGGAGGAGGGGACGCAGCAGGCATCAACATCGCAACAGGTTCCATCTGCCGGGCCCGTATCTGGCCCAAGACGCGTGTCAAAGCCAAAACCTGTTGGAGGACAGCGTGGCCATCCGGTTAAAGCTCAGTCTGCAATCCCTGAAAAGGGATCCGATGCTAGGAAGAGTGCAGTCTGGCATTTTTTTAAACAACATCCAATTGATCAGCGCAAAGTCATCTGTCAAAAATTTTCAACTAGCTTAAGCAGAGGTCAGAATCTGAAAAGTCTCAATACAAGTTGCATGCATAGACATTTAACCACCATGCATTTTCAAGCCTGGACTAACTACCAAACGTCCCTTAAGGTTGTAGCACCCTCGGCCAATGAAGCTAGACAGCAACGCAACATCCCTTCCGTCACTGTAAGGCCACCATTTTCCGTACCACCGGCAGTATCTGTGCAGGTTTCTTTGCCAGCCAAAAGCAGTCAGGGTCAGGGAATCACCAGTTTTGTAGGAAGAAATATTGCATCTAGGGCACCGGCGGAAACAATACCGTCTCCAACCGTCTCTCAGTCTGCCATGTCCACCGGCACACCCGCAAGTTCCACGATCTCCAGCTCTCCAGTCCAGCTCACCCTACATGAGACTCTGGTTAGAAAAAGGAAGTACTTATCCTCGCATCCGCGTACACAGGGTTTTTACGCCCACATAGCTAGACTAATCTCGTTAGAGATGATGCCCTACCGGTTAGTTGAAAGTGAAGCTTTCAAAGCCCTGATGGAGTACGCTGAACCACGCTACGAGCTACCCAGTCGACACTTTTTTTCCAGAAAAGCCATCCCAGCCCTGCACCAGCATGTTAAACAGCGCATCGTCCATGCACTCAGGCAATCTGTGAGTACAAAGGTGCACCTGACTACAGATGCATGGACCAGTAGGCATGGCCAGGGACGTTACGTGACCATCACGGCACACTGGGTGAATGTGGTGGATGCAGGGTCCACAGGGGACATCAATTTCGGGACAGTTGTGCCTAGCCCACGGTCTAGGAAACAGTTGGCTGTAGGCGTTCGCACCCCCTCCTCCTCCTCCTCGTCCTCCTGCAGAAGTGACAGCTCTTCCACAGACCGCAGTCGGCCAACCACTCCATTGGCAGCTGACACTGTTGCACACCAGTTGTCCCATTATGGGCCAGCTACTGGCAAGCGTCAGCAGGCTGTATTGGCTCTGAAGTGTTTGGGCGACAACAGACACACCGCGGAAATTCTGTCCGAGTTCTTGCAGCAAGAAACGCAGTCGTGGCTGGGCACAGTAGATCTTGAGGCAGGCAAGGTAGTGAGTGATAACGGAAGGAATTTCATGGCTGCCATCTCCCTTTCCCAACTGAAACACATTCCTTGCCTGGCTCACACCTTAAACCTGGTGGTGCAGTGCTTATTGAAAACTTATCCTGGGTTCTCCGACCTGCTCCTCAAAGTGCGTGGACTTTGCTCACATATCCGACGTTCGCCTGTACACTCCAGCCGTATGCAGACCTATCAGCGGTCTTTGAACCTTCCCCAGCATCGCCTAATCATAGACGTTGCAACAAGGTGGAACTCAACATTGCACATGCTTCAGCGACTGTGCCAACAGAGGCGGGCTGTTATGTTTTTGTGGGAGGATATACATACACGGGCAGGCAGTAGGATGGCAGACATGGAGTTGTCAGGTGTGCAGTGGTCGAAGATACAAGACATGTGTCAAGTCCTTCAGTGTTTTGAGGAATGCACACGGCTGGTTAGTGCAGACAACGCCATAATAAGCATGAGCATCCCCCTAATGTGTCTGCTGATGCAAAGTTTGATGCACATAAAGGATCAGGCGTCTGCACCAGAGGAAGAGAAAAGCCTTGATGACAGTCAGCCATTGTCTGGTCAGGGCAGTGTACAGGACGAGGTAGCGGGCGAAGAGGAGGTGGAGGACGAGGAGGATGATGGGGATGAGTATACTTTTAATGAGGAAGCTTTCCCGGGGGCACTGGAAATTGGTTGCGTGGCAAGGCCGGGTTCTGGTTTTTTGAGGGACACAAGTGACGTAGATTTGCCTGAAACTGCCCCTCAACCAATCACAACCGCAGATTTGACAACTGGAACTTTGGCCCACATGGCGGATTATGCCTTACGTATCCTCAAAAGGGACACACGCATTACTAAAATGATGAACGATGATGATTACTGGTTGGCCTGCCTCCTTGATCCTCGCTATAAAGGCAAATTGCAAAATGTTATGCCACATGAGAACTTGGAACTAATATTAGCAACCAAACAATCAACTCTTGTTGACCATTTGCTTCAGGCATTCCCAGCACACAGCACCCGTGATCGTTCTCACACGAGCTCCAGGGGGCAGCAGACCAGGAGTGTTAGGGGTGCACACATCAGAAGTGGCGTTGGACAGAGGGGTTTTCTGACCAGGTTGTGGAGTGATTTTGCTATGACCGCAGACAGGACAGGTACTGCTGCATCAATTGAAAGTGACAGGAGACAACATTTTTCCAGTATGGTTACTAACTATTTTTCATCCCTTATCGATGTTCTCCCTCAACCGTCATTCCCATTTGATTACTGGGCATTAGTGTTGAGCATTCCGATACCGCAAGTATCGGGTATCGGCCGATATTAGCGGTATCGGAATTCCGATACCGAGATCCGATATTTTTGTGATATCGGGTATCGGTATCGAATCAATAGGGATGTGGAAAATAAAGAATTAAAATAAAAAATATTGATATGCTCACCTCTCCGGCGGCCCCTGGACTTCACACTGCTATCCGGGAGGCTTCTTTGTTTAAAAAGCGCGCCTTTCGGACCGGTGAATGACGTCCCGACTTCTGATTGGTCGCGTTCCGCCCATGTGACCGGCACGCGACCAATCAGAGGCCGCGACGTCATTCGCAGGTCCTCAATTCCTATAATTAGCAGTTTTGTGAATGAGAATGACGTCGCGGCTTCTGATTGGCCGCGTGCCGCCCATGTGACCGGCACGCGGCCAATCAGAAGCCGCGACGTCATTCTCATTCACAAAACTGCTAATTATAGGAATTGAGGACCTGCGAATGACGTCGCGGCCTCTGATTGGTCGCGTGCCGATCACATGGGCGGCACGCGACCAATCAGAAGCCGGGACGTCATTCACAGGTCCGAAAGGCGCGCTTTTTAAACAAAGAAGCCTCCCGGTTAGCAGTGTGAAGTCCAGGGGCCGCCGGAGAGGTGAGCATATCAATATTTTTTATTTTAATTCTTTATATTACACATCCCTATGGATCCCAGGGCCTGAAGGAGAGTTTCCTCTCCTTCAGACCCTGGGAACCATGAGAATACCTTCCGATACTTGATGTTCCATTGACTTGTATTGGTATCGGATATCGGTATCGGCGATATCCGATATTTTTTGGGTATCGGCCGATACTATCCGATACCGATACTTTCAAGTATCGGACGGTATCGCTCAACACTACTGGGCATCAAAATTAGACACCTGGCCAGAATTGGCAGAATATGCATTGCAGGAGCTTGCTTGCCCGGCAGCTAGTGTCCTATCAGAAAGAGTATTCAGTGCTGCAGGTTCAATATTAACTGAAAAAAGGACTCGTCTGGCTACCCAAAATGTTGATGATCTAACATTCATTAAAATGAACCACAACTGGATTTCGAATTCTTTTGCCCCACCTTGCCCGGCAGACACCTAGCTTTCCTACGAAAATCTCTTGCCTGTGGACTACTGTGAATTACTTTTCGAATGTCTAATTTGCTGCAGCTGATTGTCCAGCATACGACATGTTTACACCTCCCTAAATGGCCAAACTCCCCACACGGGGCCGTGGTATCGCGACTTGGCACAAGCACCCGTGTGTTAGGAGTCGAGTTTCCTCTGCTGCACAGGGGGAATCTCGATCCGTGTCTGCTGCGGTCTCCCATTCGGTATCGGCCGCAGTGGGCTCTGCTCAGCGGAGACGTCGCTCCCAGCGTCTCGCTGGGGCTGATTCGGTGCATAGGGTCACTACTGCCTTTTCTGGCTTTCCTATGGTACCCTGCACTGATCTGCGGCGAGCGAGCCTCTCTGGGACTAAGTCCTTGTTTACTCACACTGAGCATGCCCAGGGCAGGGTCTCCCATTGGAGGTCGAGGGCCACATGTTCAGTCACATGCTCAGGTGCTGCAGTACTTTCCATTGGTCCTTCTGGAAGGTCCTGAAAGGGCAAAAACTTCAGTAGCAGCTTCCTGTGCTGCAACTATATAAACTGCGCATGACCGCACGGCCATGCGCTAGTATCGTCTTTTGCTATATGCTTTGTGCCAATGTGGTCATGTGTTTGTATGTGTTCAGGGACCCGGCTGAAATAAGCCCCTAGAATGCTGGCACCTCCGGCGAGGAGATTGTGTATAAATGTGTTCAGGGACCCGGCTGAAATAAGCCCCTAGAATGCTGGCTCCTCCGGCGAGGAGATTGAGTATGCATGCATGACCACTCACTGCTCACATCTGGGTAGTTGGCCTGTGCCTCTGTGAAAGTCTAACAGGGCACAGAGCTCACCTCTCGCGGTTACTCTGTGAAGCTAACAGAGTTAGTATATACCGCCATATAGAGCCGCCATTATTTAGCAGCAGGTACTTTCCTGCACGGTGGATCCCGGGTTGCGAACGCTCCAATTCCTTTTAATAAACAATATATTTGGTGCGTTCCGCCAACCCTAACAGTATACTAGCGCCAGGATCTGGCTAAGTAATGGCGGATGAACAGCGATTGCAGGGGTACATCCAGCTGCTGGAGGGCCGGTTGGCGTCTCTTGAGCGTGCAATCTCGGCGGTGGATGTTGCCGCAATAGCTGTTCAGGCTGCTAGCATGGCTGCAGCAGCTTTACCCACTGCCACCTCTGTTCCGACCCTATCTCACCTTCCTTTGCCTGAGAGATACTCTGGGGACAGTAAGTCCTGTAGGGGTTTTGTGAGCCAATGTGGTATACACCTCGAGCTTCTGGCTGCACGTTTCCCTACTGAGCGGGCAAAGGTGGGATTCATAATCTCTCTCCTGTCGGACAGAGCGTTGGAGTGGGCTACGCCGCTGTGGGAGCGCAACGATCATGTGGTGCGGAGTGTTCCTAGGTTTCTGGACACTCTGAAACAGGTCTTTTTAGGACCTCAAGTCACCCATGATACAGCGCTCCAACTGCTGGCTTTGACTCAGGGTTCAACCATGGTCAGCCATTTTGCTGTTCACTTCCGGACATTAGCGTCTGAGTTGGAATGGCCAGATAAAACCCTCATTCCCGTATTTTGGAGGGGGCTGGCTGACCATGTGAAGGACGCTTTGGCCACTAGGAAGATTCCCGCCACACTGGAGGAGCTCATAGTCGTATCTACTCGTATTGACCTCCGTTTTAACGAGCGGAGGTTGGAGCGAGCCCAGTGTAGGCAGAGGTTTCGGCTGGCTCCCACCTTCGCCAAACCTTTGGAATCTCCAGTCCAGGCATCCGAGTCACATGAGGCCTTAGAGGTGACACGAGCAGGATCCAAGTCTCAGTCTGCCCGTGCACATAAGGTCCGTCATGTTTGCCAGCAGTCAGGACACCTTGCCTCCAAGGGTCCTCAGCGGTCGGGGAAACGTCAGCGTCTAGTGGCAGTTGGAGGAGGTACACTAGACACGGCGACGTTTGCCTCAAAGTTGTCCTTCAAGGGGACAATTACCATAGGCCCATCCACTCTTATGGTCGAGCTATGCGTGGATTCTGGGGCAGAGGGTAACTTTATGTCTTCCGCTTTTGCCCAGCGTCACTCAATACCCTTGGTGATGCTCGCCCAGCCGGTAACCGTCCGAGTGGTAAATGGGTCAACACTACCTTCACAGATTACCCACCAAACCATTCCTTTCACGCTATCTGTGTCTCCATCACATCAGGAGATAATCTCCCTATTAGTCATTCCTGAGGGAATTGATGAGGTCCTGTTGGGGATACCATGGCTTCGCTACCATTCTCCTCATATTGAGTGGTCCTCTGGGAGAATTTTGGGTTGGAGTAAATCTTGCGAGGGTAGATGTCTGAGGGAGTGCGTTCAGGTTGCTACTACACAGGTACCCGCAGATCTTTCCTCTCTCCCCAAGCACTATTGGCCCTATGCAGACGTGTTCTCCAAAAGAGCTGCGGAGACCCTTCCGCCTCACCGCCCCTATGACTGTCCTATTGACCTCTTGCCTGGTGCTGAGCCTCCCCAGGGTCGAGTCTATCCGTTATCTCTCCCGGAGACGGAGGCAATGTCCCAGTACATCCAGGAGAATCTGGCAAGAGGATTCATTAGGAAGTCAGTGTCACCGGCAGGGGCAGGGTTCTTCTTCGTACAGAAGAAGACTGGAGACTTACGTCCATGCATAGACTACAGGGGTCTTAACGCCATCACCGTTAAGAACAAGTACCCACTACCCCTGATATCTGAGCTGTTTGATAGGCTACGGGGAGCGAGGGTATTTACAAAGTTAGATCTGCGGGGTGCTTACAACCTGATTCGCATCCGTGAGGGGGATGAATGGAAGACGGCTTTTAACACCAGGGATGGGCACTATGAATATCTGGTGATGCCCTTCGGGCTCTGTAATGCCCCAGCCGTTTTCCAAGACTTTGTGAGCGACATCTTCCGGGATATGCTCACCACCTCGGTCGTAGTCTATCTGGATGATATTCTCATCTTCTCTCCAGATATTGACTCCCATCGGAGAGATGTTCGCAAAGTCTTCGACCTCTTACGGGCAAATTCCCTCTACGCCAAGTTGGAGAAGTGTGTGTTTGAGCAGGAGTCCTTGCCTTTCCTTGGTTATATCATCTCTGCCCAGGGTTTGGCTATGGATCCTGCCAAGCTACAGGCTGTAATGGACTGGCAAGAACCCCATGCTCTTAAAGCGGTGCAGCGCTTTATGGGGTTCATTAATTACTATCGCCAGTTCATTCCACACTTCTCAACTTTGGTAGCTCCCTTGGTTGCCCTCGCCAAGAAGGGAGCAAATCCCAAGTTGTGGTCAGAGGAGGTCTCCAAAGCCTTTCTCTCGATCAAGTCACACTTCGCTAGCGCTCCCATCCTACATCGCCCCGATGTTGATAAGCCATTTATCTTGGAGGTGGATGCCTCATCCGTTGGTGCTGGAGCAGTCCTTTTCCAAAAGGATGCTCAAGGTCGGAAGCATCCTTGCTTCTTCTTCTCCAAGACCTTCACACCAGCGGAGAGGAATTATTCCATCGGGGACAGGGAGTTGCTGGCCATGAAGTTGGCTTTTTCGGAGTGGAGACATCTCTTGGAGGGAGCTCGCTTTCCCTTCCAAGTCTTCACTGACCACAAGAACTTGGTGTATCTGCAAACAGCCCAGCGGCTGAATTCTCGCCAGGCTAGATGGTCCCTGTTCTTCTCCCGGTTCCATTTTACTCTCCATTTCCTCTCCGGGGAGAAGAACGTTCGTGCTGACGCTCTCTCCCGCTCCGTGGTGTTATCGGAGGAGGAGGAGCCTCGGCTTATTGTCCCTTATGAGAGCCTGAGAACTGTAGCTCCGGTTTCGCTAGAGTCTGTGCCCCCGGGCAAGACTTTCGTGCCAGCTAACTTGCGACCGGAGGTTGTCTCTTGGGCTCACTCCTCCAGAGTGGGTGGGCATTTTGGGACCAAGAGGACATCTGAGCTTCTGGCGAGAACATACTGGTGGCCGCATATGGCCCGAGATGTCAAGGACTATATTCAGGCGTGCGTTTCTTGCGCCCAGAATCGGTCTCCTTGGCAATGGCCTGCTGGGTTGCTTTACCCTCTACCGGTGGCAGACAGGCCCTGGGAGATGGTCGGGATGGACTTTGTGGTGGGTCTACCCAAGTCGCGTGGCTGCTCCATTATTTGGGTTGTCACCGACCACTTCTCCAAGATGGTGCATTTGGTGCCGCTTCCTCGGTTACCCTCAGCACGGGCCTTGGCGGTGTTGTTCATTAAACACGTTTTTCGTTTGCATGGGATGCCTGATAAGATTGTCAGCGATCGGGGTCCCCAGTTCGCATCTCGGTTTTGGAGAGAGCTCTGCCGTTTACTCAGCATAGAGTTAAACCTCTCCTCTGCATACCATCCCGAGACGAATGGGTTGGTGGAGAGAACCAACCAGACTCTGGTGACATATTTGCGACATTTCGTCTCTGCTAGGCAGGATGACTGGGCATCTTTGCTACCTTGGGCGGAATTTGCCCTGAACAACGCCGTAGCCGATTCCACTGGTCAAACTCCTTTTCTCCTTAATTACGGCCAGCATCCGCGTGTCCCTGTGCCCATGCCCGTGTCATCCACCGATTCTAGGGTGGCAGACTGGGCGGTGGAGGCACGTGACATCTGGGACCGCACACAGGATGCCATCCGGGCCTCCAAGGAGAGAATGAGGGTTTCGGCTGATACACACCGGCGCCCCGCTCCGGTCTTTGCTCCTGGCGACTTAGTGTGGCTCTCCGCCCGTAACATCAGGCTGCGAGTTGAGTCCACTAAGTTTGCTCCCCGCTACATTGGCCCGTTTAAGGTTCTGGAACAGGTCAACCCTGTGGTCTACCATTTGGCTATTCCTCCACGCCTTGGTATCACCGATACTTTCCACGTTTCCCTCTTAAAGCCCGTTCATTTGTCCCGGTTTTTCGAGTCATCTGCTGGGACATCGGGTTCATCCACGGATGAGTTTGAGGTGAATGCTATTGTGGGGTGCAAGGTGGTACGTGGCAAGAAATTTTATCTGGTGGACTGGAAGGGTCACGGCCCAGAGGATAGAACCTGGGAGCCTGTGGAGCACATTCGGGCTCCGCTGCTTATCGCAGCTTTTGAGCGTAGTGAGGCTCAAGGAGGGGGGGGGCCCTAGGAGGGGGGGGTAATGTTAGGAGTCGAGTTTCCTCTGCTGCACAGGGGGATCTCGATCCGTGTCTGCTGCGGTCTCCCATTCGGTATCGGCCGCAGTGGGCTCTGCTCAGCGGAGACGTCGCTCCCAGCGTCTCGCTGGGGCTGATTCGGTGCATAGGGTCACTACTGCCTTTTCTGGCTTTCCTATGGTACCCTGCACTGATCTGCGGCGAGCGAGCCTCTCTGGGACTAAGTCCTTGTTTACTCACACTGAGCATGCCCAGGGCAGGGTCTCCCATTGGAGGTCGAGGGCCACATGTTCAGTCACATGCTCAGGTGCTGCAGTACTTTCCATTGGTCCTTCTGGAAGGTCCTGAAAGGGCAATAACTTCAGTAGCAGCTTCCTGTGCTGCAACTATATAAACTGCGCATGACCGCACGGCCATGCGCTAGTATCGTCTTTTGCTATATGCTTTGCGCCAATGTGGTCATGTGTTTGTATGTGTTCAGGGACCCGGCTGAAATAAGCCCCTAGAATGCTGGCACCTCCGGCGAGGAGATTGTGTATAAATGTGTTCAGGGACCCGGCTGAAATAAGCCCCTAGAATGCTGGCTCCTCCGGCGAGGAGATTGAGTATGCATGCATGACCACTCACTGCTCACATCTGGGTAGTTGGCCTGTGCCTCTGTGAAAGTCTAACAGGGCACAGAGCTCACCTCTCGCGGTTACTCTGTGAAGCTAACAGAGTTAGTATATACCGCCATATAGAGCCGCCATTATTTAGCAGCAGGTACTTTCCTGCACGGTGGATCCCGGGTTGCGAACGCTCCAATTCCTTTTAATAAACAATATATTTGGTGCGTTCCGCCAACCCTAACACCGTGAGAGTGCTGTTTGTCTGAAGAGGTGGGTGTGCCCGCTTTTGGTCGACGGCACTGCCACTGGGTCCCTCATAGTACAATAAACTGTCTCTGGCGGTGGTGGTGCGCACCCAACGTCAGACACACTGTTGTAACATGAGGGGCCCTGGGCCTGTACCGCTGTCCACAAGAGAGTTCACCCACCCCCAGGTCAAACATTGCTCTGCCACTTCCACAATTATCTCTCACACTTCCACCAATGTTTAGACTATGCGCTGACATCCTTCCATTCCTGCCACTGACAATACCATTGTGTTGACATGTATAATGGTACTTAACATAGTCAGGGGCAGTGTCCTCTATTTACCCAAGTAAAAACTTTGCGCCAAATTAGTAGGTCAGAAACAACGCAGAGGATCCCACCCCTGTACCTAAAGATTGCACCCTTTAGTGTTTTCGCTGGATTTTAATGTGAGACATTCACATTTATGTATTGTTTTGGACTACTAACTGGCAGACACTCATTACAATCATCCTCTGCTGACCAGGCCACTGCTGGCTGTGTTCACCTGGAACCAATTTAAAATTGCCTACAGCCATCTGTTATTATGTTAGGCCTTCGATGCCTGTCTGCGGTCACTCCTTCCACTAGGCCTTCACTGACCAGACCACTGCTGCCCGTGTACCCCTGGAACCAATTATAAAGTGCCTACAGCCCAATTTTTTTATGTTAGGCCTTCGAAGCCTGTCTGCGGTCCGTTCGTTCTACTACTACTACACTGACCAGGCCACTGCTGCCCGTGTTCCCCTGGAACCAATTTAAAATTGCCTACAGCCATCTGTTATTATGTTAGGCCTTCGATGCCTGTCTGCGGTCACTCCTTCCACTAGGCCTCCACTGACCAGACCACTGCTGCCCGTGTTCCCCTGGAACCAATTTTAAATTGCCTACAGCCAGCCCAATTTTTTTATGTTAGGCCTTCGAAGCCTGTCTGCGGTCCGTTCTTTCTACTACTACTACACTGACCTGGCCACTGCTGCCCGTGTTCCCCTGGAACCAATTTAAAATTGCCTACAGCCATCTGTTATTATGTTAGGCCTTCGATGCCTGTCTGCGGTCACTCCTTCCACTAGGCCTCCACTGACCAGACCACTGCTGCCCGTGTACCCCTGGAACCAATTATAAAGTGCCTACAGCCCAATTTTTTTATGTTAGGCCTTCGAAGCCTGTCTGCGGTCCGTTCTTTCTACTGCTACTACACTGACCAGGCCACTGCTGCCCGTGTTCCCCTGGAACCAATTTAAAATTGCCTACAGCCATCTGTTATTATGTTAGGCCTTCGATGCCTGTCTGCGGTCACTCCTTCCACAAGGCCTCCACTGACCAGACCACTGCTGCCCGTGTTCCCCTGAAACCAATTTTAAATTGCCTACAGCCAGCCCAATTTTTTTATGTTAGGCCTTCGAAGCCTGTCTGCGGTCCGTTCTTTCTACTACTACTACACTAACCAGACCACTGCTGCCCGTGTACCCCTGGAACCAATTATAAAGTGCCTACAGCCCAATTTTTTTATGTTAGGCCTTCGAAGCCTGTCTGCGGTCCGTTCTTTCTACTACTACTACACTGACCAGGCCACTGCTGCCCGTGTTCCCCTGGAACCAATTTAAAATTGCCTACAGCCATCTGTTATTATGTTAGGCCTTCGATGCCTGTCTGCGGTCACTCCTTCCACTAGGCCTCCACTGACCAGACCACTGCTGCCCGTGTACCCCTGGAACCAATTATAAAGTGCCTACAGCCCAATTTTTTTATGTTAGGCCTTCGAAGCCTGTCTGCGGTCCTTCCTTCCAATAGTTCTCCACTGACCAGACCAATGCTGGCCGTGTACCCCTGGAACCCAGCTGAAAGTGCATGGAGCCTCCTTTTTTTCTTTGTTTTATATTTAGAAAGCCCAGATGAACTACGCTGTACCACGGTTCAAGCTACCCAGTCGACATTTCTTTTGCGAGAAAAGCCATGCCAGCCCTCCACCGGCATGAAAAAGTCTGCATTGTCATAGCACTCAGGCAATCAAACAGTAGAAAGGTGCACCTGACAAGAGACGCATGGACCAGTAGGCATGTCCACAAAAAATTACGTGTCCATTGCGGCGCACTGGGTTAATGTGTTCGATGCATGGTCCACAGGGGACAGCCTACAAAGTCTGTCTGCAGTCCCTAATTCAAATTTTCCTCCGCTGACCACACCACTGCTGCCCGTGTACCCCTGGAACCATTTTTAAAGTGCCTACAGCCTAATATTGTTATGTTAGGCCTACTACGCCTGTCTGCGGTCCCTCCTTCCAATACTCGTCCACTGACCACACCACTGCTGCCCGTGGACCCCTGGAACCAATTTTTAATTGCATAGAGCATCATTTTTTTAATAGTAGGCGTACAAAGTCTGTCTGCGGTCCACTATTGAAATTGTCCTCCACTGCTCAGAGCAATGCTGCCTGTGTACCCCTGTAACTTTTTTAAGCTGCAGTGAGCCACATTTTTGGTTTAAGGCCTACTACCTGTGTCTGTCTGCGCCACTCAATTCAGCTGTGTTCCTTTGAAAAAAGCTGAGCGTCAATAGTCTTGTTTTCAGCCTCTAGGAATTTTAAAACTGCATTGGGGGTACAACTTTGGTAGGGCCTACTAACGGTGTCTGCCGCCCCAAGGTGTGCCCCAGGTTTCGTCCACATTGCTTCGGTCTTCCGACTCTCGTTTAGTAGTTGTAGAAAACTACACTGCATTAGGCCTACAAATTGGGTATGGGGTGTAGAGAGATGGTGTGTTCCACTCCAAGGTGTTCCCCAGGTTTCCTCTCCATTGCTTCGATCTTCATGCTCTCGTTTAGTAGTTGTTGGAAACTACGCTGCATTAGGCCTACAAATTGGATATGGGGTGTAGAGAGATGGTGTGTTGCACTCCAAGGGGTTCCCCAGGTTTCCTCTCCATTGCTTCGATCTTCATGCTCTCGTTTAGTAGTTGTTGGAAACTACGCTGCATTAGGCCTACAAATTGGGTATGGGGTGTAGAGAGATGGTGTGTTGCACTCCAAGGTGTTCCCCAGGTTTCCTCTCCATTGCTTCGATCTTCATGCTCTCGTTTAGTAGTTGTTGGAAACTACGCTGCATTAGGCCTACAAATTGGGTATGGGGTGTAGAGAGATGGTGTGTTCCACTCCAAGGTGTTCCCCAGGTTTCCTCTCCATTGCTTCGATCGTCAGGCTCTCGTTTAGTAGTTGTTGGAAACTACGCTGCATTAGGCCTACAAATTGTGTATGGGGTGCAGAGAGATGGTGTGTTCCACTCCAAGGTGTTCTCCAGGTTGCCTTTCCAGAGCTTCTATCTTCAGGCTCTCGTTTAGTAGTTGTAGAAAACTACACTGCATTAGGCCTACAAATTGGGTATGGGGTATAGAGAGATGGTGTGTTCCACTCCAAGGTGTTCCCCAGGTTTCCTCGCCATTGCTTCGATCTTCATGCTCTCGTTTAGTAGTTGTTGGAAACTACGCTGCATTAGGCCTACAAATTGGATATGGGGTGTAGAGAGATGGTGTGTTCCACTCCAAGGTGTTCTCCAGGTTGCCTTTCCTGAGCTTCTATCTTCAGGCTCTCGTTTAGTAGTTGTAGAAAAAAACACTGCATTAGGCCTACAAATTGTGTATGGGGTGTAGAGACGGTGTGTTCCACTCCAAGGTGTTCTCCAGGTTGCCTTTCCTGAGCTTCTATCTTCAGGCTCTTGTACTAGTTGGTTTGGGGCCTACTAACAGTGTCTGCCGCTCCTTGCTGTTCTCCTGGTTTCCTGTCCTGAAATTCCATTTTCAGGCTCTCGTTAAGTAGTTGTTAATGTTAGACTGCATTTGGCCTACTAGTTGGGTTGGGGCCTACTATCGGTGTCTGCCACTCCTTGCTGTTCTCTTCCACTGAACAAAGCTGTGCCGCCTGTTTACTACGGTTGCCAATTTTGAACTGCATTTCGACTACTTACTGATTTGGGCCTACTCTCTGTGTCAGCCTCTCATTCCAGTTGTCCTCCACTGCAATGCCCCCTGGTTAGTCCTGTGTTACCAATTTTGAACTGCATTTAGCCCACTTTATTCTTTGGGCCTATATCTGTGTTTCCTCCTCATCCTGCCCATTGCCCAGCCAGTGATAGATGAGTCTGCTGGTACATTGACCCATAACGCAAAATTCCCCGTGCACGCTACACAGCAAGATTGTGACCCTGCTGAAAGTCAGGTTCCTCTTCCCGCATACCATACCACCTTACACGGGGACAAAGAGGAAGGTGCAGATGAAAGTGCAGGTTCCTTCATCAGGTGAGGGGAGGAATACTAGTTGGCGACGTCACTGGCACAGGGCCTCTCATAGTACGCAAAAGTGTTGCTGCCGGTGGGAGGCGCCCCCGCCGTGCAAACACACCGCTGTACTTTGAGGGGCCCTGTGCCAGTGCCAATGCCAACGAGTGGGCCCCCCCTGCTTGCTCAGGATCTCAGCACTTGCAAAGTTGAAATACTTACCTCTCCCTGCTCCACTGCCGTGATGTGTTCCAGATTTCCTGGGCCCACTAATTACTTGAACCAGCCCTACCCCCCACAACTTTAGCCAAATGACCCCCAATTTCAAATGCCTTCCAATTATTATAAGGTAAATTACGATTGACAAGCTTCTGTAACAAGAATGGATGTTTTTGCCATTAAAATGGGCAGTGTAGGTGTTTTCCTGGCCTCCACTCACTGCCGACTATGCTCCCCCATTGACTTGCATTGGGTTTCGTGTTTCGGGCGATACCCGACTTTTCGCGATAATCGGCCGATTCCACTCGACTCGACTTCTAAGATAGTCGGGTTTCGCGAAACACGGCTCGACTCTAAAAAGGTCAAGGTCGCTCAACCCTAGTTGTGGGTTTTTCTTGGAGCCCTTGCAGTGTCCTATTCCATTGAGAGGAATTGATGCTATGCCTTTGGCCAAGAATAAGCCTCAGTACTGGACCCAGCTGACCATGTGCATGGCTCCTGCACATCAGGAGGTTATTCGCTTTCTGGTGTTGCATAATCTGCATGATGTGGTCGTGTTGGGGTTGCCATGGCTACAAGTCCATAATCCAGTATTAGATTGGAAATCCATGTCTGTGTCCAGCTGGGGTTGTAAGGGGGTACATGGTGATGTCCCATTTCTGACTATTTCGTCATCCACCCCTTCTGAGGTTCCAGAGTTCTTGTCTGATTACCGGGATGTATTTGATGAGCCCAAGTCCGATACCCTACCTCCGCATAGGGATTGTGATTGTGCTATCGATTTGATTCCTGGTAGTAAATTCCCAAAAGGTCGACTGTTTAATTTGTCTGTGCCTGAGCACGCCGCTATGCGGAGTTATGTGAAGTAGTCCTTGGAGAAGGGGCATATTCGCCCATCATCGTCGCCATTAGGAGCAGGGTTCTTTTTTGTAGCCAAGAAGGATGGTTCGCTGAGACCTTGTATAAATTACCGCCTTCTAAATAAGATCACGGTTAATTTGGGTACCCCTTGCCGTTGTTATCCGATTTGTTTGCTTGGATTAAGGGGGCCAGTTGGTTCACCAAGATAGTTCTTCGTGGTGCGTATAATCTTGTGCGTATTAAGCGAGGCGATGAATGGAAAACTGCATTTAATACGCCCGAGGGCCATTTTGAGTATGTAGTAATGCCATTCGGACTTGCCAATGCTCCATCAGTGTTTCAGTCCTTTATGCATGACATCTTCCGAGAGTACCTGGATAAATTCCTGATTGTGTACTTGGATGACATTTTGATCTTCTCGGATGATTGGGAGTCTCATGTGAAGCAGGTCAGAACGGTGTTTCAGGTCCTGCGTGCTAATTCTTTGTTTGTGAAGGGATCAAAGTGTCTCTTTGGTGTTCAGAAGGTTTCATTTTTGGGGTTCATCTTTTCCCCTTCTACTATCGAGATGGACCCTGTTAAGGTCCAAGCCATCCATGATTGGACTCAGCCGACATCTCTGAAAAGTCTGCAAAAGTTCCTGGGCTTTGCTAATTTTTATCGTCGCTTCATCTGCAATTTTTCTAGTATTGCTAAACCATTGACCGATTTGACCAAGAAGGGTGCTGATGTGGTCAATTGGTCTTCTGCTGCTGTGGAAGCTTTTCAAGAGTTGAAGCGTCGTTTTTCTTCTGCCCCTGTGTTGTGTCAACCAGATGTTTCGCTTCCATTCCAGGTCGAGGTTGATGCTTCTGAGATTGGAGCAGGGGCTGTTTTGTCGCAGAGAAGTTCTGATTGCTCGGTGATGAAACCATGCGCCTTCTTTTCTAGGAAGTTTTCGCCTGCTGAGCGAAATTATGATGTGGGCAATCGAGAGTTGCTGGCCATGAAGTGGGCATTCGAGGAGTGGCGTCATTGGCTTGAAGGAGCTAAGCATCGCGTGGTGGTCTTGACTGATCATAAGAACTTGACTTATCTTGAGTCTGCCAAGTGGTTGAATCCCAGACAGGCTCGTTGGTCGCTGTTTTTTGCCCGTTTTGACTTTGTGATTTCGTACCTTCCGGGCTCTAAAAATGTGAAGGCGGATGCTCTGTCTAGGAGTTTTGTGCCTGACTCTCCGGGTTTATCTGAGCCGGCGGGTATCCTCAAAGAGGGAGTAATTGTGTCTGCCATCTCCCCTGATTTGCGGCGGGTGCTGCAAAAATTTCAGGCTAATAAACCTGATCGTTGCCCAGCGGAGAAACTGTTTGTCCCTGATAGGTGGACGAATAAAGTTATCTCTGAGGTTCATTGTTCGGTGTTGGCTGGTCATCCTGGAATCTTTGGTACCAGAGAGTTGGTGGCTAGATCCTTTTGGTGGCCATCTCTATCACGGGATGTGCGTTCTTTTGTGCAGTCCTGTGGGATTTGTGCTCGGGCTAAGCCCTGCTGTTCTCATGCCAGTGGGTTGCTTTTGCCCTTGCCGGTCCCGAAGAGGCCTTGGACACATATCTCTATGGATTTTATTTCAGATCTTCCCGTCTCTCAAAAGATGTCAGTCATTTGGGTGGTCTGTGATCGCTTCTCTAAGATGGTCCATTTGGTACCCTTGTCTAAATTACCTTCCTCCTCTGATTTGGTGCCATTGTTCTTCCAGCATGTGGTTCGTTTACATGGCATTCCAGAGAATATCGTTTCTGACAGAGGTTCCCAGTTTGTTTCGAGGTTTTGGCGAGCCTTTTGTGGTAGGATGGGCATTGACTTGTCTTTTTCCTCGGCTTTCCATCCTCAGACTAATGGCCAGACCGAACGAACCAATCAGACCTTGGAAACATATCTGAGATGCTTTGTTTCTACTGATCAGGATGACTGGGTGTCCTTTTTGCCTTTGGCTGAGTTTGCCCTTAATAATCGGGCCAGCTCGGCTACCTTGGTTTCGCCGTTTTTCTGCAACTCTGGGTTCCATCCTCGTTTCTCTTCAGGGCAGGTTGAGTCTTCGGACTGTCCTGGTGTGGATACTGTGGTGGACAGGTTGCAGCAGATTTGGACTCATGTAGTGGACAATTTGACCTTGTCCCAGGAGAAGGCTCAACGTTTCGCTAATCGCAGACGCTGTGTGGGTCCCCGACTTCGTGTTGGGGATTTGGTTTGGTTATCTTCTCGTCATATTCCTATGAAGGTTTCCTCTCCTAAGTTTAAACCTCGTTTCATTGGTCCGTATAGGATTTCTGAGGTTCTTAATCCTGTGTCTTTTCGTCTGACCCTTCCAGATTCTTTTTCCATACATAACGTATTCCATAGGTCATTGTTGCGGAGATACGTGGCACCTATGGTTCCATCTGTTGATCCTCCTGCCCCGGTTTTGGTGGAGGGGGAGTTGGAGTATATTGTGGAGAAGATTTTGGATTCTCGTCTTTCAAGACAGAAACTCCAGTATCTGGTTAAGTGGAAGGGTTATGCTCAGGAAGATAATTCCTGGGTCTTTGCCTCTGATGTCCATGCTCCCGATCTTGTTCGTGCCTTTCATATGGCTCATCCTGGTCGTCCTGGGGGCTCTGGTGAGGGTTCGGTGACCCCTCCTCAAGGGGGGGGTACTGTTGTGAATTCTGTGGCAGAGCTCCCTCCTGTGGTCACAAGTGGTACTTCGGCTGATTCTCTCTGTGAGCTTCCGTTAGTGGAGGAGAGTGGTACTGCGGCTTCTGAGTTTCCTTCCTCAGGTGATGTGGTGAAGTCGTTAGGTGCTGCTCTATTTAACTCCAACTAGTGCTTTGATCCTGGCCTCCAGTCAATGTTCTAGTATTGGACCTGTTTCCTCCTGGATCGTTCCTGTGGCCTGCTGCTCTGCATAGCTAAGTTCTGCTTTGCTATTTTGTTTGCTGTTTTTTTTCTGTCCAGCTTGTCTATTTGTTATTTTCTTGCTTGCTGGAAGCTCTGGGATGCAGAGGGTGTACCTCCGTGCCGTTAGTTCGGTACGGAGGGTCTTTTTGCCCCCTTTGCGTGGGCGGCACGGTGGCGCAGTGGTTAGCACAGCAGCCTTGCAGCGCTGGAGTCCTGGGTTCGAACCCCACCAAGGACAACATCTGCAAAGAGTTTGTATGTTCTCTCCGTGTTTGCGTGGGTTTCCTCCGGGCACTCCGGTTTCCTCCCACATTCCAAAGACATACTGATAGGGAATTTAGATTGTGAGCCCCATCGGGGACAGTGATGATAATGTGTGCAAACTGTAAAGCGCTGCGGAATATGTTAGCGCTATATAAAAATAAAGATTATTATTATTATTGTTTGTAGGGCTTTGTGTTGACCGGAAAGTTACCTTTCCTATGCTCGCTCTGTTTAATCAGTCGGGCCTCACTTTGCTAAATCTATTTCATCTCTACGTTTGTCTTTTCATCTTAACTCACAGTCATTATATGTGGGGGCTGCCTTTTCCTTTGGGGTATTTCTCTGAGGCAAGGTAGGCTTATTTTCTATCTTCAGGCTAGCTAGTTTCTCAGGCTGTGCCGAGTTGCATAGGGAGCGTTAGGCGCAATCCACGGCTGCCTCTAGTGTGGTTGGAGAGGATTAGGGATTGCGGTCAGCAGAGTTCCCACGTCTCAGAGCTCGTTCTATGTTTTTGGGTTATTGTCAGATCACTGTATGTGCTCTGACTTCTATGTCCATTGTGGTACTGAATTACCTCATCATAACACTGCTCCTCCTCTTCAGGCCATCCACACTGAACAGACAAAAAGACAAGAAGCTGCTGTTGGCAGTATCATCTGTAGCACAGGCAACCATCTCTTGTTCCTCCTCTTCATTATTACTCATTCTGCCCTGAAAAGATGAGATGAATCTGGGCTAGGTAGTATCACCCTGTGCACTTTCTTCTTCCATTGTCACCTGGTCTGCATCCAAAGCTTCCTCTTTAGTAGTGACCAGCTTGTGTTTCAGTAGACACAGAAGCAGGATGGTTACACTGATTATGTTGTCGATGCTGCTCACCATCTTGGTTGATTTCTGGAGGTTTTGAGAACCATCCAGATGTTAGACAACTATGGCCACTCATCGGTTGTTATGTGTGGAGGCTGAGCGAAATACTGATGGACATGTTGTAGCTGGTATTCAACTGCTACCTTCTGCTACTCACAAAGCCTTGCCAACATATATAATGTTGAGTACCAGTGCGTGGTCATGTTGCTAACCAGTAAGTGAGGTGCACTTGCAAACGCTGCTGCAGAACTGCCAGACTAGCGGCAGCTGTTTCTGATTTGCAGAAATGGGCACACTTCGCTAGTAGCTCAGGCAAATCTAGGTAGGTTTCAGAAAGTGCTGAACCACTAAATTGAGCATGTGGGCAACGTATCGAACGTGAGTGAAGTTACCAATCTTCAGAAGCGCTACCGCTACAGCCATAATCACACATTACCATGTCTGGTTGTAGTTTCAGCCACAGATCTGTTTGATCTGTTATTCCTTTCAACAACTCTTTGGTAGTGTGCTCTTTGTCACCCAAAGTGAGTTTAAGCAGATCCTGCTGCTGCTTCATCGAGGCAGCACTGCAGTGCTTCCAGCTTTCGACTGATATGAATGATAATGATAATTGGAGGATGGAGGATGAAGAGGAGGAGGGGGTGCAGGAACTGGTGTAGGAGGAGGGGAAATCCTGATGGAACTTGGGCATGCAATTCTAGGTGTTGGTAGCATGTGTGCTGTACTAGGGTCATACTCGGTCCCGTCATTCACCAGGTTCACTCAATGTGCCATTAGGGAAATGCAGCATCTGTGGCCAAAAGTACTTATCCATGTGTCAGTGGTTAAGTGGACCTTTCCAGTAACTGTGTTGGTTAGGTCATGGGTGACTTTATGGAACATATGCTGTTGTAAGGTAGGGATGGCTTTCCAGGCAAAATAGTGGCAGCTGTGGACAGAGTGCCAATGGACATCCGCTGCCATGAGGTTGCAGAAAGCCTCAGTGTCCACATGCCTAAAGGTACCGTCACACATAATGATTTCTTTAACGATATCATTGCTTTTTGTGACGTAGCAACGATATCGTTAACAAAATTGTTATGTGTGACAGCGACCAACGATCAGACCCCTGCGGGGAGATCTGAAGACACAAAAGAGAATGGTAAAACCAAAAACACTCAGTTTGAAAAAATGTTTGCAGTAATCCGCAAGTGCTAGTAAAAGATGTAAATAACAGGGTATTTGGTTGATACGTTTTTTGCAAAAAATGTATACTAAGCTGCTCTACCAATCTTCACGGTATACCCATATCAGAGCAGTCCTAACTAATGTATGCAATCCCTATCTGATGTATTTAAAAACCTGATCATCTGTATATTACCTGTGTGAACAGGGTTCAGAGAGGAAAAATCCATTCTCTTTTGTGTCTTCAGGTTTCTTGGTGGTGTGTGAACATGTTCTTACAGACTTGTTCACTGTGCAAGTAGCCCATGTGTTCCTGTTCCCTGCTGGGAGATCGTTGGTCGCTGGGAGTGATCAGGACCTTTTTTTTGGTCGCTGATCTCTCGTTGTCATCGCTGAATCGGCATGTGTGACGCCGATCCAGCGATGTGTTCACTGGTAACTGGCCCTGCGCTTAGTAACCCGATATTTACCCTGGTTACCAGTGAACACCTCGCCTTCAGCTTCCCGCACTGACTGTGAGCGCCGGCCGGCTGTCTGACGCTCACAGTCAGTGCGGGAAGCTGACGGTGAGGGACGTGACAGACACCGGAATGTGAGTATGTACTGTTTTTTTTTTTTACATTTACAATGGTAACCAGGGTAAGCATCGGGTTACTAAGCACGGTACCTTAAAAGGCAACATTTCCAGGGCAAGCAGTCTGGAGATGTGGCCCTGTGGATGGGTATTTACTCTTCCAAGGCCTGGGTTAGGGACAGCTAAACACTGCACTGAATCAAGGAAGTGGATATAGTTGATGATGGTGCTTGCGAATGGTCAATAAAAGGTGCAGGGCAGGAAGCAACCATAACTGCATCATGGACAGGAGATTGTCAAGCATGTTGCACAGGGGTAGAGGCAGTGGCATCACCTGCAGACACTGAGTCGTTCCACCCCAATTGAGGCATTTGGCCCACCTAGTCAGGTGGTTGGATGACATGTGCCTGACCATGTTGGGGTGGTCAGGCAGGTATTGGTCTGGCCCCTGCTGAGCTTAATATGGCACAGGTTGCAAATGACAGGTTTCTTGTCTTCTGCACTTTCCGTAGTAAAGCGCCAGACTCGGGAACACCTAACCCATTTCCTGGGATCTGGCCGCCTGTGGGTGCTCTGGGGAACAATTGACCGCTTTCTCCCTCTAGCCACCCCACTGTCATTTTCTGACTGTTGCGGACTGCGGATTCCACCCACTTTGTGCTGCTGTGCTCGTTGTGCTTACCGCCTTGCCAGGTTGGGTCAGTGACATCAACATCCACCACCTCATCTTCCACTTCCTTATTCTGGTCCTTCTCCTGACGTGTTGGCTTAACATGACTTGTTGGCAACTGTGTCTCATCATCCAACTCTTGAGACACCAATTGCTGATCCCCACCGTTGTCTTCTTCTGACCGTGGCTGCTGAAATATTTGGGCATCACTACACACCATCACCTAATGTCCCTCTTGAAACATGTAGGGTGAGAGACCAGCATCAATAAATGGAAATGTAAAGTGTCCAAGCATGAGATAATTTGTCTTCGGGGACTCAACAGGGTGGGAGGAAGGAGGATCAGGGTGAGGATTATGTGGTCCAGACTCTTGGCTAGTTAGACTAGACCATGTGTAAGACAGGTTGATGCTGAAAAACAGACTGGAAGTAATAACTGCAATCCAATTGACTACCTGCTTACACTGTTCTGTCTTCAAGAGAGGTGTCCTATGCACCCTGCTAAGTGAGACTGGATGTAGGTCTGGTGGATGAGAGTGTTTGTTGTGCTACCACAGCAGGCACTGTTTCACCTGTCCCATGGCCTCAGCCTCTGCATGCACCATCCCTTTACCATCCTTTTCTGCACACCTTGCGCATTTTAAATTATGAATGCAGGTAAGGGCGATATTATTAGAGAATAGAATCTATTTAAACTGGTTCTGAAAGGACTTTTGGTAGTATGTGGCAGCACCAAGGACTGTAAGGCAATAATCCCTACACGAATTGCAGATAAGAGCGGCATCATTTTAGAATAGAACCTATTTATATTAGCCCTGAAAAGGACTGTTGGTTTAATGTTGCACCAGCAAGTACTGTAATGCTATAACACACTGTCCTTTCTGCCACAGAAACTCTCGCTACACTATTTCTGGGTACAATGCGCCAAGCATAGTGTCAGTGGGTTTTATATAGACCCGTTGACGCTATGTGGGCAGCCAATCGCAGTAATGCCTGAAGCCAACATGGCTATGGCATTACAATGATTGGTAGGTAATTCACGCATATTTAGTGGCTGAATATCAATCGCGAAACATGTGGGGTGGGGATCCAAGCAGGGCAGATACCTGGATACTCGAGCGAGTACCGAGTGTCTTGAGCACTAGGATTCTCGATCGAGTACCGAGCAGTGCCAAGAATGCTCGCCCATCACTACTCCTCATGTACACATAAGGTATCCTGTTTTGGAACATCTGTGAAATAACATGCGCGCTTCAAAATTTATTTATAAAAAAAACCTTTCATAAAAAATTGAAGGAAGCAGAACATGCAAACTCAATGCAAATGGTTGAAACTGAACTCAAGACCCCAATACTAATCCCAGCACTATCATTCTGCACCCAAATACTTAAACTTTTCCAAATGTATGCATCCATGTTTATTATCCTAGGAACAAATTAACTGACAAAATATTTTGTGCTGTTGATATGTGTTTTAAAACACTTGCTCAGCAAAAATGCTGTGTTTTTATGTGAATTTCACCTTGAAGGATATCATGTAAATCATAGCCTTAGGTGTCTGTTAACAATACAGAATCCAAACACTGGGTGTAGAAGATCTGCAATAACATTAAAATGCTTTATAATCAATTTAGATTGATAGCTATTTTATATGCCAGTTGATATTACCATAGTGTGCAGTGAACATTGAATACCAACTACACAGAGGACAGCTTTCTAGTTTTCTACTTGAGTTCAACATTATTGCACTTGTTGTCTCCTTAAATCAATAAATCATTGTACTTTTCCTTGAGCAGCAGAAGAGCTGACATACTGAAGATAGAAGTATGTGTAAGAGGTGTGGACTGGACTGTCATGTGAAATGTAATATATTTGCCTGTATAGTGTATGTATGTAATGTAGTAGTGTACAGAGTAGGGAAAGCAGAGAATAAAGGTACCTTCACACATAACGATTTCGTTAACGATATCGTTGCAACGTCACGCTTTTTGTGACGTAGCAACGATATCATTAACGAAATCGTTATGCGTGACAGCGACCAACGATCAGGCCCCTGCTGGGAGATCGTTGGTCGCTGGGAATGATCAGGACCTTTTTTTGGTCGCTGATCACCCGCTGTCATCAAAAGCAACGACGCCAGCAACGAGCATATGGCCCCTAGATGTGTGTCGGATCGGTACACTCCGGCTGTTGGACATGGAGCTAACAACCAGCGAGAACGAGAAGTGAGTCGCCGTTACGTCACTGGATCGCTCCTGCATCGTTCTGGAGCTGCTGTGTTTGACGTCTCTACAGCGACCTAAACCGCGACGCCCATAGACACAGGCTGTCTATGCATGTGCTGTGACTGTCACATAGCCATGACACATGCAGCTGCGGAGCTAACCAGCTAATCAGCCAGAGCGATCTATGTACCCAGGTTCCCTCTGCAGCTTATTCGGCAAGCGCTATAGCTTGCCGAATAAGCAGGGACCCAAAGAAATTCGCTCAACTTTATTTATTATCATACTTGACCCCATCTTCTGTTTTGAAAATTAGATTGCATCTTGATGTTGTTCCTGACTTTGACATTATGGTTCTCACCTGATTTTCTAAGTATTCTCTGCCAGCCCACTCCAACAACCAACTGCCACACCATGGATTCAACCCAAGAGGCCCTACAGTTGTGGCCAAAAGTATTGACACCCCTGCAATTCTGTCAGATAATACTCAGTTTCTTCCTGAAAATGATTGCAAACATAAATTCTTTGGAATTTATTATCTTCATTTAATTTGTCTTAAATGAAAAAACACAAAAGAGAATGAAGCAAAAAGCAAAACATTGATCATTTCACACAAAACTCCAAAAATGGGCCAGACAAAAGTATTGGCACCCTCAGCCTAATACTTGGTTGCACAACCTTTAGCCAAAATAACTGCGACCAACCACTTCCGGTAACCATCAATAAGTTTCTTACAATGCTCTGCTGGAATTTTAGACCATTCTTCTCTGGCAAACTGCTCCGGGTCCCTGATATTTGAAGGGTGCCTTCTCCAAACTGCCATTTTTAGATCTCTCCACAGGTCTGGACTCACTGCTGGCCACCTTAGAAGTCTCCAGTGCTTTCTCTCAAACCATTTTCTAGTGCTTTTTGAAGTGTGTTTTGGGTCATTGTCCTGCTGGAAGACCCATGACCTCTGAGGGAGACCCAGCTTTCTCACACTGGACCCTACATTATGCTGCAAAATTTGTTGGTAGTCTTCTGACTTCATAACGCCATGCACACGGTCAATCAGTCCAGTGCCAGAGGCAGCAAAGCAACCCCAAAACATCAGGGAACCTGCGCCATGTTTGACTGTATGGACCGTGTTCTTTTCTTTGAATGCCTTTTTTTTCTCCTGTAAACTCTATGTTGATACCTTTGCCCAAAAAGCTCTACTTTTGTCTCATCTGACCAGAGAACATTCTTCCAAAACGTTTTAGGCTTTTTCAGGTAAGTTTTGGCAAACTCCAGCCTGGCTTTTTTATGTCTCGGAGTAAGCAGTGGGGTCTTCCTGGGTCTCCTACCATACAGTCCCTTTTCATTCAGACGCCGACGGATAGTACGGGTTGACACTGTTGTACCATCGGACTGCAGGGCACCTTGAACTTGTTTGAATGTTAGTCGAGGTTCTTTATCCAACATCCGCACAATCTTGCGTTGAAATCTCTTGTCAATTTTTCTTTTCCATCCACATCTAGGGAGGTTAGTCACAGTGCCATGGTCTTTAACCCCTTCATGACCCAGCCTATTTTGACCTTAAAGACCTTGCCGTTTTTTGCAATTCTGACCAGTGTCCCTTTATGAGGTAATAACTCAGGAACGCTTCAACGGATCCTAGCGGTTCTGAGATTGTTTTTTCGTGACATATTGGGCTTCATGTTAGTGGTAAATTTAGGTCAATAAAATCTGCGTTTATTTGTGATAAAAACAGAAATTTGGCGAAAATTTTGAAAATTTCGCAATTTTCACAATTTGAATTTTTATTCTGTTAAACTAGAGAGTTATGTGACACAAAATAGTTAATAAATAACATTTCCCACATGTATACTTTATATCAGCACAATTTTGGAAACAAAATTTTTTTTTGCTAGGAAGTTATAAGGGTTAAAATTTGACCAGCGATTTCTCATTTTTACAACGAAATTTACAAAACCATTTTTTTAGGGACCACCTCACATTTGAAGTCAGTTTGAGGGGTCTATATGGCTGAAAATACCCAAAAATGACACCATTCTAAAAACTGCACCCCTCAAGGTACTCAAAACCACATTCAAGAAGTTTATTAACCCTTCAGGTGCTTCACAGCAGCAGAAGCAACATGGAAGGAAAAAATGAACATTTAACTTTTTAGTCACAAAAATTATCTTTTAGCAACAATTTTTTTATTTTCCCAATGGTAAAAGGAGAAACTGAACCACGAAAGTTGTTGTCCAATTTGTCCTGAGTACGCTGATACCTCATATGTGGGGGTAAACCACTGTTTGGGCGCACGGCAGGGCTTGGAAGGGAAGGAGCGCCATTTGACTTTTTGAATGAAAAATTGGCTCCACTCTTTAGCGGACACCATGTCACGTTTGGAGAGCCCCCGTGTGCCTAAAAATTGGATCTCCCCAACAAGTGACCCCATTTTGGAAACTAGACGCCCCAAGGAACTTATCTAGATGCATAGTGAGCACTTTGAACCCCCAGGTGCTTCACAAATTGATCCGTAAAAATGAAAAAGTACTTTTTTTTCACAAAAAAATTCTTTTAGCCTCAATTTTTTTCATTTTCACATGGGTAACAGGATAAAATGGATCCTAAAATTTGTTGGGCAATTTCTCCTGAGTACACCAATACCTCACATGTGGGGGTAAACCACTGTTTGGGCACATGGTAAGGCTCGGAAGGGAAGGAGCGCCATTTGACTTTTTGAATGAAAACTTATCTCCATCGTAAGCGGACACCATGTCGCGTTTGGAGAGACCCTGTGTGCCTAAACATTGGCGCTCCCCCACAAGTGACCCCATTTTGGAAACTAGACCCCCCAAGGAACTTATCTAGATGCCTAGTGAGCACTTTAAACCCTCAGGTGCTTCACAAATTGATCTGTAAAAATGAAAAAGTACTTTTTTTCACACAAAAAATTCTTTTCGCCTCAATTTTTTCATTTTCACATGGGTAATAGGATAAAATGGATCATAAAATTTGTTGTGCAATTTCTCCCGAGTACGCTGATACCTCATATGTGGGGGTAAACCACTGTTTGGGCACACGGCAGGGCTCGGAAGGGAAGGCATGCCATTTGACTTTTTGAATGGAAAATTAGCTCCAATTGTTAGCAGACACCATGTCGCGTTTGGAGAGCCCCTGTGTGCCTAAACATTGGAGATCCCCCACAAGTGACCCCATTTTGGAAACTAGACCCCCCCAAGGAACTTATCTAGATGCATATTGAGCACTTTAAACCCCCAGGTGCTTCACAGAAGTTTATAACGCAGAGCCATGAAAATAAAAAATAATTTTTCTTTCCTCAAAAATGATTTTTTAGCCTGGAATTTCCTATTCTGCCAAGGGTAATAGGAGAAATTGGACCACAAATGTTGTTGTCCAGTTTGTCCTGAGTATGCTGATACCCGATATGTGGGGGTAAACCACTGTTTAGGCGCACGGCAGGGCTCGGAAAGGAAGGCACGCCATTTGGCTTTTTAAATGGAAAATTAGCTCCAATCATTAGCGGACACCATGTCACGTTTGGAGAGCCCCTGTGTGCCTAAACATTGGAGATCCCCCAGAAATGACCCCATTTTGGAAACTAGACCCCCAAAGGAACTAATCTAGATGTGTGGTGAGGACTTTGAACCCCCAAGTGCTTCACAGAAGTTTATAACGCAGAGCCATGAAAATAAAAAATAAAAAATATTTTCTCAAAAATGATCTTTTAGCCTGCAATTTTTTATTTTCCCAAGGGCAACAGGAGAAATTTGACCCCAAAAGTTGTTGTCCAGTTTCTCCTGAGTACGCTGATACCCCATATGTGGGGGTAAACCACTGTTTGGGCACATGCCGGGGCTCGGAAGTGAAGTAGTGACGTTTTGAAATGCAGACTTTGATGGAATGCTCTGTGGGCGTCACGTTGCGTTTGCAGAGCCCCTGATGTGGCTTAACAGTAGAAACCCCCCACAAGTGACCCCATTTTGGAAACTAGACCCTGAAAGGAACTTATCTAGATGTGTGGTGAGCACTTTGAACCCCCAAGTGCTTCACAGAAGTTTATAATGCAGAGCCGTGAAAATAATAAATACGTTTTCTTTCCTCAAAAATAATTATTTAGCCCAGAATTTTTTAATTTTCCCAAGGGTAACAGGAGAAATTTGACCCCAATATTTGTTTTCCAGTTTCTCCTGAGTACGGTGATACCCCATATGTGGGGGTAAACTACTGTTTGGGCACATGCCGGGGCTCGGAATTGAAGTAGTGACGTTTTGAAATGCAGACTTTGATGGAATGCTCTGCGGGCGTCACGTTGCGTTTGCAGAGCCCCTGATGTGGCTAAACAGTAGAAACCCCCCACAAGTGACCCCATTTTAGAAACTAGACCCCGAAAGGAACTTATCTAGATGTGTGGTGAGCACTTTGAACCCCCAAGTGCTTCATAGAAGTTTATAATGCAGAACCGTGAAAATAATAAATACGTTTTCTTTCCTCAAAAATAATTATTTAGCCCAGAATTTTTTATTTTCCCAAGGGTTACAGGAGAAATTGGACCCCAAAAGTTGTTGTCCAGTTTCTCCTGAGTACGCTGATACCCCATATGTGGAGGTAAACCACTGTTTGGGCACACGTCGGGGCTCAGAAGGGAAGTAGTGACTTTTGAAATGCAGAATTTGATGGAATGGTCTGCGGGCGTCACGTTGCGTTTGCAGAGCCCCTGGTGTTCCTAAACAGTAGAAACCCCCCACAAGTGACCCCATTTTAGAAACTAGACCCCCCAAGGAACTTATCTAGATATGTGGTGAGCACTTTGAACCCCCAAGTGCTTCACAGACGTTTACAACGCAGAGCCGTGAAAATAAAAAATCATTTTTCTTTCCTCAAAAATGATGTTTTAGCAAGCATTTTTTTATTTTCACAAGGGTAACAGGAGAAACTGGACCCCAGTAATTGTTGCGCAGTTTATCCTGAGTATGCTGGTACCCCATATGTGAGGGTAAACCACTGTTTGGGCACACGTCGGGGCTCGGAATTGAGGGAGCACCATTTGACTTTTTGAATACGAGATTGGCTGGAATCAATGGTGGCGCCATGTTGCGTTTGGAGACCCCTGATGTGCCTAAACAGTGGTAACCCCTCAATTCTGCCTCCAACACTAACCCCAACACACCCCTAACCCTAATCCCAACTGTAGCCATAACCCTAACCACAACCCTAACCACAACCCTAATTCCAACCCTAACCCTAAGGCCATGTGCCCACGTTGCGGATTCGTGTGAGATTTTTCAGCATCATTTTTGAAAAATCCGCGGGTAAAAGGCACTGCGTTTTACCGGCAGATTTTCCGCGGATTTCCAGTGTTTTTTGTGCGGATTTCACCTGCGGATTCCTATTGAGGAACAGGTGTAAAACGCTGCGGAATCCGCACAAAGAATTGACATGCTGCGGAAAATACAACGCAGCGTTTCAGCGCGGTATTTTCCGCACCATGGGCACAGCGGATTTGGTTTTCCATAGGTTTACATGGTACTGTAAACCTGATGGAACACTGCTGCGAATCCGCAGCGGCCAATCCGCAGTGTGGGCACATAGCCTAATTCTAAAGGTATGTGCACACGCTGCGGAAAACACTGCGGATCCGCAACAGTTTCCTATGAGTTTACAGTTCAATGCAAACCCATGGGAAACAAAAATCGCTGTACACATGCTGCGGAAAAACTGCACGGAAACGCAGCGGTTTACATTCCGCAGCATGTCACTTCTTTGTGCGCATTCCGCAGGGGTTTTACAACTGCTCCAGTAGAACATCGCAGTTGTAAAACCGCAGTGAAATGCGCAGAAAAAACGCGGTAAATCCGCCATAAATCCGCAGCGGTTTAGCACTGCGGATTTATCAAATCCGCAGCGGAAAAATCTGCAGAGGACCAGAATACGTGTGCACATAATGAAACCCTAACCCTTGCCCTAACCCTACCCCTAACCCTACCCCTAACCCTAACCCTACCCCTAACCCTACCCCTAACCCTAGCCCTAACCCTACCCCTAACCCTAGCCCTAACCCTACCCCTAACCCTAACCCTAACCCTAACCCTATTCTAACATTAGTGGGGGAAAAAAAAATCTTTATTTTTTTATTGTCCCTACCTATGGGGGTGACAAAGGGGGGGGGTCATTTATTATTTTTTTATTTTGATCACTGAGATAGATTATATCTCAGTGATCAAAATGCACTTTGGAACGAATCCGCCGGCTGGCAGATTCGGCGGGCGCACTGCGCATGCGCCCGCCATTTTGGAAGATGGCGGCGCCCGGGGAGAAGACGGACGGACCCCGGCAGGATCGGTAAGTATGATGGGGTGGGGGGGGAAGCACGGGGGGGGATCGGAGCATGGGGGGGTGAATCGGAGCACGGGAGGGGTGGAACGGAGCATGGGGAGGGTGGAACGGAGCAGGGGGGGTGGAACGGAGCACGGGGGGGTGGAACGGAGCACGGGGGGGTGGATCGGAGTGCAGGGGGGGTGATTGGAGCACGGGGGATAATTGGAGCACGGGGGTGAGCGGACAAGAGCACGGGGTGGGAGCGGAGCACAGGACGGAGGGGAGCGGGGCAGTGTACCGGACAGATCGGGGGGCTGGGGGGGCGATCGGTGGGGTGGGGTGGGGGCACATTAGTATTTCCAGCCATGGCCGATGATATTTCAGCATCGGCCATGGCTGGATTGTAATATTTCACCCGTTATAATGGGTGAAATATTACAAATCGCTCTGATTGGCAGTTTCACTTTCAACAGCCAATCAGAGCGATCGTAGCCACGGGGGGGGTGAAGCCACCCCCCCTGGGCTAAACTACCACTCCCCCTGTCCCTGCAGATCGGGTGAAATGGGAGTTAACCCTTTCACCCGATCTGCAGGGACGCGATCTTTCCATGACGCCACATAGGCGTCATGGGTCGGATTGGCACCGACTTTCATGACGCCAACGTGGCGTCATGGGTCGGGAAGGGGTTAAACTTCTTGATGACACTGCGCACGGTAGACACAGGAACATTCAGGTCTTTGGAGATGGACTTGTAGCCTTGAGATTGCTCATGCTTCCTCACAATTTGGTTCCTCAAGTCCTCAGACAGTTCTTTGTTCTTCTTTCACAGGACAGAGGTTGAGTCAACTTTAATCCATGTCAACTGGCTACAAGTGTTATTTAGTTATTGCCAACAACTGTTAGGTGCCACAGGTAAGCTACAGGTGCTGTTAATTACACAAATTAGAGAAGCATCACATGATTTTTCGAACAGTGCCAATACTTTTGTCCACTCCCTTTTTATGCTTGGTGTGGAATTATATCCAATTTGGCTTTAGGAAAATCAACTCTTTTTGTGTTTTTTCATTTAAGACAAATTAAATGAATATAATAATATCAAAGAATTTGTGTTTGCAATCATTCTCAGGAAGAAACTGAGTATTATCTGACAGAATTGCAGGGGTGTCAATACTTTTAGCCACAACTGTATGTATGTCCAAATCCCAGCAAAAGGGTAAAGGGTGAAGGCCAGAGTTCTGCTGGTACCTGACAGATGGAGTGACTTGACAAAGTTTGTATGTGGAAGCTCTATTAAGAGCTGTCAGTCTGCCATTGACATTGTTTTTTTTTTACAATAATGAATATTACAGAGTTTTTCTCAAAAGCAATTATCATTATACTAGATGGTGACCCGATTCTAACGTATCAGGTATTCTAGAATATGTATGTAGCTTATTTATGAAGTTTTCAGAATAATGCAATTTATACACAAGATTTGGCTGGCTGCGACCAATTAGCAAAGCGTGGTTCAAATTCTGCGCCAATTTGTGGCCGAAGTGCGTCTGTCGCTGATTGCTCGCGGCCGGGCATGACCAATCAGTGAAGCCAGGGCCGGCTCCAGGTTTTTGAGGGCCCTGGGTGAAAGAGTCTCAGTGGGCCCTCCTCTTTAACACATACCACGATTCACGATGCACAGATACAGCAGAGAAATATAGCACAGCCAAGTAGCATATAACACAGCCCACATAGTATATAACACAGCCACATAGTATATAGAACAGCCACGTAGTATATAGCACAGCCCACGTAGTATATAACACAGCCCACGTAGTATATAACACAGCCATGTAGTATATAGCACAGCCACATAGTATATTGCCCAGCCACGTACTATATAGCACATCCCACGTAGTAAATAGCACAGACATATAGTACATTGCCCAGCCACATAGTATATTGCCAAGGCACGTAGTATATAGCACAGACACGTAGTATATAGCACAGACATGTAGTATATAGCACAGACACATAGTATATTGCCCAGCCACGTAGCATATTGCCCAGCCATGTAGTATATTGCCCAGCCATGTAATATATAGCACAGACACATAGTGTATAGCACAGACACGTAGTATATTGCCCAGCCACATAATATATTGCACAGCCATAAAGTATATTGCACAGCCACGTAATATATTGCACAGCCACGTAGTATATAGCACAGCCACGTAGTATATAGCACAGAGATGTAGTATATAGCACTGCCCATGCAGTATATAACCCAGGCCAGGTAGTATAGAGCACAGTGATGTACTATATTGCCCAGCCACGTAATATATACCACAGCCACGTAGTATATAGTACATCCAACATAGTATATAGCACAGAGAAGCAGTATATAACACAGCCCACGTAGTATATAGCAATGTGGGCACTATATCCCTGTTAAAAAATAATTAAAATAAAAAATAGTTATATACTCACCTTCCGTTGGCCCCAGGATCCAGCCCAGGCATTTACCGATGCTCCTCTTGACGCTTTGGTCCAAAGAGTGCATTACGGTCTCGTGAGATGATGACATAGTGGTCTTGCCAGACCGCTACATCATCATCTCGCGAGACCGCAATGCATGGAGCGGTCCGTCGCAAGGAGCGGGAAAGGTGCCGGAAGGTGAGTATATATTGATTTTTTAATTATTTTTAACATTAGATCTTTTTACTATTGATGCATAGGCAGCATCAATAGTAAAAAGTTGGTCACACAGGGTTAATAGCAGCGTTAACGGACTGCGTTACACCGCGGCATAACGCTGTCCGTTATCGCTGCCATTAACCCTGTGTGAGCGCTGACTGGAGGGGAATATGGAGCGGGCACTGACGGCAGGGGAGTAGGGAGTGGCCATTTCGCGGTCGCATTGTGCCCGTCGCTGATTTGTCGTGGCTGTTTCACCACGACCAATCAGCGACTTGGGATTTCCGTGACAGACAGAAGGACAGACAGAAAGACGGAAGTGACCCTTAGACAATTATATAGTAGATATGAAAATTAGCAGATTGGAATTTGCAATAGAAACTAAATCATTTATTCACTTACTTTAACATGAATCTACATTCTACAACACTGAAATGGTAACACCAAGAAGGACAAGTTGTTAGATTATGCAACTCAAGGAATTAGCAGGTGTTGCTAAAATCTGCAAATTATCATATTTGCAAGCACCTAGCTCCAATCTTTGTTGTGAGGTAGGGCATAAAAGCCAGATTGAAATCAAATTTCTTTTAGCTACATGAAGCCTATAAAAAAGGGAGGAAGTCTTTTGGAATGGTTGTGCGATGATCCTGTTTATTGATATGATAGTTATCGTCACTTGTAGTAAATTGAAAAGAACAGAATTCTTGAACTGAGAGAACTTAGTTTATCACTCCAGCAGATCGCTATGAGCTTATACCTAGATGAATTCACTGTTAAACATTATATGTCCCATTGGTTGGTAGAACAAGAACAACCTGAAATGAGGTGTACAGAAGTGAACTTTTGCACAAACAGATCATCAAATTAGAAGAATCCCACGTAGTGATCCATTCTTTACTGCAAGTGAATTGGATGTCACGTACAAAGCCTAAGGGTTCAGTGTCTACACAAACCATGTGAAGATATCTATACAATATTAGTCTATGTGATAGACATTCAGCTACAGGTGTTGCAATGACTTCCCTCCACCACTCTCAAAGATTATCGCGTTTCAGAGCAAGAGTGCAATGGAGGCTGAAATGGAGGTCTTTCCTCTTCAAGGAAAAATCACACTTTTTTTCTTGGATATAATGATAGCTGAAGATTGGTCTGGGGACCACGTAGGTAATTTCATGAAGAGGCCTCCACAAGGGAAGTCATTTTTTAACATAACAATGCCAAGCCACATGTTACTAATGCTACAGTGAGCAGCCTGCATTATGGAAATGAACTACCATGGACTTTGAGCAAATGTAGGATGTCATTAGTCTACAAATGCAAAGGGAGCTGTCAGCAGTGGATCTTGATAGTTTGCGTACCCAAGTTCATCCATAGTGGCAGAACATTCTTCATACAACCAATGATAACCTCACAGCCGAGGCATATAAGTGCATACATTTCCGTGTATGGTTCTGAAGCAGGGTACAGAGCTTGGTGCTGTGGGACGGAACTGAGTTGTCTTCACCCTGAAACCTTCTAATCAGGAAACTGACTTGTGTTTGTTGTGCTGTAGGATGCGTTCTATATTCACTTGTCATTCGGGAGTCCTTGTTACCTCCCAATCCATGGAACCGGACACAGCTGCACACATATCAGGGGACATTTGGTCTGCTTCAACAGGTTCAGCTTTACTGTGCAATTCGGATACATGCGGCTGCAGCATCCAGAACGTGACAGAGTCCTTTCAAATGATGTTCCATTTGTTCAGTCCTTGCCTTCATTCTGCCCAACCTGTCCCCTCCTCAATAGACTCTGTTTGTGCCAAGGACTTTCTATCTGGCATTATACGTTCTCTGAGGCCCATCATCTTTCTTTAACCTCATCCTGACTGTCACTGTCCAAGACTTTCCTCACAGAACTCCACTCTCTGCTGCTGAAATAGGAAGTGCTTACCCTTTTCATCTGATCTGACTCCTCTTACAAACACCAGATTAGCAGGATTAGTAACAAGAATGCTCATCAAATTTAAATAATTCCTTTAAAAATTACCTTTTATTCAAAAGTTATTAAAAACACAAACAACTAGACTACATATAATGCCCACCAGGCAAAAATCAAGATTCTGACCGAATTAAGATGACATATATTGACCTATTTAATTAATTAAATAAATAGGGCAGCACACTGCAGCGCCAAAACATGCAAACTTGAAAAAACGAAATTTGAACTGCATTACTGCACTAGAAATATGAAAAATGAGAGCTTTTAGTGCACAAAAATGGCCAATTTTATGTGTACCTCGTAGCCACGTTAAGGCATCTCTCTTATACGAGGTCCTACGCTTGACCTACCTCACTGAGAATAAACGTCTCCATCTGAATGGGTACATGTAAAAACCTCTTCTTGGACTCAAATTCTCTCTCTATGTGGAGGGGTATTGGACCTACTATAATTAAAACACCTGAAGCTAGGAGGCGGGGAGTGCACGATCAGAAGGCTAGAGAATACATTTCAAAAACCTGACCTGCACATCCAAACATAGACTGAGTGTGAACAGGTGCTGAACCCAGAGTCGCCAACTCGTATATAGTTAAATAAATAGGGCAGCACACTGCAGCGCCAAAACATGCAAACTTGAAAAAACGAAATTTGAACTGCATTACTGCACTAGAAATATGAAAAATGAGAGCTTTTAGCGCACAAAAATGGCCAATTTTATGTGTACCTCGTAGCCACGTTAAGGCATCTCTCTTATACGAGGTCCTACGCTTGACCTACCTCACTGAGAATAAACGTCTCCATCTGAATGGGTACATGTAAAAACCTCTTCTTGGACTCAAATTCTCTCTCTATGTGGAGGGGTATTGGACCTACTATAATTAAAACACCTGAAGCTAGGAGGCGGGGAGTGCACGATCAGAAGGCTAGAGAATACATTTCAAAAACCTGACCTGCACATCCAAACATAGACTGAGTGTGAACAGGTGCTGAACCCAGAGTCGCCAACTCGTATATAGTTAAATAAATAGGGCAGCACACTGCAGCGCCAAAACATGCAAACTTGAAAAAACGAAATTTGAACTGCATTACTGCACTAGAAATATGAAAAATGAGAGCTTTTAGCGCACAAAAATGGCCAATTTTTGAAATATATTGACCTTTTGTTGTGAAAGAAACCAAATAGAGTAACCACAGATAAAGTGCCTAAATCACCCTAGAACACCCTAGAATCACACCTGCCTTATTGCGGAGGTTAGCACCCTACTTTGAATGCAAATTGGTGCCCCTGATCAATGGTGGCTCACCCTAAATGTCCCCTATAACGCCCTATTCTCCACCGATACCAAAACTAGGACATTACATCAGAAAAAAAACCAGAATATAAAACTCTAAACAAGGAGTGATGATCTGACAAAATTATTCACACATCATAAGGTGTCTGAGTCAAGGGTTGCAAAGGGGGAGGCAGGAATCTATAAGATGTGATCCTCAAGAATGTTAAAACCTGGATGCAAACCGATTGAGGAGCATATAATCAATAACAGTAACCAAAATATCCGAGACGGCCAGATGAACAGAGATAAAAAAAATATTGGATGCCATCAATATGTAGGAGGAATAATAAAGGTTGGACCTGATGAGTGTCTCACCCTCAAGTATCCCTAAAAAAGTGTCCCAGCCTTGCCTGGAAGGATGCCACCCTAGCTTGTATGCAAAATGGCACCTTAATATATGTCACCTTAATTCGGTCAGAATCTTGATTTTTGCCTTGTGGGCATTATATGTAGTCTATCTGTTTCTATTTAAAAAAAACAAAAAAAAAAACAACATTTCAATAAAAGGTAATTTTTAAGGAATTAGTTTAATTTGATTAGTCTGATCTAACTGCTCCCCATGGGCTATTACCAAGCTGTTAAGTATACATTCCCCCAACTGCTACAACTTCAGTGGGGAAAATAAGCATTTGATACTGTACTTTTTATCGTAGGTACACTTCAACTGAGAGAGACAGAATCAAAAAATAAAAACCATAACATCACATTGTGTGATTTTTAAATAATGAAATTGCATATTATTGCATGAAATAAGTATTTAATCACCAACAACCAGTAAGAATTCTGGTTGACGCAGACCTGTTAGTTTTTGTTTAAGAAGCCCTCCTACTCTGCACTCTTTAAATGTATTAATTGTACCTGTTTGAACTCACTACCTGTAAAAAAGACACCTGTCCACACACTCAATCTATCACACTCTAACCTCTCCATTATGGCCAAGAGCAAAAAGCTGTCTAAGGACATCGGGGACAAAATTGTAGACTTGCACGAGTTTGGGATGGGCTACAGTACAATAGGCAAGCAGCTTGGTGAGAAGGCAATTACTGTTTGCCCAAATGTTAGAAAATGGAAGAAACACAAGATGACTGTCAAACTTCTTTAGTCTGGGGCTCCATGCAAGATCTCACCTCGTGGGGTAAGGATGATTCTGAGAAAGGTCAGGAATCAGCCCAGAACTACATGAGAGGACCTAGTCAATGACCAGAAGATAGCTGGGACCACAGTCTCACACATTATCATTAGTAACACACTACACCATCGCGGATTTAAAACCTGCAGGACACGCAAGGACCCCTGCTCATGCCAGCACATGTCCAGGCCCATTTGAAGTTTCCCAATGCCATCTGACTGATCCAGTGGAGGAAAGGAGAAGGTTGTCTGGTCAGATGAGACCAAAATAGAACTTTTTTGGTATCAACTCCACTGTTTGGAGGAAGAAGAAGGATGAGTATAACCTCATGAACAGCATTTCAACTGTGAAGCATTGTTGGGGAAGCATCACTTTTTTGGGGGTGCTTTTCTGCAATTGGGAAAGGACAACTACACTGAATTGAAGGAAGGATGGATGGTCATATATTGTGAGATTTTGGTCAACATCCTCCTTCCTACAGTAAGAGAATTGAAGATGGGTCGTGGCTGGGTCTTCCAGCATGACAATGACCCGAAACACACAACAAGGGCAACTAAGGAGTGACTCCGTGAGAAGCAGATCAAGGTCCTGGAGTTGGCTAGCCAGTCTCCAGACCTGAACCGAATAGAAAATCTTTGGAGGGAGCTGAAACTCAATGTTGCCCAGCGACAGCCCTGAAACCTGAAACATCTGAAGAAACGTGTGCAAACTTGGTCAAGAACTACAGGAAATGTCTGACCTCTGTAATTGCAAACAAAGGTTTCTGTACCAAATGTTAAGCTCTGTTTTCTATAGTATCAAATAGTTATTTCATGCAATACAATGCAAATTAATTATGTAAAAATCATACAATGTGATTTTCTGATTTTTTTTTAAGATTCTGTCTCTTATAGCTGAAGTGTACCTACTAAAGAAATTACAGACCTCTCCATTCTTTTTAGGTGGGAAAACTAGCAATATCATCCCTGTATCAAATACTTATTTTCCTCACTGCATATACTTATGACTTGTAGTGGTTCCTCTATGGACAGCCCTCCCCAATACCCGTGGACGGCCTTGAAGTTATACCTCCAGGAAAACAGAGACACACACCAGCCATAAGGATAAAATGTAAATTTATATAAAACATTAATAAGATTAAAACTTTAAGATACATTACTATATGTAACTCTTCTCACCATCTCATGTTTTCTTCTCACCCATATTATAAATTGCAATGTTTTCACTATTTTGTTTCCATTTGTTGATGATATAGCTACATAGTTATATAGGAAGAAAAAAAGTCACAGATCCAACCTGTTACCACCAGTTGTAAATTAGCTATCAGATTATTTATAACCCACAATGCCATTTGTTGTAGAAAAAGCAATCAGACCTTATTTAAATGCTGGTATTTTGTCTGCCATTACTACCACTTATGGTAGGGCATTCCACAGTCTGACTACTTTAACTGTAAAAAACCCTTTCCTATTTAAATGATGGAATCATCTTTCCTTCACACATAATGAATGTCCCCTGGTCCTTTAGAAGGTCTTTGGAAGGGATAAATCATGGATCGGCTCACTAACATGTCTATCATATTTATGATTTACATAATCCCACAAATTGCGTTGCAATTTCAATGTTAAGGAGTTTATGTATAATAATTCAGAACTAGTTATTTTTTCAACTTTAATCATCTGAAAATTCACATGGGGCAAATCACAGACTGTAGACGAAAGCCCAATGTTCCAATGGCTCCATACAAAGGAGCATTTGGCACAGTGATGCCATAAAATATTTCTGCATTGCACCGTTCTACAGAGTTACTCTCCCCTAAAACTAATGTAATGTTGATGATAAGACTTTTTACGGAGCCTACCATGAATTTTCTTCACATGAAATTGGAGGCATAAGTCAATAAATTTTGGTTTTAACAAGCTTACATGAAAAATACCAAGGAGGTGAATACTTTTGCAAGAAACATAGTAATCAATACTGCTTTCGCAGAGCATGTGCCAGAATGAATTAATAATTGTGTTGAACAATACCCAGCCAATAAGGGACTCAATCACAGGACAAGTTTGGCACCAAATTAGCATTTTTGGGACCCTATTTGTTTATATTCTGTTCCAGCTATTGTATCTTTTCTACACTACTACATACGACATTCAGCAAAGTTTTAATCTGTGTACATGAGGAAATGGTGAAGACCAAGATGCTGCTCAGACTTTACTAAACAGAGTGACAAGCATAAAGTCTGACTGTGTAAACCCTTTTGAGATGATGACTTCACCACACCACCATGACTTCATCACCATTCAAAAATAAACTCTTTACTGAACTGCAACTTGATAAGGGTTATATACAAAGGATAGTGGGTATAAAGTCTTAAAGATGTTTCCTTTACAACTCGAAGCATTTTAAGTGTCCTACAGTCGTAGTCTATAGTACCCTCTATGCCTACCGTTTTGCACTACTGCACCACAACCCAGCTTTAACACTAAAAGTCCTGTCACCCCCAAAATCGAGGGTGAGCTAAGCCCACAGGCATCAGGGGCTTATCTACAGCATTCTGGAATGCTGCAGATAAGCCCCCGATGTATCCTGAAAGATGAGAAAAAGAGGTTATATTATACTCACCCAGGGGCGTTCCCGCTGCGGTCCAGTCCGATGGGCATCACGGTCCGGTCCGGGGCCTCCCATCTTCTTACGATGACATCCTCTTCTTGTCTTTATGCGCAGGCATACTGATTTGCTCTGTTGAGGGCAGAGCAAAGTACTGCTGTGTGTACTTTCCCGGCGCCTGCACCGGAGCCACAGCGTGAAGACAAAAGAGGACATCATCGTAAGAAGATGGGAGGCGCTGGACCAGACTGTGACACCCATCAGACCGGACCGCAGCGGGATCGCCCCTGGATGAATATAATCTAACCTCTTTTTCTCATCTTTCAAGTTACATCGGGGGCTTATCTACAGCATTACAGAACGCTGTAGATAAGCCCCTGATGCTGGTGGGCTTAGCTCACCTTCGATTTTGGGGGTGACAGGTTCCCTTTAACAAAGTGTAATTTACTGGTAATGCTGATGCTTGAGAACTCCTGCCCTGGCCTTTTTGTACTTCCCATGTACTCAATCCTGTTTTAGGCCTGTAACCTTCAGTGTTATAAGCTCAGGATCTCATGGCTAGGCCTCCTCTCCTAGGACCCGTTTCTGGGAGGTCACTCTGTCTCCTAGTCACACATGCTCCAGGTCTCGCTATTCCTTTTTGACAGTCTCCTCTCACTTAGGGTCACTCCAGAATGCAGCACTGCTCACGTTTGACCTTTTGGTCCTCTCACTATGCACCACAGACCCTATTTGACTCTCTGACAGGAAATTGTCACTTTCCCTGTAACTCATTTCCTCCCACTATGGGCTAGTTATAGACTAACTATCCTCAAACTACAAATATCACCAACATTACTGACATATTACAATTCACATTATATCACATAACATATCACATCACACAATAGTAAAAGTTGTTTCTTTAATAAAAACATCAGCTCTGCATGCAAAAAACAAGCCCTCACCAGTAGTGTTGAGCGATACCGTCCGATACTTGAAAGTATCGGTATCGGATAGTATCGGCCGATACCCGAAAAATATCGGATATCGCCGATACCGATATCCGATACCAATACAAGTCAATGGGACATCAAGTATCGGAATGTATCCTGATGGTTCCCAGGGTCTGAAGGAGAGGAAGCTCTCCTTCAGGCCCTGGGATCCATAGTGAGGTGTAAAATAAAGAATTAAAATAAAAAATATTGATATGCTCACCTCTCCGGCGGCCCCTGGACATCACGCTGGTAACCGGCCGGCTTCTTTGTTTAAAATGAGCGCGTTTAGGACCTGCGAATGAGTCGCGGCTTCTGATTGGTCGCGTGCCGCTCATGTGACCGCCACGCGACCAATCAGAAGCCGCGACGTCATTATCATTCACTAAACTCCTAATTCTAGGAATTTAGGACCTGCGAATGACGTCGCGGCTTCTGATTGGTCGCGTGGCGGTCACATGAGCGGCACGCGACCAATCAGAAGCCGCAACGTCATTCGCAGGCCCTAAACGCGCTCATTTTAAACAAAGAAGCCGGCCGGTTACCAGCGTGATGTCCAGGGGCCGCCGGAGAAGTTAACATATCAATATTTTTTATTTTAATTCTTTTTTTTTACACATCCCTATTGATCCGATACCAATACCCGATACCACAAAAGTATCGGATCTCGGTATCGGAATTCCGATACCGCAAGTATCGGCCGATACCCGATACTTGCGGTATCGGAATGCTCAACACTACTCACCAGGCAAAGATCCTGAAAAATGGAGACGCTGTGGGTCTCAGAAAATGATGCTATTTTTTACAGTGGGTATGGAAAGTATTCAGACCCCTTCAAATGTTTAACTCTTTGTTTCATTGCAGCCATTTGGTAAATTCAAAAAAGTTCATTTTTTTCACATTAATGTGCACTCTGCACCCCATCGTGACTGAAAAAAACAGAAATGTAGACATTTTTGCAAATTTATTAAAAAAGAAAAACTGAAATATCACATGGTCATTAGTATTCAGACCCTTTGCTCAGACACTCATATTTAAGTCACATGCTGTCCATTTCCTTCAGAGACAGAATTGTGGCAATACACAGATCTGGCCAAGGTTGCAACAGAATTTCGGCAGTACTCAAGATTGCATGATATGACATCAGAGCACACTTGGACAATTGTTAGTGTATGGGGGCCGTGCACATGTTAGATTTTTTTGCCGGTCTGAGGAAAAATCGCTGAATGTTCAAGTTTGATCTGTTATTCAGATCGCACTTTGCTATGCAAGTCACCGAGTCAGTGAAAACCATCAAACTGCATTCAGATGACATCTGAGTGCAGTCTGATTTTCATGGACTGAGAAAATGGAGACATTTTTATCTCAATCTTCTCATCCGAGAGAAAGAGATCACACTATGCTCACACTCCGATCAAATTCTGATCAGAGTTTTATCAGTGTGATTTGCATAATTGACCCCATTTTCTTGGATGAGAGAATACACTGTTGTCTACACTTGCCTTTAAACTTAGTGTCTTCTCCAAGTATTGCTGCTTCGCTAACTCTGGAATAGTTCCTCCTTTTCTTTTGTGCCACTTAGTTTTGATGATTCAGAAGAAGCAACAGGAAAATGCTAGTAGTGTTTTTTCCTAAAGCGTCTTGTCTGACGTCTTTCTGGATGTCTTTTTTTTTAAATACTATCTATAATATAACGCTGGGAGCGTCACTCTGTCCGAAGCCTCTATAGACTGCGCAAGCGCAAGCGCCGGCGCAGTCTGGGCCTCACAGAGCGACGCTCCCGGGAGATCACGGTGTGCGTTCACACTGAACACACACCGCGATCTCCACCGCAGAAGCAGGGACCGCCAGGAGGGTGAGTATCGGCCTATATTCACCTGTCCCCGTTCCATCGCTGAGCGGCGCCATCTTCCCGGTCTTCGGTCTGTGGCCTTCAGTTCAGAGGGTGCGATGACGCGCTTAATGCGCGCCGGCGCCGCCCTCTGACTGAAGAGTCACAGCCAGGAGACCGGGAAGATGGCGGCGCGCAGCGATGGAACGCCGGACAGGTGAGTATAGTAAGTGCTGGGGGGGCCTGAGCTGGCGGCGATACCGGCACCTGACCCCCACAGCGCGCCGGTGTCCCTGCCTGCTCAGGCCCCCCAGCACTCGGCGCCGAGCGGGTCAGAGGCAGTATGGGGACGCAGGATGGAGCAGCACATAAGGATGGGGACGCAGGATGGAGCAGCACATAAGGATGGGGACGCAGGATGGAGCAGCACATAAGGATGGGGACGCAGGATGGGAGCAGCACATAAGGATGGGGACGCAGGATGGAGCAGCACATAAGGATGGGGACGCAGGATGGAGCAGCACATAAGGATGGGGACGCAGGATGGAGCAGCACATAAGGATGGGGACACAGGATGGAGCAGCACATAAGGATGGGGACGCAGGATGGAGCAGCACATAAGGATGGGGACGCAGGATGGGAGCAGCACATAAGGATGGGGACGCAGGATGGGAGCAGCACATAAGGATGGGGACGCAGGATGGAGCAGCACACAAGGATGGGGACGCAGGATGGAGCAGCACATAAGGATGGGGACGCAGGATGGGAGCAGCACATAAGGATGGGGACGCAGGATGGAGCAGCACATAAGGATGGGGACGCAGGATGGAGCAGCACATAAGGATGGGGACGCAGGATGGAGCAGCACATAAGGATGGGGACGCAGGATGGGAGCAGCACATAAGGATGGGGACGCAGGATGGAGCAGCACATAAGGATGGGGACGCAGGATGGAGCAGCACATAAGGATGGGGACGCAGGATGGAGCAGCACATAAGGATGGGGACGCAGGATGCAGCAGCACATAAGGATGGGGACGCAGGATGGAGCAGCACATAAGGATGGGGACGCATGATGGAGCAGCACATAAGGATGGGGACGCAGGATGGAGCAGCACATAAGGATGGGGACGCAGGATGGAGCAGCACATAAGGGTGGGGACGCAGGATGGAGCAGCACATAAGGATGGGGACGCAGGATGGAGCAGCACATAAGGATGGGGACGCAGGATGAAGCAGCACATAAGGATGGGGACGCAGGATGCAGCAGCACATAAGGATGGGGACGCATGATGGAGCAGCACATAAGGATGGGGACGCAGGATGGAGCAGCACATAAGGATGGGGACGCAGGATGGAGCAGCACATAACAGGATGGGGACGCAGGATGCAGCATGAACATAAGGATGGGGACGCAGGATGGGAGCAGCACATAAGGATGGGGACGCAGGATGGAGCAGCACATAACAGGATGGGGACGCAGGATGGAGCAGCACATAAGGATGGGGACGCAGGATGGGAGCAGCACATAAGGATGGGGACGCAGGATGGAGCAGCACATAAGGATGGGGACGCAGGGTGGAGCAGCACATAAGGATGGGGACGCAGGATGCAGCATGAACATAAGGATGGGGACGCAGGATGCAGCATGAACATAAGGATGGGGACGCAGGATGGAGCAGCACATAAGGATGGGGACGCAGGATGGAGCAGCACATAACAGGATGGGGACGCAGGATGGAGCAGCACATAAGGATGGGGACGCAGGATGGGAGCAGCACATAAGGATGGGGACGCAGGATGGAGCAGCACATAAGGATGGGGACGCAGGATGGAGCAGCACATAAGGATGGGGACGCAGGATGCAGCATGAACATAAGGATGGGGACGCAGGATGCAGCATGAACATAAGGATGGGGACGCAGGATGCAGCATGAACATAAGGATGGGGACGCAGCATGCAGCAGCACATAAGGATGGGGACGCAGGATGCAGCATGAACATAAGGATGGGGACGCAGGATGGGAGCAGCACATAAGGATGGGGACGCAGGATGCAGCAGCACATAAGGATGGGGACGCAGGATGCAGCATGAACATAAGGATGGGGACGCAGGATGGGAGCAGCACATAAGGATGGGGACGCAGGATGCAGCAGCACATAAGGATGGGGACGCAGGATGCAGCAGCACATAAGGATGGGGACGCAGGATGCAGCAGCACATAAGGATGGGGACGCAGGATGCAGCATGAACATAAGGATGGGGACGCAGGATGCAGCAGCACATAAGGATGGGGACGCAGGATGCAGCAGCACATAAGGATGGGGACGCAGGATGCAGCAGCACATAAGGATGGGGACGCAGGATGCAGCAGCACATAAGGATGGGGACGCAGGATGCAGCAGCACATAAGGGTGGGGACGCAGGATGGAGCAGCACATAAGGATGGGGACGCAGGATGGGAGCAGCACATAAGGATGGGGACGCAGGATGGAGCAGCACATAAGGATGGGGACGCAGGATGCAGCAGCACATAAGGATGGGGACGCAGGATGCAGCAGCACATAAGGATGGGGACGCAGGATGCAGCAGCACATAAGGATGGGGACGCAGGATGGAGCAGCGCATGACAGGATGGGGACGCATGATGGAGCAGCGCATGACAGGATGGGGATGCAGGATGGAGCAGCGCATGACAGGATGGGGACGCAGGATGGGAGCAGTGCATCACAGGATGGGAGCAGCGCATCACAGGATGGGGACGCAGGATGGGAGCAGCGCATGACAGGATGGGGACGCAGGATGGGAGCAGCGCATGACAGGAAAGGGAACGCAGGATGGAGCAGCACATGACAGGATGGGGACGCAGGATGGAGCAGCACATGACAGGATGGGGACGCAGGATGGAGCAGCACATGACAGGATGAGGACGCAGGATGGAGCAGCGCATGACAGGATGGGGACGCAGGATGGGAGCAGCGCATGACAGGATGGGGACGCAGGATGGGAGCAGCGCATGACAGGAAAGGGAACGCAGGATGGAGCAGCACATGACAGGATGGGGACGCAGGATGGAGCAGCGCATGACAGGATGGGGACGCAGGATGGAGCAGCACATGACAGGATGGGGACGCAGGATGGAGCAGCGCATGACAGGATGGGGACGCAGGATGGAGCAGCACATACCATGATGGAGACAATATACCAATATAAATGCTCGCCACCCGGGCGTAGAACGGGTTCAATAGCTAGTTTAGAATATAATGGCAGCTTCCAAAAGCAAGAAGAATGGATCGGTCACTTTTTTTAGCCTCTTTTGAAGTCTACAGCAGTTAAAAGAAGTTACACAAGACTGAACATATGGACAGCAAGTTATTTTGACATTGTTGTGCATGTTCATTCTTTTTGGTGTACTTTTTTTTGTCCTTTTTCAGGCAGGTTCCAGGAGGACGCCACCCTGAAAAAAAGTTGTGTGCACACACCCTTATATTATTTTACTCATTAAAATTCTTGAAACACTTCAAAATTCTCATAATTCTTTACACTTATTAGTAACATTTAAAGGGAACCTGTCAGCAGGATTGTGCACAGTAACCTACAGACAGTGTCTGGTTATACTGATTAAAATGATACCTTGGTTGATGAAACTGAGTGATCAGTGACCTGTGAGAAGCCATACAGATGAATAGCTAATCAGAGCACCACATGAAGACCCCCACAGGCCACCCTGGAGCATGAGCATATCATTATCTGAAAATAAAGATGAAACAACCACAAGACGGATTTCATCAACCAAGGGATCATTTTAATCAGTATAACGGCACCAACCTGACATTGTCTGTAGGTTACTGTGCACAATCCTGCTGACAGGTTCCCTTTAAGCAGCGCCACCTTGTTGCATAAGACTTGTGAGCAAAGTAAAATAAAAGCTACTCCAAGTTAAGAAGGTTGATGAGAATTTCGTGGTGAAGTCAAGTGGGGATCTAAAGAACATATTACAATTTATTGGGGGTAGTTACAGGGATGACATTACCTATTAGTCCACCCATAGTTGTCACAGTCCATTGTATAAACGTCTGATGATACAGAGTAATTGCAAGAAAAGTATATATTATGAAATGTTCCGGTGATCTAACAAAGCAAAAGCATAATTATGCAGTTTGGATGGATTTGTGATTTAAAGCATTGGGCATGGCACAACAATACGATCTATAAGAATGTGTGGAAGGGGTTGCTTGGCACTAACTTCTTCTAAAGCCGCTTAGGTATGGTGCACCTGTCGGTGTGATGAATGCATTTACTGTTCTGTGCTTAGTCCTCTGGGCATGGGCACAATCATGCTTCTAAGTATGGTAAAGTGTACTTTCTCGCTCTTCTTTTATTGATGGCAGGTTTTCAAAACTATAATCTTCTTTAGGATAGCTCTAAATTCAGGTGCATCTGGGAAACTTAAAATGTATTTAGACTTTTTGAGAAATTAGACAAAACATTTCATTTTCTTTAGTGCCAGTTTACAATTTGTATTATTTGAAGTCTTGTGCATATTATTTTCTGGTTGTTTTATATTGTCTCCATTTTGGATACCATACAAAATGATACTGATAGCATGTATGTAGACTGAATTGTATCAAAATTCCAGTAGGAAAACAGCTATGGGAACAATAGATAGTCTGCTATGGGTACTGACCACACCATTTATACATGTCACTGATCAAAACAGGTGTTCATAGGATTGCATGTTTCTCAATTATTGGCCTGTTTAAACAATCAACAAGCAAAAGACTCCTTCCTTGGACGAAACATTTTTTAAGCTAGATAAAAATGTATCATGTATCTGTTAGAACAAAGACTCTGAAAAAGTGATATTGTTAATAAAATACAATCCAGCAAAATCCACACTCCTAAATCCTAATCACCATCCCCCCATTCTTCTTTTTTGGTAAGCAGAATGAAAAAATCAACAGCATGTGAAGAATTGGTTTTATTTATTTTTTACGCCGTTCTTCGTGCAGTATAAGTGATTATGTGACTTTATTCTTCAGGTCAGTGCGATTACAGCGATACCAGATTTATTTGGAGTTTTTATGTTTGGCAGCTGTCACACACTTTTATTGCGAAAACTAGTTTTTGCATCACCATATTTTGAGAGCTATAATTTTCAATATTTCAGCCAACGGAGTCATGTTATGGCTTGTTTTTTTGCGGGACGAGCTGATGTTTTTATTGGTACTATTTTCGGGTACATGACATTTTGTGATCAATTTCTATTCTTATTTTTGAGAGACAGAATGAACCAAAAACAGCAATTCAGGAATTGCTTTTTATTTTTGCTTCTGTAAACCGTTTCACATGTGCTAAAATTGGTAAGGCAGCTTTATTCTTTGGGTCAGTACGATTACAGCGATACCCAATTTATATTGTTTTTTATGTTTTGGCGCTTTTACACATTAAAAACTATTTTATAGAAAAAATAATTATTTTTGCATCGCTTTATTCTGAGAGCTATAACTTTTTTATTTTTCTGATGATGGAGCTGTATGGTGGCTTGTTTTTTGTGGGACAAGATGACGTTTTCAGCGATACCATTTTTATTTACATTTATCTTTTTTTATCGCGCTTTATTGCACTTTTTCTTTGGCGGTATGATGATAAAGCGTTGATTTTTGCCTTGTTTTATTTTTTCTACGGTGTTCACTGAAGGGGATAACTAGTGGGACAGTTTTATAGAGCAGGTCTTTATGGACGCGGCGATACCAAATATGTGTATTTTTATTGTTTTATTTTTTATTTACATAAAAATGGGGTCAAAATGATCACAAGAACAGTGAGCAAAAATCCCAGAACCACACCGGAGGACCTAGTGAATGACCTGCATAGAGCTGGGACCATCGTAACAAAGGCTACTATCAGTAACACACTACGCTGCCAGGGACTCAGATCCTGCAGTGTCAAACGTGTCCCCCTGCTTAAGCCAGTATATGTACGGGCCCATCTGAAGTTTGCTAGAGAGCATTTGGATTATCCAAAAGAGTATTGGGAGAATGTCATATGGTCTGATAAAACCAAAGTAGAACTGTTTAGTAGAAACAAAACTCGTCGTGTTTGGAGGAGACAGAGTGCTGAGTTGCATCCAAAGAACACCATACCTACTGAGAAGCATGAGGGTGGCAACATCATGCTTTGGGGCTGTTTCTCTGCAAAGGGACCAGCATGACTGATCCGTGTACATGAAAGAATGAATGGGGCCATGTATCGTGAGATTTTGAGTGCAAACCTCCTTCCATCAGAAAGGGCATTGAAGATGAAACGTGGATGGGTCTTTCAGCATGATAACGATCCCAAGCACACTGCCAGGGCAATGAAGGAGTGGCTTTTTAAGAAGCATATAAAGGTCCTGAAGTGGCCTAGCCAGTCTCAGGATCTCAACCCCATAGAAAACCTTTGGAGGGAGTTGAAAGTCCATGTTGCTCAGTGACAGGCCCAAAACATCACTGCTCTAAAGGAGATCTGCATGCAGGAATGGGCCAATATACCAATATAATGTGTGCCAACCTTATGAGGACTTACAGAAAACGTTTGACCTCTGTTATTGCCAATAAAGGATATATAAGAAAATACTAAGATGAACTTTTGTTAATGACCAAATACTTATTTTCCACCATAATTTGCAAAATAAATCTTGCCACATCAGTCAACGTGATTTTCTGGATTTGTTTCCTCATTTTGACTCTCATAGTTGTGGTCTACCTATGATGTCAATTACAGGCCTCTCTCATCTTATTAAGTGGGAGAACTTGCACAATTGGTGGCTGACTAAACACTTTGTTCCCCACTGTATTGTTTGACAATTTATTCTAAAATTTTGATTCTGAAGAAGGAACATTATATTTAGGATGGTACAATATTATTATTGAATTATTACACACGGCAGCACACAAAGCTCGATTGGCTCGATACTGGGGAGATATTTAACCATTATTCAAAGGATATTTGCAATTTCATGTATATTAACACTGAATTTATATAATTAATAATTAACAATTAATAGTTAATAATATCACAGAGAATGGCAGGAAAATGTTCCCCTTGGCTGACAAAAATTTATTCTTGTTGCCACGCAAAATACAAAAAAAATGGCCAAAAAATAATGGCTTATTGTTAGTGATGATCGAATAGTGAAATATTCGGATTCGGGGAAATCGGTGTGAATAATTAATTATATTTTTTTATTCATACCGAATAACGAATCCAATGCAAGTCATTGGGAAAGCCGAATATTTTTCAGCTGGACCCAACAAACAGGTCTGTAGGCATGGGTAAAAGCTGAAATTGATGGGAAAGAGCTAAAACTAAATGGGAACAGCATGGAGAAGTTGCCTGCATGCCTTTCTGATTCACATATGGTATCTGGGAATAATGTTGTTGGACTATTGCGTCGGTTGTACGGATTTTTAAAAAGACTTACCAAACCAAAAAAAAAATTATAAAGGGAAAAATGCTAAGAAACATTATTTCTTTCATAATTGCATGTACATAATGCAAAATAAAAAAAAATATATATATATATATATATATATATATATATATACACCTTCCCTTTAGCATATGTTCACACAAAGTTTTTTGGCTTTATTTTTTACTGTAACATTTGTGAGGGCTTTCACTCCTATATTTGGGAGGACCCTCCCTCATGCCAAATAGTTAGCAAGGTAGTGGAATACCTATACCCCATCCCTTTACAATGCCATTTCAAACATGCCCACTTGAATTTTGGGCATCGCCCGCCAAAACCACTATATCCACCACCTTGTCATTATCCAGCCCATGCTTGACCATTACAGAGTGCCAGCAGGTGCCATGAAACCTGAGTTTGGTAAGGGCCCTCAGGTGGCCATGTATCTTACATTTGGGAGAGCTCTCACTCCTACTTTTGAGATGTCCTTCCCTCATGTAAAATAGATTGCCAGATAGTGGAATACATATTCCTCATCGCTTTAAAATGCCAGCTAAAACATGCCCATTTGAATTATGGGCTTTGCTCGCCACTACCACTATGTCCACCACCATGTCATTATGCGGCCCTCGCTGAGAATTAACAGACTGCCACCATGTGCTGCATTCTGTAAGGTCCACAGTTCATTTTTGCCACCTGATCCCAATGGAACCACTGCCTTAGCGGGTGAATTAGCTATAAGGTGAATATAATAGTGGAGATGGGTGAGCTGTATGATCAATATCAGTAAATTGGATTCTACCAGACACCAAAAGCATTAGAATTAAATTCGGAATACAGTGTAAGCAAGCGGAAGCCTGTATTGTGGTCAGTCTGTCATGCCTGAAACCCATGTCAAGAACACGTACAAGCCTTATTTACTCGGAAGCAGCCTCCTCAAGGGAAAGAAACAGGAGTGCCATTGACTAAAATGCACAAGCCTACACAGTTCTTCTGGAAACTACACAACCAGGCAGAATGTATGTTTTGCATGATTTTGAGCAGCAATGGAGTAATTACAGGATATGTCCCAGAGAGTGACAAGTTTCCATGCAGTGTATTACTCAGGTGACAGGCAATGCAACAGATCTCAGGTAAAGGCCTTAGCGTGGTAATGACAATGTTCCAATATGTGTAAGGCTGCGGCCTAAATAGGTCTGTGGAGCGTATTAACCCAGTCTGTTAGATGTGCTTAAATGTACAGAAACTGGCTAATACCCCACCACCACCATTTTTTGTAAGGAGTCAGGACCCAAATGTAGAAAATGTAAGGGAACCAACAGTTTAATAAAGAGACAAAAGTCTCATTTAGGAGCTTGAAAAAGTCAGCAATGGTCTATGTCCAGCACTGGACAATGCAAATTGTTAACAAATATGTATGACCTATCTAGCTAAAAATTTGTGAACAGACATATATGCTGACAAGGGACAATTGAATGCAGCGCTGGGACAATGAACTGGACGTGGTTGCTGACTATCATGTCTGTGCAACTGCAGGTTGTGGACTGGAGGCCTCAGCACCTCCTTCATGGACAGCGGAGTGGGAATGACGCAACACAATGGAAGAGCCAGTGGTTTCACCATCAGACACAGATTTTGTACCCAGGTGTTCCACCCACCTACTGGGGTGCTGTGTATATGAGCAGGATATGGCATCTGCTAACAGAGGTATTATGTCAAATTTCCCCTTATAAAGGGATGTGTGGGTAAGATTTTTGAACTAGCAGTATATATATAGAGCATGTTTCATTACTCATATTATTATTCTGTGCAAGGCTGAAACAGGAAGAATTGTGTGGAGCAAATTATTCCTTTTATGATCCAAAATATCCAAGTGCAGACCCAAAACACAACATCAGGCCACCAGATAGACGTTTGACTACAAAGAGTCAAACGTTCATTGTCCTCACCAGGAAGAACACTAACATCCTCTCCTCCTCACGACCATAGCCTCCTCCTCATCATCATCTTTAGGTCATCCATGCTGGACAGGCATGAAGCTGGAATTGGAAGTCCCCTCTGTAGCGTAGAGCAAAAAATCCTGTTCCTTCTCCTTATCTTCCTCCTCCTGTTCTTCACCCAATGTAGTCTGAGAATAATGTGTGAGGCTGGGCTGTGTGGTATCAGCCACTGTTCAATCTTGCTCTATAGCCACATGCTTGTCATTCAAAGCTTCCTCTTTCAGATTCTGCAGCAAATGATTTAATAGACAGAGCAGTGGGATGGTTAAGCTGATAATAGGGTCATCAATGCTCACCATCTTGGTACAGTAGTCAAAGTTTTGTAGAACCTCACATGTGTAAGCCATCCATCCCACTCGGCAGTTATGTGTGGGGCTGAGTGTTACTCTAACAAGCATTGAGAAGCTAGAATTCAGACACTGCTCTCTGCTGCTCACTAAGCCTTGCCAACATATGAAAGGTCGAATTCCAGTGTGTGGGCAAGTCACAAATCAGTGGGTAATGAGGCAAATTAAAGCACTGATGCAGCGAAGCTTGACCATGGAAAGCCTGACATGACTTTTGGAAATGTACCTTGGCAAGTAGGTCAAGGATATGTTTTTAAAAACCACTGTACAGCCAAGTTCAGCATGTGGGCCATGCATGGAATGTGTATCAGCTTGCCAAGCTTTAAAGCTGCCACCAAGATACGCCCATTATCGCACACAACCAGACCTGGTTGGAGGTTCAGTGGGGAGAGCAACTGATCGGTCTGTTCTTTAATCCCTTTTAACAGCTTGGCTGCGTTGTGACCTTTATCACCTAAACAGAAGAGCTTGATCAGAGAGTGCTGCTGCTTCGCCAAGTCAGTGCTGCAGATTTCCCAGCTGGTGAGTGATGCGGAGGCTAGTTCTGTTGATGATGATGATGATGATGAGGAGAGATAGGAAGTGGAATTCGAGGACACTGAAACCCTGATGGAAGTTGTGCCCACTATTCTTGGTGTGGGTTAGATGAGTGATGTCCCAGCCTCTGACTCTGTCCCAGACTCCACAAGATTAAGTCAGTGTGCTGTCAGGGAAATGTATCATCTGTTATGAACTGGTGATTCAGAACCACAATGGACCTGGTGGTTAAGAGCACACAAAGTGACCTGATAGTTACTAATAACATAGGACGAGCTCTGAGACGTGGGAACTCTGCTGACCGCAATCCCTAATCCTATCACACCACACTAGAGGTAGCCGTGGAGCGCTCCTGACCAGACCTAGGCGCCTCGGGCACAGCCTGAGAAACTAGCTAGCCCTGAAGATAGAAAAATAAGCCTACCTTGCCTCAGAGAAATTCCCCAAAGGAAAAGGCAGCACCCCACATATAATGACTGTGAGTAAAGATGAAAATACAAACACAGAGATGAAATAGATTTTAGCAAAGTGAGGCCCGACTTACTGAATAGACCGAGGACAGGAAAGATAGCTTTGCGGTCAGCACAAAAACCTACAAACAACCACGCAGAGGGCGCAAAATGACCCTCCGCACCGACTAACGGTACGGAGGTGCTTCCTCTGCGTCCCAGAGCTTCCAGCAAGCAAGACAAACCAAAATAGCAAGCTGGACAGAAAAAATAGCAAACAAAAGTAACACAAGCAGAACTTAGCTTATGCAGGCCACAAGGACGATCCAGGAGAGAGCAAGACCAATACTGGAACATTGACTGGAAGCCAGGAACAAAGAACTAGGTGGAGTTAAATAGAGCAGCACCTAACAACTTAACCTCGTCACCTGAGGAAGGAAACTCAGAAGCCGCAGCCCCACTCACATCCACCAGAGGAAGCTTATGGACAGAACCAGCCGAAGTACCACTCATGACCACAGGAGGGAGCTTGACCACAGAATTCACAACAGTTCCCCCCCCTTGAGGAGGGGTCACCGAACCCTCACCAGAGCCCCCAGGCCGACCAGGATGAGCCAAATGAAAGGCACGAACCAGATCGGCAGCATGAACATCAGAGGCAAAGACCCAGGAATTATCTTCCTGACCATAACCCTTCCACTTAACCAGGTACTGGAGTTTCCGTCTCGAAATACGAGAATCCAAAATCTTCTCCACTATATACTCCAACTCCCCCTCAACCAAAACCGGGGCAGGAGGATCAACGGATGGAACCACAGGTGCCACGTATCTCCTCAACAATGACCTATGGAATACATTATGGATGGAAAAAGAAGCTGGAAGGGTCAAACGAAAAGACACAGGATTAAGAACCTCAGAAATCCTATACGGACCAATGAAACGAGGCTTAAACTTAGGAGAGGAAACTTTCATAGGAATATAACAAGACGACAACCAAACCAAATCCCCAACACGAAGTCGGGGACCCACACAGCACCTGCGGTTAGCGAAACGTTGAGCCTTCTCCTGGGACAATGTCAAATTGTCCACTACATGAGTCCAAATCTGCTGCAACCTATCCACCACAGTATCCACACCAGGACAGTCCGAAGACTCAACCTGCCCTGAAGAGAAACGAGGATGGAAACCAGAATTGCAGAAAAACGGCGAAACCAAAGTAGCCGAGCTGGCCCGATTATTAAGGGCGAACTCAGCCAAAGGCAAAAAGGACACCCAATCATCCTGATCAGCAGAAACAAAACATCTCAGATATGTTTCCAAGGTCTGATTGGTTCGTTCAGTTTGGCCATTTGTCTGAGGATGGAAAGCCGAGGAAAAAGACAAATCAATGCCCATCCTAGCACAAAAGGCTCGCCAAAACCTCGAAACAAACTGGGAACCTCTTGCAGAAACGATGTTCTCTGGAATGCCATGTAAACGAACCACATGTTGGAAAAACAATGGCACCAAATCAGAGGAGGAAGGCAAATTAGATAAGGGTACCAAATGGACCATCTTAGAGAAGCGATCACAAACCACCCAAATGACCGACATCTTTTGAGAGACGGGGAGATCCGAAATAAAATCCATAGAGATATGTGTCCAGGACCTCTTCGGGACCGGCAAGGGCAAAAGCAACATACTGGCACGAGAACAGCAGGGCTTAGCCCGAGCACAAATCCCACAGGACTGCACAAACGAACGCACATCCCGCGTCAGAGACGGCCACCAAAAGGATCTAGCCACCAAATCTCTGGTACCAAAGATTCCAGGATGACCAGCCAACACCGAACAATGAACCTCAGAGATAACTCTACTCGTCCATTTATCAGGGACAAACAGTTTCTCCGCTGGGCAACGGTCAGGTCTATTAGCCTGAAATTTTTGCAGCACCCGCCGCAAATCAGGGGAGATGGCAGTCAAAATTACCCCCTCTTTGAGAATACCCGCCGGCTCAGGCAAACCCGGAGAGTTGGGCACAAAACTCCTAGAAAGGGCATCCGCCTTCACATTCTTAGAGCCCGGAAGGTACGAAACCACAAAGTCAAAACGGGAGAAAAACAGCGACCAACGAGCCTGTCTAGGATTCAACCGTTTGGCAGACTCGAGATAAGTCAAGTTCTTGTGATCAGTCAAGACCACCACGCGATGCTTAGCTCCTTCAAGCCAATGACGCCACTCCTCGAATGCCCACTTCATGGCCAGCAACTCTCGATTGCCAACATCATAATTACGCTCAGCAGGCGAAAACTTCCTGGAAAAGAAGGCACATGGTTTCATCACCGAGCCATCAGAACTTCTTTGCGACAAAACAGCCCCTGCTCCAATCTCAGAAGCATCAACCTCGACCTGGAACGGGAGCGAAACATCTGGCTGGCACAACACAGGAGCAGAAGAAAAACGACGCTTCAACTCCTGAAAAGCTTCCACAGCAGCAGAAGACCAATTGACCACATCAGCACCCTTCTTGGTTAAATCAGTCAATGGTTTAGCAATACTAGAAAAATTATTGATGAAGCGACGATAAAAATTAGCAAAGCCCAGGAACTTTTGCAGACTCTTCAGAGATGTTGGCTGAGTCCACTCATAAATGGCCTGAAATTTAACAGGGTCCATCTCGATAGTAGAAGGGGAAAAAATGAAACCCAAAAATGAAACCTTCTGAACACCAAAGAGACACTTTGACCCCTTCACAAACAAAGAATTAGCACGCAGGACCTGGAACACCATTCTAACCTGCTTCACGTGAGACTCCCAATCATCCGAGAAGACCAAAATATCATCCAAGTATACAATCAGGAATTTATCCAGGTACTCTCGGAAGATGTCATGCATAAAGGACTGAAATACTGATAGAGCATTGGAAAGCCCGAATGGCATAGCCAGGTACTCAAAATGGCCCTCTGGCGTATTAAATGCTGTTTTCCATTCATCGCCCTGTTTAATACGCACAAGATTATACGCACCACGAAGATCTATCTTGGTGAACCAACTAGCCCCCTTATTCCGAGCAAACAAATCAGACAGCAGCGGCAAGGGGTACTGAAATTTGACTGTAATTTTATTTAGAAGGCGGTAATCAATACAAGGTCTCAACGAACCATCCTTCTTGGCCACAAAAAAGAACCCTGCTCCCAATGGCGATGACGACGGGCGAATATGACCCTTCTCCAAGGATTCCTTTACGTAACTCCGCATAGCGGTGTGCTCAAGCACAGACAAATTAAACAGTCGACCTTTAGGAAACTTACTACCAGGAATCAAATCGATAGCACAATCGTAATCCCTATGCGGAGGTAAGGCACTGGACTTGGGCTCATCAAATACATCCCAGTAATCCGACAAGAACTCTGGAACCTCAGAAGGGGTGGATGATGAAATAGACAGAAATGGAACATCACCATGTATCCCCTGACAACCCCAGCTGGACACAGACATAGATTTCCAATCCAATACTGGGTTATGGACTTGTAGCCATGGCAACCCCAACATGACCACATCATGCAGATTATGCAACAACAAAAAGCGAATATCCTCCTGATGCGCAGGAGCCATGCACATGGTCAGTTGGGTCCAGTACTGAGGCTTATTCTTGGCCAAAGGCGTAGCATTAATTCCTCTCAGTGGAATAGGATACTGCAAGGGCTCCAAGAAAAACCCACAGCGCCTAGCATACTCCAAGTCCATCAAATTCAGGGCAGCGCCTGAATCCACAAATGCCATGACAGAATAGGATGACAAAGAGCAGATCAAAGTAACGGACAAAAGAAATTTTGACTGTACCGTACCAATGGTGGCAGACCTAGCGAAACGCCTGGTGCGCTTAGGACAATCGGAGATAGCATGAGTGGAATCACCACAGTAAAAACACAGCCCATTCCGACGTCTGTGTTCTTGCCGTTCAGCTCTGGTCAAAGTCCTATCACATTGCATAGGCTCAGGTTTATGCTCAGATAATACCGCCAAATGGTGCACAGTTTTACGCTCACGTAAGCGTCGATCGATCTGAATGGCCAAAGACATAGACTCATTCAGACCAGCAGGCATAGGAAATCCCACCATGACATCCTTAAGGGCTTCAGAGAGACCCTTTCTGAAAATTGCTGCCAGCGCACATTCATTCCATTGAGTGAGCACAGACCACTTCCTAAACTTCTGACAATATATCTCTACCTCATCCTGACCCTGACACAGAGCCAGCAAATTTTTCTCTGCCTGATCCACTGAATTAGGTTCATCATAAAGCAATCCGAGCGCCAGAAAAAACGCATCAATATCACATAATGCAGGATCTCCTGGCGCAAGGGAAAATGCCCAGTCTTGAGGGTCGCCACGTAATAAAGAAACAATGATCTTAACCTGTTGAACTGGGTCATCAGAGGAGCGGGGTTTCAAAGCCAGAAATAGTTTACAATTATTTTTAAAATTCAGAAACTTAGCTCTATCTCCAGAAAATAACTCAGGAATAGGAATTTTAGGTTCTAACATAGGATTCTGAACCACTAAATCTTGAATGTTCTGTACACTTATAGTGAGATTATCCATCAAAGAGGACAGACCTTGAATGTCCATGTCCACACCCGTGTTCTGAACCACCCAGATGTAAAGGGGAAAAGAAAGACAAAACACAGTGCAAAGAAAAAAAAATGGTCTCAGAACTTCTCTTTTCCATCTATTGAGAAGCATTAGTACTTTGGTCTTCCAGTACTGTTATGAACTGGTGATTCAGAACCACAATGGACCTAGTGGTTAAGAGCACACAAAGTGACCTGATAGTTACTAATAACATAGGATGAGCTCTGAGACGTGGGAACTCTGCTGATCGCAATCCCTAATCCTATCACACCACACTAGAGGTAGCCGTGGAGCGCTCCTGACCAGACCTAGGCGCCTCGGGCACAGCTTGAGAAACTAGCTAGCCCTGAAGATAGAAAAATAAGCCTACCTTGCCTCAGAGAAATTCCCCAAAGGAAAAGGCAGCCCCCCACATATAATGACTGTGAGTAAAGATGAAAATACAAACACAGAGATGAAATAGATTTTAGCAAAGTGAGGCCCGACTTACTGAATAGACCGAGGACAGGAAAGATAGCTTTGCAGTCAGCACAAAAACCTACAAACAACCACGCAGAGGGCGCAAAAAGACCCTCCGCACCGACTAACGGTACGGAGGTGCTTCCTCTGCGTCCCAGAGCTTCCAGCAAGCAAGACAAACCAAAATAGCAAGCTGGACAGAAAAAATAGCAAACAAAAGTAACACAAGCAGAACTTAGCTTATGCAGGCCACAAGGACGATCCAGGTGAGAGCAAGACCAATACTGGAACATTGACTGGAGGCCAGGAACAAAGAACTAGTTGGAGTTAAATAGAGCAGCACCTAACGACTTAACCTCGTCACCTGAGGAAGGAAACTCAGAAGCCGCAGCCCCACTCACATCCACCAGAGGAAGCTTATGGACAGAACCAGCCGAAGTACCACTCATGACCACAGGAGGGAGCTTGACCACAGAATTCACAACAATCATCCCTGTCCACAAGAACTTGTCCACGTGTCTTTGGTTAGGTGGACCTTCCCTGAGACTGCGTTGGCCAGAGCATGGCTGATATTGTGTAACATGTGCTTATGTAACAGGGGACGGCACCCCGGGAAAAATAGTGTTGACTGGGAATTGAGTATCGCAGGGCTGCCACCGCCAAGAGGCCGCGGAAAGACTCAGGTCTCACAAGTTGAAGTGGCAACATTTCCAGGGCTAGCAATCTGGCAATGTGGGTGTTTAGCATTTGGGCCTGTGGGTGGGTGGCTGGATATTTCTGCTTTCTAGTAAATGTCTGGAGCAGGGACAACTGAATGCTGCGCTGGGACAACGAAGTGAACGTGGTTGCTGGCTGTTGTGTGCAACTGCTGGTTGTGGGCAGGATGCATCAGTATCTGCTTCATGGTCAGCAGAATAGGAAGGCCATAACATAGGGGAAGCGGAAGTGATTTCACCCTCAGACACAGATATTGTACCCAGGCATTCTGCCCACCTACTGGGGTGCTTGGCTGCCATGTGATTTTGCATAATAGTGGTGCTCAGGTTTGCAGTGTTCTTGCCTCTTCTTAGCTTGGTTTGACAAATACTACAAATTACAGTTGTTTCATCTGAAGGACTTTCAGAAAAAAACTGACAAACAGGGAAACAACGCACCCATGGCCTGTTATCTAGCGGGGGGCTCTGTGGAACAGTTGACTGAGTTCTACCTCTGGACAAACCACTACCTCTTCTTGCCTGTTTTCCTGCTACGGATTCATCCCTCTCTACAGTGCTGTGCTTGCTAGGCATGCCACCGTGTCAGGTTGGATCAGTGGCCTCATCATTGACCACGTCGGCTTCCAATTCCTCAATTTGATCTTCCTTTTGAGTTGCGATTTGAGGCTGACCTGACGGCAACTGTGCCTCATGATTATCCTCTGCCTCTTCAGACATCAATTGACCTTCCCCAACATGGTTTTCTCCTGGCCGTGGGTATTCCAGTGTTGGGGCATCACTGCACTCTACCTTTGTGGTGCTGCTTGTCAACTCACTGAAGCCTTTGTCTGCCATCCAACCAACAACATCCTCGCACTTGTCTGGGTTCGTTAGTGGTGTAGCGCGATGACCAAATTTTGACAGGAAACTGGAATGAAATATAGTCACATTTGGATCTGTTACACAGCGTTGGTGGCAAGACCACATCCACGTCCCTTAATGTCACCCTTTTGCATCTTGAATGCGTTATGCTTATGAAACCAAAAACTACAGGCTTTGTTTTTCACAAGTACCCTTATAAAGATGTTATGTACAAATTCACTGTATCTAGCAATGCGTGGCTACTTTTTGGGAGATTGTTTTGCTGACACACTCCTAATGTGGAGTAATGAAGATTTTTGCTACTGCTAAATTGTCACGTATGTTTACCAGTCACAACATCAGGACACCCAGGTTTCATCCACCCTCCCTCCCTGCTATTAAATCTTTCACTACTAAATCCCCACCTAACAAACAAAAAAGTAATCTTGACAGTCTTCAGCTCTTAAAAGAGCTTTTTGGAATGAATAATCGCTCAGTATAAACTCCTATCACACTTCCTTCAATACTTTCATTTTCCTATGCTCAATCTACACTCTCCCTATGCTGTTTCCGGTTGCAATGTCTGCAAGATGGCGCCAGCAGCCTTTAAATATCCCCTATGACGCTGGAAGGACAGCCAATCACAGTGGCGCCACACAAAAGATGGCGACGACATTACTGTGATTCGCAAGCCAGTCTAGCATGGACAGGTCACTCGAATAAGACGAGGCAAATACCAAATTACTTGCCGAGTAACGAATAGCCCGAATACCGCACTATTTGTGTGAGTAACGAATAGTGCCGAATGTATTCGCTCATCACTACTTATTGTTATAAATTAGGCATGTAGAATACTGTTGTATAAAATATTAATCACAAATTAATAGTAATATGTTAAAATGTATATTTTCTTTTAATTTACAAATACAGTAAGTGGGTTTTTATTGTATATTTTTGATTGAATGTAGCTGAATAAAAATAAGGAAAAAATAAAAAAATTGTTCCAAGTGATGCTTTAAAAATAAATGTTGCAATAGTCTACCTGCTGCTAAAATAACTAGAGTTATAAATCTTCCCTAATATGCTGTTAATTCCTAACTAATGCTATTTTGTAATGCCTGGTATTGACTAGTGTGTAAGCAGCTTTAAAGTCATCTAAATTAGTTTAAAAGCATTGTCGACAAATTAGGGGATTTTCATAAGCCACACTTTCAATCCATGGATCATGAATTCCTAACAAACCATATACCAATAAATGTCTTTTAGAGTTGATAAAAAGGACCAACGCCAACATTTCATGAAAAAACATTAAAGGGAACCTGTCACCCCCAAAATCGATGGTGAGCTAAGCCCACCGGCATCAGGGGCTTATCTACAGCATTTTGGAATGCTGTAGATAAGCCCCCAATGTTTCCTGAAAGATGACAAATAGAGGTTAGATTATACTCACCCAGGGGCAGTCCGATCCGATGGGCATCGCGGTCCGATCCGATGGGCATCGCGGTCTGGTCCGGGGCCTCCCATCTTCATAGGATGATGTCCTCTTCTTGTCTTCACGCTGCGGCTCTGGCGCAGGCGTACTTTGTCTGCCCTGTTGAGGGCAGAGCAATGTACTGCAGTGAGCAGGTGCCAGGCCTCTCTGACCTTTCCCGGTGCCTGCGCCCTGCAGTACTTTGGTCTGCCCTCAAGAGGGCAGACAAAGTACGCCTGCGCCGGAGCCACAGCGAGAATACAAGAAGAGGATGTCATCGTAAGAAGATGGGAGGCCCCGGACCGGACCACGACGACCATCGGGCCGGACCGCAGTGTGACCGCCTCTGAGTGAGTATAATCTAACCTCTTTTTCTCATCTTTCAGGATACATCGAGGGCTTATCTACAGCATTACAGAATGCTGTAGATAAGCCCCTGATGCCGGTGGGCTTAAATCACCTTCGATTTTGGGGGTAACAGGTTCCCTTTAAAAAGAAAACAGTTGCTACAGTAGTGTTGCCTTCTATAGCTGCCATAGTGTTAGTGTCCATAGTTTTATATGGCATTTTACGCTGAATAAAGAATTTTTCCACTATATTTAAAAAGATAGTTGTAGAGACGTCATTGCTCCCAGTCCTGATGAACACCATCAAAGTGGCAGAAATGGAAAAGTATTTCTTATTTTTTTCTTTCTTTTTTTTTTTTTTCAAAACTAGTAGAAAATGTCTTTAAAGAGGAAGATTTGACTCTGAATTATACAACCCCTGGCAAAAATTATGGAATCACCGGCCTTGGAGGATGTTCATTCAGTTGTTTAACCCCTCTGTGACCTTAGACGTACTATCCCGTCGAGGTGCCCTGGGCTTATCTGACCCTGGACGGGATAGTACGTCATAGCCGATCGGCCGCGCTCACGGGGGGAGCGCGGCCGATCGCGGCCGGGTGTCAGCTGCTTATCGCAGCTGACATCCGGCACTATGTGCCAGGAGCGGTCACGGACCGCCCCCGGCACATTAACCCCTGGCACACCGCGATCAAAGATGATCGCGATGTGCCGGCGGTACAGGGAAGCACCGCGCAGGGAGGGGGCTCCCTGCGGGCTTCCCTGAGCCCCCCGCAGCAACGCGATGTGATCGCGTTGCTGCGAGGGTCTCCTCACCTCCCTCCCTGCTCGAGCCCCGGATCCAAGATGGCCGCGGATCCGGGTCCTGCAGGGAGGGAGGTGGCTTCACAGAGCCTGCTCAGAGCAGGCACTGTGAAGCAGCCTGCACTCCTATCAGATCAGTGATCTGACAGAGTGCTGTGCAAACTGTCAGATCACTGATCTGTGATGTCCCCCCCTGGGACAAAGTAAAAAAGTAAAAAAAAAAATTTCCAAATGTGTAAAAAAAATAAAAAAAAATATTCCAAAATAATGAAAAAAAAAAAAAATATTATTCCCATAAATACATTTCTTCATCTAAATAAAAAAAAAAAACCAATAAAAGTACACATATTTAGTATCGCCGCGTCCGTAACGGCCCGACCTATAAAACTGGCCCACTAGTTAACCCCTTCAGTAAACACCGTAAGAAAAAAAAAAAAAAAACGAGGCAAAAAACAACGCTTTATTATCATACCGCCGAACAAAAAGTGGAATAACACGCGATCAAAAGGACAGATATAAATAACCATGGTACCGCTGAAAGCGTCATATTGTCCCGCAAAAAAAGAGCCGCCATACAGCATCATCAGCAAAAAAATAAAAAAGTTATAGTCCTGAGAATAAAGCGATGCAAAAATAATTATTTTTTCTGTAAAATAGTTTTTATCGTATAAAAGCGCCAAACCATAAAAAAATGATATAAATGAGGTATCGCTGTAATCGTACTGACCCGAAGAATAAAACTGATTTATCAATTTTACCAAACGCGGAACGGTATAAACGCCTCCCCCAATAGAAATTCATGAATAGCTGGCTTTTGGTCATTCTTCCTCATAAAAATCGGAATAAAAAGCGATAAAAAAAGTCACGTGCCCAAAAATGTTTTCAATAAAAACGTCAACTCGTCCCGCAAAAAACAAGACCTCACATGACTCTGTGGACCAAAATATGGAAAAATTATAGCTCTCAAAATGTGGTATTGCAAAAAATATTTTTTGCAATAAAAAGGGTCTTTCAGTGTGTGACGGCTGCCAATCATAAAAATCCGCTAAAAAACTCGCTATAAAAGTAAATCAAACCCCCCTTCATCACCCCCTTAGTTAGGGAAAAATAAAAAAAAATGTATTTATTTCCATTTTCCCATTAGGGCTAGGGTTAGGGCTAGGGTTAGGGCTAGGGCTAGGGTTAGGGCTAGGGTTAGGGCTAGGGTTAGGGCTAGGGTTAGGGTTAGGGCTAGGGTTAGGGCTAGGGTTAGGGCTAGGGTTAGGGCTAGGGTTAGGGCTAGGGCTAGGGCTAGGGTTAGGGCTAGGGTTAGGGCTAGGGTTAGGGCTAGGGTTAGGGCTAGGGTTAGGGTTAGGGCTAGGGTTAGGGCTAGGATTAGGGTTAGGGTTAGGGTTGGGGCTACAGTTAGGGTTGGGGCTAAAGTTAGGGTTAGGGTTTAGATTACATTTACAGTTGGGAATAGGGTTGGGATTAGGGTTAGGGGTGTGTCAGGGTTAGAGGTGTGGTTAGGGTTACCGTTGGAATTAGGGTTAGGGGTGTGTTTAGATTAGGGTTTCAGTTATAATTGGGGGGTTTCCACTGTTTCGGCACATCAGGGGCTCTCCAAACACGACATGGCGTCCGATCTCAATTCCAGCCAATTCTGCGTTGAAAAAGTAAAACAGTGCTCCTTCCCTTCCGAGCTCTCCTGTGTGCCCAAACAGGGGTTTACCCCAACATATGGGGTATCAGCGTACTCAGGACAAATTGGACAACAACTTTTGTGGACCAATTTCTCCTGTTACCCTTGGGAAAATACAAAACTGGGGGCTAAAAAATAATTTTTGTGGGAAAACAAAAAGATTTTTTATTTTCACGGCTCTGCGTTATAAACTGTAGTGAAACACTTGGGGGTTCAAAGTTCTCACAACACATCTAGATAAGTTCATTGAGGGGTCTAGTTTCCAATATGGGGTCACTTGTGGGGGGTTTCTACTGTTTAGGTACATTAGGGGCTCTGCAAACGCAATGTGACGCCTGCAGACCAATCCATCTAAGTCTGCATTCCAAATGATGCTCCTTCCCTTCCGAGCCCTCCCATGCGCCCAAACGGTGGTTCCCCCCCACATATCGGGTATCAGCGTACTCAGGACAAATTGGACAACAATTTTTGTGGACTAATTTCTCCTGTTACCCTTGGGAAAATACAAAACTGGGGGCTAAAAAATAATTTTTGTGGGAAAACAAAAAGATTTTTTATTTTCACGGCTCTGCGTTATAAACTGTAGTGAAACACTTGGGGGTTCAAAGTTCTCACAACACATCTAGATAAGTTCATTGAGGGGTCTAGTTTCCAATATGGGGTCACTTGTGGGGGGTTTCTACTGTTTAGGTACATTAGGGGCTCTGCAAACGCAATGTGACGCCTGCAGACCAATCCATCTAAGTCTGCATTCCAAATGATGCTCCTTCCCTTCCGAGCCCTCCCATGCGCCCAAACGGTGGTTCCCCCCCACATATCGGGTATCAGCGTACTCAGGACAAATTGGACAACAACATTTAGGGTCCAATTTCTCCTGCTAACCTTGGAAAAATACAAAACTGGGGGCTAAAATATAATTTTTGTGGAAAAAAAAATATTTTTTATTTGCATGGCTCTGCGTTATAAACTGTAGTGAAATACTTGGGGGTTCAAAGCTCTCACAACACATCAAGATGAGTTCCTTAGGGGGTCTACTTTCCAAAATGGTGTCACTTGTGGGGGGTTTCTACTGTTTAGGTACATTAGGGGCTCTGCAAACGCAATGTGACGCCTGCAGACCATTCCATCTAAGTCTGCATTCCAAATGGCGCTCCTTCCCTTCCGAACCCTCCCATGCGCCCAAACGGTGGTTCCCCCCCACATATGGGGTATCAGCGTACTCAGGACAAATTGGACAACAACTTTTGTGGTCCAATTTCTCCTCTTACCCTAGGGAAAATACAAAACTGGGGGCTAAAAAATAATTTTTGTGGGAAAAAAATTTTGTTTTATTTTTATGGCTCTGCATTATAAACTTCTGTGAAGCCCTTGGTGGGTCAAAGTGCTCACCACACATCCAGATAAGTTCCTTAGGGGGTCTACTTTCCAAAATGGTGTCACTTGTGGGGGGTTTCAATGTTTAGGCACATCAGTGGCTCTCCAAACGCAACATGGCGTCCCATCTCAATTCCTGTCAATTTTGCATTGAAAAGTCAAACGGCGCTCCTTCCCTTCCGAGCTCTCCCATGCGCCCAAACAGTGGTTTACTGCCACATATGGGGTATCAGCGTACTCGGGACAAATTGGACAACAACTTTTGAGGTCCAATTTCTTCTCTTACCCTTGGAAAAATAAAAAATTGGGGGCAAAAATATAATTTTTGTGAAAAAATATGATTTTTTATTTTTACGGTTCTGCATTATAAACTTCTGTGAAGCACTTGGTGGGTCAAAGTGCTCACCACACCTCTAGATAAGTTCCTTAGGGGGTCTACTTTCCAAAATGGTGTCACTTGTGGGGGGTTTCAATGTTTAGGCACATCAGTGGCTCTCCAAACGCAACATGGCGTCCCATCTCAATTTCTGTCAATTTTGCATTGAAAAGTCAAACTGCGCTCCTTCCCTTCCGAGCTCTCCCATGCGCCCAAACAGTGGTTTACTGCCACATATGGGGTATCAGCGTACTCAGGACAAATTGGACAACAACTTTTGAGGTCCAATTTCTTCTCTTACCCTTGGAAAAATAAAAAATTGGGGGCAAAAATATAATTTTTGTGAAAAAATATGATTTTTTATTTTTACGGTTCTGCATTATAAACTTCTGTGAAGCACTTGGTGGGTCAAAGTGCTCACCACACATCCAGATAAGTTCCTTAGGGGGTCTACTTTCCAAAATGGTGTCACTTGTGGGGGGTTTCAATGTTTAGGCACATCAGTGGCTCTCCAAACGCAACATGGCGTCCCATCTCAATTCCTGTCAAGTTTGCATTGAAAAGTCAAATAGCGCTCCTTCCCTTCCGAGCTCTCCCATGCGCCCAAACAGTGGTTTACTGCCACATATGGGGTATCAGCGTACTCAGGACAAATTGGACAACAACTTTTTGGGTCCAATTTCTCCTGTTACCCTTGGTAAAATAAAACAAATTGGAGCTGAAGTAAATTTTTTGTGTAAAAAAGTTAAATGTTCATTTTTATTTAAACATTCCAAAAATTCCTATTAAACACCTGAAGGGTTAATAAACTTCTTGAATGTGGTTTTGAGCACCTTGAGGGGTGCAGTTTTTAGAATGGTGTCACACTTGGGCATTTTCTATCATATAGACCCCTCAAAATGACTTCAAATGAGACGTGGTCCCTAAAAAAAAATGGTGTTGTAAAAATGAGAAATTGCTGGTCAACTTTTAACCCTTATAACTCCCTAACAAAAAAAAAATTGGTTCCAAAATTATGCTGATGTAAAGGAGACATGTGGGAAATGTTACTTATTAAGTATTTTGTGTGACATATCTGTGTGATTTAATTGCATAAAAATTCAAAGTTTGAAAATTGCGAAATTTTCAAAATTTTCGCCAAATTTCCATTTTTTTCACAAATAAACGCAGGTACTATCAAAGAAATTTTACCACTATCATGAAGTACAATATGTCACGAGAAAACAATGTCAGAATCACCAGGATCCGTTGAAGCGTTTCGGAGTTATAACCTCATAAAGGGACAGTGGTCAGAATTGTAAAAATTGGCCTGGTCATTAACGTGCAAACCACCCTTGGGGGTAAAGGGGTTAATTTTGTAGAAAAAAAGTAGATCACAGACATGACACAAAACTAAAGTCATTTTAAAGGGCAACTTTCTGGCCTTAAGAAACACTAAAAGAAATCAAGAACAAAAAATGTGGTAGTCAGTAATGGTTACTTTTTCTAACCAAGCATAGGGGAAACATTTTGGAATCACTCAATTCTGAGGAAAAAAATTATGGAATCATGAAAAACAAACAAACAAAAAAACACTCCAAAACATCACTAGTATTTTGTTGCACCACTTGGCTTTTATAACAGCTCGCAGTCTTTTAGGCATGGACTTAATGAGTGTCAAACAGTACTCTTCATCAATCTGGCTCCATCTTTCTCTGATTGCTGTCGCCAGATCAGCTCTGCAGGTTGGAGCCTTGTCATGGGCCATTTTCTTCAACTACCACCAAAGATTTTCATTTGAATCTAGATCGGACTATTTGCAGGCCATGACATTGACATTATGTGTTTTTTTTCAAGGAATGTTTTCACAGTGCTTGTTCTATGGCAGGATGCATTATCATCTTGAAAAATGAATTCATCATCCCCAAACATCCTTTCAATTGATGGGATAAGAAAAGTGTCCAAAGTATCAACATAAACTTGTGCACTTACTGAAGATGTAATGACTGCCATCTCCCCAGTGCCTTTACCTGACATGCAGCCCCATACCCCTTAGACCCCAGTCCAGAGCCTCTCACCTAGCCAAATTAGTTCTCATGCTTCGCACTGACGAGGGCCAACAGCTCGAAACACCGTGTCTGCGAATTGAGATACTAATTTGGCTTTTATCCTAAGTCATATTGCACGACTCGTTAAAGAGTTGATTGTGACTTGTAGGATCACTACTTCCAACAGGTGGCGCTGTAGAGTTAAGACCTCTTTTTCTCAGAAGAGGCAATTTGCATATGCAGCCCCATATCATCAATGACTGTGGAATGTTCTTTTCAGGCAGTCATCTTTATAAATCTCATTTTAAAAGCATCAAACAAAAGTTCCAGCATCATCACCTTGTCCAATGCAGATTCGTGATTCATCACTGAATATGACTTTCATCCAGTCATCCACAGTCCACGATTGTTTTTCTTTATCCCATTGTAACCATGTTTTTTTCTGTTTAGGTGTTAATGATGACTTTCGTTTAGCTTTTCTGTATGCAAATCACATTTCCTTTAGGCGGTTTCTTACAGTTCTGTCACAGACGTTGACTCCAGTTTCCAACCATTCATTGCTCATTTATTTTGTTGCGCATTTCATATTTTGGAGACATATTGCTTTAAGTTTTCGGTCTTGACGCGTTGATGTCTTCCTAGGTTTAACAGTATATTTGCCTTTAACCACCTTCCCATGTTGTTTGTATTTGGTCAAAGGTATTGATAAATTGATAAATTCGCTTTGATTAAAGATCTGTATCTTTTCTGCAGAAATCTCACTTTCAAGGTCATCTACAGGAGACCGGATTTGATACAATCAATCCCTTCAGATGAATGTCAGGCCTTTCAATTTGTTGAAATTGTTGGAGGAGAATGAGGGTACTTCGAGTAGGAGAAGATTTCCGTTCAAAAACAAATCCTCCAGGACCCCCTCCTTCTCATTGGTACCAGCAATTAAAATATTCTTTGAGCTGGTTAAACAAGACATCTCTTCTATGTCCCCCAGGTGGGCATTTCACCTAATTTGACTATGGCAGAAAAATAGGCTTTGATGGGTCTTAGAAATAACAAGGAGATCATCATTAAGGAGGCCGACAAAGGGGGCAACATTGTCTTATGGCCTACCTACCTACATTTGAAAGAGGCTAACAGACAGCTTGGTAATTCACGTTTCTATCAAAAACTCCCTTCGGATCCTACCCAGGTGTTTCTTTCTAAGTTTCAAGCGTTATTACGTAGAGCACATCAATATGGCATTATTACCAGCAATGAGAAGAAATATACAGTATGTGGGTAGATAATCCTGTCGTTGCAACATTTTACATGTTGCCAAAGGTCCATAAAAATGAGAAAAGACCCCCTGGCTGGCCGATTATCTCCAGTATAGGTAGCCTATGTGAAAGGGCAGGTGACTACCTGGACTTCTTTTTACAACCGATAGTGACGTCTCTGCCCTCTTTCACCAGAGACTCGGTGTTAGGTGTCGAGTTCCCATCGCTGCACAGGGGAAATTTCGAACCATCTCCGCTGCCGTCTCCATTTCTCCTCCAGCCGCAGTGGAGCCTGCTCAGCAAAGACCTCGGTCCCATCATCTGGCTCAGGCTGATACTGTGTGGCTGGTTACTGCTGTCCTTCCAGGCTCAGCCATTGTAACCAGTACTCATCTGCAGCGAGCAGGCGTCGCTGGGACTAATTCCTGCTTTTCTTCTTCTGAGCATGCCCAAGGGACAACCTCTCATTGGAGGTCGGGGGTCACATGCTCAGGTCCTGCAGCAGCTCCTATTGGACAACTAGGAAGGTTCTGGAGAGCTTCCACTATAAAAGGTTTGCATGGCCGCACGGCCATGTGCTAGTATAAACTTATTAACGTGTGTGTGTGGATGTATGCCTGTCGATGGATGAAAGCTCCAAATAATTCCCATCCCTAGTGTTGTTGACTGTTTGCGAATGGTGGAAGCTACCTAGTGCCCGAAAGTGCTATTCCGCACAGCTAGCACACGATACAGCGTCTGATAGCAGTGACCGCCAGTGCGGCGCCTTACGCTAATAGAGCTCTTTCCTGGCCAAGTTTGGATGGTTAGTGGCGTCCGCCAGAGCGGCACTGCACGCACTCTTGTGCATTAAATTATTATTTCACTTAATCTCTGACACCCCAGTAGCGGTGTCAATCGCAAGAGATCTAGAGGAACTCTTTCCGGGTCTTGGGTCAGAGTTCTGTGACTCTTTGCTTGCGCTCTTTGTGCGGTACCTCGTGCCCTGTGAGGCAACAGGGTTTGCTTCCTTCATACCGGGTGAAGCTAACCCATGTGTGTATCCACATTATACTGCCATATAGTCTTTCATTACTCAGCAGCAGGTTCCATCTCTGCACGTTGGACCCCGGGCTGCGAACACACCCTATACCATCTTGGTGCATTCCGCTAGCCCTAACATTATACCAGCGCCAGGGTCTGGCTAGTAATGGCGGATGAACAGTGACTGCAGTGGTACATCCAGCAGCTGGAGGGCAGGTTGGCGGCTCTCGAGGGCACAACCTTGGCTGTGGATATTACCGCAGCAGCTGTTCAGGCTACTAGCGTGGCTGCAGCTAGTTTGTCCACTGCCACCCCTGTTCCAACCTTATCCCGCCTCCAACTGCCAGATGAGTACTCTGGCGATAGCAAGTCATGCAGGGGATTCGTGAAACAGTGTGCAATACATCTTGAGCTTCTGGCTGCAACTTTCCCCTCAGAACAGGCTAAAGTGAGATTCATAATATCTCTCTTGTTGAACAGGGCGTTGGAGTGGGCTACACCGCTGTGGGAGCGTGATGATCATGTGTTACAGAGTGCTCTGCGGTTCCTGAGCACTCTGAAACAGGTCTTTTTGGGACCTCAAGTCACCCATGATACGGCGTTACAACTGCTGGCACTGACACAGGGCTCATCCTTGGTCAGCCATTTTTTTGTCCACTTCCGGACTTTAGCATCTGAGCTGGAGTGGCTGGATAAAGCCCTCATTCCTGTATTTTGGAGGGGGCTGGCTGACCATGTGCAGGACGCTTTGGCCACTTGGATGATTCCCGCCTCACTGGAGAAGCTAATAGCTGTATCAACTCGCATCGACCTTCGTTTTAATGACCGAAGGTTGGAGCAGCGAGCCCAGTGTAGGCAGAAGATTCGTCTGGCTCTCACCTTCGCCATACCTCTGGAATCTCTGGTCCAGGCGTCCAAGCCACATGAGGCCATGGAGGTGTCACGAGTGGGATTTAAGTCATGGATCGCTTGTGCACTCAAGGTCTGTCATGTCTGCCGGCGGTCAGGACATCTTGCCTCCAGATGTTCCCATCGGTCGGGAAAACAGGGACAATCACCTTTGGCCCATCCACTCTTACAGTCGAGCTTTGTGTGGATTCTGGGGCGGAGGGGAATTTAATGTCCTCTGCCTTCGCCCAACTCCACGCAATACCCCTGATGATGCTTGCCAAGCCGGTGACTGTACGAGTGGTGAATGGGTTGACTCTGCCCTCACAAATAACACACCAGACCATCCCATTTACTTTATCCATGCCTCCATCCCATCAGGAGATTATCTCCCTGCTAGTCATTCCCAAGGGAATTGATGAGGTTCTGTTGGGGATACCATGGCTACACTACCACTCTCCTAATATAGAGTGGTCCTCTGGGAGAATTCTGGGATGGAGTGAACCTTGTGAGGGTTGATGTCTGAGGGAGTGCATTCAGGTTGCTACTACTGAAGAACCCGCAGATCTTTCTTCTCTCCCCAAGCACTATTGGCCCTATGCGGACGTGTTCTCCAAGAGGGCTGCGGAGACCCCATGACTGTCCAATTGACCTCTTGCCTGGTGCAGAGCCTCCCTGGGGTCAAGTCTATCCCTTATCTCTCCCGGAGACGATGGCGATGACCCATACATTCTGGAGAATCAGGGAAGAGGATTCATTAGGAAGTCAGTGTTACCTGCAGGGGTGGGGTTCTTCTTCGTGCAAAAGAAGAATGGAGAACTACGTCCATGCATAGATTAAAGGGGTCTTAACGCAATCACTGTTAAGAACAAATACCCTCTGCCTCTGATATCTGAGCTATTCGATAGGTTGCGGGGAGTGAGGGTATTTACTTAGCTTGATCTGCGGGGTGCTAACAACCTGATTCTCATCCATGAGGGGGACGAATGAAAGACGGCATTTAACACCAGGGACGGGCTCTATGAATACCTGGTGATGCCCTTCGGGCTCTGTAATGTTCCTGCCATTCTCCAAGACTTTGTGAATGATATCTTCCGGGATATGCTCACCACCTCGGCTGTAGTCTATCTGGATGATATTCTCATCTACTCTCCAGATATAGACTCCCACCGGAGAGATGTTTGCAGTCTTCGACCTCCTATGGGCAAACTCCCTCTATGCCAAGTTGGAGAAGTGTGTGTTTGAGCAGAAGTCCTTGCCTTTCCTTGGCTATATCATCTCGGCCCAGGGATTGGCTATGGATCTTGCCAAGCTACAGGCTGTGATGGACTGGCAAGAACTTCATTCTCTCAAAGCGGTGCAGCGCTTTATGGGGTTCATTAAGTATTATCGCCAGTTCATTCCTCACTTCTCAACTTTGGTAGCTACCTTGGTAGTCCTTACCAAGAAGGGAGCAAATCCCAAATTGTGGTCGGAAGAGGTCTCAAAGGCCTTCCTCTCTATTAAGACTCATTTTGCTAGCGCTCCCATCCTAAATCGCCCCGATGTAGATAAACCATTTATAATGGAGGTGGATGCCTCATCTGTCGGTACTGGAGCAGTCCTCTTCCAAAAGGATGCTCAAGGTTGGAAGCATCCTTGCTTCTTTTTCTCCAAGACCTTCACACCAGCAGAGAGGAATTATTCCATCGGGGACAGGGAGTTACTAACTATGAAGTTGCCATTCTCAGAGTGTAGACACCTCCTGGAAGGGGCTCGTTTTCCCTTCCAAGTGTATACCGACCACTAAAATTTGGTTTATTTACAGACTGCCCAGCGGCAAAACTCCCGCCAGGCTAGATGGTCCTTGTTCTTCTCCTGCTTCCACTTCACCTTCCATTATCTTTCCAGGGAGAAGAACATCCGTGCCGACACTCTCTCCTGCTCTGTAGTGTCATCAGTAGAGGAGGAGCCTTGGTTAATTGTCCCTTCGGAGAGAATGAGGACCATGGCCCCGGTTTTGCTAGAGTCTCTGCCCCGGGCAAGATCTTTGTGCCATCTAATTTGTGACCATAGGTTCTTTCTTGGGCTCACTCATCGAGGGTGGGTGGACATTTTGGGACCCAGAAGACATCTGAGTTTCTGGCAACGACGTACTGATGGCCACATATGGCCCATGAAATCGGGGACTATATTCGGGCGTGTGTCTCCTGCTCCAAGAATAAGTCTCCTCGATAACAGCCAGCCTGCTGGGCTACTTTACCCCCTGCCGGAGGCAGACATGCCCTGGGAAATGGTCAGGATGGACTTTGCGGTGGGCTTACTCAAGTCCTGTAGCTGTACCATTATTTGGGTAGTCACCGACCATTTTTCCAAAATGGTGCACTTGGTGCCTCTTCCACGACTACCTTCTGCACGAGCCTTGGCGGCGTTGTTTATGAAGCATGTTTTCCGCCTACATGGTATGCCAGATAAAATTGTCAGTGACCGGGGTCCCCAGTTTGTGTCTCAGTTCTAGAGGGTGCTTTGTCGTCTTCTCAGCATCGAGCTGAATCTCTCTTCAGCATACCATCCCGAGATGAATGGGTTGGTAGAGAGGGCCAACAGGCCCTGGTCACATACCTGCGACATTTTGTCTCAGCCAGGCAGGGTGACTGGGCATCCTTGCTACCTTGGGCGGAGTTTGCGCTGAACAATGCCGTAGCCGACTCCACTGGGCAGACCCCATTCCTCCTTAATTGCAGCCAGCATCTGCAGGTTCCTGAACCCATGCTCGTGTCTTCCACTGACTCCAGGGTGGCAGACTGGGCTGTGGAGGCACGTGACTTTTGGGACCGCACACAGGATGCTATCCGGGCCTCCAAGGAGTGAATGAGGGCCTCCGCCGATGAACATTGGTTCCCGCTCCGATTTTTGCTCCTGGCGATTTAGTGTATCTCTCCGCCTGTAACATCAGGCTGCGAGTTGAGTCCACTAAGTTTGCGCCTCGCTACCTAGGTTACTCCAAGTTCCTGGAACAGGTTAATCCTGTGGTCTACTGTCTGGCTCTTCCTCCACGCCTAGGCATCACCAACACCCTTCATGTGTCCCTCCTAAAGCCCGTCCACATGTCCCGGTTTTCCGAGTCATCTGCTGGGACATCGGGTTCGTCAAGGACGAATTTGAGGTGAATGCCATCATGGGGTGTAAGGTGGTACGTGGCAAAAAATTCTATTTGGTGGATTGGGAGGGTCATGGCCCAGAGGAAAGATCCTGGGAGCCTGTTGAGCACATTCGGGCTCCGTAGCTCATTGCTGCCTTCGAGAGTAGCGTGGCCCAAGGAGGGGGGCCCATGTTAGGTGTCGAGTTCCTGCCGCTGCACAAGGGGAATCTTGAACCATTTCCGCTGCCGTCTCCCATTCTCCTCCATCCACAGTGGAGCCTGCTCAGCAGAGACATCGATCCCAGAGCCTGGCTCAGGCTGATACTGTGTGGCTGGTTACTGCTGTCCTTCCGGGCTCAGACATTGTAACCAGCACTGATCAGCGGAAAGTAGGTGTCCCTGGTAGTATGTCCTGCTTTTCTTCTTCTGAGCATGCCCAAGGGACGACCTCTCATTGGAGTTTGGGGGTCAAATGCTCAGGTCCTGCAGCAGCTCTTATTGGACAACTAGGAAGGTCCTGGAGAGCTTCCGCTATAAAAGGTTTGCATGACCGTACTGCCATGCGCTGGTATAAACTTATTAACATGTGTGTGTGGATGTATGACTGTCGATGGATGAAAGCTCCGAATCATTCCCATCCCTAGTGTTGTTGACTGTTTGCAAATGGTGGAAGCTACCTAGCGCCTGACAGTTCTATTCCACACAGCTAGCACACTATACAGCATCTGATAGCAGTGTCTGCCAGTGCAGCGCCGTGCGCTAATAGAGCACTTTCTTGGTCCAAGTCTGGGTGATTAGTGGCGTCCGCCAGAGCGGCACTGCACACACTCTTGTGCATTAAAATAATATTTCAGTTAATCTCTGACACCTCAATAGCGGTGTTGAGCCCAAGAGTTCTAGAGGAACTCTTTTCCTGAGTCTTTAGACAGAGTTCTGTGACTCTTTGCTTGCGCTCTTTGTACGGTACCGTGTGCCCTGTGACACAGCAAGGTTCGCTTCTTTCATTCCGGGTGAAGCTAATCCGTGTGTGTATCCACATTATACTGCCATATAGTCTGTCATTACTCAGCAACAGGTTCCATGCCTGTACGGTGGACCCCGGGTTGCAAATGCACCTTATACCATCCTAATTATTTTGTGCGTTCCACTAGCCCTAACACTCGGCCCATTTTATTGACATTTGTCGACAAATTTCCTTACCGACCCAGATCTATTTAGTGACATGCAATGTTGAATTGCTTTATTCCAACATTAGTCATAATGATGGGATTGAGGCGGTCATTTTCTTTTTGGATAAGGCTACCCACGTGGATCGCCGACATGATTCCTTTCTTCTCGAACTCCTTAGGTTTGTCTTATACCACAACTTTTTTCTTTTCCATAGGACATTTTATTTACAAGTATCCGGAGTGGCGATGGGCGCCAAATGTGCACCAGCCTACGCTAACATCTTCTTAGGCTGGTGGGAGGAGAACATTGTGTACCCATCCAAGACCTTTCAAGATCAGATTTGTCATTGGTATCGTCATATCGATGATATATTTTTTGTATGGATGGACACAGTGGGTGACTGTGTTCAGTTTCTGAACAACCTTAACATCAACTCCCACAACATTCTCCTCATATACTCTATTTCCAACAACTCCCCCATATTCCTGGACCTAAGGATTGAGACTGAGGATCATCATCTTGTCACGGACCTTTTATGCAAACCCACTGCAACCAACTGACTTTTGGAGTTTAACAGCTTCCATCCAATCCACACAAAGGTGGGTGTGCCCATAGGTCAATTTTTACGCATCATACGTAATTGTACCCTTGACCAAGATTTTCTGATGCAGGCTCAACATCTAACAAATCGTTTTTGGCAGAGAGGATATCCAAAACGAGTGATATTTACGGCTTTCCAACGGGCCAGACAACGGGATCAGGCATCACTTCTACAGCCAAGAAGAAATAATCCAGATTCTAGGATTAGGTTCATCACTAACTTCAACACTAGTTGGCATCAGGTAAGATCTATTTTGTTTAGACACTGGCCGATTCTAAGGACAGATACCCAAACGGCTGCAGTTACAAATGAGAAGCCACTACTCACAGCTAGAAGTACCCCCAACTTATGGGACATCTTGACTAGAAGTCACTTTTCCAGACCTACCATTAGGCTCAATAGGGACATCGTCCTCATGGGATCATTCCCTTGCGGAGATTGCAATGTTTGCCCTTTTATGTCTCCAACACGTGATACGTTTTTGAATCCAATTAACCACCAAAGTCATGAACTTAAATCTTACATCAATTGTAAATCTAAAGATGTTATTTATGCAATTATTTGCCCATGTAATAAAGTGTGCGTGGGTCAAACATCCCAAGAACTCAGGAGGAGGGCTCAAAAACACATATCTACGGGTAAGACATTAACACCTGTAGCTAGCCATTTTTTGGCGGCACATGAGGGCTCCCCTAGGAATTTAAAAATCATTGGGTTACAAAAAGTTATTTCTAACGGCAAGGGCGGTAGTCTTCCCAAACTACTGCTACAAATAGAATCTCGTGAATTTATACATTAAACTCAGTGGCACCAATGGGACTTAACGATGAACTCCTCTTCACAGGTTTTTGGGGATGAATGAACTTTGCAGTCTTTCTTCCATCTTTCATTTTGGAATTTTCTTCTCCTTTTGTAGCATCATGGAACGATGGTAGCCGGTTATGCACTTGTCACAATTAATCTGGAGGTGGCCTTGGCAGACTTTGTATGGTCTCTATATGCCTATTGGATTGGATATTTTAGCTCGGGATATCCCAGGAACAACATGGACCATCTGAATTACCTCACTACGCCTGCCGGAATGGACACCCTGGCCTTGGTTTTTCAAGATTTGTATGGACCATATGGACTGGTTACAAATATATATGGTAACTGAATTGTGGCATCTCAACCTAAGGGTATTGATGTAATACTAACCATTGGGATCTAACGGTTTATCCCACTCATCGCAAGTATCTTTTCCTCTTAAATGATTGATGGACCTTCACATCTATTAAATGCTCATTTGGACACCAATGTTTAATTATGGCTCAGCCATTTCATGTATCTGTTGCATTGCGCTATATTATGTTTCAAATTGGGATAGCATTTCACTACTCATGGAGAGATAATATGGTAAACTAATTGGCGCCATTGGTATAACTATCCAGGTGTAACATATATTCTCCTTCTTATTAGGTCACCAATGCATAATTATGGCTCTGCCATCTCTGGTTTTGACTGCATTGCGCTATATTGTGTTATAAAACTGGTATGGCTTTTTATTACTCATGAAGAGATAATGTGACAAACTATGCGGCACCACTGTTATTCTATCCTGGCGAAACATATATTCTCCTTATAGGGGTTCATTTTCTCTACCTTAATTTGCCATAACAAAGGGTGGCATATTAATCAGCATATGGATTTCTTCTATTTAGGCATCCTTCTGTTTGGTGCTTGCTTGGGTGACGGTTTATATTATCCAAACTTCAAAATTGCAAATAAAAAATATAATAACATCTTTTTTAATCCAATTCATTGCTATGGCTGCACTTGTTTTCATCATTACGGCCAGGTTTTACTTTGGGACAATGAATTGTTAGGATCATCTTTATAGTTAACTTTTTTAGGTCTTTTTCTGGCTATATCTATTCATGGTGGTGCCATCATGCCTACAACACTTCCATTGCTTTTCTTTCTTGTTTCCACTGTTTTTCTGACCAAACTTTCTGGCTATGTTTCAGCTTAATAGCTATATGCCAGCTGATCTCACATTTTAGACCCGCTTGTTGCTGGTACCAGTGCAGGCGCCTGCTGCTCTACTCCTTTAGCTAGCACGCACGCGCGATACATGCTGTCTCAGTCACTACCGATAGTGATTTATGCGCATGCGCTACATTCACTATAGCAACGATGGTCACTTCCGGCCTGGTAGATCGTGTCTCCATGCGCTTATCAGTTGCAGGTGTTTCTGCCTTGCCTCCGCCTATCCAGTCGGCGCCAACACATTGGTATGTGCTTAGGATATGTATATATACCTGTTTATTCCCCCTGGCACTTACTTCCCCTGGTGAAGCTGCGCTTTTAGCAGTGATACGCGTGGGGCTCGTGCCGCACCCCCCCTCAAACCAGAGAAAAACAAGCAGTCACTTACCTTCTGCTGGGAAGACAGGTCACAAGAACGATCCAGGAGAGAACTAGACCAATACTGGAACATTGACAGGTGGTCTGGAGCAAAGATCTAAGTGGAGTTAAATAGAGCAGCCAGCTAACGAATTAACCTTGTCACCTGAGGAAGGAAACTCAGAAACACCCACAGCCACCAGAGAAAGTCCATGGACAGAACCAGCCGAAGTACCATTCATGACCACAGGAGGGAGCCCGACAACAGAACTCACAACAGGCACCCAAATTCCCCTTGCTTCCCCGCGTCCCAATTCTCCAACTGTACAACTGACTGTACAGAACCACAAATGGGTGAGTCTGAAGACATTGTTTACACATTCTATGCCATGGTCATGAGAAGTGTACTCAAAAGCTTCACAGGTTCAAGAGGAGGAAATCTGCACTGATGCCCAAATTTTTTTTAGCTTGGATCTGGGGCAGGACGAAGTAGGGTCCAAGCAGCATCCTGACCCTTGTCATCAGATGGTAACCCCTGGGGGAGAGGTGATCCTGATGAGACTCAGATATCTGAGAATCATGCAGACTGTACTGTGCTGTCAGGGCAGGAAGAGGAGGAAGGTGACTCCAAGGGTGGGGAATGTAATAACACAGATGATGATGATGATGAGGTGTTAGATCCCAGTTGGCATGAGCATAGGGGCACACAGCTGAGTAGGTCTTCTGAGGAGGAAGACGAGGAGGTTACATTGCGCTGTATGTCGCAGATACGTAGTGATGCAGCCACAACGAGCAGCTGTGACCAGCAGTGTCTGCGAGTCTGCAGCCCTCAGGGGTTACAAGGGTTGCCTAGCCTGGGCCTTTTTTGACACTGCAAAGGATGAGTCAGCTCACGTAATCTGCCAACTTTGCAAAAAAACTGATTAGAGGTAAAAAAGTGCAATAATTTGACAACTACATGTATGAACCTGCACATGCGCAATCAACATGCGTTACTCTGAGAATCCCACTGTGCTAAAATGCAGACCTCAACAACCATAAGCAGCCCCATCAATCGCATCTGCTGCTTCTTCCTCCTCCTTTGTAACTGTACCAACTATTGAGACGCAGGTCTTCGACTACAGAACCTCGAGTTCTTTACCCGCTCCAGTCACGCTGACTGAGATCAAGCCATGAGCTGTAATGGATGTGGACATGCCTGCTGTTTTAGACCCATCTCAGGGAACAAGCACACCACAACTTTTGCAATCCACCATAACATCTCCTCCTGCACCCCTTTCATGGTCCAGCAGTTTGTCCAGTTCACTGTACTCCGCCCTCTCTCAGCACTGCAGCCAGCCTAAGGTTTTGTGGTCACATAAAAGATTGTTTCCTCCTACGCATGACAAAGCTAAGAGGTTGAACTCAACCATTTCCAATCTGTTGGCCACGAAAATGCTGACTTTCTGCCTGTTAGATACAGGTGGTTTCCGAAAGCTGATGGCCATCACAGTCCCCCAGTACCAATTGCAGGTTGACATGCGATGTGCCGACATGGTGGAATTCCATTCTGCACATCTTGCAGCAAGTGTGGCAGCAGCAACGAGCCCTGATGCAGTATGTCATGTCGTATAGCCTGGGCCAACGCTGTACGGATGTGGTGCATATCACTTTTACGGAGTGGGCACAGATTAAGGACCTCTGCACCCTTCTGCACAGTTTTGAAATGGCTACTAAGATGGTTAGTGCTGATGATGCCATTATCAGCATCACTATTTCGGTCATCTATATACTGGAGTAGACTTTGAATAGCCTGCGGGAGGAGATAGTGGTCCCAGAAGAAGTGGAGTATGCAGAGGAGGATGGGGAAGGGATAACATTGTCTCTAAGTTCCAGACTGTCGTCACACAGGTGGGTGCCAAGGGAGGGTGGATTACTGCGATCCAAGGGAGCTGGTGATAACAGACAAACTGTTATCGAAGGTGCAAGATCCAAGCAACAAATGGAGGAGGAAGAGGTGATGGGCAGCAACTGTCAGATGAAAAGGATAATCCTTTCCTCTCTGTTGTTCATGGTTGGCGGGAGGGGAAGGAGGAAACAAGCATCATTATTACCCAGCCACCAACACAGCATAGGCTTGGACCTCATGGTAGAGCCCAACATATGAGTGCCTTCTTGCTGCACTATTTGCAGCATGATCCCCATATAGTTATGATTAGGAATACTGCTGACTACTGGGTTTTCACTCTGTGCGATCCACGTTATAAAACCAAATTTTGTCAGATGCTCCTGTCCTGGAAAAGCGAATGCTTTAGTATAGAAACACACTTTTACACAACCTTAAGAGAGCTTTTCCCCAAGACAGCAGTGAAGCACACAGTTCACATTGTAACTTTATAATTCCAACCTCAGGCACGTCAATTCATCAATGTCAAAACATTAGAGAAGCAGCAGCAGCAGTGGTGTAAGTGGAAGAATCAATTTCTGTGAGTCCTTTGACACTTTTTTTAGACCAACTCGTGCACCAGCACAACAGAGTCCAAGTCTTACATGTGGTGAACGAATGGCGAGGATGGTGCAGGAGTATCTAGAACTAAATATGAATACCATCAAGGAGAGTTTGGACCCTTTCTCATTTTGGTCTTCCAAAATGGATGAGTGGCCTGAGCTCACCTCATACGTCTTGAAAGTTTTATCATGCCCAGCAGCAAGCGTTCTCTCAGAACGAGTCTTCAGTGCTGCTGGTGGTGTCCTGATGGATAAGAGCAGCCGGCTGTCCCCTGAAAGATGAACAAGTCATGGATCTCCAAGGACTTTTGCACCCCAATCGAAGATTGTACAGACTAGGTGATATTGCATTTTTTTGTGTGATGCATTAATGTCACATAACTGCACTCTGTGATATCTTTAGTGTGGCTTCTGTGCCTGCTGCTGCTGCTGCTGATGTTAACACAAATTTGTGGAAATGTGAACAGTCATGGTTGTTCTAAATCTGCTGGTTTATCTGTAAATTTATGCCACTTCTGTGGTGTAAGGCCCTCATTTGTTTAAATGTGAACACTCCTGGTTGGGTGTCCATCTGCTGGATCGGGTGCAGTGGAAGACCTGTCGGTCCCTATTATACTATTTCTCCTCTCATGAAATTTATGCCACTTCTGTGGTGTAAGGCCCTCATTTGTTTAAATGTGAGCACTCCTGGTTGTATGTCCATCTGCTTGATTGGGCATAGTGGAAGACCTGTTGCTCCCTGTTGTACTATTTCTACTGGGGTGAAATTGATGCCACTTTGATATTGTCTGCCAATAATTTTTGGAACTGTGAACACTCTTGGTTGGGTGTCCATCTGCTGGATTGGGCGTAGTGGTAGACCTGTCAGTCCCTATTATTCTATTTCTGCTATGGTGAAATTGATGCCACTTTGGTATTGTCTGCCAATAATTTTTGGAAATGTGAACACTCTTGGTTGGGTGTCCATCTCCTGGATTGGGCATATTGGAAGACCTGTCGGTCCATATTATACTATCTATACTCTGGCAAAATTGATGCCACTTTGGTATTGTCTGCCACTAATTTTTGATAATGTGTAGACTTCTGGTTGGGTCTCCTTCATGCATGTTGCCTGTAGCAGTAGGCCTCCGAGACCGTCTGGCCTCTACTTCCCTGCACTCAACTACCCGTGTTACTATCCTTAAATGTTTCTGACAATGGTAGTCTATGAAACTGATATTTATGCCACCCGAGTGTAGCTCAGCATGAAAGCAGGTAGAGGTGTTGCATGTGGTATCAGGGCTCCCAGCAAAGGGGCCTACACCGATCCCTCACCCACCTCGCCTTACTGTGAAGTTTAATTGAAAGCTGTAAATGCTGTCCCAGCCCCCAATACCTCATGCCTGGCTGATTGCTGCAGTGCCATGCTACAATTTGTACTGTGAGTGAATTGAAGCGACTTTCCTGGTATTTGTCCTTTTTTATGTGTTTTTACAGCATTTGCAGCTGTTATAAGGTGTTGTGCATGCATTTGTTTTTGCCTCCCATTGACATAAGTGGCGTTCGGTTATGTTCCGCGAATATTCGACAAATTAATTGTCGAATATTGCAATTTCGGCGATCGTAATCCGAACTGAACATTGAAATATTGGCTCATCTCTAATCAGCAGTACCTTCTCCTGTCGCAAAGAGCAGAACCTCCTCCTTTAAGCCCCGCATACATGTGAGACTAAAGTCCTTTGTACAAGCCAATATCGACAGAATCAGCTGGCAGAAAAAGGTAACATGACCTCCTGACTCTGCCCTGACTGATGATGTTGGGGAAGAGAAGGATCTAGTACATCGGATTTCCTGTCCAGTATGTGGGGACTTAATAGCTACACTGATCACCACTGTTTATCTTGGTTTATTCAATAAAGACAATGGTTTCAGTAGTAAGATTAAGGGAGTCATTGATAAAATCCTAGTAACATCATTAACAGGGGTTAAATTCATAACAGGGCAACAAGAATTTTTAACTGGCCATACAGGCTAGACCAAGTGTGAGAACCTTCTTCTGGCAATGCTTTCTTTCAGGGGAACAAAAATGAATATTTAGCAAAAAAGATTCTTGTTTTCCAAAACATCTACCAGTTGGCCTATATAAATGTATATAAGATTGCCAGTGTATCTCACCAAAATCAGTAGGTTCAGACATTTCTCTACTTTGCATGGCTATCTTTATTTTTTATTTTATATTTTCAAATTGGCCTAAATGATTAGGCATCTCCAGGGGCATTGGTGCAAATGTATTCATTGGTATTATTATTTATGGTTTATCTGGGAATAGAGACGATATCTGTAGTGTATCTCATTTGCTTTTATCCTTTTATTATTGTGTATTTTAAATTGATTAATATATTGTTGATTTTATTACTATAAGTCTTAGCAGGAATTGAAGCATTAAGATCCTGGTTGTGGCATATTTAGGATTTAGGACTGACCTGGAGGGAATATGTTCATCTACCTTGTGTTAACACAATGTAGTTGATATTTATCATGTTACAGAATGGAACTCAAATGATGAAGTCATAAAGTAAAAGTTCAGAATTTTCAGGTACTGTGTAGGCTTTTCTGACCATGCTTACCAGAGGGCACACATTCAGCTGTCAAAAAATATCCCCTTGAAAGTAGAAAATATTAAAAATGACAGAATTGTACTACACATTTAAAGACATATGTATTTGCATTGCCTTGGGAGCAAACCCTGTCCGTAAATCACCCAGCTATATTTCTACAGTATAGATTTCAAATTCCACAAGAGGATAAAATTAATCTCTTTCTTTACTTCCTACTAGTGTTGAGCGATACCGTCCGATACTTGAAAGTATCGGTATCGGATAGTATTGGCCGATACCCGAAAAATATCGGATATCGCCGATACCGATATCCGATACCAATACAAGTCAATGGGACACCAAGTATTGGAAGGTATTCTGATGGTTCCCAGGGTCTGAAGGAGAGGAAACTCTCCTTCAGGCCCTGAGATCCATATTAAGGTGTAAAATAAAGAATTAAAATAAAAAATATTGATATATTCACCTCTCCGGCGGCCCCTGGACTTCACGCTGGTAACCGGCAGGCTTCTTTGTTTAAAATGAGCGCCTTTAGGACCTGCGAATGATGTCGCGGGTTCTGATTGGTCGCGTGCCGCCCATGTGACCGCCACGCGACCAATCAGAAGCCGCGACGTCATTCGCAGGTCCTTAATTCCTAGAATTAGGAGTTTAGTGAATGAGAATGACGTCGCGGCTTCTGATTGGTCGCGTGGCGGTCACATGAGCGGCACGCGACCAATCAGAACCCGCGACATCATTCGCAGGTCCTAAAGGCGCTCATTTTAAACAAAGAAGCCGGCCGGTTACCAGCGTGATGTCCAGGGGCCGCTGGAGAGGTGAGCATATCAATATTTTTTATTTTAATTCTTTATTTTACACATCCCTATGGATCCGATACCGATACCCGATACCACAAAAGTATCGGATCTCGGTATCGGAATTCCGATACCGCAAGTATCGGCCGATACCCGATACTTGCGGTATCGGAATGCTCAACACTACTTCCTACCAATGAAACAAAAAAAGTGGAGCAAACTATAAAACGGATGCTCTATAAAAGATCCAGGATTATATGACACTGATTTATAAGTTTCTTAAGACGTTTTACCTATATATGTTGGCTACGTTCACACGTTACGTTTTTGCTGCATTTTTTTAATACAAATTAAAAGCTGCCTTTTACAGTAACAGCAAAAGCTATAAAATTTAAGAAATCTTGTACACACACATTGCTTTTTTGCCTCACTGAATTGGAAAACTGCTGCTTTTTTGAAAACTGCAGCATGTCAATTGTTTCAAATTTTTGGCCGCGTTTTTTCACGTACAGTGCAAGTGCAAAAAATGCAGCAAAAAACGTTGCCATTGGTTTTTGTTGCATTTTTATTGAAAAAAAGACAGATACAGCAAGATGTGAAACCCATTTATTTTTGTGATTTTCTCATGTTTAACCCCTTTTTTACCTCGGCCGGGATAGTATGTCCGAGGTCAGAAGCCCCGCTTTGATGCGGGCTCCGGCGGTGAGCCCGCATCAAAGCCGGGACATGTCAGCTGTTTTGAACAGCTGACATGTGCCCGTAATAGGTGCGGGTAGAATCGCGATCTGCCAGCGCCTATTCACTAGTTAAATACCGCTGTCAAACGCAGACAGCGGCATTTAACTACCGCATCCGGCCGGGCAGCCGGAAATGACGGCATCACCGACCCCCGTCACATGATCGGAGGTCGGCGATGCTTCAGTATTGTAACCATAGAGGTCCTTGAGACCTCTATGGTTACTGATCCCCGGCAGCTGTGAGCGCCACCCTGTGGTCGGAGCTCACAGCACACTTGATTTTCTGCTACATAGCAGCGAACAGCAGATCGCTACTATGTAGCAGAGCCGATCGTGCTGTGCCTGCTTCTAGCCTCCCATGGAGGCTATTGAAGCATGGCAAAAGTTAAAAAAAAAGTAAAAAAAAATGTGAAAAAAATATAAAAGTTTAAATCACCCCCCTTTCGCCCCAATCAAAATAAATCAATAAAAAAAAATCAAATCTACACATATTTGGTATCGCCGCGTTCAGAATCGCCCGATCTATCAATTAAAAAAAAGCATTAACCTGATCGCTAAACTGCGTAGAGAGAAAAAATTCAAAATGCCAGAATTACGTTTTTTTGGTCGCCGCGACATTGCATTAAAATGCAATAACGGGTGATCAAAAGAATGTATCTGCACCAAAATGCTATAATTAAAAATGTCATCTTGGCACACAAAAAATAAGCCCTCAACCGACCCCAGATCTTGAAAAACGGAGACGCTACGAGTATCGGAAAATGGCGCAAATTTTTTTTTTTGTTTAGCAAAGTTTGGAATTTTTTTTCACCACTTAGGTAAAAAATAACCTAGTCATGTTAGGTGTCTATTAACTCGTACTGACCTGGAGAATCATAATGTCAGGTCAGTTTTAGCATTCAGTGAACCTAGCAAAAAAGCCAAACAAAAAACAAGTGTGGGACTGCACTTTTTTTGCAATTTCACCGCACTTGGAATTTTTTTCCCGTTTTGTAGTACATGACATGCTAAAACCAATGATGTCATTCAAAAGTACAACTCATCCCGCAAAAAATAAGCCTTCACATGGCCAAATTGATGGAAAAATAAAAAAGTTATGGCTCTGGGAAGGAGGGGAGTGAAAAACAAACACGGAAAAACGAAAAATCCCAAGGTCATGAAGGGGTTAAACCGAAATGTCTTAGTCTCCTCACATTAGCATGGTTGTATTAGTGCAGTTTAATTAAATTAGTTATATGTTTTAAAGAATGCCTGACCAATGTGTGAAATTGAACAATACCTGATCAACTCAATGGGCTGACCAATGTGTGAAAGCAAACAGTGCCTACTGCACCTACAAAAAGCCTATAAAATCCTCTTCTAATGTCTTATGTAAAGTATTACTGACCAATTCAACTCCCTCCCCCCTTTTTTTATATTTGCAATTGTTTATTTTTCCGTAAACTCACGAACTCACAATAGTCACTATTTTTTCAGACATAAAAAACTTTTTCCATTAAATGATTTGATCAAATTGCCCTTTTTTTCAAAACTGTTTCATGACTTCACATACATTACTGGTAACCTAACACTTTACATTGGTCGTGCTTGCATCGTGAAAGCAAAGCTGAACTTTGGAATCCTGAAAAATCCTGAAAAATCCAGCAAAATGGTAGCAAAAAAGCCAATAAAACCTTTTTGTCTGCAGCATTTTGGGAAATCAGGTTTTGGATGCAGAAAAAAAGCTGCAAAACAGCAATGTGTGAACATAGCATCATAAAGGCCACTAGCCAGATTCCTTTACATATAAAGCATCTGCATAGAAGCCCGTTTACACAAAGGGGCACACCAGGAGCGACTGCTGCCACTTATAACTGTACTGGCTACCACTGGCACTTATAACTAGTTTCACTACTTTAGCACTCTCCATTCTCTAGGCCACAGGTCACCTTAAGCCTTCAGCGCAGCAGGGTGTATGTGGTGACGTTTTGTGCGTACTCCTGTGTGATGACGTCACCACATCAGTGACTCTTACAGTGTTAGCGGTATGACCAGGATCCAATGATTTGGGACTATGATGTTTAATTTTTATTTTAATAGTCAGTAATTGTAGGGAAACTGTGAGGGAATCATACTGCGTGGATTAATGAGAGAATACCATACTGTGTTTGGGGGTTATGGGAGATCACATTGTGTGGGTGAGTAGTGGCGTCTTTTTATTGTGTGCAGGGAATCATATATAATCACCACTCACTGACTTTCTTTGCTGGCTATACTTAAATGTAGATTGTGCTAGAAGTCCCAGCTCCTCAGCTAGGGATTATCTTGCTTGATTACCTCTAGTTGCTTTTCCTGTGGTCTGTTAAGCCTCCTACCTAGCATCTTTTGCTTTCTTTTATATTTGGGGTCCGGGGGCTTTTCACTTAGTCTGGGAGGCTTTTCACTTAGTCCATTTACTATTTGGTTCTCTGTATTTATCCCTGTCTATCCTGTGCGAATGTGTTTAGCTTCTTATCCTGGGTTCTCTTGTCTCCCTGCATGCTTTTCTTTTCTTTTGCGGAATTTATGTTGTGGCTTCCCATCAAGTTCCCTAGAAGGTTTGTGAAATCCTTTGATGGCCTTTGAGGGAGCCAGGTCCAAGGAGGTGTTTTTCAGTTATTGTGGTTAGGGACTCTCCATATCTGTGCAGGGTCCAATTTGGCGCAGGTACAGAAGCTCTCTTTGTAACTACTTTCCTTCTACCTTTACCCTTGTGAGTGTGTGAACACGCTCATAACAATTATATTATGTGTGGTGGATCATACTGTGTATAGAGATTATACTATGTTTGGGGAGATCATACTATGTCTGGGAGATCATATTGTGTGTGGGATGCTGTGGACTATCATACTGTGTTGTGGGAACCATCATATTTCATTGAGGGCTGACTATTTTATTTATTTTTTATTTTATGGCTCACTAATATTTTTTTTAAAACTTTTTTGTGGGGTAAATCAGGAGCCAATATTGCTGTAAATGGGGTGACTCAAGACATTTAGTAATGTCTGTCTGTTGACTATATATACAGTATATATATATACATATATACATATACATGCAGTATATATATATATATATATATATATATATATATATATAATTCATAAAAAGTTAGGGCTACCCTGCTACTTACATTAAAAGAAAGCTAAAATCAGAAAATAACCTGTAATTTAAATCAGTTTTTTGTGCATATGCATTTTTTTAAAATGTTTGTAATGTTTTAATTCATATTTTGATCCTTATTAAATTCTTACGCTAGCCACTTAGGGATTTTAGGCTCATACTCCCTGTCCTTTCAGGAAGAGTTTTCAACAGACTCCCTATCATCAGAGGCAGGATTAGGCTATGTGCACACGATGCGGTTTCGTGTGCAGATTTTCCCACGCAGATTCCAAAAATTCCGCAGGTAAAACACCCTGCATTTTACATGCGGATTACCTGCAGATTTACCGTGGATTTACCGTGGTTTTTGTGCGGATTTCACCTGCGTTTTTAGAGCTGCGGATTCCTATTATGGAGAAGGTGTAAAACGCTTCGGAATCCACACAAAGAATTGACATGCTGCGGAATATAAACCGCTGCGTTTCCGGGCAGATTTTTCCACAGCATGTGCACTGCGGGTTTGGTTTTCCACAGGTTTACATGATACTGTATACCGCATGGAAAACTACTGTGAATCCGCAGCGTTAAATCCACTGCGGATCTGCAGCCAAATCCGCATTGTGTGCACATAGCCTAACACTGACAGGTAACACTTATAAGCACAGCTTATATCAAAGGATCCACCAATCACAATAGGTGATGTCACAGCTGACTCTGACACCCTTTCATTCACAATGACCTGTGCACTTGCTCATTTTTGCTTCAATACAATTGTCGGGGTCTGTTTATTGTTACTATGTACATGTGTTTTATCCTGTAACAACGGGGAATTAAAGTCTCAAACAGATGCCATTGACAGTGTGAAAACTCCAAGATTTCTAGTTTTTATATTTAATTCAGATTATGGTATGGAAAAAAAGAGCATTGCCAGGAAATAAAAAGACAACCCCATGGCTATGAAGCGATGGCCGGGGAATCACCACGATTCAGGGAGACTACGTACACAAGATGGGGTGCAAACAACAAAGAGTAAATTTATTGGAAGGCAAAGAATGAAGTAGAAGAGGAAGGTGCAAACAGGGGTATGCAATGGCAAAAGATATTTGCAAGAGTTGTATTCTTTAGCTGGGCCATCAAGTAGCACCGTGCTCCAACTATTACAGAATCCCCATCCCATCATACTTACCGATCCTGCCGGGGTCCGTCCGTCTTCTCCCTGGGCGCCGCCATCTTCCAAAATGGCGGGCGCATGCGCAGTGCGCCCGCCGAATCTGCTGGCCGGCAGATTCGTTCCAAAGTGCATTTTGATCACTGAGATATAATCTATCACAGTGATCAAAATAAAAAAAATAATAAATGACCCCCCCCTTTGTCAACCCCATAGGTAGGGACAATAAAAAAATAAAGAATTTTTTTTTTCCACTAATGTTAGAATAGGGTTAGCGTTAGGGTTAGGGTTAGGGGTAGGGTTAGGGGTAGGGTTAGGGGTAGGGGTGGGGTTAGGGCTAGGGTTAGGGTTAGGGGTAGGGGTAGGGTTAGGGGTAGGGTTAGGGTTAGGGCTAGGGTTAGGGCTAGGGTTAGGGTTAGGGTTTCGGTATGTGCACACGTATTCTGGTCCTCTGCGGATTTTTCCGCAGCGGATTTGATAAATCCTCAGTGCTAAACCGCTGCGGATTTATGGCGGATTTACCGCGGTTTTTCTGCGCATTTCACTGCGGTTTTACAACTGCGATTTTCTATTTGAGCAATTGTAAAACCGCTGCGGAATCCGCACAAAGAAGTGACATGCTGTGGAATGTAAACCGCTGCGTTTCCGTGCAGTTTTTCCGCATCATGTGTACAGCGATTTTTGTTTCCCATAGGTTTACATTGAACTGTAAACTCATGGGAAACTGCTGCGCATCCGCAGCGTTTTCGGCAGCGTGTGCACATACCTTTAGTATTAGGCTACGTGCACACGGTGCGGATTTGGCTGCGGATCCGCAGCGGATTGGCCGCTGCGGATTCGCAGCAGTGTTCCATCAGGTTTACAGTACCATGTAAACCTATGGAAAACCAAATCCGCTGTGCCCATGGTACGGAAAATACCACGCGGAAACGCTGAGTTGTATTTTTCGCAGCATGTCAATTCTTTGTGCGGATTCCGCAGCGTTTTACACCTGTTCCTCAATAGGAATCCACAGGTGAAATCCGCACAAAAAACACAGGAAATCCGCGGAAAATCCGCAGGTAAAACGCAGTGCCTTTTACCCGCGGATTTTTCAAAAATGATGCTGAAAAATCTCACACGAATCCGCAACGTGGGCACATAGCCTTAGGGTTAGGGTTGGAATTAGGGTTGTGGTTAGGGTTGTGATTAGGGTTATGGCTACAGTTGGGATTAGGGTTAGGGGTGTGTTGGGGTTAGTGTTGGAGGTAGAATTGAGGGGTTACCACTGTTTAGGCACATCAGGGGTCTCCAAACGCAACATGGCGCCACCATTGATTCCAGCCAATCTCGTATTCAAAAAGTCAAATGGTGCTCCCTCAATTCCGAGCCCCGACGTGTGCCCAAACAGTGGTTTACCCCCACATATGGGGTATCAGCATACTCAGGATAAACTGCGCAACAATTACTGGGGTCCAATTTCTCCTGTTACCCTTGTGAAAATAAAAAAATGCTTGCTAAAACATCATTTTTGAGGAAAGAAAAATGATTTTTTATTTTCACGGCTCTGCGTTGTAAACGTCTGTGAAGCACTTGGGGGTTCAAAGTGCTCACCACATATCTAGATAAGCTCCTTGGGGGGTCTAGTTTCTAAAATGGGGTCACTTGTGGGGGGTTTCTACTGTTTAGGCACACCAGGGGCTCTGCAAACGCAACGTGACGCCCGCAGACCATTCCATCAAAGTCTGCATTTCAAAAGTCACTACTTCCCTTCTGAGCCCCGACGTGTGCCCAAACAGTGGTTTACCTCCACATATGGGGTATCAGCGTACTCAGGAGAAACTGGACAACAACTTTTGGGGTCCAATTTCTCCTGTAACCCTTGGGAAAATAAAAAATTCTGGGCTAAATAATTATTTTTGAGGAAAGAAAACATATTTATTATTTTCACGGCTCTGCATTATAAACTTCTATGAAGCACTTGGGGGTTCAAAGTGCTCACCACACATCTAGATAAGTTCCTTTCGGGGTCTAGTTTCCAAAATGGGGTCACTTGTGGGGGGTTTCTACTGTTTAGCCACATCAGGGGCTCTGCAAACGCAACGTGATGCCCGCAGAGCATTCCATCAAAGTCTGCATTTCAAAACGTCACTACTTCAATTCCGAGCCCCGGCATGTGCCCAAACAGTAGTTTACCCCCAGATATGGGGTATCACCGTACTCAGGAGAAACTGGACAACAAATATTGGGGTCAAATTTCTCCTGTTACCCTTGGGAAAATTCTAGGCTAAATAATTATTTTTGAGGAAAGAAAACGTATTTATTATTTTCACGGCTCTGCATTATAAACTTCTGTGAAGCACTTGGGGGTTCAAAGTGCTCACCACACATATAGATAAGTTCCTTTCGGGGTCTAGTTTCCAAAATGGGGTCACTTGTGGGGGGTTTCTACTGTTTAGCCACATCAGGGGCTCTGCAAAGGCAACGTGACGCCCACAGAGCATTCCATCAAAGTCTGCATTTCAAAACGTCACTACTTCACTTCCGAGCCCTGGCATGTGCCCAAACAGTGGTTTACCCCCACATATGGGGTATCATCGTACTCAGGACAAACTGGACAACAACATTTGGGGTCCAATTTTTCCTATTACCCTTGGCAAAATAGGAAATTCCAGGCTAAAAAATCATTTTTGAGGAAAGAAAAATTATTTTTTATTTTCATGGCTCTGCATTATAAACTTCTGTGAAGCACCTGGGGGTTTAAAGTGCTCAATATGCATCTAGATAAGTTCCTTGGGGGGTCTAGTTTCCAAAATGGGGTCACTTGTGGGGGAGCTCCAATGTTTAGGCACACAGGGGCTCTACAAACGCGACATGGTGTCCGCTAACAATTGGAGCTAATTTTCCATTCAAAAAGTCAAATGGCGCGCCTTCCCTTCCGAGCCCTGCCGTGTGCCCAAACAGTGGTTTACCCCCAAATATGAGGTTTCGGCGTACTCGGGAGAAATTGCCCAACAAACTGTATGATCCATTTTATCCTATTGCCCATGTGAAAATGAAAAAATTGAGGCGAAAAGAATTTTTTTGTGAAAAAAAAGTACTTTTTCATTTTTACAGATCAATTTGTGAAGCACCTGAGGGTTTAAAGTGCTCACTAGGCATGTAGATAAGTTCCTTGGGGGGTCTAGTTTCCAAAATGGGGTCACTTGTGGGGGAGCGCCAATGTTTAGGCACACAGGGGCTCTCCAAACGCGACATGGTGTCCGCTAACGATGGAGATAATTTTTCATTCAAAAAGTCAAATGGCGCTTCTTCCCTTCCGAGCCTTACCATGTGCCCAAACAGTGGTTTACCCCCACATGTGAGGTATTGATGTACTCAGGAGAAATTGCCCAACAAATTTTAGGATCCATTTTATCCTGTTGCCCATGTGAAAATGAAAAAATTGAGGCTAAAAGAATTTTTTTGTGAAAAAAAGGACTTTTTCATTCTTACGGATCAATTTGTGAAGCACCTGGGGGATCAAAGTGCTCACTATGCATCTAGATAAGTTCCTTGGGGCGTCTAGTTTCCAAAATGGGGTCACTTGTGGGGGAGCTCCAATTTTTAGGCACACGGGGGCTCTCCAAACGTGACATGGTGTCCGCTAAAGAGTGGAGCCAATTTTTCATTCAAAAAGTCAAATGGCGCTCCTTCCCTTCCAAGCCCTGCCGTGCGCCCAAACAGTGGTTTACCCCCACATTTGAGGTATCAGCGTACTCAGGACAAATTGGACAACAACTTTCGTGGTTCAGTTTCTCCTTTTACCATTGGGAAAATAAAAAAATTGTTGCTAAAAGATAATTTTTGTGACTAAAAAGTTAAATGTTCATTTTTTCCTTCCATGTTGCTTCTGCTGCTGTGAAGCACCTAAAGGGTTAATAAACTTCTTGAATGTGGTTTTGAGTACCTTGAGGGGTGCAGTTTTTAGAATGGTGTCACTTTTGGGTATTTTCAGCCATATAGACCCCTCAAACTGACTTCAAATGTGAGGTGGTCCCTAAAAAAAATGGTTTTGTAAATTTCATTGTAAAAATGAGAAATCGCTGGTCAAATTTTAACCCTTATAACTTCCTAGCAAAAAAAAATGTTGTTTCCAAAATTGTGCTGATGTAAAGTATACATGTGGGAAATGTTATTTATTAACTATTTTGTGTCACATAACTCTCTGGTTTAACAGAATAAAAATTCAAAATGTGAAAATTGCAAAATTTTCAAAATTTTCGCCAAATTTCCGTTTCTATCACAAATAAACGCATAATTTATTGACCTAAATTTACCACTAACATGAAGCCCAATATGTTACGAAAAAACAATCTCAGAACCGCTAGGATCCGTTGAAGCGTTCCTGAGTTATTACCTCATAAAGGGACACTGGTGAGAATTGCAAAAAACGGCAAGGTCTTTAAGGTCAAAATAGGCTGGGTCATGAAGGGGTTAAAGTGCCAGCGTGTTCCTTCTGTCCATAACAGCACCACTCCCCTACAGCTACATCCGCCGTACATATACAACGCAAGTAGTGAGCGGGTGTATGAAAGCCTGGGCCCACCCCAAACCAAGCAGAAATTGGCCACAGGTCACAGCCAGGATCTGCCTCTAACAGCTGTGGGTGGAGATTTGATCAACCTGTGGCTGTTAGCCTTTTAAATGCCTCTGTTAATCAGTGACAGTAGCATTTAATGCACATGAACCATGGGGGCATACTGTTCCTTTCCGCTTTTTCACAGACCTCGCTCAGACCAAAAATACTGTCGTGTGAAGGATGTGGCAGGAGGAGACAATGGAATTGCATATTATACAATGTCTTCTCTCCACAATGAATCAGCACAGCAAACAGCAGATCTCTGAGATACAGTAAGGGTATAATCTGCATTGTAGGCTCACACTGGCAACAAAGGGATTAAATTGTGATTGTAAGAACCCTCCTATACTATGACTTCCAATATTTCAATGTGCACATCAATTGCAGTAAGAAGAAATTCATTATTCATTAGTGATCAACTGCCCTAATATGAAATAAATGTTTCTGCAGCTTCATCTAAATGATAACAAATGTCTGGACTAACATTTCCTCGGGGGCAAACATGGACAGTCAATGGCCCCTGTGAAGAATGTGCAGATGTGGAAAATGTGCATCTGCTTCCCTCACTCCATCACAACCATCCTGCATGTATACGTATATATGAAATACGCATATACATGCAGAGATTAGGCTCAAATTGCATATTTCAAAATGGCATAAACATTTTTTGCCAAAGAACACATACAAATTTGTACTATACTGTAGGTGAACATACCCTAAAAAGGACGCAGGCAGCAGTATGCTGAAAAGTTTGTAATTTGGTGGACGTAACTGTTTATCACCCATGGTAATTCTGCTTCATGTCACCTGGCTTATCCATGGTTTTTTTTTTTTTTCCCTTTTTTTTTTTTTTTTCCTATACTATGTTGTGCATAAATATGTGATTCTTCAGAATTTGTTTTAGTCTTTGCCTGATGAAGAGACCTGTGTAGTCTCGAAAGCTTGCAATTTGTTACCATCTTTTCAGTTAGCCATTAAAAGGTATCAACCACTGAGGACTCTCAATTCTAAATATTTTTGTAATTTGGTGTGCACTTGTTCAGACTGACAGGAGAAGGTTTTTTATTATTTTACCATTCCACATACATAGCGATAGCTTTTTAACTTTTAAAAAGTAATGAATGGTCCTCTTGCTGTGGACTTGAGCTGTGTAAATTTCCTTACTCTTTGGGCTTATTATTAGCTGGACTGGCGAGATGTCAACAGATGACATCATGGCAAATCAGAAACCTAGAAAATTTTTTCAGCTTTTGTCTAGAGACGGAGAACACTGAACTGGACTATGGAACCCGTGGTGCGCTAAGCGATCCACTCAACTATAGCTTTAAATAAACATTGATCAATACATTTTTTTTTTTTGCGAGCTGCAATTTTTATTCTTTACTTTGCTGTTCAAATAGTTAGACAGTTAGTAAAATGTTTGAAACTAGCTTAGAGTGGGAGGGGCACAGCGGAAGGTAAAAGAGACAGTTTCCTGGTATTTAGTCAGAAAGAGCCCAGAGTATGCAGAGAAAAGACCTGAGGTCTAGTGTGTGCAGAACCGCATGCAGTGGGTGTTCCCGTGGAAGATTGGAACTACCGTAGGAGATAGTAAAAACCTGTAAGGCCGGGTTCACATTGTGTTAACAGCAGCCCGTTCAATACATATACGTTAACGGGCTGCTGTTAACGCAAGTGCTGACATTCCATCGCGCTAGCAGTGACGGACCCGGAAACGCTGCAGCCCGCGTTTCAGGGTCCGTCAATCAATGACGGCACATCGCTAGCGCACGCCCATTGTGGGCGTGCGCTAGCGATGCGTCTGACATGGGAATTAATGGCGGAGTTAACGGACTGCATTACACCGCGTTATGCCACGGTGTAACGTAGTCCATCTAACGGACGCCATTAACGCAATGTGAACCTGGCCTAAGAGAAGATATAGAATAGAAGAGAAGCGAGTAGCAGTCAGGAAATGGGACAGAGTGAAAAAATATCGGGGCCTGAAGTAGGAAGCCTAACAGGATGGTACAGAGTCTTTGGTCAGAGAGGTAACACAAGGCAAAAGTAAAGGGAAGCAAGAGGAAGAGAATACGTATAGCATTGTAGCTATTAAGCATCTATAGAAAAGAAAGCCAAGCAGTTGACATAATGTGACAAATTCTCTCCTATGGAGAAATTAAAGGAGCCTTGGCTACCGGATGGAATCTATTACTCTTGAGGACTGGACTTTGAAAGTGCCATTGAAGAGTTGTATCAACGAACCCCTCTCATTTGTCAGCTGGGAACTGAGAGTAGCTGTGTGGGCCATAGAATTACACCTCGATCTGTGCGGTCCCCACAGTAGAAAGCTCCCAAAATTGTGTGAGCAGGCTGGAAGATGCAGTGACCGACAGGAGGCAGATCAAGGGTTAACAGGTTTTAATAAAACAAGGACTTACTCCACACAGGTAGATATGGAAAATGTGAGGTAAAGGGCAAGCACAACACGGAAAATGTGAGGTCAAATGCAGGCAGAATAAGGAATACAGGTTGGGTATTTGGTTGGGGAGAAATCAATGGAGATAAACATAGAAAATTGTTCTCAATGAAGTCTTTGAATTGTCCTGTAGAGTCCTCAATAAGGAAACTCCAGTGACCGGTGATGTATATGCCACAGTCCATTAAAATAAAGCAAAGCTCGATGAGTATGCACCGGGGATTCAGGAAGCAGTACCCGGTCCCTGTCTCCGTCTCTATCAGGTCGTACCCGCACAGCACCGACCATTAATGAGTGGTTGGCACCTAGATGTTTGCGAGCCAACCTGCACATGGCGGGCTTTTTGTCACAGTCCCTGCAGTAGATTCTCCTCACGGCTGGGCGTGTGTCTCCACAGCTAATGGTCCCTACAGCAGGAGCTCTTCTTCTCCTCAGCTGCGGCCCTGCCTTCCCGCCAGCTTTCCTCATACCCACATGCTGCATTCACCCTTGTAATGCTTAACCACGCCTCCTGTCAGCCTGTACACAGATTCATCCGATTCCCTAAACTTTCCCAGCAGAGGAGACAGCCTCGACAGACCCGGCACAAGAAAGGCATCCCCAGCCTGTATTCTCTTCTATGGTTTCTCTAGTGTGCTGGCCTGCGCAAAGAGTAAGCAAAGTAACTAAGGAAAAGAGTGCTTCCAGGAGAGAAGGAAATGTGGGTGCTGATGTCCCTTGTTGTTAAAGAAATGTACCTGAAGATAAATACCCACTGTCTGCTGTATATAGTTTATACCAAATTATATGTTCAGTAAAATGAAGTTTATTTTTAAATTGTGGTCTTCCTCATTGAACTGTAAAACACCTGGTCCTTGCAAACCAGCAACATTTATTACATGTGGCCTGCATGGGTGTAATGCCCTCACACCACAAGTCCACACACTTAGCCAGGATCCCCACTTTCATGTAATGTGTCGGGGCTCAAGAGACAAGTACCTCACCCACGGTTACATCCCTGTGCTGCATTTTTTATATAAGCAACATCTTTGTCTGAAACATTTACCAATCACCATATTAATGGATTCACTATATTGTGTAGGTTGCTATAATTACATGTACACCAAGTATGAGTATGATATTTATATGATATTTACTGGTTCATGACATTTATTTAACCCCTTAACGACCGCTAATACGCATTAAAACAGCAATTACTGAAGGGTCTTATTCCCTCATTGCCATTTTAAAATGGTGATCGGAAATAAGTGTATAGCTCCTCCAGAGTCAGAAAATTTCTGGGGTTTCAGCTTCTAGGGATAGCGGAGAGCCTGGAGAACATGAATTACAACGGTCATGTAAAAAAAAGTGAGATCCAGCAGAAAAATAATTTCTTTCTCCTCTGACATGATCTGATATGTCAGAGTAAAGAGGAATAGTGTCCCCAAATACTCTATGGTACCTCAGTACTGGTAAGGCCATCCCCTAGTCCCCTTCCTCTTGTTCTAGATGTAAAATGGTAGGTGCATGCTCTGTGAGCTCGCTAAGTTCTGCTGGCCTGCACCTGTTAACATCAGGAACCAAGTTTATTGGTTTCTGATGTTTGATCACTGTGATAGATCCTACCTGTCACGGGGTTACCGTGACAGTGTGGAGCCAGAAGAGCGCAGCATCTGATTTCTTCTACTCCAGCACTGAGAAGGAGCACTTCTCCATTTTAAGTGAGTTTATTTCTTCTGGCAGAACAGGGGTTAATCGACTATGTTGGAAGTGCCTGTGCTCACAGCAGAGCTCGGTTAATCACTACTTTTCCCTTTATAATCTGGGCTCTATTACAAATCCTTGTCAGAGCAAGAATTTGCTTCATAGCTAATGGTGGGAGTGGAGTACATATGAGAAGGAGAGTTGAAGGAGTTCTCTGAGACTGTTCCTTGGTTTGTGTGTGTGGTAATTCCCCATCCTTCTCTATTTTGGTTTACTTCCCTACCTTCACACCCTAGTACATTCCTCTGTTACATGAGAGTGAATATTTTATATGCCTGCAGTTTTCTGTTAACCCTTGTCTGTGTTGCCTTGTTTGTCGGGTTGGTGTACTACGGTACACAGAGGGGGCCTCTTCCCTGGGTGGGGGAAGAGAACAGATGGAGGGCTAACTCAGGACATAACACAAGGGCAGAGGCCCCGGCATCTTCACCATCTAAAGTATCACGGGGAGCAGGGAGAGCTAAGGCACCCTCTAGTGTTAGGGACAGGGAAGTAGCCCGTGGTCCCAAGTCACCCAACAGCTGTGTCATGACACTACCACAGTGATCAAAACCAAAAATCTTTATAAAACAAGACAGCACTTAGGCTGTGCCTCACTTCTCCCCTTGTTGTTGCTCTTGCGGAGAAGGGAGCTACACTACATCCAAAGTGCTGTCCTGTCAGTTAAAGAAGAATCAAATTTCAAGATCAATTTTGATAAATCCTTTCCCAATCTCCTGATAACCCTCCCCCCTCCCATATCATCCACTAAATCAGATTACATTTTTTTTATAATGTTTTATTGTTCACTATTTTTCTCTCTTTCGTTGCCATTAGCTGGAGTAAGGGTTAGGGTTTTTTGAAAAGTAAAAAGAAAATATAGGGGAAAAAAATTACTAGTGTTAGATTAGGTTTAGGTTTACTTGTGTTAGATTACGTTCACTCCGGAAGTGAGACAGAATCTGCCTCTGATGCAGAGCTGTCTTTAGCCAGTGACGACTTCTCTTTCTCCATGGGATTCCTCAGCCCTATGGTAGCCGTCATTGTTGCAACATCAGAGGCAGGTCCAAGTTCCGCAGTCTCCCCATCATTATGGTATCCCAGCAATTCCTTTTCCCTGCAAATTCCTCCTTTTTTGGCAACCTCTGGAATAAAAGTAGATGTTAACAATTTTTCTTTCTTTCATTTTTTTTCCAAAGTTTTGTCACCCAAGAAATCCTATAATTAATTGCACACCAAAAAATGTATATGCCTGACAAATATCTCCCACAATCTCCATTCACGGATCTACACAAATGTCCCTAAAATATTTTTTTAACCAGGGGTATTTTTGGTTTTGCATTTTCATTTTTTGTTCCCCTTCTTCCCAGAGCCATAACTTTTTATTTTTAGGTCAAAATCTCCATGTGAGGGCTTGTTTTTTGCGGGACAAGTTCTACTTTTCAACGACACCATTGGTTTTAACATATCGTGTACTGGAAAACAGGAAAAAATTCAAAGTTCTGTGAACTTTAATGGGTTGAAAAGTGGGTGATTTGAACTTTTATTTTATTTTTTTTTCTAAATTGCAATACCCCTTACCAAAATGTTGCAGTTGAAACATCCCTTAGGAACTTCAAAGGCCCCCTTTCCTCGTGCCAATTCATTACCCCAGTTGAGCCAAATGCAGTGTCAAATTATACAAAATGTGTAATAGTACAATGAGGTACACGTCTACCTTTCTTACTTACAAATGTAGACATCCCTGGTAAAATTGGGAATTAATTATGCCATTTCTGCATTAAGGGTACCACTTGTATACTGACAACTATTACATGAGTATCCCCCTATGAAAATGCCTCCATGTTGAAAACACAGTGGCCTGTGAGACAGCCAGAAAAATATGGGAAGGTTTTCCATCGCAGTTGGTATCCAGACTTTTGAAGAAGAGGGTGCCATTCTCTCTTTCAAGTAACCATCTATTTCCAGTGAAGTGGAATGACGGAAAACATGTCTATATGCTCAACACACTGCATACAGATACCATTGTGATGGTCAGAGACAGGGGTGCCACCAGGGACAAGCAAAAAACAGTCTGTGTAACAGATTGCAGAAAAACTAGCAGTATTCTAGCTCCAGAATTAAAATTCTAAATTTATTTAATGTGGATAGGGGTATATTTCCACGTGGTGTAAAACATCAGGATTTTCTGTGGATTGGACACTGCGTACATCCGCAGCAACCAATCCGCAGCGTCCAGATGTTACAGCACAGTGGAGGGGATTTTATGAAATCCCATCTCCACTATGTGCACGTGGCCGCATCTGGCAGCCCTGCATTTACGCACATGCGGTGCGTCTTTCTAGACCGCAGCATGTCTATTTATCTTGCGGTCTAAGGGGTAACGTTTCTCCTTGTGGAGAGTGACATACCATCTCTGGCTTGTCAAAGTAAGGAGGCTTATTCACCGTGCAATGCTCCTCTGGGAAATATAATATGCAAATTGCCTCTTCTGAGAAAAAAGAGGACTTAAACTCTATAGCGCCACCTGTTGGAAGTGGTGATCCTACAAGTCACAATCAACCCTTTAACGAGTCATGCAATATGACTTAGGATAAAAGCCAAATCAGTATCTCAATTCCCAGACACAGTGTTTTGGGCTGTTGGCCGTCGTCAGTGCGAAGCATGAGAACTAACTTGGCTAGGTGACAGGCTCTGGACTGGGGTCTAAGGGGTAATGTTTCTCCTTATGGAGAGTGACATACCATCTCTGGCTTGTCAAGGTAAGGAGGCTTATTTGCCGTGCAATGCTCCTCTGGGAAATATAATATGCAAATTGCCTCTTCTGAGAAAAAAGAGGACTTAAACTCTATAGCGCCACCTGTTGGAAGTGGTGATCCTACAAGTCACAATCAACCCTTTAACGAGTCATGCAATATGACTTAGGATAAAAGCCAAATCAGTATCTCAATTCCCAGACACAGTGTTTTGGGCTGTTGGCCGTCGTCAGTGCGAAGCATGAGAACTAACTTGGCTAGGTGACAGGCTCTGGACTGGGGTCTAAGGGGTAATGTTTCTCCTTATGGAGAGTGACATACAATCTCTGGCTTGTCAAGGTAAGGAAGCTTAGTCGCCGTGCAATGCTCCCAGAGGAATGGTAAAAAACGCAGCACGTTCATTAATTTTGCAGATTTTTTGCGGATTTCCCTCTATAATATTGCATTGGGAACCTCCGGAAAAATCCGCAAAAAAACGCACCGAAAATGCACTAAAAACGCGGTAAAAACACAAGAAAAATGTGCAAAAAACGCCTGCGGATTTCCTGCAGAAAATGTCCTGTTTTGCTCAGGAAATTTCTGCAAGAAATCCTGAACTAGGGTTGAGCGAAACAGATCGGCCAATTTCAAAAGTCGCCGACTTTTGGCAAAGTCGGGTTTCGTGAAACCCGACCCGATCTCACTGTGGTCGGCGATCTTTGCTCCAAAGTCGGGTTTCGTTTTTCACATATATATATATCTCATTGAGACACATATATATATATATATATATATATATATATATATATATATATTTACTTCAGCGCGATATAGCAGAAAAGCCGGTAATTCAATTGCCGGCTTTTCATTTCTCCTGCCTAAACACGACATGATATGAGACATGGTTTACATACAGTAAACCATGTCATATCCCCCTTTTTTTTGCATATTCCACACTACTAATGTTAGTAGTGTGTATGTGCAAAATTTCGGCGCTGTAGCTTTTAAATTTAAGGATTAAATCACGGAAAAAAAAATTGGCGTGGGCTCCCGCGCAATTTTCTCCGCCAGAGTGGTAAAGCCAGTGACTGAGGGCAGATATTAATAGCCTGGAGAGTGTCCACGCTTATTGCCCCCCCCCCCCTGGCTAAAAACATCTGCCCCCAGCCACCCCAGAAAAGGCACATCTGGAAGATGGCACTTGGCCACTCTCTTCCCATTCAAGTGTAGTGGTGGGATATGGGGTAATGAAGGGTTAATGTCACCTTGCTATTGTAAGGTGACATTAAGCCAGATTAATAATGGAGAGGTGTCAATTATGACACCTATCCATTATTAATTCAATTGTCTGAAATGGTTAAAAAACACACACACACATTATTACAAAGTCTTTTAATAAAATAAACACACAGGTTGTTGTAATATTTCATTGCTCTCTCAATCCACCTGAAGACCCTCGACCTGTAACAAATTAAAAATAATAAACCAACAATATACATACCTTCCGTAGATCTGTAACGTCCCACGATGTAAATCCATCTGAAGGGGTTAAAATATTTTACAGGCAGGAGCTCTGCTATAATGCAGCTGTGCTCGTGCCTGTAAAACCCCGGGGAATGAAGGTAATGTAGGTCAATGACCTATAGTTACCTTCAGTCGCGGTGATGCGCCCTCTGCTGGATGTCCTCATATGACCTCGCTCGAGCGTGGGAAAATATTCAGAAAAGTTCCCAGGCTCGAGTTCATATGAGGACATCCAGCATAGGGCGCATCACCGCAAATGAAGGTAACTACAGGTCATTGACCTTCATTACCTTCATTCCCCGGGGTTTTACAGGCAAGAGCACAGCTGCATTATAGCAGAGCTCCTGCCTGTAAAATATTTAAACCCCTTCAGATGGATTTACATCGTGGGATGTTACAGATCTACGGAAGGTATGTATATTGTTGGTTTATTATTTTTAATTTGTTACAGGTCGAGGGTCTTCAGGTGGATTGAGAGTGTAATAAAATATTATAACAACCTGTGTCTTTATTTCATTAAAATACTTTGCAATATTGTGTGTGTGTTTTTTTAACCATTTCACACTATTGGATTAATAATGGATAGGTGTCATAATTAATCTGGCTTATTGTCACCTTACAATAGCAAGGTGACATTAACCCCTCATTACCCCATATCCCACCGCTACACGGGAGTGGGAAGAGAGTGGCCAAGTGCCAGAATAGGCACATCTTCCAGATGTGCCTTTTCTGGGGTGGCTGGGGGCAGATGTTTTTAGCCAGGGGGGGGGGCAAAAACCGTGGACCCTCTCTAGGCTATAAATATCTGCCCTTAGTCACTGGCTTTACCACTCTGGCGGACAAAATTGCGAGGGAGCCCACGCCATTTTTTTCCGCGATTTAACCCTTAAATTTAATAGCTACAGGCAGTAATTATTAAATTTAAGGGTTAAATCACGTGAAAAATTGGCATGGGCTCCCGCACAATTTTCTCCGCCAGAGTGGTAAAGCTAGTGACTGAGGGCAGATATTAATAGCCTAGAGAGGGTCGACGGTTATTGGCCTCCCTGGCTAATAACATCTGCCCCCGGCCACCCAAGAAAAGGCATATCTGGAAGATGCGCCTATTCTGGCACTTGGCCACTCTCTTCCCACTCCCGTGTAGCGGTGGGATATGGGGTAATGAAGGGTTAATGTCACCTTGCTATTGTAAGGTGACATTAAGCCAGATTAATAATGGAGAGGCATCAATTATGACACCTATCCATTATTAATCCAATAGTATGAAATGGTTAAAAAAAACACACACACAAAATTGCAAAGTATTTTAATGAAATAAAGACACAGGTTGTTGTAATATTTTATTACACCCTCATCCACCTGAAGACCCTCGACCTGTAACAAATTAAAAATAATAAACCAACAATATACATACCTTCCGTCGATATGTCCCACAATGTAAATCCATCTTAAGGGGTTAAAATATTTTACAGGCAGGAGCTCTGCTATAATGCAGCTGTGCTCCTGCCTGTTAAACCCCGGGGAATGAAGGTAATGTAGGTCAATGACCTGTAGTTACCTTCATTCGCGGTGATGCGCCCACTGCTGGATGTCCTCATATGAACTCGAGCCTGGGAACTTTTCTGAATATTTTCCTACGCTCGAGGTCATATGAGGACATCCAGCAGAGGGCGCATCACCGCGACTGAAGGTAACTATAGGTCATTGACCTACATTACCTTCATTCCCTGGGGTTTTACAGGCACGAGCACAGCTGCATTATAGCAGAGCTCCTACCTGTAAAATATTTTAACCCCTTCAGATGGATTCACATCGTGGGACGTTACAGATCTACGGAAGGTATGTATATTGTTGGTTTATTATTTTTAATTTGTTACAGGTCGAGGGTCTTCAGGTGGATTGAGAGAGCAATAAAATATTACAACAACCTGTGTGTTTATTTCATTAAAAGACTTTGTAATAATGTGTGTGTGTGTTTTTTAACCATTTCAGACAATTGGATTAATAATGGATAGGTGTCATAATTGACGCCTCTCCATTATTAATCTGGCTTAATGTCACCTTACAATAGCAAGGTGACATTAACCCTTCATTACCTCATATCCCACCGCTACACGGGAGTGGGAAGAGAGGCTAAGTGCCAGAATAGGCGCATCTTCCAGATGAGCCTTTTCTGGGGTGGCTGGGGGCAGATGTTTTTAGCCAGGGGGGCCAATAACTGTGGACCCCCTCCAGGCTATTAATATCTGCCCTCAGTCACTGGCTTTACCACTCTGGCAGAGAAAATTGCGCGGGAGCCCACGCCAATTTTTTCCGCGATTAAACCCTTAAATTTAATAGCTACAGTGCCGAAATTTTGCACATACACACTACTAACATTAGTAGTGTGGAATATGCAAAAAAAAGGGGGATATGACATGGTTTACTGTATGTAATCCATGTCTCATATCATGTCGGGTTTAGGCAGGAGAAATTAAAAGCCGGCAATTGAATTACCGGCTTTTCTGCTATATCACGCTGAAGTAAATATAAAAATATATGTAGATTTCCCATTGACTTGCATTGGGTTTCGTGTTTCGGCCGATCCCCCAACCCCGACTTTTCAAGAAGATCGGCCGATTTCACTCGACTCGACTTTTGAGAAAGTCGGGTTTCGCGAAACCCGACTTGACCTCAAAAAAGGAAAAGTCGCTCAACCCTATCCTGAACATGTGCACATAGCTTAGGGGTTAAAACAATGGGTATTGCAAAAATATGATCACTGTTTGTGTACCATTTTAGTTTTGATAACTGTTAAACAAGTTACTGGCTTTTACTTTTCAGCTTATTTTACCCATAATATAATAATAATAGTAATAATCTTTATTTATATAACGCCAACATATTCCACAGCGCTTTACAGTTTAACAGTTTCAAACACAACAGTCATAGGTAACAACATTAACAATACAATAAAGCAAAATAAGACGACCCAGCTCGTGAGAGCTTACAATCTACAATGAGTTGGGGGAGACACAAAGTACAGGTGTGTATTTGCAATGATGTATTTACAATGATGGTCCAGCCATCTTCAGGGGGTGGGGGATAGATGGAGATAGTGAATGGGCTACACACACACAAACATGAAATAACTTTTGATTAGTTAACATGGTAGGCCGCTCTGAACAAATGTGTTTTGAGCGAGCGCCTAAAACTATGCAAGTTGTGGATGGTCCTAATATCTTGGGGTAGAGCATTCCAGAGGATTGGCGCAGCGCGGGAGAAGTCTTGGAGTCGGGAGTGGGAGGTACGGATTAGTGCAGAGGTTAGCCGAAAGTCATTTGCAGAGCGCAGCGGTCGGCTAGGCCAATAGACCAAAATGAGGGAGGAGATGTATGGGGGTGCCGCACTGTGGAGAGCTCTGTGGGTGAGAACAAGTACTTTGAACTGTATCCTGTAATGAATGGGCAGCCATATATGTGAGGATTGGCATTGGATATACAATATCTGTATATAACAGTATATTATACAATACATGGGGCCTGGTTCATCAGAATTCTGGTGTAAAAGCTTTGAAAAGTTGCAAAATTGGAGCAGTGGAATCAGTGATTTTTTTTCACTGACCAAATCTGTGTGTGTTACCAAATGCAGCGTGCAGTAATTTACTCCATTTCAAAGAGGTAAAATTGGTTTCTGAGCCCCATTATGCACAGGGACTTGTGAATTGTGACAATTTCTCATAGTTTTAAAGCTACAGAATTTGTTGGTACTACTTTATATAAGGAATAGGCTCCTGCAGATGCCATAAATAGGGATAAGTCAGAGGACTTATTCAGCTCTATCATGGCCTCTTTGTATACTGCTTTCATATTTCTCTATTATTTAATTTAGAACACATCGTAAATAAAAATTATATGCATGAAATGCAGAACCCTCATGATACCCAAGGAGTATATTAATTGCAATTGCAAACTACAAAGGAAATCAGGCATATTTTATGATCTCAGGAAGACCACATTAAAAAGTCTATAAAGTTCTTTGCAGATTACTAATCAAGAAGATTTAATTATGTTTCTCATCTCATTTCTGTAAACACCTGAAGAGAAATAATTGCAGTAAATGTTAATAAATAAAAGGAGAATGATGGTAAGAAGAGTCTAGTGCCCAAAATATAAGAAATATTGCTAACACACAAATATCTGCATTTAAAAATAAAATTGTACAAAACAAAATTCTTTAAACAGAATTCATATAGTAACAGACAATAGATTCAATTTTAATTGTTTTATTTTTTTGTGACTGAAAAATTGATTTTATATATATAAGGATAGAGATGTTTTGGCGGCATAAGCATGGATTTATACAAATCCCTCTGATTTCCGCTACCCTCAAACCCGGCGTGCCAATAGGTTGTCATGGAAGCCAGGAGCCTAATGAAGTCCTTCTATTTTTGTTCACCTATACCCTGCCTCTGATGCTCTGTATAGCAGGGTAATTTGCTGTGTGTGTGGCAAATCAAGTCACATAGTATGAGTAAAATCATTTAAAAAACATAAAAATGTTTAAAGAGCACAAAATTTATTTACATTTTATAAATAAATATAGATGATTGAATCTTTTGAAATTCGATATCACTGAATTTTCCCTAAAAATTTGATTTGTGGCGATTATTTTTGTGCAAATTTCAATACTGGAAAGCTGCAATTGCTTTGAAAGCAAACGTGGGGGAGAGAAGAGAGAATCTCACTGTCTAAAAGAGCTTACACTTCACATACAAGAAAGAGAGGATCTCGCTGACCATAGAAGCTTATAATTTATAGGCAAGAAAGTGAGGACCACGCCAGCCAACCATAAGAATTTACACTTTTCAGAATAAAGAGGACCCTACTTGACCATAAAAGCTTATGCCCTATAGCAGAGGTCCTCAACCTTTCTGACCCTGAGAGCCTCATCCAGCTATGAAAGAGGGTGGTGAGCCACATTCAGTTCTGAGAGAGGGTCACGAGCCACAACCAGCTCTTTCCCCACACACAGTAGTGACATCCAGAGCCCACATTACAGTATAATGACAACCAAAGCTTTTCCACTTTAATCACACCAAGGCAGTATACCAAGCTCCACGGTTTTCTGTCACATCCCCATGCACATCAGCTCTTCTGTACAGGGCTACACACAAAAGTCACCATTTAGAGATCCACTCTTAATAGTAATTTACACCTGGCGCTAATGCACCAAGCTGGCACATAGTCGTGAGCCACACATCACAGGTCCGTAAGCCACATGTGGCTCCCGAGCTACAGGTTGGAGACCCCTGCTCTACAGGAAAGAGATGTAAAGGACCTCACTTCCCATAAGAGCTTACACTGTGAAAGAGAGAGAATCCTGCAGAACTTAAGAGCTTACATTTTACAGGCGAGAGAGAGAGGACCCCGCTGACTATAAGAGCTTACACTCTATAGGAGAGAGGACCCTGCTGACCATAAGAGCTTACATTCTATAGGAGGACCCTGCTGACCATAAGAGCTTACACTCTATAGGAGAAAGGACCCCGCTGACCATAAGAGCTTACACTCTATAGGAGAGAGGACCCTGCTGACCATAAGAGCTTACATTCTATAGGAGGACCCTGCTGACCATAAGAGCTTACACTCTATAGGAGAAAGGACTCCGCTGACCATAAGAGCTTACACTCTATAGGAGAGAGGACCCTGCTGACCATAAGAGCTTACATTCTATAGGAGGACCCTGCTGACCATAAGAGCTTACACTCTATAGGAGCAAGGACCCCGCTGACCATAAGAGCTTACACTCTACAGGAGAGAGGACCCTGCTGACCATAAGAGCTTACACTCTATAGGAGGACCCTGCTGACCATAAGAGCTTACACTCTATAGGAGAAAGGACCCTGCTGACCATAAGAGCTTACACTCTATAGGAGAAAGGACCCTGCTGACCATTAGAGCTTACACTCTATAGGAGAAAGGACCCCGCTGACCATAAGAGCTTACACTCTATAGGAGAGAGAACCCTGCTGAACACAAGAGCTTACATTCTATAGGAGGACCCTGCTGACCATAAGAGCTTACACTCTATAGGAGAGAGGACCCTGCTGACCATAAGAGCTAACATTCTATAGGAGGACCCTGCTGACCGTAAGAGCTTACACTCTATAGGAGAAAGGACCCCACTGACCATAAGAGCTTACATTCTATAGGAGAGAGGACCCTGCTGACCATAAGAGATTACACTCTATAGGAGAGAGGACCCTGCTGACCATAAGAGCTTACATTCTATAGGAGGACCCTGCTGACCATAAGAGCTTACACTCTATAGGAGCAAGGACCCCGCTGACCATAAGAGCTTACACTCTATAGGAGAAAGGACCCCGCTGACCATAAGAGCTTACATTCTATAGGAGAGAGGACCCTGCTGACCATAAGAGATTACACTCTATAGGAGAGAGGACCCTGCTGACCATAAGAGCTTACATTCTATAGGAGGACCCTGCTGACCATAAGAGCTTACACTCTATAGGAGCAAGGACCCCGCTGACCATAAGAGCTTACACTCTATAGGAGAGAGGACCCTGCTGACCATAAGAGCTTACACTCTATAGGAGGACCCTGCTGACCATAAGAGCTTACACTCTATAGGAGAAAGGACCCTGCTGACCATAAGAGCTTACACTCTATAGGAGAAAGGACCCTGCTGACCATAAGAGCTTACACTCTATAGGAGAAAGGACCCCGCTGACCATAAGAGCTTACACTCTATAGGAGAGAGAACCCTGCTGAACACAAGAGCTTACACTCTATAGGAGGACCCTGCTGACCATAAGAGCTTACACTCTATAGGACAGAGGACCCTGCTGACCATAAGAGCTAACATTCTATAGGAGGACCCTGCTGACCGTAAGAGATTACACTCTATAGGAGAAAGGACCCCGCTGACCATAAGAGCTTACATTCTATAGGAGAGAGGACCCCGCTGACCATAAGATCTTACACTCTATAGGAGAGAGAACCCTGCTGAACACAAGAGCTTACATTCTATAGGAGGACCCTGCTGACCATAAGAGCTTACACTCTATAGGAGCAAGGACCCCGCTGACCATAAGAGCTTACACTCTATAGGAGAAAGGACCCCGCTGACCATAAGAGCTTACACTCTATAGGAGAGAGGACCCTGCTGACCATAAGAGCTTACATTCTATAGGAGGACCCTGCTGACCATAAGAGCTTACACTCTATAGGAGCAAGGACCCCGCTGACCATAAGAGCTTACACTCTATAGGAGAGAGGACCCTGCTGACCATAAGAGCTTACACTCTATAGGAGGACCCTGCTGACCATAAGAGCTTACACTCTATAGGAGAAAGGACCCTGCTGACCATAAGAGCTTACACTCTATAGGAGAAAGGACCCTGCTGACCATAAGAGCTTACACTCTATAGGAGAAAGGGCCCCGCTGACCATAAGAGCTTACACTCTATAGGAGAGAGAACCCTGCTGAACACAAGAGCTTACATTCTATAGGAGGACCCTGCTGACCATAAGAGCTTACACTCTATAGGAGAGAGGACCCTGCTGACCATAAGAGCTAACATTCTATAGGAGGACCCTGCTGACCGTAAGAGCTTACACTCTATAGGAGAAAGGACCCCACTGACCATAAGAGCTTACATTCTATAGGAGAGAGGACCCTGCTGACCATAAGAGATTACACTCTATAGGAGAGAGGACCCTGCTGACCATAAGAGCTTACATTCTATAGGAGGACCCTGCTGACCATAAGAGCTTACACTCTATAGGAGCAAGGACCCCGCTGACCATAAGAGCTTACACTCTATAGGAGAAAGGACCCCGCTGACCATAAGAGCTTACATTCTATAGGAGAGAGGACCCTGCTGACCATAAGAGATTACACTCTATAGGAGAGAGGACCCTGCTGACCATAAGAGCTTACATTCTATAGGAGGACCCTGCTGACCATAAGAGCTTACACTCTATAGGAGCAAGGACCCCGCTGACCATAAGAGCTTACACTCTATAGGAGAGAGGACCCTGCTGACCATAAGAGCTTACACTCTATAGGAGGACCCTGCTGACCATAAGAGCTTACACTCTATAGGAGAAAGGACCCTGCTGACCATAAGAGCTTACACTCTATAGGAGAAAGGACCCTGCTGACCATAAGAGCTTACATTCTATAGGAGAGAGGACCCCGCTGACCATAAGAGCTTACACTCTATAGGAGAGAGAACCCTGCTGAACACAAGAGCTTACATTCTAGAGGAGGACCCTGCTGACCATAAGAGCTTACACTCTATAGGACAGAGGACCCTGCTGACCATAAGAGCTAACATTCTATAGGAGGACCCTGCTGACCGTAAGAGCTTACACTCTATAGGAGAAAGGACCCCGCTGACCATAAGAGCTTACATTCTATAGGAGAGAGGACCCTGCTGACCATAAGAGATTACACTCTATAGGAGAGAGGACCCTGCTGACCATAAGAGCTTACATTCTATAGGAGGACCCTGCTGACCATAAGAGCTTACACTCTATAGGAGCAAGGACCCCGCTGACCATAAGAGCTTACACTCTATAGGAGAAAGGACCCCGCTGACCATAAGAGCTTACATTCTATAGGAGAGAGGACCCTGCTGACCATAAGAGATTACACTCTATAGGAGAGAGGACCCTGCTGACCATAAGAGCTTACATTCTATAGGAGGACCCTGCTGACCATAAGAGCTTACACTCTATAGGAGCAAGGACCCCGCTGACCATAAGAGCTTACACTCTATAGGAGAGAGGACCCTGCTGACCATAAGAGCTTACACTCTATAGGAGGACCCTGCTGACCATAAGAGCTTACACTCTATAGGAGAAAGGACCCTGCTGACCATAAGAGCTTACACTCTATAGGAGAAAGGACCCTGCTGACCATAAGAGCTTACATTCTATAGGAGAGAGGACCCCGCTGACCATAAGAGCTTACACTCTATAGGAGAGAGAACCCTGCTGAACACAAGAGCTTACATTCTAGAGGAGGACCCTGCTGACCATAAGAGCTTACACTCTATAGGACAGAGGACCCTGCTGACCATAAGAGCTAACATTCTATAGGAGGACCCTGCTGACCGTAAGAGCTTACACTCTATAGGAGAAAGGACCCCGCTGACCATAAGAGCTTACATTCTATAGGAGAGAGGACCCTGCTGACCATAAGAGATTATGCTCTACAGAAGAGAATGACTTTCCTAGTGACTCTGGAGATGTAAAATGACTCTGCCATACAAATTGTGCTCCACTGGGAACTGCTGATCTGTGGTGGCCCAGGTACTGATCTCCATTGTGCAAGGTATGATAACACAGGCCTACTAAAAAAAAACTTCAGGTGCCAAGGTTTTTGTAATGGATTCAGGGTGTTTTGAGGGCGCTGAATTAAAAAATCCAATTATTTTTGCTGAATTGATGCTAGTTTTTTAGATACTTCATCTCATTCATGAAAGTAATGAATTCCCCCCAATGCGACTTGTGTGTGATAACAAATGCAATAGCTTTTGTTTTTTTGTCTGTCTTTTGACTCTTTAACAGTGTCTTACGTAATGGAACATTCCATATAATTATTTTGTATTTCAATTTGTAGGCATACAATGCTATAAAAGCGACTTTTTGGATCCAGCGTTCTACTGTAATTAATTAATTAACTATTAAATATCACAGAAACTAGAGCCAAGCTGGCAAAATCAAAGTCATATTCTTAATCAGTACCATAAATTAAATATAAAACTATTCAGATGTCATTGGCACCAAAATCAATTTATACTGGTGTTATTCATAAGATGTCATAATAGTAGGGCATTATAGGGACTCCCACGCAGCAATGCAAAATGACATTTTCCTGCTCTGTGATGGTTCAGGTATGTGGAGAATTGAACTGGGTAAGTTTTTTTTATTGAATTTGCGTGAAAAAGTGAATTTCAGGAGATTCAACTCAAACTCGATCCTCTGGGGATCAATCCTCTCATCTTTAATAGAAATGCACGCTTAATTGGTTTGACATATCCATGAAGTCCCAAATTATAAAACTAGCACATTATTTATCCTGCACTGTGAACTCTATAGAACGAGGCTGGAATTGAAAAACTGAATCTTAGACTGAATCTAAAATGATTAAAAACAGTAGCAATAAAAAGGTCAATTTATCTAAGACATCAAGCCTTATCACAGCTGTCATTGGAAAAATCACGATAAGGTCCAAAAACGTGGCCAACACTAGATGGCAATTTAGAGATAAATAATTGCAAAAAAGTGGAGCATTTCAGCATTGCAATCAGTTAGGTTATAACTCTTGATGTTTGTCTTTACTACAATTTTAAGAGCGAGTTGTTGCTTTTATAGACTTTTATATGTCTCTCTTTGTGTATTTTTTTCTTATCAGATGTTTCCACTTAAAGGAAGACATTGGGAAAATCAAATACACTGTATTATAATTAGTTCAGTGCCATTTACAGAGCTCCCAAAAAAGTACAAGAACATAACTTTCTCCCCATTCATTGCAGCATAAAAAGGGGCCCCCAGTAATCAGACATATACTCTATCTCATACACTTCATGAGATAGGAGTACACTTTTCACACAGAACTAGCGGATTCATGAAGAATACAGACAATTTGACTCACAGTATACCTAGATTTAATAAATAGCGTGAGAGAATATCGAACCTTATGATACATAGACACGCATTTTAAGAAAAAGCTGAACAATTAACTTGTTTTAAGGATCGCTTGTAAAGTTATTTATACTAACAATGCAAAAATCTATACCGAAGCCCTGCAATAATACCTACTAGAGGCAGCACTCAGTATTCTGTGATTAATCACCCTATTATTTATCTGTGCACTTTTGCAATTACTGATAGTGAATGTCTTTGGAGGAAAACAAGGTCTTGTGTTTACAGGAATATTTTACTTGCTAATCTGCACTGACTCAACCAATTTTCTCTTCAAAATGCATTGACGTTAGCCTGTTATTCATTAATGGAAGCTAATCCGCACTTACTAAACATTGCTTTTGTAAATGGGATGCAGGCACTGTTAACTCTATAGACAGCACTGACTTGGCTTTTACTGGTAGCTTTAACATGGGCCAATCCCTTGTTCTAAAATTGAGAATAATATATAGAAAAAGTAAACTGTAAAGTTTTGATTTATAGTTATCTACTAATAATGCAATGTTTCCATACATTTTTTATGGTTTTATCAGATTTAATGACTAGTGGGGAAATGAAATAAAATGTATTTATCATATAACCTTCATATAAAGCTTTACAATTGCAGTCCACTGCATTGGGGTTACAAGATGCACATATTAGTGTATGGTGTTTGCCAAAAGATTTCCCTATCTTGTGCTGCTTTTCATCAGCATTTTCCTTGAAACCTTCTATTCTTTACTATTGTTTAGTTGGTAGTATTTTATTATAATTTCTGTATTCCCTTCTTGGAATAACAAACATTTCTTTGTGATGTCCTTGTGCTTGTACAAAGCAGACAATTTAATAAGCAAAGCTGCAGTGCAGAGCATGGGAAGGGAGCAGAGAGCTAGATTAATTCGTTGACGAGCCAAAAAGTTTTCAGATTATTTCTGCCTCAAGGCTTTACAGTTAAGCCTCAAGGGAGCCTGACATCTGATACATGCTGCCCATTCAATGGATTGCATACATCATACACTGGATGCATGATTCCAGCCATGTAAGTTTGACTATGAAAGGCTAGGACGTAAAAGAGGTTTTCCCATGAACAAAATACATTATAATCAATAAATGTTACAATAATAATAAATTTCACATTTGGATGTATTAAAAAATTTTCCTGGGCTGAGATATTTTTATAAATGTGTCCCTGCTATTGTCTTTCGGCTTACCGCCTAACTGTTTAGTTTGCAACGTACCGACAAGGTGGAATTCCACTCATCACATGTTGTAGCAACTGTGGCAGTAGCAACGAGCCTTGGTGCAATTTGTCCTTTTGCATAGCCTGGGCCAATGCACTACCAAAGTGGTGCAAATCATGCTTGTGAAGTGGGCACAGTTAAAGGCCCCTCACCCTTCTACAGTTTTGAAATGGCTACTAAGATGGTTAGCGCTGACCATACGACCATCAGCATCACTATTCCGGTTATCTACAGTATATGCTAGAGCACATTTTGAATAGTCTGCGGGAGGAGGTGGTATTCCCAGAGAAAGAGGTGGAAGCAGAGGACGATGTGGAAGGGATAACAATATCTCTAGTTTATGGACTGTCCTCGCACAGACAGGTGCCTTGGAAGGGTGGACTGTTGTGAATTCTGTGGTCAAGCTCCCTCCTGTGGTCATGAGTGGTACTTCGGCTGGTTCTGTCTATGAGCTTCCTCTGGTGGATTTGAGTGGGGCTGCGGCTTCTGAGTTTCCTTCTTCAGGTGACGAGGTTAAGTCGTTAGGTGCTGCTCTATTTAACTCCACCTAGTTCTTTGTTCCTGGCCTCCAGTCAATGTTCCAGTATTGGTCTTGCTCTCTCCTGGATCGTTCTTGTGGCCTGTCTGCCCTGCATAAGCTAAGTTTTGCTTGTGTTACTTTTGTTTGCTATATTTTCTGTCCAGCTTGCTTTATTGGTTTTTCTTGCTTGCTGGAAGCTCTGAGACGCAGAGGGAGCACCTCCGTACCGTTAGTCGGTGCGGAGGGTCTTTTTGCCCCCTCTGCGTGGTTGTTTGTAGGTTTTTGTGCTGACCGCAAAGCTATCTTTCCTATCCTCGGTCTATTCAGTAAGTCGGGCCTCACTTTGCTAAAATCTATTTCATCTCTGTGTTTGTATTTTCATCTTAACTCACAGTCATTATATGTGGGGGGCTGCCTTTTCCTTTGGGGAATTTCTCTGAGGCAAGGTAGGCTTATTTTTCTATCTTCAGGGCTAGCTAGTTTCTCAGGCTGTGCCGAGTTGCATAGGGAGCGTTAGGAGCAATCCACGGCTACCTCTAGTGTGGTATGATAGGATTAGGGATTGCGGTCAGCAGAGTTCCCACGTCTCAGAGCTCGTCCTATGTTAGTAACTATCAGGTCACTTTGTGTGCTCTTAACCACTAGGTCCATTGTGGTTCTGAATCACCTGTTCATAACAGTACTGGAGGCCCAAAGTACTAATGCTTCTCAATAGAGGGAAAAGAGAAGTTCTGAGACCATTTTTTTTTCTCTGTACTGTGTTTTGTCTTTCTTTTCCCCTAGACATTTGGGTGGTTCAGGATACAGGTGTAGTGATGGACATTAAAGGTCTGTCTTCTTGTGTGGATCATCTCACTGCAAGAGTACAAAATATTCAAGACTTTGTGGTTCAGAATTCTATGTTGGAGCCAATAATTCCTATTCCTGATTTGTTTTCTGGAGATAGAGCTAAGTTTCTGAGCTTTAAGAATAATTGTAAACTATTTCTGGCTTTGAAACCCCGCTCCTCTGGTGACCCAGTTCAACAAGTTAAGATCATTATTTCTTTATTAATAATAATAATAATAATAATAATCTTTATTTATATAGCGCCAACATATTCCGCAGCGCTTTACAGTTTAACAGTTTCAAACACAAAAGTCATAAGTAACAACGTTAACAATACAATAATTAAAGCAAAATAAGACGACCCTGCTCGTGAGAGCTTACAATCTACAATGAGGTGGGGGAGATACAAAGTACAGGTGTGTATTTACAATGATGTATTTACAATCATGGTCCAGCCATCTTCAGGGGTTGGGGAATAGATGGGGATAGTGAATGGGCTACACACAAACATATTACGTGGCGACCCTCAAGACTGGGCATTTTCCCTTGCGCCAGGAGATCCTGCATTATGTAATATTGATGCGTTTTTTCTGGCGCTCGGATTGCTGTATGATGAACCTAATTCAGTGGATCAGGCAGAGAAAAATTTGCTGGCTCTGTGTCAGGGTCAGGATGAGGTAGAGATATATTGTCAGAAGTTTAGGAAGTGGTCTGTGCTCACTCAATGGAATGAATGTGCGCTGGCAGCAATTTTCAGAAAAGGTCTCTCTGAAGCCCTTAAGGATGTCATGGTTGGATTTCCTATGCCTGCTGGTCTGAATGAGTCTATGTCTTTGGCCATTCAGATCGGTCGACGCTTGCGTGAGCGTAAAACTGTGCACCATTTGGCGGTATTATCTGAGCATGGACCTGAGCCTATGCAGTGCGATAGGACTTTGACCAGAGCTGAACGGCAAAAACACAGACGTCAGAATGGGCTGTGTTTTTACTGTGGTGAGTCCACTCATGCTATCTCCGATTGTCCTAAGTGCACTAAGCGGTTCCCTAGGTCTGCCACCATTGGTACGGTACAGTCGAAATTTCTTTTGTCCGTTACTTTGATCTGCTCTTTATCATCCTATTCTGTCATGGCATTTGTGGATTCAGGCGCTGCCCTGAATTTGATGGACTTGGAGTATGCTACGCGCTGTGGGCTTTTCTTGGAGCCCTTGCAGTATCCTATTCCATTGAGAGGAATTGATGCTATGCCTTTGGCCAAGAATAAGCCTCAGTACTGGACCCAGCTGACCATGTGCATGGCTCCTGCGCATCAGGAGGATATTCGCTTTTTGGTGTTGCATAATCTGCATGATGTGGTCGTGTTGGGGTTGCCATGGCTACAAGTCCATAACCCAGTATTGGATTGGAAATCAATGTCTGTGTCCAGCTGGGGTTGTCAGGGGGTACATGGTGATGTTCCATTTCTGTCTATTTCATCATCCACACCTTCTGAGGTTCCAGAGTTCTTGTCGGATTACCGGGATGTATTTGATGAGCCCAAGTCCAGTGCCCTACCTCCGCATAGGGATTGTGATTGTGCTATCAATTTGATTCCTGGTAGTAAGTTTCCTAAAGGTCGACTGTTTAATTTGTCTGTGCCTGAGCACGCCGCTATGCGGAGTTACGTAAAGGAATCCTTGGAGAAGGGTCATATTCGCCCGTCGTCGTCGCCATTGGGAGCAGGGTTCTTTTTTGTGGCCAAGAAGGTTGGTTCGCTGAGACCTTGTATTGATTACCGCCTTCTAAATAAAATCACGGTTAAATTTCAGTACCCCTTGCCGCTGCTGTCTGATTTGTTTGCTCGGATTAAGGGGGCTAGTTGGTTCACCAAAATAGATCTTCGTGGTTCGTATAATCTTGTGCGTATTAAACAGGGTGATGAATGGAAAACAGCATTTAATACGCCCGAGGGCCATTTTGAGTACCTGGTTATGCCATTCGGGCTTTCTAATGCTCCATCAGTGTTTCAGTCCTTTATGCATGACATCTTCCGAGAGTACCTGGATAAATTCCTGATTGTATACTTGGATGATATTTTGGTCTTCTCGGATGATTGGGAGTCTCACGTGAAGCAGGTCAGAATGGTGTTCCAGGTCCTGCGTGCGAATTCTTTGTTTGTGAAGGGTCAAAGTGTCTCTTTGGTGTTCAGAAGGTTTCATTTTTGGGTTTCATCTTTTCCCCTTCTACTATCGAGATGGACCCTGTTAAAGTTCAGGCCATTTATGATTGGACTCAGCCGACATCTCTGAAGAGTCTGCAAAAGTTCCTGGGCTTTGCTAATTTTTATCGTTGCTTCATCAATAATTTTTCTAGTATTGCTAAACCGTTGACTGATTTAACCAAGAAGGGTGCTGATGTGGTCAATTGGTCTTCTGCTGCTGTGGAAGCTTTTCAAGAGTTGAAGCGTCGTTTTTCTTCTGCCCCTGTGTTGTGCCAACCAGAAGTTTCGCTCCCGTTCCAGGTCGAGGTTGATGCTTCTGAGATTGGAGCAGGGGCTGTTTTGTCGCAAAGAAGTTCTGATGGCTCGGTGATGAAACCATGCGCCTTCTTTTCCAGGAAGTTTTCGCCTGCTGAGCGTAATTATGATGTTGGCAATCGAGAGTTGCTGGCCATGAAGTGGGCATTCGAGGAGTGGTGTCATTGGCTTGAAGGAGCTAAGCATCGCGTGGTGGTCTTGACTGATCACAAGAACTTGACTTATCTCGAGTCTGCCAAACGGTTGAATCCTAGACAGGCTCGTTGGTCGCTGTTTTTCTCCCGTTTTGACTTTGTGGTTTCGTACCTTCCGGGCTCTAAAAATGTGAAGGCGGATGCCCTGTCTAGGAGTTTTGTGCCCGACTCTCCGGGTTTGTCTGAGCCGGCGGGTATTCTCAAAGAGGGGGTAATTTTGTCTGCCATCTCCCCTGATTTGCAGCGAGTGCTGCAAAAATTTCAGGCTAATAGACCTGACCGTTGCCCAGCGGAGAAACTGTTTGTCCCTGATAAATGGATGAGTAGAGTTATCTCTGAGGTTCATTGTTCGGTGTTGGCTGGTCATCCTGGAATCTTTGGTACCAGAGATTTGGTGGCTAGATCCTTTTGGTGGCTGTCTCTGTCACGGGATGTGCGTTCGTTTGTGCAGTCCTGTGGGATTTGTGCTCGGGCTAAGCCCTGCTGTTCTCGTGCCAGTGGGTTGCTTTTGCCCTTGCCAGTCCCGAAGAGGCCCTGGACACATATCTCTATGGATTTTATTTCGGATCTCCCCGTCTCTCAAAAAATGTCGGTCATTTGGGTTGTTTGTGATCTCTTCTCTAAGATGGTCCATTTGGCATTCCGGAGAATATCGTTTCTGACAGAGGTTCCCAGTTTGTTTCGAGGTTTTGGCGAGCCTTTTGTGCTAGGATGGGCATTGATTTGTCTTTTTCCTCGGCTTTCCATCCTCAGACAAATGGCCAGACTGAACGAACCAATCAGACCTTGGAAATATATCTGAGATGTTTTGTTTCTGCCGATCAGGATGATTGGGTGTCCTTTTTGCCTTTGGCTGAGTTCGCCCTTAATAATCGGGCCAGCTCGGCTACTTTGGTTTCGCCGTTTTTCTGCAATTCTAGTTTCCATCCTCGTTTCTCTTCAGGGCAGGTTGAGTCTTCAGACTGTCCTGGTGTGGATACTGTGGTGGATAGGTTGCAGCAGATTTGGACTCATGTGGTGGACAATTTGACATTGTCTCAGGAGAAGGCTCAACGTTTCGCTAACCGCAGGCGCTGTGTGGGTCCCCGACTTGGGGATTTGGTTTGGTTGTCATCTCGTTATATTCCTATGAAAGTTTCCTCTCCTAAGTTTAAGCGTCGTTTCATTGGTCCGTATAGGATTTCTGAGGTTCTTAATCCTGTGTCTTTTCGTTTGACCCTTCCAGCTTCTTTTTCCATCCATAACGTATTCCATAGGTCATTGTTGCGGAGATACGTGGCACCTGTGGTTCCATCCGTTGATCCTCCTGCCCCGGTTTTGGTTGAGGGGGAGTTGGAGTATATAGTGGAGAAGACTTTGGATTCTCGTATTTCAAGACGGAAACTCCAGTACCTGGTTAAGTGGAAGGGTTATGGTCAGGAAGATAATTCCTGGGTCTTTGCCTCTGATGTTCATGCTGCCGATCTGGTTCGTGCCTTTTATTTGGCTCATCCTGGTCGGCCTGGGGGCTCTGGTGAAGGTTCAGTGACCCCTCCTCAAGGGGGGGTACTGTTGTGAATTCTGTGGTCAAGCTCCCTCCTGTGGTCATGAGTGGTACTTCGGCTGGTTCTGTCTATGAGCTTCCTCTGGTGGATGTGAGTGGGGCTGCGGCTTCTGAGTTTCCTTCCTCAGGTGACGAGGTTAAGTCGTTAGGTGCTGCTCTATTTAACTCCACCTAGTTCTTTGTTCCTGGCCTCCAGTCAATGTTCCAGTATTGGTCTTGCTCTCTCCTGGATCGTTCTTGTGGCCTGTCTGCCCTGCATAAGCTAAGTTTTGCTTGTGTTACTTTTGTTTGCTATATTTTCTGTCCAGCTTGCTTTATTGGTTTTTCTTGCTTGCTGGAAGCTCTGAGACGCAGAGGGAGCACCTCCGTACCGTTAGTCGGTGCGGAGGGTCTTTTTGCCCCCTCTGCGTGGTTGTTTGTAGGTTTTTGTGCTGACCGCAAAGCTATCTTTCCTATCCTCGGTCTATTCAGTAAGTCGGGCCTCACTTTGCTAAAATCTAATTCATCTCTGTGTTTGTATTTTCATCTTAACTCATAGTCATTATATTTGGGGGGCTGCCTTTTCCTTTAGGGAATTTCTCTGAGGCAAGGTAGGCTTATTTTTCTATCTTCAGGGCTAGCTAGTTTCTCAGGCTGTGCCGAGTTGCATAGGGAGCGTTAGGAGCAATCCACGGCTACCTCTAGTGTGGTATGATAGGATTAGGGATTGCGGTCAGCAGAGTTCCCACGTCTCAGAGCTCGTCCTATGTTAGTAACTATCAGGTCACTTTGTGTGCTCTTAACCACTAGGTCCATTGTGGTTCTGAATCACCTGTTCATAACAGTGGACTACAAATGGACGGGGATGAAGAAGAAGAGGTGACGGCCATGCATTAGTCAGAAGATGAATAGGATAATGTTCCCTTATCTGTTATTCATAGTTAGCGGCAGGGGACGGAGGAACCAAGCTTAAATGTTACCCCACCACTAACACACCATGAACTTGGACCTCATGAAAGCGCCCATCACATGAGGGCCTTCTTGATGCAACATGATGTCTGTATTCTTAGGATTAGAAATAGTGCTGACTAGTGATGGGCGAGCACTAAAATGCTCAGGTGCTTGTTGCTCGGGTAGAGCAAATTGGAATGCTCGGGTGCTCAACCCGAGCAACGAGCCCAATGTAAGTCTATGGGAAACTCGAGCATTTTTCCAGCGGCTTCCCCGGCGGTCTGCAGAGGGACTAGAAATTGCAGAAATCAATGAGAAAAGTGCTCAGATGACATGGGAACAGCATGGGGAAGACTCCTGGAAGCATTTCTAACTCCCAGGTCACTGCTGTGAACAATGTTGTCAGAGTCTTACGCCACTTTTACAGACTCACAAAAAACATAAAAAAATGAAACCAAAATGTATTTTCCTCGGAAATATGTTAAGGAACATCCTTTCCAGGGTAATGACTTGTTTATAAGGCAAAATAAATAACCAAAACCAAAAATGCTCCTCCACACCTTGGACTATGTTCACACGTAGCGTTTTTGATGCGTTTTTCAACTTTAGCATTGCTTTCAATCAAGACAAATTCATTCACTGGGAAATGTAATTTTAACATTTTACAACCTTATCTGGCCATGTGGAGTGTGACACATCATCAGACATATCCTGTTTTATGAACGAGGGACTCAGAAAGTCACGAAGCCTATTTTTTTATGGCCATCAGGCAGCCTTTACTATTCTTAAAGGGCCATCAGCCTGCTATGTTTTGTTGTTCCCACTATTAAACAGTGGGTCTCCTATACTGTTATTGCATATGCAATGAGAGGCAGGGCTGCCCAAAATTTGGATGCACCCCAATACCCCTTTGAAGACACATACAGGAGGTCCTCCTGAAAACAACGTTCCCATTATTAGGAAGTGGGCTGCCAAAAATTTGGAGGCACTCCAATGCCCCTTGGAGAGACGTGGATGAGGGCCTCATAAAAAATATTCCCATTAGAAATCAGCAGGCCTCCTATACTTGCAATGCCCATGCACTAAATGTATGGGCTGACAAACATTTCCCCTTGGGGGGTATACCTAAACTTACTGTATAACAACTTTTTTACGTGTATCATAAACACCCTTTAAAAAAACTATGTGGGTGTTACATCAAGGACCACGATCAACCTTGTGATATGGTGGTGGAGGATGAGGATGAGAAGAATGAGGAGAACAACATCAAATAGCCAAAATCAGGAAGTGCATACCCATGTGTGGGTGTGAAGAGGTGCATGGGAATAGACCTCCCTAAAAAAGACAGGTTTGATTTTATGTTACGCTGCTATAATTCAGTGGTGTGGAAAAGTCTGGCCCAATCCAGACCTTGTTCATTTTTTTAAGAAACAGCCTGTCAGCATTTTCAGTTGACAGGCAGATGTTGTTATAAGCTATAATTCCACCAGCGACACTAAAAACCTGCTCTGACAAAATGATAGCGGCAGGGCTGGCCAGGACCTCCAAAGCATAGAGAGTCAGTTCATGCCACGTGTCCAGCTTGGATACCCAATAACTATAATGCACAGAGGAATCACGGAGGACATTGGTACGGTCAGCAATGTACTCCCTCAGCATCTTCCCAAACTTTGCACTCCTTGTGAGAGTACCCCGCGCCCTGGGGCCTGTGCAATAGGAGGGTCTGAGAAAACTCTCCCAGAACTTTGACAGTGTTCCCCTGCCTCTACTGGATTGGAGTTGTGTCTCTCTCACCTGTATTCCTTGGATGTCCAACGAATTGTGACTTCTGCCGCCAGCGTTTTCAGATGGGAATTTTTTTAATAATTCTGCAACAAGGGCCTTCTGGTACTGCCCCATTTTAGGAGACCTGTCCTCCTCAGGAATAAGTGATAGAAAGTTCTCCTTGAAGCATGAGTCTCGAAGTATCACCAACCAGTAATGACTGTCACCCAAAATTTTGGGAACGCGAGGGTCATGGGAAAGGCAGCATAACAAACTCAGACATGCATGCTAGACTGCTAACAGGCAAGACTTCCGTGTCCTCACCAAGAGGACGACTGACCATGCTCTCCTCCTCCTCCCTGCCATCAGGCCATCCACGCTGAGCAGATGGTATTACAGTTGTGCAGTTAGTACCGTCTATAGCGCATGAAACTAGCTCCTGTTTTCCTCCTCCTCCTCCTCTTCTTCATGGTCAACCAATCCATGTTGGGATGAGATGAGGCTGGGCTGTGTGTAATCACCCTGTATGGTTCCTTGCTCCATCTCATTGTGCTCTGCCTGCAGTGCATCCTCTTTGATTGTGAGCAGACAGCGTTTCAGAACACAGAGAAGTGGGATGGTGATGCTAATTATGGCATCATCACCGCTCACCATGTTGGTGGAGTCCTCAAAGTTTTGGAGGATGGTACACATGTCTGACGTCTGACATCCATGTCCACTCCTGAGCTCTTATGTGTAGAGTCTGAACTGAATATCGACGGCCTTGGTGATGCTGGTAGTCAACATCTGCTCTCTTCTTCTCACTAATCCTTTCAGCTTCTGCACTGTAGAGTTCCAACACGTGGTGACATCACACACCAGTCGGTGAACCGGAAGCTGCAAACGCTGCTGAAGCACGACAAGGGTGGAGGCTAAAGAGGATGAGGTGCAGGAGCTGTAGACTGTGGAGGCAACCCTGATTGATGTAAGGCCCACAATCCTCGGTGTCGAGAGGACATGTTTCATCTCACAGTCCGACTGGGTCCAGGCTTCCACTATGTTAACCCAGGGTGCCATCAGCGAGATGTACCATCCCTGCCCACCAGCACTTGTCCACGTATCCGTGGTTAGGTAGACTTTCCCAGTAACTGCATTGTTGAGGGCACAGCTAATGTTGTGGGACACATGCTTGTGTAATGCAGGCTGGTAGTTTTGCTAACCCTGCTGATGCTGGCCTGGCAGGTGGTGCAAATGGCCTTTTTGGGGTTATCGGCAGAGTCTTTAAAAAACAACTGGATTAGGGAAGACCTAACAATTGTACTGGCAACTTCCATCGTGATGGTGTTACAGGGAACAGTTGCCCGTTTTCTGTCTGTGGCCACCACACGGCTTCTTCCTGCCTGTTGGGGTGCTATGCCTTCCTCCCTTTGTGTGCTGCTGTCCTTGCTCTGTGTGTCCTCCTACCAGGTTGGGTAATTTACTATATCATCCACCACCTCATTTTCCACTTCCGCACCCTGGTCCTCCTCCTGACTTTCTGGCAATTGTGTCTCATCATCGTCTACCTTTTGTGACACTTTGCCACTATCGCCTTCATATGACCGTGGCTGGGCTGCTCAAATATTTGAGCACCGCTACATGCCTCTTGCCCCACATCAAGTGGACCGGACAAGAGGCCCAAATCTATAAATGGAAAAGTGAACAGCTCTTAGGAGTGTCCAAGTGTGGGATCAGTTGTCTCGGAGCACTCAGCATGGTGGGAGGAAGGAGGATCAGGGTGAGGAATATGCAGTCCAGAATCATGCCTACTGAGACTTGACTGTGTGGAATTCAGGGTGGTAGTGGTGGCAAAGTGACAGGAAGCATTATCCGCTATCCAACCAACAACCTTTTGACACTGCTCTGGGTTCAATAGTGGTGTGCTGCAGTCCCCTAGTAATTGGGAAAGGAAAGTCGGGTGAGAAGATGTGGATGTTTGTTGTGGCACAATTTCGGTCTCGGCCTCTGCATGCACCATCACGATCACGTCCAGTTCTCCATCCCTTGCCATGCGTCTTGCCCATTGTAATTGGAGGACAATATTTTCCACGTTCACTACAAATGGCGGAATTTGGAGCAAACTTACTGTATATGTGAACCGTGTGATGGAAAACCACAGTTTTAAATAGCTGTCATGTAAGTAACTATTTTTAACAGCAAACTGGTGTCAATACATTCGCTAACACACTGCAACAAAATTTAAATGGAGGCCAGAAATGGCAGAATTTTGAGCGCACTTAGATCCCTTTCACACATCATTTTTAGCAGTCAGTAACAATCCGTTGGCTCGACGGATCCGTCGCAGATTGTGAAAAACTGATGCGACAGAATTGTTTTTTTGATGGATCCGACTAGCGTATCCAGTGAATAAACAGATCCGTCACAAGAGTTTTTCATCCGTTTCTTCCGTTTTTCATCCATTTTACGACGGATCTGTTTTTAAAAAAGCGCCCAATGGGAGGCTCCCAAAAGTTATTGGCTACTGAAAACCTATATATACAGTGCTTCTGCACCCCATCTTTGACAGGTTGTAGAGCAAGTGGCAAAAATGGAAGGTGTGATTGCGAACATTGTGAACATCTTTGTGGGTTTTACTTTTGAGGCGAATCATTTGGAAGCGATCGTTCTTGAAAAGGAGCGAGAAAGACAGTGCATCATGCATCTGTGCCGGCTTTGTGGACACTTTAACTCCCGCTGGCTGGTCTCCCACTGGCTGGACTTCCGCTGGCTGGACTTCCGCTGGCTGGACTCCTGCTGGCTTGCTTGCTGGGACATGGATGAGTGAAGTCCTACCTGGCAGGTTTTTTTTTGCTTTTTAAGCAAATAATCAAGATTAAGATCCACCCAAATATATTCCTGGCCCCTGATACCTGAGGCTGTGTCTAGAAATATTTGTAAAAGCAGCAGCAGCAGACCGAACTGGAATGGACCCTCTTGCTATGTGTACTGCAGTCTGCCACATACACTTCCTACCTGCCTAGCACTGATATCTATGTAGCTGGATTTGTGCTCAGAAGGACTGTTAGTTGAGATGGATATGTGTATAATATATTGTGGTATGCACATACTAACTAAGAAACAAGCAAATCTCTCCTTATCTCAGCAGTAACTCTCCCTACACTGCGTGATTACAGAGCTGACTGTGACGAGCAGGGCGGCGCCAGGTCTGATATAGACCTGATGACGCTGTGTGGCAAGCCAATCACTGTATTGCCACAACCAACATTGCTGCGGCATTACACTGTGTGGCAGAGAGTCCCTGCATGCTCATTGGTTCTCCAAAAAGCTCCAAATATGCAGGGAGGGTACCCGAGCTCCCGCCGAGCAACCCCGGAAATACCCGGCGACCTCTGAGCATCTCGAGCAGTGAGATGCTCGGATGAGTACTGAGTAGTGGCGAGCGTACTCGCTCATCACTAGTGCTGACTACTGACTTGCCACTCTGTTAGATCCACGGTGCAAGAGTAAATTTAGCCAGATGCTTCCCCCCCTGGAAAAGGACATGCGCATGCTGGAGTATTGAAACACACTTGTAGACAATCTTAAGACTGTTTTTTCCCAAGACAGCACTGAGGAACACAGAGTGCATTACAGTTATAGACTTCCAATCCTGGGAACATTGAGTCCTCAATGCAAAACATTAGCAGCAGTGTAAGTGGCGTAAGCAATTTCTGTCATTTCACACATTTTTTTAGACCAGCCAATGCACCAGCAGAACACAGTACAAGTCTGACATGTTGAACGACTGTGACTGGAGAGGATGGTGCAGGACTATCTGGAGCTCAATATCAGTGCCAATGGGGAGAATTTGGACCCTTTTACATTTTGGTCTTCAAAAATGAAAGCATGGCCTGAGCTCACCTGTACACCTTGGAGGCTTTGTCATGCTTGGCAGCCAGCATTCTCTCAGAACATGTCTTCAGCACTGATGGTGGTGTCCTCACAGATAAGGGCATCCTGCTGTTCCCTGAAAGTGTAGACTGCCTAACTTTCATCAAGGTGAAGAAGTCATGAATCTCCAATGAGTTCTGCACCCCAGTCGCAGACTGACTGGGCATACTAGGCGATGGTGTTATTTTTAGTGTGATGTACTAAAAATAACCAGCTTATAACCAAAAATAACCAGCTTAGAGATGCCCTTAATCTGGTAGACTGGGACAATATCCTCAGAAATAAGAATACAGATAATAAATGGGAAATGTTTAAGAACATCCTAAATAGGCAGTGTAAGCGGTTTATACCTTGTGGGAATAAAAGGACTAGAAATAGGAAAAACCCAATGTGGCTAAACAAAGAAGTAAGACAGGCAATTAACAGTAAAAAGAAAGCATTTGCACTACTAAAGCAGGATGGCACCATTGAAGCTCTAAAAAACTATAGGGAGAAAAATACTTTATCTAAAAAACTAATTAAAGCTGCCAAAAAGGAAACAGAGAAGCACATTGCTAAGGAGAGTAAAACTAATCCCAAACTGTTCTTCAACTATATCAATAGTAAAAGAATAAAAACTGAAAATGTAGGCCCCTTAAAAAATAGTGAGGAAAGAATGGTTGTAGATGACGAGGAAAAAGCTAACATATTAAACACCTTCTTCTCCACGGTATTCACGGTGGAAAATGAAATGCTAGGTGAAATCCCAAGAAACAATGAAAACCCTATATTAAGGGTCACCAATCTAACCCAAGAAGAGGTGCGAAACCGGCTAAATAAGATTAAAATAGATAAATCTCCGGGTCCGGATGGCATACACCCATGAGTACTAAGAGAACTAAGTAATGTAATAGATAAACCATTATTTCTTATTTTTAGGGACTCTATAGCAACAGGGTCTGTTCCGCAGGACTGGCGCATAGCAAATGTGGTGCCAATATTCAAAAAGGGCTCTAAAAGTGAACCTGGAAATTATAGGCCAGTAAGTCTAACCTCTATTGTTGGTAAAATATTTGAAGGGTTTCTGAAGGATGTTATTCTGGATTATCTCAATGAGAATAACTGTTTAACTCCATATCAGCATGGGTTTATGAGAAATCGCTCCTGTCAAACCAATCTAATCAGTTTTTATGAAGAGGTAAGCTATAGGCTGGACCACGGTGAGTCATTGGACGTGGTATATCTCGATTTTTCCAAAGCGTTTGATACCGTGCCGCACAAGAGGTTGGTACACAAAATGAGAATGCTTGGTCTGGGGGAAAATGTGTGTAAATGGGTTAATAACTGGCTTAGTGATAGAAAGCAGAGGGTGGTTATAAATGGTATAGTCTCTAACTGGGTCGCTGTGACCAGTGGGGTACCGCAGGGGTCGGTATTGGGACCTGTTCTCTTCAACATATTCATTAATGATCTGGTAGAAGGTTTACACAGTAAAATATCGATATTTGCAGATGATACAAAACTATGTAAAGCAGTTAATACAAGAGAAGATAGTATTCTGCTACAGATGGATCTGGATAAGTTGGAAACTTGGGCTGAAAGGTGGCAGATGAGGTTTAACAATGATAAATGTAAGGTTATACACATGGGAAGAAGGGATCAATATCACCATTACACACTGAATGGGAAACCACTGGGTAAATCTGACAGGGAGAAGGACTTGGGGATCCTAGTTAATGATAAACTTACCTGGAGCAGCCAGTGCCAGGCAGCAGCTGCCAAGGCAAACAGGATCATGGGGTGCATTAAAAGAGGTCTGGATACACATGATGAGAGCATTATACTGCCTCTGTACAAATCCCTAGTTAGACCGCACATGGAGTACTGTGTCCAGTTTTGGGCACCGGTGCTCAGGAAGGATATAATGGAACTAGAGAGAGTACAAAGGAGGGCAACAAAATTAATAAAGGGGATGGGAGAACTACAATACCCAGATAGATTAGCGAAATTAGGATTATTTAGTCTAGAAAAAAGACGACTGAGGGGCGATCTAATAACCATGTATAAGTATATAAGGGGACAATACAAATATCTCGCTGAGGATCTGTTTATACCAAGGAAGGTGACGGGCACAAGGGGGCATTCTTTGCGTCTGGAGGAGAGAAGGTTTTTCCACCAACATAGAAGAGGATTCTTTACTGTTAGGGCAGTGAGAATCTGGAATTGCTTGCCTGAGGAGGTGGTGATGGCGAACTCAGTCGAGGGGTTCAAGAGAGGCCTGGATGTCTTCCTGGAGCAGAACAATATTGTATCATACAATTATTAGGTTCTGTAGAAGGACGTAGATCTGGGGATTTATTATGATGGAATATAGGCTGAACTGGATGGACAAATGTCTTTTTTCGGCCTTACTAACTATGTTACTATGTTACTGATCTCACGTTATTGCAGTCTGTGACACCTTTGTCGTGGCTTCTGAGTCTGCTGTTGCTACTGCTGCTTTTGCTATAAACTATTTTTTTAAATGTGGAGACTCCAAGTTTGGTCTCCATCTAGTGCGTTGCCTATAGTTTTAGGGGGTTTTAGGGGCCCATAACACTTTTTCTACTCTGGGGAAATTGATGCCACTTTAGTGGTGTGCAACAATAATTTTTGGAAATGTGTAGACTCTAAGCTAGATCTCTATCTGGTATGTTGCCTGTAGTGGAAGGGGTGCCAGAAGCCCGTTATACTATTTCTACTCAGGGGAAATTGATGCCACTTTAGTGATTTATGACAATTAGGGTTGAGCGAAACGGGTCGTTCATTTTCAAAAGTCGCCGACTTTTGGCAAAGTCGGATTTCATGAAACCCGATCCGACCCCTGTGTGGGGTCGGCCATGCGGTACGTGACTTTCGTGCCAAAGTCGCGTTTCAATGACGCTAAAAGCGCCATTTCTCAGCCAATGAAGGTGAACGCAGAGTGTGGGCAGCGTGATGACATAGGTCCCCACCATCTTAGAGAAGGGCATTGCAGTGATTGGCTTGCTGTCTGCGGCGTCACAGGGGCTATAAAGAGGCGTTCCCGCCGACCGCCATCTTACTGCTGCTGATCTGAGCTTAGGGAGAGGTTGCTGCCGCTTCGTCAGAAGCAGGGATAGCATTAGGCAGGGTCCATTAACCACCAAACCGCTTGTGCTGTAGCGATTTCCACTGTCCAACACCACCTTCGGTTTGCAGGGACAGTGGAGGCTACCTTTTTTTTTTTTTCTCAGCGCTGTAGCTCATTGGGCTGCCCTAGAAGGCTCCCTGATAGCTGCATTGCTGTTTGTACGCCGCTGTGCAAACCAACTGCTTTTTTCAAAGCACAAATCCTCTTGTTCCTTCCTTTCTGCACAGCTATCTTTTTTGTTTGTCCACACTTTTTATTTCATTCGTGCATCAGTCCACTCCTTATTGCTGCCTGCCATACCTGGCTGAGATTACTGCAGGGAGATAGTAATTGTAGGACAGTCCCTGTTTTTTGTTTTTTTTTGTGGGAGATTAAGATTGGCATTTTTGCTAGAGTGCCATCCCTGTGTGTGCCATCTCTCACTCAGTGGGCCATAGAAAGCCTATTTATTTTTTTGGTTGATTTGGGTTCTAAATTCTACCTGAAAAAATCAATAAATCAATCAGTGGGAGATAAATATTGGCCTCCGGGCTTGTGTGCCACTCCTGTGTGTGTGCCATCTCTCACTCACTGGGCCATAGAAAGCCTATTTTTTTTTTATTTGGTTTCTAAATTCTCCCTGAAAAAATCTTTTTATTTTATTTGGTTTCTAAATTCTTCCTGAAAAAATCATTTTATTTTATTTGGTTTCTAAAGTCTCCCTGAAAAATAAAAATCAGTGGGAGATTAATATTGCCCTTTCTGCTTGTGTGCCAGTCTTGACTCCTGGGTGTGCCATCTCTCTCTCTCAAATAGTGGGCCATAGAAAGCCTATTTATTTTTTTGGTTGATTTGGGTTCTAAATTCTACCTGAAAAAATCAATAAATCAATCAGTGGGAGATAAATATTGGCCTCTGGGCTTGTGTGCCACTCCTGACTCCTGTGTGTGCCATCTCTCACTCAGTGGGCCATAGAAAGCCTATTTTTTTTTTATTTGGTTTCTAAATTCTCCCTGAAAAAATCATTTTATTTTATTTGGTTTCTAAATTCTTCCTGAAAAAATCATTTTATTTTATTTTGTTTCTAAAGTCTCCCTGAAAAAAAAAAAAAAAAAAAATCAGTGGGAGATTAATATTGCCCTTTCTGCTTGTGTGCCAGTCTTGACTCCTGGGTGTGCCATCTCTCTCTCTCATATAGTGGGCACTGGGCCATAGAAAGGCAATTTTTTTTTTATTTGGTTTCTAAATTCTCCCTGAAGAAATCATTTTATTTCATTTGGTTTCTAAATTCTTCCTGAAAAAATCATTTTATTTTATTTTGTTTCTAAATTCTCCCTGAAAAAAAAAAAAAATGGGGGATTAATATTGACATTTGTGCTTGAGTGACAGTCCTGCGTGTGTGGCATCTCTGTGATTTGGTGCCACAGAAAACAGAGTGTGTAACATTGTGCCTGATTTTCCTTGCGGTCTCACCAACCTGTAAAGGGATATCGAAATCATACTGAAGTTATAGCTCACCGTGTAAGTTGTTTGACAGCAACAAATAAAGTTACTTTGGTTAAGTTTTTAAAACAATGAGGAAGTCTGGTGCAAGAGGTCGTGGCCGTGGGCGTTCATTGTCAGCTGGTAATGATGGTAGTGGTAGTGGAGCATCAGGTGGTCGTGGGAAAAAAAATATTCCACCTAAGTCTGGAGCTGTGGAGCCAGGTTCGTTGTCTGGTTACACAAGGCCTCGAACGCTCTCTTTTCTGGGAGTAGGAAAACCGCTTTTAAAGCCGGAGCAGCAACAGCAAGTTTTGGCTTACCTTGCTGACTCAGCCTCTAGCTCTTTTGCCTCCTCTTCTGAAACTGGTAAATGTAAAAGCAGCGCGTCGTTTGTGGATGTTCACGGTCAGGGACAAGTCGCTTCCTTGTCCTCTTCAGCAAAAACAACAACAAGAGAGAAGGATGCAGCAGGCGACACAACGGGTTACTCCATGGAGCTCTTTACACATACCGTCCCTGGCTTAGAAAGTGAAACAGTTAACAGGCCATGCCCATTACAAGTAGATTCTGACATGGAGTGCACTGATGCACAGCCACAGCCAGACTACTATGCTGGTCCTTTGACTCAGACCACAACATTGCCCTCTCAGGGTACTGATCCACAATCAGACCCTGATGAGACTATGTTGCCCCGTCACGAACGCTATACCACCGACCGACACGGTGACACAGACGAAGTTGCACACGAGCTAGAAGAGGAGGTTATAGATGACCCAGTTGTTGACCCCGATTGGCAGCCATTGGGGGAACAGGGTGCAGGCGGCAGTAGTTCTGAAGCGGAGGTGGAGGAGGGGCCGCAGCAGGCATCAACATCGCAACAGGTTCCATCTGCCGGGCCCGTATCTGGCCCAAAACGCGTGGCAAAGCCAAAACCTGTTGGAGGACAGCGTGGCCATCCGGTTAAAGCTCAGTCTGCAATTCCTGAAAAGGGATCCGATGCTAGGAAGAGTGCAGTCTGGCATTTTTTTAAACAACATCCAATTGATCAGCGCAAAGTCATCTGTCAAAAATTTTCAACTAGCTTAAGCAGAGGTCAGAATCTGAAAAGTCTCAATACAAGTTGCATGCATAGACATTTAACCACCATGCATTTGCAAGCCTGGACTAACTACCAAACGTCCCTTAAGGTTGTAGCACCCTCGGCCAATGAAGCTAGTCAGCAACGCAACATCCCTTCCGTCACTGTAAGGCCACCATTTTCCGCACCACCGGCAGTATCTGTGCATGTTTCTTTGCCAGCCCAAAGCAGTCAGGGTCAGGGAATCACCAGTTTTGTTGGAGGAAATACTGCATCTAGGGCACCGGCGGAAACAATACCGTCTCCAACCGTCTCTAAGTCTGCCATGTCCACCGGCACACCCGCTAGTTCCACGATCTCCAGCTCTCCAGTCCAGCTCACCCTACATGAGACTCTGGTTAGAAAAAGGAAGTACTTATCGTCGCATCTGCGTACACAGGGTTTTAACGCCCACATAGCTAGACTAATCTCGTTAGAGATGTTGCCCTACCGGTTAGTTGAAAGCAAAGCTTTCAAAGCCCTGATGGAGTACGCTGAACCACGCTACGAGCTACCCAGTCGACACTTTTTTTCCAGAAAAGCCATCCCAGCCCTGCACCAGCATGTTAAACAGCGCATCGTCCATGCACTCAGGCAATCTGTGAGTACAAAGGTGCACCTGACTACAGATGCATGGACCAGTAGGCATGGCCAGGGACGTTACGTGTCCATCACGGCACACTGGGTGAATGTGGTGGATGCAGGGTCCACAGGGGACATCAATTTCGGGACAGTTGTGCCTAGCCCACGGTCTAGGAAACAGTTGGCTGTAGGCATTCGCACCCCCTCCTCCTCCTCGTCCTCCTGCAGAAGCGAGAACTCTTCCACAGACCGCAGTCGCCCAACCACTCCATCGGCAGCTGTCACTGTTGCACACCAGTTGTCCCATTATGGGCCAGCTACTGGCAAGCGTCAGCAGGCTGTATTGGCTATGAAGTGTTTGGGCGACAACAGACACACCGCGGAAGTTCTGTCCGAGTTCTTGCAGCAAGAAATGCAGTCGTGGCTGGGCACAGTAGATCTTGAGGCAGGCAAGGTAGTGAGTGATAACGGAAGAAATTTCATGGCTGCCATCTCCCTTTCCCAACTGAAACACATTCCTTGCCTGGCTCACACCTTAAACCTGGTGGTGCAGTGCTTATTGAAAACTTATCCTGGGTTCTCCGACCTGCTCCTCAAAGTGCGTGGACTTTGCTCACATATCCGCCGTTCGCCTGTACACTCCAGCCGTATGCAGACCTATCAGCGGTCTTTGAACCTTCCCCAGCATCGCCTAATCATAGACGTTGCAACAAGGTGGAACTCAACACTGCACAAGCTTCAGAGACTGTGCGAACAGAGGCGGGCTGTTATGTTTTTGTGGGAGGATACACATACACAGGCAGGCAGTAGGATGGCAGACATGGAGTTGTCAGGTGTGCAGTGGTCGAAGATACAAGACATGTGTCAAGTCCTTCAGTGTTTTGAGGAATGCACACGGCTGGTTAGTGCAGACAACGCCATAATAAGCATGAGCATCCCCCTAATGTGTCTGCTGATGCAAAGTTTGACGCACATAAAGGATCAGGCGTCTGCACCAGAGGAAGAGGAAAGCCTTGATGACAGTCAGCCATTGTCTGGTCAGGGCAGTGTACAGGACGAGGTAGCGGGCGAAGAGGAGGTGGAGGACGAGGAGGATGATGGGGATGAGTATATTTTTAATGAGGAAGCTTTCCCGGGGGCACTGGAAATTGGTTGCGTGGCAAGGCCGGGTTCTGGTTTTTTTGAGGGACACAAATGACGTAGATTTGCCTGAAACTGCCCCTCAACCAATCACAACCGCAGATTTGACAACTGGAACTTTGGCCCACATGGCGGATTATGCCTTACGTATCCTCAAAAGGGACACACGCATTACTAAAATGATGAACGATGACGATTACTGGTTGGCCTGCCTCCTTGATCCTCGCTATAAAGGCAAATTGCAAAATATTATGCCACATGAGAACTTGGAACTAATATTAGCAACCAAACAATCAACTCTTGTTGACCGTTTGCTTCAGGCATTCCCAGCACACAGCGCCCGTGATCGTTCTCACACGAGCTCCAGGGGGCAGCAGACCAGGAGTGTTAGGGGTGCACACATCAGAAGTGGCGTTGGACAGAGGGGTTTTCTGACCAGGTTGTGGAGTGATTTTGCTATGACCGCAGACAGGACAGGTACTGCTGCATCAATTGAAAGTGACAGGAGACAACATTTGTCCAGTATGGTTACAAACTATTTTTCATCCCTTATCGATGTTCTCCCTCAACCGTCATTCCCATTTGATTACTGGGCATCCAAATTAGACACCTGGCCAGAATTGGCAGAATATGCATTGCAGGAGCTTGCTTGCCCGGCAGCTAGTGTCCTATCAGAAAGAGTATTCAGTGCTGCAGGTTCAATATTAACCGAAAAAAGGACTCGTCTGGCTACCCAAAATGTTGATGATCTAACATTCATTAAAATGAACCACAACTGGATTTCGAATTCTTTTGCCCCACCTTGCCCGGCTGACACCTAGCTTTCCTATGAAAAGCTCTTGCCTGTGGACTACTGTGAATTACTTTTCTAATGTCTTAATTTGCTGCAGCTGATTGTCCAGCATACGACATGTTTACAGCTCCCTAAATGGCCAAACTCCCCACACGGGGCCGTGGCATCGCGACTTGGCGCAAGCACCCGTGAGAGTGCTGTTTGTCTGAAGAGGTGGGTGTGCCTTCTTTTGGTCGACAGCACTGCCACTGGGTCCCTCATAGTACAATAAAGTGTCTCTGGCGGTGGTGGTGCGCACCCAACGTCAGACACACTGTTGTAACATGAGGGGCCCTGGGCCTGTACCGCCGGCCACAAGAGAGTTCACCCACCCCCAGGTCAAACATTGCTCTACCACTTCCACAGTTATCTCTCACACTTCCACCAATGTTTAGTCTATGCGCTGACATCCTTCCATTCCTGCCACTGACAATACCATTGTGTTGACATGTATGATGGTACTTAACATAGTCAGGGGCAGTGTCCTCTGTTTACCAAAGTAAATACTTTGCGCCAAATTAGTAGGTCTGAAACTACGCAGAGGATCCCACCCCTGTACCTAATGATTGCACCCTTTAGTGTTTTCGTTTTGTTTTAATGCGAGACATTCACATTTATTTATTGTTTTGGACTACTAACTGGCAGACACTCATTACAATCGGCCTCCGCTGACCAGACCACTGCTGCCCGTGTACCCCTTGGAACCAATTTTAAATTGCCTACAGCCAGCCCAATTTTATTATGTTAGGCCTTCGAAGCCTGTCAGCGGTCCCTCCTTCCACTAGGCCTCCACTGACCTGTCTACTGCTGCCCGTGTACCCCTGGAACCAATTATAAAGTGCCTACAGCCAGTCCAATTTTATTATGTTAGGCCTTCGAAGCCTGTCTGCGGTCCCTCCTTCCACTAGGCCTCCAGTGACCATACTACTGCTGCCCGTGTACCCCTGGAACCAATTTTAAATTGCCTACAGCCAGTCCAATTTATTATGTTAGGCCTTCGAAGCCTGTCTGCGGTCCCTCCTTCCACTAGGCCTCCACTGACCAGACCACTGCTGCCCGTGTACCCCTGGAACCAATTATAAAGTGCCTAAAGCCCAATTTTATTATGTTAGGCCTTAGAAGCCTGTCTGCGGCCCGTTCTTTCTACTACTCCTACACTGACCAGACCACTGCTGCCCGTGTACCCCTGGAACCTATTTAAAAGTGCCTAAAGCCCAATTTTATTATGTTAGGCCTTAGAAGCCTGTCTGCGGCCCGTTCTTTCTACTACTCCTACACTGACCAGACCACTGCTGCCCGTGTACCCCTGGAACCTATTTAAAAGTGCCTACAGCCCAATTTTTTTTTATGTTAGGCCTTCAAAGCCTGTCTGCGGTCCCTCCTTCCACTAGGCCTCCACTGACCAGACCACTGCTGCCCGTGTACCCCTGGAACCAATTATAAAGTGCCTACAGCCATATATTATTATGTTAGGCCTTAGAAGCCTGTCTGCAGCCCATTCTTTCTACTACTCCTACACTGACCAGACCACTGCTGCCCGTGTACCCCTGGAACCTATTTAAAAGTGCCTAAAGCCCAATTTTATTATGTTAGGCCTTAGAAGCCTGTCTGCGGCCCGTTCTTTCTACTACTCCTACACTGACCAGACCACTGCTGCCCGTGTACCCCTGGAACCTATTTAAAAGTGCCTACAGCCCAATTTTTTTTATGTTAGGCCTTCGAAGCCTATCTGCGGTCCCTCCTTCCACTAGGCCTCCACTGACCAGACCACTGCTGCCCGTGTACCCCTGGAACCAATTATAAAGTGCCTACAGCCATATGTTATTATGTTAGGCCTTAGAAGCCTGTCTGCGGCCCGTTCTTTCTACTACTCCTACACTGACCAGACCACTGCTGCCCGTGTACCCCTGGAACCTATTTAAAAGTGCCTACAGCCCAATTTTTTTTTATGTTAGGCCTTCGAAGCCTGTCTGCGGTCCCTCCTTCCACTAGGCCTCCACTGACCAGACCACTGCTGCCCGTGTACCCCTGGAACCAATTATAAAGTGCCTACAGCCATATGTTATTATGTTAGCCTGTCTACGGCCCGTTCTTTCTACTACTCCTCCACTGACCAGACCACTGCTGCCCGTGTACCCCTGGAACCTATTTTTAATTGCATAGAGCATCCTTTTTTTAATAGTAGGCGTACAAAGTCTGTCTGCTGTCCACTATTGAAATTGTCCTCCACTGCCCAGAGCAATGCTGCCTGTGTACCCCTGTAACCTTTTTTAAACTGCAGTGAGCCACATTTTTGGTTTAAGGCCTACTACCTGTGTCTGTCTGCGCCACTCAATACAGCTGTCTTCCTTTGAAAAAAGCAGAGCGTCAATAGTCTTGTTTTCAGCCTCTAGGAATTGTAAAACTGCATTGGGGCTACAACTTTGGTAGGGCCTACTAACGGTGTCTGCCGCCCCAAGGTGTGCCCCATGTTTCGTCCACATTGCTTCGATCTTCCTACTCTCGTTTAGTAGTTGTTGCAAACTACACTGCATTAGGCCTACAAATTTGGTATGGGGTGTAGAGAGACGGTGTGTTACACTCCAAGGTGTTCCCCATGTTTCGTCGACATTGCTTCAATCTTCCTACTCTCGTTTAGTAGTTGGTGAAAACTACACTGCATTAGGCCTACAAATTTGGTATGGAGTGTAGAGAGACGGTGTGTTACACTCCAAGGTGTTCCCCATGTTTCGTCCACATTGCTTCGATCTTCCTACTCTCGTTTAGTAGTTGGTGAAAACTACACTGCATTAGGCCTACAAATTGGGTATGGGGTGTAGAGACGGTGTCTTCCGCTCCAAGGTGTTCTCCAGGTTGCCTTTCCTAAGCTTCTATCTTCAGGCTCTTGTTAAATAGTGCTTAAATGGAACAACTGCATTTGGCGTACTAGTTGGTTTGGGGCCTACTAACAGTGTCTGCCGCTCCTTGCTGTTCTCCTGGTTTCCTGTCCTGAAATTCCATTTTCAGGCTCTCGTTAAGTAGTTGTTAATGTTAGACTGCATTTGGCCTACTAGTTGGGTTGGGGCCTACTATCGGTGTCTGCCACTCCTTGCTGTTCTCCTCCACTGAACAAAGCTGTGCCGCCTGTTTACTACTGTTGCCAATTTTGAACTGCATTTCGACTACTTACTGATTTGGGCCTACTCTCTGTGTCAGCCTCTCATTCCAGTTGTCCTCCACTGCAATGCCCCCTGATTAGTCCTGTGTTACCAATTTTGAACTGCATTTAGCCCACTTTATTCTTTGGGCCTATATCTGTGTTTCCTCCTCATCCTGCCCATTGCCCAGCCAGTGATAGATGAGTCTGCTGGTACATTGACCCATAACGCAACATTTCTCGTGCACGCTACACTGCAAGATTGTGACCCTGCTGAAAGTCAGGTCCCCCTTCCCGCATACCATACCACCTTACACGGGGACAAAGAGGAAGGTGCAGATGAAAGTGCAGGTTCCTTCATCAGGTAGGGGGAGGAATACTAGTTGGCGACGTCACTGGCACAGGGCCTCTTATAGTACGCAAAAGTGTTGCTGCCGGTGGGAGGCGCCCCCGCCGTGCAAACACACCGCTGTACTTTGAGGGGCCCTGTGCCAGTGCCAATGCCAATGAGTGGGCCCCCCCTGCTTGCTCAGGATCACAGCACTTGCAAAGTTGAAATACTTACCTCTCCCTGCTCCACTGCCGTGACGTGGTCCAGATTTACTGGGCCCACTAATTACTTGAACCAGCCCTACCCCCCACAACTTTAGCCAAATGACCCCCAATTTCAAATGCCTTCCAATTATTATAAGCTAAATTACGATTGACAAGCTTCTGTAACAAGAATGGATGTTTTTGCCTTTAAAATGGGCAGTGTAGGTGTTTTCCTGGCCTCCACTCACTGCCGACTATGCTCCCCCATTGACTTACATTGGGTTTCGTGTTTCGGTCGATACCCGACTTTTCACGATAATCGGCCGATTCCACTCGACTCGACTTTTAAGATAGTCGGGTTTCGCGAAACACGGCTCGACTCCAAAAAGGTCAAGGTCGCTCAACCCTAATGACAATAATTGGAGACTCCAAGATGGGTTTCCATCTGGTTGGTTGCCTGTAGTGAAAGGAGTCTCAGAGCATCATTATGCTATTTCTACTCTGGGGAAATGTTTGCACTCGAAGTTGGGTCTCCTTCATTTGTGTTTCTCCCAGACCAGCAGGCCTGCACTTTTGTCTGTGACACCGTTTTCATGGCTTCGGTGCCTGCTGTTGCTACTGCTGCTTATGTTACAAACAATTTTTTGAAATGTGGAGATTCCAAGCTTGGTCTCCATCTGGTGGGTTGCCTGTAGTGGAAGGTGTGTCAGAGGCAAATTATACTATTTGTACTCTTGGGAAATTGATACCACTTTAGTGGCATGTGGCTAATTTTTTTTAAATGTTTGCACTCCAAGTAGGGTCTTCTTCATGTGTGTTGCTCCAAGAACAGCAGGGCTGCGGTTACTTACAGTCAACTACCTGTGTTACTATCCTTAAATTGTCATAACATTTTTGGCCTACCAAGCTGATATTTGTGCCACCTAAGTTTGGCTGAGCAAAAAAGTAGTTTGAGCTGTTGCATGAGGTATCAGGGCTGCCAGCAAAGCATGCTTACAATACTCCCTCACCCACCCTGACTTAATGGAAACTTCAATTTAAGCTGTTAATTCTGACCCAGACTCTGATACCTCATGCATGGCCCATGGCTGACTGCTGCTGTGCCATTATCAAACTTCTACTGTGGATCAATTGATGCCACTTGTCCTGTTGTCTGCCCCTAATTTTTTGAAATGTTTGGACTTCAATTTGGGTCTCCTTCATGTGTGTTGCATGAATTTGGCAGGGTTCTCAAGGCCTACACCTGTCACTTATCCACCTATTACTGATCAATTGTTCAGTTAGAAATGCTGGTCCAAGCCATTTTCCATGCATCTTTGCTGTGCAATTATACTGTATGTACTCTGGGTCAATTGATGCCACTTACCTGGTGTCTGTGCCTAATTTGAGCAGTTTGGAAAGCTTTTTAGCCCCCTTTAAGGTGGTGTTTGGGTAAGTTCGACAAACCATTTGTCAAACCTTGAAAGGTTCGCTCATCTCGTGAGAAAACTCCTTTAAATTTAACAGTATTTTAGACTTCATGAGGTAATGCAGTTTCTACATACTTTTTCACAGTAACAGAAGAAAAGCTGGCACCGCTGTAACACCTGTGACTAGCTGGTTTAGCTCATAGTGATTTACACCATGCCCCTGGGTGACCAGATGCAGACCATGAGAAAAGCTATGCAAATAATGTCCCAAAAAGATAAATAGTTTCACTCACCAATACTAAGTAAAAACTTTCTTTATTGGAACACTTAATTAAAGTTGAAGCGCAGGAGGTGCAAAACGGCCATCGTACAGAGTGTTTCTTGTGAGTACCTTTGTTCTGCCTTCCTCCACGTGTGGATTCTAGCATCCGGCTAAACCTTCATCCATTTCCTCAGTAAACAGACTGTATAGGTTCTTAAGTCTATATTTATTGAGATGGTGAACGATGAACAACAATAGTAGATGATATTGTGAGATATGCAATATAATGGATGATCAGGTAAAAACTACAAAGGAAATAACAGTGCATCAGTATTTGGCACATTACAGCATGTTACAGGATGCAATAACATGAACAACAGAGATTACTGAGCTAACACAGAAGACAGCATAAGACAGCTACACAGTTATCATGGCTATCCTAGGGCAAGTTCAGGCTGTCAGCATTGGATTACTTTATACAAGCAAACATCTATCTGCATACAGAGAAACAGCAATATGAAACAAAGCACAACGTGCCTAACTACACACTCTGCTACACAGTGGCTGCATAACTGTTCTAACATAACACACACTTGTAAGTACATTTGTGCCTCATGGGAACCACTTATCAAGAACAATGATTTGCAGGAAGAGAGAGAGCCAGGAACATGTGTGTAAGACTCAAGGTCCGGTGGAAAATGGCTACTCTTGCCCAGGAAACCAGGGGGAGGTTCTAGTCAGAACACAGGCTTAAAGCAATATGCTACTGGATACAGGAACAGGATAAATGTGTACCTAATGACCTCTAATGGTGACAACTGGTACTACATTGTGAATTAACTTGCTGCACATTAATGGGCAGAACACTCAAAGCTTGTCATCAACGGATGCCACTATTTGGTTCCTTTGGGGAAAATAACAATACAAGTTCAGTAACTGGCATTAGGAACAGTTTGTTCTACCCAAGCTTGAACACTCTGACCTCTACTTTGCGCACCTTCCCGTCCTCGCTGGGAAAGGGCTTGGTGACTAGGCCGAGTGGCCACTCGTTTCGATGCAACTGACTGTCTTTGACGCGTACATCGCCAGGTTGGATGTTTGGGCGGTCGTTCTGCCACTTTGTCCTGATTTGCAGAGTGGCGAGATATTGCTTTCTCCATCTGTCCCAAAAGACATTGGACATGCTTTGTACAACACAAAGTATTGTAACCATGGCTATTTCCAGGTTGGGAGCGGAAAACGCATGCTTGCAATAATGCCACCCTTTACAAGGTCTCTGGTTAGCAGATAGTGCTGACTTGTAGGACTGGGCTACGTGAAGTAAACAAGCGATGGCTCGAATAAGTGACTTCCATGTTGAGAACCTGCTGAACCGATGAGATTCGAGGTGATGGCTTGAAATCACTGTATTTAGAGCAGACACTTGAGGATGGAGCTCATTGTCGGTGTCTGGATCCACTAGTTCAAATGTATCAGGCCTGCTGATGTAGGGCATCAGACGGTTCAAGGAGGCAGGGCCTATGAACCATGTAGTATCCTTAGGATGACTTGGTGCAACGGATCTAGTCACATGGTCTGCAGGATTGTGGTGAGTAGGCACATAGTGCCACTGATTAGGGCAGGTGGATCGTCTTATCCTCAGTACCAGGTTGCTGATGTAGACATAGAAGTGCCACGTTTTGCTGCAGATGTATCCCAGTACCACCTTGCTATCGGTGTAGAACTCTGCATCTTTGATCTCCAGATGCATCCCATCTGAGATAAGCTCAGCCAACTCAACTGCGAGGACTGCAGCGCAGAGTTCCATTCTGGGTATCATGTGTTCGCAAAGTGGCGTCAGTTTAGTCCGGCTCATCATGAATCCAATATGGTATTGTTCCTTCTCGTCTATGGTTTTGAGGTACGCTACTGCTGCGATCACTTTGACTGATGCATCACAGAAGATACAAAGTCTTTGTGTTTTGACTTCTGTGGATGTCACAGGAGCATACGGTCGTTTCACACGAAGGTCAGTCAAGCATTCGAGAGACTTCCTCCACTCTGCCCACAGGTCAGCCTTTTTGGCCAGAAGTGGATCGTCCCAATCAGATGTGTCTTGGGTGAAGTCCCTTAGCATCATTTTTCCTTGGATGGTTAATGGAGCTACAAATCCCAGGGGGTCATATAGTCTATTCACAAAAGAACTCTTCTGCGCGTGAAGGGTTTCTTGACCTTGCAGATCTGAAAGGTGAAGGCATCCATCTTCAGATCCCAAAGCTATCCAAGGCTTCGTTGCTTGGGAAGCGAGTTGATGCTTAGGTCTAAATCTTTTAGAACGCTGGAATAGTCTTCAGAGGGAAAGGCTTCCATCAACTGTCCATTGTTGGATGAAATCTTGTGTAACCTTGGGTTAGACTGAGTGAGCATTTCTTGAGCCTTTTTAAGAGACTGATGGCAGCTTTATTTGTTGGTGTGGACTTCAAACAGTCGTCTGCGTAGAAGTCCTTTTCTACGAATGATCTGACATCTGACCCATACTATTCTTCGCCCTCTTTGGCGGAATGCTGGAGGCCGTAGATAGCGACTGCCGGGAAAGGACTTTTCCCGAAGGTGTGTACTCTCATCTGGTACTCTGCGATGTCTTTGCCCAAGGTCATTGTCGCGGTACCAGAAGAACCTCAAGTAGTTCCTGTGTTCCTCCTTGATGAGAAAACAGTGGAACATCTGTTGTATATCAGACATAAATGCCACTGTATCTCTGCGGAAACAGAGTAGTACTTATAGAAATCTGTTGTTCAGGTCTGGGCCTGACAGTAGGACATCATTCAACGAAACATCTTTGCATTTGGTGCTTGAGTCGAATACCACTCTTATTTGCCCTGGCTTCTTAGGATGGTACACTCTGAAGATGGGCAAGTACCAACACTCCTCTGAGTGCGGCAGTGCAGGTGCAATCTCTGCGTGGTTGTTCCGTACTATCTTCGACATGAAAGTAAAGAAATGTTCCTTTGTCTCAGGTGACTTCCGAAACTTGTGTCTCAGGGAGATGAATTGGTTGTAGACCAGTTCCCTGTTGTTGGGTAGGCATCTTCTCCGAGGTTGAAATGGTAATAGTGCTACCCAACAATTTGACTTGTCCTTGACAATTTGACTATCCATGATGTCCAAGAACGTCCTGTCTTCTATAGACATCGCTACCTTTTTGTCTTCTTTAGTCCTGTGGAAGACTGTACATCCTATGTGGTCTTGTTCACCTTCACAGGCGTGGTCTTCGTTGGTAAGAACTGAGAAAGGGCAAGGTAAGGATGTGCGGTTTGGTATTTCCTTTACCAGTAGACTATTGTGACATGGCTGGAAGAGAGAAGGATGTCCATTTTCTAGTGTGCTGGTAAGCATACTGTTGACTGAGGCCGGCTTGTGTGCTCCTCCTAGACAGACGTCTCCTATAATGACCCATCCAAGGTCGAGCCTCTGTGCGTATGGAGCGTTCCGGGAGCCGTTGAAATATTCTCTAGTCTTGTGGGCTCGTAGTATATCTCTTCCCAGGAGTAAAGCTATTGGGGCTTCTGGGTTCAACTCAGGTATCAGGTAGGCTATACGCTTCAGGTGGGGGTGATGTGTTGCCACCTCTGTTGAAGGTATCTCAGACCTGTTGTCGGGAATCTGGTTGCACTCCAGGATGTGATAGGCAGGTCTGGCCATCTCTAGACTCCACCTTGTATCCGGTTGCTTTCCTCCCCGCCGTCAACGGTACCTGAACACGTCTTCAAGGCGTAGGGAGAATCGGGGCCTACAATGCAGAAGTTGTCAAAGAAGATGGACTTGACTAGAGACCTGTTACTTTGGTTATCCAGGATTGCATATATCTTGAACGCTTTGCCACTGCGGCCTGCTGGGTAGACTCGGACAAGGTAGATTTTTGAACAGGATCTTCCTCCTGTGAGTCCCTTACAGATCTCCATACATTGAGAGGTAACCACAGGGGTGTCTTTTTCAGTGTTCTTTTGCTTCTCATCATGATCCTCTGCTTCCGACAGTGCTCGTGGAGGTAGCCCAGGGTGCAAGGCTGTGTTGTGATCCGTGCTGATGCATTCTGCACATTTCATGCTAGCTTCACAGTTCCTGGCGAGATGAGAGGTTATGGCACAGCACTTGAAGCAGATGTTGTTTTCCTTGAGGAAACCTTTGCGATCCTCCAGAGACTTCTCCCTAAAGGCTCTGCATTTCAATAGAGGATGTGAATTCCTGAGTAGAGGACACTGCTTACTAACATCTTGAGGTTTGTTCTCTTCTGGAGGGGACTTACTTGTATTGTGAGGAGGACTTGTGGAAACAATATTAGTTTTGTGGACTGCCATAGATATCTTACTGGGTTTCGCACCAGGGACAGTGGAACATGACAGAGTGAAGTCAAAACTAGGGTAATTTCTGATCCTAGCTTACTGAGTGACAAATTCCACAAATACAGTAAAAGGAGGGAATGGTACATTATGAGTTTGCTTATATCGTGAACCATGTGTAACCCACTTTTCTTGTAAGTTGTAAGGGAGTTTCTGTACTATCGGATTGACACCCCTAGCAGTGTCTAAGAATGCCAATCCGGGCAAGTGACCTTCCTTCTGGGCAACCTGTAACTCTATCAATAAATCACTCAATTCTCTAAGTTTCTGATAACCTTTAGGCCTTATCTTAGGGAAATCATCAATTCTTTTGTATAAAGCATTCTCTATGACTTCTATGGGCCCATAGCATTCATCAAGTCTTCCTCACACTTTACGTAGACCTATGTGTGGATACTTTTTATTAATGTCTCTAAGTCTTTTGGCATGCTCGACCAACTCACTTCCAAGCAATTTTACTAGGAGATCTAATTCCTCACTACTAGAAAGGTCCAGTCCCTGATTGGCATTCTGGAACGAGGCACACCATGATCTACAGTTTTCAGCTTTATCAGTGAACTTTTCAAGTCCTTTAGTAACCAGTACTTTGCAAAGTCCATGGTGGCTTGGTCAGTGCTGGTACAAGCCGGTGTGTTATAGTCATGTCTAATGTGTGGTGTACCACCATACCTGAGAGACATTCCTGCTTTCGGATAGTCTGCATAGTACCTTTCTGGTGAAGGTGTCTCTTTAAGGCGGGACGGGAGCCGTACCTTCTGATCAGTGGAACGGTAGCTGTGGTTGACATCTCTATTCTGGGAGTCCTCTTGTCTATAGTAGAGAAGTTCGGGGTTGGATCGCTGGTAATCAGCATAGGCTGGTCGGTGTAGTCCGTCAGGGCTGTCATCCATGCCAGAATGTTGAAGGACGTACTCTGCGATGCGCTGCGCTGGATCTCTTGTGGGGCACACACAGTCCCTGTGCCCACTGCCCAACAGTCCACTGGCAGCTTTGTTCCCCTCCAGGGGTATGGCCAGCTCCCAGCAGGGGAGCACACCCGGCCACAGGCAAGCCTGCCCGGGCACTGAACTGCAGACAGGAACTTCTTGTCTGCTTGGAAGCTGCTAGACCAGCCTCCTGGGTTAACCCCTTCTGTCCCTGCCTCTAACATGTGCATGACAAACACAGCACACTACAGTACATGTTAATAACAATGCAAAATACAAGGAACATCACAACACATACATTACAATGATTCAGCATAAATACATCACAAACACTGTATATCACATGGATATGGCATTATTATTATTATTATTACTAGCTATTGAACCCGTTCTACGCCCGGGTGGCGAGCATTTATATTGGTATATGGTCTCCATCATGTGCTGCTGCCATCCTGCGCCCGTTCTGTCATGTGCTGCTGCCATCCTGCGCCCGTTCTGTCATGTGCTGCTGCCATCCTGCGCCCGTTCTGTCATGTGCTGCTGCCATCCTGCGCCCGTTCTGTCATGCGCTGCTGCCATCCTGCGCCCGTTCTGTCATGCGCTGCTGCCATCCTGCGCCCGCTCTGTCATGTGCTGCTCCCATCCTGCACCCATTCTGTTATGTGCTGCTCCCATCCTGCGCCCCCGTTCTGTCATGCGCTGCTGCCATCCTGCGCCCGTTCTGTTATGTGCTGCTCCCATCCTGCTGCCATCCTGCGCCCGTTATGTCATGCGCTGCTGCCATCCTGCGCCCGTTCTGTCATGTGCTGCTGCCATCCTGCGCCCGTTCTGTCATGTGCTGCTGCCATCCTGCGCCCGTTCTGTCATGTGCTGCTGCCATCCTGCGCCCGTTCTGTCATGTGCTGCTGCCATCCTGCGCCCTTTCTGTCATGTGCTGCTGCCATCCTGCGCCCGTTCTGTAATGTGCTGCTGCCATCCTGCGCCCGTTCTGTCATGTGCTGCTCCCATCCTGCGCCCCCGTTCTGTCATGCGCTGCTGCCATCCTGCGCCCGTTCTGTCATGTGCTGCTCCCATCCTGCTGCCATCCTGCGCCCGTTATGTCATGCGCTGCTGCCATCCTGCGCCCGTTCTGTCATGTGCTGCTGCCATCCTGCGCCCGTTCTGTCATGTGCTGCTGCCATCCTGCGCCCGTTCTGTCATGTGCTGCTGCCATTCTGCGCCCGTTCTGTCATGTGCTGCTGCCATCCTGCGCCTGTTCTGTCATGTGCTGCTCCCATCCTGCTGCCATCCTGCGCCCGTTATGTCATGCGCTGCTGCCATCCTGCGCCCGTTCTGTCATGCGCTGCTGCCATCCTGCGCCCGTTCTGTCATGTGCTGCTGCCATCCTGCGCCCGTTCTGTCATGTGCTGCTGCCATCCTGCGCCCGTTCTGTCATGTGCTGCTGCCATCCTGCGCCCGTTCTGTCATGTGCTGCTGCCATCCTGCGCCCGTTCTGTCATGCGCTGCTGCCATCCTGCGCCCGTTCTGTCATGTGCTGCTGCCATCCTGCGCCCTTTCTGTCATGTGCTGCTGCCATCCAGCGCCCGTTCTGTCATGTGCTGCTGCCATCCTGCGCCCGTTCTGTCATGTGCTGCTGCCATCCTGCGCCCGTTCTGTCATGTGCTGCTGCCATCCTGCGCCCGTTCTGTCATGCGCTGCTGCCATCCTGCGCCCATTCTGTCATGTGCTGCTCCCATCCTGCTGCCATCCTGCGCCCGTTATGTCATGCGCTGCTGCCATCCTGCGCCCGTTCTGTCATGTGCTGCTGCCATCCTGCGCCCGTTCTGTCATGTGCTGCTGCCATCCTGTGCCCGTTCTGTCATGTACTGCTGCCATCCTGCGCCCGTTCTGTCATGTGCTGCTGCCATCCTGCGCCTGTTCTGTCATGCGCTGCTGCCATCCTGCGCCCGTTCTGTCATGTGCTGCTGCCATCCTGCGCCCGTTCTGTCATGTGCTGCTCCCATCCTGCGCCACTATTGTATTATATGCCCCCCATAAGATGCTCCAGTGTGTATGCCCCCGTATGCTGCTGCCATATAAAAAAAAAAAAATACCATACTCACCTATCGTCCGGCTCCACTGCAGGTGTGTCTTCAAGAAAATGGCGCCGGAAAGCGCGGACTGCGCTTCGGACAGAGTGACGCTCCCAGCGTTATATTATAGATTATTATTATTATTATTTATTTATTTATTTATATAGCACCATTAATTCCATGGTGCTGTACATGAGAAATGGGTTACATACAGGGTTATAGATATCATTTACAGTACACAAATTTATGATGACAGACTGGTACAGAGGGGAGAGGACCCTGTCCTTGCGGACTTTAATAAACAAGTATACCATCCGGGTATCGCATAAGGGGCACGGGCCCAGCATACGGGAGAGAGGGGACAGACGACGGTCCCCGCCACCTCCTTACATATTGCACTCCATAATCTAATATATAAAGCTGAATATGTGTGTATGTGTGTATGTCCGGGATTGGCATCTTCACCGTCGCAGCTACAGCCACAAAATTTTGCACAGTCACACGTCTGGACCCAGAGAGCGTCATAGGCTATGTTGTGAGGCGAAATATTAATCCCGCGCATTCCAATTCACCTAACAATTTTGCCCCTATCTACATAATGGGGAAAATGTGAAAGGAAAAGTGTTGGAGGCAAATTGACAGCTGCCAGATGTGAACAAGGGGGACTTAAAAAGTGAGAGCGATGGCGCCAAAGACTATATACCGTACAGTTGCTAAGGTGGGGCCCCGACATGGGATATTCACCACACACGGGGATATGAACACACACACAAAATGCGCCACACACTACCACGTGCTTGAACACATATACCACCCTCAGCACACATTTCACCACACATACACCAACCTCGCCACATAAAAGTCGAAACACAAAAGTCGCCGCTCAAAACTCGCCACGCGCAAAACTCGCCACATGTGCAAAACTCACCTCATGGAAAACTCGCCACACGCAAAACTTGCACACACGGAAAAATTGCCACATGCACAAAAGTTGCAACACATGCAAAAGTTGCCTCACACAAAACTTGCACATACTCAAAACGCACCACACAAAACTCGCCACGTGCAAAACTCGCCATGCGCAAAACTTGCTGAACACAACTTGCTACACTAACCTGTCACATGCAGCTCGGCACACAAAAAGTTGCTACACGCATGTTGCCACACAAAACTCATCTCACAAAAGTCGCTACATGCATGTCGCCACACGCAACTCAACACACACAACTTGACATATGAAACTCGCCCTAAAACACACACAAGTCTGGTATTATCCTTCAAAAATAAAAATCTGATTAATAAGCAAACTACAAGAGCAACAAATGTACCATATAGGAAATCCGGCAGCTGTCAGTCACATGACCTGTCTATTATGTGTGTGTGTGCTAATATATACTTCCGGGGGGGGGCTTCCTATTGGCTGAGGATTTATCAGGCTGCCAATTTAGCTTAGGCTGGGTTCACATTGCGTTTCAGTGTAAGCGCTAGCGGACAGCGTTGCACGGCAAAATTAACGCCGTGCAACGCGTCCGTTAGCGCTCCCATTGCTCGCAAAGTTAAAGCGCATTGCTAGCGCGTGTCATTTTCGGCACGCGCTAGCGATGTGCTGTTCGTTTGTAGCGCGCCTCGGACGCTGCTTGCAGCGTCCGCGGCGCGCCCGAGGTCCGTTCTCCGCTCTCGCAGATCGGTGATCTGCGAGAGTGGGGACGTTAACGCGACCCCAAAAAAGACATTGCGTTAGCGCAATCCGCTAGCGCTTAGCACTAAACGGATTGCACTAACGCAATGTGAACCTAGTCTTACAAATACTGAGGTAAAAATACTGACCAAATAACATGTGAACGCGGTATAATACAGGAGGAGATGACAAAGTTATATACTATATACAATGGAGATGACACACAGATATATACTACTGTATATACAGGAGAGATGACGCACACATATATACTATACACAGGAGGAGATGACACAGGTATATACTATATACAGGAGGAGATGACGCACACATATATACTATATACAGGGGAGATGACACATGGGTATATACTATATACAGGAGATGACACAGGTATATACTATATACAGGAGATGACATAAAGGTACATACTATATACAGGAGGAGATGACACACGTATATACTATATACAGGAGGAGATGACACAGATATATACTATATAAAGGAGGAGATGACACACATATATACTATATACAGGAGATGACACAGGTATATACTATATACAGGGGAGATGACACATGTATATACTATATACAGGAGGAGCTGACACACAGATATATACTATATACAGGAGCAGATGACACAGGTATATACTATATACACAGGAGGAGATGACACAGGTATATAGTATATACAGGAGGAGATGACATACAGGTACATACTATATACAGGAGGAGATGACACAGGTATATACTATATACAGGAGCAGATGACACACAGGTATATACTATAAACAGGAGGAGATGACATACAGGTATATACTATATACAGGAGGAGATGACACAGGTATATTCTATATACAGGAGGAGATGACATACAGGTATATACTATATACAGCAGGAGATGACACACTGGTATATACTATATACAGGGGAGATGCATACAGGTATATACTATATACAGGGGAGATGACACACAGGTATATACTATATACAGGGGAGATGACACACAGGTATATACTATATACAGGGGAGATGACACAGGTATATACTATATACAGGAGGAGATGACACAGGTATATACTATATACAGGGGAGATGACACACGGGTATATACTATATACAGGAGATGACACAGGTATATACTATATACAGGAGATGACATAAAGGTACATACTATATACAGGAGGAGATGACACACGTATATACTATATACAGGAGAAGATGACACAGATATATACTATATACAGGAGGAGATGACACACGTATATACTATATACAGGAGATGACAGGTATATACTATATACAGGGGAGATGACACACGTATATACTATATACAGGAGGAGCTGACACACAGATATATACTATATACAGGAGCAGATGACACAGGTATATACTATATACAGGAGGAGATGACACACTTATATACTATATACAGGAGATGACACAGAGGTATATACTATATACAGGAGGAGATGACACAGGTATATAGTATATACAGGAGGATATGACATACAGGTACATACTATATACAGGAGGAGATGACACAGGTATATACTATATACAGGAGCAGATGACACACAGGTATATATATATATATTTATACAGGAGGAGATGACACGTATATACTATATACAGGAGATGACATACAGGTATATACTATATAAAAGAGGAGATGACACATAGGTATATAGAGGAGATGACATACAGGTATATAGTATATACAGAAGAGATGACATACAGGTATATACTATATATAGGACGAGATGACACATAGGTATACACAATATACAGGAGGAGATGACATACAGCAGGTATATACTATTTACAGGGGAGATGACATACAGGTATATACTATATACAGGAGATGACATACAGGTGTATACTATATATAAGGGAGATGACAAACATGTATATACTGAGGGGAAAATGAGAGGTGTGAGGTGAAAATGAAAAGGTGTGAGTGCAAAATGAGAGAAGTGAGGGAAAATAGTGGAATGATCGGAAAATGACAGATGCGAGGTCGAAATGACAAGTGTTAGGGGGAAATGAGAGGAGTGAGGGGGAAAATAAAAGGAGTGATGGGGAAAATGAGAGGTGTAAGGGAGAAAATGAGAGATGTGAGGGGGAAAATGAGAGGCGTGATGGGAAAATAAGAGAAGTGAGGTGCTATAACTAACCACACATATTTACTATGCCCAGGCAACGCCGGGCTCTTCAGCTAGTCCATCATATAGTATAATGCATTCCACATAGTCCATTATACAGTATAATGTGCACCACAGTTCTCTATATTGTATAATGCACACCTCCATAGTCCTCCATATAGTATAATACACTCCTCATAGTCCTCCATATAGTATGATGCACCCTCCTAGTCCTCCATGTAGTACAATGCACTACGCATAGTATAATGCACCCCATACTTCTTCATATAGTATAATACATTCCACATAGTCCTCAATACAGTTTAATGCAGGTCCCATATAGTACATATACACCATGTTCCAAATTATTATGAAAATTATATTTTTCTTGGATTTTCCTAAATGGTCGGTGCAAATGACAGTCAGTCTAATAAAAGTCATCACTAGTGTTGAGCATTCCGATACCGCAAGTATCGGGTATCGGCCGATACTTGCGGTATCGGAATTCCGATACCGAGATCCGATACTTTTGTGGTATCGGGTATCGGTATCGGATACATAGAGATGTGTAAAATAAAGAATTAAAATAAAAAATATTGATATATTTACCTCTCCGGTGGCCCCTGGACTCAGCGCGGGTAACCGGCAGGCTTCGTTGTTCAAAATCAGCGCTTTTAGGACCTGAGAATCACGTCCCGGCTTCTGATTGGTCGCGGGCCGCCCATGTGACCGCCACGCGACCAATCACAAGCCGCGACGTCACCGCAAGCTATTAACGCGCTCATTTTTAAAAATGAGCGCGTTAATGGCTTTCAAAGACGTAGCGGCTTGTGATTGGTCGCGGCCACGCGACCAATCACAAGCCGCGACGTCACCGCAAGCTATTAACGTGCTCATTTTTAAAAATGAGCGTGTTAATGGCTTTCAAAGACGTAGCGGCTTGTGATTGGTCGCGGCCAATCACAAGCCGCTACGTCTTTGAAAGCCATTAACGCGCTGATTTTTAAAAATGAGCGCGTTAATAGCTTGCGGTGACGTCGCGGCTTGTGATTGGTCGCGTGGCGGTCACATGGGCGGCCCGCGACCAATCAGAAGCCGGGACGTGATTCTCAGGTCCTAAAAGCGCTGATTTTGAACAACGAAGCCTGCCGGTTACCCGCGCTGAGTTCAGGGGCCGCCGGAGAGGTAAATATATCAATATTTTTTATTTTAATTCTTTATTTTACACATCCCTATGGATCCCAGGGCCTGAAGGAGAGTTTCCTCTCCTTCAGACCCTGGGAACCATGAGAATACCTTCCGATACTTGATGTCCCATTGACTTGTATTGGTATCGGATATCGGTATCGGCGATATCCGATATTTTTTGGGTATCAGCCGATACTATCCGATACCGATACTTTCAAGTATCGGACGGTATCGCTCAACACTAGTCATCACCCGTTAGAGTATACATCGAATTTTATTGAAGAAACCTCCCAATGATAACAGTATAATCTCCAAAATGAAAAAAAAAAACTCAAAATGCGAGGTTTCAAATTATTAGGCACAGTAGAATTTCTAAACATTTGATATGTTTTAAAGAACTGAAAATGCTCATTTGTGGAATTTGCAGAATTAGGAGGTCACATTCACTGAACAAAAAAGCTATTTTACTCCAAACATCCTAACAGGCCAGTTACATGTTAACATAGGAACCCTTCTTTGATATCACCTTCACAATTCTTGCATCCATTGAACTTGTGAGTTTTTGGAGAGTTTCTGCTTGTATTTCTTTGCATGACGTCAGAATAGCCTCTCAGAGCTGCTGTTTTGATGTGAACTGCCTCCCACCCTCATAGATCTTTTGCTTGATGATACTCCAAAAGTTCTCTATAGGATTGAGGTCAGGGGAAGATGGTGGCCACACCATGAGTTTATCTCCTTTTATGCCTATAGCAGCCAATGACTCAGAGTTATTCTTTGCAGCATGAGATGGTGCATTGTCATGCATGAAGATGATTTTACTCCTGAAGGCACGTTTCTGCTTTTTAGACCATGGAACAAAGTTGTCAGTCAGGAACTCTATATACTTTGCAGAGGTCATTTTGACACCTTCAGGACCCTTAAAGAGCCCTACCAGCTGTTTCCCCATGATTCTGGCCCAAAACATGACTCCTCCACCTCCTTGCTGACATCACAGCCTTGTTGGGAAATGGTGTCCATCCACCAACCATTTAGTACTCCATCCATCTGGACCATCCAGGCTTGCTCGACACTCATCATTAAACAAGACTGTTTGAAAAGTAGTCTTCATGTATGTCTGGGCCCACTGCAACCGTTTCTCCTTGTGAACACTGTTTAGGGGTGGCCGAATAGTAGGTTTAGGCACCATATGCGCCTTTGAAGGATCCTACACCTTGAGGTTCGAGGGACTCCAGAGGCACCAGCAGCTTCAAATAACTGTTTGCTGCTTTGTAATGGTATTTTGGCAGCTGCTTTCTTAATCCAATTAATTTGTCTGGCAGAAACCTTCCTCATTATGCCTTTATCTACATGAACTCTGTCTGTGCTGTGTTTCAGTCACAAATCTCTTCACAGTATGATGATCACTCTTACGTTTTTGTGAAATATCTAATGTTTTCATACCTTGTCCAATGCATTGCACTATTTAACGCTTTTCAGCAGCAGAGAGATCCGTTTTATTTCTCATAGCGCGATCTGCGCTATTCCCCTGGTTATCGGTGGGGGCGGCCATCTTCCTGAGGCTGGGCATGCGCAGATGGAGTGCTCTGCTGTCCGGGGCTTCAGGAAAATGGCCGCGGAATGCCGCGCGTGCGCAGATGAAGATCGCGGCGGCCATTTTTCTGAAGCCGAGATGCGAACTCGGCTTCAGAAAATGGCCGCCGCGATCTCCATCTGCGCACGCGCGGCATCCCGCGGCCATTTTACTGAAGCCCCGGGCAGCAGAGCACTCCATCTGCGCACGCGCGGCCTCAGGAAGATGGCCGCCCCCACCGATAACCAGGGGAATAGCGCAGATCGCGCTCTTTTTCTTCACCTGCGCAGTGGATTCGGCAGTTGGGCATGCGCAAACCACTACGCCACCAACGGAAAGATGAGCAAGATCTGGGGGAAGAAACAGCGATGTCACCACGCCCATTCGAGCCGGCCCAGCCTGATTGACAGGCGAAAATGGCGACTTTGGTAAGGTATTTCGGCAGCATAGGTGGGGAATCAGGGTACACAAAATACACTATTGTAACGCACAGCTCAGGCCCTATTTAATGGTATTTTTATCTCAATCTGAAAAAACGGGGTGACAGGTTCCCTTTAATAATGTGGAACATCATTTTTAAGTAGTTTTCCTTTAATTAGAGTCACCTGGAAAACTAATTATAACATGTGTTAAAGATTGATTTAAGTGATCCATTGAGCCCTGAGACACAATACCATCCACGAGTTTATTTGAAAAACAAAACAATTAAATCTTTATGACACTTAACCCCTTAGTGACAGAGCCAATTTGGTACTTAATGGCAAGGCCAATTTTTGCAATTCTGACCACTGTCACTTTATGAGGTTATAACTCTGGAACGCTTCAACGGATCCCGCTGATTCTGAGATTGTTTTTTCATGACATATTGTACTTCATGTTAGTGGTAACATTTCTTCGATATTACTTGCGATTATTTATGAAAAAAATGGAAATATGGCGAAAATTTTTAAAATTTTGCAACTTTCAAACTTTGTATTTTTATGCCCTTAAATCAGAGAGATATGTCACGAAAAATAGTTAATAAATAACATTTCCCACATGTCTACTTTACATCAGCACAATTTTGGAAACAAAATTTTTTTTTGTTAGGGAGTTATAAGGGTTAAAAGTTGACCAGCAATTTCTCATTTTTACAACACCATTTTTTTTAGGGACCACATCACATTTGAAGTCATTTTGAGGGGTCTATATGATAGAAAATAATGAAGTGTGACACCATTCTAAAAACTACATCACTCAAGGTTCTCAAAACCACATTCAAGAAGTTTATTAACCCTTTACGTGCTTCACAGGAACTGAAACAATGTGGAAGGAAAAAATGAACATTTAACTTTTTTTTGCAAACATCTTAATTCAGAACCATTTTTTTTATTTTCACAAGTGTAAAAACAGAAATGTAACCATAAATTTTGTTATGCAATTTCTCCTGAATACGCCAATACCCCATATGTGGGGGTAAACCACTGTTAGGGCGCACCGCAGAACTTAGAATGAAGGAGCGCCGTTTGACTTTTTCAATGCAGAATTGGCTGGAATTGAGATCGGACGCCATGTCACGTTTAGAGAGCCCCTGATGTGCCTAAACAGTGGAAACTCCCCACAAGTGACACCATTTTGGAAACTAGACCCCTTAAGGAACTTATCTAGATGTGTGGTGAGCACTTTGAACCCCCAAGTGCTTCACAGAAGTTTATAACGTAGAGCCGTGAAAATAAAAAACCGCTTTTGTTTACACAAAAATGATTTTTCGCCCACAAATTCATATTTTCACAAGGGTAACAGGAGAAATTAGACCACAAAAGTTGTTGGGCGATTTCTCCTGAATACGTCGATACCCCATATGTGATGGTAAACCACTGTTTGGGCGCACCGCAGAGCTTGGAAGTGAAGGAGCGCCGTTTTACTTTTTCAATGTTGAATTGGCTGGAATTGAGATTGGACGCCATGTCGCGTTTGGAGAGCCCCTGATGTGCCTAAACAGTGGAAACCCCCCACAAGTGACCCCATTTTGGAAACTAGACCCCTTAAGGAACATATCTAGATGTGTGGTGAGCACTTTGAACCCCCATGTGCTTCACAGAAGTTTATAACGTAGAGCCGTGAAAAAAAAAATTGCATTTTTTCTACAAAAATGATCTTTTTGCCCACAAATTTTTATTTTCACAAGGGTAACAGGAGAAATTAGACCACTATAGTTGTTGTGCAATTTCTCCTGAGTATGTCGATACCCAATATGTGAGGGTAAACCACTGTTTGGGCGCACCGCAGAGCTTGGAAGAGAAAGAGTGCCGTTTTACTTTTTCAATGTAGAATTGGCTGGAATTGAGATCGGACGCCATGTCGCGTTTGGAGAGCCCCTGATGTGCCTAAACAGTAGAAATCCCCCACAAGTGACCCCATTTTGGAAACTAGACCCCCCATGGAACTTATCTAGATGTGTGGTGAGAACCTTGAATGCCCAAGTGCTTCACAGAAGTTTATAATGCAGAGCCGTGAAAATAAAAAATATTTTTTTTTCCACAAAAAAGATTTTTTAGCCCCCAAGTTTTTATTTTCACAAGGGTAACAAGAGAAATTGGACCCCAAAAGTTGTTGTCCAATTTCTCCTGAGTATGCTGGTACCCCATATGTGGGGGTAAACCACTGTTTGGGCGCACGGCAGAGCTCGGAAGGAAGGAGCGCCGTTTTGGAATGCAGACTTTGATAGAATGGTCTGCGGGTATTGTGTTGCGTTTGCAGAGCCCCTGATGTACCTAACCAGTAGAAACCCTCCACAAGTGACCCCATTTTGGAAACTAGACCCCCCAAGGAACTTATCTAGATGTGTGGTGAGAACTTTGAATGCCCAAGTGCTTCACAGAAGTTTAGAATGCAGAGTCGTGAAAATAAAAAATATTTTTTTTTTCCACAAAAAAGATATTGTAGCCCCCAAGTTTTTATTTTCACAAGGGTAACAGGAGAAATTGAACTGCAATAGTTGTTGTCCAATTTATCCCGAGTACGCTGATGCACCATATGTGGGGGTAAACCACTGTTTGGGTGCACGGCAGAGCTCGGAAGGGAAGGAGCGCCTTTTTGGAATGCAGACTTTGATAGAATGGTCTGTGGGCATTATGTTGCGATTGCAGAGCCCCTGATGTACCTAAACTGTAGTAACCCCCTGCAAGTGACCCCATTTTGTAAACTAGACCCCCCAAGGAACTTATCTAGATGTGTGGTGAGAACTTTGAATGCCCAAGTGCTTCACAGAAGTTTAGAATGCAGAGTCGTGAAAATAAAAAATATTTTTTTTTCACAAAAAAGATTTTGTAGCCCCCAAGTTTTTATTTTCACAAGGGTAACAAGAGAAATTGGACCCCAGAAGTTGTTGTCCAATTTATCCCGAGTACGCTGATGCCCCATATGTGGGGGTAACCCACTGTTTGGGCGCACGGCAGAGCTCAGAAGGGAGGGAGCACCATTTGACTTTTTGAGCGCAAAATTGGCTGTCGTGTTTGGAGACCCCCTGATGTACCTAAACAGTGGAAACCCCCCAATTCTAGCTCCAACCCTAACCCCAACACACCCCTAACCCTAATCCCAACCTGATCCATAATCCTAATCACTAACCCTAACCATAATCACAACCCTTACCCCAAAACAGCCCTAATGTCAACCCTAACCATAACCCTAATCAAAACCCTAAATCCAACACACCCCTAATCCTAATCTCAACCCTAATCCCAAACCTAACCCTAATCCCAAGCGTAACCCTAATGCCAACCCTAACCCTAATACCAACCCTAATCCAAACCCTAACCCTAATCCCACCTCTAACCCTAACTTTAGCCCCAACCCTAGCCCTAACTTTAGCCCCAACCCTAACCCTAGCCCTAAGGCTACTTTCACACTTGCGTCGTTTGGCATTCCGTCGCAATCCGTCGTTTTGAACAGGAAACGGATCCTGCAAATGTGCCCGCAGGATGCGTTTTTTGCCCATAGACTTGTATTGCCGACGGATCGTGACGGATGGCCACACGTCGCGTCCGTCGTGCACTGGATCAGTTGTGTTTTGGCGGAGCGTCGGCACAAAAAAAGTTCAATGAAACGTTTTTTTGTACGTCGCATCCGCCATTTCTGACCGCGCATGCGTGGCCGTAACTCCGCCCCCTCCTCCCCAGGACATAGATTGGGCAGCGGATGCGTTGAAAAACTACAGCTGCTGCCCACGTTGTGCACTATTTTCACAACGTGCGTCGGTATGTCAGGCCGACGCATTGCGACGGCCCCGTACCGACGTAAGTGTGAAAGAAGCCTAACCCTAAATTTAGCCCCAACCCTAACCCTAAATTTAGCCCCAACCCTAGCCCTGACCCTAGCCCTAACCCTAGCCCTACCCCTAACCCTACCCCTAACCCTACCCCTAACCCTACCCCTAACCCTAACCCTACCCCTAACCCTACCCCTACCCCTAACCCTAACCCTACCCCTAACCCTACCCCTAACCCTAACCCTACCCCTAACCCTAACCCTACCCCTAACCCTACCCCTAACCCTAACCCTAACCCTACCCCTAACCCTACCCCTAACCCTACCCCTAACCCTAACCCTAATTTTAGCCCCAACTGCTGTTCTCCTGCCGGCCGGCAGATGGAGACAGATGGCGGGCGCACTGGGTATGCGTCCGCCATGTTCTGCCAGCGGCCAGGAGGAGCAGCAAGAGGATCCAGGGACCTAGGTGAGTATGCTAGGGTCCCCGAATCCCCCTATTTCTCTGTTCTCTGATGTGCGATCACATCAGAGGACAGAGAATTACACTTTACTTTTTTTTTTTTTTTTTTGCGGTCGCCGGTAAACAGTTAATTACCGGCGATCGCAAAACAGGGGTCGGTAATACCGACCCCGATCATGCTCTTTGGGGTCTCGGCTACCCCCGGCAGCCGGGACCCCAAAGATTCTCCCGGTGCCGGCCGGCGGGTGCACTGCGCATGTGCCCGCCATTTTGAAGATGGCGGCGCCCACCGGGAGACACGAGGAGCATCGGGGGAGCTAGGTGAGTATTGGGGGGCCACCTGGGACCCCTTTTCTCTGTCCTCCGATGTGCGATCACATCGGAGGACAGAGAAATTAAAAAGAGATCGCGTTTTTTTTTTTTTGCGATCGCCGGTAAACGGTTAATTACCGGCGATCGCAAATGCGGGGTGGGTTAAAACCCCCCCGAATCATGTTCTCTGGGGTCTCGGCTACCCTCGGCAGCCGAGACCCCGGAGAAAAGCGGCCTCTGGGGGGTACTATGGACTTTTTCCACAGCGCCGTTAATTAACGGCGCTGTGGTTTAAGTACCCTTAGCTTCCGCCGTTAAAAGGCGTATCGGCGGTCGCTAAGGGGTTAAATCCAATTTGCATAATAATTTGGAACACGGTGTAGTATAATGCACTGCCAATAGTCTGAATGCATAGTAGAATGCAGCCCTCATATAGTAGAATGCAGCCCCCCATAGAGTATAATGCAATCAATCTATAGAGTATTATGTAGCCCCCCATAGAATATAATGCAGCCCCATATATAGTGTAATGCAGCCACCCCACAGAACATAATATTGCCCTCTCATAGAGTATAATATAGCCCCCATAGATTATAATGTAGCCCCCTCATAGGGTATAATTCAGCCTAACCCATAGAATATAATGTAGCCCCCTCATATAGTATAATGGAGCCCCCAATAGAATATAATGTAACCCCTTCATAGAGTATAATGCAGCCCAACATAGAATATAATGTAGCCTCCCCATAGAATATAACGCACCCCCCTCATATACTATAATGCAGCCACCCCACAGGATATAATGTAGCCCCCTTATAGAATATAATGCATCCCTCATAGCATATAATGCAGCCCCCTTCATAGAATATAATGCAGCACCCCGTAGAATATAATGTAGCCCCCCCCACAGAATATAATGCAGCCCCCTCATAAAGCATAGTGTAGCCCTCCTCATATAGTATAATGCAGCCCCCCATAGAATATAATCTAGCCCCACAGTATAATAGCCACCACATGCTCACTCACTGACATATATTAAATAAAAAACAATACTCACCTTTCCTACTCGTTCCCCCGCTGCTTCAGGCTCTGCTCTGATCTCAGCAGCTGCACTGAAGTCACTTTATCAGGCACCCGCAGTGTCAGAGGCAGAGGGGAATGATGGGGGAGGGAGCATCATCTGATGTTCGCTCCTCCATTACTGCTTTCTACTTCATTGCTTTCAATCTATGAAGTCGATACAGTTGAATACTACATGCAGGGAGGGGGGTGCTGCTGGTGATGGGCAGGCACCCCTGACTCATGGGCCCTGTAGCAGTTGCATGGTGTACTGCTATGAGTGGTACACCACTGGGGCATGCCACTGGCTGGGGGCCTCTGGGGGAGTGGGGGCCCTGGGCAGCTGCTTACTGTGCCTGCCCCTAATGCCAGCCCAGCATTTGACAGGACTAAACATTTCATAAAATAGTAAAAAATGTTCAATCCCTTTAAACGAATAACTGTAATTGGGTTTGGTTTCTTTCCAGAGGGTTTTTTCTTAATATTATGTGTAATTGTTGTGATTTGTAAAAATGACAGAGTAATGGAATTAATAACTTTAATTACATTACCACAGTAACTTTCTTTGTGTGATACCCATTGAACCCAGCACATATGAAGCATGAACTAAATGTGACTGAACCAGCAGGCTGTTATTTTCATGTCACTAATAAATCTTTACGATTGGCATACATTATACATATTTAAGTTGTCTTCCTCATTAGAATTTAAAATGTAGGTTCGGGTCTTTGCTGATTCAGAACAGCAAGCACTGTACAAAGCACCATTTATTTGTAAGACTAATTAATGCATGCCAATCTTTCTACACATAAATGATCATAATAAATTGGAAGCAATAATGCCGTTCTTTTAAAATATTTCAACAATGCGTATTTAGTATTTCCCAATGCTTTCTATAGCGTCTCTATCTTCAGCATTATACTGTATATCAAAGTATGGTACAAAGTGCTCACACCCTGCAAATTATGGTGATTTGTACATAAAACATTCAATCCTTTTCCCATATCTCAGGCCATATTTCTTCTTTGAGATGAGATACTCAATTCATTTTGAATAATGTCAGCTATGACGTTTGTAAACCAGCCATCACAGCTAGATATACAGTGGGGCAAAAAAGTATTTAGTCAGTCAGCAATAGTGCAAGTTCCACCACTTAATAAGATGAGAGGCGTCTGTAATTTACATCATAGGTAGACCTCAACTATGGGAGACAAACTGAGAAGAAAAAATCCAGAAAATCACATTGTCTGTTTTTTTAACATTTTATTTGCATATTATGGTGGAAAATAAGTATTTGGTCAGAAACAAACAATCAAGATTTCTGGCTCTCACAGACCTGTAACTTCTTCTTTAAGAGTCTCCTCTTTCCTCCACTCATTACCTGTAGTAATGGCACCTGTTTAAACTTGTTATCAGTATAAAAAGACACCTGTGCACACCCTCAAACAGTCTGACTCCAAACTCCACTATGGTGAAGACCAAAGAGCTGTCAAAGGACACCAGAAACAAAATTGTAGCCCTGCACCAGGCTGGGAAGACTGAATCTGCAATTGCCAACCAGCTTGGAGTGAAGAAATCAACAGTGGGAGCAATAATTAGAAAATGGAAGACATACAAGACCACTGATAATCTCCCTCGATCTGGGGCTCCACGCAAAATCCCACCCCGTGGGGTCAGAATGATCACAAGAACGGTGAGCAAAAATCCCAGAACCACGCGAGGGGACCTAGTGAATGAACTGCAGAGAGCTGGGACCAATGTAACAAGGCCTACCATAAGTAACACACTACGCCACCATGGACTCAGATCCTGCAGTGCCAGACGTGTCCCACTGCTTAAGCCAGTACATGTCCGGGCCCGTCTGAAGTTTGCTAGAGAGCATTTGGATGATCCAGAGGAGTTTTGGGAGAATGTCCTATGGTCTGATGGAACCAAACTGGAACTGTTTGGTAGAAACACAACTTGTCGTGTTTGGAGGAAAAAGAATACTGAGTTGCATCCATCAAACACCATACCTACTGTAAAGCATGGTGGTGGAAACATCATGCTTTGGGGCTGTTTCTCTGCAAAGGGGCCAGGACGACTGATCCGGGTACATGAAAGAATGAATGGGGCCATGTATCGTGAGATTTTGAGTGCAAACCTCCTTCCATCAGCAAGGGCATTGAAGATGAAATGTGGCTGGGTCTTTCAACATGACAATGATCCAAAGCACACCGCCAGGGCAACGAAGGAGTGGCTTCGTAAAAAGCATTTCAAGGTCCTGGAGTGGCCTAGCCAGTCTCCAGATCTCAACCCTATAGAAAACCTTTGGAGGGAGTTGAAAGTCCGTGTTGTCAAGCAAAAAGCCAAAAACATCACTGCTCTAGAAGAGATCTGCATGGAGGAATGGGCCAACATACCAACAACAGTGTGTGGCAACCTTGTGAAGACTTACAGAAAAGGTTTGACCTCTGTCATTGCCAACAAAGGATATATTACAAAGTATTGAGATGAAATTTTGTTTCTGACCAAATACTTATTTTCCACCATAATATGCAAATAAAATGTTAAAAAAACAGACAATGTGATTTTCTGGATTTTTTTTTCTCAGTTTGTCTCCCATAGTTGAGGTCTACCTATGATGTAAATTACAGACGCCTCTCATCTTTTTAAGTGGTGGAACTTTCACTATTGCTGACTGACTAAATATTTTTTTGCCCCACTGTATACAAGTATCCACTCTAGGTTGACCCAAATTATTGAGGTTATTACTCCTATTATCTCTACATTTTGTACTTTTACAAGCACAACAAACTTTCTCCAACCATCAAGCTAAAAGAATCTGAAAACCTTCCTTTTAGAAAAAGTAGAACCCTGTTATGTCTCACTTGGTGAGGTGGCCTAGATGAGCAGCTCTTGAGCACTATGGACTAGAGGCGCTGGTGTAGTAGATGATAAAGATGGGGTTAAGTGGTGTTGAAGATGTAATGGCCTGTGGAGGACATACTGAGCTGATGTGGTAGAGATAAGACAGTGACTACTGAAGTACAGTAAATGAGCTGGAACCATTTACTAATGTATCAGTGCTGGAAAAACATTCACAGGAATAGTAGAGTTGCAGCAGTGGTGGCTTTTATAGCAGTGCTTAAACAATGATAATGGCTGGAATAAGAGATGTGGCAGTGGTGGCTGATGTAGAAGCTCTGCTCTGGAACAACTGGAATAGCAAAGTTGAGGCAGTGGTGGATGAGGTAGCAGTGCTGGAACAATTATTACAGTAATAGCAGATCTGGCCCAGCGATGGCTGATTTAGCAGAGCTGACCAAGTAATGATAAATCTAGCAGAACGGGAATAATGTGTTGACTGATATAGCAGAGCTGAATAGCTATGCTGTAATAAACAGGTAGTAAAGATAAAGCCATAGAGTAGCAGTGCTGTAACCATGATGTAGCAGAGTGTAACCATCACTATTGTGGCAGATTGCCAACTACCTGAATACTCAGGTGGAATTCTGCTACCTTAAGCAGATTAAAGGACCCAGTGAGATGATCTAGTGAGCATTGGATTGTTGCAGTAGAGGGACAGATGCTCGTTAACTCTTTCTCATATTAGAGGGAAGCCACCGAAGAGCAGTACCTTCTTCCCTTCTGTAACAACATGTCACTTAGTAACAGGGCCGGCTCTAGGTTTTAGAGGGCCCCGGGCGAAAGAGTCTCAGTGGGCCCCCCCTTTAACACATGGCACGATTCATGATGCACAGATACAGCAGAGAAATATAGCATAGCCACATAGCATATAACACAGCCCACGTAGCATATAGCACAGCAACATAGTATATAACACAGCCATGTAGTATATTGCACAGCCCACTTAGCATATTGCCCAGCTACGTAGTATATTGGCCAGCCACGTAGTATATTGCCAAGTCACGTAGTATATTGCCCAGTCACGTAGTATATTGCCCAGCCACGTAGTATATTGCCCAGCTACGTAGTATATTGCCCAGCCACGTAGTATATTGCCAAGTCACGTAGTATATTGCCCAGTCACGTAGTATATTGCCCAGCCACGTAGCATATTGCCCAGCTACGTAGTATATTGGCCAGCCACGTAGTATATTGCCAAGTCACGTAGTATATTGCCCAGTCACGTAGTATATTGCCCAGCCACGTAGTATATTGCCCAGCTACGTAGTATATTGCCCAGTCACGTAGTATATTGCCCAGCAGCATAGTATATTGCCCAGCCACGTAGTATATTGCCCAGTCACGTAGTATATTGCACAGCCACGTAGTATATTGCCCAGTGACGGAGTATACAGCACAGAGTCACATAGTATACAGACTTAAAATAAAAAATAAACATATACTCACCTTCCATTGAAGTTCTGGCCCTGTACCGCACGTGGCAGCTTCCGGTCCCAGGGCTGGTATGAGCGCAGGACCTGTGATGACGTTGCGGTCACATGACCGTGACGTCATGGCAGATCCTTCTTGCATACCATCCTTGGCACCGGAACCTGCCACTTGCATGGAGCGGTCACCAGAACATGGCGAGGAGCGGGAAAGACGGCGGAGGGTGAGTATAGCAGGTTTTTTTTTTTTTTTATTTATTATTTTTAACATGACATATTTTTACTATTGATGCTGCATAGGCATCTCTGTTGTGTTTTCTGTCTTCTTACATCTTTTCTTTCCCGCTCTGATTTTTATATTTCCTTTCTGCCTTCTTCTCCCTGCTTGTCTGTGGCTCCACCCCGACATTTAGCCCTGCCCCTCCATGACTCTTCACAGTGTGAGAGCTGTGACGCTGCTGGAGGGGAGGGATCCGATGCTTCTGCTGCTGACTGCAGGTGCGGTGAGTAGTGTCACAGCGTGTGTGACTGTGTGCCCCTGCTACACTGCAGCCAGCAACTCTCGGCACGGCTGCGCGCACTGCCAGCGCTCTGCTCCAGTCCTCACTATGCAGAGAGGAAGGAGCAGAGAATGAGTGCACGCAGCCGCGCTGATACCCGGTGTTCCAGCACGTCGGCTGTACCAGGAGAGCAGAAGTGAGGGGCCGCTCTCTGCTCACCGGGCGGGCACCATACGCCAGTAAGGGCTGTAATGCCCTGATGGCGGCCCTGCAGGGAGGGATGAAGTCCGGCTTCGGGGCCCCCCCAGGAGCGCATGATGCGCATTAGTGTCGGCAGCAGTATCTTACCGTTATGGGCCCCCTACATCTCGTCAGGGCCCCGGCACTTGCCCGGGTACGCCGGGTGCTGACGCCGGCCCTGCTTAGTAATCTCCCATGAATATATATTATATTTGCTTTAGCCTGGTATAGCTGGTTCAGCCAATAAAAATCAGAGATTTAAAGAGATATTTTAGTTTCAGCCTGTACATGTACATTTTCATATTTATAGAAAAAAATCATGGTTTCCACTGTTTCTTTAATGACTTTTGCTTGCAGTCATTTTATCAAAAACCTTGTTTATTTCCAGTAGATTCATGTCTTGCTTGGTGACATGATGGTTCAGATATCCTGCATTGCCAAATCAATGAGCTATCTCTGTAATGCATGGATTTGCCAGTTTCTCCAGGGGAAGACACTCTCTGTGGCTTGAAGGATCTGTTTTGTGATTTGTCTCCATTCACATATAATTTCTTAGTAAGAAGATATCTCATAAAGAGTTTTTAAACCAGACAACCTCTTTCTGCTGTCGGCGGTGGGCCTAACAGCAGTTCAATGTAAGCGCGATATTGCTTGCTTGCTGAATTATTGTCTACTGAACCACACTTTTTATAAGCCGCAACTAAAATATTCCTGCTCTTTACTGTGATTATAATAAACTAATATTTCAGATTAATTTTGCACTGTCATAAAATGTTAGTTGTGTATCACAAATTATATCACACATATTTATTTTAAATGTATTTAATATAAAACGCATCTTACTGCAAAGCAAAGAAGTACTCCAATGAAATAAGATGATATATAGTATAATTATTTGTATTTATGAGACATTTCCTATGAGTATGTATTTTTTCCTCATCCATATTCTAGGCAAGTGGTTAATCTTATCATGCTGTCCTAGCAGTTAAAGAGTAATGAGTCTAGGGAAAAGGGACTGATGTGAGCCATTATGAAGAAAGTTAACAAATCAAAGTCTGGACATAATGAACCTACATCTTTATCTCTATTGTGCTTGCATAGGATAAGATAAATGAAACAATATACATTTTTACAGTACAGTAAATAATGGTTATCAAGATTATAAAATGCAAAACTGGATAATAAGCTGAAGAATCACTTTGGCCTGTGATCTACCATCTCTTTTTGTTTCAGTTAAAAAGGTTTTCTCACTTAAAATGTTAAAGCCATATCATTTGTACAATGGTGATTGCAAGTTTGTGAACCTTTCAGAATATTCCATATTTTTGCATACATTAACTACATTAGATTTTCATGCAAGTCCAAAAGTAGGTAAAGAAAATCAAATAAAAACAAAATAAGACGAAAATTATGTAAATGTGTAAAGTCATCCAATATCATGTCTGTATGCTAACCTCTGCTTTCAGTATCTGATTTGACCCCCTTTTGTGCAACAGTAACTACAGCTTATCATTTCTGGTAATTATTGATTAGTCCTTTACATCGACTTAGATTAATTTGAGCCCATTTGTCCCTACAAACCTACAAAAAAGCTTCCCCTCTGTTATGTTGATGGGTTTTCTGCCTTGTGCTGCTTGCGTCAGGTCCTTACATAATATTTCTATATGACTTGAGGTCAGGATTATGACTTGACCATTCCAAAATACTACCTTTATTCTTCTATTATTCTTTAAATTGGTAGACCGATCTAAATTGATGTCTGCAGTAACTCTGTGTGCTGTGGATTTGCTGTTTCTGAGCCAGGACCAGCGGGTACACATACAGTAAGTAAGGGGGTACAGAAACTGTTCCATGCCAAGTATTACATTTGATTGCAGTGTATATGTAATTTTGCTATGTCTTGTGTTTGTAAGAAAAGATAGTGTAGTACCCCAAATTGGACACAAAATGGGGCACAATTGTGTACATAACTATTTAGGAATAGCTGGCCATGGTAAAGGGGAGAAGACTTCCTGTTGTTAGTCAGAGGGGCCTGAGTGCCCGTGAAGGGCGGATAGCTCTGCAAAGTTGAAGCTTGCACCAAGCCATCCAGAGTCTGGAAGCACAGAAGTGCTGAAGCATCCTTGTGTCAGCAGTGTGGAGCAGAAGTAAGAGAAAAGAGTCCTAAGCAGTACGTGGACGCTGGTCGCTCATCTTGTGGCAGATCATCGCTTGGGCTTATGCCCTCAGATCCTGTGCAAAAAGGATGAGGGAACCCCCAAGTGCAGTGAGTCTGGACAAGGAGGACGCTGCATTACCGCAACAGGTGGTACAACCCGGGCATGTATTGAGGGACATAGAAAGAAATGCAGGGAAAGTTGAAAAAGTGAACTGTATGCAACTACAGGTCCTTCTCAAAAAATTAGCATATAGTGTTAAATTTCATTATTTACCATAATGTAATGATTACAATTAAACTTTCATATATTATAGATTCATTATCCACCAACTGAAATTTGTCACGTCTTTTATTGTTTTCATACTGATGATTTTGGCATACAACTCCTGATAACCCAAAAAACCTGTCTCAATAAATTAGCATATCAAGAAAAGGTTCTCTAAACGACCTATTACCCTAATCTTCTGAATCAACTAATTAACTCTAAACACATGCAAAAGATACCTGAGGCTTTTATAAACTCCCTGCCTGGTTCATTACTCAAAACCCCCATCATGGGTAAGACTAGCGACCTGACAGATGTCAAGAAGGCCATCATTGACACCCTCAAGCAAGAGGGTAAGACCCAGACAGAAATTTCTCAACAAATAGGCTGTTCCCAGAGTGCTGTATCAAGGCACCTCAATGGTAAGTCTGTTGGAAGGAAACAATGTGGCAGAAAACGCTGTACAACGAGAAGAGGAGACTGGACCCTGAGGAAGATTGTGGAGAAGGACCGATTCCAGACCTTGGGGAACCTGAGGAAGCAGTGGACTGAGTCTGGTGTGGAAACATCCAGAGCCACCGTGCACAGGCGTGTGCAGGAAATGGGCTACAGGTGCCGAAATGGGCTACAGAGAAGCAGCACTGGACTGTTGCTAAGTGGTCCCAAGTACTTTTTTCTGATGAAAGCAAATTTTGCATGTCATTCGGAAATCAAGGTGCCAGAGTCTGGAGGAAGACTGGGGAGAAGGAAATGCCAAAATGCCTGAAGTCCAGTGTCAAGTACCCACAGTCAGTGATGGTGTGGGGTGCCATGTCAGCTGCTGGTGTTGGTCCACTGTGTTTCATCAAGGGCAGGGTCAATGCAGCTAGCTATCAGGAGATTTTGGAGCACTTCATGCTTCCATCGGCTGAAATGCTTTATGGAGATGAAGATTTCATTTTTCAGCACGACCTGGCACCTGCTCACAGTGCCAAAACCACTGGTAAATGGTTTACTGACCATGGTATTACTGTGCTCAATTGGCCTGCCAACTCTCCTGACCTGAACCCCATAGAGAATCTGTGGGATATTGTGAAGAGAAAGTTGAGAGACGCAAGACCCAACACTCTGGATGAGCTTAAGGCCGCTATTGAAGCATCCTGGGCCTCCATAACATCTCAGCAGTGTCACAGGCTGATTGCCTCCATGCCACGCCGCATTGAAGCAGTCATTTCTGCCAAAGGATTCCCGACCAAGTATTGAGTGCATAACTGAACATTATTATTTGATGGTTTTTTTGTTTGTTATTAAAAAACACTTTTATTTGATTGGATGGGTGAAATATGCTAATTTATTGAGACAGGTTTTTTGGGTTATCAGGAGTTGTATGCCAAAATCATCAGTATTAAAACAATAAAAGACCTGACACATTTCAGTTGGTGGATAATGAATCTATAATATATGAAAGTTTAATTGTAATCATTACATTATGGTAAATAATGAAATTTAACACTATATGCTAATTTTTTGAGAAGGACCTGTATATGGCTGACGCTGTTCCTGGAAAGGATGTGCTGCATATAAAGGAAAGTAAAGTTTTACATTTGTAGGGATTGTACTCGCTCAGGTGTGGTGGATGACACTCTGGAGGCACGTTTCATTAAAACTTCACAGGTTTATTGCTCCATAAACCACATAGCAACAGGTAAAGAGTCTTACTTCAGACAGTTGAATCCTCAATGTCCATATTAGAGCTCCGCTCTCTCTCAGACCTGTAAGCATTCAGGCTGTTCCATGTCCAGCATGTAGGCTCTCCAGCCTAAATATGGTCTCTGTGTGCTGTTCAGGACGTCTGTCCCCACTTGGAACCGTCCAACACACAGGCCACTCTGCAGTGTCCAGCCAGGACACATGGAAGTCTGTCCACTCTTGCAGACTCCCAAACACACTCACCACATGGGCTACACACACCTCTTTACATAAGTGTAACCACACCCAGATACCTGTCACATGGCCAGTCAGGTGAGTGTGACATCACCACAGGTCCTTCAACACAAAACCATCTTAGGTATTCAAACACGCCTCTTAGGGTGGGTTTGTAGGTGACTGAACCCACCCATCTCTCCAATCACCTGGAAGCCTTCCCAATGTAAACAAATCCCTCAGCAGATCTGCTTGAGCAAAACATACCCAGGCTTCCATCACAGGGCCACCCACCTCTGCGATACATACCGTCCATTAATCACATGACCTTTAGCCACGCTACAATTATAAGTTTGAAATGGACTCTCTCTCTTTATATATAACAAGGCCGGCAGCCAAACTTCAGCCAGCCCGATGGGATCCTGATGGGGCACAAGGTATGCGGCAGGAGAGACTTTATATTCATGTGACGGGAGACCAGGGCACGTTAAAGCACATGCTCTTGGCCATGACTACGGCTCTAGTGCTCCCTCACATATGAGTTGTACATACTCTCGACCAGAGCCTAACTAGCGGGTCTGGCCTCCCTCCATATACTTGTATTGAGCAAGGTCACGCCCACTAGACAGCCTTGTCACTAGATGCCTATGGAGCGAGGCCATGCCCACTTGGCGGGCTCTGGTCAAGAGTATGCATAACGCATACATAATGTCATGGGTGTGTCAGATGCTACAGACAGTCACTCTGCATCATAAGACTGAGATAATAATGAATGTTATAGCACTAACACAGCAGGGCAGAGTGATGTCTCTATCGGTAAGGTTTGCACATCACATAACAGGGTTATCTCTTATCTTTCTAATATTTTATTATTAAGAGAGAATTGACCAAGAATCACAACCAGAATTGTAAACTCAATAGTATGGGACATGTGACTAAAGTTTTAGTATTGTCTTCCCTAATATTTCAACTATGTGATGAATAAGTCCTATCACTTTGGGGCCAAGCATTGCTTGTTTTATTCACTGACATGCTTCATTTGTTTTATGCCACATTTAATTGAATAAATAAAGACAGAATACTTTACTTCAATTGTTCACCTGGTACTTTGCCCAGCACAATTCCCAAGACTCAAAAAACAAATCTACATTGATTGCTGAACATTTAACAACAACAGATGTGTTGGTTCTGTTTCATTCTCATTACATGTATTTTGGACTAGAAACACAACAAAAAATAAAGCATTTTCATTTGATTTTTTTAATCTTTTACATTCAGCATAGCATGAGTTTAGCTCTATCAGTATCAGACCTTTTTTTAAGTCCTGATTTTTTAGGATTTTTTGGGAATCCACAATTACTGGCACATGAACCAGAATAAACATATGTATATATTTCTTTTGATGTCAGGAGAATGTTTGGATACTTCCATACATTAGATGTACTTGTCATGTGACTGGTTCCTGACCATACATGTAAATATACATGCAGTCGGGTGATGGCTCCTGTTCTGTGATTTACATTTTCATTATGCTGTTCTCTGGGGTGGTGTCAGTGCATTCATTCAATCAGCAGCAGGAGGGGAATCCAACTACACATCCCTACTCCTTCCCCAACTATAAAGATCTGAGATACCTACAGTGTTATGTAAAAGTTTGAGCACCTCTGGCCAAAATTACTTTAATTGTAAGCAGTTAAGCAAGTTGAAGATTAAATGATCTCTAAAAGGCTGAAAATTAAAGATGACACATTTCCTTTTTATTTTACACAAAAAATAATATATATTTTGTCATCTTTTACACTTTAAAAATTGCAAAAAGGAAAATTAGTATATGCAAAAGTTTGGGCACCTTTGGAGTCTTATGTGCTCAAATTACTTTGAGCAAGGTTTAAAAACGTAATTAGCCTGTTAGGGTTATGTTTTGTTCACTATCATAGGAAAGGCCAGTGTCACAGGTTTAGCATGACAGAGCAGAGCAAAAAGACTCTGATTTTTCCTACTCCTGCACCGACTAGAAGCACTTCACCTTCTTATTAAACTGTTTAAATTCCTTTTGGCAGTGCAGGGATTAATCTACTCTGTTGAGAGCTCCTGGAGCATTCAGGTTCTCAGCTGTGAACTGTTAGCTACCCCATCTTCTTTATAATCTGGGCCTTGGCTAGCACTCATTGTCAGACATAGCTTTTGCTGCATAGCTGGAGGTTGTTGTTGGTGGTTATTGGAGTAAGCAGTTGAGGATTTAACAGTGACTGTTGCTAGTTTTTGAGTGTGTGATAATTACCTTCTCCTACTTTGGTTTAACCCCATCATCCACTCCCTGGTGCATTCCTCTGTTATATGTGTTAGGAGTCGAGTTTCCTCTGCTGCACAGGGGGAATCTCGATCCGTGTCTGCTGCGGTCTCCCATTCGGTATCGGCCGCAGTGGGCTCTGCTCAGCGGAGACGTCGCTCCCAGCGTCTCGCTGAGGCTGAGTCGGTGCATAGGGTCACTACTGCCTTTTCTGGCTTTCCTATGGTACCCTGCACTGATCTGCAGCGAGCGAGACTCTCTCTGGGACTAAGTCCTTGTTTACTCACACTGAGCATGCCCAGGGCAGGGTCTCCCATTGGAGGTCGAGGGCCACATGTTCGCTCACATGCTCAGGTGCTGCAGTACATTCCATTGGTCCTCCTGGAAGGTCCTGAAAGGGCAAAACATGCTCAGGTACTGCAGCACTTTCCATTGGTCCTTCTGGAAGGTCCTGAAAGGGCAAAAACTTCAGTAGCAGCTTCCTGTGCTGCAACTATATAAACTGCGCATGACCGCACGGCCATGCGCTAGTATTGTCTTGAAAATATGTGTGTGTGTAGATGGATGTATGTCGAAGGATGAAAGCTCCTAAATATCCCTCCCTAGTGTTGTTGACTGTTTGCGGATGATGGTAGCTACCTAGCGCCCGACTAGCCATCAGCACAAAACACACATAACAGCATCTAGTTGCTGTGACCGCCTGTACGGTGCCGTGCGCTTTCCTTACCCAAGCCTGGGTGGTTAGCGGCGTCCGTTTGTGCGGCACCACACGCACTCTCGTGCCTTTATTTACTATTTCGATAGTTTCCTTACACACCCAGTTGCGGTGTTGTGCCAGCAGTGGTCTAATCGGACTTTAATCCTAGTTGGGGTTGTGTTCGCTGACTTATTGCTCGTGCTCTATGTGCGGTACCGCGGTCCTGTGACGCAACAGGATCGCTTCCTTCACGCAGGGTGAAGTTAACCCTTGTATGTATACTTATAGTGCCGCCATATAGTCCGTCTTACTTAGCAGCAGGTACTTTCCTGCACGGTGGATCCCGGGTTGCGAACGCACCAATTCCATCTAATAAACTATATATTTGGTGCGTTCCGCCAACCCTATCAGAATACTAGCGCCAGGATCTGGGTAAGTAATGGCGGATGATCAGCGATTGCAGGGGTACATCCAGCTGCTGGAGGGCCGGTTGGCGTCTCTTGAGCGTGCAACCTCGGCGGTGGATGTTACCGCAATAGCTGTTCAGGCTGCTAGCGTGGCTGCAGCAGCTTTACCCACTGCCACCTCTGTTCCGACCCTATCTCACCTTCCTTTGCCTGAGAGATACTCTGGGGACAGTAAGTCCTGTAGTTGTTTCGTGAGCCAATGTGGTATACACCTCGAGCTCCTGGCTGCACGTTTCCCTACTGAGCGGGCAAAGGTGGAATTCATAATCTCCCTCTTGTCGGACAGAGCGTTGGAGTGGGCTACGCCGCTGTGGGAGCGCAACGATCATGTGGTGCGGAGTGTTCCTCAGTTTCTGGACTCTCTGAAACAGGTCTTTTTAGGACCTCAAGTCACCCATGATACAGCGCTCCAGCTGCTGGCTTTGACTCAGGGTTCAACCATGGTCAGCCATTTTGCTGTTCTCTTCCGGACATTAGCGTCTGAGTTGGAATGGTCAGATAAAACCCTCATTCCCGTATTTTGGAGGGGGCTGGCTGACCATGTGAAAGACGCTTTGGCCACTAGGGAGATTCCCGCCACACTGGAGGAGCTCATAGCCATATCTACTCGCATAGAATTTCGTTTTCACGAGCGAAGGTTGGAGCGAGCCCAGTGTAGGCAGAGGTTTCGGCTGGCTCCCACCTTTGCCAAACCTTTGGAATCTCCAGTCCAGGCATCCGAGTCACATGAGGCCTTAGAGGTGACACGAGCGGGATCCAAGTCTCAGTCCGCCTGTGCACATAAGGTCCGTCATGTTTACTGGCAGTCAGGACATCTTGCCTCCAAGGGTCCTCAGCGGTCGGGGAAACGTCAGCGTTTAGTGGCAGTTGGAGGAGGTACACTAGACACGGCGACATTTGCCTCAAAGTTGTCCTTCAAGGGGACAATTACCATAGGCCCATCCACTCTTATGGTCGAGCTATGCGTGGATTCTGGGGCAGAGGGTAATTTTATGTCTTCCTCTTTTGCCCAGCATCACGCAATACCCTTGGTGATGCTCGCCAAGCCTGTGACCGTTCGAGTGGTAAATGGGTCAACACTACCCTCACAGATTACCCACCAAACCATTCCTTTCACGCTTTCTGTGTCTCCATCACATCAGGAGATAATCTCCCTATTAGTCATTCCTGAGGGAATTGATGAGGTCCTGTTGGGGATACCATGGCTTCGCTACCATTCTCCTCATATTGAGTGGTCCTCTGGGAGAATTTTGGGATGGAGTAAATCCTGCGAGGGTAGATGTCAGAGGGAGTGCGTTCAGGTTGCTACTACACAGGTACCCGCAGATCTTTCCTCTCTCCCCAAGCACTATTGGCCCTATGCAGACGTGTTCTCCAAAAGAGCTGCGGAGACCCTTCCGCCTCACCGCCCCTATGACTGTCCTATTGACCTCTTGCCTGGTGCTGAGCCTCCCCGGGGTCGAGTCTATCCGTTATCTCTCCCGGAGACAGAGGCAATGTCTCAGTACATCCAAGAGAATCTGGCAAGAGGATTCATTAGGAAGTCAGTGTCACCGGCAGGGGCTGGGTTCTTCTTCGTACAGAAGAAGACTGGAGACTTACGTCCATGCATAGACTACAGGGGTCTTAACGCCATCACCGTTAAGAACAAGTACCCATTACCCCTGATATCTGATTTGTTTGAAAGGCTACGGGGAGCGAGGGTATTTACGAAGTTAGATCTGCGGGGTGCCTACAACCTGATTCGCATCCGTGAGGGGGATGAATGGAAGACGGCTTTTAACACCAGGGATGGGCACTATGAATATCTGGTAATGCCCTTTGGGCTCTGTAATGCCCCAGCCGTTTTCCAAGACTTTGTGAATGACATCTTCCGGGATATGCTCACCACCTCGGTCGTAGTCTATCTGGATGATATTCTCATCTTCTCTCCAGATATTGACTCCCATCGGAGAGATGTTCGCAAAGTCTTCGACCTCTTACGGGCAAACTCCCTCTACGCCAAGTTGGAGAAGTGTGTGTTTGAGCAGGAGTCCTTGCCTTCCTTGGTTATATCATCTCTGCCCAGGGTTTGGCTATGGATCCTGCCAAGCTACAGGCTGTAATGGACTGGCAGGAACCCCATTCTCTTAAAGCGGTGCAGCGCTTTATGGGGTTCATTAATTATTATCGCCAGTTCATCCCACACTTCTCAACTTTGGTAGCTCCCTTGGTTGCCCTCACCAAGAAGGGAGCAAATCCCAAGTTGTGGTCAGAGAAGGTCTCCAAAGCCTTTCTCTCGATCAAGTCACACTTCGCTAGCGCTCCCATCCTACATCGCCCCGATGTTGATAAGCCATTTATCTTGGAGGTGGATTCCTCATCCGTTGGTGCTGGAGCAGTCCTTTTCCAAAAGGATGCTCAAGGTCGGAAGCATCCTTGCTTCTTCTTCTCCAAGACCTTCACACCAGCGGAGAGGAAGTATTCCATTGGGGACAGGGAGTTGCTGGCCATGAAGTTGGCTTTTTCGGAGTGGAGACATCTCTTGGAGGGAGCTCGCTTTCCCTTCCAAGTCTTCACTGACCACAAGAACTTGGTGTATCTGCAAACGGCCCAGCGGCTGAATTCTCGCCAGGCTAGATGGTCCCTGTTCTTCTCCCGGTTCCATTTTACTCTCCATTTCCTCTCCGGGGAGAAGAACGTTCGTGCTGACGCTCTCTCCCGCTCCGTGGTGTCATCGGAGGAGGAGGAGCCTCGGCTTATTGTCCCTTCTGAGAGCCTGAGAACTGTAGCTCCGGTTTTGCTAGAGTCTGTGCCCCCGGGCAAGACTTTCGTACCAGCTAACTTGCGACCGGAGGTTCTCTCTTGGGCTCACTCCTCCAGAGTGGGTGGGCATTTTGGGACCAAGAGGACATCTGAGCTTCTGGCGAGAACATACTGGTGGCCGCATATGGCCCGAGATGTCAAGGACTATATTCAGGCGTGCATTTCTTGCGCCCAGAATCGGTCTCCTCGGCAATGGCCTGCTGGGTTGCTTTACCCTCTACCAGTGGCAGACAGGCCCTGGGAGATGGTCGGGATGGACTTTGTGGTGGGTCTACCCAAGTCGCGTGGCTGCTCCATTATTTGGGTTGTCACCGACCATTTCTCCAAGATGGTGCATTTGGTGCCGCTTCCTCGGTTACCCTCAGCACGGGCCTTGGCGGTGTTGTTCATTAAACACGTTTTCGATTGCATGGTATGCCTGATAAGATTGTCAGCGATCGGGGTCCCCAGTTCGCATCTCGGTTTTGGAGAGAGCTCTGCCGTTTACTCAGCATAGAGTTAAACCTCTCCTCTGCATACCATCCCGAGACGAATGGGTTGGTGGAGAGAACCAACCAGACTCTGGTGACATATTTGCGACATTTCGTCTCTGCTAGGCAGGATGACTGGGCATCTTTGCTACCTTGGGCGGAATTTGCCTTGAACAACGCCGTAGCCGATTCCACTGGTCAAACTCCTTTTCTCCTTAATTACGGCCAGCATCCGCGTGTCCCTGTGCCCATGCCCGTGTCATCCACCAATTCTAGGGTGGCAGACTGGGCGGTGGAGGCACGTGACATCTGGGACCGCACACAGGATGCCATCCGGGCCTCCAAGGAGAGAATGAGGGTTTTGGCTGATACACACCGGCGCCCCGCTCCGGTCTTTGCTCCTGGCGACTTAGTGTGGCTCTCCGCCCGTAACATCAGGCTGCGAGTTGAGTCCACTAAGTTTGCTCCTCGCTACATTGGCCCGTTTAAGGTTCTGGAACAGGTCAACCCTGTGGTCTACCGTTTGGCTATTTCTCCACGCCTTGGTATCACCGATACTTTCCACGCTTCCCTCTTAAAGCCCGTTCATTTGTCCCGGTTTTCTGAGTCATCTGCTGGGACATCGGGTTCATCCACGGATGAGTTTGAGGTGAATGCTATTGTGGGGTGCAAGGTGGTACGTGGCAAGAAATTGTATCTGGTGGACTGGAAGGGTCACGGCCCAGAGGATAGAACCTGGGAGCCTGTGGAGCACATTCGGGCTCTGCTGCTTATCGCAGCTTTTGAGCGTAGTGAGGCTCAAGGAGGGGGGGCCCTAGGAGGGGGGGGTAATGTTAGGAGTCGAGTTTCCTCTGCTGCACAGGGGGAATCTCGATCCGTGTCTGCTGCGGTCTCCCATTCGGTATCGGCCGCAGTGGGCTCTGCTCAGCGGAGACGTCGCTCCCAGCGTCTCGCTGAGGCTGATTCGGTGCATAGGGTTACTACTGCCTTTTCTGGCTTTCCTATGGTACTCTGCAGTGATCTGCAGCGAGCGAGCCTCTCTGGGACTAAGTCCTTGTTTACTCACACTGAGCATGCCCAGGGCAGGGTCTCCCATTGGAGGTCGAGGGCCACATGTTCGCTCACATGCTCAGGTGCTGCAGTACATTCCATTGGTCCTCCTGGAAGGTCCTGAAAGGGCAAAACATGCTCAGGTACTGCAGCACTTTCCATTGGTCCTTCTGGAAGGTCCTGAAAGGGCAAAAACTTCAGTAGCAGCTTCCTGTGCTGCAACTATATAAACTGCGCATGACCGCACGGCCATGCGCTAGTATTGTCTTGAAAATATGTGTGTGTGTAGATGGATGTATGTCGAAGGATGAAAGCTCCTAAATATCCCTCCCTAGTGTTGTTGACTGTTTGCGGATGATGGTAGCTACCTAGCGCCCGACTAGCCATCAGCACAAAACACACATAACAGCGTCTAGTTGCTGTGACCGCCTGTACGGCGCCGTGCGCTTTCCTTACCCAAGCCTGGGTGGTTAGCGGCGTCCGTTTGTGCAGCACCGCACGCACTCTCGTGCCTTTATTTACTATTTCGATAGTTTCCTTACACACCCAGTTGCGGTGTTGTGCCAGCAGTGGTCTAATCGGACTTCAATCCTAGTTGGGGTTGTGTTCGCTGACTTATTGCTCGCGCTCTATGTGCGGTACCGCGGTCCTGTGACGCAACAGGATTGCTTCTTCACGCAGGGTGAAGTTAACCCTTGTATGTATACTTATAGTACCGCCATATAGTCCGTCTTACTTAGCAGCAGGTACTTTCCTGCACGGTGGATCCCGGGTTGCGAACACACCAATTCCATCTAATAAACTATATATTTGGTGCGTTCCGCCAACCCTAACAATATGTGTTAGTATATTTGCGTATTTGGTATTTTTTGTAACCCCTGTTCATATTAGCTTGTTAGTCTGGCTGGTGTACTACGGTATACTAGTACTCCCCTCCTCCCAGGGGAAGGGTACAGACTGAGGGTGGATTCAGGAGCTAAGGCAAGGTACATGGCCCTGGCATCTTCACCATCAGAAGTAACCCAGGGGAACAGGACGAGCAGGCTCTAGAGCTGTGGTACATTGTTCTACTGTTCAGCGACACCAGCACAAATATGGCTTCCATGGAAGTCATCAGAAAAAACCTCTCTTGCTTCCTCACCATAAAATTCTACATCAGAAGTATGGAAAAGAACATCTAGATCTAAAATAGAACTATTTGGCCACAATGACCAAAGGTTTGTGTGGAGAAAAAAAAGCACAGAATTTCAGGAAAAGAACATCTCACCAACCATTAAGCATGGAGGTGTATCAATCATGGTTTGGGGTTGTGTTGCAGCCAATGGCATGGGGAACATTTCATGGGTAGACCTAAGAATGGATTTAATGAAATTTCAACAAATTCTTGATATAAACATAACACTATCTATAAAAAAGCTGAAGTTGAAAAGAGGATGGCTTCTATAAATGGATAATGATCCTAAACACACATCAAAATTGACAATAGGCCACCTAAAAAACGCTCAAACTGAAGGTTTTACTATGGCCCTCACAGTCTCCTGATTTGAGCATCATTAAAAATCTGTGGCTAGACCTCAAAATAGCAGTGCATGTAAGATGCCCCAGTAATACCACAGAACTGGAAGAATTTTCCAAGGAAAAATGGATGAAAATCCCTCAAACAGGAATTGAAAGACTATTGTCTGGCTACAGAGGCTGCAAAAAGCATTTATAAGCTGTAAGAGGGTGTGACATCTAATGTGTTTAACAGAGGGAGTGCAGAGAACATTCATTGCTCTGATAATGACAATTTGTGCAAACTGCAAAGCACTGAAGAATATGTTAGCCCAATATAAAAATAAAGATTATTATTATAGCGTGCGCACAATGTCAGCAGCAGTTGCCGGCTTCAATGTAGCTGCCAGGCTATCAAGGGTGCCCGCTCATTAAGGTAATGAATATTCACCTCTCTCCATTCCTATAGGCGTTGAGAGAGGTGAATATTCATTACTATGGTGAGCTGGTACACGTGATCGCTTGGTTGCAGGAGCTGCTTGCACCAGAAAGAGATGCTGCGAGGGTGCACAGGGAAGGTAAGTAGGATGTTTTTTTTATGCTTTTCTCATGGGGGCCATACACTTCCTGACAGAAGTTATGTCGCTTATCCATGTTATGTAAATAAAAGCTTATAACCTGACGTGAAAAATACTTAGAATTGAGAGTCCTCAGTGCTTGATACCTTTTAATGGCTAACTGAAAAGATGGTAACAAATTGCAAGCTTTTGAGACTACTCAGGTCTCTTCATCAGGCACAGACTAAAGCAAATGCTGAAGAATCACATATTTATACACAACACAGCACAGAACTGTCATTATGGGAAAGTGATAAGTGATAAACATAAATGAAAAGAGAATGGTTCCAGCTTCAATAAAATCATGAAAATTTATTCCAATTTTTAAAATGGAGAAACAACTCCTGGGACAGCACCATCGCACATGCGAGGTAGGCTACGCGTTTCGACCGACACAGCGGTCTTTATCACAATTTTAAAAATTGGAATAAATTTTCATGATTTTATTGAAGCTGGAACCATTCTGTTTTCGTTTATGGAATCCTACTGCGTCTTGTCAGGACGAAGTTCCGGGCTTCTTGCAATGATCGGTGAGCTGGCTTTTGCCGTATATTCTGTTTATAAGTGATAAACAGTTGTGTCCATAAATATTGGAAAGTTCCTAGATTAGGAGTGAATGTTTTGTTGTTTGTTTGTTTTAAACATCTTTTTATTAGGTTTAAAACATAGAACATAAACAATGGAAAATATCAATACGATAACAGGCATTATTGTTGATGTAGTTACAAACTGATTCCTGTAATAAAACCAATATAAGACTGACATTATCGTGGTTAAATAAAGAGTATCATAGTATGGAAAATAGTCTTGTCCACGATAGGTTATATTGTATAAACAACTACAACTGAAGAAAGAGTATGATAGACGAAGAGATATTGCCTGTTGTGAGCCAGATAATTTAGAGTGGGAAGAGGGAAAGGGAAGAAATGAGGGACAGCGGGGTGTGAGGGTTCCTCCTCTTAAGGGTATCGTCCGACTTATTGTGAAAGGAAAATGGTTGGAGTCGGGAGATCAGTCAAAACGCTTGTACTTAATTTATATAATATTCGAAGATTCGAGAAGCTCTTTTAGTTGTTTATAATAGCTAAATACTCGTCACTACGTCTGAAAGATTTCCAAGGGGCCCAGGTTGCATAGACTTTATTTTGTGAGAAAAAGGTGTAAGCCGTAATCTCCTCAATATAATAGAGCTGATCTACTTTATGTACCCAATCCGAAAGGCTCGGACTACTTTTAGCCAGCCAGTGAGAGGGGATAAGCAGTTTAGCTGCCGCCAGCAGGAATGCTGCTAGAGATTTATTTTTATATTTTGATTTGTCCCCTGACCAATTCAGGAAGATGAGTGACAGAGATGGAGGGTGGAGGAGTTTGCAAATTTTGGTTATGTATTTCTGTACCTCTTTCCAAAAGGTTTGTATTTTGTCGCAAGACCACCACATGTGTAAGAAAGTCCCGGTGTCATTAGAGCATCTCCAACAAGTTGATGTGGAATTAGGGTACCACAAGTGAGACAAGCTCGGGGTGGTGTACCATCTGGTGATGACTTTGTATGAGTTTTCTTGTACTCTGATGCAACTCGATGGGCCATGTGAGTTTTTATATATTTGGTCAACCTCCCAGTCCTGCAATTCAATGCCCAGGTCTTTTTCCCAGTTAGAGATGAAGGCTCGTTTGATTGGGGGTGAATGTTTTGCTGTCCTCTGATTGGGGTCTGGTTCTGTTATGATTCCTTAATTGATGCAAAAAGACATAAATCCATGTGACACATTCATTCCTGCACTAAGTGTGTCAAAGGTTGTCATAAGTTTATACTCTCAGATTCTCCTGTCTCTCTGAGATTTGAAGCTACCTTTCAATACAAGTAATTTCAGGTCCATGGTGCTATGATCAGGCATACAAAAATGTTTGGCCACAGGTAGATCCATTATTTTTTTCTTTTATTGTATGGCGGTGAGAATTTATCCTTGTTCTCAGTTTTTGCCTTGTCTCCCCAACATACAGACCCCCAGTTGGACATTTAGTACAAATAATTAAGTACACCACATTAGACGTGATGCAGCTGAAGGTAACTGGGATCTTGTAGTCCTAATGTGTAGAGTTGAGCGACCTTGACCTTTTTAGAGTCGAGCCGGGTTTCGCGAAACCCGACTATCTCAAAAGTCGGGTCGAGTGAAATCGGCCGATTATGACGTAAAGTCGGGATCGACCGAAACACGAAACCCAATGCAAGTCAATGGGGCAGCATAGTCGGCAGTGAGTGGGGGCCAGGAAAACACCTAGAGTGCCCATTTTAATGTCAAAACCATCCATTCTTCTTAATGAAGCTTGTCAAGCGTAATTTACCTTATAATAATTGGAAGGCATTTGAAATTGGGGGTCATTTGGCTAAAGTTGTGGTGGGTAGGGCTGGTTCAAGTAATTAGTGGGCCCAGGAAATCTGGACCACGTCACGGCAGTGGAGCAGGGAGAGGTAAGTATTTCAACTTTGCAAGTGCTGTGAACCTGAGCAAGCAGGGGGTGCCCACTCGTTGGCATTGGCACTGGCACAGGGCCCCTCAAAGTACAGCGGTGTGTTTGCACGGCGGGGGCGCCTCCCACCGGCAGCAACACTTTTGCGTACTATGAGAGGCCCTGTGCCAGTGACGTCGCCAACTAGTATTCCTCCCCCCACCTGATGAAGGAACCTGCACTTTCATCTGCACCTTCCTCTTTGTCCCCGTGTAAGGTGGTATGGTATGCGGGAAGGGGGACCTGACTTTCAGCAGGGTCACAATCTTGCAGTGTAGCGTGCAGGGGAAATGTTGCGTTATGGGTCAATGTACCAGCAGACTCATCTATCACTGGCTGGGCAATGGGCAGGATGAGGAGGAAACACAGATATAGGCCCAAAGAATAAAGTGGGCTAAATGCAGTTCAAAATTGGTAACACAGGACTAATCAGGGGGCATTGCAGTGGAGGACAACTGGAATGAGAGGCTGACACAGAGAGTAGGCCCAAATCAGTAAGTAGTCGAAATGCAGTTCAAAATTGGCAACAGTAGTAAACAGGCGGCACAGCTTTGTTCAGTGGAGGAGAACAGCAAGGAGTGGCAGACACCGATAGTAGGCCCCAACCCAACTAGTAGGCCAAATGCAGTCTAACATTAACAACTACTTAACGAGCGCCTGAAAACGGAATTTCAGGACAGGAAACCAGGAGAACAGCAAGGAGCGGCAGACACCGATAGTAGGCCCCAAACCAACTAGTACGCCAAATGCAGTTGTTCCGTTTAACCACAATTTAATGAGAGCCTGAAGATAGAAGTTCAGGAAAGGCAACCTGGAGAACACCTTGGAGTGGAACACACCATCTCTCTACACCCCATACCCAATTTGTAGGTCTAATGCAGCGTAGTTTCCAACAACTACTAAACGAGAGCATGATGATCGAAGCATTGGCGAGGAAACCTGGGGAACACCTTGGAGTGGAACACACCATCTCTCTACACCCCATACCCAATTTGTAGGCCTAATGCAGCGTAGTTTCCAACAACTACTAAACGAGAGCATGATGATCGAAGCATTGGCGAGGAAACCTGGGGAACACCTTGGAGTGGAACACACCATCTCTCTACAGTGGAACACACCATCTCTCTACACCCCATACCCAATTTGTAGGCCTAATGCAGCGTAGTTTCCAACAACTACTAAATGAGAGCCGGAAGATCGAAGCTCAGGAAAGGCAACCTGGAGAACACCTTGGAGTGGAACACACCATCTCTCTACACCCCATACCCAATTTGTAGGCCCAATGCAGCGTAGTTTCCAACAACTACTAAACGAGAGCATGATGATCGAAGCATTGGCGAGGAAACCTGGGGAACACCTTGGAGTGGAACACAGCATCTCTCTACACCCCATACCCAATTTGTAGGCCTAATGCAGCGTAGTTTCCAACAACTACTAAACGAGAGCATGATGATCGAAGCATTGGCGAGGAAACCTGGGGAACACCTTGGAGTGGAACACACCATCTCTCTACAGTGGAACACACCATCTCTCTACACCCCATACCCAATTTGTAGGCCTAATGCAGCGTAGTTTCCAACAACTACTAAACGAGAGCCGGAAGATCGAAGCTCAGGAAAGGCAACCTGGGGAACACCTTGGAGTGGAACACACCATCTCTCTACACCCCATACCCAATTTGTAGGCCCAATGCAGCGTAGTTTCCAACAACTACTAAACGAGAGCATGATGATCGAAGCATTGGCGAGGAAACCTGGGGAACACCTTGGAGTGGAACACACCATCTCTCTACACCCCATACCCAATTTGTAGGCCTAATGCAGCGTAGTTTCCAACAACTACTAAACGAGAGCATGATGATCGAAGCATTGGCGAGGAAACCTGGGGAACACCTTGGAGTGGAACACACCATCTCTCTACAGTGGAACACACCATCTCTCTACACCCCATACCCAATTTGTAGGCCTAATGCAGCGTAGTTTCCAACAACTACTAAACGAGAGCCGGAAGATCGAAGCTCAGGAAAGGCAACCTGGAGAACACCTTGGAGTGGAACACACCATCTCTCTACACCCCATACCCAATTTGTAGACCTAATGCAGCGTAGTTTCCAACAACTACTAAACGAGAGCCGGAAGATCGAAGCTCAGGAAAGGCAACCTGGGGAACACCTTGGAGTGGAACACACCATCTCTCTACACCCCATACCCAATTTGTAGGCCCAATGCAGCGTAGTTTCCAACAACTACTAAACGAGAGCATGATGATCGAAGCATTGGCGAGGAAACCTGGGGAACACCTTGGAGTGGAACACACCATCTCTCTACACCCCATACCCAATTTGTAGGCCTAATGCAGCGTAGTTTCCAACAACTACTAAACGAGAGCATGATGATCGAAGCATTGGCGAGGAAACCTGGGGAACACCTTGGAGTGGAACACACCATCTCTCTACAGTGGAACACACCATCTCTCTACACCCCATACCCAATTTGTAGGCCTAATGCAGCGTAGTTTCCAACAACTACTAAACGAGAGCCGGAAGATCGAAGCTCAGGAAAGGCAACCTGGAGAACACCTTGGAGTGGAACACACCATCTCTCTACACCCCATACCCAATTTGTAGGCCTAATGCAGCGTAGTTTCCAACAACTACTAAACGAGAGCCGGAAGATCGAAGCTCAGGAAAGGCAACCTGGGGAACACCTTGGAGTGTAACAATCCCTCTCTCTACACCACGGAAGGGCTGATTCTTAGGAAGGAAGGCTGTCGGAAAGAAGCAGGGTGCGTCCGAGGGTGATTATATTCTTATTAGGTATATACTCACCCTCGGACGCGCCCTGCTTCTTTATTTGTAATGAATGTTTATTTGCAATGTGGTTTTGACTTACTCTATTTTTTTGGTAAATAATGATTTTATTATTTTCATTGTTTTGCATCTTCTTGGCAATAATATAAAGAAGACGCGACAGGACAACACTCGGTGGATGCCATATCTGTGTTTAAAATTGAAAAAACCTTTCAGTTAACTACTTGCAGGAGAAAGTTATTGTAGCTGGTGGCCATTTTTAGTACTGTACCAGATTTTTGTTGTATGTGTTTGTTTTTAATGTTAAAATGTCTGCATTTGATATCTCTCCAGTATTTTCTTTTTTATAAGCAAAATACTTATTTTTATATTTTCTGATGTTGGTTCCAGGGGTACACGGGCAGCAGTGGTGTGGTCAGTGGAGGCCTAGTGGAAGGAGTGACCGCAGACAGGCATCGAAGGCCTAAAATAATAACACATGGCTGTAGGCAATTTTAAATTGGTTCCAGGGGTACACGGGCAGCAGTGGTGTGGTCAGTGGAGGCCTAGTGGAAGGAGTGACCGCAGACAGGCATCGAAGGCCTAAAATAATAACACATGGCTGTAGGCAATTTTAAATTGGTTCCAGGGGTACACGGGCAGCAGTGGTGTGGTCAGTGGAGGCCTAGTGGAAGGAGTGACCGCAGACAGGCATCGAAGGCCTAAAATAATAACACATGGCTGTAGGCAATTTTAAATTGGTTCCAGGGGTACACGGGCAGCAGTGGTGTGGTCAGTGGAGGCCTAGTGGAAGGAGTGACCGCAGACAGGCATCGAAGGCCTAAAATAATAACACATGGCTGTAGGCAATTTTAAATTGGTTCCAGGGGTACACGGGCAGCAGTGGTGTGGTCAGTGGAGGCCTAGTGGAAGGAGTGACCGCAGACAGGCATCGAAGGCCTAAAATAATAACACATGGCTGTAGGCAATTTTAAATTGGTTCCAGGGGTACACGGGCAGCAGTGGTGTGGTCAGTGGAGGCCTAGTGGAAGGAGTGACCGCAGACAGGCATCGAAGGCCTAACATAACAAAAATGTCAATACAATGGTATTGTCAGCGGCAGGCATTGAAGGATGTCAGCGCATAGACTAAACATTGGTGGAGCTGTGAGATAATTTTGCAAGTGGTAGAGCACTGTTTGAGCTGGGGGGGGGGACTGTCTTGTGGCCGGCGGTACAGGCCCAGGGCCCCTCATATTACAACGGTGTGTCTGACATTGGGTGCGCACCACCACCGCCAAAGACACTTTATTGTACTAGGAGGGACCCAGTGGCAGTGCCGTCGACCAAAAGCGGGCTCACCCACCTCTTCAGACAAACTGCACTCTCACGGGTGCTGTCGCCAATTGTCGATACCACGGCCCCGTGTGGGGAGTTTGGCCATTTAGTGAGGTGTAAACATGTCGTATGCTGGACAATCAGGTGCAGAAAATTACGAGATTGGAAAAGGCATTCAGAATAGTCCACAGGCAAGACCTTTTCATAGGAAAGCTAGGTGTCAGCCGGGCAAGGTGGGGCAAAAGATTTCGAAATCCAGTTGTGGTTCATTTTAATGAAGGTTAGATCATCTACATTTTGGGTAGCCAGACGAGTCCTTTTTTCTGTTAGTATTGAACCTGCAGCACTGAATACTCTTTCTGATAGGACACTAGCTGCCGGGCAAGCAAGCTCCTGCAATGCATATTCTGCCAATTCTGGCCAGGTGTCTAATTTTGATGCCCAGTAATCAAATGGGAATGACGGTTGAGGGAGAACATCGATAAGGGATGAAAAATAGTTTGTAACCATACTGGACAAATGTTGTCTCCTGTCACTTTGAATTGATGCTGCAGTACCTGTCCTGTCTGCGGTCATAGCAAAATCACTCCACAACCTGGTCAGAAAACCCCTCTGGCCAACGCCACTTCTGATTTCTGCCCCTCTAACTCCTCTGGTCTGCTGGCCCCTGCAGCTCGTGTGAGAACGATCACGGGCGCTGTGTGCAGGGAATGCCAGAAGCAAACGGTCAACAAGAGTTGATTGTTTGGTTGCTAATATTAGTTCCAAGTTCTCATGTGGCATTATATTTTGCAATTTGCCTTTATAGCGAGGATCAAGGAGGCAGGCCAACCAGTAATCGTCATCATTCATCATTTTAGTTATGCGTGTGTCCCTTTTGAGGATACGTAAGGCATAATCCGCCATGTGGGCCAAAGTTCCAGTTCTCAAATCTGCGGTTGTGCTTGGTTGAGGGGCAGTTTCAGGCAAATCCACGTCACTTGTGTCCCTCAAAAAACCAGAACCCGGCCTTGCCGCGCCACCAATTTCCAGTGGCCCCGGAAAAGCTTCCTCATTAAAAATATAATCATCCCCATCATCCTCCTCGTCCTCCTCCTCCTCTTCGCCCGCTACCTCGTCCTGTACACTGCCCTGGCCAGACAATGGCTGACTGTCATCAAGGCTTTCCTCTTCCTCAGCTGCAGACGCCTGATCCTTTATGTGCGTCAAACTTTGCATCAGCAGACGCATTAGGGGGATGCTCATGCTTATTATGGCGTTGTCTGCACTAACCAGCCGTGTGCATTCCTCAAAACACTGAAGGACTTGACACGTCTTGAATCTTCGACCACTGCACACCTGACAACTCCATGTCTGCCATCCTACTGCCTGCCCGTGTATGTGTATCCTCCCACAAAAACATAACAGCCCGCCTCTGTTCACACAGTCTCTGAAGCATGTGCAGTGTTGAGTTCCACCTTGTTGCAACGTCTATGATTAGGCGATGCTGGGGAAGGTTCAAAGAACGCTGATAGGTCTGCATACGGCTGGAGTGTACGGGCGAACGGCGGATATATGAGCAAAGTCCACGCACTTTGAGGAGCAGGTCGGATAACCCCGGATAACTTTTCAGGAAGCACTGCACCACCAGGTTTAAGGTGTGAGCCAGGCAAGGAATGTGTTTCAGTTGGGAAAGGGAGATGGCAGCCATGAAATTCCTTCCGTTATCACTCACTACCTTGCCTGCCTCAAGATCTACAGTGCCCAGCCACGACTGCGTTTCTTTCTGCAAGAACTCGGACAGAACTTCCGCGGTGTGTCTGTTGTCGCCCAAACACTTCATAGCCAATACATCCTGCTGACGTTTGCCAGTAGCTGCCCCATAATGGGAGACCTGGTGTGCAACAGTGGCAGCTGCGGATGGAGTGGTTGTGCGACTGCGGTCTGTGGACGAGCTCTCGCTTCTGCAGGAGGACGAAGAGGAGGAGGAGGGGGTGCGAACGGCTACAGCCAATTGTTTCCTAGACCGTGGGCTAGGCAGAACTGTCCCAAACTTGCTGTCCCCTGTGGACCCTGCATCCACCACATTTACCCAGTGTGCCGTGATGGACACGTAACGTCCCTGGACATGCCTACTGGTCCATGCATCTGTTGTCAGGTGCACCTTTGTGCTCACAGATTGCCTGAGTGCATGGACGATGCGCTCTTTAACATGCTGGTGGAGGGCTGGGATGGCTTTTCTGGAAAAAAAAGTGTCGACTGGGTAGCTCGTAGCGTGGTACAGCGTAGTCCATCAGGGCTTTGAAAGCTTTGCTTTCAACTAACCGGTAGGGCATCATCTCTAACGAGATTAGTCTAGCTATGTGTGCGTTCAAACCCTGTGTACGCGGATGCGAGGCTAAGTACTTCCTTTTTCTAACCATAGTCTCATGTAGGGTGAGCTGGACTGGAGAGCTGGAGATCGTGGAACTAGCGGGGGTGCCGGTGGACATGGCAGACTGAGAGACGGTGGGAGATGGTATTGTTGCCGCCGGTGCCCTAGATGCAGTGTTTCCTACTACGAAACTGGTGATTCCCTGACCCTGACTGCTTTGGCCTGGCAAAGAAACCTGCACAGATACTGCAGGTGGTGCGGAAAATGGTGGCCCTACACTGCCGGAAGGGATGTTGCGTTGCTGACTAGCTTCATTGGCCGAGGGTGCTACAACCTTAAGGGACGTTTGGTAGTTAGTCCAGGCTTGCAAATGCATGGTGGTTAAATGTCTATGCATGCAACTTGTATTGAGACTTTTCAGATTCTGTCCTCTGCTTAAGGTAGTTGAACATTTTTGACAGATGACTTTGCGCTGATCAATTGGATGTTGTTTAAAAAAATGCCAGACTGCACTCTTTCTAGCATCGGATACCTTTTCAGGCATTGCAGACTGAGCTTTAACCGGATGGCCACGCTGTCCTCCAACAGGTTTTGGCTTTGCCACGCGTTTTGGGCAAGATACGGGCCCGGCAGATGGAACCTGTTGCGATGTTGATGCCTGCTGCGGCCCCTCCTCCTCCGCTTCAGAACTGCTGCCGCCTGCACCCTGTTCCCCCAATGGCTGCCAATCGGGGTCAAGAACTGGGTCATCTATTACCTCTTCTTGTAGCTCGTGTGCAACTTCGTCTGTGTCACCGTGTCGGTCGGTGGTATAGCGTTCGTGATGGGGCAACATAGTCTCATCAGGGTCTGATTCTTGATCAGCACCCTGCGAGGGCAATGTTGTGGTCTGAGTCAAAGGACCAGCATAGTAGTCTGGCTGTGGCTGTGCATCAGTGCACTCCATGTCAGATTCAACTTGTAATGGGCATGGACTGTTAACTGCTTCACTTTCTAAGCCAGGGACGGTATGTGTAAAGAGCTCCATGGAGTAACCCGTTGTGTCGCCTGCTGCATTCTTCTCTGTTGTTGTTTTTGCTGAAGAGGACAAGGAAGCGACTTGTCCCTGACCGTGAACATCCACTAACGATGCGCTGCTTTGACATTTACCAGTTTCACGAGAGGAGGCAAAAGAGCTAGAGGCTGAGTCAGCAAGATAAGCCAAAACTTGCTCTTGCTGCTCCGGCTTTAAAAGCGGTTTTCCTACTCCCAGAAAAGGGAGCGTTCGAAGCCTTGTGTAGCCTGACGACGAACCTGGCTCCACAGCTCCAGACTTAGGTGCAATATTTTTTTTCCCACGACCAGCTGATGCTCCACCACTACCACTACCCTCATTACCAGCTGACAATGAACGCCCCCGGCCACGACCTCTTCCACCATACTTCCTCATTGTATGATTTAGCTACCCCTTTACAGGTGAGTGAGACCACAACGAAAATCAGGCACAATGTTACACACTCTGTTGTTGGTGGCAACAAATGAGAGAGATGCCACACACGCAGGACTGTCACTGAAGCACAAATGTAAATATTAATCTCCCACTGATTTGATTTTTTTTTTTTTTAAGGGAGACTTAAGAAAAAAAAAATAGAATAAAATGATTTTTTCAGGAAGAATTTAGAAACCAAATAAAATAAAATGATTTTTTCAGGGAGAATTTAGAAAACAAATAAAACAAAAAAAGGCTTTCTATGGCCCACTGAGTGAGAGATGACGCACACAGGAGTCAGGAGTGGCACACAAGCCCAGAGGCCAATATTTATCTTCCACTGATTGATGTAGTGATTTTTTCAGGTAGATTTTGGAACCCAAATCAAGCTAAAAAAATAATAGGCTTTCTATGGCCCACAATTGGAGAGAGAGAGAGAGATGGCACACCCAGGAGTCAAGACTGGCACACAAGCAGAAAGGGCAATATTAATCTCCCACTGATTTGTTTTTTGTTTGTTTTTTTCAGGGAGACTTTAGGAAAAAAAAAATAGAATAAAATGATTTTTTCAGGAAGAATTTAGAAACCAAATAAAATAAAATGATTTTTTCAGGGAGAATTTAGAAAACAAATAAAACAAAAAAAGGCTTTCTATGGCCCACTGAGTGAGAGATGACGCACACAGGAGTCAGGAGTGGCACACAAGCCCAGAGGCCAATATTTATCTCCCACTTTTTTTTTTTTGTTCCAGGGAAAATTTATAAACCCAATAAAAAAAATAATAAATAGGCTTTCTATGGCCCACTATCTGAGAGAGAGAGAGAGATGGCACGCTTAGGACTGGCACACAAGCCCAAAGGCCAATATTAATCTCCCTTTTTTTTTTAAGGGAGAATTTATAAAACCAAAAAAAAATAAATAAATAGGCTTTCTATGGCCCACTATTTGTGAGAGAGATGGCACGCTCAGGACTGGCACACAAGCCCAGAGGCCAATATTAATCTCCCACTTTTTTTTTTTTTTTCCAGGGAAAATTTATAAACCCAATAAAAAAAAAAATAAATAAATAGGCTTTCTATGGCCCACTATCTGAGAGAGAGAGATGGCACGCTTAGGACTTGCACACAAGCCCAAAGGCCAATATTAATCTCCCACTGATTGATTTATTGATTTTTTCAGGTAGAATTTAGAACCCAAATAAAGCAAAAAAAAAAAAAAAAAAAGGGCTTTCTATGGCCCACTGAGTGAGTGATGATGCACACAGGAGTCAGGAGTGGCACACAAGCCCTGAGGCCAATATTTTTCTCCCACTGATTGATGTAGTGATTTTTTCAGGTACATTTTAGAACCCAAATCAAGCAAAAAAAAATAAATAGGCTTTCTATGGCCCACTATTTGTGAGAGAGATGGCACGCTCAGGACTGGCACACAAGCCCAGAGGCCAATATTAATCTCCCACTTTTTTTTTTTTTGGTTCCAGGGAAAATTTATAAACCCAATAAAAAAAAAAAAAATAGGCTTTCTATGGCCCACTATCTGAGAGAGAGAGATGGCACGCTTAGGACTGGCACACAAGCCCAAAGGCCAATATTAATCTCCCACTGATTGATTTATTGATTTTTTCAGGTAGAATTTAGAACCCAAATAAAGCAAAAAAAAAAAAAAATGGGCTTTCTATGGCCCACTGAGTGAGTGATGATGCACACAGGAGTCAGGAGTGGCACACAAGCCCTGAGGCCAATATTTTTCTCCCACTGATTGATGTAGTGATTTTTTCAGGTAGATTTTAGAACCAAAATCAAGCAAAAAAATAAATAGGCTTTCTATGGCCCACTGAGTGAGAGATGGCACACACAGGAGTCAAGAGTGGCACACAAGCCCTGAGGCCAATATTTTTCTCCCACTGATTGATGTAGTGATTTTTTCAGGTAGATTTTATAACCCAAATCAAGCAAAAAAATAAATAGGCTTTCTATGGCCCACTGAGTGAGAGATGACACAGACAGGGATGGCACTCTAGCAGAAATGTCAATCTTAATCTCCCACAAAAAAAAAACAAAAAACAGGGAGTGTCCTTCAATTACTATCTCCCTGCAGTAATCTCAGCCAGGTATGGCAGGCAGCAATAAGGAGTGGACTGATGCACAAACTAAATAAAAAGTGTGTACAAACAAAAAAGATAGCTGTGCAGAAAGGAAGGAACAAGAGGATTTGTGCTTTGAAAAAAGCAGTTGGTTTGCACAGCGGCGTACACACAGCAATGCAGCTATCAGGGAGCCTTCTAGGGCAGCCCAATGAGCTACAGCGCTGAGGGGGAAAAAAAAAAAATGTAGCTTCCACTGTCCCTGCACACCGAAGGTGGTGTTGGGCAGTGGAAATCGCTACAGCACAAGCGGTTTGGTGGTTAATGGACCCTGCCTAACGCTATCCCTGCTTCTGACGAAGCGGCAGCAACCTCTCCCTAAGCTCAGATCAGCAGCAGTAACATGGCGGTCGGCGGGAACTCCCCTTTATAGCCCCTGTGACGCCGCAGACAGCAAGCCAATCACTGCAATGCCCTTCTCTAAGATGGTGGGGACCAGGACCTATGTCATCACGCTGCCCACACTCTGCGTTTACCTTCATTGGCTGAGAAATGGCGCTTTTCGCGTCATTGAAACGCGACTTTGGCCCGAAAGTCGCGTACCGCATGGCCGACCCCGTACAGGGGTCGGATCGGGTTTCATGAAACCCAACTTTGCCAAAAGTCGGCGACTTTTGAAAATGAACGACCCGTTTCGCTCAACCCTACTAATGTGAATTGAGGATCTTTATCTTGTCTGTGGTCATTATAAATGGACAGGTTTTAAATTTTTTCTGGTTGCAAGGAAAGTTTCCTGCAGCTGTTGGAGAGGACAGGCAGCTTCTGACAATTATGCTTCTTAGATTTGGGGGCTGCCTAAAACACAGTAGTGGGGGGTCTGGAAATATGGATTGTAAGCGGGTATCTTTTTGTAGTAAAGGTTGTAATTTCCGTGCAGCTCCCCTTAGCACCTCCAGATTTGGATTGTAGGTGACTATTAGAGGTACCCAGTTATTTTCTTCTTTAGCTTTGTAGTGTAGCAGGTGATTCCTTGATATTCTGGTGGCTCTTGTGATCTGGTTTTCAATTGTTCTTGGATGGTAGCTCTGATTCAAAAAGGTCTTTCTGAGGCGCCTCAGAAAGACCTTTTTGAATCAGAGCTACGATCCAAGAACAATGTTGACTTTTAGGTTCTTATTTTGCTTCTGTGTTCTCTAAGAAAACAATTGTAACATCAACTGAGCGTCATAGTGCCATCAAGGGAATAAAAGAATCCACGCTATTTATAAACAGAAAGATGGTGAGGGAACACTTAGCTAATTTCAATTTAAATCTCCTGGTCTAGATGAATTATACCCTAGGGTACTGAAAGAGATAACAGGAAATTGCAGAACCACTAGCCAGAATCTTTGAAAAATCCTGGAGAACAGGGGAAGGCTCAAATGATTGGAGAAGGGCAAATGTTGTCCCTATCTTCAAAAAAAAAGAAACAAGATGGAGCCAAGAAATTACAGGCCAGTGAGCCTTACTTCTATACCAGGAAAGATGTTTTTTGTATGTATGTACTTGGACAAGAATACAGTAATTAGCCATAGCCATCATGGATTTGCAGCATACAAGTCATGCCTGACTAATCTAATTTCCTTCTATGATGAAATCTCTGACTGGATGGATCATAGAAATGCGGTAGATGTAGTATATCTTGACTTCAGCAATTCATTTGATAAAGTATCTCATACTATCCTTATTGAAAAAATGGCCACGTATGGGATTGACAAGGCTACGGTTAGGTGGATTCATGACTGGCTTAGTGATCATATTCAAAGAGTGGTAATAAATGGTTGTGCAACCAATTGGAAGAGTGTTTCATGTGGGGTAATAATAATAATAATAATCTTTATTTATATAGCGCCAACATATTCCGCAGCGCTTTACAGTTTAACAGTTTCAAACACAAAAGTCATAAGTAACAACGTTAACAATACAATAATTAAAGCAAAATAAGACGACCCTGCTCGTGAGAGCTTACAATCTACAATGAGGTGGGGGAGATGCAAAGTACAGGTGTGTATTTACAATGATGTATTTACAATCATGGTCCAGCCATCTTCAGGGGTTGGGGAATAGATGGGGATAGTGAATGGGCTACACACACACACAAACATAACATAACTTTGATTAGTGAACGTGATAGGCCGCTCTGAACAAATGTGTTTTGAGCGAGCGCCTAAAACTATGCAAATTATGGATGGTCCTAATATCTTGGGGTAGAGCATTCCAGAGGATTGGCGCAGCACGGGAGAAGTCTTGGAGTCGGGAGTGGGAGGTACGGATTAGTGCAGAGGTTAATCAAAAGTCATTTGCAGAGCACAGTGGTCTGTTAGGCTGATAGACAGAAATGAGGGAGGAGATGTAAGGGGGTGCCGCACTGTGGAGAGCTTTGTGGGTGAGAACAAGTACTTTGAATTGTATCCTGTAATGAATGGGTAGCCAGTGTAACGACTGGCGAAGAGCGGATGCGTCCGAGTAACGATTAGCCAGATGGACGACCCTGGCTGCTGCATTAAGGATGGACTGGAGAGGGGAAAGTCGAGTGAGGGGGAGGACAATTAATAGAGCGTTACAGTAGTCCAGGCGGGAGTGGATTAGGGCGACAGTGAGGGTTTTAGCTGTCTCCATGGTGAGAAAAGGGCGGATTTTAGAGATGTTCTTTAGGTGTAAGCGGCACGAGCGGGCAAGAGATTGTATATGGGAGGTGAAGGAGAGATCGGAGTCAAACATAACACCCAGACAGCGCGCCTGCTGCCGGGGTGTTATTATGGTGCCACCCACGGAGAGGGAAATGTCAGATTTAGGGAGGTTAGTAGATGGTGGGAGCAGAAGAAGTTCAGTTTTGGAGAGGTTGAGTTTCAGATAGAGAGCGGACATGATGTTGGAGACTGCGGACAGACAGTCAGTGGCGTTCAGTAGTACAGCAGGGGTAAGGTCAGGGGATGACGTATATAGTTGTGTGTCGTCGGCATAAAGATGGTACTGAAAGCCAAATCTGCTGATGGTCTGTCCAATTGGGGCCGTGTAGAGAGAGAACAGAAGGGGGCTAAGGACTGAGCCCTGAGGTACCCCAACAGTGAGAGGAAGAGGAGATGAAGTGGAGCCAGAGGACAGAACACTGAAGGAGCGGTCAGAAAGGTAGGAGGAGAACCAGGAGAGAGCAGTGTCCTTAATGCCTAGTGACTGGAGCCTAGAGAGAAGGAGAGGGTGGTCAACAGTGTCAAAAGCTGCAGAAAGGTCGAGAAGAATGAGTAGAGAGTGGTCACCTGTTATGACCTGGTGATCAGGACAATAATGGTCCTGGTGGTTAAGAGCACACGGAATGACCTGATAGTTACTGATAATAAGGACGAGCTCTGGGACGTGGGAACTCTGCTGACCGCAATCCCTAATCCTATCAAACACACTAGAAATAGCCGTGGATTGCGCCTAACGCTCCCTATGCAACTCGGCACAGCCTAAGAAACTAGCTAGCCCTGAAGATAGAAAAATAAAGCCTACCTTGCCTCAGAGAAATTCCCCAAAGGAAAAGGCAGCCCCCCACATATAATGACTGTGAGTAAGATGAAAATACAAACACAGAGATGAAATAGATTTAGCAAAGTGAGGCCCGACTTACTGAACAGACCGAGGATAGGAAAGGTTACTTTGCGGTTAGCATAAAAACCTACAAAAAGACCACGCAGAGGGCGCAAAAAGACCCTCCGCACCGACTCACGGTGCGGAGGCGCTCCCTCTGCGTCCCAGAGCTTCCAGCAAGCAAGACAACAATAAAAATTGCAAGCTGGACAGAAAAATAGCACACCAAAGAAATACAAGCTGGAACTTAGCTTCTGCTGGGAAGACAGGACACAAGAACGATCCAGGAATGAACTAAACCAATACTGGAACATTGAGAGGTGGCATGGAGCAAAGATCTAAGTGGAGTTAAATAGATCAGCCAGCTAACGAATTAACCTCGTCACCTGAGGAAGGAAACTCAGAAACACCCACCAGAGGAAGTCCATGGACAGAACCAGCCGAAGTACCATTCATGACCACAGGAGGGAGCCCGACAACAGAATTCACAACAGTACCCCCCCCTTGAGGAGGGGTCACCGAACCCTCACCAGAGCCCCCAGGTCGACCAGGATGAGCCAAATGAAAGGCACGAACCAGATCAGCAGCATGAACATCAGAGGCAAAAACCCAGGAATTATCTTCCTGACCATAACCCTTCCACTTGACCAGGTACTGGAGTTTAGGTCTCGAAACACGAGAATCCAAAATCTTCTCCACCACATACTCCAACTCCCCCTCAACCAACACCGGGGCAGGAGGATCAACGGATGGAACCACAGGCGCCACGTATCTCCGCAATAACGACCTATGGAACACATTATGGATGGCAAATGAAGCAGGAAGGGCCAAACGAAATGACACAGGATTGATAACCTCAGAAATCTTATACGGACCAATGAAACGAGGCTTAAACTTAGGAGAGGAAACCTTGATAGGAACATAACGAGACGACAACCAAACCAAATCCCCAACACGAAGTCGGGGACCCACACAGTGCCGGCGGTTAGCGAAACGTTGAGCCTTCTCCTGGGACAATGTCAAATTGTCCACCACATGAGTCCAAATCTGTTGCAACCTATCCACCACAGTATCTACACCAGGACAGTCCGAAGACTCAACCTGCCCTGAAGAGAAACGAGGATGGAAACCAGAATTGCAGAAAAACGGCGAAACCAAAGTAGCCGAGCTGGCCCGATTATTAAGGGCGAACTCAGCCAACGGCAAAAAGGACACCCAATCATCCTGATCAGCAGAAACAAAGAATCTCAGATATGTTTCCAAAGTTTGATTAGTTCGTTCGGTTTGGCCATTTGTCTGAGGATGGAAAGCCGAGGAAAAAGACAAATCAATGCCCATCCTAGCACAAAAGGATCACCAAAACCTCGAAACAAACTGGGAACCTCTGTCAGAAACGATGTTCTCCGGGATACTATGTAAACGAACCACATGCTGGAAAAATAATGGCACCAAATCAGAGGAGGAAGGCAATTTAGACAAAGGTACCAAATGGACCATCTTAGAAAAGCGATCACAAACCACCCAAATGACTGACATCTTTTGAGAGACGGGGAGATCCGAAATAAAATTCATAGAAATATGCGTCCAGGGCCTCTTCGGGACCGGCAAGGGCAAAAGCAACCCACTGACTCGAGAACAGCAGGGCTTAGCCCGAGCACAAGTCCCACAGGACTGCACAAAAGAACGCACATCCCGTGACAAAGACGGCCACCAGAAGGATCTAGCCACCAAATCTCTGGTACCAAAGATTCCAGGATGCCCAGCCAACACTGAACAATGAATCTCAGAGATAACTCTACTAGTCCATCTATCAGGGACAAACAGTTTCTCCGCTGGGCAACGGTCAGGTCTATCAGCCTGAAATTTTTGCAGCACCCGCCGCAAATCAGGGGAGATGGCAGACAAAATTACCCCCTCTTTGAGAATACCCACCAGCTCAGGAACACCCGGAGAGTCAGGCACAAAACTCCTTGACAGGGCATCAGCCTTCACATTCTTAGAGCCCGGAAGGTATGATTACCAACATCATAGTTATGCTCAGCAGGCGAAAACTTTCTAAAAAAGAAAGCACATGGCTTCATCACCGAGCCATCAGAACTTCTTTGCGACAAAACAGCCCCTGCTCCAATCTCAGAAGCATCAACCTCAACCTGAAACGGGAGCGAAACATCTGGCTGGCACAACACAGGGGCAGAAGAAAAACGACGCTTCAACTCCTGAAAAGCCTCTACAGCTGCAGAAGACCAATTGACCACATCAGCACCCTTCTTGGTCAAATCAGTCAACGGTTTAGCAACAGTAGAAAAATTAGCGATGAAGCGCCGATAAAAATTAGCAAAGCCCAGGAACTTTTGCAGGCTCTTCACAGATGTCGGCTGAGTCCAATCGTAAATGGCCTGGACTTTAACAGGGTCCATCTCGATAGTAGAAGGGGAAAAAATTAACCCCAAAAATGAAACCTTCTGAACTCCAAAAAGACACTTTGACCACTTCACAAACAAGGAATTCGCACGAAGGACCTGGAACACCATTCTGACCTGCTTCACATGAGACTCCCAATCATCCGAAAAGACCAAAATATCATCCAAATACACAATCAGGAATTTATCCAGGTACTCTCGGAAAATGTCATGCATAAAGGACTGAAATACTGATGGAGCATTGGAAAGCCCGAATGGCATAACCAGGTACTCAAAATGGCCCTCGGGCGTATTAAATGCTGTTTTCCATTCATCGCCTTGTTTAATACGCACAAGATTATACGCCCCTCGAAGATCTATCTTGGTGAACCAACTAGCCCCTTTAATACGAGCAAACAAATCAGATAGCAATGGCAAAGGATACTGAAATTTGACTGTAATTTTATTAGAGAAGGCGGTAATCAATACAAGGTCTCAAAGAACCATCCTTCTTGGCCACAAAAAAGAACCCTGCTCCTAACGGTGATGACGACTGGCGAATATGGCCTTTCTCCAAGGATTCCTTTATATAACTCTGCATAGCGGTGTGTTCTGGCACAGATAAATTGAACAATCGGCCCTTAGGAAACTTACTACCAGGAATCAAATCAATTGCACAATCGCAATCCCTATGAGGAGGTAGGGCACTGGCTTTGGGCTCATCAAATACATCCCGATAATCCGACAAAAACTCTGGAACTTCAGAAGGGGTGGATGACGAAATAGACAAAAATGGAACATCACCATGTACCCCCTGGCAACCCCAGCTGGACACAGACATAGATTTCCAGTCCAATACTGGATTATGAACCTGTAGCCATGGCAACCCCAAAACGACCACATCATGCAGATTATGCAACACCAGAAAGCGGATATCCTCCTGATGTGCAGGAGCCATGCACATGGTCAATTGGGTCCAGTACTGAGGCTTATTCTTGGCCAAAGGCGTAGCATCAATTCCTCTCAATGGAATAGGATACTGCAAGGGCTCCAAGAAAAAAACACAGCGCCTAGCATACTCCAAGTCCATCAAATTCAGGGCAGCGCCTGAATCCACAAATGCCATAGCAGAATAGGATGACAAAGAGCAAATCAGAGTAACAGACAATAGAAATTTAGACTGTACCGTACCAATGGTGGCAGACCTAGCGAACCGCTTAGTGCGCTTAGGACAAACGGAGATAGCATTAGTGGAATCACCACAGTAAAAACATAGCCCATTCCGATGTCTGTGTTCTTGCCGTTCAGCTCTGGTCAAAGTCCTATCACATTGCATAGGCTCAGGCCCATGCTCAGATAGTACCGCCAAATGGTGCACAGCTTTACGCTCACGCAAGCGTCGATCGATCTCAATGGCCAAGGACATAGACTCATTCAGACCAGCAGGCATGGGAAACCCCACCATGACATCCTTAAGGGCTTCAGAGAGACCCTTTCTGAAGATTGCTGCCAGGGCACATTCATTCCACTGAGTGAGCACAGACCACTTTCTAAACTTCTGACAATACATCTCCGCTTCATCCTGACCCTGACACAGAGCCAGCAAGATTTTCTCTGCCTGATCCACTGAATTAGGTTCGTCATAAAGCAATCCAAGCGCCAGGAAAAACGCATCAACATCACGCAATGCCAGATCTCAAGGGAAAATGCCCAGTCTTGAGGGTCACCACGTAACAAAGAAATAATGATCTTTACTTGTTGAACAGGGTCACCTGAGGAGCGAGGTTTCAAGGCAAGAAACAATTTACAATTATTTTTGAAATTCAAGAACTTAGATCTATCACCAAAAAACAAATCAGGAATTGGAATCCTAGGCTCTGACATCGGATTCTGAACCACAAAATCTTGAACGTTTTGTACCCTTGTAGTGAGATTATCCATCCAAGAGGACAGACCTTGAATGTCCATGTTTACACCAGTGTCCTGAACCACCCAGAGGCAAAGGGGAAAAAAGAGACAAAACACACTGCAAAGAAAAAAAAATGGTCTCAGAACTTCTCTTATCCCTCTATAGAGATGCATTAGTACTTTGGGCCACCTGTACTGTTATGACCTGGTGGTCAGGACAATAATGGACCTGGTGGTTAAGAGCACACAGAATGACCTGATAGTTACTGATAATAAGGACGAGCTCTGGGACGTGGGAACTCTGCTGACCGCAATCCCTAATCCTATCAAACACACTAGAAATAGCCGTGGATTGCGCCTAACGCTCCCTATGCAACTCGGCACAGCCTAAGAAACTAGCTAGCCCTGAAGATAGAAAAATAAAGCCTACCTTGCCTCAGAGAAATTCCCCAAAGGAAAAGGCAGCCCCCCACATATAATGACTGTGAGTAAGATGAAAATACAAACACAGAGATGAAATAGATTTAGCAAAGTGAGGCCCGACTTACTGAACAGACCGAGGATAGGAAAGGTTACTTTGCGGTTAGCATAAAAACCTACAAAAAGACCACGCAGAGGGCGCAAAAAAACCCTCCGTACCGACTCACGGTGCGGAGGCGCTCCCTCTGCGTCCCAGAGCTTCCAGCAAGCAAGACAACAATAAAAATTGCAAGCTGGACAGAAAAATAGCAAACCAAAGAAATACAAGCTGGAACTTAGCTTCTGCTGGGAAGACAGGACACAAGAACGATCCAGGAGTGAACTAAACCAATACTGGAACATTGACAGGTGGCATGGAGCAAAGATCTAAGTGGAGTTAAATAGATCAGCCAGCTAACGAATTAACCTCGTCACCTGAGGAAGGAAACTCAGAAACACCCACCAGAGGAAGTCCATGGACAGAACCAGCCGAAGTACCATTCATGACCACAGGAGGGAGCCCGACAACAGAATTCACAACAGTCACCATTACGTTTTGCTGTCAGAAAGTCATTGGTCACTTTGATGAGTGCAGTTTCTGTCGAATGTAGGGGGCGGAAACCAGACTGTGAAGGGTCTAGGAGGGAGTGAGTGGAGAGGTAACAGGTAAGGCGGGAGTATATCAGGCGCTCCAAGAGTTTAGAGATGAATGGGAGATTGGAGACCGGTCTGTAGTTGTTTGTGCAGGATGGGTCGAGGGTGGGTTTCTTTAGTAATGGAGTAATGATAGAGTGTTTGAAGGAGGAGGGGAAAATGCCAGAGGAGAGGGAGAGATTAAAGATTGTAGTTAGGTGACTTGTGACAACTGGAGAGAGAGACTGGAGGAGATGTGAGGGAATGGGGTCGGTAGTGCATGTAGTCGGACGAGAAGAGGAGAGGAGCTTGGAGACTTCTTCTTCTGTGATGGGATCGAATGTGGAGAGTGAGCCAGGGGCAATGAGGGGAGGGATGGGAGTCACTGAACTTAGTTGTTGGGAGCGGATTTCCTGATGGATATTGTCTATTTTCTCTATAAAGTGGGAGGCCAGGTCACCAGCACAAATATCTGTGATAGGGGCTTGTGCTTTTGGCCTGAGGAGGGAGTGAAAGGTGTCAAAAAGTTTCTTGGGGTTGTTGGATAGTGAGGAGATCAGAGTGGTAAAGTAGGTCTGTTTAGCGAAGTGAAGGGCAAAGTTATAGGTCCTTAACATAAATTTGAAGAGCATCGCTGGAGAAATCGGGTTTGCGATGTGAGCCAGGGCTGTTTTATTCTGTGTTTGGAGGTTCTGAGGGTGAGGGGAGCTACTTGGTCAAGGGTGCTTCTAAGAGTGTCATTGAAGTGATGTACAGCCAGATCAGGACAGGAAAAGGAAGAGATTGGGGACAATGATGAGCGTAGGGAGTCTGAAAGTGTAAGAGGGTTAATGGCTTGTAGATTTCTGACTGAATGGTGTGTAGGAGGGTGCTGGGGTGAGCGAGGATATGTGAGTGTGAAGGAGAGAATGTTGTGGTCAGAGAGGGGAAGCGGTGAGTTATCTAGGTAGGAGATTGAGGAGAGCCGGACAAAGACCAGGTCCAGGGTGTTACCATCTTTGTGTGTTTCAGAGGTTGAGAGCTGTGAGAGGCCGAGAGAAGTGGTTAGTGACAGAAGCTGGGCTGCAGATGTGGAAGTGGGGCTGTTAATGGGGATGTTGAAGTCTCCCAGGATAAGGGTTGGTAGTTCTGAGGACATGAAGTGCGGCAGCCAGGCTGAGAAATGGTCCAGGAAGCGGGTGGGTGAGCCTGGGGGCCGGTATATGACCGCTACTCTGAGGGAGAGGGGACGAAAGAGCTTGATTGTGTGGACCTCAAAAGAAGGGAATGAGAGTGATGGAACTGAGGGGATGACCTGGAAAGTGCATTGTGGGGACAGGAGTATGCCAACTCCACCACCAGGTCTGTTTGTTGGTCTCGGGGAATGGGAGAATTGTAAGCCACCATGGGTAATGGCAGCAGGAGAGACAGTGTCAAAATCCTGAATCCAGGTTTCTGTGAGGGCCAGCAGATTCAGAGAGTTTTTCAGAAAGTAATTGTGTAGGAAAGGAAGCTTGTTACATACAGACCGTGGATTCCAAAGGGCACAATTAAAAGAAGGAGGAGATGAAGGAGTGCAATTAATATTAGTAAGATTATTAAGGTTTCAATGTGAGGTAGGGTAGGGGTTGAGGTTGGTGGATGGTGGACCGGGGTTTGGGGAGATGTCTCCTGATATCAGCAGGAGTAGGAAGATAAAAAGCAAGTAGCTTTTGGGATTGTCTGAAGTTTTTTTATGCAGTCTGTTTGGGTAAGATGGACTGAGGTTTTTCAGGAAGGTGAGAAGTGCATGGGAGCTGTACATGGGAGAGGGAAGGAGAGAGGAGCTGATGTATATGAGTCGTGATGGAGGGGGGATTGGGCGGTGAATGTGGATTGCAAGGGAACATAGGAGGATAGGAATAAAGCACATGGAAAGACGGGAGAGCAGAGTGTGGGTTACCTGACTCCTACCCTGACTAACTGCCATGGAATAACTGCGGTATCACGACGCTTATCTTCTGTGACACTTTGCTTATGGGACGCTAGCGTGCACCCCCACTTGCGTGCACCCCTAAGGAAGGTTCTAAATTTATAGACCAGAAGAGATGGATTGTGGGAACTGGTTGAGGATAATTTGGCAGCTGGCTTGCACACCAGGGGCTTTTTTTTTTTCTTTTAAAATATGATCAAAGACACTCAGCCTGGTAAAATCTACTTTCACACCTTCCACCAGATAAGATCTACACTGATCCCAGTCATGGATAGTAAGTGGACAGTAAAGGTACCTTCACACTCAGCGACGCTGCAGCGATACCGACAACGATGTCGATCGCTGCAGCGTCGCTGTTTGGTCGCTGGAGAGCTGTCACACAGACAGCTCTCCAGCGACCAACGATCCCGATGTCCCCGGTAACCAGGGTAAACATCGGGTTACTAAGCGCAGGGCCGCGCTTAGTAACCCGATGTTTACCCTGGTTACCAGCGTAAAAGTAAAAACAACAAACACTACATACTTACCTACCGCTGTCTGTCCCCGGCTCTCAGTTTCTCTGCACTCCTCCTGCACTGACTGAGCACAGCGGCCGGAAAGCACAGCGGTGACGTCACCGCTCTGCTTTCCGGCTGACCGACGCTCACTGCCAGTGCAGGAGGAGTGCAGAGAAGCTGAGCGCCGGGGACAGACAGCGGTAGGTAAGTATGTAGTGTTTGTTTTTTTTTACTTTTACGCTGGTAACCAGGGTAAACATCGGGTTACTAAGCGCGGCCCTGCGCTTAGTAACCCAATGTTTACCCTGATTACCAGTGAAGACATCGCTGGATCGGTGTCACACACGCCGATCCAGCGATGTCTGCAGGGAGTCCAGCGACGAAATAAAGTTCTGGACTTTCCTCAGCGACCAACGATCTCCCAGCAGGGGCCTGATCGTTGGTCGCTGTCACACATAACGATTTCCTTAACGATATCGTTGCTACGTCACAAAAAGCAACGATATCATTAACGATATCGTTATGTGTGAAGGTACCTTAAGTTTTAAGTGCAATGCAACAAATGAATTATACCAATGAATTAGCAAACACATTAAATTATGTTTCTAGATGGTAAAGCAGCAGATGACAGACAGCAAGCAGAGGAGGGAGTTAATACCATTAGAGTCTATTGCAGCAGATGGGACAGCTATCAGAGGTAGGAAGTTGCACTATTTGATTGCAAAGCAGGAGACAGCAAGCAGAGGGAGTTAATACCATTAGAGTCTATTGCAGCAGATGGGACAGCTATCAGAGGTAGGAAGTTGCACCATTTGATTGCAAAGCAGGAGACAGCAAGCAGAGGGAGTTAATACCATTAGAGTCTATTGCAGCAGATGGGACAGCTATCAGAGGTAGGAAGTTGCACCATTTGATGTCAAAGCAGGAGACAGCAAGCAGAGGGAGTTAATACCATTAGAGTCTATTGCAGCAGATGGGACAGCTATCGGGTACCACAAGGTTCTATCATGGCCCCAGTGTTGTTCAACATTTTTATAAATGATCTAGATAAGGGAACTGAAGGTAAACTGGTCAAATTTGCAGACGATGCAAAGCTAGGAGGGATAGCTAACACTGGAGAAGACAGAAAAAGGATTCAGAAGCATGTAGCTAAGCTTGAACAATGAGCAACAACTAATAGAATGGTATTTAACAGGAAGAAATGCAAGATTCTACACCTGGGCAAGAAAAGCTAAAATTACATCTACAGAAGGGGAAGAATAGAACTAAGCAACAGCTTGTGTGAAAAAGAATTGGGTATACTAGTAGCTCATAGACTACACATGAGTCAACAGTGTGATTCAGCAGCAAAATGGGCAAATACAGTTCTAGGATGTATTTAGAGAACCATAGAGTCTAGATCTTGTAAAGCAATTATCCCCTCTACTCCTCCTTGGTAAGGCCGCATCTGGAATGCTGTGTCCAGTTCGGGGCACCAAATTTTAAAATGTCAGAGGGAGGCAGAATAGCATACTGCTCAGTAGCAGGATAGATGAGACTGTGCAACCATATCTAGGTCCCTTGTAAGCGATTTTCATGGAGATCTATGGCCGGTCCATAAATTTTAACAGCTTATTTACATATTAAGTGGATTTCCGAGGAATTAAACATGTGATCACAGATATCAAATTATCATTTTATTCAACTTTTTATGAACTACAGGCCAATATAGATGGCTTAGAAGGGTAGATTCTACTGATAGATTCCCTCTGATCATAGCATAGCATATGATCCCTCTGATCATAGCATAGCATAATAAAAGACCTTACGTAGGTTAGACAACCACTTTAAGACAGTACATTAGGTTATATAAAAGCCGGGTCTATAAAACCCAGGATATAACACCATGACAAATGCAAAGTGTTAAATTTAGCACCAATATATCTATACATTGTAATCGTTGTGCTTTTTTTATTATCTATATTATTAGAAATGCATCATGACAACCATAGTGGCAAATATCAAGGTATAAAGATGCATTGGACAAGTAAGCCAATGAGATCATGTAAATGTAATATTTTTAGGGAAAGGAAATATCAGCATTTAGCAGACATCAACACACATCTGTTAATTGCACAGATCTGTGGTTAAATGTAACATTATAGAATCCTCTCCAAGGATACTGGAGGCTCGTTCTTCACGTATTGTCCGAAAGACCAGTAAACATTAGCCCTAAAGGAAGTATTATATAGAGATGGCATCCTTGTCCCATTCATTGTCTGGAATCTTATTTTCCTTGCGAGAATGCCGTTTATCAGATAGAAACATTATCAAATATTTATTGTGGTACAATGTCAATGTTTTCATTCCCATATCATTCTTCCTTTGTTATTATTCTTGTATTTCCATCAATAGAAAATCAAATAGATTTTCTGCATCAGATTGTGACTGAGGTTAAGCAATGTCAGAATAGCTTTTAGTCACCAGGACATTTATCTGGCACGAATGTTCAATCATTTAAAGAAACACTTTTGTTTTATTATCATCACTGCTGTTGCTGTCGACAGTTGCATTATATGGGGCCTTCACATCTACACAAAGGCACTGGTAACAATGGTGAGATTGGCACATAAACTGCCACAATTTAATAAATAGGAACCATCGTCTTTATTAACCTGTCCATTGACATATTTGCATCTTGAAAACAGACTTTGGCCTCCTTCACACATCCTGATGATTCCTGTACAGGAAAAACCAGTACTGGTGCGATCCGTAACCATGTGCTATCCATGTGACATGCATGTGACATCCGTGTGATATCTGCGTGCCGTCCATATCCGTGTCTATGTGCTATCAGTGTGACATGAATGTAATGTAATGCAGCATAGAAATTAAAAGAGGTTACATTAAATTAGATATTATAGATGTTCAAGCATAGAGATAGATAGCGATGAGAAACATGATCGATGATAGATAGAAATATGTCAGTCTGCTATATTATTGCTCTGTATCTTTTTTACTGTTCCTGTTTTATTTTAAACAAATTAATTAAAAAAAAAAAACGGTGTGGGATCCCCCATAATTTTCACAACCAGCTGAGGGAAAGCCAACCACTGGGGCTGATATTACTAATCTGGGAAAGGGGCCAATGGCTCTAAAGGTTCCAAGGCTATTAATATCAGCTCACAGCTATTTGCTTAGCCTTCATTGGTTAGTTTCCGGAGGGGCCCCAGAAAAATAATGATGTAGGGACTCCTATAATTACTAACCAGCAAAGGCTAAACATACAGCTGTGGGCTAATATTAATTGCCTGGGAAGGGGCCATGGATATTGGCCCCCTTCCAGACTAAGAATATCAATCATCAGTCATAAGAAATGGCACATCCATAAGATGCACAAATTCTGGCGCTTAGCCTCATTCTCCTCACTTACCTTGGTGTGGTGTCAAGAGGGGTAATATTTGTGGGGCTAATGTTAGCTTTCTAATCATCAGCTAACATGAAACCCAGGTGTTAGTAATGGAGAGGCGTCTATAAGACACCCCCAATACTAACCCATAATCAAATGTAATAAAGACACAGACACAGAAGTAAAGTTTATTAATGAAAATAAACACACAGAGTCCTTTATTTGAAATAAACAATCTCCACCCTCCTTTATCCATTTGCTAGTGTAAAATTAAAAATAATAAACTGCTCAGCTGTGCATCCAGGAGACACAGACCTGAGAGTGATAGAGCAGCTTCAGTGACTGTCATGTTCCCACAGTCAGTTCAGTGTGAGCTGGCCGATGTACTGCTGTAACCTTAATGACATCACCGCAGTTCAACGGACAACTCACACTAAACAGATCATGCGAACCGTAGCCTGTGACCAGCGGTAACCTGAATTATGTCACCGCAGGTCACTGAAGCTGTGCCCTCACGCTTAGCTCAGTGTCTCCTGGATGCGCAGCTGAGCAGCCACATCATGCCACCATTTAGCTATGCATCCAGATGTAGATGAGTTGGATTTTTCATGGGACAAATGGATTAATGGTGGACAGATGAGGAATACTGTGGTTTATTATTTTTGATTTTACATTAATAAATAGCTAAAAGAGGATGGGGAGTGTTTCTTTCAAATAAAGGACTTTATTCCTGTGTCAGTGTCTTTATTACATTTGACTATGGGACTAGTAATGGGGGTGTCTTAGAGATGCCTCTCCATTACTAACCCCTGGGCTTGATGTCAGCTGAGATTACAAAGCTGCTATCAAGCTCAAAAAATTTTAACAGGGCATAAGGGCAAATGGGAAGAGCGAGGCTAAGAGCCAGATTTGGCACATCTTATGGATGTGCCATTTCTGTAGCAGCTGAGGGCTGATGTTCTTAGTCTGCGACGGGTTCCAATATCCATGGCCCCTTCCTGGGCTATTAATATCAACCCACATTTGTCTTATTTAGCCTTTGCTGATCAATAATTATAGGGACACCCTACATATTTTTTTTACTACAGCACCCCCATAAGCTAACCAGTAAAGACTAAGCAAAGAGATGTGAGCTGATGTTTTTAAAGTTATTTATTTATTTATGCATGATGTATAAACATGGTGCTGAATATAACTCCCATTAGACTCACCTTGTCGTGCTGATCTCAGGGAGACCAGTCGCAATGATGAGAGCAGCCTTCAGCAACCGTCACCTGGGAACAGTGCAAACTGTATGGTTTTTCTCATCACCTGATGTCAGTGTGCATGTGTGCGGCATGCATTTCGTCCATGGTGCTGGTAAAAAGCAGACAATTCTGCAGGTTTTTCATACGGATACATGGTCCATGTGAAAAACATGACATTTGCGCACCACCATTGAATACAATGGGTGTTCATGTGTCTGCATTTGCGGTACTTAAAAAATGGACAGCATATGGGCAGGAAAAATGGATGTGTTAAATAGAAACTAATAGAAACTAGAAGCACACAATCACTTTGGTCCCGATTCATCAAAACCCACACTATTCACGCCAGTCTTTATGAGTGGGCATGTTGGCGTAAAACGCACCTAATTCATAAAGAGTCACATGCCTCTTAGAAATTCAGGGACATCTTAAAAGTCAAGGAAATAATGAGGAATCCAGCTCAACGAGATAGTGAAAAAAACCTTTTCTTTATTCACTTGGAAAATTTGTTCAGTGGAAGATAAAAACATCAGCAATTACAGAGAATAAAATACGATATCAACGCGTTTCTGGTGACCAAGCACCCTTGATCATGACTGGCTTAGTAATGGAGATGAAAAGGTCTCACGGTGTAGTGCCGAGCTCAGTGAGTTCACCAAAGTTTACCTTTTCTGAGGTGGCTGCAGGTGGCTATTTTTAGGCTGGGGGACCAATATCCATGACTCCTTACCAGCCTGAGAATACCAGCCCCTAGCTGTCTGCTTTAGCTTGACTAGTTGTCAAAAATTAGGGAGACCACATGCTGTTTATTTATTATTTATTTAAATCATAAAAAACAGAGTAGGGACCCCTCTATTCTTGACAACCAGCCGTGCTAAAGCTCACAGCTTAAGGTTGCAGCTCGCAGCTGTCAGTTTTGCTCGCTGGTTATCAAAAATTCAGGGCAACCCATGTCAATTTTTAAAAATGTATTTATTTATATATTTATAGGGCAGACGCTGGCTCATGAATACTCCCATCAGCTGCCACCTGCTCTCGTTGTTATTAGTGATAGCAGGTCTAGTCTGATTGGAGTAGTCAACCCATCCATCGACGCCTGTGACCAGAGGGAAACGTTTTTTCAGACAACAGCGTGGAGCCGCAACACTCTGACCATACCGCCAATCAAAGGCAGTGTTTTCAGCGCTGCCATGCATATGCCAGCGTGGCAAAAACTCTATGTTCGGGCTTCTTTGTCATGTGAATGGGGTCCGAGTCCCGGTTCCGGTTTGTGTACGTGTGCTGTTCTGGTACTCGAACTGAACTTTTTTTTAATTGTTCGGCCAAACCCGCTGAACACAAACATCCAAGGATTTGTCCATAACTAGTCCCCACACCATTGCTCCACATCCATCAGTCTGAGCTGATGACACCTGAGACAAAAGATTCATTGATTAATGTTGCTTGTGCCAAATTCTGACATCTTATCAGCATGGTGCAACAGAAATCTGGATTCATCCAATCAGGCAATATTTTTCCACTACTCAGTGATTCAATTTTTACTCTCTGTGCCCTTTGGAGTTCTGTCATTCTGTTTCTTTCCCTTTGACATCAATAGCATTGAAATTGGTTGTCTGCTGTTCTAGCTAATCCATGCTAAGGAACGATGATTTGGGAGTTCTGATGAGTTAGCGAATGTGCATACAGCATCTTTTAGGCACTGGCATAAACATAGTGCTTTTGAATCTTCAGGATAATGCTGGTGGTGCTTTTCCTGAAGGGCTTTCTTTGGTATTGTTTTGTTCATTTTTGAAGCCTGAAGCAGTTAAATGAAGCTCACACCAATTGAACACATGAACAGCAAGTGGTTTTGACTTTAAAGTGCATATGTTCTTCTTTTTTTTAGCTCTTTTTCAGGTGAGTTCCAGGTGGAATTTGCCTGAAAAAGATGTTGTGTGCACATACCCTTAGTTGAATACCAGCATGATATCTGACTGTGTGATGCCTGTTCATCACAACTAAAGACAAACAGATCTCTTTAAATTTGGGTTTACATGAATTTTCTAAAAAAAATTTGGTTTACGTCCAATAAATCCGCCACAAGAAACAATAAAGAGGAGAAAAGAGGGAGAAAGAGAAAGATGAGAGAAGAGAGAGATAATAAATTGCCAAGTAAGGAAGCAGAGGAAGCTTTGTGACTTGGAGCTCCTAACACTGCTGCCATAGGTGAGATCTGGAATGGAAAAATAAAGTGGCAGAGCATAGTGAAGGCAATCTGTGTCGGTGAGCTCTTTTTTGATGTTTAGTGGTAGGATTCACAAACGTGGGGACTCTTGATGTGGGTTTTTGTACCGAGATGCTCCAATAAAAAGGCAGGTATGTCTAACAAACTATACAATATGTATCTTTATTAGGGATAATTGATGAGCGAGTGTACTCATTGCTCGGGTTTGCCCGAGCATGCTCGGGTGGTCTCCGAGTATTTGTAACTGCTCGAAGATTTAGTTTTCAACGCCGCAGCTGAATGATTTACAGCTACTAGCCAGCCTGAGTGAGTACATGTGGGGGTTGCCTGGTTGCTAGGGAATCCCCACATGTAATCGAGCAGTTACAAATACTCGGAGACCAACCGAGCGTGCTCGGGAAAACCCGAGCAACGAGTACACTCGCTCATCACTATTAGGGATGATCAGACCTGTGGAAGTTCGGTTTCTGGTACCTGACCCAAACTTTATTCCAAAGTTCAGTTCGGGTACCAGAGCAGTATCCGAACTTAATCCAGAATCCGAACCCCATTGAAATGAAGACCCAAAGTTTTCAGCTGGAAAATTCTCTCTCTCTCTCTCTTTCTTTTAGGACTTCCCCTGGGAACTCAAAACATTGCAACAGACTTCCGGGAGAGAGAATGATAGAGAGAGAGAATTTTCCAGCTGAAAGGTTTGGGTTCTTATTGTGGGGTTCATTTTTTGGTTAAAGTTCGGACATGGTTCAGGTACCCATACCGAACTTTGGAAAAAAGTTTGTGTAGGGTACCAGTACCGAACTTCCACGGGTCCACTGATGCCTATCCAGTATGAACGCTAAGCTTTCAAGTTTGGTTTTGCTCATCTCTAATCTTTATGCTCTATTTGAAAAGTAATGCTATCTTATTAACTAAGACATTAAAACACTGAAAGCCATCACAATGTTTCCACTTTGTAATATCTTAATATATCAGATTATAGCTATCCCAAAGATACATAGGGGTTACTTCTTCTTTGCAGGCTTCCTGTGCACTGTTTTGTCAGTTCTGTTTCTGGTTATTGCTGGACAGCTTTACAAATTGATTTGGCCTTTATTATCATCAAAGTATTGATGGCACAACACTATATATGCCTGTATCTGACCTTACCTTGGCAAAATATTGACCGCTGTGCCTGCCTTCGATCTATGGCTTGATTCCATAAAATTATTTTACGATATTTCCTAACTATATAAAAATGTGTTTTGGGAGTGCAGCTGTTTTTGTATTGTGAAACTATTTTCTGCTGGCATTTTATATATCTGAGATATATCCAGAATGTCATAGACAAGTCATGGCTGAGAAAAAAATGGCAATATTATACTGGCTATATCAAATCTACTACAGGTGCTTCTCACAAAATTAGAATAATCATCATAAAGTTAATTTATTTCAGTTTTTCAATACAAAAAGTAAAACTCGTATATTATATAGAGTCATTACAAACAGAGTGATCTATTTCAAGTGTTTATTTCTGTTAATGTTGATGATTATGACTTACAGCCAATGAAAACCCAAAAGTCTTTATCTCAGTAAATTAGAATAATTAACAAAAACACCTGCAAAGTCCTCCCAAGCATTTAAAAAGGTCCCATAGTCTGTTTCCATAGGCTCCACAATCATGGGGAAGACATGGGGAATTGACAGAAGTCCAGAAGGCAGTCATTGACACAATCCGCAAAGAGGGTAAGCCTCAAAAGGTCATTGCTAAAGAAACTGGCTGTTCACAGAGTGCTGTATCCAAGCATATTAATGGAAAGTTAAGTGGTAGGAAAAAGTGTGGTAAAAAAAGGTTACAAAGTTACATAGTTACATAGTTATTAAGGTTGAAGGAAGACTATAAGTCCATCTAGTTCAACCCATAGCCTAACCTAACATGCCCTAACATGTTGATCCAGGGGAAGGCAAAAAAAAACCCATGTGGCAAAGAGTAAGCTCCACCATGGGGAAAAAAATTCCTTCCCGACTCCACATACGGCAATCAGACTAGTTCCCTGGATCAATGCCCTATCAAGGAATCTAGTGTATATACCCTGTAACATTATACTTTTCCAGAAATGTATCCAGTCCCCTCTTAAATTTAAGTAATGAATCACTCATTACAACATCATACGGCAGAGAGTTCCATAGTCTCACTGCTCTTACAGTAAAGAATCCGCGTCTGTTATTGTGCTTAAACCTTTTTTCCTCCAAACGTAGAGGATGCCCCCTTGTCCCTGTTTCAGGTCTATGATTAAAAGGATCATCAGAAAGGTCTTTGTACTGTCCCCTCATATATTTATACATTAACAAAAGATCACCCCTTAGCCTTCGTTTTTCCAAACTAAATAGCCCCAAGTGTAATAACCTATCTTGGTATTGCAGACCCCCCAGTCCTCTAATAACCTTGGTCGCTCTTCTCTGCACCCGCTCCAGTTCAGCTATGTCTTTCTTATACACCGGAGACCAGAACTGTGCACAGTATTCTAAGTGTGGTCGAACTAGTGACTTGTATAGAGGTAAAATGATATTCTCCTCATGAGCATCTATGCCTCTTTTAATGCATCCCATTATTTTATTTGCCTTTGTAGCAGCTGCCTGACACTGGCCACTGAATATGAGTTTGTCATCCACCCATACACCCAGGTCTTTTTCATTGACGGTTTTGCCCAGAGTTTTAGAATTAAGCACGTAATTATACATCTTATTACTTCTACCCAAGTGAATGACCTTACATTTATCCCCATTAAAGCTCATTTGCGATTTATTAGCCCAAGCTTCTAGTTTACATAAATCATCCTGTAATATAAAATTGTCCTCCCCTGTATTGATTACCCTGCAGAGTTTAGTGTAATCTGCAAATATTGAAATTCTACTCTGAATGCCCCCTACAAGGTCATTAATAAATATGTTAAAAAGAAGAGGGCCCAATACTGACCCCTGTGGTACCCCACTGCTAACCGCGACCCAGTCCGAGTGTGCTCCATTAATAACCACCCTTTGTTTCCTATCCCTGAGCCAGCTCTCAACCCACTTACACATATTTTCCCCTATCCCCATTATTCTCATTTTATGTATCAACCTTTTGTGTGGCACCGTATCAAAAGCTTTTGAAAAGTCCATATACACTACATCCACTGGGTTCCCTTGGTCAAGTCCGGAACTTACCTCTTCATAGAAACTGATCAAATTAGTCTGACATGAACGGTCCCCAGTAAACCCGTGCTGATACTGGGTCATGACATGAGGCTATTCCTCTTCAGCTATTCCTCTTCCTCTTAAGAAAGCATTTGCACTACTAAAGCAGGATGGCACCATTGAAGCTCTAAAAAACTATAGGGAGAAAAATACTTTATCTAAAAAACTAATTAAAGCTGCCAAAAAGGAAACAGAGAAGCACATTGCTAAGGAGAGTAAAACTAATCCCAAACTGTTCTTCAACTATATCAATAGTAAAAGAATAAAAACTGAAAATGTAGGCCCCTTAAAAAATAGTGAGGAAAGAATGGTTGTAGATGACGAGGAAAAAGCTAACATATTAAACACCTTCTTCTCCACGGTATTCACGGTGGAAAATGAAATGCTAGGTGAAATCCCAAGAAACAATGAAAACCCTATATTAAGGGTCACCAATCTAACCCAAGAAGAGGTGCGAAACCGGCTAAATAAGATTAAAATAGATAAATCTCCGGGTCCGGATGGCATACACCCACGAGTACTAAGAGAACTAAGTAATGTAATAGATAAACCATTATTTCTTATTTTTAGGGACTCTATAGCGACAGGGTCTGTTCCGCAGGATTGGCGCATAGCAAATGTGGTGCCAATATTCAAAAAGGGCTCTCAAAGTGAACCTGGAAATTATAGGCCAGTAAGTCTAACCTCTATTGTTGGTAAAATATTTAAAGGGTTTCTGAGGGATGTTATTCTGGATTATCTCAATGAGAATAACTGTTTAACTCCATATCAGCATGGGTTTATGAGAAATCGCTCCTGTCAAACCAATCTAATCAGTTTTTATGAAGAGGTAAGCTATAGGCTGGACCACGGTGAGTCATTGGACGTGGTATATCTCGATTTTTCCAAAGCGTTTGATACTGTGCCGCACAAGAGGTTGGTACACAAAATGAGAATGCTTGGTCTGGGGGAAATGTGTGTAAATGGGTTAGTAACTGGCTAAGTGATAGAAAGCAGAGGGTGGTTATAAATGGTATAGTCTCTAACTGGGTCGCTGTGACCAGTGGGGTACCGCAGGGGTCAGTATTGGGACCTGTTCTCTTCAACATATTCATTAATGATCTGGTAGAAGGTTTACACAGTAAAATATCGATATTTGCAGATGATACAAAAGTATGTAAAGCAGTTAATACAAGAGAAGATAGTATTCTGCTACAGATGGATCTGGATAAGTTGGAAACTTGGGCTGAAAGGTGGCAGATGAGGTTTAACAATGATAAATGTAAAGTTATACACATGGGAAGAAGGAATCAATGTCACCATTACACACTGAATGGGAAACCACTGGGTAAATCTGACAGGGAGAAGGACTTGGGGATCCTAGTTAATGATAAACTTACCTGGAGCAGCCAGTGCCAGGCAGCAGCTGCCAAGGCAAACAGGATCATGGGGTGCATTAAAAGAGGTCTGGATACACATGATGAGAGCATTATACTGCCTCTGTACAAATCCCTAGTTAGACCGCACATGGAGTACTGTGTCCAGTTTTGGGCACCGGTGCTCAGGAAGGATATAATGGAACTAGAGAGAGTACAAAGGAGGGCAACAAAATTAATAAAGGGGATGGGAGAACTACAATACCCAGATAGATTAGCGAAATTAGGATTATTTAGTCTAGAAAAAAGACGACTGAGGGGCGATCTAATAACCATGTATAAGTATATAAGGGGACAATACAAATATCTCGCTGAGGATCTGTTTATACCAAGGAAGGTGACGGGCACAAGGGGGCATTCTTTGCGTCTGGAGGAGAGAGGGTTTTTCCACCAACATAGAAGAGGATTCTTTACTGTTAGGGCAGTGAGAATCTGGAATTGCTTGCCTGAGGAGGTGGTGATGGCGAACTCAGTCGAGGGGTTCAAGAGAGGCCTGGATGTCTTCCTGGAGCAGAACAATATTGTATCATACAATTAGGTTCTGTAGAAGGACGTAGATCTGGGGATTTATTATGATGGAATATAGGCTGAACTGGATGGACAAATGTCTTTTTTCGGCCTTACTAACTATGTTACTATGTTACTATGTTAGATACTCCAATATAGCATCCTTTAGAATGCCCTCCAGGATTTTATCCACAGTAGAGGTTAAGCTTACTGGCCTATAATTTCCGAGTTCAGTTTTTGTCCCCTTTTTGAATATTGGCACCACATTTGCTATACGTCAGTCCTGTGGTACAGACCCTGTTTGTTAGGGACTGGCGGAACGCACCAAGTATAGATGATATGAAACTAGGTGCGTTCGCAGTCTGAGGTCCACCGTGCAGGTGTAAACCCTGCTGCTAGTAAGACGGACTATATGGCGGTACTATAAGTATACATGCACGGGTTAACTTCACCCTGCGTGAAGGAAGCGATCCTGTTGCATCACAGGACCGCGGTACCGCACATAGAGCGCGAGCAAGAAGTCAGCGAACGCAACCCCAACTCAGGATTGAAGTCCGATTAGACCACTTGTTGGCACAACACCGCAACTGGGTGTGTAAGGAAACTATTAAATAGTGTATAGAGGCACGAGAGTGCATGCGGTGCCGCACTGACGGACGCCACTAACCACCCAGGCTTGCGTAAGGAAAGCGCAGAGGAAGCGCACGGCGCCGTACTGGCAGACACAGCAACTGGACGCTGTGATGTGTGTTACGTGCAGATGGCTAGTCGGGCGCTAGATAGCTACCATCATCCACGAGCAGTCAACAACACTAGGGAGGGATACTTAGGAGCTTTCATCCATCGACATACATCCATCTACACACACACATTATAACAAGACAATACTAGCGCATGGCCGTGCGGTCATGCGCAGTTTATATAGTTGCAGCACAGGAAGCAGCTACAGAAGTTTTGCCCTTTCAGGACCTGCCAAGAGGACCAATGGGATGTGCTGCAGTGCCTGAGCATGTGACCCTCGATCTCCAACGGGAGATCTTGCCCTGGGCATGCTCAGTGTGTACAAATAAGGACTTAGTCCCAGAGAAGCCCGCTCGCCGCAGATCAGTGCAGGGTACAACAGGAGAGCCAGAAAAGGCAGCAGTAACCCCCTGCACAGAATCAGTCCCAGCAAGATGCTGGGAGCGACGCCTCCGCTGAGCAGAGCCCACTGCGGCCGAAGCAGAATGGGAGACCGCAGCAGACACGGATCGAGATTCCCCCTGTGCAGCAGAGGAAACTCGACTCCTAACATTACCCCCCCTCCTAGGGCCCCCCCTCCTTGAGCCTCAATACGCTCAAAAGCTGCAATAAGCAGCGGAGCCCGAATGTGCTCCACAGGCTCCCAGGTTCTATCCTCTGGGCCGTGACCCTTCCAGTCCACCAGATAAAATTTCTTGCCACGTACCACCTTGCACCCCACAATAGCATTCACCTCAAACTCATCCGTGGATGAACCCGATGTTCCAGCAGATGTTTCAGAAAACCGGGACAAATGAACGGGCTTTAAGAGGGAAACGTGAAAAGTATCGGTGATACCAAGGCGTGGAGGAATAGCCAAACGGTAGACCACAGGGTTGACCTGTTCCAGAACCTTAAACGGGCCAATGTAGCGAGGAGCAAACTTAGTGGACTCAACTCGCAGCCTGATGTTACGGGCGGAGAGCCACACTAAGTCGCCAGGAGCAAAGACCGGAGCGGGGCGCCGGTGTGTATCAGCCGAAACCCTCATTCTCTCCTTGGAGGCCCGGATGGCATCCTGTGTGCGGTCCCAGATGTCACGTGCCTCCACCGCCCAGTCTGCCACCCTAGAATCGGTGGATGACACGGGCATGGGCACAGGGACACGCGGATGCTGGCCGTAATTAAGGAGAAAGGGAGTTTGACCAGTGGAATCGGCTACGGCGTTGTTCAAGGCAAATTCCGCCCAAGGTAGCAAAGATGCCCAGTCATCCTGCCTAGCAGAGACGAAATGTCGCAAATATGTCACCAGAGTCTGGTTGGTTCTGTCCACCAACCCATTCGTCTCGGGATGGTATGCAGAGGAGAGGTTTAACTCTATGCTGAGTAAACGGCAGAGCTCTCTCCAAAACCGAGACGCGAACTGGGGACCCCGATCGCTGACAATCTTATCAGGCATACCATGCAATCGGAAAACGTGCTTAATGAACAACACCGCCAAGGCCCGTGCTGAGGGTAACCGAGGAAGCGGCACCAAATGCACCATCTTAGAGAAATGGTCGGTGACAACCCAAATAATGGAGCAGCCACGCAACTTGGGTAAGCCCACCACAAAGTCCATCCCGACCATCTCCCAGGGCCTGTCTGCCACCGGTAGAGGGTAAAGCAACCCAGCAGGGCATTGCCGAGGAGACCGATTCTGGGCGCAAGAAACGCACGCCTGAATATAGTCCCTGACATCTCGGGCCATATGCGGCCACCAGTATGTTCTCGCCAAAAGCTCAGATGTCCTCTTGGTCCCAAAATGCCCACCCACTCTGGAGGAGTGAGCCCAAGAGAGAACCTCCGGTCGCAAGTTAGCTGGTACGAAAGTCTTGCCCGGGGGCACAGACTCTAGCGAAACCGGAGCTACAGTTCTCAGGCTCTCAGAAGGGACAATAAGCCGAGGCTCCTTCTCCTCCTCCTCCTCCGATGACACTACGGAGCGGGAGAGAGCGTCAGCACGAACGTTCTTCTCCCCGGAGAGGAAATGGAGAGTAAAATGGAACCGGGAGAAGAACAGGGACCATCGAGCCTGGCGACAATTCAGCCGCTGGGCCGTTTGTAGATATACCAAGTTCTTGTGGTCAGTGAAGACTTGGAAGGGAAAGCGAGCTCCCTCCAAGAGATGTCTCCACTCTGAAAAAGCCAACTTCATGGCTAGCAACTCCCTGTCCCCGATGGAATAATTCCTCTCCGCTGGTGTGAAGGTCTTGGAGAAGAAGAAGCAAGGATGCTTCCGACCTTGAGCATCCTTTTGGAAAAGGACTGCTCCAGCACGAACGGATGAGGCATCCACCTCCAAGATAAATGGTTTATCAACATCGGGGCGATGTAGGATGGGAGCGCTAGCGAAGTGTGACTTGATCGAGAGAAAGGCTTTGGAGACCTCCTCTGACCACAACTTGGGATTTGCTCCCTTCTTAGTGAGGGCAACCAAGGGAGCTACCAAAGTTGAGAAGTGTGGGATGAACTGGCGATAGTAATTAATGAACCCCATAAAGCGCTGCACCGCTTTAAGAGAATGGGGTTCCTGCCAGTCCATTACAGCCTGTAGCTTGGCAGGATCCATAGCCAAACCCTGGGCAGAGATGATATAACCAAGGAAAGGCAAGGACTCCTGCTCAAACACACACTTCTCCAACTTGGCGTAGAGGGAGTTTGCCCGTAAGAGGTCGAAGACTTTGCGAACATCTCTCCGATGGGAGTCAATATCTGGAGAGAAGATGAGGATATCATCCAGATAGACTACGACCGAGGTGGTGAACATATCCCGGAAGATGTCGTTCACAAAGTCTTGGAAAACGGCTGGGGCATTACAGAGCCCGAAGGGCATCACCAGATATTCATAGTGCCCATCCCTGGTGTTAAAAGCCGTCTTCCATTCATCCCCCTCACGGATGCGAATCAGGTTGTAAGCACCCCGCAGATCTAACTTAGTAAATATCCTCGCTCCCCGTAGCCTATCAAACAGCTCAGATATCAGGGGTAATGGGTACTTGTTCTTAACGGTGATGGCGTTAAGACCCCTGTAGTCTATACATGGACGTAAGTCTCCAGTCTTCTTCTGTACGAAGAAGAACCCAGCCCCTGCCGGTGACACTGACTTCCTAATAAATCCTCTTGCCAGATTCTCTTGGATGTACTGAGACATTGCCTCCGTCTCCGGGAGAGATAACGGATAGACTCGACCCCGGGGAGGCTCAGCACCAGGCAAGAGGTCAATAGGACAGTCATAGGGGCGGTGAGGCGGAAGGGTCTCCGCAGCTCTTTTGGAGAACACGTCTGCATAGGGCCAATAGTGCTTGGGAAGAGAGGAAAGATCTGCGGGTACCTGTGTAGTAGCAACCTGAACGCACTCCCTCTGACATCTACCCTCGCAGGATTTACTCCATCCCAAAATTCTCCCAGAGGACCACTCAATATGAGGAGAATGGTAGCGAAGCCATGGTATCCCCAACAGGACCTCATCAATTCCCTCAGGAATGACTAATAGGGAGATTATCTCCTGATGTGATGGAGACACAGAAAGCGTGAAAGGAATGGTTTGGTGGGTAATCTGTGAGGGTAGTGTTGACCCATTTACCACTCGAACGGTTACAGGCTTGGCGAGCATCACCAAGGGTATTGCGTGACGCTGGGCAAAAGAGGAAGACATAAAATTACCCTCTGCCCCAGAATCCACGCATAGCTCGACCATAAGAGTGGATGGGCCTATAGTAATTGTCCCCTTGAAGGACAACTTTGAGGCAAACGTCGCCGTGTCTAGTGTACCTCCTCCAACTGCCACTAGACGCTGACGTTTCCCCGACCGCTGAGGACCCTTGGAGGCAAGATGTCCTGACTGCTGGCAAACATGACGGACCCTATGTGCACGGGCGGACTGAGATTTGGATCCCGCTCGTGTCACCTCTAAGGCCTCATGTGACTCAGATGCCTGGATTGGAGATTCCAAAGGTTTGGCGAAGGTGGGAGCCAGCCGAAACCTCTGCCTACACTGGGCTCGCTCTAACCTCCGCTCGTTAAAACGGAGGTCAATACGAGTAGAGACAGTTATTAACTCCTCCAGTGTGGCAGGAATCTCCCTAGTGGCCAGAGCGTCCTTAACGTGATCAGCCAGGCCCCTCCAAAATATGGGGATAAGGGCTTTATCCGACCACTCCAGCTCAGAAGCTAAAGTACGGAAGCAGACGGAAAAATGGCTGACCAAGGACTCACCCTGAGTTAATGCCAGTAGTTGGAGCGCTGTGTCATGGGTGACTTGAGGTCCTAAAAAGACCTTTTTCAGAGTGCTCAGAAACAACGGAGCACTCTGCACCACATGATCACCACGCTCCCACAGTGGCGTAGCCCACTCCAACGCCCTGTCCGACAAGAGAGAGACAATAAATCCCACCTTAGCCCGCTCTGTGGGAAAACGTGCAGCCAGGAGCTCGAGGTGGATAGAGCACTGACTCACGAATCCCCTACAAGTTTTGCAATCTCCAGAAAATTTTTCTGGCAACGGGAGGCGAGATAATGTCGGAACAGGAGTGGCAGTGGACAAGGTTGCTGCAGCCACGCTAGCAGCCTGTACAGCAACTGCGGTAACATCCACAGCTGAGGTTGAGCTCTCGAGAGCCGTCAACCTACCCTCCAGCTGCTGGATATACCGCAAAGATTACTGAATGTCCGCCATTTACTAGCCAGACCTTGGCGCTAGTATTATGTTAGGGACTGGCGGAGCGCACCAAGTATAGATGATATGAAACTAGGTGCGTTCGCAGTCCGAGGTCCACCGTGCAGGTGTAAACCCTGCTGCTAGTAAGACGGACTATATGGCGGTACTATAAGTATACACGCACGGGTTAACTTCACCCTGCGTGAAGGAAGCGATCCTGTTGCATCACAGGACCGCGGTACCGCACATAGAGCGCGAGCAAGAAGTCAGCGAACACAACCCCAACTCAGGATTGAAGTCCAATTAGACCACTTGCTGGCACAACACCACAACTGGGTGTGTAAGGAAACTATTAAATAGTGTATAGAGGCACGAGAGTGCATGCGGTGCCGCACTGATGGACGCCACTAACCACCCAGGCTTGGGTAAGGAAAGCGCAGAGGAAGCGCACGGCGCCGTACTGGCAGACAGAGCAACTGGACGCTGTGTTGTGTGTTACGTGCAGATGGCTAGTCGGGCGCTAGATAGCTACCATCATCCGCGAGCAGTCAACAACACTAGGGAGGGATACTTAGGAGCTTTCATCCATCGACATACATCCATCTACACACACACATTATAACAAGACAATACTAGCGCATGGCCGTGCGGTCATGCGCAATTTATATAGTGGCAGCACAGGAAGCAGCTACAGAAGTTTTGCCCTTTCAGGACCTGCCAAGAGGACCAATGGGATGTGCTGCAGTGCCTGAGCATGTGACCCTCGATCTCCAACGGGAGATCTTGCCCTGGGCATGCTCAGTGTGTGCAAATAAGGACTTAGTCCCAGAGAAGCTCGCTCGCCGCAGATCAGTGCAGGGTACAACAGGAGAGCCAGAAAAGGCAGCAGTAACCCCCTGCACAGAATCAGTCCCAGCAAGATGCTGGGAGCGACGCCTCCGCTGAGCAGAGCCCACTGCGGCCGAAGCAGAATGGGAGACCGCAGCAGACACGGATCGAGATTCCCCCTGTGCAGCAGAAGAAACTCGACTCCTAACACTGTTATTATGGAGTCTTTAAAGATTAAAAATAATGGTCTATCAATGACTGTACTTAATTCCTGCAGTACTCGAGGGTGTATCCCATCCGGGCCCAGAGATTTGTCAATTTTAGTGATTTTTGGGCGCCGCCGCACTTTCTGCTGGGTTAAGCAGGTGACATTTAATTGGGAATTTTTATCACTAGTCATTTTGTCTGCCATGGGATTTTCTTTTGTAAATACTGCTGAAAAAAGTCATTTAGCATATTGGCTTTTTCCTCATCCTCTTCCGCCATTTTACCCAGACTATTTTTAAGGGGGCCAACACTATCATTTTTTAGTTTCTTACTTTTTATGTAGTTAAAGAATATTTTAGGATTATTTTTACTCTCTGGCAATGAGTCTCTCTGTCTCAATCTTTGCTGCCTTGATTTGCTTTGTACATAATTTATTTAATTTTCTGTATTTATTTAATGCCTCATCACTACCTACTTCCTTTAATTCTCTAAATGCTTTCTTTTTGTCACTTATTGCGCCCCTTACAGCTCTATTTAGCCATATTGGTTTCCTCCTATTTCTTGTATGTTTATTCCCATACGGTATATACTGTGCACAGGTCCTATCCAGGATGCTAGTAAACGTCCCCCATTTTCTTTGTGTATTTTTGTGTCTCAGGATATCGTCCCAGTTAATTGCACCAAGATCTTCTCATCCATTGGACATTTGCCCTCCTGAAGTTTCCTTGTAACCCCTCTATTATACATCTTATTAAAGGATACATGAAAACTTATTTTGTGATCACTATTCCCCAAGTGACCCCCAACCCTTATATTTACTATGCGGTCTGGCCTGTTGGTTAATATTAGGTCTAGCAGTGCCCCCCTTCTTGTTGGGTCCTGAACCAGTTGTGAAAGGTAATTGTCTCTCATAGTTGTCAAAAACCGATTACCAGGTAGGCAGCACACCGTTCGACGATCCCTGTCTTTGTGACAGATTGCCCTATCTGTTCCCCTAATAATTGAGTCCCCCACTACCAGCACCTGTCTGGCCTGCCCTGCTCTCCTATTTCCCTCCTTACTGGAGCAGTCACTCCTCCAGCTTTCAGAGGACATGCCTGGCTGCAGCAGTGCTACCCCTGTACTGGCACCCCCCTCATCTGCCAACTTAGCAAACTTATTGGGGTGTTCCAGATCAGGACTAGCCTCCCTGGCACTCTTCCCTCTACCCTGCTTTCTAACTGTCACCCAGCTTGCTACTTCATCATCCTGCAGCTCCATCCTACCATCCCCCTCTCATCTATCCCATTGAGCGTCTGCTCAGTGAGTAGAAGACTCCTCTCCATATTGTCTATGGATCTCAGTGTTGCCAGCTGTACATTTAGATTCAGAATCTGGGTTTCCAAATGCACAACGTGCTCACATCTCGCACAGCAGTATGCACCCTCGACCGGCTGATCAAGGACTGCATACATGTGGCAAGATGTGCACTGGATGGCATTAGCAATAGTGGAGCACATTTCCTAATGGGGTTTGCACCAGACAGAAAAGTTAAATAATAAAAAAAATAAAAAATAAATACAAAGTATTAATAAAAAACAGACAGAAATTCCTCCCTTGGAAACTCCCTGAATCCAAAGTCACTGAATCACAAGTCACACTTACCGCTGTTCACACTTACGCTCAGCTCACACTCAGCTCGCTCACACTCGCTATGCTGAAGATTTATAGATTGTTTTTTCTCTTGTTCCCCTCAACAGCAATCCACCTTGCTGTTCAAATGCACTTCCAAAAAGGACTTGAGCCCCAAACAGCTGCCCCTTATAAACCCTTAATTATGAGCCCCCACCCTAAGTTAACCCCTTATGAATATAGCTGCTCCCAAATCAGCAACTCACACCAATACACACAGGTATTTGTTAAAGGCTTTCCAAATACCTCTTCACTGAATCACAAGTCACACTTACCGCCATCCACACTTACGCTCAGGCCACACTCAGCTCGCTCACACTCGCTATGCTGAAGATTTATCGATTTTTTTTCTCTAGTTCCCCTCAACAGCAATCCACCTTGCTGTTCAAATGCACTTCCAAAAAGGTGCACAAACAGCCGGGATAACCACAGCCTTGAAAATATTGTTAAGAAAAGGCCATTCAAAAATTTGGGGGAGATTCACAAGGAGTAGACTGCTGCTTGAGTCATTGCTTCAAGAGCCACCACACAAAGATGTATCCACAACATTGGCTACAAGTGTCACATTCCTTGTGTCAAGCCACTCTTGACCAACAGATAACCCAGAAGCGTCTTACCTGGGCCAAGGAAAAAAAGAACTGGACTGTTGCTCAGTGGTTCATGGTGTTTTCAGATGAAAGTAAATTTTGCATTTCCTTTGGAAATCAAGGTCCCAGGGTCTAGAGGAAGAGTGGAGAGGCACACAATCCAAGCTGCTTGAGGTCTAGTGTGAAGTTTCCACAATCAGTGATGGTTTGGGGAGCCATGTCATCTGCTGGTGTAGGTCCACTGTGTGTTCAAGATCAAAGTCAGTACAGCCGTCTACGAGGAAATTTTACTACATGCTTCCCTCTGCTGACAAGCTTTTTGGAGATGGAAATTTCCTTCTCCAGCAGGACTTGGCACCTATCCAGATTGCCAAAAGCACCAATGCCTGGTTTAAAAACAACAGTATCACTGTGTTTGATTGGCCAGCAAACTCGCCTGACCTTACCCCATAGAGAATCTATGGGGTAATGTCAAGAGGAAGATGAGAGACACCAGACCCAACAATGCAGATGAGCTGAAGGCTGCTATCAAAGCAACCTGGGCTTCCATAACACCTCAGCAGTGTCACAAGCTGATCGCCTCCATGCCACGCCGCATTGATGCAGTAATGGATGCAAAAGGAGCTCTGACCAATTACTGAGTGCATTTACTGAACATACATTTTAATATACATACATACATACATTCCAACATATCATAGTAACATAGTAATATAGTAACATAGTTAGTAAGGCCGAAAAAAGACATTTGTCCATCCAGTTCAGCCTATATTCCATCATAATAAATCCCCAGATCTACGTCCTTCTACAGAACCTAATTGTATGATACAATATTGTTCTGCTCCAGGAAGACATCCAGGCCTCTCTTGAACCCCTCGACTGAGTTCGCCATCACCACCTCCTCAGGCAAGCAATTCCAGATTCTCACTGCCCTAACAGTAAAGAATCCTCTTCTATGTTGGTGTAAAAACCTTCTCTCCTCCAGACGCAAAGAATGCCCCCTTGTGCCCGTCACCTTCCTTGGTATAAACAGATCCTCAGCGAGATATTTGTATTGTCCCCTTATATACTTATACATGGTTATTAGATCGCCCCTCAGTCGTCTTTTTTCTAGACTAAATAATCCTAATTTCGCTAATCTATCTGGGTATTGTAGTTCTCCCATCCCCTTTATTAATTTTGTTGCCCTCCTTTGTACTCTCTCTAGTTCCATTATATCCTTCCTGAGCACCGGTGCCCAAAACTGGACACAGTACTCCATGTGCGGTCTAACTAGGGATTTGTACAGAGGCAGTATAATGCTCTCATCATGTGTATCCAGACCTCTTTTAATGCACCCCATGATCCTGTTTGCCTTGGCAGCTGCTGCCTGGCACTGGCTGCTCCAGGTAAGTTTATCATTAACTAGGATCCCCAAGTCCTTCTCCCTGTCAGATTTACCCAGTGGTTTCCCGTTCAGTGTGTAACCGGATTTTAAAATAATTTTTCAACCTAGTGTTACAGTATAAAGTATTCTAACTTACTGAGATAATGACTTTTGGGTTTTCATTGGCTTTAAGCCATAATCATCAACATTGACAGAAATAAACACTTGAAATAGAGCACTCTGTTTGCAATGACTATATAATATATGAGTTTCACTTTTTGTAGTGAAGAACTGAAATTACCGTAATTAATTTTTGGATGATATTCTAATTTTGTGAGAAGCACCTGTATGTAGATTATGTAAAATACCAGTCTCATGCTGCCAAAGTAGTCTCTGACTTTATTATGATTTCTTTTAATTTGCAAATAGTTTGGTTACATTGTTTTTATTACTGGTTTGATAGTCTTCTCTGTACATGTGCATAAACAGCAGCCTGTCCATCACTGCCTAAGGCCACGTTCACACTAGCAGTATTTGGTCAGTATTCTACATCAGTATTTGTAAGCCAAAACCAGAGTTGGGTGATAAATACAGAAGTGGTGATGTGCTTCTATTATACTTTTCCTCTAATTGTTCCGCTCCTTGTTTTGGCTACAAATACTGATGGAAAATACTCTCCAAATACTGATAGTGTGATTGTGGCGAGGTGGGAAAGCTCTCCCCTAATGAATATACAGGATTCATAAACTATGTAAATATTTCGTGTGAGTCTTTTTTTTACCATCTGTGTGTTATTCCTGCAGAAGAAAAAAACTGATGGAAGCTTTCCAACATTATCCTAGCAATAGTCAGTGAAATCGAACAGCATGAGGATTCTACAAGGATGTCACCACATATGGTGCGTCTTTTTTCCAAGACCCATTTACCTGAGTAAGTGAGTTTAGTGGGACAACTGGAGACCAAACTAGGATATGTCTCTGGTTTTTGGACATGTGAAAAGGCTCATAGACTAAAATTGGTATGTGTTCTATCCACACAGAATAAAAAAAGTATGTGAAACTTGTGAATGTCGCGTAATTGTGAGAATGATAGAATGTGACAGTGACAAGTGAAAAGTGCAATTGAATTAAGTCAATTTCTATTTTTTGCGGTCATGGTCATTTTTAGTTAGTTAAGGTGCCAAGGATTTTCGGTAAGTAAAATATATATTGGCATTTTCAATGGGTAAAGGTATGATTTTCTTTCTTTTTCATACCTTTAATATTTGGGCCATATACAGTATGTCACAGCTCTCATTAATTTTTAACAGCAGTGCTGAAAAGCACTTTTCTGCCGCATCAATGCAAGTTGTACTGACATCTAGTGGTCATTTGGGAGATTGCAATCGTGATGATGATCTCACAATTGATTAAAATTTGCAACAAAACTAATAATAATAATAATAATTTTATTTATATAGCGCCAACATATTCCGCAGCGCTTTACAAATTATAGAGGGGACTTGTACAGACAATAGACATTACAGCATAACAGAAATGACAGTTCAGAATAGATACCAAGAGGAATGAGGGCCCTGCTCGCAAGCTTACAAACTATGAGGAAAAGGGGAGACACGAGAGGTGGATGGTAACAATTGCTTTCGTTATTCGGACTGGCCATAGTGTAAGGCTCAGGTGTTCATGTAAAGCTGCATGAAACAGTTAACTGCCTAAGTATGTAGCAGTACAGACACAGAGGGCTAATAACTGCATAAAGTGTATGAGAACATGTTGCGAGGAACCTGATTATGTTTTTTTTTTCTTTTTTGAATGGGCCACACAGGAATAGTTAGGTTAATGTGTTGATGTGGTAGGCCAATCTGAACAAATGAGTTTTTAGGGCAAGCTTAAAACTGTGGGGATTGGGGATTAATCGTATTAACCTAGGTAGTGCATTCCAAAGAATCGGCGCAGCACGTGTAAAGTCTTGGAGACGTGAATGGGAGGTTCTGATTATTGAGGATGCTAACCTGAGGTAATTAGCGGAGCGGAGGGCACGGGTAGGGTGGTAGACTGAGACCAGGGAGGAGATGTAGGGTGGTGCTGAGCCATGGAGTGCTTTGTGGATGAGGGTAGTAGTTTTGTAATGGATTCTTGAGTGGATGGGTAACCAGTGTAATGACTGGCACAAGGTAGAGGCATCGGTGTAACGGTTGGTGAGGAATATGTTCCTGGCTGCAGCATTCAGGACAGATTGGAGTGGGGAGAGTTTTGTAAGAGGGAGGCCGATTAGTAGAGCGTTACAATAGTCCAGACAAGAATGAATAAGTGAAACAGTAAAAGTTTTTGCAGAGTCGAAAGTAAGAAAAGGGCGAATTCTAGAAATGTTTTTGAGATGCAGATAAGAAGAGCGTGCCAGTGATCGGATGTGGGGGGTGAATGAAAGCTCAGAATCAAGTATGACCCCAAGGCAGCAGGCATGTTGCTTTGGAGTAATGATGGACCCGCACACAGAGATGGCAATGTCGGGCAAAGGTAGGTTAATAGAGGGAGAAAACACGAGGAGTTCAGTTTTTGACAGGTTCAGTTTCAGATAGAGGGAGGACATGATGTTAGAAACAGCGGTAAGACAATCACTGGTGTTTACTAAAAAGGTCGGTGTGATAACAGGAGAAGAAGTGTATAATTGGGTGTCATCAGCATAGAGATGGTACTGGAAACCAAATCTACTGATTGTTTGTCCAATAGGGGCAGTATACAAAGAGAAGAGGAGGGGGCCTAGGACTGATCCTTGAGGAACCCCAACAGTAAGGGGAAGGTGAGAGGAGGAGGAACCAGCAAAACATACAGTGAAGGATCGGTCAGAGAGATGGGAGGAGAACCAGGAGAGAACGGTGTCTTTGAGGCTGATGGAGCGGAGCATAGTGAGGAGGAGCTGATGATCCACAGTGTCGAATGCTGCGGAGAGATCCAAGAGAATTAGCATGGAGTAGTGACCATTAGATTTAGCTGTTAGTAGGTCATTAGAGACTTTAGTGAGGGCAGTTTCAGTAGAGTGTAAAGAGCAGAAACCAGATTGAAGAGGGTCGAGAAGAGAGTTATCTGAGAGATAGCGGGTAAGACGGGAGTGGACCAGGCATTCGAGGAGTTTAGAGATGAAGGGAAGATTAGAGACAGGTCTATAATTAGCGGCACAGTTTTGATCGAGGGATGGTTTTTTAAGTAATGGATGCATGATGGCATGCTTAAATGAGGATGGAAAAATACCAGAAGTGAGAGAAAGGTTGAACATTTTTGTTAGGTGAAAGGTGACAGCCGGGGAAAGGGACTAGAGGAGATGTGACGGAATGGGGTCACTGGTGCAAGTGGTTGGGCGAGAGGATGCAAGGAGCCTGATTACTTCTTCTTCTGTAACTGGTTCAAAATCAGAGAGTGAACTAGATGCAGTGGAGGGAGGACAGTGCATGGTATGAAGAGATTGGGAGATGATTTCCTGTTGAATGTGGTCAATTTTTTCTTTGAAGTAATTGGCCAGATCGTCAGCACGGAGATCCGTGGTTGGGACCTGCACTCTTGGGTTGAGTAGAGACTGGAAAGTATCAAAGAGACATTTAGGGTTATTGAACAGTGAGGTGATGAGGGTGTTGAAATGGGTTTGTTTGGAGAGGGGAAGGGCAGAGTTGTATGTTTTTAGCATGAACTTATAATGGATGAAATCTTCGGGTAGATTAGATTTTCTCCACAGACGTTCAGCGCACCTGGAGCACCGCTGCAGGAAACGTGTTTGCAGTGTGCGCCACGGTTGTTGCTGTCTGTGCTGAGTTGTTTTATGTATAGGAGGTGCAGCTTCATCCAGAGCACTTTGCAGGGTTTCATTGTAATGTTTCAGAGCAGAATCAGGACATGAGATGGAGGAGATTGGTGCCAATGAGGACTGAAAGTTCTTCATAAGTCTCTGGGTGTTAATGGCCTGTAAAAGTGGGGGTGACCTGAGTGGGATGGCAGTTCTTGATAGAGAATGAAAGAAGGTTGTGGTCAGAGAGCGGGAGAGAGGAGTTTGTGAAATCATCCACTGAGCAAAGCCGGGAGAAGACTAAGTCGAGGAAGTTTCCATTTTCATGCATTGGAGAGTTAGTATGCTGCGAGAGGCCGAAAGAGGAGGTTAGAGATAAAAGGTGAGAAGCAGATGGGGAGAGGGGAGAAGCAATCTTGTAATAAAATGATGTTGAAATCACCCATGATGAGGGTGGGGATGTCACAGGAGAGAAAGTGTGGAAGCCAGGTGGCAAAGTGATCCAGGAACTGATGAGAGGGGCCGGGAGGACGATACACCATTGCCACTTGCATGGAGAAGGGGATATAGAGTCTGACAGCATGGACCTCAAAGGAAGGGAAGACAAGTGAGGGCACTTGGGGGATAACTTGGAAGGTACATTTGGGTGAAAGGAGCAGACCAACGCCTCCACCTGTTCTGTTGTCCGATCTTGGGGTATGAGAAAAGTGTAGTCCACCATATGAAAGAGCAGCAGCAGCGGTGGTGTCTGCTTGCTGGATCCAGGTTTCAGTAAGAGCCAGGAGATTAAGAGAATTAGAAAGGAAGAAGTCATGGATGAAGGATAGTTTATTACACACAGAGCGAGAATTCCAAAGGGCACAATTGAAAAAGACAGAAGGCATGCATGGAATATTAATAAGGTTAGAGGGGTTTCTGAGTGTAGCAGTTGGGAGGTTTGACTGGCTATAACATGTGGGGCCGGGGTTGGGAGAGATATCTCTAGGAGAAGGAGGATAGAAAGAGTAAGCAGATGGTTAAGTGATTTGTGAGAGCGTCTCTTGTGTTGGATGGTGGGACTGAATGGATCTGCGCTGTTAAGCAATGTGAACAGAGCATGAGTGCTATACATAGGAGAGGGAAGGACAGAGGGGCTGATATGGATGGAGTGAAAAGAGTTAATGCAAGGGCGGTGAATGTGAGTGAATGTGGCAGCCAGGATATAGAATATACAAATACATATGGTGAGTATTTGTTCTGTGCTAAATGAACAGGGAATTGATTTAGATTGTCTTACCTGTCTCTTGCCCTGTCTAACTGCCATGGTATAACTGCGAGTACACGAATAATAGTGCACGAATGCACCCCTGCACGAATGCTTCCCCAAAGTATGTCTACATTTATAGAAGGCTAGCTCTTAGATCTCACTTTTTTTTTTGGGGGGGGGTGGGGTTCCCTCTCGTTAGCAATCAATCTAACTCAGTTGAGACAGCAGGACACAATAAATGTAGTGAACAGATAAACAAAGGATCATAAACTGCTTTGAAACAGTTCAGTGATCTCTTTGCATGAGGACAAGCAGAAGTGAGTTAGATAGCTATAAACAAAAACAATTGCATACTAAGATGGCTAACAAATATAGATATATGCAGGATTCAATGCCGAAGATAGAATGACTCAGATACCATTCAGGCTGCTTGCTGGCAGGGACTGGAGCAATAGACATGCAGGGTATTTCAGTTCAGAGAATGAATGATAAGTTTACCTAAAAGCAAGCATCCCTAAAAATAATTTTAAAAAAGGATAATTTCTAGTTTTTGTCTATGTAGTGTATGTCTAATGTGAGAAATTGTTATTTTGACAAAAAATGTTATTTATATGAATTTTAATGATGCAAAGGTCTGTTAAAGTAGCTTCAGTATATTACATAAGACAGTGTGATAAGTGACCAATGTGTTCCCCTAAAAAAGTATACTGCTCAAAAAAATAAAGGGAACACTTAAACAACAAAATATAGCTCCAAGTAAATCAAACTTCTGTGAAATCAAACTGTCCACTAAGGAAGCAACACTGTTTGACAATCAATTTCACATACTGTTGTGCAAATGGAATAGACAACAGATGGAAATTATTGGCAATTATCAAGACACTCAATAAAGGATTGCTTCTGCAGGTGGGGGCCACAGACCACATCTAAGTACCAATGCTTTATGGCTGATGTTTTGGTCACTTTTGAATGTTGGTTGTGATTTCACACTCGTGGTAGCATGAGACGGACTCTACAATCCACACAAGTTGCTCAGGTAGTGCAGCTCATCCAGGATGGTACATCAATGCAAGCTGTGGCCAGAAGATTTGCTGTGTCTGTCAGCATAGTGTCCAGAGGCTGGATGCGCTACCAGGAGACAGGCCAGTACCCCAGGAGATGTGAAGGGGGCTGTAGGAGGGCAACAACCTACCTCAGCCTTTGTTCAAGGAAGAAAAGGGGGAGCGCTGCCAGAGCCCTGCAAAATGACCTCCACCAGGCCTCAAATGTGCTTGTGTCTGCACAAATGGTTAGAAACCGACTTCATGAGGATGGTCTGAGTGCCCGATGTCAATAGATGGGGGTTGTGTTCACAGCCCAACAAAGTGCAGGACACGTGGTATTTGCCACAAAACACCAGGATTGGCAAATTCGCCACTGGTGCCCTGTGCTTTTCACAGATGAAAGCAGGTTCACACTGAGCACATGTGATAGACATGACAGAGTCTGGAGACGCCATGGAGAGCGATCTGCTGCCTGCAACATCCTTCAGCATGACCGGTTTGGCAGTGGGTCAGTAATGGTGTGGGGAGGCATTTCTTTGGAGGGCTGCACAGCCCTCTATGTGCTTGCCAGCGGTAGCCTGACTGCCATTAGGTACTGAGATGAGATCCTCAGACCCCTTGTGAGACCATATGCTGGTGTGGTTGGCCCTGGGTTCCTCCTAATGCAGGACAATGCCTGACCTCATATGGCTGGAGTGTGCCAGCAGTTCCTGCAAGATGAAGGCATTGAAGCTACGGACTGGCCCGCCTGTTCCCTAGACCTGGACCCGATTGAACACATCTGGGACATCATGTCTCACACCATCCACCAACGTCACATTGCACCACAGACTGTTCAGGAGTTGGCGGATGCTTTAGTCCAGGTCTGGGAGGAGATCCCTCAGGAGACCATCCGCTGCCTCATCAGGAGCATGACCAGGCATTGTAGGGAGATCATACATGCACGTGGAAGCCACACACACTACTGAGTATCATTTTCTTGTCTTGAGGCATTTCCACTGAATTTGGATCAGCCTGTAACTTCATTTTCCACTTTGATTTTGAGCATCATTCCAACTACACACTTCCGTGGGATATTAGTTGTGATTTACGCTGATCATTTTTAGGTTTTATTGTTCTCAACACATTCCACTATGTAACGAATAAAGATTTATAACAGGAATATTTTATTCAGTGATATCTAGGATGTGGGATTTTAGTGCTCACTTTATTTTTTTGAGCAGTGTATTTTAAGCTCATATTTAGCTGTTTTTATTAAAGTTTTAATAGAGTTTACAAACAATAAAGGTATTAATCTTGCACAAAAGTGGCAAGGACCAAGCAAGCATCACACAGCATATAACATTGCATATCATGTGACATAATAGTATAGGTTGCAGGAAAAGTTAGTTCCTGGTGCACTGATGCTGGCGGGAGCCCTAAGAACTTTCTGCCAATAAAAAAAACTTATGTAAGGTGTACTTAATATCGATTATGTATGGTGACAATTGTGAAGCTGAACCTCTGGCCTACTGAAGATCAGTGTCTTCAGCAGTGAACAATCAAGGACTTTCCTTCCATATCCACTTTACCAAAATCAAGCAACAGATATAAAAAGCTTTCGCTTTATGGAGCTTTATTGGAAAAAATATACATTTGTTTTAAAGTTTCGACTACTTAAAGCAGCATATTGGCTGCTTGACATCCAGAGGGTATGTCCGCCTTCATAGCTCCATCTCCAAATCAATATATGTTCTTGACCACCAGCAGTGACTTTAACTGCAAGGAGCATAATTCAATACTAAATTACAAGCAAAAAAAAATCTAAATGCATCTAAAGCAGTAAGTGTTCCTCAGATACTCCAGGCCATTGCGATTACAAATCTATCCAAAAATTGTACTGTCCATCCAACTATCTCTCCCCAGTCCAGGTGTGGACTGGGGAGAGATAGGTGCAACCTGTGCTGCCGCACAGGGGCTCAAGAGGTAAGAGGGCCACTTCTATCTCCAAAACAGGTGGAATTGTGAATTATGATTAGATATTGGACCGCAAAGAGCCCATATATTGTTCTTGCACAGGGGACCTTTTTCTTTCTGCATCCGCCCCTACCCCAGTCAATAAACCTGAGCACACCAAGACACATTTTATTATATATTTGTGTATCAAAAAAGTTAACACTTTTCAACATCTGAACTATTCATGTACTAAAATAATAAGAAATATAAAAATATATCTGATTAATGAATGGACACGTCTCATTAAGATCCAAGGAGAATTTTTGGCGCCCAACACTTACAGATTTGGAGTCATAATTTATAATGATAAGATCTAAAGCTGAATTCCAAACAAAAGAAAAGTCTACTCATAAAATGTGCCCATATCACATGCTAGCATTCAAAACATCTAATGTGCTCACAGGGCTGTTGCCCATACACTGATGATCTGTGGTATAAATAAGTCTACATCATGGGTTTGCACGTCATAATAAAAATATAAATGCTCTTAGGCCTAGTTCTATAAGTGTTGGTAATTGTGTTCATTGCCAGTGAATTCTGTGCTGTGAAATTCCACTGTTCGTCTTGGCTTGTAATTATAAGCATCATTTTCCCTTGTACAAAATGTGCTTGAGATCTCATTAAGCTGTATTTGGACCCATGCAGTCTCAGCGGTGGAAACAAGTGTTGGGAGTGCGGGATTCCTGAACCCATCTTGAGATTACTAATAATGTGCAAGACAGCAACAATTATCCATGTTAGATGGAACGGATGTGAGAAGTGAAAATGCAAAGACTCATTGCCTGGGTATGTCTAATAAGAGCCAAGTGAAAGAATTATGTTACGTTTCCAAAAATGCCAGGAAGGAAAAAAACATCAGTGTTATTCCTTTAGTTTCTAGCAGCTGTTTTTTGTTGCACGGCGTATTTCTATAATAATAACAATATACACTAGTGTGTGAGCTATTACAGAAACATAATGATTAAACAGTTGGCATTTATAAATGTGTTTCTTTTAGTTTTTTTTACTTTACCTTCCTCTTTTTATACTGTATTCTTCTAACTCTGTGATAATTTGTTCCTTCACAATTCAAATACTTATATATACACGGTGATAATACTAAATTCTGAAATAGGTAATATAAAAAATTATACCTGGAAGTGCCAAAACCATCAATCCTGTCCACTATGTGTGGCAAACTCCATTCAACTGTACTGCTACTCAGACCTCTGCTGCTTCATGCTCTAATCTTTATCTTTTGCAAAACAATGGGGAGACTAAAGGCCCCTTCACATTTAGCGACGCTGCAGCGATACCGACAACGATCCGAATCGCTGCAGCGTCGCTGTTTGGTCGCTGGAGAGCTGTCACACAGACCGCTCTCCAGCGACCAACGATGCCGGTAACCAGGGTAAACATCGGGTAACTAAGCGCAGGGCCGCGCTTAGTAACCCGATGTTTACCCTGGTTACCATGCTAAAAGTAAAAAAACAAACGCTACATACTTACCTTCCGCTGTCTGTCCTCGGCGCTCTGCTTCTCTGCTCTCCTCCTGTACTGTCTGGGAGCCGGAAAGCAGAGCGGTGACGTCACCGCTCTGCTTTCCGGCTCACAGCCAGTACAGGAGGAGTGCAGAGCACAGCGCTGGAGGACAGACGGCTGTAGGTAAGTATGTACTGTTTGTTTTTTTTTACTTTTAGCATGGTAACCACGGTAAACATCGGGTTACTAAGCGCGGCCCTGCGCTTAGTTACCCGATGTTTACCCTGGTTACCAGTGAAGACATCGCTGGATCGGTGTCACACACGCCGATCCAGCGATGTCTCCAGGGAGTCCAGCGACGAAATAAAGTTCTGGACTTTATTCAGCGACCAACGATCTCCCAGCAGGGGCCTGATCGTTGGTCGCTGTCACACATAACGATTTCATTAACGATATCGTTGCTACGTCACAAATAGCAACGATATCGTTAACAATATCGTTATGTGTGAAGGTACCTAAAGAGCGCAATAGGATCTTATCCACGTTACACAGAGGAGAATATACACCAAATTTGCTCACCTGGTTAGGATTAGAGCATATAGATAGCGGCTGCTGCAGATCCACAGGTCTTCACCGAACAGAGAAAATAATGTCTTCAAAGGGAGATTTGTAGTTAAAGTTCTGCGCTGCCGCTAAGATGAATTTCAGGAGAGTATAGCTGATTCACAGTGGTTTTATTCTGCGTGTTTCAGGGGTCTCATGCCCCCTTCATCAGGAAATACCACACAGAATATACAGGCAACACAGGTTTAAATAGTGTTGCAAGGTTACAAAAAAAATGGGCACCAACAGGTCAGATGACTCAGTGTCAAAGTTCAATGATAACACACAATTAACAATTCAAATAATTAGAGAGGTGTATATATAATGAAAAAAATACAATGATTTCTTATATATTGCTGGAAAATAGATCCAAATTTGCAGCATTTAGGAGGAAATAAAAAAAAGGAAAAAAAACAAAAAACGATCTCTACTTAAATGGACAAGAACCTGCAAGAAAAGGAGTTATTACAGTTCAGAAGCAAATGCCTTACAGATGAACTACCGTGTGGAATCAACAAGCTGCTTTTTCTTATAAAAAATCCATTGGAATCTTTACATTGAATGTGGAATAAAATCATGTTTTATTATTTTACATTAACCCCTTTACCCCCAAGGGTGGTTTGCACGTTAATGACCGGGCCAATTTTTACAATTCTGACCACTGTCCCTTTGTGAAGTTATAACTCTGGAACGCTTCAACGGATCCCAGTGATTCTGACACTGTTTTCTCGTGACATATTGTACTTCATGACAATGGTAAAAATTCTTTGATAGTACCTGCGTTTATTTGTGAAAGAAACGGAAATTTGGCAAAAATTATGAAAATTTCGCAATTTTCCAACTTTGAATTTTTATGCAATTAAATCACAGAGATATGTCACACAAAATACTTAATAAGTAACATTTCCCACATGTCTACTTTACATCAGCACAATTTTGGAACCAAATTTTTTTTTTGTTAGGGAGTTATAAGGGTTAAAAGTTGACCAGCAATTTCTCATTTCTACAACACCATTTTTTTTTAGGGACCACATCTCATTTGAAGTCATTTTGAGGGGTCTATATGATAGAAAATACCCAAGTGTGACACCATTCTAAAAACTACACCCCTCAAGGTGCTCAAAACCATATTCAAGAAGTTTATTAACCCTTCTGGTGCTTCACAGGAATTTTTTGAATGTTTAAATAAAAATTAACATTTAACTTTTTTTCACAAAAAATTTAATTCAGCTCCAATTTGTTTAATTTTACCAAGGGTAACAGGAGAAAATAGAGCCCAAACATTGTTGTACAATTTGTCCTGAGCACGACAATACCCCACATGTGGGGGTAAACCACTGTTTGGGCGCATGGCAGAGCTCGGAAGCGAAGGAGCGCCATTTGACTTTTCAATGCAAAATTGACTGGAATTGAGATGGGACGCCATGTTTCGTTTGGAGAGCCCCTGATGTGCCTAAACATTGAAACCCCCCACAAGTGACACCATTTTGGAAAGTAGACCCCTTAAGGAACTTATCTAGATGTGTGGTGAGCACTTTGACCCACCAAGTGCTTCACAGAAGTTTATAATGTAGAACCATAAAAATAAAAAATCATATTTTTTCACAAAAATTAACTTTCCGCCCCCAATTTTTTATTTTCCCAAGGGTAAGAGAAGAAATTGGACCCCAAAAGTTGTTGTACAATTTGTCCTGAGTACGCTGATACCCTATATGTGGGGGTAAACCACTGTTTGGGCGGATGGGAGAGCTCGGAAGGGAAGGAGCGCTGTTTGACTTTTCAATGCAAAATTGACAGGAATTGAGATGGGACGCCATGTTGCGTTTGGAGAGCCACTGATGTGCCTAAACATTGAAACCCCCCACAAGTGACACCATTTTGGAAAGTAGACCCCCTAAGGAACTTATCTAGAGGTGTGGTGTGCACTTTGACCCACCAAGTGCTTCACAGAAGTTTATAATGCAGAGCCGTAAAAATAAAACAAAAAATTTTTCCCACAAAAATTATTATTTTAGCCCCCAGTTTTGTATTTTCCCGAGGGTAACAGGAGAAAGTGGACCCCAAAATTTGTTGCCCAATTTGTCCTGAGTGCGATGATACACCATATGTGGGGGGAACCACTGTTTGGGCGCATGGGAGGGTTCGGAAGGGAAGGAGTGCCATTTGAATGCAGACTTAGATGGAATGGTCTGCAGGTGTCACATTGCATTTGCAGAGCCCCTAATGTACCTAAACAGTAGAAACCCCCCCACAAGTGACACCATTTTGGAAAGTAGACCCCCTAAGGAACTTATCTACATGTGTGGTGAGCACTTTGACCCACCAAGGGCTTCACAGAAGTTTATAATGGAGAGCCGTAAAAATAAAACAAACATTTTTTCCCACAAAAATTATTTTTTAGCCCCCAGTTTTGTATTTTCCCGAGGGTAAGAGGAGAAATTGGACCCCAAGATTTGTTGTCCAATTTGTTCTGAGTGCGCTGATACCCCATATGTGGGGGGGGAACCACTGTTTGGGCGCATGGGAGGGCTCAGAAGGGAAGGAGCTCCATTTGGAATGCAGGCTTAGCTGGAATGGTCTGCAGGTGTCACATTGCATTTGCAGAGCCCCTAATGTACCGAAACAGTAGAAACCCCCCACAAGTGACACCATTTTGGAAACTAGACCCCCTAAGGAACTCATCTAGATGTGTTGTGAGAGCTTTGAACCCCCAAGTGTTTCACTACAGTTTGTAACGCAGAGCCGTGAAAATTGAAAAAAAAAATCTTTCCCCCCAAAATTATTTTTTAGCCCCCAGTTTTGTATTTTCCCGAGGGTAAGAGGAGAAATTTGACCCCAAAAGTTGTTGTCCAATTTGTCTTGAGTACGCTGATACCCCATATGTTGGGGGGAACCACCGTTTGGGTGCATGGGAGGGCTCGGAAGGGAAGGAGTGCCATTTGGAATGCAGACTTAGATGGAATGGTCTGCAGGCGTCACATTGTGTTTGCAGAACCCCTAATGTACCTAAACAGTAGAAATCCCCCACAAGTGACCCCATATTGGAAACTAGACCCCCATGGAACTTATCTAGATGTGTTGTGAGAACTTTGAACCCCCAAGTGTTTCACTACAGTTTATAACGCAGAGCCGTGAAAATAAAAAATCTTTTTTTTCCCACAAAAATTATTTTTTAGCCCCCAGTTTTGTATTTTCCCAAGGGTAACAGGAGAAATTGGACCCCAAAAGTTGTTGTCCAATTTGTCCTGAGTACACTGATACTCCATATGTTGGGGTAAACCCCTGTTTGGGCACACGGGAGAGCTCGGAAGGGAAGAAGCACTGTTTTACTTTTTCAACGCAGAATTGGCTGGAATTGAGATCGGACGCCATGTCGCGTTTGGAGAGCCCCTGATGTGCCTAAACAGTGGAAACCCCCCAATTATAACTGAAACCCTAATCCAAACACACCCCTAACCCTAATCCCAACAGTAACCCTAACCACACCTCTAACCCTGACACACACCTAACCCTAATCCCAACCCTATTCCCAACTGTAAATGTAATCTAAACCCTAACCGTAACTTTAGCCCCAACCCTAACTGTAGCCTTAACCCTAGCCCCAACCCTAACTTTAGCCCCAACCCAAACTGTAGCCCTAACCCTAGCCCTAACCATAGCCCTAACCCTAACTTTAGCCCCAACCCTAACTGTAGCCTTAACCCTAGCCCTAACCATAGCCCTAACCCTAGCCCTAGCCCTAACCCTAGCCCTAACCCTAGCCCTAACCCTAACCCTAGCCCTAACCCTAGCCCTAACCCTAGCCCTAACCCTAGCCCTAACCCTAGCCCCAGCCCTAACCCTAGCCCTAACCCTAGCCCTAGCCCTAACCCTAGCCCTAGCCCAAACCCTAACCCTAGCCCTAACCCTAGCCCTAATGGAAAAATGGAAATAAATACATTTTTTTAATTTTTCCCTAACTAAGGGGGTGATGAAGGGGGGTTTGATTTACTTTTATAGCGGGTTTTTTTAGCGGATTTTTATGATTGGCAGCCGTCACACACTGATAGACGCTTTTTATTGCAAAAAATATTTTTTGCGTTACCACATTTTGAGAGCTATAATTTTTCCATATTTTGGTTCACAGAGTCATGTGAGGTCTTGTTTTTTGCGGGACGAGTTGACGTTTTTATTGGTAACATTTTCGGGCACGTCACATTTTTTGATCGCTTTTTATTCTGATTTTTGCGAGGCAGAATGACCAAAAACCAGCTATCCATGAATTTCTTTTGGGGGAGGCGTCTATACCGTTCCGTGTTTGGTAAAATTGATAAATCAGTTTTATTCTTCGGGTCAGTACGATTACAGCGACACCTCATTTATATCATTTTTTTAATGTTTTGGCGCTTCTATACGATAAAAACTATTTTATAGAAAAAATAATTATTTTTGCATCGCTTTATTCTCAGGACTATAACTTTTTTTGCTGATGATGCTGTATGGCTTTTTTTTTTGCGGGACAAGATGACGCTTTCAGCGGTATCATGGTTATTTATATCTGTCTTTTTGATCGCGTGTTATTCCACTTTTTGTTCGGCGGTATGATAATAAAGCGTTGTTTTTTGCCTCGTTTTTTTTTTTTTTCTTACGGTGTTTACTGAAGGGGTTAACTAGTGGGCCAGTTTTATAGGTCGGGCTGCTACGGACGCGGCGATACTAAATATGTGTACTTTTATTGTTTTTTTTTTATTTAGATAAAGAAATGTATTTAGGGGAATAATATTTTTTTTTTTTCATTATTTAGGAATATTTTTTTTTTTTTTTTTACACATTTTGAAAAATTTTTTTTTACTTTTTTACATTGTCCCCCCCCAGGGGGTGACATCACAGATCAGTGATCTGACAGTGTGCACAGCACTCTGTCAGATCACTGATCTGACATGCAGCGCTGCAGGCTTCACAGTGCCTGCTCTGAGCAGGCTCTGTGAAGCCACCTCCCTCCCTGCAGGACCCGGATCCGCGGCCATCTTGGATCCGGGGCTGGAGGAAGCAGGGAGGGAGGTGAGATCCTCGCAGCAACGCGATCATATCGCGTTGCTGCGGGGGTCTCAGGGAAGCTTGCAGGGAGCCCCCTCCCTGCGGGAAACTTCCCTATACCGCCGGCACATCGCGATCATCTTTGATCGCGGTGTGCCAGGGGTTAATGTGCCAGGGGCGGTCCGTGACCGCTCCTGGCACATAGTGCCGGAGGTCAGCTGCGATAAACAGCTGACACCCGGCCGCCGATCGCGCTGGACGTACTATCCCGTCCATGGTCATGGGGGCCCACCCCACCTCGACGGGATAGTACGTCCCATGTCAGAAAGGGGTTAAAAAATATAAATATATATATGAAAATTAATTTTTGGTGGTTTGTAGTGATCTAAAATTACGAAAATTATAATTAGTGAGTTTAAAATTGCGTCACGTACATAAGAGTAACAATTTAAGCAGCGAACCAGCGCTCGAAATGAGCGCAGAAACAAAGTGAAGGTAACACTACACCTGTCCAAGGACCAATGATAGATATCATAGAGAGGGATCGTTCTATATGAGGATCAGTGTCTAGCTGCTTTGTAGCGGACTTACATGAAACAAGATTATCTATAGTAGGTGTATTTGTATTGATAACATTTATATTTTTATTTTTGGTATTAATTTTCAGTTTATAGTCTTCCCTGTCCCTCTGCAATTTTTTTGATTTTCTCGTTATAGTATCATTTTCTAGCTGCATTATAAACGTAGTGACATTAGAGTTTATTTTCTTATATTCAGGGTGTGCTAAAAACGGTAACAGATCATTATGAATTTGTCTAATCTTAATTGTTGCTATATCACACAGTTGAGATCTCTTTTTAAAAAGACATGTCAACATCTCTGTCATGCAATTATTTAAAATATTATTCCAGTCACTTGTAAACGCCGGATCCCCAGGAAAGGGAGAGTCATGTGTTATTCTAAGTCCCCTGGGGCAAATATTTTCCCTCAAATAGATATCAAGAAACTGGGCGTCCAGATTAAAATGGAGTTCTTCTTTAAGTGCTTCTTTAAAATTGTAAAAGATTTTTCGGAGATTTTTTGTTTCTTCCTCAGAAAATACTTGTTGATTTAGTTCCGCAGTGGAGCTGGGTTCAACAAAACCAATTGTCTGTTTAATCAGGCGTTCTCTAGAAGCCAGGCGATTTTGAAAGTATTCCATAGTAGAAGGAGATGAAAATGTAACGAACCCTCTGCTGCTGTAAAGTCTTGAGCCAGGAGGATTTCCCAGATCCTGCTAGTAGGTAACTATTGCAAAACAATGGGGAGACAAAGAGCGCAATAGGGTCTTATCCACGTTACACAGAGGAGAATATACACCAAATTTGCTCACCTGGTTAGGATGAGATTAGAGCATATAGATAGCGGCTGCTGCAGATCCACAGGTCTTCACCGACCAGAGAAAATGAATTTGATATCTCTATATTTATATTTTCAATTGTTTAGTTATGATTGATTTTTTTTTTAATCCTTTGTGCTTTGAGCTATTTAAGATTTATATATATATTTACGATTATCTTGGACAATGATTTATTTACTCTTGGGATTAAATCCTGGGAGATAGTGCTGATTGTGGTGGCTTCACAGGGTGTACAGACCCCTCCTGACAGGAGCTCTTAATGTGATCCTCCTTTACTCTGCTGCCAGGAGTCCCTTCTCATGCTGTGGTTCTTCGTGATCACTGAGTGCTGTGCATTCATTCATTCCCCTCCCTTGGCAATGTTATATTGTTTCTTGTTACGTATGATATTTATCATTGGTCCTTGGACAGGTGAAGTGTTACTTTCACTTTGTTTCTGCGCTCATTTCGAGCGCTGGTTCGCTGCTTAAATTGTTACTCTTATGTACGTGACGCAATTTTAAACTCACTAATTATAATTTTCGTAATTTTAGATCACTACAAACCACCACAAATTAATTTTCATATATATTTATATTTTTTAATGTAAAATAATAAAACATGATTTTATTCCACATTCAATGTAAAGATTCCAATGGATTTTTTATAAGAAAAAGCTTGTTGATTCCACACGGTAGTTCATCTGTAAGGTATTCGCTTCTGAACTGGAATAACTCCTTTTCTTGCAGGTTCTTGTCCATTTAAGTAGAGATCGTTTTTTGTTTTTTTTCCTTTTTTTTATTTCCTCCTAAATGCTGCAAATTTGGATCTATTTTCTAGCAATATATAAGAAATCATTGTATTTTTTTCATTATATATACCTCTCTAATTATTTGAATTGTTAATTGTGTGTTATCATTGAACTTTGACACTGAGTCATCTGACCTGTTGGTGCCCATTTTTTTTGTAACCTTGCAACACTATTTAAACCTGTGATGCCTGTATATTCTGTGTGGTATTTCCTGATGAAGGGGGCATGAGACCCCTGAAACGCGTAGAATAAAACCACTGTGAATCAACTATACTCTCCTGAAATTCATCTTAGCGGCAGCGCAGAACTTTAACTACAAATCTCCCTTTGAAGACATTATTAACTAATCTTTACCTTAGTATACATATGCTTCATTAACCCCTTAGTGACAGCCAATTTGGTACTTAATGACCTTGCCAATTTTTACAATTCTGACCACTGTCACTTTATGAGGTTATAACTCTGGAACGCTTTAACGGATCCCGCTGATTCTGAGATTGTTTTTTCGAGACATATTGTACTTCATGTTAGTGGTTACATTTCTTTGATATTACTTGCAATTAGTTATGAATAAATATGGAAATATGGCGAAAATTTTTTAAATTTTGCAATTTTCAAACTTTTAATTTTTATGCCCTTAAATCAGAGATATGTCACACAAAATAGTTAATAAAAAACATTTTCGACATGTCTACTTTACATCAGCACAATTTTGGAAACAACATTTTTTTTTGTTAGGAAGTTATAAGGGTTAAAATTTGACCAGCGATTTCTCATTTTTACAACAAAATTTACAAAACCATTTTTTTTAGGGACCACCTCACATTTAAAGTCACTTTAAGGGGTGTTCATGACATAAAATACCCAAACTTGACACCATTTTAAAAACTATACCCCTCACGGTGCTCAAAACCACATTCAAGAAGTTTATTAACCCTTTACATGCTTCACAGGAACTGAAACAATGTAGAAGGAAAAATGAACATTTAACTTTTTTTTGCAAACATTTTACTTCAGAACCAATTTTTTTTTTATTTTCATAAGAGTTAAAAAGAGAAAATGAACCACAAATTTGTTGTCCAATTTCTCCTGAATACGGCGATACCCCACATGTGGGGGTAAACCACTGTTTTATGTGCAGAGCAGGGTTTGGAAGAGAAGGAGCACGGTTTGACTTTTTCAATGCAGAATTGGCTGGAATTGAGATCGGACGCCATGTCTCGTTTGGAGAGCCGCTGATGTGCCTAAACAGTGGAAACCCCCCACAAGTGACACCATTTTGGAAACTAGACCCTCCAAAGAGCTTATCTAGATGTGTGGTGAGCACTATGAACCCCCAACTGCTTAACAGAAGTTTATAACGTAGAGCCGTGAAAGTAAAAAATCGTATTTTTTACACAAAAATAATATTTTTGCCCCAAAATTCTTATTTTTTGAATGGTAGCAGGAGAAATTGGACCCCAGAATTTTTTGTCCAGTTTGTCCTGAGTATGCTGATACCTCATATGTGGGGGGAACCACTGTTTGGGCACACATAGGGGCTCGGAAGGGAAGTAGTGACGTTTTAAAATGCAGACTTTGATGGAATGGGCTGCGGGCGTCATGTTGCATTTGCAGAGCTCCTGATGTACCTAAACAGTAGAAACCCCCCACAAGTGACACCATTTTGGAAACTAGACCCTCCAAAGAGCTTATCTAGATGTGTGGTGAGCACTATGAACCCCCAACTGCTTAACAGAAGTTTATAAGGTAGAGCCATGAAAATAAAATATCATTTTTTCCACAAAAATGATCTTTTCACCCCCAAATTTTTACTTTCAAAAGGGTAACAGGAGAAGTTGGACTCCAAAATTTATTGTGTAATTTATGCTGAGTACACTGATACCCTATATGAGGGGGGGGAGGGAACCACTGTTTGGGCACATGGCAGAGCTCGGAAGGGAAGGAGCGCAGTTTTGGAATGCAGACTTTGATAGAATGGTCTGCGGGCGTTATGTTGCATTTGCAGAGCCCCTGACAGAGCCGTATTAGCCACTAGGCACTTGAGGGCACGTGCCTAGGGCGGGACAATGCGGGGGCGGCACCTGAGCAAGTTTTTTCTCTGTTTTTTTATTATAGTCTGAGCCATGCATACAGGGAGAGGGGAGATGAGCCATCCATACAGGGAGGAGGAGATGAGCCATGCATACAGGGAGGGGGAGATGAGCCATGCATACAGGGAGGAGGAGATGAGCGATGCATACAGGAGGGGGAGGTGAGCCATACATACAGGGGGAGATGAGCCATGCATACAGGAGGGGGGATATGAGCCATGCATACAAGAGGGGGGAGATGAGCCATGCATACAGGGAGGGGGGATGAGCCATGCATACAGGAGGGAGAGATGAGCCATGGATACAGGAGGGGGAGATGAGCCATGCATACAGGGAGGTGGGTGATGAGCCATACATACAGGAGGGGGAGAGATGAGCCATGCATACAGGGAGAAGGGAGATGAGCCATGCATACAGGAGGGGGGAGATGAGCAATGCATACAGGAGGGGGGAGATGAGCCATGCATACAGGGAGGGGGAGATGAGCCATGCTTAAAGGGAGGGGGGAGATGATCCATGCATACATGAGGGGGGAGATGAGCCATGCATACAGAGAGGGGGAGATGAGCCATGCTTAAAGGGAGGGGGAGATGAGCCATGCATACAGGAGGGGGGAGATGAGCCATGCATACAGGGAGGTGGGAAATGAGCCATGCATACAGGAGGGTGGGAGATGAGCCATGCATACAGGGAGGGGGGAGATGAGCCATGCATACAGGAGGGGGAGAGATGAGCCATGCATACAGGGAGGGGGGAGACGAGCCATGCATACAGGAGAGGGAGATGAGCAATGCATACAGGAGGGGGAGATGAGCCATGCATACAGGGAGGGGGAGATGCGCCATGCTTAAAGAGAGGGGGAGATGAGCCATGCATACAGGAGGGGGGAGATGAACCATGCATACAGGAGTGGGGGAGATGAACCATGCATACAGGAGTGGGGAGATGAGCCATGCATACAGGGAGGGGGGAGATGAGCCATGCATACAGGAGGGGAGAGATGAGCCATGCATGCAGGGGGGAGAGATTAGCCATGCATACAGGGAAGGGGAGATGAGCCATGCATACAAGGGGAAGATGAGCCATGCATACAGGAGGGGGAAGATGAGCCATGCATACGGGGGAAGGTGAACCATTCATACTAGAGCGGAGAGATGAGCCTTGCATACATGAGGGGGTGAGATGAGCCATGCATACAGGGAGGGGGAGATGAGCCATGCATACAGGGAGGGGGAGATGAGCCATGCATACAGGAAGGGGGATGAGCCATGCATACAGGGAGGAGGGAGATGAGCCATGCATACAAGATGGGAGGGGAAGAAGAGTCATGCACACAAGATGGGAGGCATTATACAATATGGAGCATTATGTGTGGTCATTATATAGAACTAGCTATTGAACCCGTTCTACGCCTGGGTGGCGAGCATTTACATTGGTATATGGTCTCCATCCTGGTATGTGCTGCTCCATCCTGCGTCCCCATCCTGTCATGTACTGCTCCATCCTGCGCCCCCATCCTGTCATGTGCTGCACCCATCCTGCACCCCCATTCTGACATGTGCTGCTCCATCCTGTGCCCCCATTCTGTCATGTGCTGTTCCCATCCTGCGCCCCCGTTCTGTCATGTGCTGCTCCCATCCTGCGCCTCCATTCTGTCATTTGCTGCTCCCATCCTGCGCCCCCATCCTGTCATGTGCTGCTCCCATCCTGCACCCCCGTTCTGTCATGTGGTGTTCCCATCCTGTGCCCCCGTTCTGTCATGTGCTGCTCCCATCCTGACATGCCCCTGTATGTCATGTGCTGCTCCCATCCTGCGCCCCTGTTCTGTCATGTGCTGCTCCCATTCTGCGCCACCGTTCTTTAATTTGCTGCTCCCATCCATATGCCGCATAGGCTGCTCCATAAGATGCTCCATAGTATATGCCCCGTATCAGGTGGCGTAAGTAACAAATAGCTGTGGCATGAAGTGCCACAGCCTCATGCCACAGCAATTTGTTACTTACGCCATTCCTTTCCGCCCATTTTCTTCGTCCTCCTGCTGCCGGAATCGGCGCCTGCGCAGTCCGCGCTTTCCGGCGCCATTTTCTTGAAGACACACTGCAGTGCGCAGGCGCCGATTCCGGCAGCAGGACAAATGAATCAGGTGGCGTAAATTGCCACAGCTTCATGCCACAGCAATTTGTTACTTACGCCATTCCTTTCCGCCCATTTTCTTCGTCCTCCTGCTGCCGAAATCGGCGCCTGCGCAGTCCGCGCTTTCCAGCGCCATTTTCTTGAAGACACACCTGCAGTGTGTCTTCAAGAAAATGGCGCCGGAAAGCGTGGACTGCGCAGGCGCCGATTTCGGCAGGAGGACGAAGAAAATGGGTGGAAAGGAATGGCATAAGCAACAAATAGCTGTGGCATGAAGTGCCACAGCCTCATGCCACAGCAATTTGTTACTTACGCCATTCCTTTCCGCCCATTTTCTTCGTCCTCCTGCTGCCGGAATCGGCGCCTGCGCAGTCCGCGCTTTCCGGCGCCATTTTCTTGAAGACACTCTGCAGTGCGCAGGCGCCGATTCCGGCAGCAGGACAAATGAATCAGGTGGCGTAAATTGCCACAGCTTCATGCCACAGCAATTTGTTACTTACGCCATTCCTTTCCGCCCATTTTCTTCGTCCTCCTGCTGCCGAAATCGGCGCCTGCGCAGTCCGCGCTTTCCAGCGCCATTTTCTTGAAGACACACCTGCAGTGTGTCTTCAAGAAAATGGCGCCGGAAAGCGTGGACTGCGCAGGCGCCGATTCCGGCAGGAGGACGAAGAAAATGGGTGGAAAGGAATGGCATAAGTAACAAATAGCTGTGGCATGAAGTGCCACAGCCTCATGCCACAGCAATTTGTTACTTACGCCATTCCTTTCCGCCCATTTTCTTCGTCCTCCTGCTGCCGGAATCGGCGCCTGCGCAGTCCGCGCTTTCCGGCGCCATTTTCTTGAAGACACACTGCAGTGCGCAGGCGCCGATTCTGGCAGCAGGACAAATGAATCAGGTGGCGTAAATTGCCACAGCTTCATGCCACAGCAATTTGTTACTTACGCCATTCCTTTCCGCCCATTTTCTTCGTCCTCCTGCTGCCGAAATCGGCGCCTGCGCAGTCCGCGCTTTCCAGCGCCATTGGAAAGCGTGGACTGCGCAGGCGCCGATTCCGGCAGGAGGACGAAGAAAATGGGTGGAAAGGAATGGCATAAGTAACAAATTGCTGTGGCATGAAGTGCCACAGCATAATCAGGGCGCAAATATGTGCACGGAGTCCCCCTGCTCCCGACCCCCTGCTCCCGGCAGTCCGCGCCTTCCGGCGCCATTTTTTTTCCTGACACTCTATAAAATAACGCTAGGAGCGTCGCGCCTGCGCAGTCTATAAAGGCTTCGGACAGAGTGGAGCATCATGTGTGGCCATTATACAGTATGGAGCATCATGTGTGGCCATTATACAGTATTGAGCATCATATGGGGCCATTATACAGTATGGAGCATCATGTGGGGTCATTATACAGTATGGAGCATCACATGTGGCTATTATACAGTATGGAGCACTATGTGTGGCCATTATACAGCATGGAGCATCAAGTGTGGCCATTACACAGTATTGAGCATCATGTGGGGCCATTGTACAGTATGGAGCATCATGTGTGGCCATTATACAGTATTGGGCATCATGTGTGGCCATTATACAGTATGGAGCACTGTGTGGCCATTATACAGTATTGAGCATCATGTGGTGCCATTATACAGTATGGAGCATCATGTGTGGCCATTATACAGTATTGAGCATCATGTGGGGCTATTATACAGTATGGAGCATCATATGTGGCCATTATACAGTATGGAGCATAATGTGGGGCCATTATACAGTATGGAGCATCATGTGGGGCCATTATACAGTATGGAGCGCTGTGTGGACATATTTTTTAGTTTATAAATATTGTTTATGAAACAGTGTGATCAGCAGTACTAAATTGGTGTGGTTGGGGTGTGGATATGGGTATGACTAGTTGTGAAATGGGTGTGGTCAGAGGTGCAGCCTAAAATTTGCCCCTCTTCACAAATTGGGAGGTATGGTACCGCATTTGCCGGATCACAGCAAGTGCCGCAAATGTCTGCAAATCCCATAGGGAATGAATGAGGCCGAACGCAGTGTTGCCGTAAGATGCAGAAAAAAATGCTGGATCTGCTGCAAAAGGCTACTTTCACATTAGCGATTTTTGCCAAAGTCACTGCCGATAGTGTCATACTCACCAAAGGGGGAGGCAGCACTAAAAGTGCCTAGGGCAGCATAAACTCTAAATACGGCCCTGGCCCCTGATGTGCCAAAACAGTAGAAACCCCCACAATTGACCCCATTTTGGAAACTAGACCCCCCCAATGAACTTATCTAGATGGGTGGTGAGCACTTTGAACGCCCGAGTGCTTCACAGAAGTTTATAATGTAGAGTCATGAAAATAAAAAATATTTTTTTCCACAAAAATTTTTTATTTTCCCAAGGGTAACAGGAGAAATTTGACCCCATGAGTTGCTATCCATTTTGTGCTAAGTACGCTGATACCCCATGTGTGGGAGGGACCCCTGTTTGGGCACACATCAGGGCTCGGAAGGGAAGTAGTGACGTTTTAAAATGCAGACTGTGATTGAATGGTCTGTGGGTGTCATGTTGCATTTTCAGAGCCCCTGATGTACCTAAACAGTAGAAACCCCCACAAGTGACCTCATTTTGGAAATTAGACCCCCAAGGAACTTATCTAGATATGTGGTGATCATTTTGAGAGCCCAGGTGCTTCACATAAGTTTGACGCAGAGCCGTGAAAATAAATATTTTTGCAAGGGTAACAGGTGAAATTGGACCCCAAAAGTTGTTGTCAAATTACTCCTGAGTATGCTGATGCCCCATATGAGGAGGTAAACCACTGTTTGGGCACACAGTAGAGCTCAGAAGGGAGGGAGCACGATTTGACTTTTTGAGCGTAAATTGGCTGTCACGTTTGGAGACCCCCTGATGTAACCAAACAGTGGAAACCCCCCATTCTAACCCCAACCCTAACCCCAACACACCCCTAACCCTAATCCCAACCCGATCCATAACCCTAATCCCAACCCTAACCATAACCCTAATCAAAACCCTCAGCCCAACACATCCCTAATCCTAATCTCAACCCTAGCCTCAAACTTAACCCTAATCCCAACCCTAATCCCAAACCTAACCCTAATGCCAACCCTAACCCTAATCCAAACCCTAATCCCAACTCTAACCCAATCTTTAGCCCCAATCCAAGCCCTAACCCTAACTTTAGCCCCAACCCTAACACTAACTTTAGCCCCACCCCTAACCCTAAGATTTGACTCAACCCTAACCCTAACTTTAGCCCCAACCCTAACCCTAACTTTAGCCCCAACCCTAACCCTAACTTTATCCCCAACCCTAACCCTAACCCTAGCCCCAACCCTAACCCTAAGTTTAGCCTAACTGTAACCCTAATTGGAAAATGGAAATGCATTTTTTTATTTTAATATTTTTCCTAACTAAGGGGGTGATAAAGATGGGAGTTATTTACTATTTTTTTATTTTGATCACTGTGATAGGATCTATCCCAGTGTCCAAAATGAGACAATAGGAAGAATCTTCCTCTGCCGGCTGGCAGATCACGGCAGGCGCACTGCGCATGCGCTGGCCATTTTCTTACCAGAGGAATAAGCCGGTGGCCATGAGGGGAAGCGGGAGGACCCACGGACACCGGTAAGTATGACAGGGTCCCCAATCCCCCTATTTCTCTGACCTCTGATATGCGATCACATCAGAGGACAGAGAATGACACATCGCACTGTTTTTCTTTTTGCGTTCACCAGTAAACTGTTAATACCAGCGATCGCAAAACAGGGTTTGGTAAAAACTGACCCCGATCATGTTCTTTGGGGTCTCGGCTACCTCCTGCAGCCGAGATCCCAAGATCTGCAGGATGCCGGCCGGCGGACACACTGTGCATGTGCCCGCCATTTTTTTGCCGGAAGAAGATGGCGGCGCCCATGGGGAAGCACGGGGAGCACCGGGAGACATGGTTAAGTATCGGGGGATCGGGGACCCTATTTCTCTGTCCACTGATGTGTGATCACTTCGGAGGACAGAGAAATTAAATGGCAAATCGCGAGGTTTTTTGCGGTCGCCGGTAAACGGTTAATTACCGGCGATCGCAACCCGGGGTTCGGTAAAAACTGACCCGAATCATGTTCTCTGGGCCCTCGGCTACCCCCTGCAACTGAGACCCCAGAGAAAATCCAACTCTGGGGGGCGCTATACACTATTTCCACAGCACCGTTAATTAACAGTGCTGTGGTTTAAGTCCCTTAACTACTGCCGTTAAAAGGCGTATCGGCGGTCGTTAAGGGGTTAAAGGAGAATGTGCAGGTAGTTGAACACACATACAGTTATGTTTTTATTCTTCTGGAGACATAAAACATCTATGATAGTTATATAGGTTCAAGAATACACAGGTCCATCAAATTCAATGTTTCTCCTCCAGTTAGCCATTCACTATCACTAGATTATTTGCACCCACAATGTTATGTTCTGTGAGAAAAGCTTCCAGCCCTTTTTAAAAGCTGTTATACTGTCTGCCATTACTACCTCTTGTAATAGGACATTCCTCCATATATCTCTGAACTTATCTCACAATATCTTCCTTCACGTAATCTCCGATCCTCCCAAGACCTTCTTCTCTCCTCCACACTTATTCGCTCCTCACCCAACCACCTGCAAGACTTCTCCCGAATATCCCCCATCCTCTGGAATTCTTTGCCCCAACACGTCCGACTATCAACCACATTCGGATCCTTCAGACGGAACCTGAAAACCCAACTCTTCAGGAAAGTCTACAGCCTGCACTGACCCCGCTGCCTCCTCACCATTATCGGAGCTACCGCCTCACCAACACTGGAGCACCTGCAACCCTCGACCTACTGTCTCCTTCCCAACCATTCTGTAGAATGAAAGCCCCCAAGGGCAGGGTCCTCGCCCCCCTGTATCAGTCTGTAATTGTTAGTTTGCTTATTGTAAGTAATATTTGTAATTTGTATGTAACCCCTTCTCATGTACAGCACCATGGAATCAATGGTGCTATATAAATAAATAATAATTCCACAGTCTGACTGCTCAAACTGTAAAGAACCCTTTCCTATTTAGCTGCCGGAATCGCCCTTCTTCCACCCATAATGAGCGCCCTCTAGTCATTTGCAAAGTGAACGGAATTTGTCGTATGCCAGTCCTTTGTATTACCCACACATATATTTATACATATAAATAAGATCTCCTTAGGAGAAAACTAGATCACATATTCTAGATGTAGCCTCAAAAGTGATTTATATAGGGGTAACAATACATTGGGATTGCGGCATTTTATCTTTCTTTTTATACACCCTAAAATCTTGGTGCTGCTTAGTATTGAGTACTACTGCTCAGCCTACTAGTAACCAGAAAACGCAAGTCCATCTTCTATTCTGTAAATCCCAGTACATTTCCATAAAATGTATTTGCACCAATACGATTACTCCGTCCCAGGTACATTACTCTACAATAGTAAAATTCATCTGTCAAGTGTTTGCCCATGCAGACATCTTATCCAGTTTAGCAAGCACTGACACTTTACTCTCAATCCCATATGCAATGCCATTAATAAAGAGAATGACAATAATCGGTCCTAGCACAGATCCTTATGGTCCCCACTGCTGACTATATCCAAAGTGTATCTCAATACATTGCCTTGACTTTCCCTCTCTGGCAATCCGAACCAGTGACACAAGTCTTGGTTGTTTCCTAGACAATACTCTGGCTCGTATCCCACGTTGTCTATTTCTAATGAGGTAATCCATTAAATTAGAAATTATAGATTCAATTTCCTAAGTGTAAGAAGAGTACAACAAAGACTGTTTTGCAAATTTAAAGTGTGGATGCAATGCTCTTTATAGATGAAAGGTTGGCACTCTTTTGGAAATCTAGTGGTTCAAGGGAGCCTTAGACTACCATTGGCAAAATATCTACCAAAAATGATGTATTTTGTCATATTTTGTCTCTATAAGCACGTGACAGGATATGCTAAAATAAGCCATATTTCTACACTGGTACTGTAAGGGTATGTGCACATGACGTCTTTTCCTATCATAACCCTCCAAGTTTTTGAAGATTAAGACAATTCAGAAAATGTTGGCATTTTGTTCCTAATGTGTCCTTTTAACATATTTTTGTTGTTTCCTCAGTGCTTTGTTAACATTGTTGACTGCCAGCAGTTTTTTTTAGCATTTTTCTACCATTTTTGTGGCCGTTTTTTACTGACGTTTTCCAGACATTTTCTTAATGTCAAAAACAATGCATAAATCACAAGTGGTTTTTCACTCAAAATTGTTGACAAAAAGCTAAAAAAAGAGATCATCTTATGAGCCTACCCATTAAAAATGCATTGTAAAATATAGTGTCTCCTAAAAGGAAAATGCCTGGTCAGCTCACTCACTCTTAACTGTTTGACATGCTTGGAAACCTAAAGTGGTTAAAGGGAATCTGTCACCCCAAAATTCGCCTATAAGCTGCGACCACAGGCATCGGTGGCTTATCTACAGCATTCTGTAATGCTGTAGATAAGCCCATGATGTAACCTGCAAGATAACCGGTTCGGTTCAGGTCCGATGGGCATCATGGTCCAGGTCCAGCGCCTTCCATCTTCATACAATGACGTCCTCTTCTTTTCTCCCTGCCGCGGCTGCTGCGCAGGCGTATTTTATCTGCCTCTATGACCTTTCACGGCACCTGCGCACTGCAGTACTTTGCTCTGCCCTCAACAGGGCAGACAAAGTACGCCAGCGCAGGAGTCGGGGCAGGAAGAAAAGAAGAGGACGTCATCATATGAAGATGGGAGGCCCCGGACCGCGACACCCATCGAACCCAAACCGGGACCGCCCCTGGGTGAGTATAATATAACCTGTTTTTCTTGTCTTGCAGGTTACATCGGGGGCTTATCTACAGCAATACAGAATGCTGTAGATAAGCCCCTAATGCCGGTGGCCATAGCTTATATATGAATTTTGGAGTGCCAGATTCCCTTTAAAAGACACTCAAAAGACTGAACATATGAACAGCAAGTTGTTTTTTTTAATATGGATTGAAGGGGTAACTTTTCTCCTTGCGGAGAGTGACATGTCAAGTCTGCTATGCCAAGGTGAGGAGACTTTTAAGCCGCAATGCTCCTCTTGGAAAGGAATAGAACTAGATTTATAGTGCCACCTATATGTCACCTATGGTCAGCATTTATCCTAAGTCATGTGACAAGGCTTGTTAGAGAGTCGATATTGACTTTTAGGATTGCTAATCCTATAGATGACACTAGAGTTCTAGTCCTCTTCCTCTCTGAAGAGACAATTTGCATTTTTTTTTATAGAAATGTATATGTTCATTTTTTGGAGTGTGTTTTGGACACTTTTCCAGTGGGTTTTGGTGAGGACCATTCTGAAAAAGAAGCCTATATATTCCCTACGAAACCTGCTAAAAAACCCTGGCTCTGTCAGTTCAAGACATCACTTAATCTATACTATAGTGTCATGACAAAAGGTTACCCAGCCATTTTTTGGATAGGAATTCCTACTACTATATAGGAGTTCCTCTGGTGGGGGTAAGAAATTTGATTTGACCATTAAGTGCTAAGATATCCAATTGTTGTGACATCTCTTCACACTGCAACAAGGGTTACTGATTTATTCATTTTTAGTTTTTAGGACTGGTACATGCTCCTTGTGTTACCTCTGTACTTAATTTATATTACTATTTTTCTTGTGTGCAATTAAGCCCCTGTGCTTCATTGTTATGGATATTACTATCACTATAGTATCACATAGTGATAGCTACAGGTGTGGTGTATTTTGACACAAAATGGGTGTCGCAGGTCCTGGTCCTGCGTGTTCCATCTTCTTGTGATGCCGCCCTCCTGCTTGCTTCATGTGGATGATGCATCTCTGCATCATCCACACAGACACCCCGGCATTGTGCTCCTGTGCAGGCGTACTTATCTGCCCTGTTGAGATGAGAGCAAAGTACTGCAGTGTGCAGGCACCGGGAAAGGTCAAAGAGGCCCAGCCTGCCCACTGTAGGAATTTGCTTTGCCTTCAATGGAGTGGATAAGTATGCCTGTGCAGGAGTGCGATGACGGGGAACCTGTGAAGCAAGCAGGAGGACGGCATTGCAAGAAGATGAGAGGCACCGGACCAGGACCTGCAACACCCATAGGACCTGACCACCCCCAGGTGAATATAATAAAAGTTATTTTTCTTCTCTTGCAGGTCAGATCGGGGACTTATATACAGCATTATAGCATGCTGTATATCAGCTCTGAAAGGGGGTGGCCGTAACTCGTATAGGCCAAACCTGGTGACAGGTTCCCTTTAAAACATAACAAGGTCAACAGTAATCCACAGATTACACTAAAGATTACATCAATATTAGACATCACATTAGGGCTCATTTACAATACATTACTTTAAAAACAATAGCCTAGGAATAATAAATGACATTTAAAGAACTGTGGTCTATTTAACAATAGATTGTAGCAATATGGTCTTTAGACGATGGATTTTTCATAGGACACAACATAATTGTGTCTTTAGAAATTAGGATCATAATTGATAAATACAAGTGGATTTATTTTCCACTCCCAAATAGTGATAACATAACTAATAATAAAATGATTTGAGAATATCAACACAAATGAAGACTGATAACAGTGTGAAAAAGGCATCATGACTGAGCATATCCATTATTACACCAGAACATTAATGAATGCTTCCAAATAATTTGTCATCTAGATGTATGGAATACAATTCTCCATAGTGTTACCTGCTTGTGCACAACATTTATGCAAAACTGGTTAAATATTAATATCAAATTAATGTGAAGACAAGGATAAAAACATGAATAAATATTTCAGTGTTGTTCACTGGCAATAAAATATGTAGTCTTTTTGTAGATAAGTTAATATTGCAGCTTTGTATTTCAGACATCATGCGACTCTACAAGCGCACACACTGTGTGTATAAGGATTTACCAAATACCATAATTAACTTAAAGGAGTTGTTCAACTATTCAGACAACCACATCTCAAGCACTATGTTTCCCCCCAATAAAATAAGAACACCTGCACTCACCTAAGGTGCCAATGCCAACACCGTTCCAGCAGTGATGGAACTGCCTCTCCCAGGGCTGGTGTGACATTTTCTCACCCGATTCCTTTGGCCAGTCAGCTGCAGCTTCACTGACCCCTCTTTCAGACGTAATTGACATCTGGAGGGTGTGAGAGAGCAGGCACAGTTCTGATTTTCTCCAGATTTAAATTACTTCCAAAGGAGGAGTCAGTGAAACAGTCGCCAATTGGCTGCAGGGAATGCATGATATATCAATGTCACTATGAGCCATGGGAAAACCAGTGTCGACACCGCTGGAATGGCACCAAGGTGATTGTAGGTGTTAATATTTTACAGAAAGCATAATGATTAAGAAAGTCTTGCCTGAGCAGTGTACAACCCCTTTAAAGGCTGTGTCCAAATCCAGTCTTGAAATGATATGTAGGTCATTACATACAGGTGCTTCTCACAATATTAGAATATCATCAAAAGTTAATTTATTTCAGTTTTACAATACAAAAAGTGAAACTCATATATTATATAGAGTCATTACAAACAGAGTGATCTATTTCAAGTGTTTATTTCTGTTAATGTTGATGATTATGGCTTACAGCCAATGAAAACCCAAATGGCATTATCTCAGTAATTTAGAATACTTTATAACACCAGCTTGAAAAATGATTTTAAAATCTGAAGTGTTGGCCTACTGAAATGTATGTTCAGTAAATGTAAGAAAAATTGAGAGGATAGCGGCACATCACTGATGAAAAAATCTAAAAAACATTATTCATGCACAGCAAGCCATATTAAAAACATGAAAAGCCTTACGTGTTTCAGGGGCATGCAGCACCCTTAGTCATAGGATATACAACTAAAATCACAGCCAGAATAAATATCAATGAACAACCAATCACAGATGACAAACAATTAATTACATATGCACAAGGTGTCGATGCAAACACAGCAGCAAAAAAAACCAACATAGAAAAAAACATATCAATAAATATAAAATAGATCGTTTCTTGAGTTCATGCCCATCAGATATCTTGTGTCAAACTTTAGAATCCAGAATGCCTCCCTTGAAGTCAATAGTTTCTGTTTGTTTCCACCCCGAATGGGATTAAAAATCTTTTCAAATGCATAAAAAGCAAAATGTGTGACGTCTCCTTGGTGAATATTCACAAAGTGTTTTGAGCCACCGGAGTAAGCCGCATTTTTGTTTTGAATATTGGCTAAATGTTCAGCTGTGCATTTCTTAATTTTTCGTGTGGTCGGGTCAACCAACATATTGCATTTTGCACGACAAACAAAAGATGCAGTAAATTACATATTGTGTATTCCAATTAATGAAAGACGTAATCTTCTGTGAAAAACCTGAAAAAGATCTAATAGATTTAGTTTTATCCAGTGCGTAAATGCACATATTACAAAAATTACCAGCACATTTGTAAAAACCAGTTGTAGACAACTAGGATTTAGGAGTAGAATGTTGTTTGAGAACATCAGGGTGAAAGCGCATTACCTAAACTAAAACCTTTTCTTTCTACATATCTGCAGCCATTCCTGGTAATTTGACGTTTGATAGATAGAGGTTATAATTGTCATGATATCAGAGAAGCTTTCAATAAGGTTTGCACACAACCTAGATCACTTTCACCTACCAGAGCCCTTCCCCCTACTGATTTAGATTCAATTGTTACATTTTCTACTCCCTATAGACCGAAATTTCACCAAAATCGATGGTAAGGTAAGCTCACCGTCATCAGGGGCTTATCTACAGCATTCTGTAATGCTGTAGGTAGGCCGCCGATGTTACCTGAAAGAGGAGAAAAAGACGTTAGATTATACTCACTCAGGGGCGGTCCCACTCTGGTGGGCATCTCAGGTCTGGTACAGCACCTCCCATCTTCATTCCATGACATCCTCTTCTTGTGTTCACGCTGCAGCTCCGGCGCAGGCGTACTTTGTCTGCCATGTTGAGGGCAGAGCAAAGTACTGCAGTACGCAGGCGCTGGGCCTCTCTGACCTTTTCCAGCGCTTGTGCACTGCAGTACTTAGCTCTGCCCTCAACAGGGCAGACAAAGTACGCCTGCGCCAGAGCCGCGGCGTGAAGACCAGAAGAGGATGTCATGGAATGAAGATAGGAGGCTCCAGAGCGGACCTGAGATGCCCATTTGACCAGACCGCAGCGGGACCGCCCGTGGGTGAGTATAATCTAACCTCTTTTTCTCCTCTTTCAGGTAACATCGGGGGCTTATCTACAGCATTGTAGAATGCTGTAGATAAGCTCCTGATGATGGTGAGCTTATCTCATCATCGATTTTGGGGGTGACAGGTTCCCTTTAATAAAAAATATAGTGAAAAAATATTTACCTGTAGTTAATCAGGATGACATATTACTAGTGATGAGCGAGTGTACTCCTTGCTCGGGTTATCCTGAGCACGTTCGGGTGACCTCCAAGTATTTGTTAGTGTTTGGAGATTACGTTTTCATCACCTCAGTTGAATCTTTTGCTGCTATTAGCCAGGCTGAGTACACATGGGGGTTGCCTGGTTGCAAGGGAATCCTCACATGTAATCAAGCTGTCTAGTAGCTGTTAATTATTCAGCTGCCGCGATGAAAACGTAATCTTCGAAAACTAACAAATACTCGGAGATCACTTGAGCTTGCTCAAGAAAACCCAAGCAACGAGTATACTCGCTTATCACTAAAAATTACGTCAAATTACCAGGAATGGCTACAGATATGTAGCAAGAAAAGGTTTAGGTAATGCGCTTTCTCCTAGTGTTATTAAACCTGTAGTAATGGCACCTGTTTGAACTTGTTATCAGTATAAAAGACACCTGTCCGCAACCTCAAACAGTCACACTCCAAACTCCACTATGGTGAAAACCAAAGAACTGTAGAAGGACACCAGAAACAAAATTGTAGCTCTGCACCAGGCTGGGAAGACTGAATCTGCAATAGGCAAGCAGCTTGGTGTGATGAAATCAACCGTGGAAGCAATAATAAGAAAATGGAAGACATACAAGACAACTGATAATCTCCCTCGATCTGGGGCTCCACGCAAGATCTCACCCCATGTGGTCAAAATAATCACAAGAACGGTGAGCAAAAATCCCAGAACCATATAGGGGACCTAGCGAATGACCTGCATAGAGCTGGGACCACCATAACAAAGGCTGCCATCAGTAACATACTACGCTGCCAGTGACTCAGATCCTGCAGTGCCAGACGTGTCCACCTGCTTAAGCTAGTACATGTCCAGGCCTGTCTGAAGTTTGCTAAAGAGCACTTGGATTATCCAGAAGAGTATTGGGAGAATGTTATATGGTATGATGAAATCAAAGTAGAACTGTTTGGTAGAAACAAAACTCGTCGTGTTTGGAGGAGACAGAATGCATCCAAAGAACGCCATACCTACTGTGAAGCATGGGGGTGGCAACATCATGCTTTGGGGCTGTTTCTCTGCAAAAGGGACCAGGACGACTGATCCATGTACATGAAAGAATGAATGAGGCCATGTATCGTGAGATTTTGAGTGCAAACCTCCTTCCATCAGAAAGGGCATTGAAGATGAAATGTGGATGGGTCTTTCAGCATGATAATGATCTCAAGGACGCCACCAGGGCAACGAAGGAGTGGCTTTGTAAGAAGCATATGAAGGCCCTGGAGTGGCCTAGCCAGTCTCCAGATCTCAAGCCCATAGAAAACCTTTGGAGGGAGTTGAAAGTCCGTGTTGCCCAGCGACAGGCCCAAAACATCACTGCTCTAGAGAACATCTGCATGGAGAAATGGGCCAACATACCACCAACAGTGTGTGCCAACCTTGTGAAGACTTAGAGAAAACATTTGACCATTGTCATTGCCAACAAAGTATATATAACAAAATATTGAGATAAACTTTTGTTAATGACCAAATACTTATTTTCCACCATAATTTGCTAAATAAATCTTGCCAAATCAGACAAGGTGATTTTCTGGATTTGTTTTCTCATTTTGATTCTTATAGTTGTGGTCTACCTATGATGTCAATTACAGGCCTCTCTCATCTTTTTAAGTGGGAGAACTTGCAAAATTGGTAGCTGAGTAAATACTTTTTGCCCCCACTGTATGTGTGTTTATTTGATGGGATAGGTTGGATAATTGTAGTCCATGTGTTCCACATCAGTTGTTTTTCAAACCACTAACAGCATATGAACAGTTGCAATGATAAAGATTTGTACATTTGCAATTTTGGTACAGTGTGTGTTTACAGAAGCAAACACATCAACAATATCCAAATTGAATTAATGAAGTGCATTCCAATGGTTTAAAAAGGAACTCCAAATATCTGCGATATAGGAAAATACTACCCTGTGGTGTTCTACAGAATTTAACAGCAGCATGGTGGACATGGTTTTGCACTTCTTTTTAATATTAGTAGTATTTAATAGAAAGCATGCTAATATGCAATACATGTATTAAGATAGCTGGTGTCATAGACTGTTGAGACGCTAGTATGAAATTAAGTAAGAAGTTTTAAAATCCAGGGCAGTTTGTACTGCTTATTAATGCTCTGCATACTATAAAAAATGTGGATATTAAATGCATAATGGACTAACTTGAGAGCAGATATAAGAAAATTAGATCTGCGTGATAGTGGAAAGTGTTAAAGTGAAATTGTCAAAAGGATTTTGTTAAGTAAACTACAGGCATTGTCATGTTTCCCAGTTATACTGATTAAAATGATACCTGGGATGTAGAAATCCAACTTGTGGTTCTTGTGTAATCAGTGTTAGAAGTTTTCTGATAATGATATGCCCGTGCTTTGGGGCGGGCCTGTATGCATTCTTAACTTGGTGCTCTAGGCCAGAGAAACAATTGAAAGACCTGCCCATAGGCTGCCCTGAAGTACAAACATGTTACTCATCATAGAGAGAGAGACAAACTGTTTTTGCTTCAAGCCAGTCCTGTGGGCAGGGCCTTATCTTTCTGCTCTAAGCCAGAGAAAACAAGGAAAGTCCTGCTCACAGGCTGCCCTTTATATGGTAATAACTTTAGAATACTTCAGCATATCCTAGTGTACTTCTTGTTAGTGGTAAACATAGGTACCGTATATACTCGAGTATAAGCCGAGATTTTCAGCCCAAAATTTTGGGCTGAAAGTGCCCCTCTCGGCTTATACTCGAGTCAAGGTGGGTGGCAGGGTCGGCGGGTGAGGGGGAGAGGGCGCTGAGGCATACTTTGCTAGTCCCAGTGATCCTCGCGCTGTCCCTGCCGTCCCACGGTCTTCTGTGCTGCAGCTTCTTCCCCTCTTCAGCAGTCACGTGGGACCGCTCATTACAGAAATGAATAAGCGGCTCCACCTCCCATAGGGGTGGAGCCGCCTATTCATTCCTCTAATCAGCGGTGTCGGTGACCGCTGATAGAGAAAGAAGCTGCAGCACCGAAGACCAGGCAGAGGGACAGCGCGAGGATCGCCAGGACTAGGTAAGTATAGCATATTCACCTGTCCTCGTTCCAGCCGCCGAGCGTCGCTCCATCTTCCCGGCCGGCGCCTCCATCTTCCCGGCGTCTGCGCTCTGACTGTTCAGGCAGAGGGCGCGATGACGCATATAGTGTGCGCGGCGCCCTCTGCCTGATCAGTCAGCGCAGAGACGCCGGGAAGATGGAGGCGCCGGAACGAGACGCCGGGAGCTGCAAGCAAGAGAGGTGAGTATGTGGTTTTTTTTTTTTATTGCAGCAGCAGCAGCAGCGGCGGCGGCAGAGATTTATGTGGAGCATCTATGGGGCACAATGAAGATTGCAGAGCACCGTATATGGCACAGCTATGGGGCACAGTGAACGGTGCAGAGCACCGTATATGGCACAGCTATGGGGCACAATGAACGGTGCAGAGCACCGTATATGGCACATCTATGGGGCACAGTGAACGGTGCAGGGCACCGTATATGGCACAGTGAACGGTGCAGGGCACCGTATATGGCACATCTATGGGGCACAGTGAACGGTGCAGGGCACCGTATATGGCACATCTATGGGGCACAGTGAACGGTGCAGGGCACCGTATATGGCACATCTATGGGGCACAGTGAACGGTGCAGGGCACCGTATATGGCACATCTATGGGGCACAGTGAACGGTGCAGAGCACCGTATATGGCACATCTATGGGGCACAATGAACGGTGCAGAGCACCGTATATGGCACAGCTATGGGGCACAGTGAACGGTGCGGAGCACCGTATATGGCACATCTATGAGGCACAATGAACGGTGCAGAGCACTGTATATGGCACATCTATGGGGCACAATGAACAGTGCAGAGCACCGTATATGGCACATCTATGGGGCACAGTGAACGGTGCAGAGCACCGTATATGGCACATCTATGGGGCACAGTGAACGGTGCAGGGCACCGTATATGGCACATCTATGGGGCACAATGAACGGTGCAGAGCACCGTATATGGCACATCTATGGGGCACAGTGAACGGTGCAGAGCACCGTATATGGCACATCTATGGGGCACAGTGAACGGTGCAGAGCACCGTATATGGCACATCTATGGGGCACAGTGAACGGTGCAGAGCACCGTATATGGCACAGCTATGGGGAAATATGAACGGTGCAGAGCACTGTATGGCACAGCTATGGGGAAATAATGATCTATTTTTATTTTTGAAATTCACCGGTAAATGCTGCATTTCCACCCTAGGCTTATACTCGAGTCAATAAGTTTTCCCAGTTTTTTGTGGCAAAATTAGGGGGGTCGGCTTATACTCGGGTCGGCTTATACTCGAGTATATACGGTAGATATGGTTTGCATTTATTCATGAAAATATCGAAAATTTGACAAAAAATTTGAAAATTTTGCCATTTTCAAACTTTGAATTTTTATCCCTTAGGGTGCATTGTGTCTACATAGTAGACTGCGCCTGAGTGTCCACCTCCTGTAGGCGTACACTCCCAAAAATTATGCACGTCAGAGCGTACGTTCACTTTGCTGACACCATTATAGTCTATGACCCCACCTGCGCATACTGCCGGATCACATTTTGCAAGGAGTTCGAACATATCCCCCGACGGGGCCACTGAACCAATGCATAGACGCAATGTGAAAGCACCTTTAAACTATAAAGTTATACCACAAAAAAAAATTAATAAATAACATTTACTGCATGTCTACTTTACATCAGCATAATTTGTAAAATATAATTTTATTTGGTTAGGACGTTAGAAGAGTTAAAAGTTTATTTACAATCTTTAATTTTTCCAACAAAATGTACAAAACCAATATTTTTATGGACCACTTCATATTTGAAATGATGTTGAGGGCCTATATGACAGAAAATATCAAAAAAGTGACTGGACCCTTCAAAGTGCACAAATCCACATTCAAGAAGTTTATTAACCATTCAGATGCTTCATAGGAATGATTGCAACTTTGAAGGAAAAGTTAAAATTAAAATTTCTCTCACAAAAATGTTGCTTGAGCCCCAATTTCATTTTCACATGGATAACAGTAAAAATAGACCCATAAATTTGTTGTGCAATTTCTACTGAGTACACCGATTCCTCATATGTGGTGGAAAACTACTGTTTGTGCGCATGGCAGGTCTCGGAAGGGAAGGAGCACCATTTGGCTTTTGGAAGCAAAATTTGCTGAAATAGATACCGACGCCATATTGAGTTTCCAGAGCCCCTTATGTGGCTAAACAGGGGACATCCCCCCAAAGTGACCCTTTTTGGAAACTATACTACTCAAAGAATTTACATAAAGGTGTGTTGAGCACTTTTGACTCACAGGTGCTTTGTACAATTGAGCAGTGAAAATGAAAAAAAAAATTATCCCACAAAATGGTTGCTTTAGCCCCAGATTTTTCATTTTCACATGGGTAAAGAGAGAAAATGGACCCAAAAATCTGTTGTGCAGTTGCTCCTGAGTTCAGAGATTCCAAAAAATTGGTGGAAAATTACTGTTTGGGCACATGGCAGAGCTTGGAAAGGAAGAAGCACCATTTGAATTCTGGATCGCAATTTAGTCTGGAATATATTGTGGTCACCGTATTGAACTTGAAGAGCACCTGAGGTGCCAAAACAGCAGAAACCCCACACAAGTAACCTAATTTTTGAAACTACACCTCTTGAGGAATTCATCTAGGGGTGCATTGAGCATTTTTAACCCTCAGACAAATCTCAAATTGTATAACATTGCTCTGAGTAAATAATTTTTTTTCCACTAAAATGTTGCATTATCAACAAGTTTTAATTTTCAAAAGGGGTAGTGTTAGGAGTCGAGTTTCCTCTGCTGCACAGGGGGAATCTCGATCCGTATCGGCCGCAGTGGGCTCTGCTCAGCGGAGACGTCACTCCCAGCGTCTTGCTGGGGCTGATTCGGTGCATAGGGTCACTACTGCCTTTTCTGGCTTTCCTATGGTACCCTGCACTGATCTGCGGCGAGCGAGCCTCTCTGGGACTAAGTCCTTGTTTACTCACACTGAGCATGCCCAGGGCAGGGTCTCCCATTGGAGGTCGAGGGCCACATGTTCGGTCACATGCTCAGGTGCTGCAGTACATTCCATTGGTCCTTCTGGAAGGTCCTGAAAGGGCAAAACATGCTCAGGTACTGCAGCACTTTCCACTGGTCCTTCTGGAAGGTCCTGAAAGGGCAAAAACTTCAGTAGCAGCTTCCTGTGCTGCAACTATATAAACTGCGCATGACCGCACGGCCATGCGCTAGTATCGTCTTTTGCTATATGCTTTGCGCCAATGTGGTCATGTGTTTGTATGTGTTCAGGGACCCGGCTGAAATAAGACCCTAGAATGCTGGCACCTCCAGCGAGGAGATTGTGTATAACAGTGTTCAGGGACCAGGCTGAAATAAGCCCCTAGAATGCTGGCTCCTCCGGCGAGGAGATTGTGTATGCATGCATGACCACTCACTGCTCACATCTGGGTAGTTGGCCTGTGCCTCTGTGAAAGTCTAACAGGGCACAGAGCTCATCTCTCGCGGTTACTCTGTGAAGCTAACAGAGTTGGTATATACCGCCATATAGAGCCGCCATTATTTAGCAGCAGGTACTTTCCTGCACGGTGGATCCCGGGTTGCGAACGCACTAATTCCTTTTAATAAGCAATATATTTGGTGCGTTCCGCCAACCCTAACAGTATACTAGCGCCAGGATCTGGCTAAGTAATGGCGGATGAACAGCGATTGCAGGGGTACATCCAGCTGCTGGAGGGCCGGTTGGCGTCTCTTGAGCGTGCAACCTCGGCGGTGGATGTTACCGCAATAGCTGTTCAGGCTGCTAGCGTGGCTGCAGCAGCTTTACCCACTGCCACCTCTGTTCCGACCCTATCTCACCTTCCTTTGCCTGAGAGATACTCTGGGGACAGTAAGTCCTGTAGGGGTTTCGTGAGCCAATGTGGTATACACCTCGAGCTTCTGGCTGCACGTTTCCCTACTGAGCAGGCAAAGGTGGGATTCATAATCTCTCTCCTGTCGGACAGAGCGTTGGAGTGGGCTACGCCGCTGTGGGAGCGCAACGATCATGTGGTGCGGAGTGTTCCTAGGTTTCTGGACACTCTGAAACAGGTCTTTTTAGGACCTCAAGTCACCCATGATACAGCGCTCCAACTGCTGGCTTTGACTCAGGGTTCAACCATGGTCAGCCATTTTGCTGTTCACTTCCGGACACTTCCGTCTGAGTTGGAATGGCCAGATAAAACCCTCATTCCCGTATTTTGGAGGGGGCTGGCTGACCATGTGAAGGACGCTTTGGCCACTAGGGAGATTCCCGCCACACTGGAGGAGCTCATAGCCGTATCTACTCGTATTGACCTCCGTTTTAACGAGCGGAGGTTGGAGCGAGCCCAGTGTAGGCAGAGGTTTCGGCTGGATCCCACCTTCGCCAAACCTTTGGAATCTCCAGTCCAGGCATCCGAGTCACATGAGGCCTTAGAGGTGACACGAGCGGGATCCAAGTCTCAGTCTGCCCGTGCACATAAGGTCTGTCATGTTTGCCAGCAGTCAGGACACCTTGCCTCCAAGGGTCCTCAGCGGTCGGGGAAACGTCAGCATCTAGTGGCAGTTGGAGGAGGTACACTAGACACGGCGACGTTTGCCTGAAAGTTGTCCTTCAAGGGGACAATTACCATAGGCCCATCCACTCTTATGGTCGAGCTATGCGTGGATTCTGGGGCAGAGGGTAACTTTATGTCTTCCGCTTTTGCCCAGCGTCACGCAATACCCTTGGTGATGCTCGCCAAGCCGGTAACCGTTCGAGTGGTAAATGGGTCAACACTACCTTCACAGATTACCCACCAAACCATTCCTTTCACGCTATCTGTGTCTCCATCACATCAGGAGATAATCTCCCTATTAGTCATTCCTGAGGGAATTGATGAGGTCCTGTTGGGGATACCATGGCTTCGCTATCATTCTCCTCATATTGAGTGGTCCTCTGGGAGAATTTTGGGTTGGAGTAAATCTTGCGAGGGTAGATGTCTGAGGGAGTGCGTTCAGGTTGCTACTACACAGGTACCCGCAGATCTTTCCTCTCTCCCCAAGCACTATTGGCCCTATGCAGACGTGTTCTCCAAAAGAGCTGCGGAGACCCTTCCGCCTCACCGCCCCTATGACTGTCCTATTGACCTCTTGCCTGGTGCTGAGCCTCCCCGGGGTCGAGTCTATCAGTTATCTCTCCCGGAGACGGAGGCAATGTCCCAGTACATCCAGGAGAATCTGGCAAGAGGATTCATTAGGAAGTCAGTGTCACCGGCAGGGGCAGGGTTCTTCTTCGTACAGAAGAAGACTGGAGACTTACGTCCATGCATAGACTACAGGGGTCTTAACGCCATCACCGTTAAGAACAAGTACCCACTACCCCTGATATCTGAGCTGTTTGATAGGCTACGGGGAGCGAGGGTATTTACAAAGTTAGATCTGCGGGGTGCTTACAACCTGATTCGCATCCGGGAGGGGGATGAATGGAAGACGGCTTTTAACACCAGGGATGGGCACTATGAATATCTGGTGATGCCCTTCGGGCTCTGTAATGCCCCAGCCGTTTTCCAAGACTTTGTGAACGACATCTTCCGGGATATGCTCACCACCTCAGTCGTAGTCTATCTGGATGATATTCTCATCTTCTCTCCAGATATTGACTCCCATCGGAGAGATGTTCGCAAAGTCTTCGACCTCTTACGGGCAAACTCCCTCTACGCCAAGTTGGAGAAGTGTGTGTTTGAGCAGGAGTCCTTGCCTTTCCTTGGTTATATCATCTCTGCCCAGGGTTTGGCTATGGATCCTGCCAAGCTACAGGCTGTAATGGACTGGCAGGAACCCCATTCTCTTAAAGCGGTGCAGCGCTTTATGGGGTTCATTAATTACTATCGCCAGTTCATTCCACACTTCTCAACTTTGGTAGCTCCCTTGGTTGCCCTCACCAAGAAGGGAGCAAATCCCAAGTTGTGGTCAGAGGAGGTCTCCAAAGCCTTTCTCTCGATCAAGTCACACTTCGCTAGCGCTCCCATCCTACATCGCCCCGATGTTGATAAACCATTTATCTTGGAGGTGGATGCCTCATCCGTTGGTGCTGGAGCAGTCCTTTTCCAAAAGGATGCTCAAGGTCGGAAGCATCCTTGCTTCTTCTTCTCCAAGAACTTCACACCAGCGGAGAGGAATTATTCCATCGGGGACAGGGAGTTGCTGGCCATGAAGTTGGCTTTTTCAGAGTGGAGACATCTCTTGGAGGGAGCTCGCTTTCCCTTCCAAGTCTTCACTGACCACAAGAACTTGGTATATCTGCAAACGGCCCAGCGGCTGAATTCTCGCCAGGCTAGATGGTCCCTGTTCTTCTCCCGGTTCCATTTTACTCTCCTGTTATGGCTGGCAATCAGGCAACACAGCGTGCAGTAATCAACGCACATACAGAGATCTGGCAATAACCCAAAACAATAGGACGAGCTCTGAGACGTGGAATCTCTGTAGACTGCAGTACCTGATCTATCCTCACACAACTGGAAGCAGCAGTGGATTGCGCCTATCAACTACCTATGCAACTCGGCACTGCCTGAGGAGCTGACTAGCCTGAAGATAGAAATACAAGCCTGACTTACCTCAGAGAAATACCCCAAAGGAATAGGCAGCCCCTACATATAATGACTGTTAGCAAGATGAAAAGACAAACGTAGGAATGAAATAGATTCAGCAAAGTGAGGCCCGATATTCTAGACAGAGCGAGGATAGCAAAGAGAACTATGCAGTCTACAAAAAACCCTTAAACGAAAACCACGCAAAGGGGCAAAAAGACCCACCGTGCCGAACTAACAGCACGGCGGTGCACCCCTTTGCTTCTCAGAGCTTCCAGCAAAAGATAATAACAAGCTGGACAGAAAAAACAGAAAACAAACTAGAAGCACTTATCTAGCAGAGCAGCAGGCCCAAGGAAAGATGCAGTAGCTCAGATCCAACACTGGAACATTGACAAGGAGCAAGGAAGACAGACTCAGGTGGAGCTAAATAGCAAGGCAGCCAACGAGCTCACCAAAACACCTGAGGGAGGAAGCCCAGAGACTGCAATACCACTTGTGACCACAGAAGTGAACTCAGCCACAGAATTCACAACAGTACCCCCCCCTTGAGGAGGGGTCACCGAACCCTCACCAGAACCCCCAGGCCGACCAGGATGAGCCACATGAAAGGCACGAACAAGATCTGGGGCATGGACATCAGAGGCAAAAACCCAGGAATTATCTTCCTGAGCATAACCCTTCCATTTGACCAGATACTGGAGTTTCCGTCTAGAGACACGAGAATCCAAAATCTTCTCCACAATATACTCCAATTCCCCCTCCACCAAAACAGGGGCAGGAGGCTCCACAGATGGAACCATAGGTGCCACGTATCTCCTCAACAACGACCTATGGAATACATTATGTATGGAAAAGGAGTCTGGGAGGGTCAGACGAAAAGACACCGGATTGAGAATCTCAGAAATCCTATACGGACCAATAAAACGAGGTTTAAATTTAGGAGAGGAAACCTTCATAGGTATATGACGAGAAGATAACCAAACCAGATCCCCAACACGAAGTCGGGGTCCCACACGGCGTCTGCGATTAGCAAAAAGCTGAGCCTTCTCCTGGGACAAGGTCAAATTGTCCACTACCTGAGTCCAGATCTGCTGCAACCTGTCCACCACATAATCCACACCAGGACAGTCCGAAGACTCAACCTGTCCTGAAGAGAAACGAGGATGGAACCCAGAATTGCAGAAAAATGGAGAGACCAAGGTAGCCGAGCTGGCCCGATTATTAAGGGCGAACTCAGCCAACGGCAAAAATGACACCCAATCATCCTGGTCAGCGGAAACAAAACATCTCAGATATGTTTCCAAGGTCTGATTGGTTCGTTCGGTCTGGCCATTAGTCTGAGGATGGAAGGCCGAGGAAAAAGATAGGTCAATGCCCATCCTACCACAAAAGGCTCGCCAGAACCTCGAGACAAACTGGGAACCTCTGTCAGAAACAATATTCTCAGGAATGCCATGTAAACGAACCACATGCTGGAAGAACAAAGGCACCAAATCAGAGGAGGAAGGCAATTTAACCAAGGGCACCAGATGGACCATTTTAGAAAAGCGATCACAGACCACCCAAATGACAGACATCTTTTGAGAAACGGGAAGGTCAGAAATGAAATCCATCGAAATATGTGTCCAAGGCCTCTTCGGGACCGGCAAGGGCAAAAGCAACCCACTGGCACGTGAACAGCAGGGCTTAGCCCTAGCACAAATTCCACAGGACTGCACAAAAGCACGCACATCCCGCGACAGAGATGGCCACCAGAAGGATCTAGCAACCAACTCCCTGGTACCAAAGATTCCTGGATGACCGGCCAGCACCGAACAATGAAGTTCAGAGATAACTTTACTAGTCCACCTATCAGGGACGAACAGTTTCTCGGCCGGACAACGATCAGGTTTATTAGCCTGAAATTTCTGCAACACTCTCCGCAAATCAGGGGAGATGGCAGACACAATGACTCCTTCCTTGAGGATACTCGCCGGCTCAGATAACCCCGGAGAGTCGGGCACAAAACTCCTAGACAGAGCATCCGCCTTCACATTTTTAGAGCCCGGAAGGTATGAAATCACAAAATCAAAACGAGCAAAAAATAACGACCAACGGGCCTGTCTAGGATTCAAGCGCTTGGCAGACTCAAGATAAGTAAGGTTCTTATGATCAGTCAAAACCACCACGCGATGCTTAGCACCCTCAAGCCAATGACGCCACTCCTCGAATGCCCACTTCATGGCCAGCAACTCTCGGTTGCCCACATCATAATTACGCTCAGCAGCAGAAAATTTCCTGGAAAAGAAAGCACATGGTTTGAACACTGAGCAACCAGAACCTCTCTGTGACAAAACCGCCCCTGCACCAATCTCAGAAGCATCAACCTCGACCTGGAACGGAAGAGAAACATCAGGTTGACACAACACAGGGGCACAGCAAAAACGACGCTTCAACTCCTGAAAAGCTTCCACGGCAGCAGAAGACCAATTAACCAAATCAGCACCCTTCTTGGTCAAATCGGTCAATGGTCTGGCAATGCTAGAAAAATTACAGATGAAGCGACGATAAAAATTAGCAAAGCCCAGGAATTTCTGCAAACTTTTTAGAGATGTCGGCTGAGTCCAATCCTGGATGGCCTGAACCTTAACCGGATCCATCTCGATAGTAGAAGGGGAAAAGATGAACCCCAAAAATGAAACTTTCTGCACACCGAAGAGACACTTTGATCCCTTCACGAACAAGGAATTAGCACGCAGTACCTGGAAAACCATTCTGACTTGCTTCACATGAGACTCCCTATCATCTGAGAAGATCAAAATGTCATCCAAGTAAACAATCAAGAATTTATCCAGATACTCACGGAAAATGTCATGCATAAAAGACTGAAAAACAGATGGAGCATTGGCAAGTCCGAACGGCATCACCAGATACTCAAAATGACCCTCGGGCGTATTAAATGCCGTTTTCCATTCATCTCCCTGCCTGATTCTCACCAGATTATACGCACCACGAAGATCAATCTTAGTAAACCAACTAGCCCCCTTAATCCGAGCAAACAAGTCAGAAATCAATGGCAAGGGATACTGAAACTTAACAGTGATCTTATTAAGAAGGCGGTAATCAATACACGGTCTTAGCGAACCATCCTTCTTGGCTACAAAAAAGAACCCTGCTCCCAATGGTGACGACGATGGGCGAATATGTCCCTTCTCCAGGGACTCCTTCACATAACTGCGCATAGCGGTGTGTTCAGGTACGGACAAATTAAATAAACGACCCTTAGGGAATTTACTACCAGGAATCAAATCGATAGCACAATCACAATTCCTATGCGGAGGAAGGGCATCAGACTTGGACTCTTCAAATACATCCTGAAAGTCCGACAAGAACTCTGGGATGTCAGAAGGAATGGATGACGAAATAGACAAAAATGGAACATCACCATGTACTCCCTGACAACCCCAGCTGGTTACCGACATAGAGTTCCAATCCAATACTGGATTATGGGTTTGTAGCCATGGCAACCCCAACACGACCACATCATGCAAATTATGCAGTACCAAAAAGCGAATAACTTCCTGATGTGCAGGAGCCATGCACATGGTCAGCTGGGCCCAGTACTGAGGCTTATTCTTGGCCAGAGGTGTAGCATCAATTCCTCTCAACGGAATAGGACACCGCAAAGGCTCCAAGAAAAATCCACAACGTTTAGCATAATCCAAATCCATCAGATTCAGGGCAGCGCCTGAATCCACAAACGCCATGACAGAATATGATGACAAAGAGCACATTAAGGTAATGGACAAAAGGAATTTGGACTGTACAGTACCAATAACGGCAGAGCTATCGAACCGCCTAGTGCGTTTAGGACAATTAGAAATAGCATGAGTAGAATCACCACAATAGAAACACAGTCTGTTCAGACGTCTGTGTTCGTGCCGTTCTACTTTAGTCATAGTCCTGTCGCACTGCATAGGCTCAGGCTTACTCTCAGACAATACCGCCAGATGGTGCACAGATTTACGCTCGCGCAAGCGACGACCGATCTGAATGGCCAAGGACATAGACTCATTCAAACCAGCAGGCATAGGAAATCCCACCATTACATCCTTAAGAGCTTCAGAGAGACCCTTTCTGAACAAAGCCGCTAGTGCAGATTCATTCCACAGAGTGAGTACTGACCATTTTCTAAATTTCTGACAATATACTTCTACATCATCCTGACCCTGGCATAAAGCCAGCAGATTTTTCTCAGCTTGATCCACTGAATTAGGCTCATCGTAAAGCAATCCCAGCGCCTGGAAAAATGCATCAACATTACTCAATGCAGAATCTCCTGGTGCAAGAGAAAACGCCCAGTCCTGTGGGTCGCCGCGCAAAAAAGAAATAATAATCAAAACCTGTTGAATAGGATTACCAGAAGAATGAGGTTTCAAGGCCAAAAATAGCTTACAATTATTTCTGAAGCTCAGGAACTTAGTTCTGTCACCAAAAAACAAATCAGGAATCGGAATTCTTGGTTCTAGCATCGATTTCTGATCAATAGTATCTTGAATCTTTTGTACATTTACAACGAGATTATCCATTGAGTAGCACAGAGCCTGAATATCCATGTCCACAGCTGTGTCCTGAAGCACTCTAATGTCTAGGGGAAAAAAAAGACTGAAGACAGAGCTAAGAAAAAAAAATGATGTCAGGATTTCTTTTTTCCCTCTATTGGAAATCATTGAAAGGCTCCTTGTACTGTTATGGCTGGCAATCAGGCAACACAGCGTGCAGTAATCAGCGCACATACAGAGATCTGGCAATAACCCAAAACAATAGGACGAGCTCTGAGACGTGGAATCTCTGTAGACTGCAGTACCTGATCTATCCTCACACAACTGGAAGCAGCAGTGGATTGCGCCTATCAACTACCTATGCAACTCGGCACTGCCTGAGGAGCTGACTAGCCTGAAGATAGAAATACAAGCCTGACTTACCTCAGAGAAATACCCCAAAGGAATAGGCAGCCCCCACATATAATGACTGTTAGCAAGATGAAAAGACAAACGTAGGAATGAAATAGATTCAGCAAAGTGAGGCCCGATATTCTAGACAGAGCGAGGATAGCAAAGAGAACTATGCAGTCTACAAAAAACCCTTAAACGAAAACCACGCAAAGGGGCAAAAAGACCCACCGTGCCGAACTAACAGCACGGCGGTGCACCCCTTTGCTTCTCAGAGCTTCCAGCAAAAGATAATAACAAGCTGGACAGAAAAAACAGAAAACAAACTAGAAGCACTTATCTAGCAGAGCAGCAGGCCCAAGGAAAGATGCAGTAGCTCAGATCCAACACTGGAACATTGACAAGGAGCAAGGAAGACAGACTCAGGTGGAGCTAAATAGCAAGGCAGCCAACGAGCTCACCAAAACACCTGAGGGAGGAAGCCCAGAGACTGCAATACCACTTGTGACCACAGAAGTGAACTCAGCCACAGAATTCACAACACTCTCCATTTCCTCTCCGGGGAGAAGAACGTTCGTGCTGACGCTCTCTCCCGCTCCGTGGTGTCATCGGAGGAGGAGGAGGAGGAGGAGCCTCGGCTTATTGTCCCTTCTGAGAGCCTGAGAACTGTAGCTCCGGTTTCGCTAGAGTCTGTGCCCCCGGGCAAGACTTTCGTACCAGCTAACTTGCGACCGGAGGTTCTCTCTTGGGCTCACTCCTCCAGAGTGGGTGGGCATTTTGGGACCAAGAGGACATCTGAGCTTCTGGCGAGAACATACTGGTGGCCGCATATGGCCCGAGATGTCAAGGACTATATTCAGGCGTGCGTTTCTTGCGCCCAGAATCGGTCTCCTCGGCAACGGCCTGCTGGGTTGCTTTACCCTCTACCGGTGGCAGACAGGCCCTGGGAGATGGTCGGGATGGACTTTGTGGTGGGTCTACCCAAGTCGCGTGGCTGCTCCATTATTTGGGTTGTCACCGACCATTTCTCCAAGATGGTGCATTTGGTGCCGCTTCCTCGGTTACCCTCAGCACGGGCCTTGGCGGTGTTATTCATTAAACACGTTTTCCGTTTGCATGGTATGCCTGATAAGATTGTCAGCGATCGGGGTCCCCAGTTCGCATCTCGGTTTTGGAGAGAGCTCTGCCGTTTACTCAGCATACAGTTAAAACTCTCCTCTACATACCATCCCGAGATGAATGGGTTGGTGGAGAGAACCAACCAGACTCTGGTGACATATTTGCGACATTTCGTCTCTGCTAGGCAGGATGCATGGGCATCTTTGCTACCTTGGGCGGAATTTGCCCTGAACAACGCCGTAGCCGATTCCACTGGTCAAACTCCTTTTCTCCTTAATTACGGCCAGCATCCGCGTGTCCCTGTGCCCATGCCCGTGTCATCCACCGATTCTAGGGTGGCAGACTGGGCGGTGGAGGCATGTGACATCTGGGACCGCACACAGGATGCCATCCGGGCCTCCAAGGAGAGAATGAGGGTTTCGGCTGATACACACCGGCACCCCGCTCCGGTCTTTGCTCCTGGCGACTTAGTGTGGCTCTCCGCCCGTAACATCAGGCTGCGAGTTGAGTCCACTAAGTTTGCTCCTCGCTACATTGGCCCGTTTAAGGTTCTGGAACAGGTCAACCCTGTGGTCTACCGTTTGGCTATTCCTCCACGCCTTGGTATCACCGATACTTTCCACGTTTCCCTCTTAAAGCCCGTTCATTTGTCCCGGTTTTCCGAGTCATCTGCTCGGACATCGGGTTCATCCACGGATGAGTTTGAGGTGAATGCTATTGTGGGGTGCAAGGTGGTACGTGGCAAGAAATTTTATCTGGTGGACTGGAAGGGTCATGGCCCAGAGGATAGAACCTGGGAGCCTGTGGAGCACATTCGGGCTCCGCTGCTTATCGCAGCTTTTGAGCGTAGTGAGGCTCAAGGAGGGGGGGGCCCTAGGAGGGGGGGTAATGTTAGGAGTCGAGTTTCCTCTGCTGCACAGGGGGAATCTCGATCCGTGTCTGCTGCGGTCTCCCATTCGGTATCGGCCGCAGTGGGCTCTGCTCAGCGGAGACGTCGCTCCCAGCGTCTCGCTGGGGCTGATTCGGTGCATAGGGTCACTACTGCCTTTTCTGGCTTTCCTATGGTACCCTGCACTGATCTGCGGCGAGCGAGCCTCTCTGGGACTAAGTCCTTGTTTACTCACACTGAGCATGCCCAGGGCAGGGTCTCCCATTGGAGGTCGAGGGCCACATGTTCGGTCACATGCTCAGGTGCTGCAGTACATTCCATTGGTCCTTCTGGAAGGTCCTGAAAGGGCAAAACATGCTCAGGTACTGCAGCACTTTCCATTGGTCCTTCTGGAAGGTCCTGAAAGGGCAAAAACTTCAGTAGCAGCTTCCTGTGCTGCAACTATATAAACTGCGCATGACCGCACGGCCATGCGCTAGTATCGTCTTTTGCTATATGCTTTGCGCCAATGTGGTCATGTGTTTGTATGTGTTCAGGGACCCGGCTGAAATAAGCCCCTAGAATGCTGGCACCTCCGGCGAGGAGATTGTGTATAAGAGTGTTCAGGGACCCGGCTGAAATAAGCCCCTAGAATGCTGGCTCCTCCGGCGAGGAGATTGTGTATGCATGCATGAACAGTCACTGCTCACATCTGGGTAGTTGGCCTGTGCCTCTGTGAAAGTCTAACAGGGCACAGAGCTCATCTCTCGCGGTTACTCTGTGAAGCTAACAGAGTTGGTATATACCGCCATATAGAGCCGCCATTATTTAGCAGCAGGTACTTTCCTGCACGGTGGATCCCGGGTTGCGAACGCACTAATTCCTTTTAATAAACAATGTATTTGGTGCGTTCCGCCAACCCTAACAGGTAGTTGGAGAAAGTGATCAGTACAATTTGTTACACAATTTCTCCCGAGTACGACAATTCCCCATATATGGTCAAAAATAACTTGAATCACAGTGCAAAGCTCAGAAGAGAAGGAGTGCCATATGTGATTTCAGATTTTGCTGGCAAAGCCACTGAACTGCCAGGACAGCAGAACCTCTCCAAAAGTGATACCATTTTTCAAACTATACTCCCCAATGAATTCATCTAAGGGTGCAGTGATGAAATTAACACCACAGATGTGTCACAGAATTTTATTCCATTGGGTGGTGAAGAAAAAATAATTACATTTTAACAGAAAAAATTTGTTTTAGCCCCAGATTTTACATTTCCACATATGAAAAGGGTAAACATAGTACTAAAATTTGTTTAAAAATTTCTGCTGAATGTGGCAATACCCCATATATGGCTGTACAGTACTGACTAGGTACATTGCAAGACTCGGGAAGGAAGGAGTGGGTTTTGACTCTTGGAGAAAAAATTTTCATACAATAATTGCAAACTCCGTATGCAGAGTCCCTAAGTGCCAAAAGAGCAGAATACACTATCAATTGACCCAATTTTGGAAATTACACCCCTCTGATAATTTATTTACTGTGACATTTTTTATTCCATGGATGTTTTCCAGAATCAAGCAGCAATGGATTTGCTTAGTGATAATTGCAAATCTGGCATTGTAGTGCTCGTACATTGTAGTTGCCGTACATTGTAGTTCCAATTACATTGTAATGCCCATACATAGTGCCCAGCCCATGCTTCCAGAAACACTCACCCATAAATTATGCGATCTATCATCACTGCAAAAATGTCAAACATGTGGATGCTAATTGTGGTTTAGTCACACTGGGTCTCAGGATGGATTCTTTTTGGGCAGCAAGGAGCCGAAGCGCTTTTCCAGAGTCAGTAACATGCGAAGGCCCCTGTATTTCCATTGACAGATGATGGACCTCAGTTGGGGACTTGCTTATTTGGTGGATTGAGTTGAAACTTTTATTGGGAACATTTTACACAACATTTTAGCTCATATTTGTCCTGTGCTGTATGCTGAGCACTTACATCATGGTCTCCATCTAAGTCTCTAAATTATGTGATTCTGACGAAACCCCCACAAATCCATTCACTGTAATGAGGCAGCAGAGTTACTCTGGACTTTAGCCTCTGTTCAGAGGTGTCCTTTTCAGAAGTACATAAGGCCTGTCTCACACGTCCAGATAATTCCGGTACCGGAAAAAATCGGTACCGGAGTTATCCGTGTCCGTGTGCCCCTATGTTTTTGTGGCACATCAGTGTGGCACACGTGCGGCACACGTGTGCCGCCCGTGTGCCCACTGGGTACCAAACGCACCGTGCTGGGTACCACACGTACCAGCATCTGGTGCTGAAGCCCCATTCATATGTTCCCTGCAGCAGCGTTTGTTGCAGAGAAGATATGAATAATAGTGTTTAAAATAAAGATCTATCTTCCCCCCACCCTCCCACCCCCTTTACGCCCCCCCACCCCCTGTGCGCCCTCCCCCCCGCTGTTCTGAAAATACTCACCCGGCTTCCTCGGTGGCTGTCGCATCTTCCTGTTCTGGCCGCAGCTTCTCCTGTATGCGGTCACATGGGGCCGCCGATTACAGTCATGAATAGTCATGGAGGTGGAACCGCATATTCATTACTGTAAATGAGCGGCCCCACGTGACCGCATACAGGAGAAGATGCGGCCAGGAGAGGAAGCAGCGCCGGCGAGGGAGCGAGCCGGGTGAGTATTTTCAGAACATAGTAACATAGTAACATAGTAACATAGAACAGCGGGGGGGCGCACAGGGGGTGGGAGGGGGGTGGGCACATAGATCTTTATTTTAAACACACTTATTCATATCTTCTCTGCAGCAAACGCTGCTGCAGGGAAGATATGAATCGCGGCTTCAGGACCAGTGGGGGGACAGCGCTGTCTCCTGCACGGCACACGGACTGCACACGGACAATGTCCGTGTGCGGTACGTGTTTTACACGGACGCATTCACTTTAATGGGTCCATGTAATACGTGCGCTCCCACGAACACTGACATGTCTCCGTGTTTGGCACACGGAGACACGGTCCGCAAAAAATCAATGACATCTGAACAGATGCATTGATTTTTATGTGTCTACGTGTGTCAGTGGCTGAGGTACACTAGGAAACTGTCACCTCACGTACCGGAGCCACTGACGTGTGAAACCGGCCTAAAACAATGGCCAGCTGTGCTTTTATGCACGCTTAAAAAGACGGACCTTGCAGAACCATAGGTCAGACACCGTCCACAATGTCTTCATCTGCTTCATTATAGAGAATCTTTTATCGGGAGTTCTGTCTGAATCTTGTATTTTAGAGATTTACACAAAATCCCGTTGTAAGCACTTAGCATAGAGAGAAGGATAAATATGAGCTGAGAACTTTGGGAGGCAGAATAAACAAATAAACATCATGCCAACAATTGGTTTTATTTATTTCTCCTCATATGGTATAAGTGATAACATGAAAACACATGGGGGCTTTTTTTTTGCAGGATGAGTTGAAGTTTTCATTGGTGCCATTTTCGTGCACGACATTTTTTTGATCGCTTTCTATTCTGATTTTTGGGAGGCAGAATGGACAAAACCCAGCAATTCAGAAATTGTTTTTAGGGGATTTTTTTATGCCGTTCGTGTGGTAAAAGTGATAATACAGATTTATTGCTTGGGTCAGTATGATTACAGCGATACCACATTTGTATAGTTTTTTTATATTTTGCCACTTCTACACATTACAAACTATTTTATAGAAATAAGAATTATTTTTGCTATAGCTTTTTTATTTCTCCACTGACAGAGCTTTGCGGTGGCGTGTTTCTTGCAGGACACGATGACGTTTTTAGGGATACCATTTTTATTTCCATTTGTCTGTTTGATCGCGTTTTATTCCACTTTTTTGGCTGTATTAATAAAAAATCATAGTTTTTGCCACAGTTTTAATTTATTTTTTAACGGTGTTCACTGAAGTGGTTAAATAGTGTGTCAATTTTATAGCTCAGGTTGTTCCAGGTGCAGTGATACCAAATATGAGTACTTTTTTGTTTATTTGTTTTTTTTCCACAAATATATGTATTCATTGGAATAATATTTTTTTATTTTTTTGTTCTTTATTTTGTAATTTAAAAAAAATAGTTTTACAAGATTTTAAATTAACTCAATTTTTAACTTAGTCCTTCTATGGGATTTTAACTTTTATTACTCTGATCATTGGCATAAGGCCGGAGTCACACATGCGAGAAACACGTCCGTGTCTCGCATGTGAACAGCAAGCTCTGGTGCCGGCACTTCGGAGCGGAGCGTGCAGCTCCAAGTGTTGCTATGCAGCCGCACGCTCCGCTCCAAAGTGCTGGCGCCAGAGCTTGCTGCTCACATGCGAGACACGGACGTGTTTCTCGCATGTGTGACTCTGGCCTAATGCATTGCCTCGCTCCTGGCAGGGTATAACAGACCACTGTAGCTGGCAGACTCTGAGGTCTTCATTTGACTTCCAGTTGCCAAGATTACCATCGGCAGCCCATTATTACATTGCGGATTGCCAGTCGGGTGGGAGAGCGAGCCCCGCTCCCAGCCTTCTAAATTCTACGATCACTTTTGAAAGCAAGTTCCAGGCAGTTATCGTGCAGGCTCAGCTTAACTCATTTTGCGGGAAACGCATCCTGATCTTAAAGTACAGTTACGTCAAATGTCGTGAAAGGTTTAAAGAGTAACTAAACTTTTTTTTAAGGAAACCTTTCTCAACAAGGCCAAATTTACATTTTTGCATTTGCGTTTTTTTTCTTCCCTTTTATCATAAGCTATATTTTCTATTTTTCTATCCTCAAAGCCGTATGAGGGCTTTTTTCTTTTGCCGGACAACATTCATTTTACCACATGGTGTATGGGAGAATGGGAAAAGAAATTTGTGTGGTGTGGTGAAATTGCAAAAAAACACCATTCAAAAAATATTTATTGAAAATTGCTTTTATGGCGTACATTGTGTTTAAAAATGACCGGGCAACATGATTCTCTTCAGTACGATCACAGCGATGCCAAAGTTGTCCATTTTTTTTATTATGATTATTTTAGCGTTAAAAAATAGCAAGTTTGTAAAAAAGGAAAGAAAGTGCTTTGATTGTGGTGCCATTCATTTAATTTTTCAGTCAATAGAGATGAGTAAGGGCTTATTTTTGCGGAGGGAGACGTTTTTATTAATACGATCTTAGAAAGAGCTGACACTTATTACTGCATTTTTTGCAGGGTTTTGGAAACCAAAAAATAACAATTTTGGCATTTTAATATTTTTATCCATTACCAAGTTTACCGATCAGGTAAATTAATTTTATATTTTGATAGATTGGAATTTTAGGGATGCGACAATATGAAATATGTGAATTTTTTAAATATCTTACTTTTTAAGACAGTGATTAAAATTTTTATGTTTTTTCATATCTTTTGAAACGTTTCATTTTTAATTTTTACTGCATTTGTTAATCCTCTTTGGGGACTTGAATCTACGATTGTCTGATTGCTGTCTCCTTTGAAGCCTAGTCACTTGATGATCATGTTGCCGGGCGGTCGAAGTGCACATAGAATGATATGGACCCCATGACGGCGCACTGTTAATGCTGCTGTCAGAGATTTCAGCGGCCTTCAACAGTTTTACAAGCGCTGATATAGTGCGGCTCCATTCTCGAGCCTTAGCGGAAGATTCTGGCTGTGACATGTAGTCATTATCTGCCACTCTTTACTGCACTGTACATGTACGGCATCATTATTTAGTTATTGTAAAGTTATATAATTTTCTAAAATGCTTCACCGCCATAATTTTCTTCCTTCTCTCCCAAGCATTGTGGTGCAATGTTGCTTCAAGTGCCTGTTACATGTCCTTTAGTAGCTCCTTTTAGCTGCTTCTTAACAAGAGTATAGTACAAAAACCAATAACGTCGAAATGTCTGGAGGATAAAACCTATAAATAAAGTGTAACCTAACCACTACTGATAAATGTCATTGCATAAAATATAAATATATATGTCATAAAAAATAATACAGAAAATGTTAAAAAAACAAATGGGGAGCTGCGCGAAAGATTATTATGAGAATTACATCAGATATGGAGCCATCTATGGGCAGGTCAGCAACATTTAGTATTGCGACAAATATAGCATAGAGAATATTCAGCGTACATTGGAGTATAACCAAGGTATTCACTTAGTGTGAATGGTATATACAAATATATCCCAAACACAACAAGTAAAGAAACCAGTAAATTCATCAAAAGGAAATAATAATATTAGTGAGAGGAGATGACAACATGATTGGACCTACCAAAGTGGGGGCTTCTCTTTTTAGTAACCGCAATCTTAATCCCTTTCTGACATCGGACGTACTATCCCGTCGAGGTGGGGTGGGCCCCCATGACCACGGACGGGATAGTACGTCCAGCGCGATCGGCGGCGCTCACGGGGGGAGCGCGGCCGATCGCGGCCGGGTGTCAGCTGCCTATCGCAGCTGACATCCAGCACTATGTGCCAAGAGCGGTCACGGACCGCCCCCGGCACATTAACCCCTGGCACACCGCGATCAAAGATGATCGCGATGTGCCGGCGGTACAGGGAAGCATCGCGCAGGGAGGGGGCTTCCCTGAGCCCCCCGCAGCAACGCGATCACATCTTACCTCCCTCCCTGCTTGTTCCAGGCCTGGATCCAAGATGGCCGCGGATCCGGGTCCTGCAGGGAGGGAGGTGGCTTCACAGAGCCTGCTCAGAGCAGGCACTGTGAAGGCTGTACTGCTCTAAGTGAGATCAGTGATCTGACAGAGTGCTGTGCACACTGTCAGATCACTGATCTGTGATGTCCCCCCCTGGGACAATGTAAAAAAGTTAAAAAAAAAAATTCAAAATGCGTAAAAAAAAATAAAAAAAAATATTCCTAAATAATGAAAAAAAAAAAAAAAAATATATATATATATATATATTATTCGCCTAAATACATTTCTTTATCTAAATAAAAATACAAAACAATAAAAGTACACATATTTAGTATTGCCGCGTCCGTAGCAGCCCGACCTATAAAACTGGCCCACTAGTTAACCCCTTCAGTAAACACCGTAATAAAAAAAAAAAAAAACGAGGCTAAAAACAACGCTTTATTATCATACCGCCGAACAAAAAGTGGAATAACACGCGATCAAAAAGACAGATATAAATAACCATGATACCGCTGAAAGCATCATCTTGTCCCGCAAAAAACGAGCCATCATACAGCATCATCAGCAAAAAAAAAAAAAGTTATAGTCCTGAGAATAAAGCGATGCAAAAATAATTATTTTTTCTATAAAATAGTTTTTATCGTATAAAAGCGCCAAAACATAAAAAAAATGATATAAATAAGGTGTCGCTGTAATCGTACTGACCCGAAGAATAAAACTGATTTATCAATTTTACCAAACGTGGAACGGTATAAACGCCTCCCCCAAAAGAAATTCATGAATAGCTGGTTTTTGGTCATTCTGCCTCACAAAAATCGGAATAAAAAGCGATCAAAAAATGAAACGTGCCCGAAAATGTTACTAATAAAAACATCAACTCGTCCCGCAAAAAACAAGACCTCACATGACTCTGTGAACCAAAATATGGAAAAATTATAGCTCTCAAAATGTGGTAACGCAAAAAATATTTTTTGCAATAAAAAGCGTCTTTCAGTGTGTGACGGCTGTCAATCATAAAAATCCGCTAAAAAACCCGCTATAAAAGTAAATCAAACCCCCCTTCATCACCCCCTTAGTTAGGGAAAAATTAAAAAAATGTATTTATTTCCATTTTTCCATTAGGGCTAGGGTTAGGGCTAGGTTTAGGGTTAGGGCTAGGGTTAGGGTTAGGGCTAGGGTTAGGGCTAGGGTTAGGGTTAGGGCTAGGGTTAGGGTTAGGGCTAGGGTTAGGGCTAGTGTTAGGGCTAGGGTTAGGGTTGGGGTTAGGGCTAGGGTTAGGGCTAGGGTTAGGGCTAGGGTTAGGGTTAGGGCTAGGGTTAGGGCTAGGGCTAGGGTTAGGGCTAGGGTTAGGGCTAGGGTTAGGGCTAGGGTTAGGGCTAGGGCTAGGGTTAGGGTTAGGGCTAGGGTTAGGGCTAGGGTTAGGGTTAGGGCTAGGGTTAGGGCTAGGGCTAGGGTTAGGGTTAGGGTTAGGGCTAGGGTTAGGGCTAGGATTAGGGCTAGGGTTAGGGCTACTGTTAGGGTTGGGGCTAAAGTTACAGTTAGGGTTTAGATTACATTTACAGTTGGGAATAGGGTTGGGATTAGGGTTAGGGGTGTGTCAGGGTTAGAGGTGTGGTTAGGGTTACTGTTGGGATTAGGGTTAGGGGTGTGTTTGGATTAGGGTTTCAGTTATAATTGGGGGGTTTCCACTGTTTAGGCACATCAGGGGCTCTCCAAACGCGACATAGCGTCCGATCTCAATTCCAGCCAATTCTGCGTTGAAAAAGTAAAACAGTGCTTCTTCCGTTCCGAGCTCTCCTGTGTGCCCAAACAGGGGTTTACCCCAACATATGGGGTATCAGTGTACTCAGGACAAATAGGACAACAACTTTTGCGGTCCAATTTCTCCTGTTACCCTTGGGAAAATACAAAACTGGGGGCTAAAAAATAATTTTTGTGGGAAAAAAAAAGATTTTGTATTTTCACGGCTCTGCGTTATAAACTGTAGCGAAACACTTGGGGGTTCAAAGTTCTCACAACACATCTAGATAAGTTCCCTGGGGGGTCTAGTTTCCAATATGGGGTCACGTGTGGGGGAGTTCTACTGTTTAGGTACATTAGGGGTTCTGCAAAGGCAATGTGACGCCTGCAGACTATTCCATCTAAGTCTGCATTCCAAATGGCACTCCTTCCCTTCCGAGCCCTCCCATGCGCCCAAACGGTGGTTCCCCCCAACATATGGGGTATCAGCGTACTCAGGACAAATTGGGCGACAACTTTTGGGGTCAAATTTCTCCTCTTACCCTCGGGAAAATACAAAACTGGGAGCTAAAAAATAATTTTGGGGGGAAAGATTTTTTTTTTAATTTTCACGGCTCTGCGTTACAAACTGTAGTGAAACACTTGGGGGTTCAAAGCTCTCACAACACATCTAGATGAGTTTCTTAGGGGGTCTAGTTTCCAAAATGGTGTCACTTGTGGGGGGTTTCTACTGTTTCAGTACATTAGGGGCTCTGCAAATGCAATGTGACACCTGCAGACCATTCCATCTAAGTCTGCATTCCAAATGGAGCTCCTTCCCTTCCGAGCCCTCCCATGCGCCCAAACAGTGGTTCCCCCCACATATGGGGTATCAGCACACTCAGGACAAATTGGACAACAAATTTTGGGGTCCAATTTCTCCTGTTACCCTCAGGAAAATACAAAATTAGGGGCTAAAAATAATTTTTGTGGGAAAAAATTTTTGTTTTATTTTTACGGCTCTCCATTATAAACTTCTGTGAAGCCCTTGGTGGGTCAAAGTGCTCACAACACATGTAGATAAGTTCCTTAGGGGGTCTACTTTCCAAAATGGTGTCACTTGTGGGGGGTTTCTACTGTTTAGGTACATTAGGGGCTCTGCAAACGCAATGTGACACTTGCAGACCATTCCATCTAAGTCTGCATTCAAATGGCACTCCTTCCCTTCCGAACCCTCCCATGCGCCCAAACAGTGGTTCCCCTCACATATGGTGTATCATCGCACTCAGGACAAATTGGGCAACAAATTTTGGGGTCCACTTTCTCCTGTTACCCTCGGGAAAATACAAAATTGGGGGCTAAAAAATAATTTTTGTGGGAAAAATTTTTTGTTTTATTTTTACGGCTCTGCATTATAAACTTCTGTGAAGCACTTGGTGGGTCAAAGTGCTCACCACACCTCTAGATAAGTTCCTTAGGGGGTCTACTTTCCAAAATGGTGTCACTTGTGGGGGGTTTCAATGTTTAGGCACATCAGTGGCTCTCCAAACGCAACATGGCGTCCCATCTCAATTCCTGTCAATTTTGCATTGAAAAGTCAAACGGCGCTCCTTCCCTTCCGAGTTTTCACATCCGCCCAAACAGTGGTTTACCCGCACATATGGGGTATCAGCGTACTCAGGACAAATTGGGCAACAACAATTGGGGTCTAATTTCTTCTCTTACCCTTGGGAAAATAAAAAATTGGGGGCGAAAATATAATTTTTGTGAAAAAATATGATTTTTTATTTTTACGGTTCTACATTATAAACTTCTGTGAAGCACTTGGTGGGTCAAAGTGCTCACCACACCTCTAGATAAGTTCCTTAGGGGGTCTACTTTCCAAAATGTTGTCACTTGTGGGGGTTTCAATGTTTAGGCACATCAGGGGCTCTCCAAACGCAACATGGCGTCCCATCACAATTCCTGTCAATGTTGCATTGAAAAGTCAAACGGCGCTCCTTCCCTTCCGAGCTCTCCCATCCGCCCAAACAGTGGTTTACCCCCACATATGGGGTATCAGCGTACTCAGGACAAATTGTACAACAACTTTTGGGGTCCAATTTCTTCTCTTACCCTTGGGGAAATAAAAAATTGGGGGCGGAAAGTTAATTTTTGTGAAAAAATATGATTTTTTATTTTTACGGTTCTACATTATAAACTTCTGTGAAGCACTTGGTGGGTCAAAGTGCTCACCACACCTCTAGATACGTTCCTTAGGGGGTCTACTTTCCAAAATGGTGTCACTTGTGGGGGGTTTCAATGTTTAGGCACATCAGGGGCTCTCCAAACGAAACATGGCGTCCGATCTCAATTCCAGTCAATTTTGCATTGAAAAGTCAAATGGCGCTCCTTCGCTTCCGAGCTCTGCCATGCGCTCAAACAGTGGTTTACCCCCACATGTGGGGTATTGTCGTACTCAGGACAAATTGTACAACAATGTTTGGGGTCCATTTTCTCCTGTTACCCTTGATAAAAATAAAACAAATTGGAGCTGAATTAAATTTTTTGTGAAAAAAAGTTAAATGTTCATTTTTATTTAAACATTCAAAAAATTCCTGTGAAGCACCAGAAGGGTTAATAAACTTCTTGAATATGGTTTTGAGCACCTTGAGGGGTGTAGTTTTTAGAATGGTGTCACACTTGGGTATTTTCTATCATATAGACCCCTCAAAATGACTTCAAATGAGATGTGGTCCCTAAAAAAAATGGTGTTGTAGAAATGAGAAATTGCTGGTCAACTTTTAACCCTTATAACTCCCTAACAAAAAAAAAATTTGGTTCCAAAATTGTGCTGATGTAAAGTAGACATGTGGTAAATGTTACTTATTAAGCATTTTGTGTGACATATCTCTGTGATTTAATTGCATAAAAATTCAAAGTTGGAAAATTGCGAAATTTTCATAATTTTCGCCAAATTTCCGTTTTTTCACAAATAAACGCAGGTACTATCAAAGAATTTTTACCATTGTCATGAAGTACAATATGTCACGAGAAAACAATGTCAGAATCACTGGGATCCGTTGAAGCGTTCCAGAGTTATAACCTCACAAAGGGACAGTGGTCAGAATTGTAAAAATTGGCCCGGTCATTAATGTGCAAACCACCCTTGGGGGTAAAGGGGTTAAGCAAAAAAAAAAAATATTCAGCACTTTGCTGTTGATTAAATATCACGGTTGTAATGTCAAGCAAAATGACACTGATTATGCAAATGACACTCTGACCAACCAAACTGTGATCAGAGTTTGATCAGAGTCTCAGCATAATGTGATCCAATTATCTTGGGTAAGAGAATCAGAGCACACTGTGATGAGAACTTGAAGACCAAAATTTTTCCATCTTCTCCATTGTGTCAGCATGCAGAAATCAAGCTGCACTCAGATGTCATCTGAGTGCAGTCCTATGATTTTCACACACTCATTGACTTGCTTGACTGAGTGTAATCTGAATATGAGAACAAACTCAGGTAAAAGATTGGACAAGTTTGCGGCCCCTTAGTATAATATTGGTCTGAGTGCAATAAGGTGTTTTGTCGAGTTACACTCGGACAGAAAAAATAGTGGTGTGTATCTGGCCTTAAATGTATTTAAAAGAGTAAGCTTTCTAACTGAATAATATACCTCTGCTATTGCAGGTGCCCCAGATTTAGCAGATTACCTTATGGCATTTAAATATAATTTAAATATAACTTTGTTTTACTAGACAACCCCTTTAAAGATTCCCCTTTCAATTTTAAGAAATTTATATTTTGAGTTTAATATATATGCCTGCTACAAAGTATATAAAGCTATATAAATAAGGTGAGTGCAGGATTCCATATACGTTTCCGTCCAGTCCCCATTTGCTTAATAACGGTGAACTTATTTTATATTCTTTACTTTAAAATGTCAAACTTCTTGAACAATATAATGCTGGTTATTCAACACAAATGTCACTTTTCTCCATATGAGATGAATAACAGGAAGGAACTGTAATAAATAGCAATGGAATACCAGCATATGGCAGAATATCTAAACATGTGGTCTCCAGATTACTGTCCTGCTGAGACTCAAAATCTCCCCTCCTTATAACTGGCTAAAAGATGTTTTCCTGCACATTTCACTCTGCATGAAGAAAACCAGACTCCACTAAAAGTGTATTATATATATATATATATATATATATGTATATATATATATATATATTGTTTTTTGGTTTTTTTTGTGGTACATCGGCTCATTCGGCTGCTAATAGAGGTAGACACACGAACACTGCCTCTAAATTTATCACTGATTTAATGAGATACAGCATAAATCAAGGCAAGGTTAGCAACATAATCATGGCCATTCTGGCCTGACGAAAAACAAAATAAAACAAGTGGCACAGTCCCTGTTGCCGTGGGGATCCACCCACTCAGGAAGCATTAAAAAAAAGTTCAACTTTCCTTATTTTCACTCACAGTTTTGGAACGCCCATCTACAGGCACACCCAGCAATGAACCAGAAGGATGTGTATTTATCCTCTGGACTCCACCCTGGGGTGGAGATATGGTGAACAGCCTCCCACCCACTCTTCAGATGTTCACTAAACCTAGCCCTAATCATGACTGATTAACCCCTCTCAGCACTTAGTGTGCTGGAACATTTTTCTAGGTGAATATCACTGAAGCTAATGACCTCAGTGATACATATTCCCTCCTCTTCTTTGCCAGCGACTTTGTCCCAATATACATACAGTATAAGCTGACCCGAGTATAAGCCTAGGGTGGGAAATGCAGCAGCTACTGCTACTAAATTTCAAAATTAAAAATAGATACCAATAAAAGTAAAATTAATTGAGACATCAGTAGTTTAAGTGTTTTTGAATATCCACATTGAATCAGGAGCCCCATATAATGCTCCATACAGTTCATTATGGCCCCAAAAGATGCTCCATACAAAATACGCCCCATATAATGCTCCATACAGTTTATGATGGCCCCATAAGATGCTCTATATTAAAATATGCCCCATATAATGCTGCACAAATGTTGATTATGACCCCATAAGATGCTCCATACAGATATTTGCCCCATATAATGCTGCACAAATGCTGATTATGACCCCATAAGATGCTCCATACAGATATTTGCCCCATATAATGCTGCACAAATGCTGATTATGGCCCAATAAGATGCTCCATACAGATATTGACCCCATATAATGCTGCACATGGCCCCATAAGATGCTCCATAGAGATATTTGCCCCATATAATGCTGCACATAGCCCCATAAGATGCTCTATACAGATATTTGCCCCATATAATGCTGCACATAGCCCCATAAGATGCTCCATACAGATATTTACCCCATATAATGCTGCAAATGGCCCCATAAGATGCTCTATACAGATATTTGCCACATATAATGCTGCACATAGCCCCATAAGATGCGCCATACTGATATTTGCCCCATATAATGCTGCACATGGCCTCATACAGATATTTATCCCATATAATGCTGCACATGGCCCCATAAGATGCCGTCCCATACAGATATTTGCCCCATATAATGCTGCACATGGCCCCATACAGATATTTGCCCTATATAATGCTGCACATGGCCCCATAAGATGCTCCATACAGATAATTGCCCTATATAATGCTGCACATGGCCCCATAAGTGTTATGAAAGGCAATTCAGTACTACAATGGACATAGCGGTCAGAGCACATACAGTGATCTGACAATAACCCAAAATCATAGAACGAGCTCTGAGACGTGGGAACTCTGCAGACCGCAATCCCTAATCCTCTCCAAACAACACTAGAGGCAGCCGTGGATTGCGCCTAACAATGCCTAGGCAACTCGGCACAGTCTGAGAAACTAACTAGCCTGAAGATAGAAAATAAGCCTACCTTGCCTCAGAGAAATACCCCAAAGGAAAAGGCAGCCCCCCACATATAATGACTGTGAGTTAAGATGAAAAGACAAACGTAGAGATGAAATAGATTCAGCAAAGTGAGGCCCGACTTTCTTAACAGATCGAGGATAGAAAAGGTAACTTTGCGGTCTACACAAAACCCTAAAGAAAACCACGCAAAGGGGGCAAAAAGACCCTCCGTACCGAACTAACGGCACGGAGGTACACCCTTTGCGTCCCAGAGCTTCCAGCAACAAATTAGACAAGCTGGACAGAAAAAATAGAAAACAAATAGCAAAGAAGAACTTAGCTATGCAGAGCAGCAGGCCACAGGAATGATCCAGGGAAAAGCAAGTCCAACACTGGAACATTGACAGGAAGCCAAGATCAAAGCATTAGGTAGAGTTAAGTAGAGAAGCACCTAACGACCTCACCAGATCACCTGAGGGAGGAAACTCAGAAGCCGCAGTACCACTTCCCTCCACCAACAGAAGCTCACAGAGAGAATCAACCGAAGTACCACTTGTGACCACAGGAGGGAGCTCTGCCACAGAATTCACAACAGTACCCCCCCCTTGAGGAGGGGTCACCGAACCCTCACCAGAGCCCCCAGGCCGACCAGGATGAGCCACATGAAAGGCACGAACAAGATCGGGAGCATGGACATCAGAGGCAAAAACCCAGGAATTATCTTCCTGAGCATAACCCTTCCATTTAACCAAATACTGGAGTTTCCATCTAGAAACACGAGAATCCAAAATCTTCTCCACAATATACTCCAATTCCCCCTCCACCAAAACCGGGGCAGGAGGATCAACAGATGGAACCATAGGTGCCACGTATCTCCGCAACAATGACCTATGGAATACGTTATGTATGGAAAAAGAATCTGGAAGGGTCAGACGAAAAGACACAGGATTAAGAACCTCAGAAATCCTATACGGACCAATGAAACGAGGTTTAAACTTAGGAGAGGAAACCTTCATAGGAATATGACGAGAAGATAACCAAACCAGATCCCCAACACGAAGTCGGGGACCCACACGGCGTCTGCGATTAGCGAAACGTTGAGCCTTCTCCTGGGACAAGGTCAAATTGTCCACTACATGAGTCCAAATCTGCTGCAACCTGTCCACCACAGTATCCACACCAGGACAGTCCGAAGACTCAACCTGTCCTGAAGAGAAACGAGGATGGAACCCAGAATTGCAGAAAAATGGCGAAACCAAGGTAGCTGAGCTGGCCCGATTATTAAGGGCGAACTCAGCCAAAGGCAAAAAGGACACCCAGTCATCCTGATCGGCAGAAACAAAGCATCTCAGATATGTTTCCAAGGTCTGATTGGTTCGTTCGGTCTGGCCATTAGTCTGAGGACGGAAAGCCGAGGAAAAAGACAAGTCAATGCCCATCCTACCACAAAAGGCTCGCCAAAACCTTGAAACAAACTGGGAACCTCTGTCAGAAACGATATTCTCTGGAATGCCATGTAAACGAACCACATGCTGGAAGAACAATGGCACCAAATCAGAGGAGGAAGGCAATTTAGACAAGGGTACCAGATGGACCATCTTAGAAAAGCGATCACAGACCACCCAAATGACTGACATCTTTTGAGAAACGGGAAGATCAGAAATAAAATCCATAGAGATATGTGTCCAAGGCCTCTTCGGGACCAGCAAGGGCAAAAGCAACCCACTGGCACGAGAACAGCAGGGCTTAGCCCGAGCACAAATTCCACAGGACTGCACAAAAGCACGCACATCCCGTGACAGAGACGGCCACCAAAAGGATCTAGCCACTAACTCTCTGGTACCAAAGATTCCAGGATGACCAGCCAACACCGAACAATGAACCTCAGAGATAACTTTATTGGTCCACCTATCAGGGACAAACAGTCTCTCCGCTGGACAACGATCAGGTTTATTAGCCTGAAATTTTTGCAGCACCCGCCGCAAATCAGGGGAGATGGCAGACACAATTACTCCTTCCTTGAGGATACCCGCCGGCTCAGACAAACCCGGAGAGTCGGGCACAAAACTCCTAGACAGAGCATCCGCCTTCACATTTTTAGAGCCCGGAAGGTACGAAATCACAAAGTCAAAACGGGCAAAAAATAGCGACCAACGAGCCTGTCTAGGATTCAACCGCTTAGCAGACTCAAGATAAGTCAAGTTCTTATGATCAGTCAATACCACCACGCGATGCTTAGCTCCTTCAAGCCAATGGCGCCACTCCTCGAATGCCCACTTCATGGCCAGCAACTCTCGGTTACCCACATCATAATTTCGCTCAGCAGGCGAAAACTTCCTGGAAAAAAAAGCGCATGGTTTCATCACTGAGCAATCAGAACCTCTCTGCGACAAAACAGCCCCTGCTCCAATCTCAGAAGCATCAACCTCGACCTGGAACGGAAGAGAAACATCTGGTTGACACAACACAGGGGCAGAAGAAAAACGACGCTTTAACTCTTGAAAAGCTTCCACAGCAGCAGAAGACCAATTGACCAAATCAGCACCCTTCTTGGTCAAATCGGTCAATGGTTTGGCAATACTAGAAAAATTGCAGATGAAGCGACGATAAAAATTAGCAAAGCCCAGGAACTTTTGCAGACTTTTCAGAGATGTCGGCTGAGTCCAATCATGGATGGCTTGGACCTTAACAGGATCCATCTCGATAGTAGAAGGGGAAAAGATGAACCCCAAAAATGAAACCTTCTGCACACCAAAGAGACACTTTGATCCCTTCACAAACAAAGAATTAGCACGCAGGACCTGAAAAACTGTTCTGACCTGCTTCACATGAGACTCCCAATCATCCGAGAAGATCAAAATGTCATCCAAGTACACAATCAGGAATTTATCCAGGTACTCTCGGAAGATGTCATGCATAAAGGACTGAAACACTGATGGAGCATTGGCAAGTCCGAATGGCATCACTAGATACTCAAAATGACCCTCGGGCGTATTAAATGCAGTTTTCCATTCATTTCCTCGCCTGATTCGCAACAGATTATACGCACCACGAAGATCTATCTTGGTGAACCAACTAGCCCCCTTAATCCGAGCAAACAAATCAGATAACAATGGCAAGGGGTACTGAAATTTAACCGTGATCTTATTTAGAAGGCGGTAATCTATACAAGGTCTCAGCGAACCATCCTTCTTGGCTACAAAAAAGAACCCTGCTCCTAATGGTGACGATGACGGGCGAATATGCCCCTTCTCCAGGGATTCCTTCACATAACTGCGCATAGCGGCGTGCTCAGGCACGGATAAATTAAACAGTTGACCTTTTGGGAATTTACTACCAGGAATCAAATTGATAGCACAATCACAATCCCTATGCGGAGGTAGGGCATCGGACTTGGGCTCATCAAATACATCCCGGTAATCAGACAAGAACTCTGGAACCTCAGAAGGGGTGGATGACGAAATTGACAGAAATGGAACATCACCATGTACCCCCTGACAACCCCAGCTGGACACCGACATGGATTTCCAATCTAATACTGGATTATGGGCTTGTAGCCATGGCAACCCCAACACGACCACATCATGCAGATTATGCAACACCAGAAAGCGAATAACCTCCTGATGTGCAGGAGCCATGCACATGGTCAGCTGGGTCCAGTATTGAGGCTTATTCTTGGCCAAAGGCGTGGCATCAATTCCTCTCAATGGAATAGGACACTGCAAGGGCTCTAAGAGAAACCCACAACACTTAGCATACTCCAAGTCCATCAAATTCAGGGCAGCGCCTGAATCCACAAATGCCATGACATAATACGATGACAAAGAGCAGATCAAGGTAACGGACAGAAGAAATTTTGACTGTACCGTACCAATGGTGGCAGACCTAGCGAACCGCTTAGTGCGCTTAGGACAATCAGAGATAGCATGAGTGGAATCACCACAGTAGAAACACAGCCCATTCAGACGTCTGTGTTCTTGCCGTTTAACTCTGGTCAAAGTCCTATCGCACTGCATAGGCTCAGGTTTAAGCTCAGGTAATACCGCCAAATGGTGCACAGATTTACGCTCACGCAAGCGTCGACCGATCTGAATGGCCAAAGACATAGACTCATTCAAACCAGCAGGCATAGGAAATCCCACCATGACATCCTTAAGGGCTTCAGAGAGACCCTTTCTGAACATAGCTGCCAGCGCAGATTCATTCCATTGAGTGAGCACGGACCACTTTCTAAATTTCTGACAATATACCTCTATCTCATCCTGACCCTGACAAAGAGCCAGCAAATTTTTCTCTGCCTGATCCACTGAATTAGGTTCATCATACAGCAATCCGAGCGCCAGGAAAAACGCATCGATATTACTCAAAGCAGGATCTCCTGGCGCTAGAGAAAATGCCCAGTCCTGAGGGTCGCCGCGCAAAAAAGAAATAACAATCAAAACCTGTTGAACTGGATCACCAGAGGAGCGAGGTTTCAAGGCCAGAAATAATTTCAATTATTTTTGAAACTCAGAAACTTAGTTCTATCTCCAAAAAACAAATCAGGAATAGGAATTCTTGGTTCCAACATAGCTTTCTGATCAATAGTGTCTTGAATCTTTTGTACTCTTGCCGAGAGCTGATCCACAAATGAAGACAGACTTCTAATGTCCATCGCTACACCTGTGTACTGAACCACCCAAATGTCTAGGGGAAAAAAAAGGCAAAACACAGTGCAAAGAAAAAAAAATGGTCTCAGAACTTCTTTTTTCCCTCTATTCAGAATCATTAGTACTTTGGGCTTCCTGTACTGTTATGAAAGGCAATTCAGTACTACAATGGACATAGCGGTCAGAGCACATACAGTGATCTGACAATAACCCAAAATCATAGAACGAGCTCTGAGACGTGGGAACTCTGCAGACCGCAATCCCTAATCCTCTCCAAACAACACTAGAGGCAGCCGTGGATTGCGCCTAACACTGCCTAGGCAACTCGGCACAGCCTGAGAAACTAACTAGCCTGAAGATAGAAAATAAGCCTACCTTGCCTCAGAGAAATACCCCAAAGGAAAAGGCAGCCCCCCACATATAATGACTGTGAGTTAAGATGAAAAGACAAACGTAGAGATGAAATAGATTCAGCAAAGTGAGGCCCGACTTTCTTAACAGATCGGGGATAGAAAAGGTAACTTTGCGGTCTACACAAAACCCTAAAGAAAACCACGCAAAGGGGGCAAAAAGACCCTCTGTACCGAACTAATGGCACGGAGGTACACCCTTTGCGTCCCAGAGCTTCCAGCAACAAATTAGACAAGCTGGACAGAAAAAATAGCAAACAAATAGCAAAGAAGAACTTAGCTATGCAGAGCAGCAGGCCACAGGAATGATCCAGGGAAAAGCAAGTCCAACACTGGAACATTGACAGGAAGCCAGGATCAAAGCATTAGGTGGATGTCATGATCCCAATGGCAGGGGATCACAAAAGGACAAGCACAAAAACAAAACAAGCTCTAGGGTGATGGAACCTGAGCTGACCGCGATCCTGAACCTAAACACACAACTAGCAGTAGCCGGGGAACGTGCCTACGATGATTCCTAGATGTCTCGCGCCAGCCGAAGGATTAACTTCCCCTATAAGAAGAAACACAGACCTCACTTGCCTCCAGAGAAACACCCCACAGAAATAGCAGCCCCCCACATGTAATAACGGTGAAATGAGAGGAAAGCACATACGTAGTTATGAAAATAGAATCAGCAAAAATGAGGCCCGCTAAAGCTAGATAGCAGAGGATATAAAAGTGAACTGCGCGGTCAGCGAAAAACCCTTCAAAAAACCATCCTGAAATTATTTGAACTCATGTGCCAACTCATGGAACATGAGGAGTAATTTCAGCCCACTAGAGCAACCAGCAGCAAGGAATCACATCTCTGCAAGCTGGACTAAGACAAAAATTAAGCAAAACGTGGAACAGGAAAATCAAAACTTAGCTTGTCCTGAAGATAACAGACGCAGGGAGCAGAGGTAAAAAGACACGCTGATTACATTGATAGCCGGCGAGGAAATGACAAAAAAGCCAGGTTAAATAGGAAACTCCCATAACCTGATGGAACAGGTGGACACCAGAGACCGCAGAGAACAAAAGTCACCCAGTACCATCAGTAACCACCAGAGGGAGCCCAAAAACAGAACTCACAACAGGTGGAGTTAAGTAGAGAAGCACCTAACGACCTCACCAGATCACCTGATGGAGGAAACTCAGAAGCCGCAGTACCACTTCCCTCCACCAACAGAAGCTCACAGAGAGAATCAGCTGAAGTACCACTTGTGACCACAGGAGGGAGCTCTGCCACAGAATTCATAACACATAAGATGCTCCATACAGATAATTGCCCCATATAATGCTGCACATGGCCACATAAGATGCTCCATACAGATATTTGCCTCATATGCTGTTGCTGCAATTAAAAAATTTTTAAAAAATCACATACTCACCTCTCAGGTCCCCGGCACTTGCTATATTCACCTGCTCCCTGTTCCACCACCGACCATCTGTGTCTTCAGCATCCTCTGCACTCAGCACTGACGTTCAGACAGAGGGCAGCGCACACTAATCGTATTATCGTGCCCTCTGACCTGAGCGTCACTGCAGAGGACGCGGAACACGCAGCGGCACTGACGGTGGAAAGGGGAGCAGGTGAATACAGTGCACTGAGTTATACTCACCTGCTCCTGGCGCGGTCCCTGCATGTCTGTTCCTCAGCGCCGGCAGCTTCTTCCTGTAGTGAGCGGTCACATGGTACCGCTCACTACAGTAATGAATATGCGGCTCCACCCCTATGGGAATGTGAGTATTATTACACAGCTCCGCTCCCCCTCGCCTGCCGACCCCTGGGTATGACTTGAGTATAGGCCGAGAGGGTTACTTTCAGCCCCCCAAAAATGGGCTGAAAATCTTGGCTTACACTCGAGTATATATGGTATGTATATACAGTGGGGCAAAAAAGTATTTAGTCAGTTAGCAATAGTGCAAGTTCCACCACTTAAAAAGATGAGAGGCGTCTGTAATTTACATCATAGGTAGACCTCAACTATGGGAGACAAACTGAGAAAAAAAAATCCAGAAAATCACATTGTCTGTTTTTTTAACATTTTATTTGCATATTATGGTGGAAAATAAGTATTTGGTCAGAAACAAAATTTCATCTCAATACTTTGTAATATATCCTTTGTTGGCAATGACAGAGGTCAAACGTTTTCTGTAAGTCTTCACAAGATTGCCACACACTGTTGTTGGTATGTTGGCCCATTCCTCCATGCAGATCTCCTCTAGAGCAGTGATGTTTTTGGCTTTTCGCTTGGCAACACGGACTTTCAACTCCCTCCAAAGGTTTTCTATAGGGTTGAGATCTGGAGACTGGCTAGGCCACTCCAGGACCTTGAAATGCTGCTTACGAAGCCACTCCTTCGTTGCCCTGGCGGTGTGCTTTGGATCATTGTCATGTTGAAAGACCCAGCCACGTTTCATCTTCAATGCCCTTGCTGATGGAAGGAGGTTTGCACTCAAAATCTCATGATACATGGCCCCATTCATTCTTTCATGTACCCGGATCAGTCGTCCTGGCCCCTTTGCAGAGAAACAGCCCCAAAGCATGATGTTTCCACCACCTTGCTTTACAGTAGGTATGGTGTTTGATGGATGCAACTCAGTATTCTTTTTCCTCCAAACACGACAAGTTGTGTTTCTACCAAACAGTTCCAGTTTGGTTTCATCAGACCATAGGACATTCTCCCAAAACTCCTCTGGATCATCCAAATGCTCTCTAGCAAACTTCAGACGGGCCCGGACATGTACTGGCTTAAGCATTGGGACACGTCTGGCACTGCAGGATCTGAGTCCATGGTGGCGTAGTGTGTTACTTATGGTAGGCCTTGTTACATTGGTCCCAGCTCTCTGCAGTTCATTCAATAGGTCCCCCCGCGTGGTTCTGGGATTTTTGCTCACCGTTCTTGTGATCATTCTGACCCCACGGGGTGGGATTTTGCGTGGAGCCCCAGATCGAGGGAGATTATCAGTGGTCTTGTATGTCTTCCATTTTCTAATTATTGCTCCCACTGTTGATTTCTTCACTCCAAGCTGGTTGGCTATTGCAGATTCAGTCTTCCCAGCCTGGTGCAGGGCTACAATTTTGTTTCTGGTGTCCTTTGACAGCTCTTTGGTCTTCACCATACTGGAGTTTGGAGTCAGACTGTTTGAGGGTGTGCACAGGTGTCTTTTTATACTGATAACAAGTTTAAACAGGTGCCATTACTACAGGTAATGAGTGGAGGAAAGAGGAGACTCTTAAAGAAGAAATTACAGGTCTGTGAGAGCCAGAAATCTTGATTGTTTGTTTCTGACCAAATACTTATTTTCCACCATAATATGCAAATAAATTGTTAAAAAAACAGACAATGTGATTTTCTGGATTTTTATTTCTCAGTTTGTCTCCCATAGTTGAGGTCTACCTATGATGTAAATTACAGACGCCTCTCATCTTTTTAAGTGGTGGAACTTGCACTATTGCTGACTGACTAAATACTTTTTTGCCCCACTGTATATATATATATATATATATATATATATATATATATATATATATATATATATATATATTCATACAGCACTGTGAAAAAGTGTTAGGCAGGTGTAGAAAATATGCTGTAAAGAAAGAATGCTTTAAAAAATAGAAGTATTGTAGTTTATTTTTATCAATTAACAAAATGGAAAATGAATAAGCAAAAGAGAAAACTAAATCAAATCCATATTGGTGTGACCGTCCTTTGTCTTCAAATCAGCATTAATTCATCTACTGTATATATACTTGCACACAGTTTTAAATGGACTGTTGCATCTTGGAATAACCACCATCAGGGGAAATCTTGGGGACAGGAATTGCCTAGGGTCCATTTAGCTTGAGGACAAAACTAGAGTCTGCAGTGCTTGCTACACTAGTCACATTGTGACATTATGACTCCATGCTCTTATTTACGCTGAAGCTAATTTTTAATGACATTGGCTGCATGTTTGGTGTTGCTATCCTGCTTCAGAATAAATATGAAGTCAGACACATCCATGATGGCATGGCATGATAAATAAGTATCTGCTTAAGGATTGAGGACATTATTAATTCGGATCAAATACTCAACTCTACTTACTGAAATGCAGCCACAATCTTTCTGAAACAACCATAATGCCTCACTGTTGCTTGCAGACACTCATTATTGTAGCTCTCTTCAGTAGGGATGGGCGGAACCATCTTGTCCATCAAGTTTGACCGAAATTTATAAAAAAAGTTCTGTTTGAACTTGGTCCTGATTCAAATGAATGGGGAGCTCAAAGATCCAGCGGTTCCCACACTGTTCTTTGTGTGACAACATGGGAATTAGCGGCTCTGAATGGTGGTAACCTTACTGAAATTACCACTGGGGACAGCGCTGGGTATCACCGTTCCCACACTGTCACACAGTGAACAGCAGCTGTGACTAGCGGTTACAAAGTTACCGCCAGTCAGATGCCAGGTGATAACCTTTACTGTCAACAGCATCACCTGCTCTCGCTGATAGCAGTGAGAGCAGGTGATGCTGATGAGAGTAGTCACCAGCCGGCGCCTGTGCTTTACTGCTATTCATAGGCACCAGAGGCAAAGAAGAAGATGAATGTGGATAACTTTGTGGGATCATTTTATTAATAAATTGGTGAACAATGCCTAGTGTGGGGGAGTCTTTATTCAAATATTCAATTTTTTTTAGTTGTGTTTATTTGTACTACTGGGTTAGTAATGGGGTGTCTGATTGACACCTCTCCATTACTATCTTCAAAAACAATTACCCCGATTTACACCTCACCAGGGCAAAGAGCTGTGGCTGGGCACCAGAATTGGCACATCAAATAATGGATGCGCCATTTCTGAGGTGGGTAAGGGCTGGTCTTATTAGGCTGGGAGGATCCAATATCCATGGACATTCCCATCATATTAATATCTGCTCCCAGCTGTCTGCTTTGCCTTAGCTGGTTATTCAAATAGTACCTACTGATTCAGATTGAGATTAAATAATAAATTATGTAAGTGAAATGTGTGAGAATCAAAATATAGTGAGCTCTTTAGAATGACCCACATGTTTTCAAAGTAAGACTGCATGACTAGCTATTTGTTTTTTACAACTGTGGCAATTGACACTGAATGAAAAACAAGAATACCATCTTGAGAAAAGCTAGGTGCACGGTCTATGAATTCTATGGTTTTACAGATAACGACATGTAAAAAAAATTGTAATTGGAAGCTCTTAAGATTAGACTAATACAACCTGAGGTCAACAATATATGACAAATTGTACTATGTCATTATATATTTAACAAAAACTAGGATAAAATGTAGAAGCAGTGAGTGAAAAATTCAGCTCATCCTTATTGATTCCATAGGAATTAAGAGGGTAAGTAGTAGCCAGGTGCTGCACATCAATTGCAGATTAAATGTTCATCCCAGTGGCGTAGGAAGGGAGGTGCGGGGGGGGGGGGGGGCGGGCCGCCCCGGACGGCACAATGCGGGGGGCGGGCATCTCTAGCCCTGCTGGTACAAGCATCTTTTCAGTCAGTGCAGGGCCAGGCAGTGCAGGCACATAGGGGTTAAGAACGCAGCCAGCATGACATTGTTTGTGGGCGGAGAAAGCACTTTCTCCTGCTCTGCTCTCCCGCCTGCCCCTCGCTGGCTGCTGAACTTATCAGGACAGGCAGATTCAAGAGGAGCTCCTTCCTTGCCGCCCTGAGTGAGTGCGATGTATCTTTGTATTCTGACAGTCTGGGTGACCTGGGGCGGCCACAGCTGATATACTGTATATTATATACTTCAGCAGCCGCCCAGGCCCCCAGCACCTGTCCTGTATATGTATATACTGTATCTATACAGCCTGTATGACAGTATATATAATATATATACAGGACAGGTGCTGGGGGTCTGGGCTGGGCGGCTGTTGAAATATATACACTGCACAGTACCACTGCCCTGTATATATACACTGCACAGTACCACTGCCCTGTATATATACACTGCACAGCACCACTGCCCTGTATATATACCTGCACAGTACCACTCCTCCTGTATATATACACTGCACAGTACCACTGCCCTGTATATATACACTGCACAGTACCACTCCTCCTGTATATATACACTGCACAGTACCACTCCTCCTGTATATATACACTGCACAGTACCACTGCCCTGTATATATACACTGCACTGTACCACTGCCCTGTATATATAGACTGCACAGTACTGCTCCTCTGCCCTGTATATATACACTGCACAGTACCACTCCTCCTGTCCTGTATATACACTGCAAAGTACTGCTCCTCCTGTCCTGTATATATACAATGCACAGTACCACTCCTCCTGTCCTGTATATACACTGCACAGTACTGCTCCTCCTGTCCTGTATATATACACAGCACAGTACCACTTCTCCTGTATATATACACTGCACAGCACCACTGCCCTGTATATATACACTGCACAGTACCACTGCCCTGTATATATACACTGCACAGTACTGCTCCTCTGCCCTGTATATATACACTGCACAGTACCACTCCTCCTGTCCTGTATATACACTGCACAGTACTGCTCCTCCTGTCCTGTATATATACACTGCACAGTACCATCACTCCCCTGTATATATACACTGCACAGTACCATCACTCCCCTGTATATATACACTGCACAGTACCACTGCCCTGTATATATACACTGCACAGTACCACTCCTCCTGTATATATACACTGCACTGTACCACTGCCCTGTATATATACACTGCACAGTACCACTCCTCCTGTATATATACACTGCACAGTACCACTCCTCCTGTATATATACACTGCACAGTACCACTCCTCCTGTATATATACCCTGCACTGTACCACTGCCCTGTATATATACACTGCACAGTACCACTCCTCCTGTATATATACACTGCACAGTACCACTCCTCCTGTATATATACACTGCACAGTACCACTCCTCCTGTATATATACACTGCACAGTACCACTCCTCCTGTATATATACACTGCACTGTACCACTGCCCTGTATATATACACTGCACTGTACCACTGCCTTGTATATATACACTGCACAGTACCACTGCCCTGTATATATACACTGCACAGTACCACTCCTCCTGTATATATACACTGCACAGTACCACTCCTCCTGCATATATACACTGCACTGTACCACTGCCCTGTATATATACACTGCACAGTACCACTGCCCTGTATATATACACTGCACAGCACCACTGCCCTGTACATATACACTGCACAGTACCACTGCCCTGTATATATACACTGCACTGTACCACTGCCCTGTATATATACACTGCACAGTACCACTGCCCTGTATATATACACTGCACAGCACCACTGCCCTGTACATATACACTGCACAGTACCACTGCCCTGTATATATACACTGCACTGTACCACTGCCCTGTATATATACACTGCACAGTACCACTGCCCTGTATATACACACTGCACAGTACCACTCCTCCTGTATATATACACTGCACAGTACCACTCCTCCTGTATATATACACTGCACAGTACCACTCCTCCTGTATATATACACTGCACAGTACCACTCCTCCTGTATATATACACTGCACTGTACCACTGCCCTGTATATATACACTGCACTGTACCACTGCCCTGTATATATACACTGCACAGTACCACTGCCCTGTATATATACACTGCATAGTACCACTCCTCCTGTATATATACACTGCACTGTACCACTCCTCCTGTATATATACACTGCACAGTACCACTGCCCTGTATATATACACTGCACAGCACCACTGCCCTGTATATATATACACTGCACAGTACCTCTCCCCTGTATATATACACTGCACAGTACCACTCCTCCTGTATATATACACTGCACAGTACCACTGCCCTGTATATATACACTGCACAGTACCACTCCTCCTGTATATATACACTGCACAGTACCACTGCCCTGTATATATACACTGCACTGTACCACTGCCCTGTATATATACACTGCACAGTACCACTCCTCCTGTATATATACACTGCACAGTACCACTGCCCTGTATATATACACTGCACTGTACCACTCCTCCTGTATATATACACTGCACAGTACCACTGCCCTGTATAAATACACTGCACTGTACCACTGCCCTGTATATATACACTGCACAGTACCACTGCCCTGTATATATACACTGCACAGCACCACTGCCCTGTACATATACACTGCACAGTACCACTGCCCTGTATATATACACTGCACTGTACCACTGCCCTTTATATATAAACTGCACAGTACCACTGCCCTGTATATATACACTGCACAGTACCACTCCTCCTGTATATATACACTGCACAGTACCACTCCTCCTGTATATATACACTGCACTGTACCACTGCCCTGTATATATACACTGCACTGTACCACTGCCCTGTATATATACACTGCACAGTACCACTGCCCTGTATATATACACTGCATAGTACCACTCCTCCTGTATATATACACTGCACTGTACCACTCCTCCTGTATATATACACTGCACAGTACCACTGCCCTGTATATATACACTGCACAGCACCACTGCCCTGTATATATATACACTGCACAGTACCTCTCCCCTGTATATATACACTGCACAGTACCACTCCTCCTGTATATATACACTGCACAGTACCACTGCCCTGTATATATACACTGCACTGTACCACTGCCCTGTATATATACACTGCACAGTACCACTCCTCCTGTATATATACACTGCACTGTACCACTGCCCTGAATATATACACTGCACTGTACCACTGCCCTGTATATATACACTGCACAGTACCACTCCTCCTGTATATATACACTGCACAGTACCACTGCCCTGTATATATACACTGCACTGTACCACTCCTCCTGTATATATACACTGCACAGTACCACTGCCCTGTATATATACACTGCACTGTACCACTGCCCTGTATATATACACTGCACAGTACCACTGCCCTGTATATATACACTGCACAGCACCACTGCCCTGTACATATACACTGCACAGTACCACTGCCCTGTATATATACACTGCACTGTACCACTGCCCTTTATATATAAACTGCACAGTACCACTGCCCTGTATATATACACTGCACAGTACCACTCCTCCTGTATATATACACTGCACAGTACCACTCCTCCTGTATATATACACTGCACAGCACCACTGCCTTGTATATATACACTGCACAGTACCACTCCTCCTGTATATATACACTGCACTGTACCACTGCCCTGTATATATACACTGCACAGTACCACTCCTCCTGTATATATACACTGCACAGTACCACTGCCCTGTATATATACACTGCACAGTACCACTCCTCCTGCATATATACACTGCACTGTACCACTGCCCTGTATATATACACTGCACAGTACCACTGCCCTGTATATATACACTGCACAGCACCACTGCCCTGTACATATACACTGCACAGTACCACTGCTCTGTATATATACACTGCACTGTACCACTGCCCTGTATATATACACTGCACAGTACCACTGCCCTGTATATATACACTGCACAGCACCACTGCCCTGTACATATACACTGCACAGTACCACTGCCCTGTATATATACACTGCACTGTACCACTGCCCTGTATATATACTGCACAGTACCACTGCCCTGTATATATACACTGCACAGCACCACTGCCCTGTACATATACACTGCACAGTACCACTGCCCTGTATATATACACTGCACTGTACCACTGCCCTGTATATATACACTGCACAGTACCACTGCCCTGTATATATACACTGCACAGTACCACTCCTCCTGTATATATACACTGCACAGTACCACTCCTCCTGTATATATACACTGCACAGTACCACTCCTCCTGTATATATACACTGCACAGTACCACTCCTCCTGTATATATACACTGCACTGTACCACTGCCCTGTATATATACACTGCACTGTACCACTGCCCTGTATATATACACTGCACAGTACCACTGCCCTGTATATATACACTGCATAGTACCACTCCTCCTGTATATATACACTGCACTGTACCACTCCTCCTGTATATATACACTGCACTGTACCACTGCCCTGTATATATAAACTGCACAGTACCACTGCCCTGTATATATACACTGCACAGTACCACTCCTCCTGTATATATACACTGCACAGTACCACTCCTCCTGTATATATACACTGCACAGCACCACTGCCTTGTATATATACACTGCACAGTACCACTGCCCTGTATATATACACTGCACAGTACTGCTCCTCTGCCCTGTATATATACACTGCACAGTACTGCTCCTCCTGTCCTGTATATATACACTGCACAGTACTGCTCCTCCTGTCCTGTATATATACACTGCACAGTACCATCACTCCCCTGTATATATACACTGCACAGTACCATCACTCCCCTGTATATATACAATGCACAGTACCATCACTCCCCTGTATATATACACTGCACAGTACCACTCCTATCCTGTATATATACACTGCACAGTACCACTGCCCTGTATATATACACTGCACAGTACCACTGCCCTGTATATATACACTGCACAGTACCACTCCTATCCTGTATATATACACTGTAGAATTTGCAATAGCTGTCACTCATGTTAGAAGTGAAATCTGGCATTGTACTGTACCTAGATTTGTCTGCCGTACCTGGGCATCATGAATCGTGGTATGTGTTAAAGGGGGGACCCACTGAGACTCCTAAAACCTGGAGCCGGCCCTGGGGGTGGGTCACCGGGCCGCGGCCGGCGCTGCAGCTGTTTAACGCTATTGACGTGCGGGCCCGCGCCCACACGTCAATAGTTAACAGCCGCCAGCCAATCTGAGGCTGGCAGTTGACGTCAGTCCCAGTGTGCATGTCGCCGGCGTCTGACATCATTGTCAGTCGCCGGCGAGTGCACGTTTCAGCTGCGTGGAGAGAGCAGGAGCGCGGCAGGTAAGCAGAACTTGTTTTTTTTTTTTGCAGTCCCGATCATGTGATGGTAACATTCACCGGCGAAACAATTTAACTTCTCCATCTGAGGTCTTATTCCTGCTGGGGGGGGGGGGCGCCAAGCTCGGGAACAGCCCCGGGCGGCAAAAGCTCTAGCTACGCCTCTGGTTCATCCACATATGTGACCAGTTCTAAAACATGAAAAATTTTGGTTGCTTGCTGCTCTGCTCTCATTTATGGATGTGTTAACAAAATTCTAAAGACGAAACAGAATAGTAATGATTTTAGAGAGATAACTGTTCCTGCTCATAAACCTAGGTTGGGTACAGAGGCCATTTACAAACAATTTGGAGTCCATCATTCTACAGTGAGAAAGATTGCTCAATAGCGGAAAACATTCAATACAGTTGACAATTTTCCCAGAAGTGGACTTCCCAGAAAATTCACCCCTGGATCACACTGTCCAGTTACCAGTGAAACTGCAAAAAAAGGTTACAGCTCAGGCTCAAAAAGGCCTTAATTTTGCATGTTAAATATTCAAGTTTACAATAGCACAATGAGAAATGGACTGAACAAGTATGACTTCTTTTTAAGGATTGCTAGGAGAAAGACACTACTTTCTTAAAAGAACATGGTAATATGGCTAAAGTTTGCTAAATTGCATCTGAATAAGCAACAAGACTTCTGAAGTAATGTCCCACAGGCAAGACCAAAGTGGAGATATTTGGCTATAATGCCATGAGCCATGTATGGCAAACAGCAATGTTTGGAAAAAGTTAAAGACTTTACAATTCTCAGTTAAATTGCAAAGAAATCCCTTCCAAAAATACCTAAAAGCAGTAGCTCAGACTTTAAAGGCCTCAGTTAGCAGGTACATGTTCAAGTTCATTATAGTACAATTTGAAAAAGCCTAAGCAAGTATGGCTTGTCTGGAAGGATGCCAGGAGAAAGTTTGCAAAAGTTGCATCTGAACAAGCCAAAAGACTTCTGGAACAATGTACTTTGGATAGAGGAGACCAAAGTGAAGAAGTTGGGCCATCATGTACTCTCCCCCATACTTGGCAAAAAAACAAACCCAGCATATCAGCACAAACACCTCATACCAACTGTCTAGCATGGTGATGGAGAAGTGATGATTTGGTCCTGTTTTGAAGCCACATAATCTGGTCACCTTATATGCCAAAGATTTCTACAGTTAAAGAAAACCTGTCAGCAGGATTCTGCACAGCTACACACAGTGTCAGGTCAGCACCGTTATACTGATTACAATGATATATTGGTTGATTAAATCCGTCTTATAGTTCTGTTCTTTAATCTTTATTTTTAGTTTTGTGTTTACAAATATGCTCGTGCCGTAAGGGGGGCCTGGAGGGGGGTCTTCATGTGGTGCTCTGATTAGATATTCATAATTAAGACTGCTGAGAGGTCACAGATCCCTTACTGACCTGCCACCTAGTTTGTATAATGAATATCTGTATATACTTATATAACAATTCTGCTGGCAGGTGCTCTGCAGCATACTCATGTTTTATGTGCCAATAACACATTTTCTTCATGTTATTCAGCTTGAAAAAAAAAAACAACTCAATTTGAAAATGGCGAACGTGGCACCTGCGCAGTAGCAGCTATCAGTGTGTATAGCTGTGATCCAATAGCTGCTACTGTGCATGCACCATCGGCGCCATCTTACTGGAGAAGAAAAAAAATGTATCCTCCAAGATGGTGCCACCTGTGCCTACGCAGTAGCAGCTCGGAGAAATCATGGAGGCCTTACAAAATAATGATGGTGGGATGGCTTTTATGATATTTTTGATCAAAAACAGTATTACTAAGAACCCTGAGTTATTTAAATGCCCTTTTGCTTTTTACATATTTAGTTACTGCAGGGTTTTTGCTCATTTTGTTTCTTGTAGGTTTTGTGCACTTTATGGCCAATGTAAACATGTGTTTATGTGCTGCATGTATGCCAACTTAATCCCAGCACAAGTATTGTGTTTTTTTCTTTGTATTTTTTATTTTGTGCAAGCTGGGGTGTGGCCTCCCTTTCCTGAGCTGGTAAGTAAATTTAAAAGCTTCCCCAGACTGGTGTCCATAGATTGGGACCCGGTCCTTTTGTCTGGTTTTTAATATTAGACAGTGTAGGTTCCTCCCAATCAGGGGCACCTTGACGACGGTGGGATGGCTTTTATGCTGTTTTTGATCAAAAACAGTATTACTTAGAACCCTGAGTTATTTAAATGCACTTTTGCTTTTTACTCATTTAGCTATAGCAAGGTTTTTGCTAATTTTGTTTCTTGTAGGTTTTGTGAGCCTCACAAAATAGTAAATGTAGTAGTTTTTAATGTGGGATATATTCATTTTTGCATCAACTGATCCAACATGACCTTACTTTCATATTATGAGTTAAAGAAATATGCTATGAAACTCAGTCTTGTTAAAATCTTAGAAATAGTTTTTGTGTTCAGTGATATATTACAATCTTACTTTTCAAAGGGCGTCTGCTCATTAATGCTGAGCACTGTATCTCTAATAGACTGTAATATATGTAAGCATCTTTATATAGTATTTGAATAGTAATGCTATCTTATTAACCAAGACGTTAAAACAATGACACCAGTCACAATTTATCCACTTTATAATGTCCTAATATATCAGATTATAGCTATGCATGAATAAGGGAAATTCACTGGTACTAATAACCTACCCAGCTACATAGGGGTTACTTAATAATAATAATAATAATAATAATAATTTTGTTTCTATAGCGCCGACATAGTCCGCAGCACTTTACATTTTAGAGAGGACCTGTACATACAATAGACATTACAGCATAACAATAAGTACATAGATCAAAACAGATACCAAGAGGAATGAGGGCCCTGCTCGCAAGATTACAATTTATGATACTTGTTCTTTGCAAGTTTCTTCTGCACTATTTTGTCAGTTCTGTTTCTGGTTATTTCTGGACAGATTTGGCCTTTACTATCATCGAAGTATTGATGTCACAACACTATATATGTCTGCATTATGACTAGATTGTTTCTGGCCTAATACACTTGCATTGACCATGACCGCACATTTTCAAATCACATACTTGCGGTCACGGGCCCACCGCCAGCACCAGAGAATTGTCACAGCATGCAGTGCGTGTGATGTAAGTATTCACAAGTTTGCAGTCACATTGAGTAACTGCAGACTTGTAGCTTAAGATTGGGCAGATAAAGGACCTGCTTCTATATTAGTGCCTTTCTATGGTCTCTTCATCTAACGGCCCACGTCTGATCCCTTCTCTTGAGACGGTGCTTGCGGATACAGCAAGCCTTCTTGCACATATGTATATACCATCCTGGCACTGGATAGCTTGTGCAACATAAATGGGATTCAGGTACATGAGATGCGTCCAGGAGAACACTAGTAACATGCAAAACTAAAGAAGGATAAGGCAAGAAGGATGAGAGAGTAATTGTCTATGGCCTCCACTTATAAAACCTTTCCTTTGTGATGATAGTGCTATTATTGCCTTTCAGTGACCTCTTGTTACATTAGTTTGCACCAGTGCGGTAACATTGATTCTCAGTCACTTATGTTTCTTAACTGCACAGATTATTATCCTCGAAATGTGATTAATTACTGTGATGTGCAATTGTTCCCTTCAGTTTTGACGAACATCCCTCTAGCTCCGTTATCTCTGGCTTCATATTATCACTCTGCATTACATTTTCTCAATTGATACCAGGCAGGCCGATTATATAATATGGACTGCGTTATTTGAGGAAAATAAGAGGTCTATTCATCAAGCAGTTTTCAGCAGTATTCTGATGTAAAACTGCTTAAAATATTCACATTTTCAAAGTTGCGCAAAAATGTGACTTTATGCTATTTTTACGACTGTTGTAGCCAGCTCTGCCAAATTTTTAAAAAGTGAGCAGAACTTTGGCGGGATTGTGTGTAGGCAGGTTACTTGGATGCAACAGCACAGACAATGAGGAGACAGTGGTACTTAACCAACACTAATTGACTAACAAAAAATGGAAAATCTATTTATACGTATATATGGATACAAGTAAGGACAATATGAACGGTTACAGTAACAGGGTCAATGCAGTATATTATGACATATGCGACTAAATTTAAAAATACAATGTTGATGCAACGTTCTATTACATACACTGTTCTTGTTATCTAGCAGTTAAACGACTGTTAATGCCTTTATGTTTCATCCCCATCATAGTCTCTATAAACACCTTTGACCGTTACAGCAGGAGTCACTGGTATTTCCCACTAGGTCACAAGTCCTAGATATACGAGTCACAGGGTAAACAGTGTGCTTGTTGCACTGGCCTTCTCTGTTCCCTGAAGACCCCAGCCCACACCCTGTACCATACATCATCACTGAACATAACGGCCCACAGGAATGGTCTTCTGCTACACCCCGATCATCTCCTGAGGCTGGTTCGGATCTGGTCATGGTCTTCTACTGGCACTGCTCATGAATCTTCTTCTGGTGTTGCTTATGAATTTTCTACTGGCTCGTCTTACGGATTTTCTACCAGTAAAGGGAATGATCCTTCCTCACATCTCAGGCCTTCTCCAACATCTGATCGTTCTCAGATCTATCTGTGGTGAGGGTGGCTATAAGCCCACCTAGCAGCTACACAACCTGTCCTGGAACCTAGTATGGCAACAACTCCCTCTTCGAGCCTGGCCAGGCCTTAGTAAATGTGACAGAGGTGTCACCTTACCTGGTGCTCTCAAAACTCTTCCTGTGGGAACATAGGTTACTACTACTGTAATTCCTTGTTTATTTTCCCTTTTGCCTTTTATCAGCAGACGGTGGTGTTCTCTTGCAATTTCTCAGCTAGGCATCAACTTCAACTGTATTCTTCTCTCTTGTTCACTTACTTACATTCCTCTCTTCTTTAAACTCACCAATCCTCAGGAGACAAGAGTCTTTGTGCCCCTGAAAGCTCTTTGAAAGCGGGCCAGATTTCCATATTTCCAATGCCCATTCCTGCATCTCTTGTACTATGTGTTGCCAGTAGTGTTGAGCGATACCTTCCGATATTTGAAAGTATAGGTATCGGATTGTATCAGCCGATATCTGAAAAATATCGGATATCTCCGATGCCGATATCCGATACCAATACAAGTCAATGGAACACAAATATCGGAAGGTATCCTGTAATGGTTCCCAGGGTCTGAAGGAGAGGAAACTCTCCTTCAGGCCCTGGGATCCATATTCATGTAAAAAATAAAGAATAAAAATTAAAAAATATCGATATACTCACCCCTCCGACGGCCCCTGGCTATAAGCGGTGTAACCGGCAGCCTCTGTTCCTAAGAATGCAGGGTGAAGGACCTTCGATGACGTCGCGGCTTGTGATTGGTCGCATGACCGCTCATGTGACCGCTCACGCGACCAATCACAAGCCGCGACGTCATCGCAGGTCCTTCACTCGTTCATTCTTAGGAGGGGAGACTGCCGGTTACAGCGGTTTCAACCAGGGCGCGTCCGAGGGTGAGTATATCAATATTTTTTATTTTTATTCTTTATTTTACACATGAATATGGATCCCGATACCGATTCCCGATATCGCAAAAATATCGGAACTCGGTATCGGAATTCCGATACCGCAAATATCGGCCGATACCCGATACTTGCGGTATCGGAATGCTCAACACTAGTTGCCAGAGGAAATCATCCTGTGCGTATCTTGTGGGCGGGACACCAGCATGTACACGCTAAGTTCTATAATTTATATAATGTGATTTCCTGGATTTTATTTTTCATATTCTATCTCTCAATATTGAAATTAACCTACCCTTAAAATTATAGACTGTTCATGTGTTTTTCAGTGGGCAAACTTTCAAAGTCAGCAAGGGATCAAATATTTCCTCCACTGTATGTCACTTACTCGGCTGCTTAGTGTAGTTTTTATAAAATGTTTTATCAAGGAGATTATCACTAGAGAACTAGTAAATCTGCTGTCAGGTAGTCAAGCATATTCTTGAGTTCTGTGTAACGCCACCCCCACCACTGACAGGTGGAGCGCCCGCTAGGGCCGTGGGGTACTCGGAACGGGTCCGACAGGTTCTTCTCTGGAGTTGTCATGGCAGCTGTGACCCGGTCCAATAAAATTGAAATGAAGGGGAATAAAGTTTATTGGGGATTAGTTTGTGACGCCATCTGTGTTGTTCGGCAAAAAGGAAATGGCCGATGCTGTGGTTCAGGTCCACTGGGGCAGTTGGTGATGCAGCAGAGATGTTATAGCTATCCACAGGTAGAGCTAGGACCCACACACAGTGTCCCAAGCCAGCAGCCTTGGGTCCTGTCAGGTGGCGCTCTCCTGGTGCCCTTGCCCCTATGTGGCTGCCTTTTCAGCGAATGTGTGTAGATTTGGCTGTGGCACATACAGATACCACCGCCTCCAGTTTTCTAGCTGAGTCCTACAGTTTCTCCACTAGTCTGGGGCCGGTCCCCCATTGCGACCTGGTCCCTCCACTTGACTACGGTCGGTGTAGATTCGGGTGCCACGAGTGTATTCTTCGCTTCCCTGGCCACTAGGACCCTTCCTTTCTGGAGCTCCTCTCAGACACTTCCTCTCACTCCTTTCTCTGACTGACTGACTCCTCCCATTTTCATAGCAGCTCTACATTCCTTGCTGCCTCTACTGGGGCCTCTCCCCCTTAGTCTGAGGTGATGTAATTGAATGCACATGTGCGATTCTTGGGTAGTGCCTCTCCTTACCCTAGAGCAGAATACCACACCTCTGGCTGAGGTGCAGTACCTCTGTTTTGACTGGACCCTGAGGGGCACCACAATAGGCAGCTTAACAGCTCAATATTCGGAGAGCTGGTAGATCTGCAGTAGATAAAACAGAGATTTTATCAAAACAGCAGCAAGCAAACCAGTAAGGCTATGTGCACAGGTTGAAAAATCCGCATAACATAACAAAACACTACTTTCGCAAGCACTTCTTGAGCTCACGACTGTGAGACAAAAATTAAAAGACCTTCTTAGAGAACAATCAACCAAATTTTACACCTCTTGGAAAAACCGTCTACTTGTTCATGGTGATAAAGCCTCTAAATTAACCATGTCACTTCTAAAGAAAAAGCAGACACGTACTTTATACATGCTATTAAAACCAAGGAAGGTACTAGAACCCAAAACTATTCCCAGATAAAAAAAGAATTCTTACATTATTACAAATCTCTATACCAATTGCGCCCAACAGAAGAGAAGGGTGAAATCTGTCAAAGGCGGCAGGATATCCAGGCTTTCCTAAGAGATTTAAACCTACCATCTCTAGATGAAAGCCAACAACGACTATTGACTAAACCATTTACACTCTCAGAGTTCCGGTCCGCCCTGTCGAACTGCTCAAAAGGGAAAGCAACAGGACCAGATGGTTTTTCAACATATTACTATAAGTCCAACTCTGAAATATTACTTCCACATCTCCTTAACATGTGCAATTCTCTTCAAAAAGGTGAAAATGTCCCCCGCCAATTTCTAGAGGCCAGAATCTCTTTGATTTACAAAGAAGGAAAAGATCCGGAGCAATGCTATAGTTACCGACTCATTTCTTTGTTGAATACGGATCTAAAACTATATGCGAGAATGCTGACTAATAGAATAGCGGATGTGCTACCACACTTAATCTCTTCAAATCAAACCGGATTTGTGAAAGGTAAGGAAGGGAAGGACAACACATATAAAATACTGCATCTCATGCAATATGCAAAAATGAGAGGCATTCTGCTTGCATTAATGAGTATGGATGCGGAGAAAGCGTTTGACAGGGTGGACTGGCTCTTCCTGCAAGAAACTTTAGTAAAATTTGGATTCCCCCCCTGGCAGTCACCGCAATCATGAGCATGTACACATTCCCCACGGCGCGTATTAGACTAAACGGCTCACTAACGGAATCATTCCGAATACTTAATGGAACGAGACAGGGCTGCCCCCTTTCCCTGTTACTTTTCGTCATGATTATTAAACCCTTAATACAAACTATTCAGCAAAATCCTGAAATTGTAGGCTTAAAGGGACACTGTCACTTGAATTTGGAGGGAACAATCTTCAGCCATGGAGGCGGGGTTTTGGGGTTTTTGATTCACCCTTTCCTTACCCGCTGGCTGCATGCTGGCTGCAATATTGGATTGAAGTTCATTCTCTGTCCTCTGTAGTACATGCCTGCATAAGGCAATCTTGCCTTGCGCAGGCGTGTACTATGGAGGACAGAGAATGAACTTCAATCCAATATTGCAGCCAGCATGCAGCCAGTGAGTAAGGAAAGGGTGAATCAAAAACCCAAAAACCCCGCCTCCATGGCTGAAGATTGTTCCCTCCAAATTCAGGTGACAGTGTCCCTTTAAAAATCCAGGACACTCGCTACAAAACTGCGGTGTTTGCAGACGATCTTCTGTTAGTGATCTCTAAACCCTTAAGTAGTATCCCGGCAATAATGAAAACCCTAGAGAGATACAGCAAATTAACTAACTTTAACATAAATGAGACTAAATCGGAAATGCTGAACCTAGGAATGCCAGATGATATGATGAAAAAACTTAAATCTACATTCCCTTTTCCCTGGCAATCCAAAAGTTTAACATACCTAGGAATTCAAATAAGTGCATCTCATAGGGATCTGTTTGAGTTCAATCTTAATAAACTCTACCAAACCACATCTATTAGCCTCAGATCCTGGAGAGACTCCTTTCTTTCCTGGATAGGAAGGAAAAAACATACTAAAAAGCCTAATTTTCCCCAAATTTATATATGTTTTTAATATGCTTCCAATACAAATACCCATTTCCTTTCTAACTAAAATTCATTCTCTATTTTTCAAATATATTTGGCAAAAATGTAAACCTCGCATTAATTCTAAATCCCTTACCCTACCAAAAGATATGGGCGGCATGGGTACCCCAGACATTGTCAAATATTACCAAGCTGCTCTTCTAGCTAGAACGATCTACTGGATCAGAGATATGGAAAATAAAAAATGGGTGCATATAGAAGAGGCAATGTCCCCCACGCCACTGCGCTCTATTTTATTAGACCATAACAAAGTACAGAACCTTAAAGAACATAAAAACATATACACGTTAGCCACAATCAAAATTTGGAAGATGTGGGGTGATGCCCTGGCTCCGTCCTTTTCCCCACTAACTAGAGTCTCTGACTTGTTAGACTCTCTTCCCCCCCCCCGCGCTACACATACACCGATTGAACAACTTTTTGAGGATGGTTCACTTCTCCCACTGCAAGATCTGCGCAAAATACCAGGCCTATTAGGCCTCACCTTTTTTCAACATCTGAAATTATCTCACATTTTCTCCCCACCAAACGACCAATTGACTTAAACAGACCACTAACCTCCTTTGAAGTTCTTTGTGCTAGATCAAGACCCCCCAAAAAAGTACTTTCAATGATATACCAATCCTTACTCACCAAGGGTATACCTCTGAAGCGAGCTTACTTAGCCCATTGGGAGAGAGATATAGACACCCCTCTATCTGATCAACACATTAAGCATATCTATAAAAACTCTCATGGACCCTCGAATTGCGTTCGCATACAGGAAAACTCTTATAAAATTGTTTCCAGGTGGTGCATAACACCTAAACAAATTTATAGATGGCACAATGCTGCAACTACTAATTGTTGGAGATGTGGAGCTATTGATGGGAACTACATTCATATCTGGCGGTCCTGCCCACAGATAAGTTCATATTGGAAGGAGGTGTCCCAAATCATACATACACTTTTGGGTAAACGTGCAACTCTGACACCAGAAAACATTTTTTTAAATCTTCCAATTTGGCCTCAAGATAGTTGAGCCACCAAGCTAGCTCAATACATTTTAGCGGCTGGGAAAGTGTTGATCCCACTCAAATGGAACTCAGCTACAACTCCCACCACCCAACAACTTTATGTTAAAATAGATCAGTTGTACCACGTAGAGGAATTAGCAGCAAGAGTTAACCATACCTATACTACGTTTCTTAACGTTTGGTCACCATGGACCAAATTTAGGTTTCAATCAACCTTCTTAACCTCAATTTCATCAAACTGACACTCATCCCAAGGTGCGCACCCTTCTGACCCCCTGTCCCCCCACTCCTTATCCTTTGCCCTATCCCTTCTCCCGCCCTGCTTCTCTTATTCCTAATCTCTTTCTCACCTTCTTTATTCTACGTCCTCGCCTTTTTTATTACCAAGTTAAAAGCATATATAAACAAAAAAAAAATGGAAGTAGTTATTAGCTTCTAGATTACTACAATTCAGCTTTGTTTGACATCCTTAAAAAAAAAAAAAAAAATTTCTTATTGTTACATTCATCTAATTGTCAGAAATCTCTTAAGACTGTTTTTTGGAATTGTATGTAAAATAATAATTCATTCAATAAAAAGATCATTGAAAAGAAAAGAAAAATCCGCAGGTAAAATGCACCGCATTTTACCTCCGGATTACCCACGGACTTACCGTGGATTTCCAGTGTTTTTTGTGCTGATTTCACCTGCGGATTCCTATTGAGGAGCAGGTGTAAAGCGCTGCGGAATCTGCACAAAGAATTGACATGCTGTGGAAAATACAACGCAGCGTTTCCGCGCAGTATTTTCTGCACCATGGGCACAGCGGATTTGGTTTTCCATAGGTTTACATGGTACTGTAAATCTGATGGAAAACTCAGCCAATCCGCTGCGGACCGCAGGCAAATCCGCAACGTCTGCACATACCCTTAGTGATATGTCACTGGTATCAGGGTCTCTACCCCTTCATCACACATTCTCTCATGGAGTAGCAAGAACCTGGTGACGGGTTCCCTTTAAAACTGGTATACAAAATGATAAAGCAGAGTTTGATATTTAAATCTTACACTGGTAAGGGTTGTTCTACATTGCATCTGTAAAGCTTGATATCTATGATAATTGTCAGACACTGATACCACCAGGTTTTTAACTTCTTTTTGTAGAACTAAAAATGCACAACTATTAACCCCTTAACGACCAGAGGTATTTTTGTTTTTGCATTTTCGCTTTTTGTACCCCTTCTTCTTAGAGCCATAAGTTTTATATTTTTTGGTCAAAATGGCAAAAAGGGGCTTGCTTTTTGCGGAACAAGTTGTCCTTTTGAACGACACCATTGTTTTTAACATATCATGTACTGGAAAACAGGAAAAAATTCCAAGTGCAGTGAAATTGTAAAAAAAAGTGCAATCCCACAGTTTTTTTTAGGTTTTTTTTCCATGTTCACTAAGCGCTAAAACTGACCTGCCATTATGATTTGCCAGGTCATTACAAGTTCATAGACACCAAATATGTCTAGGTTCTTTTTTATTTAATTAGTGAGAAAAATTCCAAAGTTTGTTTAAAAAAAAAAAAGCACCATTTTCCGATACCCGTAGCGTCCCCATTTTTCGTGATCTCGGGGTGGATGATGGCTTATTTTTTGCATGCTGAGCTGACATTTTTAATTAAGCCATTTGGGTGCAGATATAATCTTTTGATCGCCCATTATTATATTTTAATGCAATTTTGCAGGCGACAAAAAAAATGTAATTCTGGCGTTCTGACTTTTTTTTCTTATTACGCTGTTTAACAATTGGGTTAATTCCTTTTTATATTGATAGGTCGGGCGATACTGAATGCGGCGATACCAAATATGTGTATACATGATTTTTTAATTGTTTTATTTTGAATGGGTCGAAAGGGGGTGATTTGAACTTTTATATACATTTTTTAAAATATTTTTTTTTAAATTTTTTTTTACTTTTTGCATGCTTCAATAGTCTCCATGGGAAACTAGAAGCTGCAGTTATCTGATCGGCTCTGCTACATACAGGTGATGATCAGACTGTATGTAGCAGAAATGTTCACTTTTATGAGCGCTGACCACCATCTGGCTATGACAACCATAGTGGCTTGCTAGAGACCTCTGGTTGTCATGCCAACCTATAGGTGACCTGCGATCATGTGACGGGGTCACCGATGGGCAGGATTTCCGGAACGCTTGCCGGAAGCACAAGTTAAATGCCGCTGTCAGAGATTGATAGCGACATTTAACTAGTTAACAGCTGCGGGTGGATCTCGATTCCACCAGCAGCTGTTGCAGGCACTAGTCAGCTGTACAGATCAGGTGTCCGGAAAGTTGTGGACTCAGTGTCGGAACCTGCACCAAATAGGATGAGTCCGACTTAGGCTTACTATTATGCCCGATGTCGGAAAGGGGTTAAAAAATAGGTAAAATGCTATTTGAGTATGTAAGTTAATGATAGATTCAATAAAATCACATTCTCTGTCATGCAGTCAAGAAACAGTAAAATTATTTAAACCATTAAATGAAAGTAGGAGCACATGTGCAGTTGCTCTGAGCCAAGGAAAATGTGGCCATGTAACTATGTGACACCAGGAGGACACACGTTCACAATAACAGTGGGAATGGAATTTTTAGTTCTATTTCACTTTTCTGCCAAAAAAAGAAATCTCAGAAAATAAAATTCCTAATTGCACTCTGCAAAATGCACACACAACAGTTTATTTTTCTTATTCTGCCTATGAATGCAAATTTGTGTCATAATTGCTAAGAAAAAGGATCTGTGCACTGTAAATATTAATATGAAGCCTCAGTTACATCAAAAAGCTACACTTATAAATCTGTGGTATTTGATAAACTATTATTGGCATAATGTTTGTGAAGTACAATACTTCCAAATATGAGTTAGGCTAGGTTCACATTGCATTAATGGGTTAAAGCTAACGGACTGCGTTGCACGGCGAAAATGTCACAATTAACGCCGTGCAACAGGTCCGTTAGCGCACCCATTGACAGCAATGTGATTTGTCCCTGTAGCGCATCGCTAGCGCATGCCATTTTCGGCACGCGCTATCGATGTGCCGTTCTTTTGTGATGGACCTGCTTGCGTCCGAGGTCTGTCCCTCACTAGCGCAGATCGGGGATCTGCGCTAGCGGGGACGGCGAACGCGGACCCAAAATAAACATTGCGTTAGCACAATCCACTAGCGCTATGCGCTTAATGGATTGCCCTAACGCAATGTGAACCTAGCCTTATAGAGGTTGCCCACTACTTTATCATTGATGGTCTATGACCGCATCAATGTCTGATCATTCCTGGACCAACACCCTTCCCCCCACTGTTTTTGATTGTCAGTAGCGGCTACTGTATGGACCCGCTCCTTCTGATAGTGGCCACAACAGGGTACTGCACATCCATCTCATATTGATTTGAGTTGGAGGTGGATGTGCGGGGGCTGTTCCCAAAGACATGTACCTTCATCCTGTAGTCTACGACCTCGTTGTGTACATCATTGTCTTTGTGCCATAGGAACCTGAAGTAGTTTTTCCTGTCTTCTCTCACGATAAAACAATGGAACATTTTGCTGAATGTCAGCCATTACTGCAACAGGTTCTTGTCTGAAGAAAATCAGTACTTTTGTAAGGCTGTTATTTAGGCTAGGCTCAGTGAGTAGAAGGCTATTGATAGAGATGCCTTTATACTGGGCATTGAAATGAAATACCACTCTGATTAAGGTTACGTTTGCGAGGGTGATAGACACCAAAGGATGGAAGGTACCTTCTCTTTAGGGAGCGTTTTAGAGATAAAAAAAAACTTGCAGTTGCTTGCTGCAGATGGTTTGGCACCTTTTATCTTTGAAAACAAAAGGATAATGGAGTTTCCCAGCTGTTGGAATCATCCTGAGTGAATTCCCTTTCCATAACCCTTATGAATTCTTTGTCCTCCTTTGCAGGTGCTAGCATGTGCTCGTGACTTGTAAAATTGAAAACACTTTTGACCCGAAGTTGCCATCACAGGACCGGAACATGTTCATGTTGTTAAAAGTTTCTTGCTGCCACTTACTGTCACTCAGCTTCTTTTCACCCAGTAATGGCTGAAAGTAAGTGCTGCGACCATTTGGCAACACATGAATCTTAAATGAGGAAATCCTTATAGGTCTCTTCATCTTATCTATGCAGACATTACATATGACAAACCTGCCTAGATCAAAGCGTTGAGCAAACGAAGCATCATGTAGTCTGTTGATTTGTTGACATACCGTGTGTAGCCAGAGAATGTCTCTGCTGAGCAGAATCAGAATATTTGCACTGTTGCAAGGACTGCTATCTTGTTGGCTATAATCTTTAGATGAGGGTGATGAAGAGCAGCCTCTGGGGTTGGGATCTCCTCTCTATTGGATAGCATCTGGTTGCACTCGATGAGAGTGGGTAAGTTAATCTCCACGTTGTTCTCAAGAGAAGATATTATGAGTCCATTGGCTCTTCTCCCAGAGACCTCTGTAACATCACTACAGGTGCCCATGGTCTAGGCGTGAGCATTTACCTTTAACCCCTTTCTGCCATTAGACGTACTATTGCGTCCATGTGGGGTGGGCTTTACTTCCCAAGGACGCAATAGTACGTCATATGCGATTGGCAGCGCTCACGGGGGGAGCGCCGCCGATCGCGGCCGGGTGTCAGCTGCCTATCGCAGCTGACATCCGGCACTATGTGCTAGGAGCGGTCACGGACCGCCCCCGGCACATTAACCCCCGGCACACCGCGATCAAAGATGATCGCGATGTGCCGGCGGTGCAGGGAAGCACCGCGCAGGGAGGGGGCTCCCTGCGGGCTTCCCTGAGCCCCCCGCAGCAACGCGATGTGATCGCGTTGCTGCGAGGGTCTTACCTCCCTCCCTCCCTGCTCCAGGCCCGGATCCAAGATGGCCGCGGATCCGGGTCCTGCAGGGAGGGAGGTGGCTTCACAGAGCCTGCTCAGAGCAGGCACTGTGAAGCAGCCTGCACTCCTATCAGATCGGTGATCTGACAGAGTGCTGTGCAAACTGTCAGATCACCGATCTGTGATGTCCCCCCCTGGGACAAAGTAAAAAAGTAAAAAAAAAATTTTTCAAATGTGTAAAAAAAAATTTAAAAAAATATTCCAAAATAATGAAAAAATATTATTCCCATAAATACATTTCTTTATCTAAATAAAAAAAACAAAACAATAAAAGTACACATATTTAGTATCGCCGCGTCCGTAACGGCCCGACCTATAAAACTGGCCCACTAGTTAACCCCTTCAGTAAACACCGTAAGAAAAAAAAAGGGCCGCGCTTAGTAACCCGATGTTTACCCTGGTTACCATGCTAAAAGTAAAAAAAAAAAAACACTAGATACTTACCTACAGCCGTCTGTCCTCCAGCGCTGCGCTCTGCTTCTCTGCTCTCCTCCTGTACTGGCTGTGAGCCGGAAAGCAGAGCGGTGACGTCACCGCTCTGCTTTCCGGCTCACAGCCAGTACAGGAGGAGTGCAGAGCACAGCGCTGGAGGACAGACAGCTGTAGGTAAGTATCTAGTGTTTGTTTTTTTTACTTTTAGCATGGTAACCAGGGTAAACATCGGGTTACTAAGCGCGGCCCTGCGCTTAGTTACCCGATGTTTACCCTGGTTACCAGTGAAGACATCGCTGGATCGGTGTCACACACGCCAATCCAGCGATGTCAGCAGGAGTCCAGCGACGAAATAAAGTTCTGGACTTTATTCAGCGACCAACGATCTCCCAGCAGGGGCCTGATCGTTGGTCGCTGTCACACATAACGATTTAATTAACGATATCGTTGCTACGTCACAAATAGCAACGATATCGTTAACAATATCGTTATGTGTGAAGGTACCTTTAGGGTTGGGGCTACAGTTAGGGTGGGGGCTAAAGTTAGGGTTAGGGTTTAGATTACATTTACAGTTGGGAATAGGGTTGGGATTAGGGGTGTGTCAGGGTTAGGGGTGTGGTTAGGGTTACCGTTGGAATTAGGGTTAGGGGTGTGTTTGGATTAGGGTTTCAGTTATAATTGGGGGGTTTCCACTGTTTAGGCACATCAGGGGCTCTCCAAACACGACATGGCGTCCGATCTCAATTCCAGCCAATTCTGCGTTAAAAAAGTAAAACAGTGCTCCTTCCCTTCCGAGCTCTCCCGTGTGCCCAAACAGGGGTTTGCCCCAACATATGGGGCATCAGCGTACTCAGGACAAATAGGACAACAACTTTTGGGGTCCAATTTCTCCTGTTACCCTTGGGAAAAAACAAACTAGGGGCTAAAAAATAATTTTTGTGGGAAAAAAAAAAGATTTTTTATTTTCACGGCTCTGCGTTATAAACTGTAGTGAAACACTTGGGGGTTCAAAGTTCTCCCAACACATCTAGATGAGTTCCCTGGGGGGTCTAGTTTCCAATATGGGGTCACTTGTGGGGGGTTTCTACTGTTTAGGTACATTAGGGGCTCTGCAAACGCAATGTGACGCCTGCAGACTATTCCATCTAAGTCTGCATTCCAAATGGCACTCCTTCCCTTCCGAGCCCTCCCATGCGCCCAAACGGTGGTTCCCTCCACATATGGGGTATCAGCGTACTCAGGACAAATTGGACAACAACTTTTGGGGTCGAATTTCTCCTCTTACCCTCGGGAAAATACAAAACTGGGGGCTCAAAAATAATTTTTGTGGGAAAAAATTTTTGTTTTATTTTTACGGCTCTGCATTATAAACTTCTGTGAAGCCCTTGGTGGGTCAAAGCGCTCACCACACATCTAGATAAGTTCCTTAGGGGGTCTACTTTCCAAAATGGTGTCACTTGTGGGGGGTTTCAATGTTTAGGCACATCAGTGGCTCTCCAAACGCAACATGGCGTCCCATCTCAATTCCTGTCAATTTTGCATTGAAAAGTCAAACGGCGCTCCTTCCCTTCCGAGCTCTCCCATGCGCCCAAATAGTGGTTTACCCCCACATATGGGGTATCAGCGTACTCAGGACAAATTGTACAACAACTTTTGGGGTCCAATTTCTTCTCTTACCCTTGGGAAAATAAAAAATTGGGGGCGAAAAGATAGTTTTTGTGAAAAAATATGATTTTTTATTTTTACTGTTCTGCATTATAAAGTTCTGTGAAGCACTTGGTGGGTCAAAGTGCTCACCACACCTCTAGATAAGTTCCTTAGGGGGTCTACTTTCCAAAATGTTGACACTTGTGGGGGGTTTCAATGTTTAGGCACATCAGTGGCTCTCCAAACGCAACATGGTGTCCCATCTCGATTCCAGTCAATTTTGCATTGAAAAGTCAAATGGCGCTCCTTCGCTTCCGAGCTCTGTCATACGCCCAAACAGTGGTTTACCCCCACATATGGGGTATCGGTGTACTCAGGACAAATTGTACAACAACATTTGGGGTCCATTTTCTCCTGTTACCCTTGGTAAAATAAAACAAATTGGAGCTGAATTAAATTTTTTGTGAAAAAAAGTTAAATGTTCATTTTTATTTAAACATTCCAAAAATTCCTGTGAAGCACCAGAAGGGTTAATAAACTTCTTGAATATGGTTTTGAGCACCTTGAGAGGTGTAGTTTTTAGAATGGTGTCACACTTGGGTATTTTCTATCATATAGACCCCTCAAAATGACTTCAAATGAAATGTGGTCCCTAAAAAAAAATGGTGTTGTAAAAATGAGAAATTTCTGGTCAACTTTTAACCCTTATAACTCCCTAACAAAAAAAAAATTTTGGTTCCAAAATTGTGCTGATGTAAAGTAAACATGTGGGAAATGTTACTTATTAAGTATTTTGTGGGACATATATCTGTGATTTAATTGCATAAAAATTCAAAGTTGGAAAATTGCGAAATTTTCATAATTTTCGCCAAATTTCCGTTTTTTTCACAAATAAACGCAAGTACTATCAAAGAATTTTTACCATTGTCATGAAGTACAATATGTCACGAGAAAACAATGTCAGAATCACTGGAATCCATTGAAGCGTTCCAGAGTTATAACCTCATAAAGGGACAGTGGTCAGAATTGTAAAAATTGGCCCGGTCATTAACGTGCAAACCACCCTTGGGGGTAAAGGGGTTAATAAACCAACTGTTTAGGGCAAATACCACATATGCTCCGCCATAATACATATACAGAAACCAAAAAAGAAATGGACACCAGAGCTAAAAATAACTAATTTATTGAAAAATATATAAAAAAAATTATTATAGAACAACAATAATGAGAATAATAATAAACGATGCAAAAGAAAAGGGAAGGCAACACATTAGTGCCACTTACAAGTAGCCACACCGGTAATATATATAAGCAGAAAGAATGTAAGCTACTCCTGTCATATAAGGTTTTTAAAGGCAGTGAATATAAACAGTATAATATGTAGCATACATGGAAATGGTAAAGAGACTACCAACCATATAAGAAAACAATGATGACCCATAAATATATGAAAAAACCTTTTAACAGAGTGAATCTCTCATAAGAACAAAGCTAAATAACAACGGGCTAAATACAGAGGGAGGATCATATATAGCAAGGTGCAGAGTGCAGCATATAAATCTATAATATAACGCTGGGAGCGTCACTCTGTCCGAAGCCTCTATAGACTGTGCAAGCGCAAGCGCCGGCGCAGTCTGGGCCTCACAGAGCGACGCTCCCGGGAGATCGCGGTATGCGTAAGCACTGAACGCATACCGCGATCTCCACCGGAGAGTCAGGGACCGCCAGGAGGGAGGGTAAGTATACTCACCTTTCCCGGTTCCAGCGCTGCTTGCGGCTCCGTCTCCCGGCTCCTCTGCTCCCGGCTCCGGAGGGCGCGGACTGCGCAGGCGCCGATTCCTGCTGCCGGAATCGGCGCCTGCGCAGTCCGCGCTTTCCGGCGCCATTTTCTTGAAGACACACTCCGGCTCCACTGCAGGTGTGTCTTCAAGAAAATGGCGCCGGAAAGCGCGGACTGCGCAGGCGCCGATTCCTGCTGCCGGAATCGGCGCCTGCGCAGTCCCCGCTTTCCGGCGCCATTTTCTTGAAGACATACCTGCAGTGGAGCCGGACGATAGGTGAGTATGGTATTTTTTTTTTTTTTATATGGCAGCAGCATTCGGGGGCATACACACTGGAGCGGGGGGCATATAATACAATGGTGGCGCAGGATGGGAGCAGCACATGACAGAACGGGCGCAGGATGGCAGCAGCACATGACAGAACGGGCGCAGGATGGCCGCAGCACATGACAGAACGGGCGCAGGATGGCCGCAGCACATGACAGAACGGGCGCAGGATGGCAGCAGCACATGACAGAACGGGCGCAGGATGGCCGCAGCACATGACAGAACGGGCGCAGGATGGCAGCAGCACATGACAGAACGGACGCAGGATGGCAGCAGCACATGACAGAACGGGCTCAGGATGGCCGCAGCACATGACAGAACGGCCGCAGGATGGCCGCAGCACATGACAGAACGGGCGCAGGATGGCCGCAGCACATGACAGAACGGGCGCAGGATGGCCGCAGCACAAGACAGAACGGGCGCAGGATGGCCGCAGCACATGACAGAACGGGCGCAGGATGGCAGCAGCACATGACAGAACGGGCGCAGGATGGCAGCAGCACGACAGAACGGGCTCAGGATGGCCGCAGCACATGACAGAACGGCCGCAGGATGGCCGCAGCACATGACAGAACGGGCGCAGGATGGCCGCAGCACATGACAGAACGGGCGCAGGATGGCCGCAGCACAAGACAGAACGGGCGCAGGATGGCCGCAGCACATGACAGAACGGGCGCAGGATGGCAGCAGCACATGACAGAATGGGCGCAGGATGGCAGCAGCACATGACAGAACGGGCGCAGGATGGCCGCAGCACATGACAGAACGGGCGCAGGATGGCAGCAGCACATGACAGAACGGGCGCAGGATGGCAGCAGCACATGACAGAACGGGCGCAGGATGGCCGCAGCACATGACAGAACGGGCGCAGGATGGCAGCAGCACATGACAGAACGGGCGCAGGATGGCAGCAGCACATGTCAGAACGGGCGCAGGATGGCCGCAGCACATGACAGAACGGGCGCAGGATGGCAGCAGCACATGACAGAACGGGCGCAGGATGGCAGCAGCACATGACAGAACGGGCGAAGGATGGCAGCAGCACATGACAGAACGGGCGAAGGATGGCAGCAGCACATGACAGAACGGGCGAAGGATGGCAGCAGCACATGACAGAACGGGCGCAGGATGGCAGCAGCACATGACAGAACGGGGACGCAGGATGGGAGCAGCAAATGACAGAACGGGTGCAGGATTGGAGCGGCAAATGACAGGATGGGAGCAGCAAATGACAGAATGGAGGCGCAGGATGGGAGCAGCACATGACAGAACGGGGGCGCAGGATGGGAGCAGCACATGACAGAACGGGGGCGCAGGATGGGAGCAGCACATGACAGGATGGGGGCGCAGGATGGGAGCAGCACATGACAGAACGGGGGCGCAGGATGGGAGCAGCACATGACAGGATGGGGGCGCAGGATGGAGCAGCACATACCAGGATGGAGACCATATACCAATATAAATGCTCGCCACCCGGGCATAGAACGGGTTCAATAGCTAGTAAATATATAAGGGGGAAATCCCATACAATAGAAAGGCTGCATAAATAATAACAATAGTAGCATGTGAACCAACCTGTAGCTGTACGTGGAAGAGGAGGCCCCAACGCGCGTTTCGCACAATAGCTTCCTGGACTGCTGCCATTTCTGATGAATCTCATACGTCAGAGTAGATGAGCTAGGGCCGCTGGTTTCTCCACAGGAAAATCTTGGGTCAGTTTTAAACTCTGCAATAACCTTGATAAACTCACAGAAGTAGGAAAATGGAGGAAAGGAGACTTGGTTTTCTCTTTTGTACCTTGACTCAAGTGTGGTCCACTTTTCTTGAATACTGTATGGAAGTTTAGAGACTATTGGGTTCACTCTACGAACAGTATCCAGGTAGCTGAGACCAGATAGGTGTGTGTCTGCCTAGGCCAGCTGGTGCTATAACAATTGGTCGCTGAGTTCTTGGAATTTTGAACTGTCCTCACTAAATATTTTTGGAAATTCCTGTAATTGCTTGAACAGTGCATTTCTATGACTTCACCACTGCCAACGCTTCGTTCTAGTCTCTCCCATGCAGCCATGAGACCAGCCACTGGATTATTGATGTGGACAGATCTTAAAGGGAATCTGTCACCCCATTTTAGGCCTATAAGCTAAGGTCACCGCCATCAGGGGCTTATCTACAGCATTATATAATGCTGTAGATAAGCCCCGAGGTAACCTGAAAGATAAGAAAAACAAGTTAGATTATACTCACTCAGGAGCGGTTCCGGTGCAGTCCGGTCCGATGGGCGTCGTGGTCCGGGTCCACCTGCGCACTGTAGTACTTTGCTTTGCCCTCAACAGGGCAGACAAAGTATGCCTGTGCAGGAGCAGCGACAGGAAGCAAAGAAGAGGATGACATCATATGAAAATGGGAGTCGCTGGACCTGGACCGCGACGCCCATCAGACCACACCGCACCGGGACTGCCCCTGGGTCAGTATAATCAAACTTGTTTTTCTTATCTTTCAGGTTACATTGGAGGCTTATCTACAGCATTACAGAATGCTGCAGATAAGCCCCTGATGGAGGTAGCCTTAGCTTATAGGCCTAAAATGGGGTGACGGATTCCCTTTAAGTCTCTTGACCCATTCTGTGGATTGTGGCCTGAGCCGCCTGATCAGCAGATCTAGTTCTTCAGCAGCAGCGATGGCAATGTCACTAATTATGGTTCCATAGGCACATTTTCAACCTCTATAGTTTTCAGGTTAACATTAGAACCTTTTGAGACCGCTCTTAGTAAGTTCTCTGCAAACCATGTACTTTGAAAAGTCAGACATATCAGTTTTCTCTGATTTTGGAAATGCAGTTGCTGGCTGAGTAGTGTTATTCATATTGTCTGTGACATTTTGACCTAGGAACACAGGAAAGTATGGTGCAGCCTAAGTATTCAGTCCAGTAACTGGTTTAACGTGCAAAGTTTCTGCCACACATGGAGCTACAACCCCTGGCAAAAAAATATGGAATCACCGGCCTTGGAGGATGTTCATTCAGTTGTTTAACTTTGCAGAAAAAAAGCAGATCACAGACATGGCACAAAACTAAAGTAATTTCAAATGGCAACTTTCTGGCTTTAAGAAACACTAAAAGAAATCAAGGACAAAAACTGTGGTAGTCAGTAATGGTTACTTTTTTTTAACCAAGCATAGGGAAAAAATTATGGAATCACTCAATTCTGAGGAAAGAATTATGGAATCACCCTGTAAATTTTCATACCCAAAAATAACACCTGCATCAAATTAGATCTGCTCGTTAGTCTGCATCTAAAAAGGAGTGATCACACCTTGGAGAGCTGTTGCACCAAGTGGACTGACATGCATCATTGCTCCAACATGAGAGATGTCAATTGAAACAAAGGAGAGGATTATCAAACTCTTAAAAGAGGGTAAATCATCAAGCAATGTTGCAAAAGATGTTGGTTGTTCACAGTCAGCTGTGTCTAAAATCTGGACCAAATACAAACAACATGGGAAGGTTGTTAAGGGCAAACATACTGGTAGACCAAGGAAGACCTCAAAACATCAAGACCAGAAACTTAAAGCAATATGTCTCCAAAACAGGAAATGCACAACGAAACAAATGAGGAACGAATGGGTGGAAACTGGAGTCAATGTCTGTGACCAAACTGTAATAAACCGCCTGAAGGAAATGGAATTTACATACAGAAAAGCTAAACTAAAGCCATCATTAACACCTAAACAGAAAAAAACAAGGTTACAATGGGCTAAGGAAAAGCAATCGTGGACTGTGGATGACTGGATGAAAGTCACATTCAGAGATGAATCGCAAATCTGCATTGGGCAAGGTGATGATGCTGGAACTTTTGTGTGGTGCTTTTCCAATGAGATTTATAAAGATGACTGCCTGAAGAGAACATGAAAATATCCACAGTCATTGGTGATATGGAGCTGCATGTCAGGTAAAGGCACTGGGGAGATGGCAGTCATTACATCTTCAATAAATGCACAAGTTTATGTTGATATTTTGGACACTTTTCTTATCCCATCAATTGAAAGGATATTTGGGGATGATGAAATCATTTTTCAAGATGATAAAACATCCTGCCATAGAGCAAACACTGTGCAAACATTCATTGAAAAAAGACACATGAGGTTAATGTCATGGCCTGCAAATAGTCCGGATCTCAATCCAATTGAAAGTCTTTGGTGGAAGTTGAAGAAAATGGTCCATGACAAGGATCCGACCTGCAAAGCTGATCTGGTGACAGCAATCAGAGAAAGTTGGAGCCATATTAATGAAGAGTACTGTTTGACACTCATTAAGTCCATGCCTCAGAGACTGCCAGCTGTTATAAAAGCCAGAGGTGGTGCAACAAAATACCAGTGACTAGTGTTGAGCATTCCGATACTTCAAGTATTGGGTATCGGCCGATACTTGCTGTATCGGAATTCCGATACCGAGTTCCGATATTTTTGTGGTATCGGAAATCAGTATCGGAGTGTGCGGTGCGTATGGTTCCAAGGGTCCGGAGGAGAGGAAACTCTCCTTCAGGCCCTGGGATCCATATTAATGTAAAAAATAAAGAATAAAAATAAAAAATATGGCTATACTCACCCCTCCGAAGAACCCTGGCTGTCACCGCTGCGAGCGTCCGCCCCCGTTCCTGAGAATGTAGTGAGTGAAGGACCTTCGATGACGTCGCGGTCAGGTGAGCGGTCACGTGAGCGGTGACCGCGACGTCATCAAAGGTCCTTCACTCTCTGCAATTCTCAGGAACGGAGGCGGATGCTCGCAGCAGTGACAGCCAGGGTCCTTCGGAGGGGTGAGTATAGCCATATTTTTTATTTTTATTCTTTATTTTTTACATTCATATGGATCCCAGGGCCTGAAGGAGAGTTTCCTTTCCTTCAGACCCTGGGAACCATCGAGGATACATTCCGATATTTGTGTCCCATTGACTTGTATTGGTATCGGAACTCGGTATCGGCGAGATCCGATATTTTGCCGGTATCGGCCGATACTGATACATCATAATTGCGTTCTGCAGGCGAAAACTTCCGAGAAAAGAAGGCACACGGTTTCATCAAGGAACCATCAGAATTCCTCTGAGACAAAACGGCCCCTGCCCCAATCTCAGACGCGTCAACCTCAACCTGAAATGGAAGAGAAACATCTGGCTGACGCAACACAGGGGCAGAAGTATATCGGCATTTAAGCTCCTGAAAGGCAGAAACAGCCGTGGAGGACCAATTCGTCACATCAGCGCCTTTCTTTGTCAAATTGGTCAGAGTTTTAACCACACTGGAGAAGTTGGCAATGAAATGACGGTAAAAATGAGCAAAGCCCAAGAATTTCTGAAGGCTCTTCACAGATGTGGGCTGAATCCAATCATGAATGGCCTGAAACTTAACCGGATCCATTTCTATAGATGAGGGAGAAAAAATGAAACCCAAAAAAGAAACCTTCTGCACTCCAAAGAGGCACTTTGACCCCTTCACAAATAAAGCATTATTACGGAGGATCTGAAATACCATCCTGGCCTGTTTCACATGAGACTCCCAATCATTGGAAAAAATCTAAATATCATCCAAATATACAACCATGAATTTATCAAGATAACTCCGAAAGATATCATGCATGAAGGATTGGAACACAGATGTGGCATTAGAGAGTCCGAATGGCATCACAAGGTATTCAAAATGGCCTTCGGGCGTATTAAATGCAGTCTTCCATTCGTCACCCTGCTTAATACGAATAAGATTATATGCCCCTCGAAGGTCAATCTTAGTAAACCAGCTAGCCCCCTTAATCCTAGCAAACAAATCAGTAAGCAAGGGCAAAGGGTATTGAAATTTGACCGTGATTTTAATCAAGAGGCGATAATCAATACAGGGTCTCAAGGAGCCATCCTTATTGGCAGCAAAAAAGAACCCCGCTCCCAACGGTGAAGAAGATGGCCGAATATGCCCCTTCTCCAAAGACTCCTTAATATAGCTCCGCATGGTGGCATGTTCTGGCACAGACAGGTTGAAAAGTCGGCCCTTAGGGAACTTACAACCTGGAATCAAGTCAATAGCACAATCACAGTCCCTATGCGGTGGAAGGGAACTGGATTTGGGCTCATCGAATACATCCTGGAAGTCTGACAAAAACTCAGGAATTTCAGAAGAGGGGGAAGAGGAAATTGACATCAAAGGAACATGATCATGAACCCCCTGACAACCCCAACTAGTCACAGACATGGATTTCCAATCTAACACCGGATTATGTAGCTGCAACCATGGAAAACCCAGCACAATATCATCATGCAAATTATGCAACACCAGAAAACGACAATCTTCCTGATGGGCTAGCGCCATGCGCATGGTCAGCTGCGTCCAAAACTGAGGTTTATTTTTAGCCAACGGTGTAACATCAATGCCCCTCAAAGGAATAGGGTTCTGCAAAGGCTGCAAGGGGAAACAACAACGTCTGGCAAATTCTAAGTCCATTAAGTTCAGAGCGGCGCCTGAATCCACAAACGCCATGACAGAAAATGATGATAATGAGCAGATCAAGGTCACAGATAACAGAAATTTAGGTTGTATAGTACTGATGGTAACAGAACTAGCGATTCTCCTTGTACGCTTAGGGCAATCAGAAATAACATGAGCAGAATCGCCGCAGTAAAAACACAACCTATTCTGACGCCTGAAACTTTGACGTTCAGCTCTAGACAAAATCCTATCACACTGCATAGGCTCAGGGCTCCGCTCAGAGGACAACACCACAGGGTGCACAACTCTGCGCTCGCTCATGCGCCGATCAATCTGAATGGCCAGAGACATAGAATCACTCAGACCAGCAGGCGTGGGGAACCCCACCATAACATCTTTAATGGATTCAGAAAGACCCTTTCTGAAAATTGCCGCCAAGGCATCCTCATTCCATTTAGTCAGTACAGACCATTTTCTAAATTTCTGGCAATACGATTCTGCCACTTCTTGACCTTGACACAGGGCCAACAAGATTTTCTCAGCCTGATCCACAGAATTAGGCTCATCATACAACAACCCCAATGCCTGAAAGAAAGAATCAACATCAAGCAAAGCAGGATTGCTAGTTTCCAGGGAAAATGCCCAATCCTGTGGATCACCACGCTGCTGAATAGGATCACCAGAAGACCGGGGTCTTAATGCAAAAAACAGTTTACAGTTATTTTTGAAACTCAAAAATTTGGATCTGTCACCAAAGAATAAATCAGGAGTGGGAATCTTAGGTTCTAAGGTAGGAGTCTGAACAATATAATCTGAAATACCCTGTACCCTAGCAGCAAGCTGATCCACCCGAGAAACTAACTCCTGAACATTCATGTTATTACTAGATTCCGTAGCCACCCTGAGATTAAGACGGAAGAGAACACAGAATAGACTGGAGGAAAAAAAATGTCTCACGAGCTTCCTTCCCTACTTCTGAGATGCATTTAACTCATTGGCCAGTTGTACTGTTATGATCTGGTGGCCTAGGAGCAGCATGAGACGGACTCTGGAGAAGGTGGTCTCTGTACTGACCGCAAACCCTGAACCTAGCAGCGCAACTAGAAGTAGCCGTGGGGGGTAACTAACACTTCCCCTAAAGACAGAAACAGGAAACCTATCTTGCCTCAGAGAAAATCACCAAAGGATAGATAGCCCCCCACAAATATTGACGGTGAGAGGAGAGGGAAATAACATACGCAGACATGAAATCAGATTTTAGCATAGGAGGCCACACTAGCTAAAAAGAAAGAATAGAACAGAGTACTATGCAGTCAGTGTAAAAACACTAAAAAATATCCACCACAGAAAAAACTAATCACCACATCTGACTAAAGACATGGGGGGTATATATCTGCATCTCCAGAGACACAGCATGGCTGCAAAAAATCCTTCACAGACAAAGCTGGACAAGACAAAAACATGAATATGCACAGAACAATAAGGTCCACAGCAGGTGGACAGCAAAAACAAAGCCAGGACTTATCTTTGTAGAAAAGCACAGCAAACAGGAGAGACCAGAAGGGAAGTGAATCCTCCAAAAACAATGGACAACTGGCAGGGACTAAAGAGCTAAGAGCAAAGCTATATACCCCAGTCAGTTTTGCAATTAGTAGATACACCTGTCCAATCCTGCAGTCCAGGCACAACTGCATTACCCTCTACAACCACCGGAGGGAGCCCAAAAGCTGAATTCACAACAGTCCACTCTCCTTGAGAGCCATAACTTTGGCTGCACCAAATGTACAAATGGCAAATATACAAATGGAGATTTGAAATCCAGATTAAAATACTGTAAACCGAATGCATTCAGACAATTACATAGCTGCATTTCTTTTAAAACATTTACAGATGTGACAGACAATGCTCATAGTGACACAATCTTGAGAAATGTTTGTTCATTCAATTCACAAACAGTTCTAAGCCTCTATATGTTTGTTGTTTGTCATTGTAAAACATTAAGGTTTACTGAAACTATGCCTGTGGTGGTTTGATCTCAATCCTTGCGGCTTTTATATTCTAGGGGTTTATGGCCCCTCGTCTGATGACTCCATGATATCTCAGTTTCATACAACCTTGAAAGCTGTCCACTTGAAGGTGCTGGATGAAACTAGAGTTACTACATAGTGTAAATCACTATATAAGACCCATGAAACATGGCTAAGACAGATGAAAAAACTGGGGTACATGTACAGTGTGCTCATACCTGCATAATTAGGGATGCCCATGCAGTGTAGTGAATCTCCCAGGGGTTCTCTGTCTTGGTGTTGCTTCTTTGATATTCCAGACAGATGAGGTTTAAAAGCCTTTTGTTGATGATGTAAGTATACTGTAAGTAGTCTTTATATATACATAATCATTATATGTATTTAATCCTTATATGTACTTACTAACCTTTGTATGTTATCATATACAAAAGTGTACGCACTCATACTATTCAATCATACTATTCATTGAATTTTGTACTTTGCGATAAAATTGCGTGGTATTGCAAGTATTAGCCTTCTTTAAAGTCGTATCTGAACCTTAATGTTAAAAACATGGCAAATAAAATTGCCAAATTCTCCCGTAAATAATTCTGCAAAGAGGGAACCATCATACCATTAAAAAAAGCAAGTGGATTTTCATGAGCCCATCCAGTACAGTTAGGGCCAGAAATATTTGGACAGTGACACAAGTTTTGTTATTTTAGCTGTTTACAAAAACATGTTCAGAAATACAATTATATATATAATATGGGCTGAAAGTGCACACTCCCAGCTGCAATATGATAGTTTCCACATCCAAATCGGAGAAAGGGTTTAGGAATCATAGCTCTGTAATGCATAGCTTCCTCTTTTTCAAGGGACCAAAAGTAATTGGACAATGGACTCTAAGGGCTGCAATTAACTCTGAAGGTGTCTCCCTCGTTAACCTGTAATCAATGAAGTAGTTAAAAGGTCAGGGGTGGATTCCAGGTGTGTGGTTTTGCATTTGGAAGCTGTTGCTGTGAGCAGACAACATGCGGTCAAAGGAACTCTCAATTCAGGTGAAGCAGAACATCCTGAGGCTGAAAAAATCCATCAGAGAGATAGCAGACATGCTTCGAGTAGCAAAATCAACAGTTGGGTACATTCTGAGAAAAAAGGAATTGACTGGTGAGCTTGGGAACTCAAAAAGGCCTGGGCGTCCACGGATGACAACAGTGGTGGATGATCGCCGCATACTTAATTTGGTGAAGAAGAACCCGTTCACAACATCAACTGAAGTCCAGAACACTCTCAGTGAAGTAGGTGTATCTGTCTCTAAGTTAACAGTAAAGAGAAGACTCCATGACAGTAAATACAAAGGGTTCACATCTAGATGCAAACCATTCATCAATACCAAAAATAGACAGGCCAGAGTAAAAATTTGCAGAAAGGGAACGGCACATGATCCAAGACACACCACATCCTCTGTAAAACATGGTAGAGGCAACGTGATGGCATGGGCATGCATGGCTTTCAATGGCACTGGGTCACTTGTGTTTATTGATGACATACTGTAAGAGCAGACAAGAGTAGCCGGATGAATTCTGAAGTGTATCGGGATATACTTTCAGCCCAGATTCAGCCAAATGCTGCAAAGTTGATTGGACGGCGCTTCATAGTACAGATGGACAATGACCCCAAGCATACAGCCAAAGCTACCCAGGAGTTCATGAGTGCCAAAAAGTGGAACATTCTGCAATGGCCAAGTCAATCTCCAGATCTAAACCCAATTGAGCATGCATTTCACTTGCTCAAATCCAGACTTAAGACGGAAAGACCCACAAACAAGCAAGACCTGAAGGCTGCGGCTGTAAAGGCCTGGCAAAGCATTAAGAAGGAGGAAACCCAGCGTTTGGTGATGTCCATGGGTTCCAGACTTAAGGCAGTGATTGCCTCCAAAGGATTTGCAACAAAATATTGAAAATAAAAATACTTTGTTTGGGTTATGTTTATTTGTCCAATTACTTTTGACCTCCTAAAATGTGGAGTGTTTGCAAAGAAATGTGTACAATTCCTACATTTTCTATCAGATATTTTTGTTCAACCCTTCAAATTAAACGTTACAATCTGCACTTGAATTCTGTTGTAGAGGTTTCATTTCAAATCCAATGTGGTGGCATGCAGAGCCCAACTCGCGAAAATTGTGTCACTGTCCAAATATTTCTGGCCCTAACTGTATATGGGTTCCAAGGCGCAATGGGGTGCATATGACTATGCAGCTGGGCTGGCCTTGCTGCCAATGTGTAAAACAAAGGAGTACGGGAGTACAAAATGAATATTGTAAAGTGGATTTTCATGGGCCCATCCAGTATGTGAGTTCCAAGGTGTAATGGGGTCCATATGACTGACTATGCAGCAGGGCTGGCCTTGCTGCCAATGTGTAAAACAAAGGAGTACAATTGTACAAAATGTATATTGTGAAGTGGATTTTTATACGCACATCCAGTATGTGGGTTCCAAGGCGCAATGGGGTGCATATGACTAGGCAGCAGGGCTGACCTTGATGCCAATATGTAAAACAAAGGAGTACAGAGTACAAAATGCTTCTTGTGAAGTGGATTTTCATGGTCCCATCCAGTATGTGGGTTCCAAGGCGTAATGGGGTGCATATAACTATGCAGCTGGGCTGGCCTTCCTGCCAATGTGTAAAACCAAGAAGTATGGAGCACAAAATGCATATTGTAAAGTGGATTTTCATGGGCACATCCAGTATGTGGGTTCCAAGGTGTAATGGGGTGCATATGACTGACTATGCAGCAGGGCTAGCCTTGCTGCCAATGTGTAAAACAAAGGAGTACGGGAGTACAACATGAATATTGTAAAGTGGATTTTCATGGGCCCATCCAGTGTTATGATCTGGTGGTTTAGCAACATGGGACGAGCTCTGAAGGAAGTGGTACCTGTACTGACCGCAGTCCCTAAGCTCAACACAACACTATAAGTAGCCGTGGGATGCTCCTGACACTCCCTAGGCACCTCGTCACAGCCTGAGAACTAACTACCCCTAAAGATAGAAACAGGAAAACTATCTTGCCTCAGAGAAAATCCCCAAAGGATAGATAGCCCCCCACAAGTAATGACTGTGAGTGGAGAGGGAAAAGACATACACAGAATGAATTCATACTGACAAGCTGGACAAACATAGAAAGCACAGAACGGATAAGTCCACAACCTGTGGACAGAAAAGAGCAAGCAAGGACTTAGCTTTGCTGAACTGGTCAGGATAACAGGGAAATCCAAAGAGATGTGAATCCAACCAGGAACCATTGACAAGTGGCACTGGCTGAAGAGAGAGCCAGGCATAAATAGCCGAGCAGAAAGACAATCAGTGGAAGCAGCTGCAGACTGCTAAATCCAAGGAGCAGCCATACCACTTAAAACCACCGGAGGGAGCCCAAGAGCGGAATTCACAACAATCCAGTATGTGGGTTCCAAGGCGTAATGGGGTGCATATGACTATGCAGCTGGGCTGGCCTTCCTGCCAATGTGTAAAACCAAGGAGTATGGAGCACAAAATGCATATTGTAAAGTGGATTTTCATGGGCACATCCAGTATGTGGGTTCCAAGGTGTAATGGGGTGCATATGACTGACTATGCAGCAGGGCTGGCCTTGCTGCCAATGTGTAAAATAAAGGAGTATGGGAGTACAAAATGAATATTGTGAAGTGGATTTCCATGGGCTCGTCCAGTATGTGGGTTCCAAGGCATAATGGGGTGCATATGACTGATTATGCAGCAGAGCTGGCCTTGCTGCTAATGTGTAAAACAAAGGCATACGGGAGTACAAAATGAATATTGTAAAGTGGATTTTCATGGGCCCATCCAGTATGTGAGTTCCAAGGTGTAATGGGGTCAATATGACTGACTAAGCAGCAGGGCTGGCCTTGCTGCCAATGTGTAAAACAAAGGAGTACGGGAGTACAAAATGAATATTGTGAAGTGGATTTTCATGGGCCCATCCAGTATGTGAGTTCCAAGGTGTAATGGGGTCAATATGACTGACTAAGCAGCAGGGCTGGCCTTGCTGCCAATGTGTAAAACAAAGGAGTATGGGAGTCCAAAATGAATACTGTGAAGTGGATTTTCATGGTCCCATCCAGTATGTGGGTTTCAAGGCATAATGGGGTGCATATGACTGACTATGCAGCAGAGCTAGCCTTGCTACCAAAGTGTAAAAACAAAGGAGTACGGTTGTGCAAAATGCATATTGTGAAGTGGATTTTCATGGGCCCATCCAGTATGTGAGTTCCAAGGTGTAATGGGGTGCATATGACTATGCAGCTGGGCTGGCCTTGCTGCCAATGTGTAAAACAAAGGAGTACAGGAGTACAAAATGAATATTGTAAAGTGGATTTTCATGGGCCCATCCAGTATGTGAGTTCCAAGGTGTAATGGTGTCCATATGACTGACTATGCAGCAGGGCTGGCCTTGCTGCCAATGTGTTAAAAAAAAGGAGTACGGGGGGCGTGGCTTCGGTCTCTGGCTATGTGAGACGTGCGATCAGGGAGCTCCTGAGGTAAAAACCTCCAATCCAACTTTAATCCCTACTTTTACAAACCATCCACACAATTTTATATGGGTGACTGATAACGCCTTCCCCCAGGCTTATTTTAGACCAAAAAGAGCAAAAATTGGCCCTTCACCCAGGAAGATTTATTTACCTCATGGCAATCTGAGGCCTACTAGGAGTGTGTGAGGACAGCCATTGCCGCCATCAACAACAGTGTCTTCAACCCCGGAGCACACTCCTGCCCGTAGCACAGACCCGGAAGCCTTCGCCACTGCAGAGAACACAAGGAGAACACCAAAACCGCACTAGCAGCATAAACTTCCCATAAAAATAACTTTATTAGTACAAAACACATAAAAAACTGTACAGCAGGTAATTGGACAACAGGGAAACGCAGGACACGCACTACATGTCGGTACACATGCCCGCAGGCTCAGAGCAGATTAGCTGCGACGGTATAGAAATACTAAAACAGGTATAAGCCATACACTGTGGGACCCATACTTAATAATATAGGGAATCAATGCCCCAGACAGCGCACATAGTAACATACCAGAATAACACCAGTGTATAGTAAGTATAACTACCTGATACCATGCACAGCCAAAGACTCCGAGCACACCCGACGTACGTTTCGGAGCTACCTGCTCCTTCCTCAGGGGGCGTGGAAGATGTGCAGACAGCAGTTCATATATACAGCTAAAACCGGAAGTATCCGGTATAGTGCGTCATATGACGCGCCACCCAACGCCAGCGAAGCCGCGCACAGCGTCCGCATCACCAGCCGGGAGGAGACACGTGGGGCCCCATGTGATCACTCACCGCATAGCCATGCGAACGCTGGGCCCACGACAGGCAGTAGCGCGCATGCGCGGGACGGCCGGTATAGCGCGTCATATGACGCGCCGCCCATGACAAGACGGCCGATATCGTGCCGCCTATCACCCGAGAAGTTGCGCACAGCGTCCGCATCACCAGCCGGGAGGAGACGCGAGAAACCCCACGTGACCACCCACCACATAGCCATGGGAACGCTGGGCCGCACGACACACAATAGTGCGCATGCGTGAGACGGCCGCGGCCATATTGTATATGGGCAACAAACATGGCAAAACACATGAATGCAATCATAAAATAGGGGACTACGACATATAACAAGAACAACTCGACAAGTACCGCGGATAAAGGGAAGAAACTGAAGGTAAATAGACATCATGGAAACAGACTTATTCGGTACATATTACTATAGCACTGCATAATATACATGCACCATAATATGAAACAAATTTTTACATATATAACATACAGTTATACAAGTATAGATACAACAATCAGTTTTGAAACAAACCAGGTGTATATCACATCAGTAGCAGATTAAAGCTTCACATGATGGACTCCATAGGGAAGCAGAAAGAAAGTCAGTATATCCATAATGACAGGATCCAACCTCCATCACACGAACCCATCTTCCAACAAAAATGATGTCTAAATATAAACAAAAAATAAAAATATTAAAAACAAAAACCAACAGGTAATGTGCGTGGCAAGGAGATGCACAGGATGGTCAGTCACAAGTAGGGTGCAAAGGAGATATTCTCATTCAACCCTTTAGGACTGATGGTCTGAAGAGTCCAGATCCATCTAGTCTCTATCTGGGCTAGACGTTTGCTGAGATTACCCCCTCTGATGTTAATCTTCAAGAGATCAATGCCCCGGACTTTAAATCCGGAAGCATCGCACTGGTGGACTTCCCTAAAATGTCGTGGTATTGTCTTCAGGGTGGATGTGTCCGTGCAGGTGGCGGCAGCCAAAATTCCAAGAACGTGCTCTCTGATACGCACCTTAAGCTGGCGAGTCGTCAGCCCAATATAAATAAGCCCACACGGGCAGGTAGCATAATAAATTACGTACCTAGAGAGGCATGATATATTCTGTTTGATGTAAAAAATCTTGGATCCCTCAGAATCTACGAACGAGGTACATTTCTCAACATTAGGACAGGCTACACACCTCCCGCACGGAACACATCCACCCCCAGGGCGCAAAGGATCCTTCTACCTACAGCTCCAGGGCACGGCTATGGGGGCGGCTTTTGCGCCTGCCTATGCCAATTTGTTCCTGGGGCTGTGGGAGAGGGATCTCTTCCTGTCGGACAAACAGGGATCAATGGAGCGTGTCCTTTTGTGGACACGCTACATTGATGATATCTTCCTCGTCTGGCAGGGCACGGCCATCGACCTTGCCCAGTTTGTATCATCCTTAAATGACAATGATCGAAACATACGTCTTACCCCGGTGTGGGACAGTGAGAGGATAGACTTTCTTGATGTAACTATCTACAAGGATGAATGTGGCCTCTTACAAACTGACATTTTTAGGAAATTGACGGCCACCAACACCCTTTTGCACGCCTCGTCTTGCCATCCGCGCCATGTGGTCAGAGCGGTCCCTGTGGGTCAGTTTCTCCGCCTTCGTCGTATCTGTTCCACTGATGTGGACTTTGAGGCGAGGGCGGAGGAACTGAAATCACGCTTTCTCGCTAGGGGATATAGCCGCCGGAGTGTTAAGCGCGCTTATTTTCGTGCTAAACACTCTTTGCGCAATAACCTGTTGTACAATCCTACATCTAGACAACCTAAAAGCGGCAATAAGGTTAGGTTTATGACATCATTCAGTCCCCAACATGCTAAGGTACGTAGGGCATTGAGCAATGCCTGGCCCATTTTGAAAGTTGATCCCATTATTGGAAAATTTCTGCCAGATAGTCCTGCAATTTCCTTTCGTCGGGCCAAAAATCTTCGGGACTATCTTAGGCTGGTTTCACATTGGCGTTTTTTCGGGTGCGTTTTTGCGGTAAAAAACGCAAAAAAACGCATGGTGAAAAAACGCATGTAAACGCGTGTAAACGCTGCGTTTTTTTGACGCATGCGTTTTTGCATGTGGTGAAAAAAAGCGGCGTTTTGACGCGTTTACATGCGTTTTTACATGCGTTTGCGTTTTTTAAATGCATGCTGAGAAATGTGTGACAGCTGCCAATCATCAAAATAAAGTAAAAAAAACCACTATAAACAGAAATAGTTAAGGTTAGGGTTAGGGATAGGGGTAGGGTTAGGTGTAGGGATCATAACCCTAACCCTAACCCTAAAGGGATCCTACCCCTAACCCTACCCCTAACCCTAACCCTAAGGGATCCTAACCCTAACCCTACCCCTAACCCTAACCCTACCCCTAACCCTAACCCTAAGGGATCCTATCCCTAACCCTACCCCTAACCCTAATCCTACCCCTAACCCTAACCCTACCCCTAACCCTAACCCTAACCCTACCCCTAACCCTAACCCTACACCTACCCCTAACCCTAACCCTAAGGGATCCTAACCCTAACCCTACCCCTAACCCTACCCCTACCCATAAAGGGATTAGGGTTAGGGTTAGGATCCCTAAGGGTTAGGGGTAGGGTTAGGGTTAGGGGTAGGGTTAGGGTTAGGGTTAGGATCCCTTAGGGTTAGGGGTAGGGTTAGGGTTAGGGGTAGGGTTAGGGGTAGGGTTAGGGGTAGGGTTAGGGTTAGGATCCCTTAGGGTTAGGGGTAGGGTTAGGGTTAGGGGTAGGGTTAGGGTTAGGGGTAGGGTTAGGGTTAGGGTTAGGATCCCTTAGGGTTAGGGGTAGGGTTAGGGTTAGGGGTAGGGTTAGGGGTAGGGTTAGGGGTAGGGTTAGGGTTAGGATCCCTTAGGGTTAGGGGTAGGGTTAGGGTTAGGGGTAGGGTTAGGGTTAGGGGTAGGGTTAGGGTTAGGGGTAGGGTTAGGGGTAGGGTTAGGGTTAGGGGTAGGGTTAGGTTCCCTTTATCACCTTTATATTGGGGGGTGGCATATCAGTGTGTTTTCTGTTTTTTTAATAAAAAAACGCATGCGTTTTTTACCGCAAAAAACGCATGCACCAAAAAACGCATGCGTCCCCATTGACTCCAATGTATTTTTTGACCCAAAAAAACGCATGAAAACGCATGCGTTTTTTTTTGGTCCAAAAAACGCTTCTAAAAATACTACAAGTAGCATTTCAGAAAATGAACGCATGCAGTAAAAAAACGCATGCGTCAAAAAACGCGACCAAACGCGTACACAAAAAAACGCATGCGTTTTCAATGTTAAATATAGGAAAAAAAACGCATGCGTTTTTTTGAAAAAAAACGCTGCAGACAAAAACGCAAGTGTGAAACCACCCTTACACAAAGTCATTATGTGAGTAAACCGGTTTCTACGTTTTTGGACTCTATGCGCCCTGGGGGTGGATGTGTTCCGTGCGGGAGGTGTGTAGCCTGTCCTAATGTTGAGAAATGTACCTCGTTCGTAGATTCTGAGGGATCCAAGATTTTTTACATCAAACAGAATATATCATGCCTCTCTAGGTACGTAATTTATTATGCTACCTGCCCGTGTGGGCTTATTTATATTGGGCTGACGACTCGCCAGCTTAAGGTGCGTATCAGAGAGCACGTTCTTGGAATTTTGGCTGCCGCCACCTGCACGGACACATCCACCCTGAAGACAATACCACGACATTTTAGGGAAGTCCACCAGTGCGATGCTTCCGGATTTAAAGTCCGGGGCATTGATCTCTTGAAGATTAACATCAGAGGGGGTAATCTCAGCAAACGTCTAGCCCAGATAGAGACTAGATGGATCTGGACTCTTCAGACCATCAGTCCTAAAGGGTTGAATGAGAATATCTCCTTTGCACCCTACTTGTGACTGACCATCCTGTGCATCTCCTTGCCACGCACATTACCTGTTGGTTTTTGTTTTTAATATTTTTATTTTTTGTTTATATTTAGACATCATTTTTGTTGGAAGATGGGTTCGTGTGATGGAGGTTGGATCCTGTCATTATGGCTATACTGACTTTCTTTCTGCTTCCCTATGGAGTCCATCATGTGAAGCTTTAATCTGCTACTGATGTGATATACACCTGGTTTGTTTCAAAACTGATTGTTGTATCTATACTTGTATAACTGTATGTTATATATGTAAAAATTTGTTTCATATTATGGTGCATGTATATTATGCAGTGCTATAGTAATATGTACCGAATAAGTCTGTTTCCATGATGTCTATTTACCTTCAGTTTCTTCCCTTTATCCGCGGTACTTGTCGAGTTGTTCTTGTTATATGTCGTAGTCCCCTATTTTATGATTGCATTCATGTGTTTTGCCATGTTTGTTGCCCATATACAATATGGCCGCGGCCGTCTCACGCATGCGCACTATTGTGTGTCGTGCGGCCCAGCGTTCCCATGGCTATGTGGTGGGTGGTCACGTGGGGTTTCTCGCGTCTCCTCCCGGCTGGTGATGCGGACGCTGTGCGCAACTTCTCGGGTGATAGGCGGCACGATATCGGCCGTCTTGTCATGGGCGGCGCGTCATATGACGCGCTATACCGGCCGTCCCGCGCATGCGCGCTACTGCCTGTCGTGGGCCCAGCGTTCGCATGGCTATGCGGTGAGTGATCACATGGGGCCCCACGTGTCTCCTCCCGGCTGGTGATGCGGACGCTGTGCGCGGCTTCACTGGCGTTGGGTGGCGCGTCATATGACGCACTATACCGGATACTTCCGGTTTTAGCTGTATATATGAACTGCTGTCTGCACATCTTCCACGCCCCCTGAGGAAGGAGCAGGTAGCTCCGAAACGTACGTAACTCTGCATGGCTATGTATGTAACAATCTTTTTTTAGAGAACACAAGGAGACGGCTGCAGCTCTTGACATCGACGCTGCGGTGAACAGGGACGCCATCGCTGCACCCGAATACAAGATCAGGATTCCCCTCCGGACCACCAGCAGGACCACCAGCAGAGAGGACACTCCGGACACCGAACATCAACGCTGCGGTGAGGCCTTGCAGTGATTTCCCACCCCCCCTGCTACCAGAGGAATATCGGTTTCCTTCACGTTTTCCCGCCTTTCTGCCTTCCAGTCAACTCAGGTACGCTCGACCACACTGAGGTGCCATTAATACTCCGGCTGTACCCCACTTAATATACCCAGACTCAGAGTCCACACTTGTGGCTCCATTAACTTATCATACCTCCCTGGGGCTGTGGGCTGTTAAATCTGCCAAAGGAGGCATGCTATTTGCATATTTTATGTCACATTAACAATACTTCTCAGGGTAAGCTGGGCCTTATGGTCCCCATCTCCCTTCAGCTTCAGCTTACTTATTTTTGCTAACTTCACCTTATCAGGGTACTAACCCAAGATAGTTGCTATACTATAGCATTGTTTCTCAGGGCTTGCTGTGCCCTGTGGTACTCCTTCTAACAAAGGATCTGCAGGTCATCTGCTGTACTAAATCACACTGGGGCTGTGGAATAACAAGTACTCTCTCACCCCTGATACAGGAGTACTATAAACAGCACTGGCAAGGCCTTTGGTAGCAGGCCATACGTTTAAACTACAGCAGCGTTTTTCAGGACTTGCTGTGCCCTGTGGTACTTCCCCTTCTCACAGTCTTCCAACAAAGGAACTGGACATTTGCTATACTAAACCTCCCTGGGGCTTTGGGAAAACAAATACCCTCTCTCCCCTGATATAGGAGCACTATAAACAGTCCGTAGCAAGGCCTTTGGTATCAGGCCACACGTTTATACTACAGCGGTGTTTATCAGGGCTTGCTGTGCCTTGTGCTACCCCTCTTTCCACAGTCTGCATTCCAACAAATAAATTGCTAAATCCCCCCCATTGGGGCTGTGGGAAAACAAACACCCTCTCACCCCTGATACAGGAGCACTATAAACAGACATTGGCAAGGCCTTTGGCATCAGGCCACAAGATTATACTACAGCAACGTTTTTCAGAGCTTGCTGCGCCTTGTGGTTCCCCTTCCTCCACAGTCTTCTCAGACTAGAGAATTCTTTTACATCTACTGTACTCTGTCTACAGGATCCTGACCCTAACCTCTGGAGAGGTAGATTACTACTGAATACACTTGCTTAAATTCTTGTTTATATTTGCTGCAATATATTTTCTTTTCTTTTCTTCCCTCCTGACAGGATTTGATAAGATCTAATTGTCATAAATTACTATCAGTACTCTGCTTTTTCTCAACAGGTTTAAATATCTGTGTAAGTTCTGTAAGCATATTTGATAGTTATTGTTGACGAAGATACTCTGTATAGCATCATCACCATGGGGAAAAAAGAGGGAACCATTCCTAAATCGAACATTCCCCAACTCTCTAAGCAAACCAAAACGCAAGGAGAGAAAAGAATACATTACCACTGCTACTCTCCAGGGGACAAGGTTAACACTTTGAGCCCTGAAAAATCCAGATCCCCCATAAGAGATGAGAGAAAAACCTATAATACCCCTCAAAAAATAAAAAAAATTGAATCCTCCAAAATTACCTCAGATAGAGGGTCAACCTGAAAGTATGGACTCATCTCAGTCCAACAAAAGAAAAGAACGAGAGGAGGAGAGACAAAAAATCTCCACACCATCTCAAGGAACAGAACAAGGGGAAGATTACTCCAGCTTTAGTGACTCTTCCCCTAAAGGTACCGTCACACTAGACGATATCGCTAGCGATCCGTGACGTTGCAGCGTCCTCGCTAGCAATATCGTCCAGTGTGACAGGCAGCAGCGATCAGGCCCCTGCTGTGCTGTCGCTGGTCGGGGAAGAAAGTCCAGAACTTTGTTTCGTCGCTGGACTCCCCGTAGACATCGCTGAATCGGCGTGTGTGACACCGATTCAGCGATGTCTTCGCTGGTAACCAGGGTAAACATCGGGTTACTAAGCGCAGGGCCGCGCTTAGTAACCCAATGTTTACCCTGGTTACCATCGTTAAAGTAAAAAAAACAACTGCTACATACTTACCTACCGCTGTCTGTCCTCGGCGCTCTGCTTCTCTGGTCTGGCTGTGAGCACAGCGGCCGGAAAGCAGAGCGGTGATGTCACCGCTCTGCTTTCCGGCTGCCCGGCGCTCACAGCCAGACCAGAGAAGCAGAGCGCCGAGGACAGACAGCGCTAAATAAATTCATTAAAAGATTCGACCAAAACAAAAAAGGTATACCCATTATACTGGGAGACTTTAACTCCACCCCAGACCACCTCCTTGACTCTTCTTCCAAAAAGAGACCACAAACAGGAGATCTCAACTCTTGGCTGTTCCAGAATGAGCTCTACGATACATTTCGATGTATCAAAGCCTCTTCCATTGAATACTCCTTCTTCTCAGAGACTCATCAATCAGCGTCCAGAATAGACCTAATCATCGCCGACGTCTTTACTTTGGCGAGGTTTACAAAAATTTATATAAAAGACCGAACAATTTCAGATCATTCCCCGGTGGTTGGAGAGCTCGTTCTGGGACCCCCAATAAACAACAAAACTCTGTGGAAATGTAACTCTAATATAATCAACAACACTATACATAAATCCTCAATAGAATCCTCGATTGAACTGTACTTTAAAGAAAATTGTTCTGACTCCACTAACCCCATCATTAGATGGTGTGCCCACAAGGCAGTGATTAGAGGTTTGCTGATCCAGATTTCTTCCAGAAAAAAGAAAGAAAAAAGGGCGGAAACAGAAAGAATCCAAACTCTTTTAAAAAATAAAATTAATGAACAAATTGCACTCCCCTCCCCTTCTTCTACGTTACAGTCTGAAATATCGAAACTGACACAAGACCTAAAATTACTATTATTCTCCCCTTATGAAGCAGCAGTCAAAAACTCTAAATATAAATTGTATACATCTTTAAACAAGCCCACTAAATTTATGTGCAATCGCATTAAAAAAAGAAGGCTCCATAACAGAATTGACAAAATAAAAAATTTAAAAGGAACAACACTATCCCACCCCCAAGACATAGTAAATGAATTTGCAAAATTCTACGAGAAGCTATATAACATCAACCCCCCCAAAAAACCCTCCCAACTCCACCAAGATGCCATAACCTCATTCCTTTCTTCAATCAACCTCCCAAAAATAACAATCAAAGACAAGTCAATCCTATCAGCTCCCTTTGATTTAGAGGAGATAGAGGATTGTATTAAGCAACTAAAGCCATCAAAATCCCCAGGTCCCGATGGCTTTGGCAATGATTATTATAGAAATTTCTCCAAAACTCTCTCCCCCATCTCTTGCAATCATTTAACATGGCCTCATCCTTGGGTACCTTCCCTACTGAAATGCTCGAAGCTTCTATTGTTTTAATTCCCAAGCTCAAAGACAACCCTGAAGACATTGCCAATTTTAGACCCATTTCCTTAATCAATTGCGACATCAAAATATATGCCAAAATTCTAGCTAATAGGCTTAATGTGATACTTCCCACCTTAATAAATAATGACCAGATCGGGTTTGTTGTGGGTCACCACGCTTCAGATGGTACCAGGGGAATGATCAACGCCATCAAAATAGCTAATCAAACAAAACAAAGCACCCTGATTGTCTCTCTAGACGCAGAAAAAGCTTTTGACCGTCTGGAGTGGGGCTTCCTACGACAGACCCTGATCAAATTTGGGTTTGATAATTCCTTTATTACTACAATTATGGCACTCTACTCCAACCCTAGAGCAAAAATCATTGCTAACAATCATGTATCTCCCTCCTTCGCTATAACAAATGGTACAAGGCAGGGATGTCCCTTATCCCCACTCCTTTTTATCTTAGCCATGGAGCCCCTTGCACAAATGGTCAGAGAAAATAATAACATCAAGGGATTGGAAACCCCCTCTCGCCAATACAAACTAAGTATGTTTGCTGATGACATCATTCTCACCCTAACAGACCCTATCAACTCCATGTCAGAACTTCACAAGATATTGGATTCTTTTTCAAATGTCTCCCATTTCAAAATTAACGCAACAAAATCAAAAATCCTACCCATAAATGTAGATGAAGAGCAAATTAAAAAAATTAAAGCTTCTTCCCCCATTGGGCTAATAAAGAACTTACCTATTTAGGAATTAAGATCACAAAAAATCTAAACAACATAGTAACAAATAATATTAATTACTTAATTAAAACTATCAATAATGACACTACCACCTTTGGGCATAAATTCCTCTCCTGGTGGGGCAAAGTCCTTACAATAAAAATATTTACGCTACCTAAGATTCTATACATTCTAAGCGCCATTCCTTTTCCCATTTCGGTATCATACCTTACATCTCTCCAAACCATCATTAATAAATTTATTTGGAATAATAAAAAACCCAGGACACCCTCAAGTATCACTTACAAAAAAAGAGCATATGGGGGCTTGGGGATTCCCAATATAGCTGCCCATTATTATACATCCTTGATAAAACAAAGCAGATTCTGGCTAACAGTATCAAAACCCCCAGCGTGGTTAGATATGGAAACCCTTCTAAATAAAAACAGCCACCCCAAAGATTTAATTATAAAAACACTAACTGGTCATCAACTCAACTCAGTGACTCACCCAATATTCCAGGCCACCATACATGCTTGGGAAAAATTGTCCAGATCAAGAAAGGGAACATCCAAAAAATCTATCTTGGTTAAAATTCCTCTCTCCACTATTTCTACATGTAACAATATTACACTTCCAACTCTATGGGAAGAAAGGGGAATTACGAGATTGGGAGACGTCTATGACGGTAGCTCTTTCATAAAATTTAGCAACCTAAAAGAGAAGTTTAGACTCCCGTCATCGACGTTTTTACAATTTGTAATGTTAAAAGAACAAGTCATGAAGTTTCTCCAGAAGGGTCCTAAATTCTCCGAAGCATCCTTAAACTTAGTAAGTAACACGGAACACGGAGTCTTTTGGAGTCACAAATATATTTATGACTGGTTTAATCATGATTAGGAAATGCCTAAACACCCCTATATATGCAAGTGGGAAAGGGAACTGCAGTCTTCCTTTACCAGAGAAGATTGGGAGGACGCTCTGTCTTCCACATATGATTCCACGTTATCTATGTCTCTTCAAGAATGTCATTTCAAAGTAAATACCCGCTGGTACTATACTCCAGCAAGATTAGCTCATATTAACCAAGATGGATATGCCTCCTGTTGGAGAAAATGTGGCATTAAAGGGGACCTCCTTCACATGTTTTGGCATTGCCCAAAACTAAAACCTCTCTGGACACAAATATCTACCCTTATTGACAAAATTTATGGCAAACCACTAAATTTAACTCCCCATATAGCTTTGCTTTCCCTGGGCCTCGAGGACCTTAGTCTAGATAAAAGGAATATGATTATACAAATACTACTGGTAGTAAAAAACAGCATAGCTTTTAACTGGAAACATCATCTCCCTCCTTCATTTTCAGACATATTAGAACAACTATCTCTCCATAGGACATATGAATTATCCTTCGCCCTAGCGAATAACCAACTGGTGAAATATACAAATAAGTGGTCTCACTGGGACAATATATATCCATAACATCTATTCTCATAGATATATATCTAATATACGTACCTTAAAAATTGTTGTATAAAGTTTACTTTATTTTTGTACATTTCAGTTTATTTTTACTGTATATCTATAAAGTGATATAAAGCATTTATAATACCCAAAATTGATATTGAAGCAAAATAAAGCTTTATAGAGAATGATTAAATATAAAAATATTATATGGTATGTTATGTTACATATCGGCAAAAATGCCTATAAAAATGAGTCATGTTTTGTTACAAAAACGAAAATATTGGAATGTACTTTTTCTGTACTTTTTCTATATCTTTAAAACGATATGAAGCGTTTGATACGCTTAAAATTGTTAATGAAACAATATAAAGTCTTATAAACACCCATTATATGTCAAATGTCTATTATAATATGGAATATTATATGTTATATGTTACCTAATGACAAACAATGCCTTCAAACTTGAATCTTGTTATGTTGCTAAAATGAAAATAAAAACATTGGAAAGAGAAAAAAAAAGGAGTACGGGAGTACAAAATGAATATTGTGAAGTGGATTTTCATGGAGCCATCCAGTATATGGGTTCCAAGGCCTAATGAGGTGCATATGACAGACTATGCAGCAGAGCTGGCCTTGCTGCCAATGTGTAAAAAAAAGGAGTATGGGAGTACAAAATGAATATTGTGAAGTGGATTTTCCAGGGCACAACCAGTATGTGGGTTCCAAGGCCTAATGGGGTGCATATGTCTGACTATGCAGCTGATCTAGCCTTGCTGCCAAAGTGTAAAAACAAAGGAGTACGGTTGTGCAAAATGCATATTGTGAAGTGGATTTTCATGGGCCCATCCAATATGTGGGTTCCAAGGTGTAATGGGGTGCATATGACTATGCAGCTAGGCTGGCCTTGCTGCCAATGTGTAAAACAAAGGAGTACGGGAGTATAAAATGAATATTGTGAAGTGGAGTTTCATGGGCCCATCCAGTATGTGGGTTCCAAGGCGTAATGGGGTGCATATGACTGACTATGCAGCAGGGCTGGCCTTGCTACCAATGTGTAAAACAATGGAGTATGGGAGTACAAAATGAATATTGTGAACTGGATTTGCATGGGCCCATCCAGTATGTGGGTTCAAAGGCTTATTGGGGTGCATATTAATTGGTAGCAGGACAGGCCTTGCATTCAATGCATCATTTTTTCAGGAGACCTTCCTGAACATCTTATGAAAGGGGTATTGTGGTGCGTTGTAATTCTTGGCAGCCCATCCACTCACAGCGTAGGCTACAACAGTTTAGGAGACCCACTCTTTAATAATGGCCCTTATTTGAAGATTAATGCCGCCTGATCAGTTGACTTCAATAGACCATTAACCCCCTATGAAACCCTGTGTGCCAGATCGACAATACCCACTAAGAGTCTCTCGATAATATATCATTCTTTGCTCAAAATTGACACTTCACTGAAATGAGCGTATCTAGCTCGATGGGAAAAGGACTTAGGTATTACCTTCTCTGATTCCCAGATCAAAAATATATATAGAAATTCACCCGGCCCTTCTACCTGCGTGCGCATTCAAGAAAATTAATTTAAAATTATTTCCAGATGGTATTTAACTCCCAACCGAATCCAGAAATGGTATCATTCAACAATCTCTAATTGTTGAAGATGTGAGGCTGACGATGGTAACTACATGCACATCTGGTGGTCATGTCCATCCCTTACTCCCTTTTGGAAGGTAGTAGCCTCTATCTTCTAAAAATTACTAGATAAAAGGGTTACTTTGAAACCGGAAAATGTCTTCCTAAACATCCCATTATGGCCAAGGGACGAGAATGCTTCCAAATTGTCACAATTCATTATGGCGGCTGGGTAATCCTTAATCCCTTCAAATTGAAACACCAAAACTATACCCATAACTAGCCAAGTTTACTTCAAAATAGATCAATTGTATAACATAGAGAAACTTGCTGCGAGGGTCAATCATTCTACTGACAAGTTTCAAAATATCTGGAAGCCTTGGACTCGTTTCAGGACACAGCCTACATTCTACTCTGCGATATAACCATTAAATTAATTAACTAATTCCGATGTGTCACCATTTACCCTCCCTTCCCCTTCCCTGCCTTCCTTCCCTCTATTCCTCTTGCTTGTTCTATCTCATTTTCACCTTCTCCTCTCTTCTTCCCTTCTCCGCACCTTTTTTTTCGAATTGATAAATGCTTAAAATAATTCCTCTTCTCTAAGAAGAGAATTACTAGAAACTTTCTGTTCAACGGTACTTATGCTCGAGAGATCGAAAACAGAGCTTTCTGTACTAGCTCCTTGTCTAATTATTTGTTCACTGTTTTGATCATACTTTCTCTTACCATTGTTTTACCAATTTGTTTGTTAAACTTAAAACTCAATAAAAAGAACATTGAAAGAAAGATTCATGCCGCCTGATGCACCAATAAAAATAGGCTCTATGGCTTTAAGAGTCCCTCCTTCATAAATGAAACAAGATGGGTCTGCTTATGTGTCACACACCACATGGCCAGCTAGGGTTGTTAAATGTTACAATGACATTTCCCATTGCATGCATTTGTAGTGGTTGAAAGCAATGTTAAAGTTGAAAAACGCTTCAAAAATGCTGCGTCTGAACTAAGCCTAAGTGGGGGAGGAAATTTTCGGTCGGGGGTTAAATATTTGGCTTTACAGGCAAGTCATTAACCTGCAAAGGATGTACCTTAACATATTTCCCAGCAAAATCCATTTTGTTTTTGTTTAGTGTGTTTTTTGTGACACCGGGAAAAATGGCACGAATCTCAGAAAAAAATTGTTTAAAGCTGTGAACTAGGAGTCAAGAATGCTTTCAGCGGAGATCCCCATGATGTTCCTGTGTCATTTGAGCAGTGTTTCCATCATTTTCAGATGTTTTTAGACCTTAAAAGGACCCCTGGGGGGGATTGCGGTAAAAATACTCTGGTCTCCCATATATTTACATCGAGCTTGTTGCTCTGGTCGAGTACCTGAGCATTCCAATCTGCCTGACCCGAGCAACGAGCACCCAAGCATTTTAGTGCTCGCTCATCACTAGTAAAAGCACCAAAACATAAAAAAAGATATAAATGAGGTATTGCTGTAATTGTACTGATCAAAAGAATTAAACTGCCTTATCAATTTTACCACACACAGAATGGCATAACCCCCCCCCCCCCCCCCCCAAAAAAAAAAAAAAAAAATCCTGAATTGCTGGTTTCGGGTTTCTGTTCATTCTGCCTCCCAAAAATCGGAATAGAAAGCAATTAAAAAATGACATGTGTCCAAAAATGGTACCAATAAGAACATCAACTTATCCAGCAAAAAGCAAGCCCTCACATGACTCTGTGGGCCAATATATGGAAAAATTATAGCTCACAAAATATGGTGATACAAAAATTATTGTTTGCAATAAAAAGCATCTTTTAATGTGTGACAGCAGCCAAAAATAAAAACCCGAAATAAATCTGGTATCGCTGTAATAGGGCTGACCAGAAGAATAAAGTCACCTAATCACTTATACCACACGAGGAACAGTGCAGATAATAAATAAAACCAATTCTTCATTCTGCCTCCCAAAGATCACAGTAAGGCTTGGCGCACATTTATTTTGTGCACTGCTGAGCACTTGTTTCCGTGTCAATCTCTGAAATACGTGATTCAGACAGAACCTCTGGCGGAAGATTACCTATAATGAGGCAGATGGAGGCACTGTGGATGTGGTCTGACCTAGTGGTGTTCATCTTTTTAGGATAGCGTAAAAGTGCCGTCGGCCAAAGTTTTGTGCACTTCTGAAGAGAAGGACACTGCTGAGCCGAGGCCAGATGGAGTCTAAAGTAACTCTGCTGTCTCATTATATTGACTGGATCCCTTGGGGGTTTCATCTGAATCATGTCACTCAGAGATTTACATGGAAACCCCAAAGAAAGTGTCCAGATAAATGTGATCCCTAATGTTATGTAAAATGTTCCCAATAAAAGCTTCAACTCAATCCCTAAAAAAAAGCAAGCCTTCACTCAGGTCTGTCATCTGTTAATGGAAATATAGGGGGCTTCCACGTTACTGGCAGTACAAATGCTCCGGAACATATGGCAATATGGCTCCATAACCCTCCAAAAGAAATTCAGCAAATTCTGTTCTCCCAAATCCAAATGCCACCGTCCCTTCTGAGCCCCACAGTGTACCTAAACCACATACAACATCCACGTGTGGCATTTCAGAAGTGATGAGAGCTAGCCTAACTTACAGGTACATGTCTCCAGAAGCATGAGCTGAGCATAACGTACTGGTGACTGCAACGTTCTGGTCACTACAACGGCATTTTGCAATTTTCCCTCGGTAACATTCATTGCTGCTTGTTTTTGGAAATTACCCATGGAGTCAAAATTGTCACTACACCTGTAGATAAATTCCCAAAGGGGTATAATGTCCAAAATGCGGTCACTTGAGGGAGGATTTTGCTCTTCTAGTAATTAGGGGCTCTGTATATGGAGTCCTCAAACTGTTCTAGAAAAATCTGCACTCCAGGAGGCAAATAGCACTCCATTCCTCCTGAGTCTCTCCGTATGGCTGAGTAGTACTGTACAGCCACATATGGGGTATTGCTACATTCAGTAGAAATTGAGGGAAACATTATGGTGCCATTTTTACCCACTTATTTGTGAAAATGTAAAATTTGGGGCTAAAACTAAATTTTGGTGCTAAAAATGAAGTTATTTTTTCTTCACTTCCCAATGGTATAAAATTCTGTGACACACCCATGGTGTCAATATGATCACTGCTGTCCTAGATTAATTCATTGAGAGGCGTACTTTGTTATTTGGGGTCACTTATGGGGGGTTCTACTGTCCTGGCACCTCATGGGCTCTCCCAATGGGTCATGTCACCTGCAAACCATAACAGTAAAATCTGGCGCTCCTCGTCTTCTGAGCTTTGCACTGTACCTGAAAAATATTTCCTGATCACATGTAGGGTATTGGCGTACTCAGAAATAAATGTACCTCTGTTAGTTGTAAATAAAATTCTTATTAGCCCTTAGAAAAATGAAAAACTTGGAGCTAAAACAACATTTTAAGGTAAAAATATAATTTATTTTTTCTTCACCGCTCAGTGGTATAAAATTCTGTGAGGCAAATGTGGTGTCAATATGATCACTGCACCACTAGATGAATTCATTGGGGAGTGTAGTTTTGTAAAATGAGTTCACATATAGGGTACTTCTGTTGTTCTGGCACCTCAGGGGCTCTGCCATTGTGACATAACAACCTCAAACCATTCCAGCAAAATCCTAACTCCAATATTTCGCCTCTTCCCTTCTGAGCTTTTCATTGTGCCTCAAAAGTAGTATTCCCCCACATATATGGTATCAGTGTACTCAGAAGGATTTGCACAACAAATTGCATGATGCAATTTCTCCTGTTACCCTTATGAAAATGCAAAATGTGTGCCTAAAATAACATTTTCAGGAAGAAAATGTGATTTTATTATTTTCACAGCTCAACATTATAAACTTTTGTAAAGCACCTAGGAGGTTCCAGGTGCTCACCATGCATCTAAATACATTCCTTGAGGGGTCTAGGTTCCAAAATTGGGTCCATTGTGTGGGGTTTCCAGTCTTCAGGCACATCAGAGGCTCTCAAAATGGAACATGATGTCCGCTAATGATTCCAGGAAATTTTACATTTAAAAAGACAAATAACGCTCCTTCCTTTCGTAGCCGTGTGTCCAAACAGTAGTTTTCTCCCACATATGGGGTATTGGCTTTATCAGGAGAAATTGCACTATAAATTTTATGGTGCAACTTCTCCTGTTGTCCTCATGAAAATGCCAAATTTGGGGCTAAAATAAGATTTTTGTGAGGAAAATGCAATTCTATTATTTTCACGGCTCAACGTTATAAACGTCTGTGAAGCACCTGGGGTTTCAAGATGCTCACTACACATCTAAATACATTCCTTAAGGGGTCTATTTTCCAAAATGGTGTCATTTGTTGGGGATTTCCACTGTTAGGCACATCAGGGCTTTCCAAATGGGACATGACATTCGCTAATAATTCCAGGAAATTTTACATTCAAAAAGTCAAATGATGCTCCTTCCCTTCTGAGCTCTGCCGTGCACCCAAACAGTGGGTATTTTCTGTCATATAGACCCCTTAAAGTGACTTCAAATGTGACGTGGTCCCTAAAAAAAGGTTTTGTAAATTTTGCTGCACAAATTAAAAATTGCTAGTCAACTTTTAACCCTTATAGCTTCCCACAAAAAAAAGTTTTGGTACCAAAATAATTGTGCTGATGTAAAGTAGACTTTGCAAATGTTATTTATTATCTGTTTTGTGTAACACATCTTTGTGATTTAAAGGCATGAATATTCAAAGTTTGAAAATTGCAAATTTTTTACATTTTCGCCAAATTTCCATTTTTTTCAAAAATTAACGCAATGATAACAAATACATTTTATCACTCTTATGAAATTCAATATGTCACAAAAAAAACTATCAGAATCACCAGGATCCATTGAAGTGTTCCAGAGTTATTGCCTCATAAGATGTCAGTGGTCCAAACTGTAAATATTGGCCTGGTCATTAACATGCAAACCACCTTCAGGGGTAAAGGGGTTAAATAAAAGATTTAAAAAACAGCATGGGGTCCCCACATTTTGACAATCAGCCAATCTAAAACAGACAGCTGGGTCTGGTATTCTTTGTCACTTTGCCCGGCTCTTCCCACTTGCTCTGTGGCGGTGGTAAGTGTTGTAATATTTGTGGGGTTAACGTCAGCTTTATATTGTCAGGTGACATCAAGCTCAGCCGATCTTGGGCCGTCATGAAGAAGACAGCATGGGAAACACTCGATGCTTGGGGTGCTGAACCCGAATAGTAACATTGACTTCCTGGAGAAGTCCATGTTCGGGGTCTGTGCCTAAACAGTAGGTGTTGGGTGAACCCAAACAGTAAAGTTCGGGGTCTATACCCATCTTTATTCTTAACACTATTATCAAGGTCGTAGGATCGGTTTAAACCTGGCACCAGAGGCAAGTGCTTTGATTTTCAGACCAAGCTATCACCAGAATGAATTGTGTTTGCTTCTCTTCACTCCACCAGTTCGGTTAGATTCCTTAAGTATTTACAGAGTCTCTCATAGGGACATATTCCCTTTAAATGTTGTAGCTTGAGTTCTACCATGATCCATGAACTAGGAAAACATAAGATAATTGTTTCACCAGCTAGTAAAAATTGTTATTCAAAAACAACTATGGGTAAAGAAATGAAAACAGTCCTAACTCTGAAGCTTTTTTTGGCTGGCATTTTAGGGAGTATTGTGATTGACACTCATGTAGTTTAACTTGATGACTTACTGTACTGTGATGTGTTGAGCTCATGATGGGAAGAGAGTTTATTGTCGATTCTGATTGTTAGCGGGTATGTAGTGGAGTACTTAATTACAACCAAGTCTAAAGGGGTTGTCCACTACTGGAAAATGCTTTAACAGCTAAATTGTCCCACTTAAATTTAAGATATTATACTTACCATTTCTGACCAGTGGCCTTCCTATGATGCCAGGGTGGTTTCTGTTAGCGGTCACATAACTTAGCAACTGCCGTAGCGGTAGTAGTAGTCACACAAGATTTTCTCATTTTGCCAACATCACACACATCAAGACACAGAGCCAACATTACTGAAATACTGCCAGTCTAAGAGGTAAGTATATGCATTTTTTATTTTCTGTGGAAAACTTTAGATGTTAAGAAGGTGTTGTCTAGTAGTAGACTACCCCTTTAAGTTACTGAATGGGAAATACAAACTTGTTTTTTATGCCTAAATAACAGCATGTCTATCAATTGCATGCTATCTAATATATAATTGCCTAGAATACTACTTCCTGCAATTTGTGCCAACTTCCTGTCCGGAGCTAATGTCCGGAGCTAATGTCCGGAGATAATGTCCGGAGATAATGTCCGGAGCTAATGTCCGGAGATAAGTGACGTCAACAGTGTCCAGTGTCTGATTGGTTGCCGCCTGCTGCGAGCGACCAATCAGAAACGTGCCGTACTGTGACACACTCCGCCCGCCATTTTGGTGTGATTTTTGAATTTTTACCTCACAGCAAGTTTCTACTGCGTAGAGGCGGGCCCAGTGACGTTGCTCTTCAAGCTCCTGCCGAATTTCGTCAAAAAAATGATAATACCATTTACCAAAACTATATATATTTAGTTGTGAAGTGGTTCAGTGACATTTTCACACCAATTTTGAACTTTTGTTTGGTGTTTTCTCCATATACTGCCTATTATTCACTGACTGTTATACTGAGAGACTGCCGTTTATTAACCTCTTCTTTGCCACATTGGGTATATTGCTCTATTATTTGCCACATAAGGACATTGTCCATTATTGCCCAGCAATTTCTCTGCAATATAAACTGCCTATTTATTAATATCTGCATTCCTGCAAAGAACTATTGCCTATTATTAACTGAGTATTTTCCTACTACCTGACATTGTTCTTAAGCAAAGAACCGTTGTTGTGGCATTTGCCACAACACGCAAAGTTGTCGTCTGATGTCTTTCATCCCTTCCCTCATAAGCATGTTCATGGATCCTGTGTAACTGTACCTTAAATAACAAGAATTGTCAAGAGCTGGTGAGTGCAGCCATTTTTTGTTCTTTCTTACTATTATTTATTAATTGTATTATTCTTACATTTGAATAAATAAAGTATATATGGATTCTAGACTCCCGATTCTTTAGAATCGGGCTGCCATCTAGTAAATTATAAACTCCTTTCTTTCCAAAAGAATAAATATAACAATTACTGAAAGTATGTAGAATATTTCTTCTCACTGTGAAAACCAATTTTCTTTTGTGAGACTGGAATGGTGACATTTTGCTAATAATAACCAGGTGATGTTTGGTAATAATCATATCTTGGTAAATGGCTCTTACTGTGTTTTAGGAAACTATTTTGTTAAAAAGCAATAGATGATTCAAATATACATTCTGATAAAGTCTGTTTTATCACTGTAATAGTTTAAGAATGTATGATATAATAATTAGCATGGAGCTCTGAAAAACTGTGTAAAGCAGATTAAATATATTCTAATAATTATGAATCTGGATTTCAAGATATGTGAAAGATCGAAAACCAATAGTGCATTGGAAAACTGGGTAATGGTTTGAAGTTTCATAATGGAGCAGAATTGAGGAGTGGCTTGGGTGGACTAAATAGCACAATATTTTCACACATGCTTCAAACTCGTACACTTCAAAATCTACCCAAGTCAGTTTTGAGCTCCAAAAGTCAATTGACGCTAACTCTGTTCTGAGCCCTGCCGTGCACCCAAACAGTCTTTTTCCACCACTTAGGCATTTACTAAGAACCCAATGTTATTTATATGCACTATTGCTTTTACTTCTTTACTTACAGCAGGGCATTATGTTCATTTTGTTTCTGTCTTTGGTTTTGTCTGTTTAGAGGCCAGTGTGTACATGCTTCTAGTTTGCCTTCACACCAACTTACACTCCAGTTAATTTATTTTAGTTCCCGCTTTAGGTTGCTGCACTTAGTGCAGGTAAGAGGTGGCCTCCCTTCCTTTGAGCTGGACATTACATTTAAATAGGTTCCCATTACCTGTGTTACGCTGTTTGGAACTTGGTCCTGCTCAGCTCTTAGTCACACAGACATCACTATGATGCATGGTAAGGTTTTAATACTAGAGGTGAGGACCATCCTTATTGTGGTACACCTTGACACTGGTGAGATGGCTTTTATGCTTTTTTAATCAAAAATTGTGTTTTCCAAGTACTCAATGTTATTTATATGCATTGTTGCTTTTACTTATTTCGTTACAGTAGGATATATGTTTATTTTATTTCTGTCTTGGGTTTTGTTGTGAAACTTCTGAGGCCTTCACAGAACAGCTGTAGTTAGATTGAAAATAAATTGCACACAGGTGGGACTCAATGTACAAATTATGTGACTAATGGAGGCAATTGGTCACTCAAGATTTTATTTAGGGGTATCAGACTATAGGGATTTGAATACAAATGCACATCCTAATTTTCAGATTTATATTTTTTAAATAATTTGAAAACCATGTATCATTTCTGTTACACTTTGCAATACTTGCTACTTCGTGTTAGTATATCACATAAAATCCCAATAAAATACATTTAAGTTTATTGGAATAACGTGAAAAAAATCTGGAAAAGATCATGATTTTAATAATACTTTTTCAAGACACTATTTATGCATGTCCTACATACTTGAAATCATGTAGAATAAAATAAAAAAGTACCTCGGGATTTTGTTTGGGGATGTACTGCTCAGAACAAATTTTTCAGCTTATATGCCATGTACATAGTGCCAGAATATTCAGCAGTTGCATATTCTCGCATTCCTAGCATGTTTCGAATCCTCTCTCAATCCATAAACTGTACCAGACTAAAAGCCAGTAAGCAATAAGACAGATGGCTACGTGTAATGTTTGCAGGCTCTAATTGCAACATATTTTTCATAAACAAGGATTTTACAGAGATACAAAAAAACAGATGATACTTTGAAATAATTAAGTGTCAATTTATTGGAGTAAATTAATGAATAAATATATAAATAATTATGCTGATGAAAATTATATAGAAAGTATACAGTATATTACTTTTGTGATGTCGAGAAATATCTTCTGCTAAAGTCAAAATCCAAGACATCTGGTAAGACCCAGTAAATCTGCCAGGGCCGGACTGGCAATCTGGCAATTCTGGCAAATGTCAGAAGGGCCTGTCTGGTCATGGGCCACCTTGTCTGCTATGTTGTTAACAGTGTTCTCAAGACACCCATACTGTTAAGAGTTGTGGCGGAGCACAAAGTCGCTGACTGTCACTTACCCCAGCAGACCACGGGTATCATTAGAAATATTGGTCTTGTAGTAAATCATCCTTTCCTCCATGCAGGGTAATGTTGGTAATCTGGTTCTTGGGGATGGTGACAGCGTGGGTCTGTGTGATTTCAAATGCCAGGTCTGAATTTCAGCCCCAGTCCATACTTGGACCAGATGTACATCGCAGATACAACCTTTTGAAATTCAGGTACTATAGGAGAAATATGGTCAAGAAACAAAGGTTCTACTAAACATAGGTAATCGCAAAGAGGGAACGGCAGAGTCTAGGACTGGCCAAGATTAGTACTAAATATGTACATAGATACTACAGGCAAAGAAAAGGACAAAGGTGGAATCAATGCAAAACAGCACTGACCACTGAGAGAACCAGTATGCGAAGCAATGTGGTACTTGCCAAATCAGATGTGGCTATTATTCATCATTGGCTGCTGCATAAGTCAGTGAAGACAGAAGTAACTTGTTAATGTAATTATTGATGACTGGCTGTCATTCAGGTGTTAAATAATCTGAATTATTTGACCTTTCACAGATATATGGCACCAAATTAAACCCATAAAGATAAATGAATACATTTGTCCACAAACCATTAAAATGCCACAATCTGACTTTATACAGGATCAATAAATAACGAATTTGTTGCTCTCTTTGATATATTCTTTATGGCATGCTGCATCTGCGCTAAAGGAAAAAATCAGCATGCTCTGTCAATATTAAACTGTGTCCAGATTCCTGATAATTTAATTTACTGTTTTAGAAAATGTATTACATGACCTTTAAAGATGATTATTGTCTCAAATTAGTTTGAAATCTGCCTTGAATTAAACACAATTTTCTGCTTCAATTTAAGAAATAAATATCCTTAGAAGATTCAGATTGGTAATTTTTGCTCTAATAATTCATTATCTTATAGTTGTATTAAAGTGCCCTTACACATAGATAGGTGTTGGCCAGAACTCCTAATACTGTAAAGTCATCAGTTATTGCTGAAATTAATGGATTTGGACAATTTACATCGAAAGTATATGGGAGCTTTTAGCATATGCTCAAAGATAAACAGTTGCGCGGCAGCTATGACATTAGGCTACGTTCACATTAGCGTTATGCTAGTTTGCGTCGGGTTTGCGTCGGGCGATGCAGCGGCGACGCATGCGTCATGCGCCCCTATATTTAACATGGGGGACGCATGCGTTTTTGTTTGTTGTGTTGTGCGACGCATGCGTCTTTTTGGCCGCAAACGTCGGACCAAGAAAACGCAACAAGTTGCATTTTTCTTGCGTCCAAATTTCGGCAAAAAGCGACGCATGCGTCGCAAAACGCAGCGTTTTTTCGTGCGTTTTGGTGCGTTTTTGCGTGCGTTGTGCGTTGCGTCGCCGACGCAGCGGCGCACAACGCTAATGTGAACGTAGCCTAAGTGAGAGATTTGAAAACCTATAAGTACTGTATTCTCACTCTAATCTTTGCAACCCCCATTTACGTCCATAGACAATAGATTACATTGGGTCCTCCGGCCTCTCTAGAAAGCTGCATATACACATTAGACAGCTGTTAGTCAAGTGCTTTTTCCGTCAACAGCTACTGTATCTGTCCTGATTACCCCCATACAGAAGCATGCTCGTATTGGAATCCAAATGTTTTTTATTTTGAAAGTAATTTAAGCCACTGCCAAAGACATCTAGATGTGTCTTACCTGCCTCAAGAAAAAAGGATTATGCATGTTGAAATCCACATCTTGATCCTTCCCTCCCCAAAAAATCAGGGACGCTAACATTCATATTAGTATGTTATATACAGTGGGGCAAAAAAGTATTTAGTCAGTCAGCAATAGTGAAAGTTCCACCACTTAAAAAGATGAGAGGCGTCTGTAATTTACATCACAGGTAGACCTCAACTATGGGAGACAAACTGAGAAAAAAAAATCCAGAAAATCACATTGTCTGTTTTTTTAACATTTTATTTGCATATTATGGTGGAAAATAAGTATTTGGTCAGAAACAAAATTTCATCTCAATACTTTGTAATATATCCTTTGTTGGCAATGACAGAGGTCAAACCTTTTCTGTAAGTCTTCACAAGGTTGCCACACACTGTTGTTGGTATGTTGGCCCATTCCTCCATGCAGATCTCTTCTAGAGCAGTGATGTTTTTGGCTTTTTGCTTGACAACACGGACTTTCAACTCCCTCCAAAGGTTTTCTATAGGGTTGAGATCTGGAGACTGGCTAGGCCACTCCAGGACCTTGAAATGCTTTTTACGAAGCCACTCCTTCGTTGCCCTGGCGGTGTGCTTTGGATCATTGTCATGTTGAAAGACCCAGCCACATTTCATCTTCAATGCCCTTGCTGATGGAAGGAGGTTTGCACTCAAAATCTCACGATACATGGCCCCATTCATTCTTTCATGTACCCGGATCAGTCGTCCTGGCCCCTTTGCAGAGAAACAGCCCCAAAGCATGATGTTTCCACCACCATGCTTTACAGTAGGTATGGTGTTTGATGGATGCAACTCAGTATTCTTTTTCCTCCAAACACGACAAGTTGTGTTTCTACCAAACAGTTCCAGTTTGGTTCCATCAGACCATAGGACATTCTCCCAAAACTCCTCTGGATCATCCAAATGCTCTGTAGCAAACTTCAGACGGGCCCGGACATGTACTGGCTTAAGCAGTGGGACACGTCTGGCACTGCAGGATCTGAGTCCATGGTGGCGTAGTGTGTTACTTATGGTAGGCCTTGTTACATTGGTCCCAGCTCTCTGCAGTTCATTCACTAGGTCCCCCCGCGTGGGTTCTTGGATTTTTGCTCACCGTTCTTGTGATCATTCTGACCCCACGGGGTGGGATTTTGCGTGGAGCCCCAGATCGAGGGAGATTATCAGTGGTCTTGTATGTCTTCCATTTTCTAATTATTGCTCCCACTGTTGATTTCTTCACTCCAAGCTGGTTGGCAATTGCAGATTCAGTCTTCCCAGCCTGGTGCAGGGCTACAATTTTGTTTCTGGTGTCCTTTGACAGCTCTTTGGTCTTCACCATAGTGGAGTTTGGAGTCAGACTGTTTGAGGGTGTGCACAGGTGTCTTTTTATACTGATAACAAGTTTAAACAGGTGCCATTACTACAGGTAATGAGTGGAGGAAAGAGGAGACTCTTAAAGAAGAAGTTACAGGTCTGTGAGAGCCAGAAATCTTGATTGTTTGTTTCTGACCAAATACTTATTTTCCACCATAATATGCAAATAAAATGTTAAAAAAACAGACAATGTGATTTTCTGGATTTTTTCTTCTCAGTTTGTCTCCCATAGTTGAGGTCTACCTATGATGTAAATTACAGACGCCTCTCATCTTATTAAGTGGTGGAACTTGCACTATTGCTGACTGACTAAATACTTTTTTGCCCCACTGTATATATATATATATATATATGGCCAGCTGAAAGAGAACCTATCACCAATCTGGGGCTGTTGTTTTTATATATTAAAACAGTAGGCATCATATTTATCTCTATATAACCCAGTAATTCAGTAATACTTCTACAGCAATTACTGTTTGGTAACAGGTTGAAATGAGCGGATCTTTTGAAATTCAAATTCGCCAACTTTGCCAAATTTTCTCAAAAAATATTGATCGACGGCAAATTAATTTGCACACATCATATAATTAAAATGACACTAATTGCCTGGAAAATATGAGTAAAATTCTGTGAGTTCCCACTTGGACTCTATTAAACACGTTTTGACCTCTGTAAGGCAAACACAGTCTTTTTAATGAACAAATAACTTCAACCTATCTGGCTAGAGGAAAACAAATGGTAACCAAAGGTAACCAACAGAATATTTAACAGGTGGAACCAACAGAAGAAACTGTGACAAAGGACAGTCTAGGCATAATTGAATTTTGGTTTGGACGGCATAGGTGTCTGCAGGTGAATTGTGCAGGTGGACTTTTTGTGAAAGCTTCACAGAGCATATAACAAAGCTTATCCTTGAAGTAAGCCAATTTGGACTTTCAGCTTTCAGGAGATGTAAAAATTCCCCATTTTGCTTTAACCCCTTCATGACCCTAGCATTTTTCGGTTTTGCGTTTTCGTTTTTTGCTCCCTTCCTTCCCAGAGCCATAACTTTTTTATTTTTCTATCAATATGGCCATGTGAGGGCTTATGTTTTGCGGAACAAGTTCTACTTTTGAACAACATCATTGGTTTTATGTCGTGTACTAGAAAACGGGAAAAAATTCCAAGTGCGGTAAAATTGCAAAAAAGTGCAATCCCACATTTGTTTTTTCTTTGGCTTTTTTGCTAGGTTCACTTAATGCTAAAACTGACCTGCCATTATGATTCTCCAGGTCATTACGAGTTCATAGACACCAAACATGTCTAGGTTCTTTTTAATCTAATTGGTAAACCAAAAAAATTACGCAATTTTCCGAGACCCGTAGCGTCTCCATTTTTTGTGATCTGGGGTTGGGTGAGAGCTTATGTTTTATGTGCTGAGCTGATGTTTTTAATGATACCATTTTGGTACAGATACGTTCTTTTGATCGCCCGTTATTGCATTTTAATGCAATGTTGCAGCAACAAAAAAACTTAATTCTGGCGTTTCAAAATTTTTTCTCACTACGCACTTTAGCGATCAGGTTAATCCTTTTTTGTTATTGATAGATCTGGCGATTCTGAATGTGGCGATACCAAATATGTGTAGGTTTGATTTTTTAATTATTGTTTTATTTTGAATGGGGCGAAAGGGGGGTGATTTAAACTTTTATTTTCCTTATTTTTTTCATATTTTTGAAAACATTTTTTTTTACTTTTGCCATGCTTCAATAGCATCCATGGGAGGCTAGAAGCAGACACAACTCGATCGGCTCTGCTACATAGGAGCAAAACATAGGTCGCTCCTATGTAGTAGATTTACTGCATTGCTATGAGAGCCGACAACAGGGTGGCGCTCACAGCAAACCGGCATCAACCACCATAGAGGTCTCAAGGAGACCTCTGGTTGTCATGCCAATGCATTGCTGACCCCCGATCAGCATTTGACAGTGGCATTTAATTAGTTAATAGCGGCGGGCGGATCGCGATTCCACCCGCCGCTATTGCGGGCACATGTCAGTTGTTCAAAACAGCTGACATGTCCCGGCTTTGATGCGGGCTCACTGCCGAGGTCAGAAAGGGGTTAATAGCAAGGACCTAAGAGCATGGTTATCCAAAAGTCATCACTTTGCATCATATTATCAATATGCCTATCCTCCCACAAGCATTGCAGCATATAGATTGCCATGCCCACCAACACGATGTTTCAATGTCATAACCCTACTGCAACTGTTGATTGCCATGACCAATGACGAACTTATCATTAATTTTGCTATGTCTTTCTGCTTCGTCTCCTGCCTGAGTCAAGTCTATGTCCTTCTCCACTTCCACCTGCTCCTGCTCTTCTTTCTCCTCCTCTTCATCCTGAACAGGTGCAGATTGTTGTGCTTCCTCCATTTCCTCTTGCATTCTGTTACGTGTCTAGCAGGATTAAAAATTGCTGATTCCAGGTGTATCTCTACTAAAAAATGTTATAACCACTTCAAAAGGCTTCAGTAGGTGACTTACATTTGCCATTAACTGCCAATGCTGGATCTCAAAGTCATGCATGCCTTTGAATGCAGCATGATTTACTCCATCAACTGCTGCTTATAAAAATTCTGCATCAAATTCCAGTGAGTTGCAATGTCACAAACATAGTAACATAGTAACATAGTAACATAGTTAGTAAGGCCGAAAAAAGACATTTGTCCATCCAGTTCAGCCTATATTCCATCATAATAAATCCCCAGATCTACGTCCTTCTACAGAACCTAATAATTGTATGATACAATATTGTTCTGCTCCAGGAAGACATCCAGGCCTCTCTTGAACCCCTCGACTGAGTTCGCCATCACCACCTCCTCCGGCAAGCAATTCCAGATTCTCACTGCCCTAACAGTAAAGAATCCTCTTCTATGTTGGTGGAAAAACCTTCTCTCCTCCAGACGCAAAGAATGCCCCCTTGTGCCCGTCACCTTCCTTGGTATAAACAGATCCTCAGCGAGATATTTGTATTGTCCCCTTATATACTTATACATGGTTATTAGATCGCCCCTCAGTCGTCTTTTTTCTAGACTAAATAATCCTAATTTCGCTAATCTATCTGGGTATTGTAGTTCTCCCATCCCCTTTATTAATTTTGTTGCCCTCCTTTGTACTCTCTCTAGTTCCATTATATCCTTCTTGTGCACCGGTGCCCAAAACTGGACACAGTACTCCATGTGCGGTCTAACTAGGGATTTGTACAGAGGCAGTATAATGCTCTCATCATGTGTATCCAGACCTCTTTTAATGCACCCCATGATCCTGTTTGCCTTGGCAGCTGCTGCCTGGCACTGGCTGCTCCAGGTAAGTTTATCATTAACTAGGATCCCCAAGTCCTTCTCCCTGTCAGATTTACCCAGTGGTTTCCCGTTCAGTGTGTAATGGTGATATTGATTCCCTCTTCCCATGTGTATAACCTTACATTTATCATTGTTAAACCTCATCTGCCACCTTTCAGCCCAAGTTTCCAACTTATCCAGATCCATCTGTAGCAGAATACTATCTTCTCTTGTATTAACTGCTTTACATAGTTTTGTATCATCTGCAAATATCGATATTTTACTGTGTAAACCTTCTACCAGATCATTAATGAATATGTTGAAGAGAACAGGTCCCAATACTGACCCCTGCGGTACCCCACTGGTCACAGCGACCCAGTTAGAGACTATACCATTTATAACCACCCTCTGCTTTCTATCACTAAGCCAGTTACTAACCCATTTACACACATTTTCCCCCAGACCAAGCATTCTCATTTTGTGTACCAACCTCTTGTGCGGCACGGTATCAAACGCTTTGGAAAAATCGAGATATACCACGTCCAATGACTCACCGTGGTCCAGCCTATAGCTTACCTCTTCATAAAAACTGATTAGATTGGTTTGACAGGAGCGATTTCTCATAAACCCATGCTGATATGGAGTTAAACAGTTATTCTCATTGAGATAATCCAGAATAACATCCCTCAGAAACCCTTCAAATATTTTACCAACAATAGAGGTTAGACTTACTGGCCTATAATTTCCAGGTTCACTTTTAGAGCCCTTTTTGAATATTGGCACCACATTTGCTATGCGCCAGTCCTGCGGAACAGACCCTGTCGCTATAGAGTCACTAAAAATAAGAAATAATGGTTTATCTATTACATTACTTAGTTCTCTTAGTACTCGTGGGTGTATGCCATCCGGACCCGGAGATTTATCTATTTTAATCTTATTTAGCCGGTTTCGCACCTCTTCTTGGGTTAGATTGGTGACCCTTAATATAGGGTTTTCATTGTTTCTTGGGATTTCACCTAGCATTTCATTTTCCACCGTGAATACCGTGGAGAAGAAGGTGTTTAATATGTTAGCTTTTTCCTCGTCATCTACAACCATTCTTTCCTCACTATTTTTTAAGGGGCCTACATTTTCAGTTTTTATTCTTTTACTATTGATATAGTTGAAGAACAGTTTGGGATTAGTTTTACTCTCCTTAGCAATGTGCTTCTCTGTTTCCTTTTTGGCAGCTTTAATTAGTTTTTTAGATAAAGTATTTTTCTCCCTATAGTTTTTTAGAGCTTCAATGGTGCCATCCTGCTTTAGTAGTGCAAATGCTTTCTTTTTACTGTTAATTGCCTGTCTTACTTCTTTGTTTAGCCACATTGGGTTTTTCCTATTTCTAGTCCTTTTATTCCCACAAGGTATAAACCGCTTACACTGCCTATTTAGGATGTTCTTAAACATTTCCCATTTATTATCTGTATTCTTATTTCTGAGGATATTGTCCCAGTCTACCAGATTAAGGGCATCTCTAAGCTGTTCAAACTTTGCCTTCCTAAAGTTCAATGTTTTTGTGACTCCCTGACAAGTCCCCCTACCATGTCTTCCAAAGCATCAACTGTAAGACTTTTTATGGTATAGTGCGTTCCTTAGCCCCCACAGTGCTGTGGGTTAAGGTATTTTAGGGAAGTATAGAAACAAGTGCCATTGACAACTGGAATTTCTTCTCTGTCCACAATTAACAGTTATAGTGGCAGAAGAGGTGGACTAAGCAGACAGCATTGCTGTCAGAGAGTACATTATCCTGCTGTGATTAAGATGAGGCATGTGACATATACAAAATTACACCCTCATCCCCTTCTTCCTCACTAATGCGCTTGCCAGAGTTTGCATAAAAGGCTAAATATGACTTGCAAGGACTATTACTAGCAGCATTACCCAGAGCTTTCAGACTCCTGACACTTGGGAGACCCGTAGAAGTGCAACACAGCGCGAAACGGCCGTCGTCTTTGCACTCTCTAGCTCCCACCTGCTTGAGATGTTTTAAAAATGTTGTCGTGTCGGAAAACGACAGGGGGAAAGCCTAGGACTTCCTTTTCATTATTAATAATAATGGACTACCTTGTTAGAGTAGGAGTCTTTGGGATTAAGCAGGGCCTTAGGAGTAAAATTTGACTATGAAAAATGAGGAACGGGAGCCAGTATGACATGAACTGATATGCTATGACTGCACTGAGCCTCAAGACGAGTGAGTTGGTTCCTATTTTCCTTACTCCACTTTATATGTGTATGGAAATGTGGTTTTGTTCCTCTGTAGGTTGTAATAAATAGACGGCTAATAAAATAGTATTTGAGGTGCAGGTGAAGGTTGTCTACCTCCTTTTTTTTCTATTTTTATAAAGTTGATCTTAGTCATTTTAGGATTTAAGCATTATTGGGAGCTTGTGGCTACAATATTTTTGACATTATCTACCATTAAAGGTTATGATTTAATAACACTTATTGTTTGCTATTATACTGTATTGCACGGCATGAGTTGGATTGAACTAGGATTAGACAATGAGATTATTTTATCTTCTCTATACATTTTTGCTTTAAATATGAAAGCTGTACAAGTAACCTTTAGAAGTATGATTTAATTTTAATTCATATACAAATAAATATATTTGCAATTTTAGTGAAGACACCTACATGTCTTGAACAAGAAATCCTATATCCTATATCTCTCCCACTGTCTTATTTTATATTTGATTTTAATCAGAACACTATACACATTAGGTGTCAACAGACCTTAAAAAAATAGGCAAGACATTGGCCTTTTTCATGAAAAGTAGTCCAGCCAAGAAGGATGTCATGTACATAGCAACCGGTCTGCTTGGATTTGGTTGCTATAGGCAATTTATCAGTTTGTTTTAGTTTTCATCAATAAGGTCCAGTGGCTTTTATTGAACCTACTGACAAGAGAACACAAATGCAAGCAAACTCTGAAAAATTCTAGATTTTAGTAGCACAAAGCACACACTTTTTTTTATATTACATTTACATTTTAGTAACATAGCCATTGTACATTTTACTTCCTTTTCAGTAACATGTAATAATCATCCTAAGACACCAAAAGAATGAGGAAAGCGGGATCTCACAATTCTCATTGTTTGATATTCCCATAGAAACAGACTGAAGAAATCCAGACGTTTGACTAGATGAGCAAAGGGCTGGAAGGTACATGTCAGTCTTTTTAATGAAAAACATCGGAGCTGTAACAGTCTTACCAAATTCCTTGAATAGTACAGCAAATTAAATCTTTGTTGGCCACTGAAAAGAATACTGATTGAATATCTGTGTTCAAGAAACAGACATCTCAGAGTTGGTTACAAACTGTTCAAGAAAATTACAATAAATGTGTTCTTCACATGTCCTGGCTCCAGTGGTGGGTTTTGCTCTCTTCTTCTAGGGTTGCCTTTTTAGTAGTTCCATCCAGAGTTTTTCAGGTAACCCGGCCACGTGCTTGTGCTTGGATATCAGGTAGCATTGTCCACAGTTGCCTCATATTTGTCAGTAGTTTTCTTCATTTAATCAGCTCCAGCCAGGTGTCTATCATCTCTTCTGGTACTCCTGACTTCCATGCTATAAGCTAGAATTGTTTCCAAGCTCAGTTCAGCTAACTAGGCGTTGTTTAAATTTACTACTCGGCCAGCAAGTTAACAACCTCTTGCAACTGCTGATGGCGCTGGTTAAACTTCGTCTCTGCAATCAAGGTACTGTATTTTTTTGTGTCTCCAGTTTGTTTATACTTCACTGCTATCTGAGGGTTAACCATTCTCTTGCTACAAGTCCAACTTTGCATGCTTTGCAGCTATTAACCAGTTATTGCTGAAATATATTGGGCTTATTTACTCCTATGTCATTCCAGTGATTAATTGATCCTTGCTGGAAGATACTGGGTTGTATATACATCTATGTATTCCTGTAATTAACTGCATCCTTTCTGAAAGATACCAGCTTCCTATACAGTTAATGTTCCCCATGTGTTTCTGCACATCCAGCTCAGCTTCATCTGATGCAACCTGCTTCACTTATTTATCTGCTGGCCTGCCTACCCTGCTGCTGCTGTCCTGGCTCTTATTGATCCACATATCATCTGTCAAGATCAGTGGTGCTGCAATATCACCTCCGTTCAGTACAGCTCACCCAGACTTACCGCCTTAGGCCTCATTCACACTTCAGTTGTTTGGCGTCAGTCTGAAACCGCCATTTTCCTCAAATAATGGATCCGTCATTTTTTTTTGACGGATCCGCTATTTTCCCATAGACTTGCATTAGCGACGGATTGTGACGGATGGTCGTCCGTTCCATTCGCCATGCGACGGATTCATCGAAATTTGGCGGACGTCATCTAGACATAGATGGACATTATAATGTTTTATGTCAACGCCGAAATGGCAGATCGTGACGGATCCGTCGCATCCGCCATTCCACAGAATGGCCGCCTATGGGCGACGTCATCCGTCACGACGATCCGTTGCGACCGTCATTTCGGCGGATCCGTCGCCCCAATCCGCTTTTTCAATTGCGCATGCTCCAAAAAGTAGATACTTTTCCCAGACAACCCCCAAGTAACGGATCCGTCAAAAAAACGGATCCGTTAGAACCGTTTTCTCAACAATTGTGACGGATCCGTCGATCCGTCACTATGTCGGAAGTGACTGACGCCAAACAACTGAAGTGTGAAAGAATCCTTACAGAATCTACCTCACCAAGTGAGCCTTTAACAAAAGGTAATTAAAAAAGGTCTGTGAGAAATCAACACAGATGTGTATTTGGTCTAAAAGAAAAATGGCTAGATACTCATTTATTGTATAAAACTTGGTTCGCCCATTTTTATCACAATTTTAAAAAATGCATGTATAACTCCAGCCTTATAAAACTAATTTATTGTTATAAGAAGTATTAAATGTACAACATTGAAAATACAATAAGAATTTAAGAAATAAAAAGATCTAATGCAGTATGACAAGTAATATAACCAACATCATAAATGTTGTAATTCAGTTTTGGTGGTGATGAACTTAGTGCACTTACAGTTATGTGCAGTAGAAAACTACAATTATATGTTTCAAGTTTTATTCAGCTTTTCCTACTGATGTTTTTGAAGTCAAAACAAGGAGTGGATGTCCTTTATGTTTTTTATCCCTTTTATGATTTACTCTTGGTTTTGGAATAAAAAACAGCATCATAAAACCTGAACAAAACATGAAAAAATTAAAAGCACATTTTAGGCATGTAAATGTTCAGGAGAGAGGAGTCTTGGCCAAGTGCTCAATTGAAAGAAGAAACTCCATTCCTTATGCACATGCAGGGTTTGTTAACAAAACATATTTGAATAAATTGGAAAAAACAAGCTGGACCAAACCATTGTCTATTATTATTCAAAGTAAGTATTAGAGATGTTGGGATGAGGCTGCTAAAGTGCCTGCCAGACATGTGAAAGCAAGATCAGAGATGTTAAAGGATGAACATAAGAAAACATATAATGGCAGAGAGGCTGAGTAAATCAAACACATGCACATGACATGAAAAATGCATCATGCAGTATTAGCCCTCTGTGTCTGTACTGCTACATACTGGTTCATGCAGCTTTACATGAACACCTGAGCCTTACACTATAGCTGGTCCGAATAACTAAAGCAATTGTTACCATCCACCTCTCGTGTCTCCCCTTTTCCCCATAGTTTGTAAGCTTGCGAGCAGGGCCCTCACTCCTCCTGGTATCTGTTTTGAACTGTATTTCTGTTATGCTGTAATATCTATTGTCTGAACAAGTCCCCTCTATAATTTGTAAAGCGCTGCGGAATATGTTGGCGCTATATAAATAAAAATTATTATTATTATATTATATTATCAGCCAATAAATGATAATTCTACAAATAAGATTTGAGCACAACATAGCATGTCATATTTATGAGCTCCTGGATAAAATGTATCGATCATATATCTACCACTAGGAACATCTAGTAGGTGTTAGAGTGAAACGGTCATCCTGAAAATGCATTCTAATCTGCAGGCACCATGTAGTACAGCAGGGACAGCTGAGTAGATTAATAAATAGTTTTATAAGTAAAGATTCAGTTTACTAGCTAGCCAAGCAGTAGTCATCTTTGATGCATATATTGGAGCAATGTCCTGCATAAAAGTCATGGCTATCGTGAAAGATGCAGACTTTTTCCAGTGTCTTCTAAAAATTGGCAATACATATTGGTGTTGATTTTCAGTCCAACTAGATCATCCTTAATAATACCAGTCCATAACTACAGCGCACCTCCACCTTGCTGGCATCTAAGTCGAAGCGGATGTCTGTACCAATTACTGATCCAGCTATATGGGCCAATCCATCTGGTTCATCAAGAGTCACTACCATCAGTCTATAAAGCCTTTGAAAACTCTGTTTTCAGATATTTCTTGGCCGTGTCTTGACATTTCAACTTCTGTGTCTTGTTCAGTGGTCGGGTTTCAGCCTCCCTGTCCTTGACCACGTCTCTGAGCACTGTACACATTGCACTTTTGGGCACTCTCGGGAGGTTGCAGTTCTGCCATAAGACAGCAGCGGCAGATAATGGGTAATTAATTGTAAGCTTGCGAGCAGGGCCCTCACTCCTCCTGGATTTGTTGAACTATGCGTTTCTTTGTATTGTTTTTATTGTCTGTACATGTCCCTGCTTAATTGTAAAGTGCTGCAGAAAATGTTTAAGCAATATAAATAAAATTATTATTATTATTAATTGCTTCTCATTTGATTCTTCTCAATAATTTTGGGAGTTAATGTGTCTTTTTTTCTAAACAGATATTTTGGCGAACCTGTTCACTATTTAGAACAAAGCGTTTGATTTTTTTGTGATCACACACTAAATATATTAGCGATTTCAATAGTGCTGCATCCCTCTGTGAGATTTCTAGCAACTTTTGATTTTTCAGAGTCAGAAAAATCTAATTTTTGGCCCATTTTGAGAGAGAAAAACAAACTGGAAAGATGTCTATCAGATGCCCCCATTACTAACCCTGTAGTGAAAATGAATAAAGTCAAACACAGAAAAAGCCAGTTAAAATGGAATAAAACACTCCCTGATAGATCCCCTCTTTTTTCCATTTATTAACAGAAAAATCAAAAATCAAAGTAATCCTCACCTGTCTGCCGTTAATCCATAATGATGATGATGTCCCACAATGAGCAACAACTCTGCTACATCTGATTGCATTGCTGAGGGGTGATATCAGTAATGTGACTGCTCAGCCTGGCAGCCAGAACATATTGAGCTTAGTGTGAGAACGCGGTTGCAGTGACAAGCAGTGACGTCATTAAGGTCACTACCCGTCACACGCAACCATGTATTCATATAAGCCCACAGCTCTCTGTTTAACCTTTGCTGGTTTTTAAAAATAGGGGGGACTAGAGATGAGCACACCTCTCAAGATTGGGTTCAGTTCGGATTCGGTGAACGGGCAAATGTTAACTGAACATTTTGCCGAACCTCATTAAATTCAATGGGAGTCAAAACAAAATGCATAAGCAACACCTTCAGGGGTTGATACTATTGTTCATGCAACATGAGATCAACATAGTCCCACTGCTACATTGCTACTAAAGATAGTGAATACAGTCAGCAGAAATTCAAACCTACTAGATTTCTGCATGGCCACATTCACGATCATTTATTGCAATTTGAGTAGAAAAACTATGTGGTTTTGTGTCACAAAACCACAAGTCACCATATGATCTAATCATAAGCCATTCATTCTGATCACATGAAAGAAAGTTATACATTGGAACTACTGAGTAGGATGACCGTGATAACAAGACATATGTGGACAAAATTATACTTATTTCATGCAATAATATGATACATGTGTATTCTAATATTGAATCACAGAGACACTCTGTTTGAATAATATTGTTTGTTCAATGGAGAAATCTTGAAAAGGATGAGTGGACCATAGGAAGTTCAGGTTCGGCCAAACTTTAGTCCAAAGTTTATTATTATTATTATTATTATTTATTTATATAGCACCATTGATTCCATGGTGCTGTACATGAGAAGGGGTTACATAAAAATTACAGATATCACTTACAGTAAACTAATAATGACAGACTGATACAGAGGGGCTAGGACCCTGCCCTTGCGGGCTTACATTCTACAGGATTATGGGAAAGAGACAGTAGGTTGAGGGTTGCAGGAGCTCCGGTTTTGGTTCTAAAACCAGAGCTTGACCCCATGTAAGTCACTGGGGACTAGAACTTTGGTGCTATAAAATGGTCAAAGTAAGGGCTAGGGGGATGAAAAGGAAAGCACAATGGGGATAAGAGCAAGACAATTGCCCTGCAAACGAATGTGGATAGGAATTTGTTGCAAATAGAAAAAGAGTGGCACTCACCGTCCTTAACCCCTAACCCCCGGAGCTTTTTTTGGTTTTGTGTTTTCGTTTTTTGCTCCCTTCCTTTCCAGAGCCATAACTTATTTATTTTTTGGTCAATATGGCCATGTGTTGGCTTATTTTTTGCGGGACGAGGTTGTACTTTTGAAAGACACCATTGGTATCGTATACTAGCAAATGGGAAACAAATTAAATTCCAAGTGCGGTGAAATTGCAAAAAAAGTGCAATCCCACACTTGTTTTTTGCTTGGCTTTTTTGCTAGATTCACTAACTGCTAATACTGACCAGCCATTATGATTCTCCAGGTAAGTGGTAAAAAAAATTCCAAATTTTGCTAAAAAGAAAACAAATTGCGCAATTTCCAGAGACCCGCAGTGTCTCCATTTTTTGTGATCTTAGGTTGGGTGAGGGCTTATTTTTTGTGTGCCAAGCTGAATTTTTTAATGGTACCATTTCAGTGCAGATATGCTCTTTTGTTATTGCATTTTTATGCAATGTCACGGCGACCAAAAAAACATAACTCTGTGGGGTCCCCCTATTTTTTATAACCAGGAAAGGCAAAGCAGACAGCTGTGGACAAATATTAATTGGCTGGGAAGGTCAATGGATATTGTTCTTTTCTCAGCATAATAAGACCTGCTCACAGCTGTCTGCTTTCCCTTGGCTGGCTAATACAAAACAGAGGGGACCACATTTTCTTTTTAATTATTCATTTATTTTCCACTATCCCTCACACGAGCAGCATCACGACCTGCGATCTGGCGGTTATACATGCCCGAACAAGGGTGGCGCCAGCCAATCATTGGCATGGCTGGGATGGCTCCGGAAGGGCACACAGCTTAAAAGCTTGAGGATTGGCTGCACTGCAGCCTTTCAACACACTTTATTAAGCATCCAAACTCCGAACAGTAAGGCTGTGTTGCGATTTTTATGCGTTTCTGCTGCGTTTTTTGCTGCAGCGGAAATGCATAAAATGCTTAAAAAATGCATTCCCATGCAATCCTATGGGATTCCGCAGTTGCTGTGCCCATGCTGCGGATTTTCCCGTTGCGGAATCGCATAGTGGTAAAATCCGCAGCATGTTCATTATTTCTGCGGAATCGAGGCAATTCTGCAGCCATAGGATTGCATTGAAATGCTCACTTTACACATGTGGCTATGCCCACCATGCATAAAGTGAGCGCTTCATGTGCGGATGGTACCCAGTCTGGAGGAGAGACTGGGAACCATATTTCTGTAAAAAAAAGAATTAAAATAAAAAATATGGATATACTTACCTTCTGATGGCCCCCCAGAGTCCTCCCACCTCACAGAGTTGCACGCGGCGGCTTCCGTTCCCAGGGATGCATTTCGCGAAGGACCTGGGATGATGTGCATAGACAGCATCAATAGTAAAACGTTGGTCACATTTGTCAAGCACTATGCTTGACAAGTGTGACCAACCTGTCAATCACTTTTCCAAGCTATGCTTCAAATCGCGTGGAAAGCGCAAGCAATCTGCAAGCTAAAAACGCTTGCAAAACGCTTGTATTTTGTGGGAAAATGCATGCGAATTTCGCATGCGTTTTACCTGCAGCAGGGAGTTGCAGAAATGCTGCGGACATTTCCACATTTCTGCAATGTGGGCACATAGCCTACACTGACTTCCGGATGAAGTCTGTGTTGGAGTTCAGCACCGGACACTAGGTGTACAGTATGAAGACTGAAATTTACAGTTCAGGTTTGCTCATTCCTAATCTTGAATTTTGCTTACATTGCAGCTAACCTAGCACATCAGCCAAATAAATTTGATGCAGAAAAGTGGCCCTTTAATAGAATCAAACAACTGGAAAGCAATCTACTTTATCAATAGATTAGTGCCATCAGCATGGTTATTATAAATAGTATGTGCCAATATCAAGTACATTCCTGAACAAGACTCAAATAAATACTTCAATAAGCTACACTGAAATTAGTTTAATATGCTTTTAGCATTCACATAATGTTCCCTATAATTTTTCTTCTTCATTCAGATGTTTATTACAATCAATGTCCTTGAATCATGCTCAATGCCTCTGAATTAAATGGAGAAATTCACTGTTAGCCTTTATCATAAAATGACAACATCCATTTGCATCATGTCTAAAATATATTTCAAATGAAATAATTCTGAAATATTCCTATACTTTATTTTCACAAAATTAGGATTACATAGAAAAGTAGGAGCCTGAAAAAGCAACTTCATACCGCTTGTTGAGATAATAACCCTGCAGAAAGGTTAACCTTTTATGGGATGACCCATATCTGGGGTGTCACTGGTGAGAAAAATTAACTTGGAGTTAAAGGAGCATGATCCAACAACTGGGCTGTCACCAATAGTTTGCAATAAAATGTTACTTTTTTCATTTACCATGGTAAAAGGCATTTCTGCCTCAGATCAAGAACTTTGATAGATAAGAACACATTGAAAAGAAGTCAATTTGCTTATGGATTTTGTAGCATGGTGAAGAGTTGTATGAGAAGGTACTCCAAAAAAGAAATTATGACCTTGGGGGTTGAACCAAACAAAATAATTGACAAAATAAATTACAACAAGGCTCCTCTTGTAAGCTGGATCAGAAAACCTCTTATTCTAGCTTTTTTACCCATTAATAAGTATGGTCAATAGCCGGGAGAAGAAAGGGAAAAGAGATTTCCACACTAGGTCCATCTAACCAAATGCCAAACCTGGCTGTAGAATATCAGCATTACCAGTGGGAAAAGTAGATATGTTACTGCATAGCTACATCCCGCACAATTTTAATTGTGATTACTAGAGATGCGAGAATAAATTCAAGTGGAATTGATTTTACTTGAGTTTGACAAAAATCCATATTCGTCAAAATGTGGATGTTTGTAATTCACTTCCACGTGCATTCAGCAAAATGGCGCAAATTGGTGGAAAGTTAAAGTGGAATAGTTGCCAATGTCATCCAGTTTGATCTACATAGGACGTTTCCGGGGCTATTTGGAAAGCAAAATCAGCAACTTTTGTTACATTTCCCAATTGTGTGTCAAAATAGTAAAAAGCCAAGACCCTTTGTGTCACATAAAAGAGATGTATGATTGTTTAATAGCGGAAAACTTTTTTATAGGTAGTTCTCATTTTACCAATATATTAGATATTAAAGGATGAAAATGTTCGTATGCAGTCAAGTTTATTGGATTCATTAATTCACAAAAGGGAATAATTCATTATTAATCCGATAAATTCATTGTCTGATACACAATTAACAGCGATTTGCTGTCTTTCTGCTAATAATATAACACATCATTACCTTGCTGTCTGATGTTGAAAACATGTCATGTAGATGGATGGAGACAAATTCACAGGAGGTCCAAGTGATAATTAACTATATAGAGTAGATGACACTAAACTGAAATTAGCGGTACTAATTTATATAATTCTAAACTAGACTATACAGGGAAGCGGCATCAAATCTTATATTGATTAAAAAAAAGGGAAATATGGTATTTTCTTCTGAAACAATGAAAAGAAGTGAAATGGAAAAAATGTTCTTTTGAAAAAAATTGTTTTCAAATGTCCCTTTAGGGCACTCTTACAGAATCCCCTCTATTTAATGGGCATGGGGTAATGCTTCTTTACCCCAGGAGCAAGAACCTCAATGATCCTTAACGATGATGAGCTTATTATTTGGGGATCTTTCTAATGAAACAAAATGTGAAGATGGGCAAACTTGTTAAACCCTTTAAAAATAGCTAAATGGTAGTGTTAACCCCTTAATGACCAGAGGTATTTTCGTTTTTGCATTTTCATTTTTGCTCCCCTTCTTCCCAGAGCCATAACTTTTTTTATTTTTTCATCAAAATGTCCAGGTGAGGGCTTGTTTTTTACAGGCAGACTTTTGAACAACACCATTGGTTTTAACATATTGGGTACTGGAAAACAGGAAAAAAAATTCCAAGTGCTGTGAAATTGCAAAAAAAAAAAAAGAAGTGCAATCCCACAGTAGTTTTTTTTTTTTATTGCCATGTTCACTAAATGCTTCTTTAAGTTTAAATGCTAAAACTGACCTGTAATTATGATTTTCCAGGTCATTATGAGTTCATAGACACTAAACATGTCTAGGTTCTCATAGCAATCAGGCTATGCCAACCATAGAGGTCTGCTAGAGACCTCTGGTTGTCATGCCAACTCATCAGTGACCCGCGATCATGGGGCGGGGTCACCGATGGGTGGGATTTCCGACACGCTTTCCAGAAGTGCGAGTTACATGCCGCTATCAGATATTGCCAGCGGCATTTAACAGCAGCGGGTGGATCGCGATTTCACCCATGGATGTTGCGGGCATGTCAGCAGTATAAATCAGCTGTCATGTGCCCGAAAAGGTGCGGGCTCCGACGCTGAGTACTATTACACCCGATGTCAGAAAAGTGTTAAAGGGAACCTGTCATATGTTATAACGATATTAATCTACAGATTAATCTGTAAATGAATTGCGTTATGGCATGACGTGACAGGTTCTCTTTAAGTTATATAACTAGAGGTAGTCCAAGATTAAAATAATGGCTACTTCCTTCGAAAAACACAATTGTATGTAGTGTGCTGCACGTAGCAGTGGAGATCAGCTTCATTCACTCAATAACGTCTACTAAGGCTATGCTCTCACGATGGGCATTTGGCAAATTTTTTAAAATTGTGTATTTTCCTGTAGCATTTCTGCACCGATCAGGTAAATTAGGTTACTTATGGTTTTACATGGCGCTTTTTAGTCCGTTTTTTTGCATGACAGATGTGCCTTTTCTGGGGTGGCTGGGGGCAGATGTTTTTAGCCGGGGGGGGGGGGCAATAACCATGGACCCTCTCCAGGCTATTAATATCTGCCCTCAGTCACTGGCTTTACCACTCTGGTGGAGAAAATTGCGCGGGAGCCCACGCCAATTTTTTCCGCGATTTAACCCTTTAATTTAATAGCTAGAGCGCCCAAATTTTGCACATACACACTACTAACATTAGTAGTGTGGAATGTGCAAAAAAAAGGGATATGAGATGGTTTACTGTATGTAAACCATGTCTCATATCATGTCGGGTTTGTGAAGGAGATAGGAAAAGCCGGCAATTGAATTACTGGCTTTTCTACAGAACACCGCTGTGTATTTCTCGCAAGTCACACTGCTGGTCTGTGTGTAATCCGTAATTTTCTTGCCCCAATAGACTTTCATTGGCGATTTTTTTGCGCAATACGGTGACAAACGCAGCATGCTGTGATTTTCTACGGCCGTAGAAGACCGTATAATACGGGTTAGTAAAATACGGCAGATAGGAGCTGGGCCTTAGAGAATCATTGTACCATGTGCAATCCGTATTTTCTGCACCTCTCATACGTCCATAAAACTCGCTAGTGTGACGCCGGCCTTAAAGGGAGCCTGTCATGTCAAAACCGCTATTAGCCTGCAGCTTAATAAAGCTGAGATGCCGCACTGAAAGCCGAGTACTGGGAGGAAATGAATGTTAATGCTTTCTGGTGGTCTCTGGCTGTCAGTCATAGTACAGGGCGTATTTCCAGCCATCATTCATTATGTACTGATCTGTGACTAAAGCTGTGCCAGTGACGCCTCTATGACTGTGAGCCTGAAGCTACTGGGAGCATAATGTGCTTTTCCTCCCAGCAGCTGTGTGTGTGGTAGCATGGCTTTACAATGCGATTAACCTGCAGATTAACCCTATATCTGCAGGATAATAGCATATTTGACATGACAGGTTCCCTTTAAATAATCCTTTGCATAAATCTGGCTTGGTGTAACATGTATGCGGTACGTTGTGTGCTGAGACAGCAACTCAGGATCTCTTCACAGTGAGTGACCATGAGCCCTGTATAGAGCAGCTCGGCAGGCAGGGGTTCTGTGTTTTTTGCAGGGTGCTTGTATTTGCAACCAGCGCAGGGAGAGATTAGATTGGCCCTGTCTCCAGATAAATTCCCAGTAGGCTAATGTCCAACACATTAGAGATGGGGTAACGAGATTTGCAGGACCCGGTCCAGCAGACAACTCAGTGATCTGTGATCTTTGGGTGGGATGTTGTGAATTCCGCTCTTGGGCTCCCTCCGGTGGTTGTTAGTGGCATTTTTGTGAGTTCTGCTCTTTGGCTCCCTCCTGTGGTTTTTAGTGGTATGGCTGCTTCTTGGATTTAGCTTCAGCAGCTGTTTTCACTGATCGTCTTTCTGGCTCGGCTATATTAGTCTGGCTTTATCCCTCATTCAATGCCAGTTGTCAATTGTTCCTGCCTGGAGTCATTGCTCTTAGGACTTTCCTGACTCTCTGACCAGTTCATCAAAGCTAAGTTCTTGCTTGTGCTTTTGCGGTTCTCTTGTTGTGGACTTGTTGTTCAGCACTTTCTTGTTTTTGTTCATTTGTCCAGCTTTTCAGTATGGATCTATTCAGCTAAGCTGGAAGCTCTGGGCAGCAGAGTTTGCCCTCCACACCTTTAGTCAGGTGTGGAGATTTTTGCATTTCTCTGCAGTGGACTTTTTCTAGTTTTTAATACTGACCGCACAGCGTTCTGTCCTGTACTATTTTCTATCTAGCTAGAAGTGGCCTCCTGTGCTAAATCTTGTTTCATACTACGTATGTCATTTCCTTCTCCTCTCACAGTCATTATTTGTGGGGGTCTAATCTATCCTTTGGGGATTTTCTCTGAGGCAAGATAGTTTTCCTGCTTCTATCTATAGGGGTAGTTAGCTCTTAGGCTGTGACGAGATGCCTAGGGAGAGTTAGGAGCATTCCATGGCTGCTTCTAGTGTTGTGTTGAGCTTAGGGACTGCGGTCAGTATAGTTGCCACCTGCTCAGAGCTAGACGCATGTCGCTCCTTAATCACCAGATCATAACAGTGCTAGCCTTGTGAGCCCTGCCTATTTCCAGCATCCATGGTTCTTCTTTTGATTATCCTAACTTGGCAAAGTAGGATGAACCCTCCTAAGCCGTCTTTATTGGCATGCAGGTGATTGGCTGAATAAAATAAACTGAGGAGTTACCAGTGTGAGACATGTAATGACTGATAGCCTGCTCTCCAAAAATGCATGTCATCAATATTATATGCCCAGATAGCCTTATTAAAGGGCCACTGTCACCCCCCTCCAGCCGTTATAAACTAAAAGAGCCACCTTGTGCAGCAGTAATGCTGCATTCTAACAAGGTGGCTCTTTTAGTTTTTGTTTCTGTTATTCCCACAATAAATGTATTTATAATTCTGCTGAAATACCTATCTTTGTCCATGGAGGCGGGACTGAAGCCTCCTCTTAGAAGCGCCCAACTGCCGTCAGTCATCTCTTGTGTAGATTTTCGCCGCCCCCTCAGCGCTGTTATTGTGTGAATTCCGGCGCCTGCGCTCTGCTCCTCTGCCTTGCGCAGGCGCATAGAGCATTTGCCGTCCTGCCGGGTTCCGTTCTGCGCCTGTGCGGGCAGTGCGGCCACCCTGTTACTGAATCCCCGCCCCGCACTGTGTTATGCATTATGCACAGTGCGGGGCTTGGATTCCTGGGCATGCGCACTGCGCTTATCAGACACTCCCCAGGTCCCCCGCCTTTCAGCGTTGCCGGAATATACAGGTATCCTTGCCGGCGTTTGGAACAGCCGCACAAAACAATGCTGGAAGGCGCGGGACCTGTGGAGCGTCTGACAAGCGCAGTGCGCATGCCCAGGAATCCCAGCCCCGCACTGTGCATACTGGATAACACAGTGCGGGGCGGGGATTCAGTAACAGGCTGGCCGCAGTGACCGCACAGGCGCAGAAAGGAACCCGGCACCAGCGCTCGGACGGATAATGCTCTATGCGCCTGCGCAAGGCAGAAGAGCAGAGCGCAGGCGCCGGAATTCACACAATAACAGCGCTGAGGGGGCGGCGAAAATCTACACAAGAGATGACTGACGGCAGTTGGGCGCTTCTAAGAGGAGGCTTCAGTCCCGCCTCCATGGACAAAGATAGGTATTTCAGCAGAATTATAAATACATTTATTGTGGGAATAACAGAAACAAAAACTAAAAGAGCCACCTTGTTAGAATGCAGCATTACTGCTGCACAAGGTGGCTCTTTTAGTTTATAACGGCTGGAGGGGGGTGACAGTGGCCCTTTAAATGCCCAACTGTAAAAAAACAATGTTTTACAGCGTGAAGTAGGGATAGAGTGTCAATACAGAAACATGCTAAAATATTAACATTGTATAGAAAAATAGAAAGACTTTAAATACGTCAAAGTCTCCCCTTCCAGACTATTGCAAATTTCAAAGTACTGTAGATAACTAAAAGCAATAAATGTAGTGTTACATTAGAATGCCAGCAATTACAATAACCAATGCCAACCATCTAGGTTTAACATTTTCCATCGAGACTATAAGCTATGCAGGAGCAGCCAAAGCAGCTTTCCAAATGACAGCAAAGACATAAAATGCTTGAATTAAAGTTGTGTTAATGAATATGAACTGCATGAATGGGCTATGATAATGGAAGAGTAACAGAGATCATCAAGATTATTGCTGTACAGGAAAGCAGAGAGATTGAATCAGGAATAGATCAGGCATGTCCTACAGTGTTGTGACATAATAATACTTTAAGTTATTGTTTTATCGCTTGATCATTTATGGAGTATGTCAATTCCAAAACAAAGTAATAAAGCAATGACAGCACTGACTGCTCTGAATGAATGGGCTGAAGGTAAAGTTTTAATATAACATTACTGCCCTCTAATGGTCAAGTAAAAGAATACGCCACAGAAATATTTGAGATGTACTTCATGGAAAATGTTATATTTTTATAGAATTGAAATAGTAATGTCATTTTCCACATATAATTAGCTACTATTTAATAGAGTTATCATTAATAATATTAATAGCTTCTAATACAGAACAAGTAGTACAGAACTGGAAAATACAGTGGCTTAGTGGTTAGAACTGTAGCGCTGGGGTCCTGGGTTCTAATCCCTCCTTGAACAACATCTGCAAGGAGTTTGTATGTTCTCCCCGTGTTTGTGTGGGTTTCCTTTGGGTTCTCCGGTTTCCTCCCACACTCCAGAGACATACTGATAGAGAACTTAGATTGTAAGCGCCATTGGGGACAGCGATGATAATGTATATAAGGCGCTGAGGAATAAGATAGCGCTATATAAACAAAGCATAATAAATAAAATACTATTTATACAAGTAGAAGCTTACACACATTTAAGCTTACAATGAAAAGGAATTGATGGGTAGAAATGTGAGTTCTATTAAGAGGGCGTCAACAGCAAAATACAGCTGCCTTGGATGCTACTGCTGGCAATACCAGCAAATTGCTGATGATGTTGGTGAAAGCTATGGCCAGCCATGCATTCCTTCTTCAGTAGCCTCTGCAGGAAATGTGTAATATTACATAGTCAACATTCAGATGAATAGCAATTAATGTAAGAATGGGTACAGACAAGGTAAAGGAAATCTGGCCAGTCGCTACCCCAAACTACAGACGTGACTAGCTCCCTGTGCAGCTTGGGGTGCTCATCCACATTGGAGTCAGGTGCAGAGGATGACCTTACACTGCATACATTATTCTGGACCAACAAAGTGTAGGGTGCAATTTTTTCCCAATCAAACTATTGGTCTGCATGGAAAATTAGCCATGTGTACTGAAACTCTGGTTATAATGGATTCATGTCCTCTCCCTTCACAGTTTATGTACCTTTTCCCCAGCCCCCACTCATACAATATACATTTACCATACACTGCACATTATAGGTAAGAGCTAAAAAAGAATTGCAAACATGTAAAGATAAAGTATAAGGATGTCAGAGTTTACATTTTCTGACTAGTTAGCTAATAATATATAAAAGCGGCACTCAACCTTAAAAATATATATATTATTTAAGGCAAGCAAGACCTATAAAACTTGAGAAAAACTCTTTAGAAATGATGCATTGGGGCTTAAAAGGTGCCTGGCTAATATTTTCAATTTCCAGAGCAATACAAGTGGAAAATAAGAACTAGCTATGTGTAATATATTACTGCTGTTCACAATGGCATGGCGCTTTCAGCAATGTCATCACCTTCTTTTAAATACATTGGGTCATAGTGAAATGTATTAATAAAAGCGTCTGCAGAAATCGAGTTCATTCAGGTGAAGCAACTGTGGAAAGAACGAAGGCTACACACAATTACTGCCATTCTCCAAACAAGCCCTGTGATGGGATTTCTGAGTAGCGCTGCATAGAACAGATTTATCCATCTCAAACCATAGACGATCGCATTCTAATATGAAGCAGGTGAAATACATTTCAAATATGTATGACTTAGGGCAGAGACAGACGGTCTGTCATGTTTGCCAGCAGTCAGGACATCTTGCCACCAGATGTTCCCAGCGGTCGAGGAAACGTCAGCGTCTAGTGGTAGTAGGTGGAGGTACACTAGACATGGCGACGTTTGCCTCCAAATTGTCCTTTAAGGGGACAATTACTATAGGCCCATTCTCCCACTCGGTAGAGCTCTGCGTGGATTCTGGGGCGGAGGGCAATTTTATGTCATCTTCCTTCGCCCAACGTCACGCAATTCCCTTGGCATTGTTAGCTCAACCAGTTACCGTACGAGTGGTAAATGGGTCGACACTGCCCTCTCAGATAACTCACCAGACCATCCCTTTCTCTCTATCCATGTCGCTATCCCATCAGGAGATTATATCTCTGCTCATCATTCCTGAGGGAATTGATGAGGTCCTGTTAGGGATGCCTTGGCTACGGTACCACTCTCCTCATATCGAGTATTCCAGGCAGAATTTTGGGATTGGGTGAATCTTGTGGGGGTAGGTGTCAGAGGGAGTGCGTTCAGGTTGCTACTACAGAGGTACCCGCAGATCTATCCTTTCTCCCCAAGCAATATTGGCCCTATGCAGACGTGTTCTCCAAAAAGGCGGCGGAGACTCTTCCGCCTCACCGCCCCTATGACTGTCCTATTGACCTCTTGCTTGGTGATGAGCCTCCCCAGGGTCGAGTCTATCCGTTATCTCTCCTGGAGACAGAGGCAATGTCTCAGTACATCCAGGAAAATCTGGCAAGAGGATTCATCAGGAAGTCAGTGTCACCTGCAAGGCTGGGTTCTTCTTTGTGCGTCCGCAGCGATACGCGTGGGGCTCTCGCCTCACCCCTTAGCCTGTCTCCTGTCTCTATTAGGTATCTGGGCTCATGGTATACCATTGTTCAGCGTTCATGCCGTTCCTTTGGAACATTTTTTCCTTTCTTTACTCCCCCCATTTTCTCCCACATCTTGGTACCCATTGGGTTATTATTTGATTGCAGGGGGGTACCAGTGTATGCCTATTTGAGGCTTTCTGGCACATGTTTGTAGCCCGCATTTATATACCTATCTTGATATCTCCATCGTCTTGGCTAAACAGCATCCTTATTTAACACCTCATATTGTCATATACATAATATTGAATTGCAGTAATTTTATTGCTTGATTATTTGTTAGTGTCTGACCATAGGTTCACGTATTCATTTGTGCAGGCCTTTATACATTTATGTATGTTACATTGGACCATTACATGTTTAGACAGGATACATTTTGTATATATATAGCACTCTATCTACAGTCATGGCCAAAAGTATTGACACCCCTGCAATTCTGTCAGATAATACTCATTTTCTTCCTGAAAATGATTGCAAACACAAATTATTTGGTATTATTATCTTCATTTACTTTGTCTTAAATGAAAAAACACAAAAAAATTGTCCTAAAGCCAAATTGGATATAATTCCATCACCAAACATAAAAGAGGGGGTGGACAAAAGTATTGGCACTGTTCGAAAAATCATGTGATGCTTCTCTAATTTGTGTAATTAACAGCACCTGTAACTTACCTGTGGCACCTAACAGGTGTTGGCAATAACTAAATCACACTTGCAGCCAGTTGACATGGATTAAAGTTGACTCAACCTCTGTCCTGTGTCCTTGTGTGTACCACGTTGAGCATGGAGAAAAGAAAGAAGACCAAAGAACTGTCTGAAGACTTGAGAAACCAAATTGTGAGGAAGCATGAGCAATCTAAAGACTACAAGTCCATCTCCAAGACTTGAATGTTCCTGTGTCTACCGTGCGCAGTGTCATCAAGAAGTTTAAAGCCCATGGCACTGTGGCTAACCTCCCTAGATGTGGACGGAAAAGAAAAATTTCAATGCAAGATTGCAAGAGATTTCAATGCAAGATTGTGCGGATGTTGGATAAAGAACCTCGACTAACATGCAAACAAGTTCACGCTGCCCTGCAGTCCGAGGGTACAACAGTGTCAACCCGTACTATCTGTCGGCATCTGATTGAAAAGGAACTGTATGGTAGGAGACCCAGGAAGACCCCACTTCTTACCCCGAGACATAAAAATGCCAGGCTGGAGTTTGCCAAAACTTACCTGAAAAGCCTAAAATGTTTTGGAAGAATGTTCTTTGGTCAGATGAGACAAAAGTAGAGTTTTTGGGGCAAAGGCATCAACATAGAGTATACAGGAGAAAAAAAGAGGCATTCAAAGAAAAGAACACGGTCCCTACAGTCAAACATGGTGGAGGTTCCCTGATGTTTTGGTGTTGCTTTGCTGCCTCTGGCACTGGACTGCTTGACCGTGTGCATGGCATTATGAAGTCTGAAGACTACCAATAAATTTTGCAGCATAATGTAGGGCCCAGTGTGAGAAAGCTGTGTCTCCCTCAGAGGTCATGGGTCTTCCAGCAGGACAATGACCCAAAACACACTTCAAAAAGCATTAGAAAATGGTTTGAGAGAAAGCACTGGAGACTTCTAAGGTGGTCAGCAATGAGTCCAGACCTGAATCCCATAGAACACCTGTGGAGAGATCTAAAAATGGCAGTTTGGAGAAGGCGACCTTCAAATATCAGGGCCGTGGAGCAGTTTGCCAAAGAAGAATGATTTAAAATTCCAGCAGAGCATTGTAAGAAACTCATTGATGGTTACCGGAAGTGGTTGGTCGCAGTTATTTTGTCTAAAGGTTGTGCTACCAAGTATTAGGCTGAGGGTGCCAATACTTTTGTCTGGCCCATTTTTGGAGTTTTGTGTGAAATGATCAATGTTTTGCTTTTTGCTTCATTCTCTTATGTGTTTTTTCATTTAAGACAAATTAAATGAAGATAATACCAAAGAATTTGTGATTGCAATCATTTTCAGGAAGAAACTGAGTACTATCTGACAGAATTGCAGGGGTGTCAATACTTTTGGCCATGACTGTATGCAGTGTTGTTATTTCGTGATATTTGTGCTTAGGGGTGGTGACTCATGGTTCTGTACTCAGACCTTTTTAAATGGTTTTATCATGTTTGTCATGTTTGTTCTTTGAGGTGTAATTAAACATTTTTTGATATTTTCATATACTTTATGGGTGTCCATACCATTATTGGTCGAGTCTTTTTTCTTTTGTGTTCATGGAAGATGGCTTTTAACACCAGGTATGGGCACTATGAATATCTAGTGATGCCCTTCGGGCTCTCTAATGCCCCAGCCGTTTTCCAAGACTTTGTAAACTATATCTTCCTGGATATGCTTTCCACCTCGGTCGTAGTCTATCTGGATGATATTCTCATCTACTCTCCAGATATTGACTCCCACCGGAGAGATGTTTGCAAAGTCTTCGACCTCTTACGAGCTAATTCCCTCTATGCCAAGTTGGAGAAATGTGTGTTTGAGCAGGAGTCTTTACCTTTCCTGGGCTATATCATCTCCCAGGGATTGGCTATGGATCCAGCCAAACTGCTGGCTGTGATGGACTGGCAAGAACCCCATTCTCTTAAAGCGGTGCAGCGCTTTATGGGGTTCATTAACTATTATCACCAGTTCATTCCTCATTTCTCAACTCTGGTAGCTCCCTTGGTAGCCCTCACCAAGAAGGAAGCAAATCCCAAATTGTGGTCTGAGGAGGTCTCCAAGGCCTTCATTTCTATTAAGTTCATTTTCCTAGCGCTCCCATCCTACATTGCCCCAATGTAGATAAGCCGTTTATAATGGAGGTGAATGCCTCTTCCATTGGTGCTGGAGCAGTCCTCTTTTAAAAGGATGCTCAATGTTGGAAGCATCCTTGCTTCTTCTTTTCCAAGACCTTCACTTCATCGGAGAGGAATTATTCCATCGAGGACAGGGAGTTGCAAGCAATGAAGTTGGCCTTCTCTGAGTGGAGACATCTTTTGGAGGGGGATCGCTATCCCTTCCAAGTATTCACAGACCACAAGAATTTGGTTTACCTACAGACAGCCCAGCGGTTAAATTCTCGCCAGGCCAGATGGTCTTTGTTCTTCTCCCGGTTCCATTTCACCCTCCATTTCCTTTTCGGGGAGAATAACATTCGTGCCGAAGCTCTCTCTCGCTCCGTTGTATCATCTGAGGAGGAGGAAGAGGAGCCTCGGCTTATTGTCCCTACCGAGAGTCTAAGAACTGTGGCCCCGGTTTCACTAGAGTCTGTGCCTCCAGGCAAGACTTTTGTACCATCCAGTCTGCATCCGGAGGTTCTCTCTTGGGCTCACTCATCCAGGGTGGGTGGACATTTTGGGTCCAAAAGGACATCTGAGCTACTGGCGAGGACATACTGGTGGCCGCATATGGCCCGTGATGTCGCAGACTATGTTCAGGCATGTGTCTCCTGCGCCAAGATCAAGTGTCCTCGTCAACGGCCAGCTGAATTGCTTTATCCAATGCTTGTGGCAGACAGGCCCTGGGAGATGGTCGGGATGTATTTTGTGGTGGGCTTACCCAAGTCTCATAGCTGCACCATTATTTGGGTAATCACCGACCATTTTTACAAAATGGTGCACTTGGTGCCTCTTCAAGGTGCTCGAACAGGTTAACCCTGTGGTCTACCGTCTGGCCCTTCCTCGACGCCTAGGTATCACCAACACCTTTCATGTGTCCCTCTTGAAACCCATATACATGTCCCGGTTTTCCGAGTCATCTGCTGGGACATCGGGTTCATCTATGGACGAATACAAGGTGAACGCTATTTTGGGGTGCAAGGTGGTACGTGGCAAGAAATTTTATTTGGTGGACTGGAAGGGTTATGGCCCAGAGGACAGGTCTTGGGAACCTGCTGAGCACATTCAAGCTCTACAGCTCATTGCGGCCTTCGAGCGTAGTGAGGTCCAAGGAGGGGGGCCCTAGGAGGGGGGGTAATGTTAGGGGTCGAGTTCCCGACTCTGCACAGGGGAATCTTGAGCCATCTCCGCTGCAGACTCCCATTCTTGTCCAGCCGCAATGGAGCCTGCTCAGAGGGGACGTCGGTCCCAATGACTGGCTCAGCCTGATACGGTGCGGATGGTTACTGCTGCCTTTCCAGGCTCAGCCATTGTAGCCAGTACTGGTCAGCGGTGAGCAGATGTCTCTGGGACTAATTCCTGCTTTTCCCCTTCTGGGCATGCCCAGGGTAAGACCTCTCATTGGAGGTCGGGGGTCACATGCTCAGGTACTGTATCAGCTCCCATTGGTCCTCTAGGAAGGTCCTGAAGTTGCTGCAGCTATAAAAGGTTTGCATGGCCGCACGGTCATGCGCTAGTATCAATCATTTTTTTGAGCTTTGCGCCAGTGTGGTCATGTATGCTTGTGGTCAGGGCTCGGCTGAGCCACTAGAGCCACTAGAATACCGGCACCTCCGGTGAGGAGTTTGTTTGCATGTATTCAGGGCCGGCTGAAATAAGCCGCTAGAATACAGGCACCTCCGGTGAGGAATTGTTTGTGTGTTTCTCTGACTGCATGACCACTGACTGCTATCAGCTCAGCAGTTAGCTGTGTACTCCTGTGAGCTTAACAGGACACAGTGCTTTTCTATCACGGCGATTCTGTGAAGTAACAGAGGTCGCTTATACTGCCATATAGTGTTATTTGCTAGCAGCAGGTTCTCCTCCTGCATGGTGGACCCCGGGCTGTGAACGCACCAATAATAACATTATTATTTATTATTATTATTATTCATTATTTCCATGGTGCTGTACATGAGAAAGGGTTACATACAGGGTTATAGATATCGCTTACAGTAAACAGGTTTACAGTGACAGACTGGTACAGGGGGCAGAGGACCCTGTCCTTGCGGACTTACATTCTATGGGATAGTGGAGAAGAGACAGAAGGTAGGGGTGAGGCGGCGGCTATGGCAGTGGTGAGGCGGCGGCTCTGGCGGTGGTGAGGCGGTGGCTCTGGCGGCGGTGAGGCGGCGGCTCTGGCGGCGGTGAGGCGGCGGTGAGGCGGCAGTGAGGCAGAGGCTCTGGTGGCGGTGAGGCATGTATATTTGAGTAACATCTATATTTACTCAGTGCGTTCCGCCAGCCCAAACAGCTGCTTTCCTTACCATACCCATGTCTGTTTATTCCCCTCTTCCAGTCCTGATTCTGTGCTCCCCATTCGTGTTTGGATTCCCTGGTACCTAACCTGGCTTGGACTCTGACCTGCTGTTTTGTTTCTGGTCTTTGGCATATCTGTTCCTGACTGGTATAGACCCTTTTGGCTTGTTTCTGACTCTGTGCTTGGTTATTCCTTTGGTACTGTGCTACAGACTTATATCAACCCGGCTGTTTTACTATTGCGCTGCCACCTGGTGTGTGTAGTCTTCCCTCCACTCTATTGTCATCTAGTGTAGCTGCATCTACCTGCATAGCAGCAGCATGGCACCAAGAACATGATGTCATCACTTCCTGATTAGTGATGAGCGAGTATACTCGTTGCTCGAGATTTCCCGAGCACGCTCTGGTGTCCTCCGAGTATTTTTAGTGCTCAGAGATTTAGTTTTCTTCGCTGCAGCTGAATGATTTACATCTGTTAGCCAGCATAAGTACATATGAGGATTTCCTAGAAACCAGGCAACTCCCACATGTACTTATGCTGGCTAGTAGCTGTAAATCATTTAGCTGCGGCCAACAAAACGAAATCTCCGAGCACTAAAAATGACTTAAAATAACATGGAATAAAAAAAATGATAATCTTGAACTAGGAGGTGGAGGTCCAAGTAGGGGAGGAGGTTATGGAAGATCTGTAAGCAGACATGGCAGTGTAGGTGGAAGAGGTGGTGGAGGTAGCCAACAAAGGGTTTTTTGTTTTTATTTACAATTTGGGGAGGCCCAAAAACATTGGGAATAGTAAATAGAACAAGCAATCTATGGTGAAGTATAACAATGGCTGGTAGTGGCTGGTATACTTCTCTAGTCAGCCAATGGTATTGACAAGTCCTGTGGGATCTACACTTGGGTATTTTTAATGAATGTGAGTTTGTCCACTGTCCGCTGTGGACAGGCAGATGTGCCTTTCTGTGATCACACCCCGTGCCAAGCTAAACACACATTCAGACAGTACATCTGCCGCAGGGCAGGCAAGCACCTCCAATGCCTAAAGGGCAAGCTCAGTCTACGAGTCCAATTTGCAGACACAGAAGTTAAATGGGGCAATCCTGTCATTCAGTACGTGGAGACGTGTGGACACGTACTCTTCCACCATGTGGTTGAAATGCTGCCTCCTGTTAGTATCCAATGGTGATGCCGGATGTTGTAGCGCTCTGAGGAAGGTTTTGCACACTTCGGCCATGCTAACCCTCCCTTCAGAGTTGGTGCCACTGTCCCAGCTGCGTTGGGACTTCTTCCTCCTCTGCCTTGTTCTTCCACTGATCCCCCACTGTCAGGTGGGAATGCTGTCAGTAGTGCGTCAAGAGCATGCACTTGTATTCCTACATTTTCTGATCTCGATTTAGTGACGGAAGTAAGGATTGTACATTGCCCTTGTAGCAGGGTGGCCACTCAGTAATCAGCACTGATAACAATCTGGACAATGACAAGCTGTCAGCAGTGGACCGTGTATCGTCTGGGTCCTCCGTATCCTACCAGCCAGTAATTTCCATGAGCAGCTTTGAGTGCCACCATGCTGTGACCATGGTTGTTCCTAATCCTCCTCCTCCTCCTACAAAAATATCCTTTGGCTGGACATTTGTGTACCTGGCCGCTGTTGATAAAGGATCCCATCCTCCAAGACATGTGTGAACGCTTGGCCTGATAATGGTGTCAATAGTCCCTGTTACTCCTCCTTTTCCTCCTGTACCACCACCTCATCCATCATTGCCTGAAGCTTTGTTTTCCTGGAGGCATATCACATCATCAGCGCTAGTCATCTTGGTGGAGTACTTGAAGCAGCGCAACACAGCACACTCGTCCCGCATAGAAGCCCACTCATTGGTCGTGAAGTGGTGTTGTTCTGCAGAGCGACTCACCAGTGTGTGCCACAGCTGAAACTCCACTATTGCTTGCAGTATATGCAAGATGGAGTTCCACCTTGTGGGTACGTCTTACATGAGGCAGTGAGTGGGAAAGCAAAAGTAACACTGCAGCGTAGACAGGCGAGCAGCAGCAGGATGAAAATGCCAAAAGCATGCACAAACAGCAAGCACTTTCTGCAGCAGCTCTGACATATCGGGGTAATTTTTAAGGAAGCTCTGCACCACCAAATTCAGGACATGCAAGTGATGTGCCTCAAAACGGCTAGGCCCAAAGCTAATATGAGATTTTGCCTTTAATTGCACACCACCAGGCCGATTTTGAGGTTCAAAGGCACCAACCACTTATCTGTCTGTTGTTTGATCCCAGTTCACAGCTCCTGTGAGGTATGGGATTTTCTCCCCAAACAAAAGAGTTTTAGAGTAATCTGCTGTCATTTTTCCCTGGCTGTGCTGAAGATGGTGGTGCATCTGTTTTGCTGACCAGATGAGGAGGCGGTGGAGGAAGCGGAGTATGAGGAGGAAGCAACCTGGACAGAGACGCATCCAGCAATCCTCGGTGTGGGTATGACATACGCCAGAACACCTTCTAGCTCAGGCCCAGCAGCCGCTACATTTATCCAGTGGGCAATTAGGGAGATAAATTGTACCTGGCCGTGCTTACTGGTCCATGTATTGGTGGTTATGTTACCTTGCCATTGATGGCGTTGCGCAGTGCACACCTAATTTTGTCCACAACATGTTTGTACAGGGCAGGGATGACCCAGCTGGAAAAGATGTGGCTATAAAGCACGTACTGTGGGACAGCCATCGCCATCAGTTCATTAAAACTGTCCATCTCCACCAGCCAGAATGGCAGCATTTCAAAGGCCAAGAATTTTGAAATGCTGTCATTCAGGACCACTGCTCATGGGTGGGTAAGGGTCACATTCTCTTTCTCTCCAATGTTTGGTGGATGGACAGCTGATCATATCCTTGGATTGGCGTGGAGATGCTCGGTGACACTCTGGTGGTGGTGGTGCTGTCACATCCTATATATGTGGGGAGCCAGGTGGCCTTGTTGCTTGGGAAAGGGAGGAAGGGGCTGAGACCGCAGCAGAAGAGCGAGCAGGAGGAGACTCATCTTTCCTGGTTTTGCAGGTGGATACTCCACTGAAGCTCTAGCTTTTAATTCAGGTGCCCCTTCGTACAGCTGGGGCTCAGGTTAAGAACATTTATGCCTTGCTTTAGGCTCTGATGGCACATATTGCAAACCACACATCTCTTGTCATCAGCACATTGCCTGAAGAAATGCCATGACACTTAGGGCACTATGCACCAGGCTCTGTTATTGCATCCCGCATCAGGCTCTGTTGGGGCACTCTGCACCAGGCTCTGTTAGGGAGTTCTGCACCAGGCTCTGTTAGGGAGTTCTGCACCAGGTTCTATTATGGTACTCTGCACCAGGTGTTGTGAATTCTGTGGCTGAATTCACTCCTGTGGTCACAAGTGGTACTGCAGCTTCTGAGCTTCCTCCCTCAGGTGTTCTGGTGAGCTCGTTGGCTGCTTTGTTATTTAACTCCGCCTGATTCTGTCTTCCTTGCTCCTTGTCAATGTTCCAGTGTTGGATCTGAGCTTCTGGATCTTTCCTGTGGCCTGCTGCTCTGCTTAGATAAGTGCTTTTTTGCTTTTGTTGCTGCTTTTTCTGTCCAGCTTGTCAATTCGTTTTGCTGGAAGCTCTGAGACGCAAAGGGTGTACCGCCGTGCCGTTAGTTCGGCACGGTGGGTCTTTTTGCCCCCTTTGCGTGGTTTTTTGCTTTAGGGTTTTTTGTAGACTGCAAAGTTCTCTTTGCTATCCTCGCTCTATCTAGAATATCGGGCCTCACTTTGCTGAATCTATTTCATCCCTACGTTTGTCTTTTCTTCTTGCTAACAGTCATTATATGTGGGGGGCTGCCTTTTCCTTTGGGGTATTTCTCTGAGGCAAGTCAGGCTTGTTTTTCTATCTTCAGGCTAGTCAGCTCCTCAGGCTGTGCCAAGTTGCATAGGTAGTGTCAGGCGCAATCCACAGCTGCCTTTAGTTGTGCTTAGGATAGGTTCAGGTATTGCGGTCTACAGAGATTCCACGTCTCAGAGCTCGTTCTATTGTTTTTGGGTTATTGTCAGATCACTGTATGTGCTCTGATTGCTGGCACACTGTGTCACTGGATTGCCTACATAACAGTACAAGGAGCTACCTAATGATTCTCAATAGAGGGAAAAAAGAAGTTCTGACATCATTTTTTTTTTCTCAGCTCTGTGTTCAGTCTTTTTTTTCCCCTAGACATTTGGGTGTTTCAGGACACAGGTGTGGACATGGATATTCAGGGTCTGTGCTCTTCAATGGATAATCTCGTTACAAATGTACAAAGGATTCAAGATACTATTGATCAGAAATCTATGTTAGAACCAAGAATTCCTATTCCTGATTTGTTTTTTGGTGATAGAACTAAGTTTCTTAATTTCAAAAATAATTGTAAGCTATTTCTGGCCTTGAAACCTCATTCTTCTGGTAATCCTATTCAACAGGTTTTGATTATTATTTATTTTTTGCGCGGCGACCCTCAGGACTGGGCATTTTCTCTTGCGCCAGGAGACCCTGCATTGAGTAATGTCAATGCGTTTTTCCTGGCGCTCGGATTACTTTACGATGAGCCTAATTCAGTGGATCAGGCTGAGAAAAATTTGCTGGCTTTGTGCCAGGGTCAGGATGATATAGAAGTATATTGTCAGAAATTTAGGAAGTGGTCAGTACTCACTCTGTGGAATGAATCTGCGCTGGCAGCTTTGTTCAGAAAGGGTCTCTCTGAGGCTCTTAAGGATGTCATGGTGGGTTTTCCTATGCCTGCTGGTTTGAATGAGTCTATGTCTTTGGCCATTCAGATCGGTCGACGCTTGCGCGAGCATAAATCTGTGCACCATTTGGCGGTATTGTCTAAGATTAAACCTGAGCCTATGCAGTGCGATAGGACTATGACCAGAGTTGAACGGCAAGAACACAGACGTCTGAATGGGCTGTGTTTCTACTGTGGTGATTCCACTCATGCTATTTCTGATTGTCCTAAGCACACTAAGCGGTTCGATAGGTCTGCCGTCATTGGTACTGTACAATCCAAATTCCTTCTGTCCATTACCTTGATATGCTCTTTGTCATCGTATTCTGTCATGGCGTTTGTGGATTCAGGCGCTGCCCTGAATCTGATGGATTTGGATTATGCTAAACGTTGTGGGTTTTTCTTGGAGCCTTTGCGGTGTCCTATTCCGTTGAGAGGAATTGATGCTACACCTTTGGCCAAGAATAAACCTCAGTACTGGACCCAGCTGACCATGTGCATGGCTCCTGCACATTAGGAAGTTATTCGGTTTCTGGTGCTACATAATCTGCATGATGTGGTCGTGTTGGGGTTGCCATGGCTGCAAACCCATAATCCAGTATTGGATTGGAACTCTATGTCGGTATCCAGCTGGGGTTGTCAGGGGGTACATGGTGATGTTCCATTTTTGTCTATTTCGTCATCCACGCCTTCTGAGGTCCCAGAGTTCTTGTCTGATTATCAGGATGTATTTGAAGAGCCCAAGTCCGATGCCCTACCTCCGCATAGGGATTGTGATTGTGCTATCAATTTGATTCCTGGTAGTAAATTCCCTAAAGGTCGATTATTTAATTTATCCGTGCCTGAACACGCCGCTATGCGCAGTTATGTGAAGGAATCCCTGGAGAAGGGACATATTCGCCCATCGTCATCACCACTGGGAGCAGGGTTCTTTTTTGTAGCCAAGAAGGATGGTTCGCTGAGACCGTGTATTGATTACCGCCTTCTTAATAAGATCACTGTTAAATTTCAGTATCCCTTGCCATTGTTATCTGACTTGTTTGCTCGGATTAAGGGGGCTAGTTGGTTCACTAAGATAGATCTTCGTGGTGCGTATAATCTGGTGAGAATCAGGCAAGGAGATGAATGGAAAACTGCATTTAATACGCCCGAGGGTCATTTTGAGTATCTAGTGATGCCGTTCGGACTTGCCAATGCTCCATCTGTGTTTCAGTCTTTTATGCATGACATCTTCCGTGAGTATCTGGATAAATTCCTGATTGTTTACTTGGATGACATTTTGATCTTCTCAGATGATTGGGACTCTCATGTGAAGCAGGTCAGAATGGTTTTCCAGGTCCTGCGTGCTAATTCTTTGTTTGTGAAGGGATCAAAGTGTCTCTTCGGTGTGCAGAAAGTTTCATTTTTGGGGTTCATCTTTTCCCCTTCTACTATCGAGATGGATCCGGTTAAGGTCCAAGCCATCCAGGATTGGACTCAGCCGACATCTCTGAAAAGTCTGCAAAAATTCCTGGGCTTTGCTAATTTTTATCGTCGCTTCATCTGTAATTTTTCTAGCATTGCCAAACCATTGACCGATTTGACCAAGAAGGGTGCTGATTTGGTTAATTGGTCTTCTGCTGCTGTGGAAGCTTTTCAGGAGTTGAAGCATCGTTTTTGTTCTGCCCCTGTGTTGTGTCAACCAGATGTTTCTCTTCCGTTCCAGGTCGAGGTTGATGCTTCTGAGATTGGAGCAGGGGCGGTTTTGTCACAGAGAGGTTCTGGTTGCTCAGTGTTGAAACCATGTGCTTTCTTTTCCAGGAAGTTTTCGGCTGCTGAGCGTAATTATGATGTGGGCAACCGAGAGTTGCTGGCCATGAAGTGGGCATTCGAGGAATGGCGTCATTGGCTTGAAGGAGCTAAGCATCGCGTGGTGGAATTGACTGATCATAAGAACCTTACTTATCTCTAGTCTGCCAAGCGCTTGAATCCTAGACAGGCCCGTTGGTCGTTATTTTTTGCCCGCTTCGATTTTGTGATTTCGTACCTTCCGGGCTCTAAAAATGTGAAGGCGGATGCTCTGTCTAGGAGTTTTGTGCCCGACTCTCCGGGTTCATCTGAGCCGGCGAGTATCCTCAAGGAAGGAGTCATTGTGTCTGCCATCTCCCCTCATTTGCGGCGAGTGTTGCAAAAATTTCAGGCGAATAAACCTGATCGTTGTCCGGCGGAGAAACTGTTCGTCCCTGATAGGTGGACTAGTAAAGTTATCTCTGAACTTCATTGTTCGGTGTTGGCTGGTCATCCTGGAATCTTTGGTACCAGAGAGTTAGTGGCTAGATCCTTCTGGTGGCCATCTCTGTCATGGGATGTACGTACTTTTGTGCAGTCCTGTGGGATTTGTGCTAGGGCTAAGCCCTGCTGTTCACGTGCCAGTGGGTTGCTTTTGCCCTTGTCGGTCCCAAAGAGGCCTTGGACACATATTTCGATGGATTTCATTTCTGACCTTCCCGTTTCTCAAAAGATATCAGTCATTTGGGTGGTCTGTGATCGCTTTTCTAAAATGGTCCATCTGGTGCCCTTGGTTAAATTGCCTTCATCCTCTGATTTGGTGCCTTTGTTCTTCCAGCATGTGGTTCGTTTGCATGGCATTCCTGAGAATATTGTTTCTGACAGAGGTTCCCAGTTTGTTTCAAGGTTTTGGCGAGCCTTTTGTGGTAGGATGGGCATTGACCTATCTTTTTCCTCGGCTTTCCATCCTCAGACGAATGGCCAGACCGAACGAACCAATCAGACCTTGGAAACATATCTGAGATGTTTTGTTTCTGCAGACCAGGATGATTGGGTGTCCTTTTTGCCGTTGGCTGAGTTCGCCCTTAATAATCGGGCCAGCTCGGCTACCTTGGTCTCTCCATTTTTCTGCAATTCTGGGTTCCATCCTCGTTTCTCTTCAGGACAGGTTGAGTCTTCGGACTGTCCTGGTGTGGATTCTGTGGTGGACAGGTTGCAGCAGATCTGGACTCAGGTAGTGGACAATTTGACCTTGTCCCAGGAGAAGGCTCAACTTTTCGCTAATCGCAGACGCCGTGTGGGTCCCCGACTTCGTGTTGGGGATCTGGTTTGGTTATCTTCTCGTCATATTCCTATGAAGGTTTCCTCTCCTAAATTTAAACCTCGTTTTATTGGTCCGTATAGGATTTCTGAGATTCTCAATCCTGTGTCTTTTCGTCTGACCCTCCCAGACTCCTTTTCCATACATAATGTATTCCATAGGTCGTTGTTGCGGAGATACGTGGCACCTATGGTTCCATCTGTTGAGCCTCCTGCCCCGGTTTTGGTGGAGGGGGAATTGGAGTATATGATGGAGAAAATTTTGGATTCTCGTGTTTCTAGACGGAAACTCCAGTATCTGGTTAAATGGAAGGGTTATGCTCAGGAAGATAACTCCTGGGTTTTTGCCTCTGATGTCCATGCTCCATATCTTGTTCGTGCCTTTCATGTGGCTCATCCTGGTCGGCCTGGGGGCTCTGGTGAGAGTTCAGTGACCCCTCCTCAAGGGGGGGGTACTGTTGTGAATTCTGTGGCTGAATTCACTCCTGTGGTCACAAGTGGTACTGCAGCTTCTGAGCTTCCTCCTTCATGTGTTCTGGTGAGCTCGTTGGCTGCTTTGTTATTTAACTCCGCCTGATTCTGTCTTCCTTGCTCCTTGTCAATGTTCCAGTGTTGGATCTGAGCTTCTGGATCTTTCCTGTGGCCTGCTGCTCTACTTAGATAAGTGCTTTTTTGCTTTTGTTGCTGCTTTTTCTGTCCAGCTTGTCAATTCGTTTTGCTGGAAGCTCTGAGACGCAAAGGGTGTACCGCCGTGCCGTTAGTTCGGAACGGTGGGTCTTTTTGCCCCCTTTGCGTGGTTTTTTGCTTTAGGGTTTTTTGTAGACTGCAAAGTTCTCTTTGCTATCCTCGCTCTATCTAGAATATCGGGCCTCACTTTGCTGAATCTATTTCATCCCTACGTTTGTCTTTTCTTCTTGCTAACAGTCATTATATGTGGGGGGCTGCCTTTTCCTTTGGGGTATTTCTCTGAGGCAAGTCAGGCTTGTTTTTCTATCTTCAGGCTAGTCAGCTCCTCAGGCTGTGCCGAGTTGCATAGGTAGTGTCAGGCGCAATCCACAGCTGCCTTTAGTTGTGCTTAGGATAGGTTCAGGTATTGCGGTCTACAGAGATTCCACGTCTCAGAGCTCGTACTATTGTTTTTGGGTTATTGTCAGATCACTGTATGTGCTCTGATTGCTGGCACACTGTGTCACTGGATTGCCTACATAACAACCAGGCTCTATTAGGGTACTCTACAAAAGGGTCTGTTAGGGCACTCTATACCAGGCTCAGTTAGGGTACTCTTCACTAGCCTCTGTTAGGGCACTCTGCACTAATCTCTGTTAGGGCACTCTGCACTAGCCTCTGTTAGGGCACTCTACACTAGCCTCTGTTAGGGCACTCTGCACTAGCCTCTGTTAGGGCACTCTGCACTAGCCTCTGTTAGGGCACTCTGCACCAGGCTCTGTTAGGGCACTCTGCACCAGGCTCTGTTAGGGAATTATGCACCAGCCTCTGTTAGGGCACTCTGCACTAGCCTCTGTTAGGGCACTCTGCACTAGCCTCTGTTAGGGCACTCTGCACTAGCCTCTGTTAGGGTATACTGCCCTAGCCTCTGTTAGGGCACTCTGCACTAGCCTTTGTTAGGGTACACTGCACCAGCCTCTGTTAGGGCACTCTGTACTAGCCTCTGTTAGGGCACTCTGCACTAGCCTCTGTTAGGGTACACTGCCCTAGCCTCTGTTAGGGCACTCTGCACTAGCCTTTGTTAGGGTACACTGCACCAGCCTCTGTTAGGGCACTCTGTACTAGCCTCTGTTAGGGCACTCTGCACTAGCCTCTGTTAGGGCACTCTGCACCAGGCTCTGTTAGGGCACTCTGCACCAGGCTCCGTTAGGGAATTATGCACCAGCCTCTGTTAGGGCACTCTGCACTAGCCTCTGTTAGGGCACTCTGCACTAGCCTCTGTTAGGGCACTCTGCACTAGCCTCTGTTAGGGTACACTGCCCTAGCCTCTGTTAGGGCACTCTGCACTAGCCTTTGTTAGGGTACACTGCACCAGCCTCTGTTAGGGCACTCTGTACTAGCCTCTGTTAGGGCACTCTGCACTAGCCTCTGTTGGGGCACTCTGCACTAGCCTCTGTTAGGGTACACTGCCCTAGCCTCTGTTAGGGCACTCTGCACTAGCCTTTGTTAGGGTACACTGCACCAGCCTCTGTTAGGGCACTCTGTACTAGCCTCTGTTAGGGCACTCTGCACTAGCCTCTGTTAGGGTACACTGCCCTAGCCTCTGTTAGGGCACTCTGTACTAGCCTCTGTTAGGGCACTCTGCACTAGCCTCTGTTAGGGCACCCTGCACAAGGCTCAGAATAGAATGGCGGCATCTCCTATTCTTTGGCTTTTATACTGGCTGGGTCATATGGTTCACCGGCCAATTACAGCCATGCGAATACTTGGCATGGCTCTGATGGCTCCAGAAATGCTCACAGCCTAAAAGCTAGTTGACTGGCTGTGCTGAATCCTGTCATCAAACTTTATTTGACATCTGAACCCAAACAGTGCAACGGACTTCCACGAGAAATCTTTGTTCTGTACAAACCCGGAACTTTACAGTTGGGGTTCATTCATCTCTAATGCCAAGTGTTTGCAGGAGACGTTTGCTGATTGATGCTGCCCATGGTTCACCATCATGAATTATGTTACTGGTTCCCTATAAGGTGGGACTACACCTTTGTTCCATAAACTCTTTAGTAGGGTTGAGCGAAACGGGTCGGCCATTTTCAGAAGTCGCCGACTTTTGGCAAAGTCGGGTTTCATGAAACCCGACCCCTGTGTGGGGTCGGCCATGAAGTCGGCGATCTTCTGAATCTGGTATTGGAATTCCGATCCCGAGTTCCGATATGTTTGCAATATCGGAAATCGGTATCGGAATCCATATTTAAGTGTAAAATAAAGAATTAAAATAAAAAATATCGCTATACTCACCCTCTGATGCGCCCTGGTACTAAGCGGGAACCTTCCTTCCTTCGAATCAGCGCTTGCAGGACCTTGCGGTGACGTCGCGGTGACGTCACGGCTTGTGATTGGTCGCGCGACCGCCCATGTGACCGCTTGCGCGACCAATCACAAGCCGTGACGTCACCGCGACGTCACCGCAAGGTCCTGCAAGCGCTGATTCGAAGGAAGGAAGGCTGCCGGAAAAAAGCAGGGCACGTCCGAGGGTGAGTATATTCCTATTAGGTATATACTCACCCTCGGACGCGCCCTGCTTCTTTCCGGCAGCCTTCCTTCCAAAGAATCAGCGCTTGCAGGACCTTGCGGTGACGTCACGGCTTGTGATTGGTCACGCAAGCGGTCACATGGGCGGTCACGCGACCAATCACAAGCCGCGACGTCACCGCGACGTCACCGCAAGGTCCTGCAAGCGCTGATTCGAAGGAAGGAAGGTTCCCGGTTAGTACCAGGGCGCGTCCGAGGGTGAGTATAGCGATATTTTTTATTTTAATTCTTTATTTTACACTTAAATATGGATCGCAGGGCCTGAAGGAGAGTTTCTTCTCCTTCAGACCCTGGGAACCATTGGAAACCCAATGCACTGCATTGGGTTTCGAGTTTCGGCCGACCCTGACCCCGACTTTTTATAGGATCGGCTGATTTCACTCGACCCGACTTTTGAAAAAGTCGGGTTTCGTGAAACCCGACCCGATCCTATAAAAGTAAAAGTCGCTCAACCCTACTCTTTAGTGCTCCTCTATAGAAAGATGCCTTTAATAAGAGGTTTTGGCTATTTGAAATTGAAAATCAAGATATTTCTGAAGCTCTATGGAAACAAAAGTACTTGCAAAGTATCACAGCAGCTTGCAGCCTCATCAGACTCATCCACAGATCATTTTCTGCAATTAAACTGTGCATTGCAGACTAGGTTAATGCAGTGTCAAGAGCACAAAAGATAATTATTCTGTTGTTTCACTATGCACTATATTAAAGATCATTTTTAAGGGGAGCTGTCTATTGGTGCAGCAGGGAAGCAGTGAAGAAAAACAACTTCAAGCTTATACTGTCCAGATTTTTTTTAATTACAAAGAAAACACATGACTTTTATGCATTTTGTGAAGCATTTTTATGCAGACATGTTATTTTTATGTGTTTTATCTATAAAGGGGCTAATGGACTAATTCATGAAGAAACAGCTTGCTTTGTTTGGGAAAACTGCCAGAGACCCCAAAACATACCAAAAGTGTAAAAAATAATTTCCTCCAGACTTAAAATGCTTTTTACTGCATGAAAAGAAAAGTGCTTCAAAAAACAGCATTTTTTGCAAAAAGTACAGTTTAGGAGAAAAGTCTTAAAAAGGTACTACCTGGGAAAAGTGTGGCTCAAGGTCCACATCTGGCCCTCTGGTTGATCTAGTCTGGCCTGCGGAGTGAGACAGCCGGTGAGCTGAAAGTACTGGCTCGCAGGTCACACCATGCGGCCTCCCTCCTGCTCGACATCCCAATTTCACATCTATCTGCATCCTCAGGATGCAAATACCGGAGAATATAATGTGAAGGAAGGAGCCACCGGCCCCTGTCATCGAGGATACCATCTGATCATGTGCGACTTAGATAAGACTATATGTCATCACTACATGTGTGAATTTGTGTGGGATGTGTATATAGTGGGGCAATGTGGGAGTGACTCATAATGTATATACGGTGCTGTGTGTGGAATCATAATGTATATAGGGATTGTGTGTGTGCAATCATACTGTATATAGTGGGGCTGTGTGTGGACTCATGCTGAATATAGGAAGGCTCTGTGTGGGGACTCATCTAATATATAAAGCTGAATGTGTGTGTATGTGTGTATGTCCGGGATTGGCATCTGCACCGTCGCAGCTACAGCCACAAAATTTTGCACAGTCACACTTCTGGACCCCGAGAGCGTCATAGGCTATGTTGTGAGGCAAAATTTTAACCCCGCGCGTTCCATTTCACCAAACAATTTTACCCCTACATAATGGGGCAAATTATCTACATAATGGGGAAAAAGTGTAAGGAAATGTGTTGGAGGCATATTGACAGCTGCCAGATGTAAACAAGGGGGACTTAAAGAACAAGAGCGACGCACCAAAGAGTATATACCATACAGTTGCTAAGGTGGAGCCCCGACATGGGATACTCACCACACACGGGGATAGGAACACACACACACAAAATGCGCCACACACTACCACGTGCTTGAACACTTATACCACCCTCAGCACACATTTCACCACACATACACCAACCTCGCCACATAAAAGTCGAAACACAAAAGTCACTGCTCAAAACTCTCCACATGCAAAACTAGGCTCATGCAAAACTCGCCATACGTGCAAAACTCACCTTATGGAAAACTCGCCACACGCAAACTTGCACACGCAGAAAAATTGCCACATGCACAAAAGTTGCAACACATGCAAATGATGCCTCACCCAAAACTTGCACATACTCAAAACGCACCACACATAAAACTTGCCACGCGCAAAACTCGCCACGCGCAAAACTTGCTGCACACAACTTGCTACACTAGCCTGTCACATGCAACTCAACACACAAAAAGTTGCTACAAACATGTCACCACACAAAACTCATCTCACAAAAGTCGCTACATGCATGTCGCCACATGCAACTCAACACACACAACTTGACACATGAAACTCGCCCTAAAACACACACAAATCTGGTATTATCCTTCAAAAATAAAAATCTGATTAATAAGCAGACAAACTACAAGAGCAACAAATGTACCATATAGGAAATACGGCAGCTGTCAATCACATGATCTGTCTATTATGTGTATGTGTGAGCTAATATATACTGCCAGGGGGGAGGGCTTCCTGTTGGCTGGAGATTTATCAGGCTGCCAATTTACCTTACAAATACTGAGGTAAAAATACTGAGCAAATAATGTGTGAACGAGGTCTAATACAGGAGGAGATAACACACAGATATATACTATATACAGGAGGAGATGACACACAGGTATATACTATATACAGGGGAGATGACACACACATATATACTATATACAGGGGAGATGACACACAGGTATATACTATATACAGGAGGAGATGACATACAGGTATATACTATATACAGGAGGAGATGACACACACATATATACTATATACAGGGGAGATGACACACAGGTATATACTATATACAGGGGGGATGGCACACAGGTATATACTATATACAGAAGAGATGACACAGGTATATACTATATACAGGAGGAGATGACACAGGTATATACTATATACAGGAGGAGATGACATACAGGTACATACTATATACAGGAGGAGATGACATACAGGTACATACTATATACAGGGGAGATGACACACAGATAAGGAGTGAGGGGGAAAATAAGAGATGTAAGGGAGAAAATGAGAGATGTGAGGGGGAAAATGAGAGGCATGATAGGAAAATAAAAGAAGTGAGGTGCTATAACTAACCACAGATATTTACTATGCCCAGGCAACGCCGGGCTCTTCAGCTAGTACTATATAAAGGGCTTTTGGGGTGCGCTCATACTGTATATGAGGTGCTAGGTGTGGACTCATACTGTATATAGGGGGATTGTGTGTGGACTGATAACGTACAGTTGAAACCAGATGTTTATGTACCCTATATAAAAAGACACACATGCATGTTTTTCTCAATATATGACATGAAACCAGAATAAACCTTTCATGTTTTAGGTCAATTATGATTCCCATAATTATTAATATTTGCCAAATGCCAGAATAATGAGGGAGAGAGAATGTTTTAAGTCATTTTTATTTCTTGCTGCAAAGTCAAAAGTTTACATACACTAAGATTATTAAGTCTTTAAACAATTCTGGACTGCCCATATAATGATGTCATGTGTTTGGAAGCTTCTGAAAGTTTTTTTTGGCAACATCTGAGTTAATTAGAGATACATGTATGTGGATGTATTTTAATGCACACCTGGAACACACTGCTTCTTTGTATAGCATCATGGGGAAGTCTAAAGAAATCAGCCAAGATATCAGGAAGAGAATTGTGGACTTGCACAAGTTTGGCTCATCCTTGGGTGCAATTTCAAGAAACCTGAAGGTGCCTCATTCATCTATACAAACAATTATATGCAAGTAAACAAACAAGATGAGAATGTCCAGCCATCATACCATTCAGGAAGGAGATGAACGTGCTTTGGTTCGACATATGCATATCAAACTAAGGACAAAAGCAAAAGACCTTGTGAAGATGATGGCGGAAGCTGGTAAGATTGTGTCAACATTCACAGTGAAATGAGCACTGTACCAACATGGGCTGAAAGGCCACTCTGCCAGGAAGAAGCCATTACTCCAAAAGAAACATAAAAAAAACAGATTTATGTTTGCAAATGCACACAGGAACAAAGACCTTAATTTTTGGAGATGTGTCCTGTGGTCTGATCAAACTAAAATGGAACTTTTTGGGTATAATGACCATTGTTATGTTTGGAGGAAAAAGGGAGAAGCTTGGAAGCCTAAGAACACCATCCCAACTGTGAAACATGGGGGGGGCGGCATCATGTTGTGGGGTTGTTTTGCTCCAGGAGAGACTGGTGCACTTAACAAAATAGATGACATCATGAGAAAAGAAGATTATGTGGCAATATTGAAGCAGCTTCTCAAGACATCAGCCAGGAAATTAAAGCTTGGGTCTTCCAAATGGACAATGACCAGAAGCATACTGACAAAATGGTATCAAATTGGCTTAAGGATAGCAAAGTCAATCACAGGCCATCACAAAGCTCTGATCTCAATCCTATTGAAATATAAGGGCAAAGCTGAAAAGGCCGGTGCGAGCAAGGCGACCTACAAACCTGGATCAGTTATACCAGTTTTGTCAGGCGGAATGGGCCCAAATTCTGACCAACTATTGTGAGAAGCTTGTGGAAGGATATCCCAAATGTTTGACCCAAGTCATTCAGTTTAAGGGCAATGGTAACAAATACTAATGAAATGTATGTAAACTTTTGACTTTGCAGTAAGTTATAAAAATGCCTTAAACCATTCTCTCTCTCTCTCATTATTCTGGCATATGGCAAATATTAATAATTATGGTAATCTTAATTGACCTAAAATGGGAAAGGTTTATTCTGATTTCATGTCAGATATTGAGAAAAACATGCATATGTGTCTTTTTATATTGTGTATATAGGGCTTGTGTGGGCTCCAATTATATACAAGCGGGGTGTCACCATATTTATTTATGTTCAATAATAAGTGATATAAAAAAATGTGTTCTAATATTAATTGTAATGAATATGTTAACATTGACCCCTTTCTGACCTCGGACAGGATAGTATGTCCAAGGTCAGATCCCCCGCTTTGATGCAGGGCTCCGGCGGTGAGCCCGCATCAAAGCCGGGACATGTCAGCTGTTTTGAACAGCTGACATGTGCCAGCAATAGCGGCGCGTGAAATAGTGATTCACCCGCCGCTATTAACTAGTTAAATGCCGCTGTCAAACGCTGACAGCGGCATTTAACCGGCGCTTCCGGCAATCCGGCCGGAAATGAGCACATCGCCGACCCCCCGTCACATGATCGGGGGTCAGCGATGCATCAGGATGGTAACCACAGAGGTCATTGAGACCTCTTTGGTTACTGATCCCGGCTAGCTGTGAGCGCCACCCTGTGGTCAGCGCTCATAGCAAGCCTGTTATTAAGCTACATAGCAGCGATCTGATGATGGCTGCTATGTAGCTGAGCCGATCGTGTTGTGCTGGCTTCTAGCCTCCCATGGAGGCTATTGAAGCATGGCAAAAGTTAAAAAAAAGTTAAAAAATGTGAAAAAAATAAAAAAAATATAAAAGTTTAAATGACCCCCCTTTCATCCCATTCACAATAAATCAATAAAAAAAAAATCAAACCTACACATATTTGGTATCGCCGCATTCAGAATCGTCCGATCTATCAAAAACAAAAAAGGATTAACCTGATCGCTAAATGGCGTAGCGAGAAAAAAAATCGAAATGCCAGAATTATGTTTTTTTGGTCGCCACGACATTGCATTAAAATGCAATAATGGGCGAACAGAAGAACTTATCTGAACCATAATGATATCATTAAAAACACCAGCTCGGCATGCAAAAAATAAGCCCTCAACCGACCCCAGATCATGAAAAATGGAGGCGATACGGATATCGGAAAATGGCGCAATTTGTTTTGGTTTTTTTAGCAAAGTTTGGAATTTTTTTTCACCACTTAGATAAAAGTAAACCTAGACATGTTTGGTGTCTATGAACTCGTAATGACCTGGAGAATCATAATTGCAGGTCAGTGAGCATTAAGTGAACCTAGTAAAAAAGCCAACAAAAAACAAGTGTGGAATTGCACTTTTTTGCAATTTCACAGCACTTGGAATTTTTTTCCTGTTTTCTAGTGCATGTCTTGCTAAAACCTATGATGTCGTTCAAAAGTGCAACTTGTTTAGCAAAAAATAAGCCCTCACATGGCCATATTGACGGAAAAAGTTATGGCTCTGGGAAGGAGGGGAGCGAAAACGAACATGGAAAAACGGAAAATCCCACGGTCATGAAGGGGTGAATATTGAGCAAAATTAATTTCAGCCTATTGGTTAAGCCCTCCACAAGAGTCACAGTTTTTCATTTAGCCCCTCGGGAAAATTAATTGCCCAAACCTATGCTTGATCCAATTTTCATCCATTTGTTGTCTGCGTATTACCATCAGTGTGGTATCAATTCCTCTAGAATGCAAAAAAATGCCCAACCTCATCCTGCCCATTAAACAATAAAAAATGAACAGTACTCAGATGACAAATGGACATCATCCAAGAGCAATCTTTTTTTTTTTCAACTGACCTAGTCACTTGAATGAGCAAATTATGCAAATTGCAACAAAAATGGACATATCTACTGTTTTTTATATTATTATTATTGCTGACAATGATACATTTTCAAAATGTAATTTGGTGACCAATGCATTATGTTGTATTCAATATACAGCCTTAGAACATTTTTAGTATGATGGTTTTAAAGGGACACTGTCACCTGAATTTGGAGGGAACAATCTTCAGCCATGGAGGCGGGGTTTTGGGGTTTTTGATTCACCCTTTCCTTACCCGCTGGCTGCATGCTGGCTGCAATATTGGATTGAAGTTCATTCTTCGTCCTCCATAGTACACGCCTGAACAGTGCAATCTTGCCTTGCACAGGCGTGTACTATGGAGGACAGAGAATGAACTTCAATCCAATATTGCAGCCAGCATGCAGCCAGCGGGTAAGGAAAGGGTGAATCAAAAACCCCAAAACCCCGCCTCCATGGCTGAAGATTGTTCCCTCCAAATTCAGGTGACAGTGTCCCTTTAAGCTAACAAGTCAGTTTAGAGGCATTTTAGGAGTATTCGGCCTCACCCAGACATCCCTGCTTCACATACAGTGCGTTTTCTATTAATGTTTTAGAACACATACACATTAGAGTCTACTGGCATGTTCACACATCTGGGTTTTTTTTGCTGACAATCGTAAGAAAAAAAGGAGACATGTTTGTTTTTGGTCTAATTTGCGGATCAAAGTCGCTCATTCAAGTGAATAGGTCAGTTTAAAAACAAACAAGGTATTGTGCTTGGATGTCATCCATCCATCAGCTGAGCCCTGTCCATTTTTTACTGTTTAATGGGCAGGAGAAACTTGGACTTTTTTTTGTTTTTGCATACTAGAGGAATGGATTGCACAACAAACAGACAAAAAATAGAGCAAAATTGGATAACGCACTTTGATGGAAAATGGTCCTTTTTGCTCGTAAGCAATAAAACAATCTCTGAATGAGGTCTAAGATTGGGTTTTTGTCATATATAAAGCAATGTGCGTTGGTCAATGGTGGCACAGTCTTGAGGGTAGCAGTACTTCTGTTTCCGCAGAATTGCACTCCCATTGTCCACCGAATTATGGCATCGTTTTGGCAGAATGTAGCAGTGGTACCCTGAAGGGAAGCCTATTACTAAATCATGTTATTGTCAAGTCAGTGTAATTAGCCAAAAGCCCCGATGGAGCCAGTGATTGCAAGCTAAAACGTGATGTGAACATAGGCTTACAGTTACTGATCGCTAAACACATATTGAAATACTTATTAAAGCTGGAATAAACATCTTTATTATATTAATACACATGAACTTATACTTTAATTCTATCATTAAAGGCTGTCACATAACAGACAAAGACAATTCCCATATGGCGTTAAGCGATTATGATCTTAACCCCTTCCCACTCTTAGAGAAATCCTGCTGTGTATACTGGTCCTTATTGTTGCCTAGCAACTTGTTACTTATATTACTCTACTGCCTAAAGGAAAAAGAAAAAAGTACGATAAAAGCATAAATGTCAGTATATCAGACATATTGTAACAGTTCAGCTTTCAGTTCTAGTTCTCGCGTTTCACTGTTTGTTCCAAGGCTGCTAACAAGCATTCAATTCATCTTACTTACGCCATAGCACTTATGTCTGACATATACCAATAATGGTACTTGCAAACAAAAGTGTTTTTAGTGCTAAAGATGTCTGTGCAAAAAACTGTCCTCACACAGACACGTGGACACACGGCCAGCACTGAGGCCAATGTTAGCCTATGTGCTAGTGCAGCACGGAGTCTGATCCTAAGGCAGTGGTCCCCAACTCCAGGCCTCGAGGGCCGCCAACAGTGCAGGTTTTCAGGATTTCCTTAGTATTGCACAGGGGTTGGAATCATCACCTGTGCAGATGATCACATTACCACTGATGCAATACTAAAGAAATCCTGAAAACCTGCACTGTTGGCGGCCCTCGAGGCCTGGAGTTGGGGACCCCTGTCCTAAGGGCTCATACCCATTTGCGAGAAAAACGTACGAGTGCAATCCAATAAAAAAAAAAAATCGGATTGCACTTGGACCAATGTTATTCAATAGGTGCATCTCATTTGCGATTTTTTTTTCTCAGCCGAAATCGGACTGAGAAAAAAAATCACAGCATGCTGCGATTCTCGGACGAGACTCGCCAATGTAAGTCAATGGATGCGAGAAAGCAAATTGCACGGCACTCGCACCATGCAAGTGCTGTCCGATTTTTACGCATCGGTGTTCTTTGAAAAGCCGGTAATTTGGCGCGGTGTACAGTAAAATCACACTGACAGGTTAGAATAGAATAGATATATACACATAGAATAGGTATATATATATATATATATATACATATATATTATATATATTTTTAATACAGAGCTAGATAGCATAAAAGCTGGTAATTCAGTTGTCGGCTTTTGCCATCTCCTTCTCAAACCCGACAGGATATGAGACATGGTTTACATACAGTAAACCTTTTCATATCCCTAATATTTGTACATATTCCTCACTAATAATGTTAGAAGTGTTTGTGTGTAAAATTTGGGAGCTGAGTAGTGTAGCATATCCATGATCCGTCAAACTCAATCTGACAGGTGCCCCGCCCCTATCAAAGTGTATCAAAGTGTGTAACCCCTCCCCTCCTCCTGTCAGCCAGCTGTCCCTGAGGCTGGCTGATTTCCCCTTTTGATATCGTTTGATATACTTTAATTTGTTGCATTTTGATATTATTCACGTGTTTTATATTTTTATACACGTAGCCCGAGTTTGATTCTGTAAGCTGTGTTTTATTCACAGTGTATTCATATAGTGGAGAACTTAAAACACACCAAGCTGTTTATTTGTGATCCTACTGAACATTATGGTGAACATTAACTAAATGTTTATTTTCACAAACAGAAGAGCCATTTTATTTATGGACCTACAGTGGGTCAGAGGTTTATAACACCTAGGTCAATTGTTGTTGTATTTGCTTTCCCAATAAATGCTTATTTACACAAACCGAAAAGACAGATTTTCTGTTTGTACATGTATTGTACCTGAAGGTTATGTAGGGGTATCTGCGGGTCATGTGCCCAGGCATTGGTTTTTATAACGCAGAATGTTTGATATTTGCTTTCTCTTTTTTTGTGTCTGTAGATGTCATCTGAGAAGTTATTTGTGTTTCAGCTGTGTTATCTGAGGGTCAGATATTTTTGTACAAATTCATGCTGTTTGGTGATCTTTGTGAAGCAGAACTTTGTTTTATAACACATTTGTGCCTGTAGATGTTATCTGTGGGTCATCGGTGTTATCTGCGGGGCAGCTGCCTGGAGGTGTTATGGTATATAATTATATCCTAGGATCTGTACGACTACATACAGCGTGTTATGTTGATTAAAATGTTTTATTGTCAGAACTAATTGGAAATAAAGAACACATTTTAAGCTAACCGCACTCACTTTACACAAACAGAAAAAAGGAAACACACTTTAAGTTAGCTAACAGCATAATGCTGACAAATGCAACTTTGCGGAATCTGATAACGACACGATGAACAAAGGACTGCGCCTGAAAATCTTGATGTCACAATACCTGATACGGTTCGAAGCGTAGGTTTATCTGCGTGTCATTTGCCCATGATATTTGCTTTCTCTTTTTTGTCATTAACAGTAAATTGTAAGCAGTGTTTATTCACAGTGTAGCAGATTTTCTCCTTGATTGTACTCAATACTGTGCAAAGGGTCTCAATACTTATGTCCGTGTGATATTTCAGTTTTTCTTTTTAATAAATTCACAAAAAAACTACATTTCTGTTTTGTTCAGGCATGACGGCGTGCAGGGTGTACATTAATATATATATATATATCTCAGAATGCAGCTGAAAAGTATTGCTAATTAGGCCATATAAATAGAAAATTATGTAGAAACCCAAAGTTTTGATAAGTGTATGAAAATACACCAATATTAACTATTTGTGCTATTTTAGGCGTAAATTTGTCCTATATGTATAGCAGTCAGGAGTTGGGGCGATGAAATATGTGTTACAAGCGTAGTGAATTGCAGATATATTCTACAGTGTATGTCATTTTGAGAAATGTGTGGCATAACAATTACCTATTACGGCCACTAGATGGCAGAATATCATATTAATTATACATTGGGGTTTACTTTTGGAAACTTACAAATTCCTATAATTATGCTTATACCTTAGGCGTGTATTTACATGGCACTGTAATTCGCACTTTTACAGACTATATGTGGATTACAGCCTGTATACAGTAACAGGCGGAATGACTGAGTGTAATATTGCACGCAATACTGTGCAAAGGGTCTGAATACTTATGACCGTGTGATATTTCAGTTTTCTTTTTAATAAATTCGCAAAAAATCTACATTTCTGTTTTGTTCAGGCATGACGGCGTGCAGAGTGTACATTAATATATATATCTCAGAATGCAGCTGAATAGTATTGCTAATTAGGACATATAAATAGAAAATTATGTAGAAACCCAAAGTTTTGATAAGTGTATGAAAATACACCAATATTAACTATTTGTGCTATTTTAGGCGTAAAATTGGCCTATATGTATAGCAGTCAGGAGTTGGGGCGATGAAATATGTGTTACAAGCGTAGTGAATTGCAGATATATTCTACAGTGTATGTCATTTTGAGAAATGTGTGGCATAACCAATTACCTATTACGGCCACATTTCTATGCAGTGTATTTTAGAACCAGTGTTTCTGGCTGCAGACTGTAATGTGTAAGGTATTCTCATTTTTATATATTGTATTTTATAACACACCATGCCGTTTATATAATAATCACAGTTGTGTCTCTACAGGACAACGTGGCTTACAAAGACATTTCATTAATATAAGTGTGAAACTGACAGACAAGCACAGCTGTGTCTCTACAGGACATGCTGGTCACTAGACAGCCAGAGTTTCTGTGGGGGAGATATACTAACAGAGGTTCTGTTGACCCAAAAAACCGGTGTAGAACGTACACAGAGAGCAACTTACAATATTTACTAAGGTAGCGGAAATGAGTTTACTGCAGTTATCAGAGCATTGTATTTTATTTGACAGCCACAAGTCACACAGGTCATGATGATAGTGTATCTGCAGTATGTTATTTGGAAATAAAGAATCCTTTTTTGTATTCGCCCGCATTTTATATAAAATCTGCATAAAAAAATCTTCTTGGCTACACCAAAACACGTAAGAAACAAATGTATAACTTTTAGATCTACCGCATCCGCAGATATTATTTCAGCGTTCTTTAATTCTACATTATTTTAGCACATATTAATTTCACAACTTTTATATGATATTTATAACACTCATTTTATATGAGTTTTCTAACACATTCTCACGGGGATATTATATATATATTTTGTGTTTTGCGCAATTATTTGACACTGTAATTCGCATTTTATATAAAATATGCATTAAAAAATCTTCACATTCTCACGGGAATATTATATATATATTTTGTGCTCTGCATCATTATTTGACACTGTAATTCGCATTTTATATAAAATCTGCATAAAAAATCTTCTTGGCTGCACCAAAACATGTAAGAAACAAATGTATAACTTTTAGCGCTGTCGCATCCGCAGATATTATTCCAGCGTTCTTTAATTCTACATTATTTTATCACATATTAATTTCACAACTTTTATATGATATTTATAACACATTCTCATTTATAAGGGATTTATAACACAATATTGTAAAATCATTTATTGGTTCGCGGCCTTACTAATATCCTTTGAAAATAAATTCAGCATTATTATTCCATGCTGTAACATTTCTATTCTGCAGCCGCCTGTTTAGTAAAAATTCAGCATTCTTTTTATATCTTTGGTTTATATTATATTAGCTTTTTGATAATCCCGGGAGTGCCATCTATCTAGCCCTAGTATTTTTGTTATCTCAAAAGGGTGTGACACAGTCACATATATTATTCCAGCATTCTTTAATTCTACATTATTTTAGCACATATTAATTTCACAACTATTATATGATATTTATAACACTCATTTTATATGAGTTTTCTAACACATTCTCACGGGGATATTATATATATATATATATTTTTTTTTTGTGTTATGCACCATTATTTGACACTGTAATTCGCATTTTATATGCCGCTGCTTTTTCTTGTTTTTTGTGTAAAAATCTCTGGCAGACAGGCACAGCTGTATCTCTACAAGACATGCGGGACACACCAGAGACATTGGAAATTGGGGTTTATAATGTCGAATTCAGAAAATAACCATTTTATATTGAATGACTAATGATTTCTATAGGCCTACTTTACTATGAAATTATGCATAAAAAATCTTCTTGGTTAACCCAAAACCGTAAGAAACAAACGCATAACTTTTAGCTCGAACACATCAGCATATATTATTACAGTTTTTTGCTGAATTAAAAATTATACAGTTATTTCATATTTTTGGGGCTTAATGACAGGAGAAATTATTGATAGAAACCCAGAATTTTGATACGTGTATGAAAATACACCAATATTAACTATTTGTGCTATTTTAGGCACAAATTTGGTCTATATGCATAACAGGCAGGAGTTGGGGCGAAGAAATATGTGTTACATGCGTAGTGAATTGCAAATATATTCTGAAGTGTATGGCATTTTGAGAAATGTGTAGCATAACCAATTACCTATCACGGTCACTAGATGGCAGAATATCATATTAATTATACATTGGGGTTTACTTTTGGAAGCTTATAAAGGCGGTGTGTATGTGCACAGGATGACTTATTTTGTTTTTTATAGTCACTAATATCCATATTAAATGCCTCTTTAGCTTTATGAGTAAGAGACAACCTACAAATAGAATCCTTTTCCCTAGTAGTTTTATATTCTATGTCTGATATATTTCTACACAAAGCTACAAAACTATTTTGTAGTTTATAATGTATCACAGTAGTTTCATGTGAAGTTACATCTTAGGTTCTGTTCAGACTATTGTAATATCTGTAGCTTAAAATAGAGCCAAATAGCTACTTTCAAACACGGACATACACCATTGATTTTCGTCACAAATGGATCCAATATACACTATATCTCGTGTCACGGTTTATTTTTCCGCGTTACGGTTTAAAGTTATAATCATTTAAATAATAATTTTCTCATTAGATATGTGACTCGCGATATTTATTTGCTTAGGCTAGATCATTTTCAGTTTAACAATACATTTTATCACAAAAATGACCTTATCTGGGGCCCTAGAAACAACATAGCAGCATTAGTAAGCCCCTTTCTTTTTACATTATCAAGAATCCTTGGGTTAAGATAACGTAAGTTTATATGCATAAAGCATTTAATATAGTACACCAAACATGATATGGTTTTTGATTTCTATGAACTGTCGCAAACAAATCATATAAGGTTAAAAATATGAATATTATTGAATATAATGTTACTTTTGTTCATGTACTACTGGTTTCTTCCTCAGTTGTGATTTTTACCTTTTCTATATAAATATGGGTAAATGAATTGGCCATTATAGATTTATGGCGCTGTAAAGAGAGAGGAGAATTACAGAAAGGAGATGGCTTTTATGCAGATTTTATATAAAATGCGGGCGAATACAAAAAAGGATTCTTTATTTCCAAATAACATGCTGCAGATACACTATCATCATGACCTGTGTGACTTGTGGCTGTCAAATAAAATACAATGCTCTGATAACTGCAGTAAACTCATTTCCGCTACCTTAGTAAATATTGTAAGTTGCTCTCTGTGTACGTTCTACACCGGTTTTTTGGGTCAACAGAACCTCTGTTAGTATATCTCCCCCACAGAAACTCTGGCTGTCTAGTGACCAGCATGTCCTGTAGAGACACAGCTGTGCTTGTCTGTCAGTTTCACACTTATATTATTGAAATGTCTTTGTAAGCCACGTTGTCCTGTAGAGACACAACTGTGATTATTATATAAACATAGTTAGTAAGGCCGAAAAAAGACATTTGTCCATCCAGTTCAGCCTATATTCCATCATAATAAATACCCAGATCTACGTCCTTCTACAGAACCTAATAATTGTATGATACAATATTGTTCTGCTCCAGGAAGACATCCAGGCCTCTCTTGAACCCCTCGACTGAGTTCGCCATCACCACCTCCTCAGGCAAGCAATTCCAGATTCTCACTGCCCTAACAGTAAAGAATCCTCTTCTATGTTGGTGGAAAAACCTTCTCTCCTCCAGACGCAAAGAATGCCCCCTTGTGCCCGTCACCTTCCTTGGTATAAACAGATCCTCAGCGAGATATTTGTATTGTCCCCTTATATACTTATACATGGTTATTAGATCGCCCCTCAGTCGTCTTTTTTCTAGACTAAATAATCCTAATTTCGCTAATCTATCTGGGTATTGTAGTTCTCCCATCCCCTTTATTAATTTTGTTGCCCTCCTTTGTACTCTCTCTAGTTCCATTATATCCTTCCTGAGCACCGGTGCCCAAAACTGGACACAGTACTCCATGTGCGGTCTAACTAGGGATTTGTACAGAGGCAGTATAATGCTCTCATCATGTGTATCCAGACCTCTTTTAATGCACCCCATGATCCTGTTTGCCTTGGCAGCTGCTGCCTGGCACTGGCTGCTCCAGGTAAGTTTATCATTAACTAGGATCCCCAAGTCCTTCTCCCTGTCAGATTTACCCAGTGGTTTCCCGTTCAGTGTGTAATGGTGATATTGATTCCCTCTTCCCATGTGTATAACCTTACATTTATCATTGTTAAACCTCATCTGCCACCTTTCAGCCCAAGTTTCCAACTTATCCAGATCCATCTGTAGCAGAATACTATCTTCTCTTGTATTAACTGCTTTACATAGTTTTGTATCATCTGCAAATATCGATATTTTACTGTGTAAACCTTCTACCAGATCATTAATGAATATGTTGAAGAGAACAGGTCCCAATACTGACCCCTGCGGTACCCCACTGGTCACAGCGACCCAGTTAGAGACTATACCATTTATATCCACCCTCTGCTTTCTATCACTAAGCCAGTTACTAACCCATTTACACACATTTTCCCCCAGACCAAGCATTCTCATTTTGTGTACCAACCTCTTGTACGGCACGGTATCAAACGCTTTGGAAAAATCGAGATATACCACGTCCAATGACTCACCGTGGTCCAGTCTATAGCTTACCTCTTCATAAAAACTGATTAGATTGGTTTGACAGGAGCGATTTCTCATAAACCCATGCTGATATGGAGTTAAACAGTTATTCTCATTAAGATAATCCAGAATAACATCCCTCAGAAACCCTTCAAATATTTTACCAACAATAGAGGTTAGACTTACTGGCCTATAATTTCCAGGTTCACTTTTAGAGCCCTTTTTGAATATTGGCACCACATTTGCTATGCGCCAGTCCTGCGGAACAGACCCTGTCGCTATAGAGTCACTAAAAATAAGAAATAATGGTTTATCTATTACATTACTTAGTTCTCTTAGTACTCGTGGGTGTATGCCATCCGGACCCGGAGATTTATCTATTTTAATCTTATTTAGCCGGTTTCGCACCTCTTCTTGGGTTAGATTGGTGACCCTTAATATAGGGTTTTCATTGTTTCTTGGGATTTCACCTAGCATTTCATTTTCCACCGTGAATACCGTGGAGAAGAAGGTGTTTAATATGTTAGCTTTTTCCTTGTCATCTACAACCATTCTTTCCTCACTATTTTTTAAGGGGCCTACATTTTCAGTTTTTATTCTTTTACTATTGATATAGTTGAAGAACAGTTTGGGATTAGTTTTACTCTCCTTAGCAATGTGCTTCTCTGTTTCCTTTTTGGCAGCTTTAATTAGTTTTTTAGATAAAGTATTTTTCTCCCTATAGTTTTTTAGAGCTTCAATGGTGCCATCCTGCTTTAGTAGTGCAAATGCTTTCTTTTTACTGTTAATTGCCTGTCTTACTTCTTTGTTTAGCCACATTGGGTTTTTCCTATTTCTAGTCCTTTTATTCCCACAAGGTATAAACCGCTTACACTGCCTATTTAGGATGTTCTTAAACATTTCCCATTTATTATCTGTATTCTCATTTCTGAGGATATTGTCCCAGTCTACCAGATTAAGGGCATCTCTAAGCTGTTCAAACTGTGCCTTCCGAAAGTTCAATGTTTTTGTGACTCCCTGACAAGTCCCCCTAGTGAAAGACAGGTGAAACTGCACAATATTGTGGTCGCTATTTCCTAAATGCCCAGCCACCTGCAGATTTGTTATTCTGTCAGGTCTATTAGATAGTATTAGGTCTAAAAGTGCTGCTCCTCTGGTTGGATTCTGCACCAATTGTGAAAGATAATTTTTCTTGGTTATTAGCAGAAACCTGTTGCCTTTATGGGTTTCACAGGTTTCTGTTTCCCAGTTAATATCCGGGTAGTTAAAGTCCCCCATAACCAGGACCTCATTATGGGTTGCAGCTTCATCTATCTGCTTTAGAAGTAGACTTTCCATGCTTTCTGTTATATTTGGGGGTTTGTAACAGACCCCAATGAGAATTTTGTTACCATTTTTCCCTCCATGAATTTCAACCCATATGGACTCGACATCCTCATTCCCTTCGCTAATATCCTCCCTTAAAGTGGACTTTAGACAAGACTTTACATAGAGACAAACCCCTCCTCCTCTCCGATTTTTACGATCCTTTCTAAACAGACTGTAACCCTGTAAGTTAACTGCCCAGTCATAGCTTTCATCTAACCATGTCTTGGTTATTCCCACTATGTCAAAGTTACCTGTAGATATTTCTGCTTCTAGTTCTTCCATCTTGTTTGTCAGGCTTCTGGCGTTTGCGAGCATGCAGTTTAGAGGATTTTGTTTTGTTCCAATCTCCTCACTGTGGATTGTTTTAGAAATGTTCTTACCTCCCTTCTGAGTATGTTTTCCTGGGTCGTCTTTGTTCGAGTCTAATGTTTTTCTTCCCGTCCCCTCTTCTTCTAGTTTAACGCCCTCCTGATGAGTGTAGCGAGTCTTCTGGCGAATGTGTGTTAAACGGCATGGTGTGTTATAAAATACAATATATAATAATGAGAATACCTTACACATTACAGTCTGCAGCCAGAAACACTGGTTCTAAAATACACTGCATAGAAATGTGGCCGTAATAGGTAATTGTTATGCCACACATTTCTCAAAATGACATACACTGTAGAATATATCTGCAATTCACTATGCTTGTAACACATATTTCATCGCCCCAACTCCTGTCTGCTATACATATAGGCCAATTTTACGCCTAAAATAGCACAAATAGTTAATATTGGTGTATTTTCATACACTTATCAAAACTTTGGGTTTCTACATAATTTTCTATTTATATGTCCTAATTAGCAATACTATTCAGCTGCATTCTGAGATATATATATTAATGTACACTCTGCACGCCGTCATGCCTGAACAAAACAGAAATGTAGATTTTTTGCGAATTTATTAAAAAGAAAACTGAAATATCACACGGTCATAAGTATTCAGACCCTTTGCACAGTATTGCGTGCAATATTACACTCAGTCATTCCGCCTGTTACTGTATACCGGCTGTAATCCACATATAGTCTGTAAAAGTGCGAATTACAGTGCCATGTAAATACACGCCTAAGGTATAAGCATAATTATAGGAATTTGTAAGTTTCCAAAAGTAAACCCCAATGTATAATTAATATGATATTCTGCCATCTAGTGGCCGTAATAGGTAATTGTTATGCCACACATTTCTCAAAATGACATACACTGTAGAATATATCTGCAATTCACTACGCTTGTAACACATATTTCATCGCCCCAACTCCTGTCTGCTATACATATAGGACAAATTTACGCCTAAAATAGCACAAATAGTTAATATTGGTGTATTTTCATACACTTATCAAAACTTTGGGTTTCTACATAATTTTCTATTTATATGGCCTAATTAGCAATACTATTCAGCTGCATTCTGAGATATATATATATATATTAATGTACACTCTGCACGCCGTCATGCCTGAACAAAACAGAAATGTAGATTTTTTGTGAATTTATTAAAAAGAAAAACTGAAATATCACACGGACATAAGTATTGAGACCCTTTGCACAGTATTGAGTACAATCAAGGAGAAAATCTGCTACACTGTGAATAAACACAGCTTACAATTTACTGTTAATGACAAAAAAGAGAAAGCAAATATCATGGGCAAATGACACGCAGATAAACCTACGCTTCGAACCGTATCAGGTTTTGTGACATCAAGATTTTCAGGCGCAGTCCTTTGTTCATCGTGTCGTTATCAGATTCCGCAAAGTTGCATTTGTCAGCATTATGCTGTTAGCTAACTTAAAGTGTGTTTCCTTTTTTCTGTTTGTGTAAAGTGAGTGCGGTTAGCTTAAAATGTGTTCTTTATTTCCAATTAGTTCTGACAATAAAACATTTTAATCAACATAACACGCTGTATGTAGTCGTACAGATCCTAGGATATAATTATATACCATAACACCTCCAGGCAGCTGCCCCGCAGATAACACCGATGACCCACAGATAACATCTACAGGCACAAATGTGTTATAAAACAAAGTTCTGCTTCACAAAGATCACCAAACAGCATGAATTTGTACAAAAATATCTGACCCTCAGATAACACAGCTGAAACACAAATAACTTCTCAGATGACATCTACAGACACAAAAAAAGAGAAAGCAAATATCAAACATTCTGCGTTATAAAAACCAATGCCTGGGCACATGACCCGCAGATACCCCTACATAACCTTCAGGTACAATACATGTACAAACAGAAAATCTGTCTTTTCGGTTTGTGTAAATAAGCATTTATTGGGAAAGCAAATACAACAACAATTGAACTAGGTGTTATAAACCTCTGACCCACTGTAGGTCCATAAATAAAATGGCTCTTCTGTTTGTGAAAATAAACATTTAGTTAATGTTCACCATAATGTTCAGTAGGATCACAAATAAACAGCTTGGTGTGTTTTAAGTTCTCCACTATATGAATACACTGTGAATAAAACACAGCTTACAGAATCAAACTCGGGCTACGTGTATAAAAATATAAAACACGTGAATAATATCAAAATGCAACAAATTAAAGTATATCAAACAATATCAAAAGGGGAAATCAGCCAGCCTCAGGGATAGCTGGCTGACAGGAGGAGGGGAGGGGTTACACACTTTGATAGGGGCGGGGCACCTGTCAGATTGAGTTTGACGGATCATGGATATGCTACACTACTGAGCTGTATGTGTTAAAATGAAGGGTTAATTAACTCAAAACCATATTCAATAACTTTATTAACCCTTCAGGTGCTTCACAGGAACTAAGGCAATGTGGAAGGAAATAATTAGCATTAACTTTTTCACAATTATTTAACTTTAGCATTTTTTTCATTTTCACAGGGGTAAATGGAGAAAATCGACACAAAAATGTGTTGTGCAATTTCTCCTGAGTACGCCGATACCCAATAGGTGGGGGAATACTACTATTTGGGTGCATGGCAGGCAGGGCTGCCACTAGGAATTTTTGGGGCCCCATACTTGAGACTCCGCCCAGGCTTCACCTCAGCCCCGCCTCCACCCCTTGAACTGTCCACAGTCAAAAGATTTTTAAGGCCGCCACCATGACAAGGTCGGGCCCTACCCTACTCTAACCTATTAAACATTTGTTAAAGTATTCAATACAATTTAGGTATATTTTTATTTATTTTTCAATTTTTAAAATTACCAATAGCACATACAGGGTACAAATATCACCGCACTATGACCAGACCACATATTACCACTATATGATCACCAACAATACCACATACAGGGGACAAATACCACCGCACCATGACCAGACCACATATTACCACCACACATTACCACCACATAGTGACCAAATAATAGCACATGTAAGGAACAAATACCACCACACCATGGCCGGACAACATACAGTTATGGCGAAAAGAATTGACACCCCTGCAATTCTGTCAGATAATACTCAGTTTCTTCCTGAAAATGATTGCAAACACAAATTCTTTGGTATTATTATCTTCATTTAATTTGTCTTAAATGAAAAAACACAAAAAGAATTGTCCTAAAGCCAAATTGGATATAATTCCACACCAAACATAAAAAAGGGGGTGGACAAAAATATTGGCACTGTTCGAAAAATCATGTGATGCTTCTCTAATTTGTGTAATTAACAGCACCTGTAACTTACCTGTGGCACCTAGCAGGTGTTGGCAATAACTAAATCACACTTGCAGCCAGTTGACATGGATTAAAGTTGACTCAACCTCTGTCCTGTGTCCTTGTGTGTACCACATTGATTATGGAGAAAAGAAAGAAGACCAAAGAACTGTCTGAGGACTTGAGTAACCAAATTGTGAGGAAGCATGAGCAATCTCAAGGCTACAAGTCCATCTCCAAAAACCTGAATGTTCCTGTGTCTAACGTGCGCAGTGTCATCAAGAAGTTTAAAGCCCATGGCACTGTGGCTAACCTCCCTAGATGTGGACGGAAAAGAAAAATTGACAAGAGATTTAAACGCAAGATTGTGCGGATGTTGGATAAAGAACCTCGACTAACATCCAAACAAGTTCAAGCTGCCCTGCAGTCCGAGGGTACAACAGTGTCAACCCAAACTATCCGTCGGCGTCTGAATGAAAAGGGACTGTATGGTAGGAGACCCAGGAAGACCCCACTTCTTACCCCGAGACATAAAAAAGCCAGGCTGGAGTTTGCCAAAACTTACCTGAAAAAGCCTAAAACATTTTGGAACAATGTTCTCTGGTCAGATGAGACAAAAGTAGAGCTTTTTTGGGGCAAAGGCATCAACATAGAGTTTACAGGAGAAAAAAAGAGGCATTCAAAGAAAAAGAACATGGTCCCTACAGTCAAACATGGCAGAGGTTCCCTGATGTTTTGGGGTTGCTTTGCTGCCTCTGGCACTGCACTGCTTGACCGTGTGCATGGCATTATGAAGTCTGAAGACTACCAACAAATTTTGCAGCATAATGTAGGGCCCAGTGCGAGAAAGCTGGGTCTCCCTCATAGGTCATGGGTCTTCCAGCAGGACAATGACCCAAAACACACTTCAAAAAGCACTAGAAAATGGTTTGAGAGAAAGCACTGGAGACTTCTAAGGTGGTCAGCAATGAGTCCAGACCTGAATCCCATAGAACACCTGTGGAGAGATCTAAATATGGCAGTTTGGAGAAGGCACCCTTCAAATATCAGGGACCTGGAGCAGTTTGCCAAAGAAGAATGGTCTAAAATTCCAGCAGAGCATTGTAAGAAACTTATTGATGGTTACCGGAAGCGGTTGGTGGCAGTTATTTTGGCTAAAGATTGTGCAACCAAGTATTAGGCTGAGGGTGCCAATACTTTTGTCTGGCCCATTTTTGGAGTTTTGTGTGAAATGATCAATGTTTTGCTTTTGCTTCATTCTCTTTTGTGTTTTTTTCATTTAAGACAAATTAATTGAAGATAATAATACCAAAGAATTTGTGATTGCAATCATTTAAAGGAAGAAACTGAGTATTATCTGACAGAATTGCGGAAGGTGTCAATACGTTTGGCCACAACTGTATTACCACCACATAGTGACTAAATACTACAATACTGATCACTAATAAAAAAAAACACAATACTGATATCACAAGTGCCAGTATTCACAGGAGATCTGTACTTAGTATGCAATGTCTGTGTACAGGTAATACAGTGATCACCAGTGACATTATACACTGGTGCTCTGTATATCAGGGGTGTCAAACTGCATTCCTCAAGGGCTGCAAATAGGTCATGTTTTCAGGATTTCCTTGTACTGCACAGGTGATAATTTAATCACCTACACACATCATGATTACAGCACGTTGTGCAATGCTAAGAAAATCTTGAAAACACGCATGGTTTGCGGCCCTCGAAGAATGCAGTTTGACACCCCTGCTGTATATAGTGTATAATGTAAAGGTAATTCAGTGATCACTGGTGACATTGTACACAGGACCACTGTATATAGTATACAGTGTATAGTATCTGTTAGGGGTCGAGTTCCTGCCTCTGCACAGGGGGAATCTCGGGCCATCTCCGCTGCGGTCTCCCGTTCTTCTCCTGCTGCAGTGGAGCCTGCTCAGCAGAGACGTCGATCCCAGCATCTCGCTCAGTCTGACTCTGTGCTAAGAGTTACTGCTGCATTTCCTGCTTCTGCCATTGAAGTCAGTGCTGGGCAGTGGCGAGCAGACGCTTCTGGGACTAAGTCCTGCTTTTCAGGTTCTGAGCATGCCCAGAGTAAGATCTCTCAGTGGAGATCGAGGGTCACATGATCAGATACTGCAGCTAAAGTCATTGGTCCTTCTTGGAAGGTCCTTGTAGGTGCTAGGACTAAGTCCTGCTTTGCACTCTGAGCATTCCCAGGGCAAGATCTCTCAGTGGAGATCTGGGGTCACATGCTCAGGTACTGCAGCAACTCCATTGGTCCTTCTTTGAAGGTCCTAGACGTGCTGCAGCTATTTAAGGCTCGCATGGCCGCACGGCCATGCGCTAGTATTGTTTTTTGTTATGTGCTTTGCGCCAGTGTGGACACGTGAGAGTGTGTTCAGGGACCCGGCTGAAATAAGCCCCTAGAATGCTGGCTCCTCCGGCGAGGAGTTTTGTGTACATGCGTGACCACTGACTGTTCTCTGTTTGGGCAGTTAACCTGTGCCTCTGTGGAGTCTAACAGGGCACAGTGCTTCTCTTTCACAGCTACTCGGTGAATTAACTGAGTTAGTCTATACTGCCATATAGTACCGCCGTTTGCTAGCAGCAGGTACTCCTGCACGGTGGATCCCGGGCTGCGAACGCACCAATATCAATAAAAACATCTCTATTTAGTTGGTGCGTTCCGCTAGCCCTAACAGAATACTAGCGCCAGGGTCTGACTAGTAAATGGCGGACATTCAGCATTCTTTGCGGTATATCCAGCAGCTGGAGGGTAGGTTGGCGGCTCTCGAGAGCTCAACCTCAGCTGTGGATGTTACCGCAGTTGCTGTACAGGCTGCTAGCGTGGCTGCAGCAACCTTATCCACTGCCACCCCTGTTCCGACATTATCTCGCCTCCCGCTGCCAGAAAAAATTTCTGGAGATAGCAAATCTTGTAGGGGATTCGTGAGTCAGTTCTTTATTCACCTCGAGCTCCTGGCTGCACATTTTCCTACAGAGCGGGCTAAGGTGGGATTTATTGTGTCTCTCTTGTCAGACAGGGTGTTGGAATGGGCTACGCCGCTGTGGGAACGTGGTGATCATGTGGTGCAGAGTGCTCCGCTGTTCCTGAGCACTCTGAAAAAGGTCTTTTTAGGACCTCAAGTCACCCATGACACAGCGCTCCAACTACTGGCACTAACTCAGGGTGAGTCCTTGGTCAGCCATTTTTCCATCCGCTTTCGTACTTTAGCTTCTGAGCTGGAGTGGTCGGATAAAGCCCTTATCCCCATATTTTGGAGGGGCCTGGCTGATCACGTTAAGGACACTCTGGCCACTAGGGAGATTCCTGCCACACTGGAGGAGTTAATAACTGTCTCTACTCGAATTGACCTCCATTTTAACAAGCGGAGGTTAGAGCGAGCCCAGTGTAGGCAGAGGTTTCGGCTGGCTCCCACCTTCGCCAAACCTCTGGAATCTCCGGTCCAGGTTCCTGAGTCACATGAGGCCATGGAAGTGGAGCGCCCCCAGACGCAGGGCCGCGGGTTACTCGGTACCAGTCCTCTCTGTCTCGGTGCTGGGGTTGTCACAGTGGTTGGACCCGGTCCGTGACCCTGCTAAGGGGCGTCCAATGAAAGGGTGATGTAAGTTTGTCAAGGATTCGTGATGCCACCTGTGGTATTCGGTCAGGGTGACCGACGCTGCTTAGGGGCCCGCTAGGGTGATGGAATGGCAGCTAGATGGTATACCTTCCCACAGGTGAAGTATATCCCCAGGGCTTCCCAGTAGTGTAGGTGGCGATGATGTGAGGCGCAGTTAATAACGAGGACACAGGGTTGCAGTCTCTTTACCTTTTTACCTCCTCTCCTTCTCTTTGAGGCTGGTGGCCCACACCTCCATGGGTTCAGATGGTAGCAAAACAACAGGATTAGAAGGGAGTAACGGAACCTCTCGCTTTGTAACACCTCTTTCCCTTAGCCTCCGATCCATACGGATAGCCTGAGTCATAGCCTCCTCCAATGAGCTGGGTGGTGGATGGAGAGCCAGAGCGTCCTTCAAGTGATCCGACAGTCCTTTCCAGAACTGACATCTCAGCACAGAGTCATCCCAGGACACCTCAGTGGACCATCGATGGAACTCGGAGCAACACCATCCAGCCGAGAGCTTCCCCTGAAAGAGACTCATGATTGTGTCCTCTGCCACTCTGACCCGGTCAGGCTAGTCAAAAATAAGTCCAAAGGCCTCAAAGAACAAAGGCCTCATAGAATCTGTCCACAGACACAAGTTCTAGGGCAGAAGCAGGTAAAGAGAAAGCCCACAACTGAGGTCCCTCCTGCAGTAAGGAAATGATTATCCCCACCCGCTGACTCCTATCTCCAGAAGATAGGGGTCTAAGGGTACCGTCACACTATACGATTTACCAACAATCACGACCAGCGATACGACCTGGCCGTGATCGTTGGTAAGTCGTAGTGTGGTCGCTGGAGAGCTGTCACACAGACAGCTCTCCAGCGACCAACGATGCCGAGGTCCCCGGGTAACCAGGGTAAACATCAGGTTACTAAGCGCAGGGCCGCGCTTAGTAACCCGATGTTTACCCTGGTTACCAGCGTAAAAAAAAAAAAACAGTACATACTTACATTCCGGTGTCTGTCCCTTGCCGTCTGCTTCCCGCACTCACTGACTGCCGGCCGTAAAGTGAAAGCACAGCACAGCGGTGACGTCACCGCTGTGCTCTGCTTTCACTTTACGGCCGGCAGTCAGTGAGTGCGGGAAGCAGACGGCAAGGGACCTGACGGACACCAGAATGTAAGTATGTACTGTTTTTTTTTTTTTACATTTACGCTGGTAACCAGGGTATACATCGGGTTACTAAGCGCGGCCCTGCGCTTAGTAACCGGATGTTTACCCTGGTTACAAGCGAACGCATCGCTAGATCGGTGTCACACACACCGATCTAGCGATGACAGCGGGAGATCCAGCGATGAAAGAAAGTTCCAAACGATGTGCTACAACGTACGATTCTCAGCAGGATCCCTGATCGCTGCTGCGTGTCAGACACAGCGATATCGTAACGATATCGCTGGAACGTCATGAATCGTACCGTCATAGCGACAAAAGTGCCACTGTGTGACGGTACCCTAAGAGAAAACAATAGCATGCAATTTTCCTTGAACATGCGGAACCTCTCCTTTTCTCCAGAGAAGGTATCTGGGAGCCTGACCGTAGGTTCAGGAGAATGCAATGAGACATCAACAGTGTTAGAGTGCTTACAGTCAGTTTGCAAAGATTTTACTGTGTCAGAAAGTTCACTTTGCAGGTGGTTATGAGACGAGGCCATTGCCCTCTGTTCCACAGACAGATCCTGCATCATTTGTGTCAAACTGTCCATTTGATCCGCCAACATATGGAGCGAATCCATAGAAAGCAGAGCAGAAAAAAAATACAAAAATTTACAGCTATTAGCCAGCTTGATTACATGTGGGGATTCCCTAGCAACCAGGCAACCCCCACATATACTCATCCTGGCTGGTAGCTGTAAATCATTCAGCTGCGGTGATGAAAACTTAATCTCCGAACACTATCAAATACTCGAAAGTCACCCGAGCGTGCTCCTGAAAACCCGAGCAACGAGTATACTCGCTCATCACTAGTTCTATTACATTAAGTAGGTTGCTGTTAGAAATGATGCTATTAATATCATGTTATGTAGATTTGTATATATTAAAAAAATAGTACTGGTATTTTGGGTACTCCACTTATAACTTGGGATTACTGCGTTACATAATGTGTTTTTAATTTACTTTTAATTTGCATTCATTTTATGAAGTGAAGATACTTTCTGTAAAGATTTTGCTTTGTTTGTTTTATATTACATAAATACATTTTAATTGTCATGAACAGTCTGTTTCAGGAATAATGAAAAGTAAAAGTATTTATGTACTTACCTAATATAATAATTTTTAGTCATTTAGCGTTAAATATTTTAGTTATATAAACTTAGCAGGAAGCTATAGAACAATTCTGTAAGCTATTATGTGATTTCTAAGCATACTTGCAAGCTTTTAATATATTTTGTTAGCTATTCTTAATATGCCAGCTAATGAGATATAAAAGACTGTTCGAATTAAAGGTGGACATTCTACAGATGTAACTTGTACAGTTTCACAAAAGTGAGGGATACAAGGAGACATAAAGGAGTTATTTGGTAGAAGTTACAAGTCTGCAGACATGCTATGTGACTGCGCACTTGTGAATCTTCACATTGCTCACTCTGAGCGCTGTGAGGATTCTTTGGTGTTGCGCCGGGAGTGGGTGGTCAAGTGACTGCAAGTATGCAATATGTATACTCCAGGTAAAATTGCGACTAGGCTACTTCATGCCTCACTATATACACTTGCATTGATCAACGCAGCACCCATCTAGTCGGAATGTGGCTGGGAGTATGTATATCACATACTTGTGGTCACATAACTGCCCCCTCCAGGCAATGGACAATCCTCACAGTGCACATGATATGAGGATTCATACACCTGCAGTCAAGAAAAGTAGCTTTAGACCAGACAACCCCTATAAGGGTCTAATGAACTACTGTTGGCTGAACCAACTGATATCAATGGATTTGGCCAACAGTATAGTGTACATGAAGGCACCTACCAGGGTAGATGGCCAGGAAAGATGTTGATCTCGATTTTTGGACTTCCGATCACATTGTTCCCCCTGACATAATGTCAGTCGGCAGAATGCTCATAGAAAACACACAAATCGGTTGAGCAAGTGCTCCTGTATATGGGAGTGTCAGCTAAGATGGCTGTCAGCTAAATAATCCCCCAAAGCATGGTTCAGCTAACAGTCAGGGGCATAACTATTGTAGTTGCAGAGGGTGTGCTGGGGGGCCAGCCGATGCTAGCAAAGACGCACATTCAACTGAAATGTATTACGGCGCAGAGACCTGCTGGGTCCCCATGCCCCAATACTTGCTGCCAGCCAATCTGGGGTCAGCACCTGACATTAGTGTGCCAGTCACAGGCGACGCATAGCAGTGACATCGAGCTTCGCCCATATCAGGCACGCTGAAGTGAGCTGCCCCAGCTACAGAAGAGAATGCCATACATTTTGGGTGTGGAGAAAGGTGAGAGGAAAGTTTTTGGAGTTTTAATGTGTTATAGAACAGTGAATCATTATAACTGAATGGGCACAGGAGCTATGACATTATAACACGAAGAGCACAAAGAGAGACATATATTATTCGATGGGGACATTATTTGCAAAGGAAAAATGGGAACATTATTACTGGTTGGGTAATGGGGACAATTATTGGATAGGGAATGGGGACATTATTATTGGATGGGGAATGGGGGCATTATTACTGGTTGATGAATGGGAATATTGTACCAGGATAGGGGTATTATACCAGGAAGGGATCCAAGTTGTCGGACATTTATTAATGAAAAGGGCCAGGATGGGGACATTACACCATGATGGAGGACATTATTACTGGAAAGGGCCCAGGATGGAGGACATTATACCAGAAATGGGCCCAGGATGGGAGAAATTATACTAGGAAGGCGCCCATTCTCACAGTTACACCCCTCAGTGTGTCTGGAATGCACTTACTGAGAGCTCAGCAGTCCAATCTGGTAACGGGGCATGATCAAGCTGTCAGTACTTTGACAGTTCAGTTGTTCTGTCTGAGGATGGGGTGTGTTTAGGTGTCGGTGGGTTGATTGACAGCTCAGCCATCCAGTTAGACTGTGAGGCCCTAGGTGTCTCCAGGTGTTTATTGTCCCAGGTGATTGCCAGGCTACTTAACTGGGATGTTTCTCTCAGACCTCTGCCAGACATACATTCAGCTATTGTGTGGTTTGTCTCTCTGTGCCTTGCGTTCTGTTTGTAGATCTTTTGTTGCATGACCTTGGACCTCGCATTGACATCCGTCTGTTTAACCCTTTCTGCTATGATCCACTATCCTCTTGGTTTTCTGACCTCAGAATGTTACCTGACTTTGCCTTTATCTCTTCCCTCTGTTTATAACTTACCCTCCTGGACTCTGACCTTGGACTCCTTGACTATCCTAACTCATGGCTTGGCTGTGAGAAATGATTCAGCGTCACCCTCCGGATGGGGACATATAATACTGGAAGGGGTCAGGATTGGGACATTATACCATTATGAAGGACATTACTACTAGAAGGGGCCCAGAATGGGAGGACATTATTACTGAAATGGGCCCAGGATAGGGGACATTATATCAGGAAGGGAGCAGAAAAGGGACATAATTGCGCTCAAGATGAGGAACATTATAGCAGGATGGCGGCCAGGATGAGGACATTATACCAGAAGTCAGGTCCAAGAAGAATTAAGGAAGAAGTTTTAAAAAATGGAAATCAATTCTAACACTAAATCCTAACCAGACTGCTGCAGAACGACTGAACTGCTTCTAATCTGGTGTTGGCATACCTAGTTACACCGAAGGTTTTGTATGTAAAGAATTTTTGTTTTTATGGAATTGCTATACTGGAACATGTCTAGCAATCTTTTTTAGTTTGCGTTATATTATTGAGACTTCAGAAATCAAATAGAGACTAGATGTGTAATGCCATCTAAATTTTATCTCTCAGTCTCAACCCATACAATCACATTCATTGCAAGAAAACCTACTAATGGTTTATTTTTCAATTATGCAGTATGATTTTTAGATCCATAGGTGCACAACCATACCAATCTTATACGTCTGTCCTAACTTTTTTATTTTTTCATCCATGAAGTCAGAGAGGCTTGTTTTTTGCATTTCAATACCATTTTGGTGTACATAAAATGTTTTGATCTAAGGTTTTTTTCCCATTTTTGTGGGGAATGTAGCGAAAAAAAGCTGTTCTTGTGTTTTAACTCTTTTTTTTATTTTTGGCATTTAACATATTGTTAAAATTATTTTATATCTTGAATTGATAGACCATACTTTTATGGATTCAGTGATATCAAATAAGTTTAGTTTTATTTATTTAATTTTGAAAAAGGAGAAGGTGAGTTATTTAAACATTTACAATTATTTTATTTTTGCAGTAATGTGGTAATGTTGTAGAATGTTCTTATATTAATGTTGTGGTGACTCAATTGTGTTTTAATGATATTATAATGTAGTATTGCATGAAACATAGGACCTTATATAAGAAAGGGACATAAGTTAAGCGTTAGATACAGATAGGATTGGGTTGTGCAATGGAGGGCACACTAATTCAGGAATTTAAATAGGTTTAGTATAGAAAGGCTTTAGGGAATTTCCCCAGTTGAGAGGGGTAGGGGTAGTTAAAAGAGAAGGAAACTTCCTGGTGGAGTTATTAGGGAAGAGATAGTGAGAGATATAGATGGGATAAGAGTTATCCGAGCAGTGGCTCAGGGCCAGTGAGCTCAAGGCCACGTGGGATTCTACGAAAATGGAAAGGGAGCAGCATGAGAACGGTGACAAATTTCAGTGTATCAGTGTAACATCCTGTACGGCCTGAGAAAGGTGAGGAGGAGCCTGCCTTAACTTCTTCCCCAAAGGGGAAAATGGATGGGGATTCACAGATGAAAGTCAGAAGGGGATTCTGAGAAGCTGCAGAGTCGAGTGGAATATCCCAGGGGCAAGGAATGCCAGCAAGGGAATGGATAGCGCAGGCTGAAGGAAATGTTATCAATCTAACATACTTTTCTGTATCCGTGACTAAGACTGAACTGCTGAGTAAAGTTGAAAATGTATAAAGAGTCTGTTGTCGACTGTGTGGTTGCATCCGTGTCTGGGATCACCTAACAAGCGGAGTCTACAGGACCAAAAGTGATTGTTATCCGCTTTACACAAACCACACAACAGATGGGACATTATTTACTTTTGGGGTGCCAGGGCATAGGAGAACAGCAGCCTCTTGCTCATGACTACTGTCCTGCCCACCTTACACTTAAGATATTTGAACTTGAAATTGTTTGATTGCTTATGCTATGTACTGTAGTATCACAGTATTGCACTATATAGTGAAAACATTCTCTTATAAAGCTCAGTCTGTGGCCTGACTGTTATGATAACCATTGAGTAGAGATGAGCCGATAGCTTCGGGCAGGCCTGGTTCATGGTCCAGGACAGTAGTGTGTGGTAGTGGACAGGAGATATACAAAGTTCCTTACCCTCTGGCTCAGCTTATGATTAGATGGGTTGGCAGATGTCATTTGTGCAGCATGAGGGGCACAGGTGATGTCTTGCCAGCCCAGCTAATCATAAGCTCAGCCTGGAATCCCAGCGAGTAAGGAAGGCACGTGCAAAACTTTGCAACTTTTCTTTTAAACCCGAAAAGTATAATACAGACCTTGATCAATCCTCTCCTATCAATTTGAAATGGAAACTATTTACAACAATTTTATAATTTAAATTATCTCTGTTCAGTCACCATTTTTTGGATAAGGGCTCCTTCATAAGTCAGTTTTTCATAGTCGAGTGCTATCCATGTGTCACTCTCCTATTGAGTATTGAAACATGGCTTCATCATAACTTGGAAAGGGAACAAGAGCTATCATTCTAAATACTTCACCTGACCCCTGTTCAGCTATGACCCCCAGCTGACATGAAGTCTAGACACAGAGGGCAGGAGGTGACTTTCCTTGCATGGGTATATAAGTTTTCTCTCTTTAAAGCAACACTGGGCCAAGGATGTCAGACACACTGGCACCAGTGTCTTGTTATGAATATTGTTTTTTTGTGACAGGCATAGGTCCTATAGTTATGGGAGGCATTCTCAGCATCGTGACGAAGCGGCGATCATAACGCATTTACTTACATCAGTGTGCGGTCAGCCGTGGATTAATATTGGAATGATAGATAGCATATATAATGTATGTTTCCTATCTAATGAAACATAAAATAATGATAGTAAATATGGCATTAATATCTCCCGCCTAGGACCTCCAGGTGTTCGGATATCCTAAAGGTTGGAGACCACCTAATTTTTTGGGGACCTGACTTGCATCCCATTGACCAGCCGTATCTGAGGTCAACAAGGAGTGGTATGTGGAAGTGACTCTTATTTGATGAAAGCAGATTTTAAATTATTGTCCTTGTTCAGTGCTGGGAGATACAGTATGTTGTAGTTCTGTACTGTTTCCAAAACAAAAAGCTCCTCTTTGCAAAAACTGGCACATTTCCTGTGAAATTATCTATCACAGAAGTTAGCCTTCACCCACCAGCTCACAGAAAACTGAAAATTAGAGGTAGAGCCAACATAGGGAAAAACTGACATAAAACTGTAAGATAAATTAAATAATGGCTAAAAATTAATCCTAGTTTACAGACAATTCACAAAAGTTACCTGAAACGAAGGGTACAATTTAGCGCTATAGCTATGCAATTGACGCATTGAGTTTTGTATCACTTTAAAAATATATTAATAAAAAATAATAAGCACATTACATCAATACAACACTTTTTCTGTTATTAATATAATTAAGTGACTTACATGAAACATTTTTCAAAGTTTGTTCCTTAATTATTTTATTTCTACCCCGTCTATTGCATTTGATTTGCTTTACAAAATCACATTTTCCAGTCTCTTAAGATTGGAAGGATAATATAGTATCTGATTTTCTAAAAATCCTATCATCTCTTTTCTCAGTCTCGTTATATTCTCATATTCAAAGATCTGCTCATAAAACATAATTGTTATAGCTACTGTAATTAATCTCTTAAAATAGCACTTTCAATCATACTTCCTCCTCCAGTAGTTAGAGAAGGCTTTAAATACTGCAAATAATACACTTGTAGTGTACAATAGAGGCTCTTATTTTGTATTCTAACCTGAGGAAGCATAAGACCATTACCATTTTAAAACATGATTATGGTCAAATATAAATCGGTAAGTTCAGTAAGTCTAAAGGAATGAATGCAAAGTGCAGAAATATATGAAAATAAAGACTGATTACTGGGGGTAAGCTAGGCTGCATCAAAATGTCTGTAATGCTGAGTGTAATGTGCTGCTACAGTGCAGTATAGTGCAACCTCCACCAGGGGTGCTGGTTAAGGAAAAGAGGTTGTACACACAGAGCAGCAATACTGAAATACAACACGGGTGTCACAGGTAATGAAAGAGAAGTCAGGCAAGCCAAGATCATACACAGAGAGATAAGCGCAGTACACAGGGGGAGTCAGAAGAATGGTCGGGGACAAACAAAAAGTCAGAGCCTAACGGGAACGTGGTAACCAAAACGTGAGACGCAAGGCGAAGTCGGGATACAAGCCAGAGGTCAGAACAAGTCATAAACGGGTACAGGCAGTCAGAGGTAAAAAGGAACACTAGTACAAGTGAACAGGTCAGGTGCTCAAACCGTGCAACATGAACTATAGCTGACACTGGCCCACAGGCTGCAGAGGACTTAAATAGCTCAGCCAGTTTCAAAGTGAGGCAGAGGGGATTAACTCCCACATGACCAGTCCAGAAACAAGACAGCTGAAAACAAACTCAGAACTGGTCATGACACTGAGATTTTACATTTTTCTTTAAAAAAAATCACTTTATAAGTAAATAAAATGCTAAACAAATGAAAAAAAATAATATCACTTATTGCTTGTGCATTTCAAAAGCCATGAAGCACACCTTCTCAGATAGACAAGCCAGAGTTTTAGTATTTTTCTTTCAAAGGAAAATTGGGAGTGATGGGACTGAAACTGTCATCCTTATTTGTGGTACTTCAAAAATGAAAAAAAAAAGTTTTATAAAGGTGCTGTACTGCAGTATAACATTGATCATTCTATTCACAGTTACACAGAATCTGCCAGACCAGCACTCCCCTATGATTTGAATCTGTATGTTCTTATTCGTAGACTGATGCTACCACATGCATTCTCTATGTTCTTCAGCGTTGCAGTAGTACACACAATTCTGATTTAGGCCTTTCTATACCAATCTGTAATAATCATTTGTGTGCCCTATCCATAGACAGGGCCGGTTTTAGGTAAAGTGGGGCCCTAGGCAAAAGTTTAAAATGAGGCCTCAAATGCTAACAAATTGCACCATTACACAGAAACATTTCGGTTGCAGTTACATGCGCCGATTTCAGGCCACTAAACAAGTGTGATTAACAATATTGAAGTCATTCGCCGCTTGTTCCCGGCAACTTTCCTCCGGCTGAGGAATAATGATGGGGACAGAATAATCACTAGTAGATCAATCTGTCCACGTACAGTACCATCTTAGCTGCATATCTGCAGTTTTTACCAGGCGATGTGCTGCTGAGAACAATGATTTTTGCTGCGGGATAACCGATCCAATCACTCGATAAATATCTTGCATTTTGCAACCCCCCTAGTTCTCCATATAGTATAATACACTTCCATAGTCCTCCATATAGTATAATGTACTCCCCCTAGTCCTCCATATATATAATGTACTCCCTCTAGTCCTCCATATAGTATAACACACTCCCCATAGTCTTCCATATAGTATAATAGACTCCCCATAGTATAACACACTCCCCATAGTCCTCCATATAGTATAATAGACTCCCCATAGTCCTCCATATAGTATAATACAGTCCTCCATAGAGTATAATGCAGTCCCCATATAGAATATAATTCTGACCTCATATAGTATAACGCAAGCCCCCCTTTGCATATAATGCAGCCCCCCCTTAGAATAAAATGCAGTCACCAACAGAATATAATACTGTGTGTTTGTAATAAACATATATGTATGCGTTACACCGTACATACATAGATACACATACATATACTGTACATGCAAACACACACATACTGTACATACATACACACATATACACAAACATATACTGTACATGCAAACACACATACTGTACATACATACACAAAGATGCACATACATATACCGTAAATACATACACACATACTGTACATATATACACACAGATACACATACATATACCATACATACACACAGATATGCATACATATTCCGTACATGCAAACACACACATATACCATATATACACACAGATACACATACCGTCATACATACACATACTGTTCATACACACATTCATATACTGAACATACACACACATATACCATATATACAAACACACACATATACTATACATACACACAGATACACATACATATACCGTCATACATACACGTACTATACATACACACATGCATATACCATACATACACAGACATACTGTACATACAAATACCATATATACAAACACACACATATACTATACATACACACAGATACACATACATATACCATCATACATACATATACTGTGCATACACACATATACCATACATACACATAGATCTACAAACATATACCATACAAGCATACACACACATATATCGTACAAATATACAGATACACATACTCGTACCGTACATACATATACACACATACCGTACATACACACACATATACCATATATACATACACATATACTGTACATACACACAAACACAGGTATATACACATATAGTATACACATACCGTACACACATATACATACACATACACTGTACATACATGCACATAAACATACATTTATACCATATATACATACAAATATATCGCATATACACAGATACACACATTATACACACAGACATACACATATACTGTATATGCATACACATAGATACACACACACTGTACATACACAGATGCACATACATCTACAAGCATATACATACACAAATACTAATCTTGCATATCAGGTGATCAGATGAGCCCTGGAGGAGGTCAGTTCAGTTGGAGAGGGCTGCAGAACTCACTGTGGAGAATGGGGCACAGAGCAGACTGGAATGATGTCAGACCCCTGGTGCTGCCGTGTTGTCCCGTGCAGTGAGCCTCCTCTCACATGTCTTCACAGTCAGGAGATGCCGCAGCCTGCTGGGAACAGAACAGTGGAGGGAGCAGATATACAACTTAAGTCCTGCTCTTCCTCCACTGCTGTCCCTGACTCCCTGTGTGCTGTGCGGCGGGGTCCCTGACTGTAGGTGAGTACTCACCAGTCTCCCTTGGGATGCACCATGCAGAACAGAGAGACAGCAGCCAATGAGCGCTCTCCTCAGTCTGATGAGGAAAGGATTCATTGGCCAGCATCTCTCCCTGCATGACACGCCCCCCTTTTGAACTCCTGCACTCCGCGCGCCACTCTCTCCCTGGCACTGGATGTTAGCATGATTACAGGAGGGAGTGAGAGGGGCCCGATGCTACATGATATAGGGACTGCCTGCAGAGACCACCCTCCACCTCTCGGCCCCAGAGCAGTGGCACCTGCGGTATGTCTGCCCCTGGCTGGGGGCCCCTAGGGCAGCGGGGGCCCTAGGCAGCTGCCTAGTCTGCCTGCCCCTAACGCCCGCCCTGTCCATAGACTATAAAACCCTAAAATGGCCCCTGCTTTACTTGCCCTACTCTTTTATAGTGCCTATGATAGTCCCCCCTCTGTTTGGCTGAGCAAGATCATGTGACCAGCCAGTTTCTTGAAGTTCAAATCAAATGTAATTTGCTATGGATGGATTCAATCATCTCTAGTCTCTACTATATTATGTAGAGCAATGAGAGTGGTAAGAATTGATGATCAGCAATGAGTGGCATTTGCTCAGCTAAATACAGTAGAATTCTTTCCTGTATCATGCAAAAAAAGGTTCAGTACAATAGTGGCACCAAATTTATAGTGTGTCTTAGAAGATTTTAGCATTTTCCTTAAAAAATATGTAGAACAAATCTGGTTGTTATAATAACAGCTTCTTCACAGAACTGGGGAGAAGTAGGACCCCAATTTATGAGGCTAAGGCTTCTTTCACACTAACATCGGTACGGGGCCATCACAAAGCTTTGGCACAACGTACCGATGGATGTTTTTAAAATTCGGCACAACGTGGGCAGCGGATGCAGTTTTTCAACGCATCCGCTGCCCATTCTAAAGTCCTGAGGAGGAGTTAGAGATCGCTGCCCGGGCATGCGCACTCCAAAGTGCAGGATGTGACGTACAATAAAACGTTCCCTTGAACGTTTTTTCATGACGACGGTCTGCCAAAACACGACGCATCCAGTGCATGACAGACGCGACGTATGGCCATCGGCAATACAAGTCTATGGGAAAAAAAACGCATCCTGCGGGCACATTTGCAGGATGCATTTTGTTTCCCAAAATGACGCATTGTGATGGATCTAAAAAGACGGAAGTGTGAGGCCTTGGAGGTATGAATGTACGTTACTGCCTTTAGGACTCTACAGTCATGGCCAAAAATTTTGAGAATGAGACAAATATTAATGTTTCCAAAGTCTACTGCTTCATTTTTTCTAATGGCAATTTGCATATACTCCTGAATGTCAGAGTGATCAGCTTAACAGCAATTACTGTACTTGCAAAGTCAATATTTGCCCAGAAAATGAACTTTAACCCCCAAAACACATTTCAACATCATTGCAGTCCTGCCTTAAAAGGAGCAGCTAACATCGTTTTAGTGATTGATCCATTAACACAGGTGTGGGTGTTGATGAGGACATGGCTGGCGATCAATCAGTCATGATTAAGTAAGAATGACATCACTGGACACTTTAAAAGGAGGCTGGTGCTTGGTATCATTGTTTCTCTTCAGTTAACCATGGTTATCTCTAAAGAAACACGTGCAGCCATCATTGCACTGCACAAAAATGGCCTAACAGGGAAGAGTATCGCAGCTACAAAGATTGCACCTCAGTCAACAATCTATCACATCATCAAGAACTTCAAGGAGAGAGCTTCCATTGTTGTCAAAAAGGCTCCAGGGTGCCCAAGAAAGACCAGCAAGTGCCAGGACCGTATCTTAAAACTGTTTCAGCTGCGGGATCGGACTACCAGCAGTGCCGAGCTTGCTCAGGAATGGCAGCAGGCTGGTGTGAGTGCTTCTGCACGCACTGTGAGGCGGAGACTCTTTGAGCAAGGCCTGGTTTCAAGGAGGGCAGCAAAGAAGCCACTTCTCTCCAGAAAAAACATCAGGGACCGACTGATATTCTGCAAAAGGTACAGGGAGTGGACTGCTGAGGACTGGGGCAAAGTCATTTTCTCTGATGAATCCCCTTTTCGATTGTTTGGGACATCTGGAAAACAGCTTATTCGGAGAAGAAGAGGTGAGCGATACCACCAGTCTTGTCTCATGCCAACTGTAAAGCATCCTGAAACCATTCATGTGTGGGGTTGCTTCTCAGCCAAGGGAATCGGCTCACTCACAGTCTTGCCTAAAAACACAGCCATGAATAAAGAATGGTACCAGAATGTCCTCCAAGAGCAACTTCTCCCAACCGTCCAAGAGCAGTTTGGCGCCCAACAATGCCTTTTCCAGCATGATGGAGCACCTTGCCATAAAGCAAAGGTGATAACTAAATGGCTCATGGAACAAAACATAGAGATTGTGGGTCCATGGCCTGGAAACTCCCCAGATCTTAATCCCATTGAGAACTTGTGGTCAATCATCAAGAGATGGGTGGACAAAAAAAACAACAAATTCTGGCAAAATGCAAGCATTGATTATGCAAGAATGGACTGCTATCAGTCAGGATTTGGTCCAGAAGTTGATTGAGAGCATGCCAAGGAGAATTGAAGAGGTCTTGAAGAAGAAGGGTCAACACTGCAAATATTGACTTGCTGCATTAACTCATTCTAACTGTCAATATAACCTATTGGTACTCATAATATGATTGCAATTATATTTCTGTATGTGATATAAACATCAGACAAACACTAATAAAAACCTCTAGTGCAGCTGCACCAGGACCCAGAGGTGGATCGGGCCCCTGCAGGGCGACTAATAATGAGGGCAATCTGGCCTGTTTTGCTGGCCCTCAGTCTCCCGTGGCCCCATTTCCTGATCACCCTCATGTGCAGTGGGCAGGTAGTGATCTCTGCATCTCCTCTGTCTACAAGAGAATATGGCAGCAGAGCAGAGCTACAGAGATCCATCCTCTGTTTCCTGCCCGACGCTTCGTGCCCGGTTGGATGATGTCAGCATTCAGCTTGCTCCTGTGTCAGAGAGAAAGCTGACAGTGACTATTGTGCTGCCATTGGGGAACATGTGGAAAGTTGACTGGCCGTGTTTGGTTTCTTTTTAACAATACATTGCGGATAGGTGGGGAAGAACAATGATTGGGGATGTGGAGAAGGAATGATGGAGGTGGTGGAGAGGACAATGATGGGGTGGTGGGGGATAACAATGATAGGGGTGGTTTAGAGGGCAATGATGAAGGTGGTGGGGAGAACAATGATTGTGGTGGGAGAGAGAGCAATAATGGAGGTAGTGGACGACAATGATGGAGGTGGTGGAGAAGGCAATGATAAATGTGGTGAAGAGGGCAGTGATGGGGATGGTGAAGAGGGCAATGATGGAGAGGAAGAGAGGGCAATGATGGAGGTGGTGGAGAAGGCAATGATAAAGGTGGTGGAGAGGGCAATGATAAAGGTGGTAAAGAGGGCAATGGCGGGGATGGTGGAGAGGGCAAGGATGGAGGTGGTGGAGAGGGCAATGATGGAGGTGGTGGAGAGGGCAATGATGGAGGTGGAGAGGGCAATGATGTGGTGGTGGAGAGGGCAATGATGGATGTGAGTGAGAAGGCAATGATGGAGATGGTGAAGAGGGCAATGATGGAGATGGTGAAGAAGACAATGATAGAGGTGTGGAAGAGGACGATGATGGGATGCGAGGGGGAGTACAATGATGGAGATGAGGGAGAAGACAATTAGGGATTGGAAAGGGAGGAAAAGGGACTTGCAATGGACTTGTGAACAGGGGGGAGGGAGGATGTTAAATATGGATGTAAAATGAATTGGGTGGTGGAGGAGGGTGCTAAGACCCTCATAGTGTCCTCATCCATCTCACAATTCATTGTGATGCTATCGGGAACTTAAAATGTATTGGCGAGAGGGAGAGGAGGTGTAAAGGAGTATAGGACACTTTATAATTAATTGAAGGCTGGGAGGAGGCGCTATTAGTGACTGATAATGAATTTGGATGTGGCGGAGGATGCTCAGTAACTGTTAATGTCTTCTCCCACCCCCAAATTCATTATGATGCTATAATTTACTGATAATGAATGGGGGGGACACAGGACAGGGACTAAGGCTATGTGCACACATTCAGGATTTGCAGGAAAAAATTCTGCTGCATATCCTAATGTGTTGCCAAGAAGAACGCTGCAAAAATTCATTTTTTGCCATGTTTTTCACATGCTTTTGTTGCTCATCTTCCCCACACATTAGTATGAGTGAAATAAGCTGACAAAAAATTGACATTATGCATATTTTACTCAGATGCAAAACTTCAAGGAAAAAATATGCAATGTGTCCATGAGATTTCAGGGATCTCATTCACTTTGCTTGTACTCTGAAACCTTGCATGTTTTCCATGTGCACATAGCCTTACAGTTAATTGGGGAGAGTCAGAGAGACTGAATAATTTATATTATTGGGTGGCGGAGATTATAGTTAATTGAGGAAACAGTGCTGCTCATCACTTTGTATTTTTAATGGTGGGGTACATATTTGTATTTAGGGGGGAGACACATGTATGTATACAATGTATGTGACCATGTTATTTTCAGGCCTGTGATGAGCATTGTCACAAGATGAGTCATGACCGGGAGATGTCAACATGAAGGTCTGTCCAGATGGAGAAGAAACAGCAGAAAACGGCTCTTACTAGATGAGACATCAGCGATAAGTGCCCGGATGTAAATATTATTCTGTATCTGCACTGTGTAACTTGGAGTGATAATGTTATCTGTAAAATCCCTTATTCTACGTTCTCACATTTGTGTTAAATGTCCGTGTACTTCCAGATTTTTTTATCATATGGTACAGGGACTTGTAGGATTTTATATGTCCATACACACATTGGAGAAACTCACATATCTGAGAATGAGATCCTTGAGGGTCAGAGAATGTACTCTTCTGATATGATTTTGAGGATCAGAATAGGACATGCGCAATACATCAGTAAAAGCGTACAGCACACCCACACTGCACACAGATACAGGAATGTACCCTTATTATATATAGCACAGTCCCTTAGTATATAGTGCACTCACTTATTATCTATAGCACAGTCCCTTAGAATATAGTGTACTCACTTATTAAGTATAGCACCATCCTTAGTTACATAATTTACTCTTTTATGCATAACACTGTCCCTTATTACGTACAAACCTCTCTAGTTATATATGGTGCCGTCCTTTATTATATAACTTCCTCTGCTGTTATGTACAGCATTGTCTCTTATATAGTGTATTCTTGTTATTTTTGTTATTCACAGCACCCTCTTTTATCACATAACCCTCTTGTTAGATATAAAATGACTGCTGATGGAGCAGCCGGTGACCAGAAGACCAGTCCATCAGCTCCTCCATTAGAAAAAAAGCTTTACTATTCTTGATCAGCAGTCATTGCATTATATATCTAACAAGACAGGAGGTATATAATAAAAAACATGGCTCCATATAATCTGATATGTAAGAGACAGAGCTGTACGTAACAAGAGAGGGCACTGTGTAATAAGGGATGGCAATATACAGAATAAAGGAGGCTATGTAAGATATACATACAGTATATATATATATGTGTGTGTCGCTATATATATATCTGTACCTTTGACACCATAAAAGGAGGAGGGCTCAGACACATTTCTTCCACAGGGGCCCCAAGCTCTGAGTGTCTGCCCCTGCTCATTATGATCACATATAAATACAAAACAGGTCATACATCAATTGTAAAACTGGAGGCAGATAAAATTACATCCATCATTAACAATATTTGATGGTCACACTGCACTTCCTGCTATTTCCCACACATTGACCTTTGCATATATCACAGGGCATGCTCGCAAAAATCTCAAAATTGCTGCCCACATCTTAGAGCAGCAACCCTCGGCAAATTAGATGCCCGTAATTATGTAAATTAAATCATAAAAAAATCACAGAAAAAAATGCATAATTTTAATTTTAAGAATATAGATGATACATTACTTTTAATAAAAGGAAATTTGCTCTCATACATGCTTACTATCAGCACAGATACTGAATTTTGTTGAAATATAATGAGATTTCAGATTGAAATAATAAAAAAAAACACATGCTACAGTTTTATAATTTTTTTCATCTATGTATATTCTATATGCTCTTACCATCACCCTTTTTTTTCGCTTGGAAAACACAAATTAGAAAACAGTATAATGTTTTCAAGACATACATCTGATTTATAAGGGATCAACTTTCAATAATAAAACTGTTCCAGTAAAAATAAAGCTTCACTAATTGGTTGTTGAAGACAACAAAGACGGCATTTCTTGCTGTTTTTATAAATCTGACTCATTGACTTTCTGGAGGCACTTATTATTCAATGCTCTCTAATTCTGCAATGGTACAGATGACAGTCATGGCCAAAAGTGTTGGCACCCTTGAAATTGTTCTTGAAAATGAAGTATTTCTCTGAGAAAGTTATTGCAATTATACATGTTTTGTTATACACATGTTTATTTTTTTTTGTTTATATTAAAATAACACAAAAAACTGAGAAAAATATTCAAATAGGACATAATTTCACACTAAACCCCCAAAACAGGACAGATAAATTTGTTGGATCTTTCCAAAAATGTGGATAAACAACTTTGTTTCAAGCATGTGACACCCCTTCAAACTCACCTGTGGCACCTAACAGATGAAGGAAATAAGAAAATCACACGTGAAACCAGACAAAATCTTAAGGTTACATCCTTTGTCCATGGTGCTCAACATAATCAAGAAGCTTACAACCCATGGCACTGTAGCTAATCTCTCAGTATGTGGGCGGCAGAGAAAAATTGATAAAATGTTGCAATGCAGGATATTCCAGATGGTAAGTAAGCAGCCCCAATCAAGTTCCAAGCAAATTCAAGCTGTTTTTCAGACTCAGTGCAAACTCATCAGTGCAAACTATTCATCAACATTTGAATCAAATGAAGTGATATGGCAGGAGACCCAGGAGGACCCCACTGCTGACACAGGGACATAAAAAATCTAGACTGCAGTTTGCCAAAATGTATGTGAGTAAGCTAAAATCCATCTGGGAAAGCATCTTGTACATAGACGTGACAAAGATAGAGCCTTTTTGGTAAAGCACATCACTCTACAGTACCAAAAAGAGAATGAGGCCTACAAAGAAAAGAACACAATACCTACTGTCAAATATGGTGGAGGTTCTAAGATGTTTTATGGTTGTTTTGCTGCCTCTGGCACTGGGTGCATTGACTGTGTGCAAGGTACCATGAAATCTGAAGATTATCAAAGGATTACTAAAGGATTACCAGAGCTCATGGGTCTTCCAGCAGGACAATGACTCCAAACATACTTCAAGAAGCACCAGAAGTAGATGGAAACAAAGCACTGGAGAGTTTTGAAGTGGCCAGCAATGAGCCCGGATCTAAATCCCATTGAATATCTGTGGAGAGATCTTAAAACTGCTGTTGGGAGATGTCACCCTTCAAAGAGGTCTGGAGCAGTTTGCAAAAGAAGAGTGGTCCAAAATTCAATTTGAGAGGTGTAAGAAGCTTGTTGATGGTTATAAGAAGCGATTGATAGCAGGGTGTGCAAACCAAAATTAAGCTGAGGATGCCAACAATTTTGTCTGGGACATATTTGGAGTTTTATGTGAAATTATGTCCAATTTGCTCTTTTTTTTCTATTTTTGTGTTGTCTTAATACATACAAAGGAAATAAACATGTCCATAAGAAAACATGTGTAATTACAATAATTATTGGGGAGAAATACTTCATTTTCTGGAACAAGGGTACCAACACTTTTAGCCATGGCTGTGTAATATAGCTACTTTTTAACTCATTGGGCTCTATATACCATATTTTTTGGACTATAAGACAGAAGTTTTTCCTCCAAAAATGTGGAGGAAAATGGGGATGCATCCTATAGTCTGGATGTACCTGTTGTGGATGGGCAGGTATGAGAGTGGCAACTGCTTAGCAGCGGGTCACAGGAGGCAGGAGCCGGCGGCTGTGTCTAACTCCAGTGCCCGCTGCTAAAGAAAAATGAATATTCACTGCTTTCCATACCCATGGGAGTGGAGAAAAGTGAATATTCATTTTTCTTTAATAGCGGACACGCCGTTAGCTGCAGCAGCCAACTCCCTGCAGCTGCTGGGCATTCGTGTGTGCCCGCTACTTAAGGGAATAAATATTCACTACATTACACACTTATGGGAGTGGAAAGCAGTGAATATTTATTTCTATTTAATAGCAGACACGCTGTTAGCCGCAGCAGCCAGCTTCGTGCAGCTGCTGAGCTTTTGCATGTGCCCGCTTTTAAGGGAATGAATATTCACTACTCTGCACTCCCACAAGCATGCAATACAGCGAATATTCATTCCCTTTAGTAGTGGGCACACGTGAACGCTCTGGCTAACACTGTGCATGCTTTTAAAGAGCTTTTAAAGAGCAATGAATACTGTATTCACTGCTCTCCGCGTACATAGTCCCATCACGGGAAGCAGTGAGTATTCCAGCAACTGTCCTCAGCTTGTAAACAGCGCATGATGTCACTGCCATGTGCTGCTTAGGCCTCTTTCACATTTCCGTCGGTACGGGCCCGTCGCAATGTGTCGGGCTGATGTACTGATGGACGTTGTGAATTCTCTGCATGACGTGGGCAGCGGATGGACGCATCCACTGCCCATTCTGCAGTCTGGGGAGGAGGGGGCGGAGTTTCGGCCGCGAATGCGTGGTCGAAAATGGCGGACCCGTTGCACAAAAAACGTTACATTGAAGGTTTTTTGTGACAACGGTCCGCCAATTACCGACGCATCCAGTGCACGACATATGGAACATGTGTTCATGCTTCGGTAATACAAGTCTATGTGCAAAAAACGCATCCTGCGGGCAACTTTGCAGGATGCGTTTTTTACACAGAACGACGCATTGCAACATCTTCAAAAAGACGGAAGAGCGAAAGTAGCCTAACAAGCATAAATGAGCTGTTGACATCAGAACTTGACCCTGCAAGGGAGTGCAGGAAGTTAAGTATAATGGTTTATGTTTTTTTTATGTTTTTCTGATGAGAGCAATGTAAACCAGGATAGAGATGAGGAGGCCAGGCAGACCAATATAGGGATAAGGGGACTAAGCATACTAGGATAAGGATGGGGCCATGCATACTAGGATGGAGATGGGGTCCCTGCATACCAAGATAGGAATGAGAGGGCCATGAACACCAGAATAGGAATGAAGGGACCATGCCTACCAGGCCAGGGATAAGGGGGACATGCCTACCAGTATAGGTATGAGGGAGCCATGCATACCGGGATAGGAATGAGGAGGCCATGCATACCAGAATGGGGATGGGGGCTATGCATACCAGGATAGGGATGAGGGGACCATGCATACCAGGATAGGGATGAGGGGGCCATGCATACCAGTGTAGGAATGAGGGGGCCATGCATACCAAGATAGGGATGAGGGCACCATGCACACCAGGATAGGGATGAGGAGGCCATGAATACCAGGATAGGAATGAGGGGGCCATGCATTCAAGGTTTGGGATGAGGGGACCATATATACCAGGATAGGGTATATTAGTACAGAATTGACCACATTTTAGCTTCAATTTTTTTTCTAATTTCCTCCTCTAAGACCTCGGTCTGGAGGCGTACCCGGAAGAAGCCAGCAATGAAACACGCACTGGGGTGTGGAGACGCCACTCTCTTGATTTCCAGGCAGCTGTATTACACATACCCTATTGTCGTTAGTCGTGCTTATATTCCCCCTCAACTGTTGAGTTTTGTCTTGCATATACAACATTAGGGGAATGTTAAAGACAATTGTGTTTTTGCTGTTTGACAAATTATACTTACAGACTGCTATACCTGGTTACAAACTAATAAATTTTGTAAATGGATTTGGTTGTTGACACCTTGTTATAATTTATGATGAATTATGTTTATGGATTTCAAAAGCATGTACCATAGGAAAGAAATCCGCACCGCTAACACAGCAGAGCCCTGTATTCACAATGTTCAGTTACCTTGCTCCAAGCATAATCACGTGAACTTATGGGTGCCAACCCAAAATAAACAGTCTTTTATTGCATGGAATGTTTATGGATTTTGTGGCATCTCTTTTTATGAGACACTTTCTGCCTTTTTATTTCTTTTTTCTATTGTCATTTTTCAATGGATTATTAATAAATATTATATGTTTTATACACTCTGGATCTCTTCATACTTCTATTGAGGATTATAAAGCTGGCAGTAGCAACGGGTGCTAAGCCCTGGTCGCTGCTTTTTACCATTTACCGGTAGATGCCGCTGTCAATTTCCACAAGCAGCATTAAGTAGAGCTGTTATCCCTGTCCTGAAGGAGGGATACTGATTGTTTACCAAGGCTGCCATCTTGATATTCCTGTAATAACAGGAGACGCAGGAGAGCATGATTTACACTATATAGGGTGGTGTTACAGGTTATAGAACAAGCAATCAAAAGATCACAGGTTGAAGTCCCCTAAGAGGACTAAAAAAATAAAGTAAAAAGTTTAAAAACATCTAAAAATGTGAATTACTCCCCTTTTCACCAGTTAAAAATAAAGAAAATAAGTAAACATATATAGTACTTCCACATCTGTAAAAGTTCCTCTATATGTCTACCAAAGTATAGAATTAACCAGTATAAAAAAAAGAATTGAAACATCCGAATGGCATTTGGTCACTACACCTTTTTAAGAAAAGTATAATAAAAATCGAACATCAAATGTACACCAAAGTGGTATCAACTTGCCAAGCATAAAGGAAGCTCCAGTGACGGAAAAATAAAAAGTGTTAGAGTCTTGGAAAAAGCGACAGAAACCAAACATTTTTTGACACATTTTTAAAAAATATTTTACTACTTTAATAAAAAAAATCTATGTAAGTTTGGTAATGCTATAATTAAAACAACCTTTAGAATCATTTTTCTAGGTCATTTTTACCATATATTGAATGTTGTAAAAGCAAAACCCAAAATAACTTGGTAGAATTGCTTTTTTTCGTCAATGTCATTCTAATTGGAATTTTTTTTTACCATTTTTCAGAACTTTGGTAAAATGAATGATTTTGTTTAAAACTACAACTCATCCCGCAAAAAACAAGCTCTCTTGCGTCTTTGTCGATAGAAAAAAAGTGAAAAAACTGTGCATGTGTAATTTTACGACATCAATAAAATATTGGGCAAACCTGGATTGTCCTCTCTCGACATGGCCAACATAGCAGATGCTGTCAATATGTTTAATACGCTTGATTTGTAGTAACATTTAAAGTATCAGCAACCTGCACATGGCAGCATGGCCGTTCACTGGTTAGCAGACCAGTCTTGCAACGCTGGGGACCTGGGTTCGTATCCTACCAAGGACAACATCTTCAAGGAGCTTGTATGTTCTTCTGAAGTTTGCATGGGTTTCCTCTGATTTTCTCACACACTCCTAACTGATAGGGAATTTAGACTGTGAGTTGGGTCCCAATGTGGACAGTCATGTTATTTGTAAAGCAATGTGAAATTAAAGGTTCTAAATAAGCAAGTGAAACACATTTGCATAGTGACACATTCAAGTACGGTTTCTATGAAGCATGGTGTGCAGTGACCTAACTTGAAGCTCATGGGCCTCAATGCAAAAGCTTCAACAGGGCCAACAATTATTGCAAGTCTTTAATAGTATTGAGCTTTTTATACAGCCAAATTAACTTTTTGGACCCCTTTGGCTCTAGATCCCAGGTGCAATTACAACCCCTGCCCCTATTGTAGTTTTGCCTTGGTATTGTGACCGACAAGTGTATTGTCATCACATACCAAGCATGTATCCCCAGCCATACAAACAAATCTTCCTCTGCCGAACCTTTACAGCACAATATTAACCAATATAATAATAATAATAATAATAATAATTTTTATTTATATAGCGCCAACATATTCCGCAGCGCTTTACAAATTATAGAGGGGACTTGTACAGACAATAGACATTACAGCATAACAGAAATACAGTTCAAAACAGATACCAGGAGGAGTGAGGGCCCTGCTCGCAAGCTTACAATCTCTACCAAGTATCCACCACAAGTTGAGAATTCAAAACCATCATTAAAAACAGATGCACAACACTCCAGCAAATCAAGACGTTCTCGTTTCTAACAGTGGAATAATGACATAGTTAGATTTTATTCTAATGTCAGACAAGCTGAGCGCATGCTGCTTAACTTCTTTAAACAGTTACCATGGAAATGCATTTGCTGGATCTGATATCAGACCATGAGGTAACGGTAGAAACAGCGCTTAGTTGTATCGACAATTAAATCCACATCTGCAAAGGGGATTTAATAAAACAACAAATTGTAGAAATTGTGTATCTTGAAGAACTTATGACAGAAACAGTCTAATTAGGTGAGTCAAGTCAGCAGTAAGAAAAATATCCGTTTGCTTTCAACTTTTATTTAACTGCTATTATTAGACTTAAAATTTGTCAATTAAAAAAACTAATAAATATGCAAATAGAAGGCATCTTAAGAAAACAGTGATAAATATAGCGTTTTCTATTTATTTACAGTATCCATGTATTGTCTATGATCTGTCAACATTATCTACATTATCTATCTATCTATATCTATCTATCTATGTATAATGTCTATCAATCTATCTATCCTCTATCTATCTATCTATCATCTATCTATCTATCTATCTATGTATAATGTCTATCAATCTATCTATCCTCTATCTATCTATCTATCTATCTACCTATCTATCTATCTAGTCTATGATTTATCCCACATCTATCTATCTATGTATAGTGTCTATCTATCTATTATCTATCTATATTTATTGTCTGTCATCTATCCCATATATATATCTATCTATTTTTCTAATCTCTATCTAATATCTATCTATCTAGCTAGCTATCTATCCGTCTATCTATGTATAGTGTCTATGTATAGTGTCTATCATCTATCTATCTCATATCTATCTATTATCTATCTATTATCTATCTAATATCTATCTATGTATAGTATCTATTTATCTATTATCTATCCAGCATCTATCTAGCCATCTATGTATCTATCTATATCTATCTATCTATCCCGTACATATATCTATATCTATCTATCTATCCCATATCTATCCATCTATCCCATATCTATCTAGTCTATCTATCTTTTTATACATCTATGTTCATCTTTTGATTAATGATTTCATGGTTAGAACAGCTATAAATGACCAAGGAAAGGATCAATTAACATTTAAACACAAAATTAAACAAAATCCATTAATTGTTGCCACAATACACTGTATTTTCATCCAAATTGTTAGCAAAAAAGACACCCAATGATGTAAGACAACCATAAGAAAATGGAATATTATAGTTGAATTGTTCATCATAGTTCCACATGACACTAACTGCTAATTTAGTTGCTGTCAAAGCCTATTATATCAAGCATTAAAGGGTCACATAGTGAAGAGAAATAACAGCAAGTTTATCTGGTATTTCGATCCATATGATGAAATCCCAGCCTAGGGACCACAACTTGCAATAACAACTAGCAGAGCAACAAGCAATGTATCCTTGTAAGAGCGTACTCACTGATTCCTGTGTGTGTCTGGCTGAATGCTGTAGCCACCAGCCCTGGGAGCAGAGTTTCTCTTAATGCGAATGGAAGAGTCATCATATTTCATTCATTTACCCCACCAAGTAGAAAATAGTCGTAGTACAGGAGCGAGTGTCCACGTAGAAAGTGTTGCCGCCGGTGAATAGTCAAACACTTCAGAAAGAACGATCTATTACCTGCTTCTTTATAATGAAAGGAATCTGCTGCTTTCCTTTCCTCCGGCTCACATTGGATGAAGACATAGTGATATTTCAAAACCTACCAACCAGAAAGCCCATATGCCTTCACCATGGAATTTACCTATTCAAGCATCTCACTAGGTAGCAGTTGGAATCACAGAAAAAGAACTGCTCGTTCCTGTGAACGACACAATATTGATCATTTTGACCATGTCGCCTTATGCTAATACCAATTTTTATTTGCATGTCAATGACTTTCACAGAGACAATTAAAGCAACCGGCAACGCTCTAATTAACATTACCATTAGCAGTAAATTCTGGAGTGCATCATGCCCTGTAACATATGCCTTCCTCATTCTATCCTAAAAGCATGACAATGGCATTAAAAGAGCCCACTATAGTCTGCAGAAAATGGAGAAAAAAACACATTGCACGCTCAAGTTGCCAGTGCCTAGAAATCACTCGTTAAATTAAGGAAGTGCAGGTACCCATGCCCACAAACCAGTAGCAGACAAATCCAAGAGGGTTCCTGTGCAATAACAATATATGGGCCCTTTGCAGTCCAATACCTCATCATAATGCACAACTTCACCTGCTTTGGAAGCAGAAGTGGGCCCTTCACCTCTTGTGCTCTGTGTGGCTCCACATGCTGCAGCAATGGTATGTCTACCTCTGCCACCACCTTATTGTGGATCAGTTTCATATAGAGCTGTAACATGTTTGCCAAAGAAGTCCATGAAGACTCTTTTGTACCTCCTTCTGTATGCCATTACATATAGGCATACAGAGGTTTTTAAAACAAAAGAAAAAGAGGCTAAGCCTCTGCCAGCTCACCGATACCACAGGTGCGTGGAACTCGTCCTGACCCGACGTGCAGTGGATACAATATATGGAATGAAGTGGTAGTTCCAGCTCCTTAAAATTCAAAGTCTTTATTTCCAAGTTAAAACTTCATAGTCATCAAAGAACTCTGCCTGTGGTGGTTTGATCTAAAGCCTTGTGGCTTTTATATTCTAGGGGTTTATGGCCCCTCATCTGATGACTCCATGATATCTCAGTTTCATATAACCTTGAAAGCTGGCCACTTGAAGGTCTGGGTGAAACTAGAGCTACTACATAGTGTAAATCACTATATTAGACCAGAGAAACATGACTAAGACAGATGCCAAAACTGGGGTACCTGTACTTGTACAGTGTGCTGATACCTGCATAATTGGGGACACCCATGTAGGTAATCTCCCAGTGGTTTTCTGTCTTGGTGTTGCTTCTCTGATAATCCAGACGGATAATGTTTAAAAGCCACTTGTGGATGATGTAAGTATACTCTATGTAGTTAATCTTCATATATACATAATCACTATATGTATTTAATCATTATATGTACTTATTAACCTTTGCATGTTAACATATAGAAAAGTGTACGCACTCAAACTATTCAATCATACTATTCCTTGAATTTTGTAGTTTGCAATAAAATTGCATTGTATTGCAAGTATTAGCCTTATTTAAAGCCGTATCTGAAACTTAGTGTTAAAAACATGGCAAATAAAATTGCCAAATTCTCCTGTAAATAATTTGGCAAAGAGGGAACCATCATACCATTAAAAAATACGAGTGGATTTTGATGGGCCCATCCAGTATGTGGGTTTAAAGGCTTAATGGAGTGCATATGACTATGCAGCTGGGCTAGCCTTGCTGCCAATGTGTAAAACAAAGGAGTACGGGAGTACAAAATGCATATTGTGAAGTGGATTTTCATGGGCCCATCCAGTATGTGGGTTCAAAGGCTTATTGGGGTGCATATGAATTGGTAGCAGGGCAGGCCTTGAATTAAATTTCATCTTATGAAAGGGGTATTGTGGTGCGTCGTAATTCTTGGCAGCCCATCCACTCACAGCATAGACTATAACAGCTTTGGAGACCCACTGTTTCATAATGGCCCTTTAAGAAGATTAATGTCACCTGATGCACCAGTAAAAATAGGCTCTGTGACTTTAAGAGTCCCTCTTTCATAAAAGAAACAAGATGGGTCTGCTTATTTGTCACACACCACATGGCCAGCTATGGTTGTTAAATGTTACAATGACATTTTCCAGTGAATGTGGTTGAAAGCAAAGTTGAAAAATGCTTCAAAAACGCTGCGTCTGAACTAAGCCTAAGTGGGGGTGGAAATTTTTGGTCTGGGGATATATATGGCCTTACAGGCACGTCATTAACCTGCAAAGGATGTACCTTGACATATTTCCCCACAAAATCCGTTTTGGTTTCGTTTTAGTGTGTTTTTTGTTGCACCGGGAAAAATGGCATGAATCTCGGAAAAAAATGTTTACAGCTGTGAACTAGGAGTCAGGAATGCTTCCAGGGGCGATCCCCATGATGTCCTTGTGTCTTTTGAGCACTGTTTCCATCATTTTCAAACGTTTTTAGACCTTAAAAGTACCCCCTGGGGGGATCGTGGTAAAAATACTCAGGTCTCCCATAGACTTACATTGAGCTCGTTGTTCTGGCCGAGTACCCGAGTATTCCGATCTGCTAGACCCTAGCAACGAGCACCCGAGCATTTTAGTGCTCGCTCATCACTACACAGGACTGCATCAATGGGAGAATGGATGGAGACATGTATCATAAAATCCTGAGTGACATCCTCCTTCCCTCCACCAGGACATTAAAAATGGGTCATGGCCGAATCTTGCAGCAAGACAATGATCCAAAACATACAGCCAAGGCAACAAAAGAGTGTCTCAAAAAGAAGCACATTAAGGTCATGGAGTGGCTTAGCTAGTCTCCAGACCTTAGAAAACTTATGGAGGATGTTGAAGCTTCGAGTTGCCAAGCAACAGCCTTAAAATCTTAATGATTTAGAGATGATCTGCGAAGAGTAGTGGACCAAAATTCCTCCTGACATGTGCGCAAACCTCATCATCAACTACAAAAAACGACTGACTGCTGTGCTTGCCAGCAAGGGTTTTGCCACCAAGTATTAATTCTTGTTTGCCAGAGGAATCAAATACTCATTTCTCACTGCAAAATGCAAGTACATTTGTATATTTTATACAATATGATTTTCTCGATTTTATTAACACATACAGGGAAAATAGACCTACTGTTTGTTAGGTGTCGAGTTCCCGCTTCTGCACAGGGGGAATCTCAAACCACCTCTGCTGCGGTCTCCCATTCTTCTCCAGCTGCAGTGGAGTCTGCTCAGTGGAGACGTCGGTCCCTGTGTCTTGCTCAGTCTCACTCTGTGCATAGGGTTACTGCTGCTTTTCCTGCTTCTGCCATTGAAGCCAGTGCTGGGCAGCGGCGAGCAGATGCTTTTGGGACTAAGTCCTGCTTTTTTCCTTCTGAGCATGCCCAGGGTGAGATCTCCCATTGGAGATCAAGGGTCACATGCTCAGATGCTGCAGCGATTCCCATTGGTCCTCCAGGAAGGTCCTGAAGGTGCTAAACTTCTGTGGCAGCTTCCTATTGGTCCTTTTTTGGAAGGTCCTATACATGCTGCAGTTATATAAGCTGACCGCACGGCCATGCGCTAGTGTACAATTGTAATCGTGTGTATGTGTTGATGAGTGCAAGTCGTTCCTTTAAAAACCCATCCCTTGTGTATGACTGTTCGCGTAAGGTGTATGGCTGTAATCTAGCGCCCGGCTTAACTCACAGCGTTAACACACGAAACAGTGCCTACTGCTGTGACTGGCAGTATGGTGCCATGCGCCATTAGAGCGCTTCTTTAACCCAAGTCAGAGTGGTTAGTGGCGTCCACCAGTATGGCACAGTTCGCACTCTCGTGCTATTTAATTATTAGTTTTGTTACGTGCGGTACTGTGATCCTGTGACGCAACAGGGTTCGCTTCCTTCCCACAGGGTGAAGTTAATCCATGTGTGTATTCACATTGTACCCCCATATAGTCCGTCATTACTTGGCAGCAGGTTCCATCTCTGCACGGTGGACCCCGGGCTGCGAACGCACCTTATTCCATCTTATTATTTGGTGCATTCCGCTAGCCCTAACATTACACTAGCGCCATGGTCTGGCTAGTAATGACGGACAAACAGCAATCCTTGCAGTATATCCAGCAGCTGGACGGTAGGTTGGCGGCTCTCGAGAGCTCAACCTCAGCTGTGGATGTTACCGCAGTTGCTGTACAGGCTGCTAGCGTGGCTGCAGCAACCTTGTCCACTGCCACCCCTGTTCCGACATTATCTCGTCTCCCGTTGCCAGAAAAATTTTCTGGAGATAGCAAATCTTGTAGGGGATTCGTGAGTCAGTGCTCTATTCACCTCGAGCTCCTGGCTGCACGTTTTCCCACAGAGCGGGCTAAGGTGGGATTTATTGTGTCTCTCTTGTTGGACAGGGCGTTGGAATGGGCTACGCCTCTGTGGGAGCGTGGCGATCATGTGGTGCAGAGTGCTCCGCTGTTCCTGAGCACTCTGAAACAGGTCTTTTTAGGACCTCAAGTCACCCATGATACTGCACTCCAACTGCTGGCATTAACTCAGGGTGAGTCCTTGGTCAGCCATTTTGCCGTCCACTTCCGTACCCTAGCATCTGAGCTGGAGTGGTCAGATAAAGCCCTTATCCCCATATTTTGGAGGGGGCTGGCTGATCACGTGAAGGACGCTCTGGCCACTAGGGAGATTCCTGCCACACTGGAGGAGTTAATAACTGTCTCTACTGGTATTGACCTCCGTTTTAACGAGCGGAGGTTAGAGCGAGCCCAGTGTAGGCAGAGGTTTCGGCTGGCTCCTACCTTCGCCAAACCTCTGGAATCTCCGGTCCTGGTTCCTGAGTCACATGAGGCCATGGAAGTGTCATGAGCGGGATATAAGTCCCGGAACATTTGTGCACTCAAGGTCTGTCATGTTTGCCAGCAGTCAGGACATCTTGCCACCAGATGTCCCCAGCGGTCGAGGAAATGTCAGCGTCTAGTGGTAGTAGGTGGAGGTACACTAGACATGGCGACGTTTGCCTCCAAATTGTCCTTTAAGGGGACAATTATTATAGGCTCATCCTCCCACTCGGTAGAGCTCTGTGTGGATTCTGGGGTGGAGGGCAATTTTATGTCTTCTGCCTTCGCCCAACATCACGCAATACCCCTGGTTATGCTAGCTCAACCAGTAACGGTACGAGTGGTGAATGGGTCGACACTGCCCTCACAGATAACACACCAGACCATCACTTTTACTCTGTCCATATCGCCATCCCATCAGGAGATTATATCTCTGCTCGTCATTCCTGAGGGAATTGATGAGGTCATGTTGGGAATACCTTGGCTATGGTACCACTCTCCTCATATCGAGTGGTCCTCAGGCAGAATTCTGGAATGGGGTGAATCTTGTGGGGGTAGGTGTCAGAGGGAGTGCGTTCAGGTTGCTACTACAGAGGTACCCGCAGATCTATCCTCTCTTCCCAAGCAATATTGGTCTTATGCAGACGTGTTCTCCAAAAAGGCGGCGGAGGCCCTTCAGCCCCATCGCTCCTATGACTGTCCTATTGATCTCTTGCCTGGTGCTGAGCCTCCCCAGGGTCGAGTCTATCCGTTATCTCTCCCAGAGATGGAGGTAATGTCACAGTACATCCAGGAAAATCTGGCAAGAGGATTCATTAGGAAGTCAGTGTCACCTGCTGGAGCTGGGTTCTTCTTCGTGCAGAAGAAGAATGGGGAATTGCATCCATGCATAGACTACAGGGGTCTTAACGCCATCACCATTAAGAACAAGTATCCACTACCCCTGATATCTGAGCTTTTTGATAGGCTTCGGGGAGCAAGGGTATTTACTAAATTAGATCTGCGGGGTGCTTACAACCTGATTCGCATCTGTGAGGGGGACGAATGGAAGACGGCTTTTAACACCAGGGATGGGCACTATGAATATCTGGTGATGCCCTTCGGGCTTTGTGAATGACATCTTCCGGGATATGCTCTCCACCTCAGTCGTAGTCTATCTGGATGATATTCTCATCTACTCTCCAGATATTGACTCCCACCGGAGAGATGTTTGCAAAGTCTTCGACCTCCTACGGGCAAACTCCCTCTATGCCAAGTTGGAGAAGTGTATGTTCGAGCAGGAGTCCTTACCTTTCCTAGGCTATATCATCTCCGCCCAGGAATTGGCTATGGATCCTGCCAAACTACAGGCTGTGATGGACTGGCAGGAACCCCATTCTCTTAAAGCGGTGCAGCGCTTTATGGGGTTCATTAATTATTATCACCAGTTCATTCTGCACTTCTCAACTTTGGTAGCTCCCTTGGTTGCCCTCACCAAGAAGGGGGCAAATCCCAAATTGTGGTCTGAGGAGGTCTCCAAGGCCTTTAACTCCATAAAGTCACACTTCGCTAGCGCTCCCATCCTACATTGCCCCGATGTAGATAAGCCATTTATCATGGAGGTGGATGTCTCATCTGTTGGTGCTGGAGCAGTCCTCTTCCAAAAAGATGCTCAAGGTCAGAAGCATCCTTGCTTCTTCTTTTCTAAGACCTTCTCACCAGCAGAGAGGAATTATTCCATCGGGGACAGGGAGTTGCTAGCCATGAAGTTGGCTTTCTCGGAGTGGAGACATCTCTTGTAGGGAGCTCGTTTTCCCTTCCACGTCTTCACAGATCATAAAAATTTGGTGTACCTGCAGACAGCCCAGCGGTTCAATTCTCGCCAGGCCAGATGGTCCTTGTTCTTCTCCCGCTTTCATTTCACCCTCCATTTTCTTTCTGGGGAGAAGAACATTCGGGCCGACGCTCTCTCTCGCTCCGTTGTGTCATCTGTGGAGGAGGAGGAGGAGCCTCGGCTTATTGTCCCCACCGAGAGCTTGAGAACTGTGGCCCCGGTTTCGCTAGAGTCTGTGCCTCTGGGCAAGACTTTTGTACCATCCAGTTTGCGACCGGAGGTTCTCTCTTGGGCACACTCGTCCAGGGTGGGTGGACATTTTGGTTCCAAAAGGACATCTGAGTTACTGGCGAGGACATACCGGTGGCCGCATATGGCTCGTGATGTCGCAGAATATGTTCGGGCGTGCGTCTCTTTGCGCCAAGAACAAGTCCCCTCGGCAATGGCCAGCTGGTTTGCTTTACCCTCTGCCGGTGGCGGACAGGCCCTGGGAGATGGTCGGGATGGACTTTGTGGTGAGCTTACCCAAGTCTCATAACTGCACCATTATCTGGGTGATCACCGACCATTTTTCCAAAATGGTGCCCTTGGTGCCTCTTCCACGGCTACCTTCTGCACGGGCTCTTGCTGTGTTGTTCATCAAACATATCTTTCGCCTACATGGTATGCCAGACAAAATTGTTAGTAGAGAGTTTGCGTCTCGATTCTGGAGAGAGCTTTGTCGTCTACTCAGTATTGAGTTGAATCTCTCTTCGGCATATCATCCCGAGACGAATGGGTTGGTAGAGAGGGCCAACCAGACCTTGGTCACATATTTACGACATTTTGTTTCTGCCAGGCAGGATGACTGGGCATCCTTGCTACCGTGGGCAGAGTTTGCGCTTAACAACGCCGTAGCCGACTCCACCGGTCAGACTCCATTCCTCCTAAATTACGTCCAGCTTTCGTGTGTTCCTGTGCCCAAGCCTGTGTCTTCCGCCGACTCCAGGGTGGCAGACTGGGCTGTGGAGGCATGAGACATTTGGGACCGCACTCTGGATGCCATTCGGGCCTCCAAGGAGAGAATGAGGTCCTCCGCCGATGCTCATCGGTGCCCCGCTCCGACCTTTGCTTCTGGCGACTTAGTGTGGCTCTCCGCCCGTAACATCAGGCTGCATGTTGAGTCCACTAAGTTTGCACCTCGCTACTTGGGTCCCTTCAAGGTCCTCGAACAGGTTAACCCTGTGGTCTACCGTCTGGCCCTTCCTCCATGCTTGGCTATCACCGACACCTTTCATGTGTCCCTCTTGAAACCCGTATACATGTCCTGGTTTTCCGAGCCATCTGCCGGGACATTGGGTTTGTCTACGGACGATTACGAGGTGAACTCTATTTTGGGGTGCAAGGTGGTACGTGGCAAAAAATTCTATTTGGTGGACTGGAAGGGTTATGGCCCAGAGGACAGGTCCTGGGAGCCTATTGAACACATTCAAGCTCCACAGCTCATTGCTGCCTTCGAGCGTAGCGAGGTCCAAGGAGGTCCAAGGAGGGAGGCCCCTAGGAGGAGGGGTAATGTTAGGTGTCGAGTTCCCGCCTCTGCACAGGGGGAATCTCGAACCATCTCTGCTGCGGTCTCCCATTGTTCTCCAGCCGCAGTGGAGTCTGCTCAGCGGAGACGTCGGTCCCTGAGTCTTGCTCAGTCTCACTCTGTGCATAGGGTTACTGCTGCTTTTCCTGTTTCTGACATTGAAGCCAGTGCTGGGCAGCGGCGAGCAGACGCTTTTGGGACTAAGTCTTGCTTTTTCCCTTCTGAGCATGCCCAGGGTGAGATCTCTCATTGGAGATCGAGGGTCACATGCTCAGATGCTGCAGCGGTTCCCATTGGTCCTCCAGGAAGGTCCTGAAGGTGCTAAACTTCTGTGGCAGCTTCCCATTGGTCCTTTATTGGAAGGTCCTATACATGCTGCAGCTATACTATATAAGCTTCGCATGACCGCACGGCCATGCGCTAGTGTACAATTGTAATCGTGTGTGTGTTGATGTGTGCAAGTCGTTCCTTAAAAAACCCATCCCTTGTGTATGACTGTTCGAGTAAGGTGTATGGCTGTAATCTAGCGCCCGACTGAACTCACAGCGTTAACACGCGAAACAGCGCCTACTGCTGTGACCGCCAGTATGGTGCCACGCGCCATTAGAGCGCTTCTTTAACCCAAGTCAGGGTGGTTAGTGGCGTCCGCCAGTATGGCACAGTTCGCACTCTCGTGCTATTTAATTATTAGTTATGTTACGTGCGGTACTGTGGCCCTGTGACGCAACAGGGTTCACTTCCTTCACACAGGGTGAAGATAACCCGTGTGTGTATTCACATTGTACCGCCATATAGTCCGTCATTACTTGGCAGCAGGTTCCATCTCCATTACTCCATCTTATTATTTGGTGCATTCCGCTAGCCCTAACACTGTTTCTACATAGAGTTTAGAATTATTCAGCTAGTCAGTTTTTACTCATGTGATGTCATAGACATAATGGAAAAGAGAAGAATTAGCTGGGTAAAAGGGCAAAATGAGCAATTGTAAGTACAAAGTGCTGTATAATATGATGACTGCAATATATAGCACTTTGATTGGAGTGCTTCTTTAATTACAGTCATGGCCAATAGTATTGACACCGCTGCAATTCTGTCAGATAATACTCATTTTCTTCCTGAAAATGATTGCAAACACAAATTATTTGGTATTATTATCTTCATTTAATTTGTCTTAAATGAAAAAACACAAAAAGAATTGTCCTAAAGCCAAATTGGATATAATTCCCCACCAAACATAAAAAAGGGGGTGGACAAAAGTATTGGCACTGTTCGAAAAATCATTTGATGCTTCTCTAATTTGTGTAATTAACAGCACCTGTAACTTACCTGTGGCACCTAACAGGTGTTGGCAATAACTAAGTCACACTTGCAGCCAGTTGACATGGATTAAAGTTGACTCAACCTCTGTCCTGTGTCCTTGTGTGTACCACATTGAGCATAGAGAAAAGAAAGAAGACCAAAGAACTGTCTGAGGACTTGAGAAACCAAATTGTGAGGAAGCATGAGCAATCTCAAGGCTACAAGGCCATCTCCAAAGACCTGAATGTTCTTGTGTCTACCGTGCGCAGTGTCATCAAGACGTTTAAAGCCCATGACACTGTGGCTAACCTCCCTAGATGTGGACGGAAAAGAAAAATTGACAAGAGATTTCAACGCAAGATTGTGCGGATGTTGGATAAAGAACCTCGACTAACATCCAAATAAATTCGAGCTGCCCTGCAGTCCGAGGGTACAACAGTGTCAACCCGTACTATCCGTCGGCGTCTGAATGAAAAGGGACTGTATGGTAGGAGACCCAGGAAGACCCCACTTCTTACCCCGAGACATAAAAAAAGCCAGGCTGGAGTTTGCCAAAACTTACCTGAAAAAGCCTAAAACGTTTTGGAAGAATGTTCTCTGGTCAGATGAGACAAAAGTAGAGCTTTTAGGGCAAAGGTATAAACACAGAGTTTACAGGAGAAAAAAAGAGGCATGCAAAGAAAAGAACACAGTCCCTACAGCCAAACATGGCGGAGGTTCCCTGATGTTTTGGGGTTGCTTTGCTGCCTCTGTGTTATGATTTGGTGGTTTAGGAGCAACATGGAACGAGCTCTGAAGGAAGTGGTACCTGTACTGACCGCAGTCCCTAAGCTCAACACAACACTAGAAGTAGCCGTGGGATGCTCCTAACACTCCCTAGGCACCTCGTCACAGCCTGAGAACTAACTACCCCTAAAGATAGAAACAGGAAAACTATCTTGCCTCAGAGAAAATCCCCAAAGGATAGATAGCCCCCCACAAGTAATGACTGTGAGTGGAGAGGGAAAAGACATACACAGAATGAAACCAGGATGAGCACAGGAGGCCAGTCTAGCTAGATAGATAGGACAGGATGGAATACTGTGCGATCAGTATTAAAAACTACAAAAATCCACACAGAGTTTACAAAAATCTCCACACCTGACTAAAAGTGTGGAGGGTAAATCTGCTTCCCAGAGCTTCCAGCAAAACTGAATTAATTCATACTGACAAGCTGGACAAACATAGAAAGCACAGAACGGATAAGTCCACAACCTGTGGACAGAAAAGAGCAAGCAAGGACTTAGCTTTGCTGAACTGGTCAGGATAACAGGGAAATCCAAAGAGATGTGAATCCAACCAGGAACCATTGACAAGTGGCACAAGCTGAAGGAAAGAGCCAGGCTAAATAGCCGAGCAGAATAGACAATCAGTGGAAGCAGCTGCTGACAGCTAAATCCAAGGAGCAGCCATTCCACTTAAAACCACTGGAGGGAGCCCAAGAGCAGAACTCACAAAAGTGCCACTAACAACCACCGGAGGGAGCCCAAGAGCGGAAATCACAACAGTACCCCCCCTTGAGGAGGGGTCACCGAACCCTCACCAGAGCCCCCAGGCCGATCAGGACGAGCCAAGTGAAAAGCACGAACCAAATCGGTGGCATGGACATCGGAGGCAACAATCCAAGAATTATCCTCCTGGCCATAACCCTTCCACTTGACAAGATACTTAAGCCTCCGCCTCGAAAAACGAGAATCCTAAATTTTCTCAACCTCATATTCCAACTCTCCCTCAACCAACACCGGGGCAGGAGGATCAACTGAGGGAACAACGGGCACCACATATCTCCGCAACAAAGATCTATGGAAAACATTATGAATGGCAAAAGAGGTTGGAAGAGCCAAACGAAAAGACACCGGATTGATAATTTCAGAAATCTTATAAGGACCAATAAACTGAAGCTTAAACTTAGGGGAAGAAACCTTGATAGGAACATGACGAGAAGACAACCAAACCAAATCCCCCACACGAAGCCGAGGACCAACACACCGACGGCAGTTAGCAAAACGTTGAGCCCTTTCCTGAGACAACGTCAAATTGTCCACCACATGAGTCCAAATCTGCTGCAGTCTGTCCACCACAGAATCCACACCAGGACAATCAGAAGGCTCAACCTGCCCTGAAGAAAAACGCGGATGAAAACCAAAATTACAAAAGAAAGGTGAAACCAAAGTAGCCGAACTAGCCCGATTATTAAGGGCAAACTCGGCCAACGGCAAGAAAGCCACCCAATCATCCTGATCAGCAGACACAAAGCATGTCAAATAGGTCTCCAAGGTCTGATTAGTTCGCTCAGTTTGGCCATTAGTCTGAGGATGAAACGCCGAAGAAAAAGACAAATCAATGCCCATCCTAGCACAAAAGGCCCGCCAAAACCTAGAGACAAACTGAGAACCTCTGTCAGACACAATATTCTCCGGAATGCCATGCAAACGAACTACATGCTGAAAAAACAATGGAACCAAATCTGAGGAGGAAGGCAACTTAGGCAAAGGTACCAGATGGACCATTTTAGATAACCGGTCACAAACAACCCAGATAACAGACATCTTCTGGGAAACAGGAAGATCCAAAATAAAATCCATGGAAATATGCGTCCAGGGCCTCTCAGGGACTGGCAAAGGCAAAAGCAACCCACTAGCGCGGGAACAGCAAGGCTTGGCTCGGGCGCAAGTCCCACAGGACTGCACAAAAGCACGCATATCGCGCGACAAGGAAGGCCACCAATAGGACCTAGCAACCAAATCTCTGGTACCAAAAATCCCAGGATGACCAGCCAACACTGAACAATGAACCTCAGAAATCACCTTACTTGTCCATCCATCAGGAACAAACAGCTTCCCCACAGGACAGCGGTCAGGCCTATCAGCCTGAAATTCCCGAAGCACCTGCCGCAAATCAGGGGAGATGGCAGAAAGAATCACCCCTTCCTTAAGAATGCCAACCGGCTCAAGAACTCCAGGAGAATCAGGTGAAAAACTTCTAGAGAGGGCATCAGCCTTAACATTCTTAGATCCCGGAAGATACGAGACCACAAAATCAAAACGGGAGAAAAACAGGGACCATCGAGCCTGTCTAGGATTCAGCCGCTTGGCCGACTCGAGGTAAATCAGATTCTTATGATCAGTCAAGACCACAACGCGGTGCTTAGCTCCCTCAAGCCAATGTCGCCACTCCTCAAACGCCCACTTCATAGCCAACAACTCCCGATTGCCGACATCATAATTGCGTTCCGCAGGTGAAAACTTTCTGGAAAAAAAAGCACACGGTTTCATTCAAGAACCATCAGAATCCCTCTGAGACAAAACGGCCCCTGCCCCAATCTCAGAAGCGTCAACCTCAACCTGAAAAGGAAGAGAAACATCCGGCTGACGCAACACAGGGGCAGAAGTAAATCGGCGTTTAAGCTCCCAAAAGGCCTCAAGAGCCGCAGAGGACCAATTCGTCACATCAGCGCCTTTCTTCGTCAAATCAGTAAGGGGCTTAACCACACTGGAAAAGTTGGCAATGAAACGGCGATAGAAATTAGCAAAGCCCAAAAATTTTTGAAGGCTCTTCACAGATGTGGGTTGAATCCAGTCATGAATAGCTTGGACCTTAACAGGATCCATTTCCATAGACGAGGGAGAAAAAATAAAACCCAAAAAAGAGACCTTCTGAACTCTGAATAGGCACTTAGACCCCTTCACAAATAAAGCATTATCACGAAGGATCTGGATCACCATCCTGACCTGCTTCACATGAGACTCCCAATCATCGGAAAAAATCAAAATATCATCCAAATATACAACCATGAATTTATCAAGATAATTGCGGAAAATATCATGCATGAAGGATTGGAACACAGATGGAGCATTAGAGAGCCCGAATGGCATCACAAGGTATTCAAAATGGCCTTCAGGCGTATTAAATGCAGTTTTCCATTCGTCACCCTGTTTAATACGAACAAGATTATATGCCCCTCGGTGGTCAATCTTAGTAAACCAACTAGCCCCCTTAATCTGAGCAAACAAATCAGAAAGCAAAGGCAAGGGGTATTGGAATTTGACCGTGATCTTATTAAGAAGACGATAATCTATACAGGGTCTCAAGGAGCCATCCTTCTTAGCAACAAAAAAGAAACCCGCTCCCAATGGTGATGAAGACGGCCGAATATGCCCTTTCTCCAAAGATTCCTTAACATAGCTCCGCATGGCGGCATGCTCTGGCACAGACAGATTTAAAAGTCGGCCCTTAGGGAACTTACAACCAGGAATCAAGTTAATAGCACAATCACAGTCCCTATGTGGAGGAAGGGAACTGGACTTGGGCTCATCAAATACATCCTGGAAATCCGACAAAAACTCAGGGACCTCAGAAGAGGGGGAAGAGGAAATTGACATCAAAGGAACGTCACTATGTACCCCTTGACAACCCCAAATAGTCACAGACATAGTTTTCCAATCCAGCACCGGATTATGTTCCTGTAACCATGGAAAACCCAGTACAACCACATCATGCAGGTTATGTAACACCAGAAAACGGCAATCTTCCTGATGTGCTGGAGCCATGTACATGGTCATCTGCGTCCAGTACTGAGGCTTATCCTTGGCCAATGGAGTAGCATCAATGCCCCTCAAAGGAATAGGGCTCTGCAAAGGCTGCAAGGAAAAACCACAGCGCCTGGCAAATTCTAAGTCCATTAGGTTCAGGGCAGCGCCTGAATCCACAAATGCCATGACAGAAAAGGACGACAATGAGCAAATCAGGGAAACAGATCAAAGAAATTTAGGCTGTACAGTACTAATGGTAACAGACCTAGCGACCCTCCTAGTACATTTAGGGCAATCAGAAATAACATGAGCAGAATCACCACAGTAAAAACACAGCCTATTCTGATGTCTGAATTCCTGCCGTTCTGTTCTAGTCAAAATCCTATCACATTGCATAGGTTCAGGACTCTGCTCAGAGGACACTGCCATATGGTGCATAGCTTTGCGCTTGCGCAAACACCTATCAATCTGAATGGCTAGAGACATAGATTCGCTCAAACCAGTAGGCGTAGGGAAGCCCACCATAACATCTTTAAGGGCTTCAGAAAGACCTTTTCTGAAAATAGCAGCCAGAGCATCCTCATTCCATTTAGTGAGCACAGACCATTTCCTAAATTTCTGGCAGTATAATTCTGCCGCTTCCTGACCTTGACACAAGGCCAACAGGGTTTTTTCTGCATGATCCACAGAATTAGGTTCGTCATACAATAATCCGAGCGCTTGAAAAAATGCGTCTACTTTCAGCAATGCCTGATCCCCTGATTCAAGGGAGAATGCCCAGTCCTGAGGGTCACCACGCAGCAAGGATATGATGATTTTAACTTGCTGAATGGGATCACCAGAAGATTGGGGTTTCAAAGCAAAAAACTATTTGCAGTTATTTTTAAAGTTCAAAAACTTGGATCTGTCTCCAAAAAACAAATCGGGAGTAGGAATTCTAGGCTCCAAAGCCGGAGTCTGGACAACATAATCTTGGATACTCTGTACTCTTGCAGCAATTTGATCCACATGAGAAAACAAACCCTGAACATCCATGCCAGAGCATAAATCCTGAACCACCCAGAGATCAAGAGGAAAAAAAAAGACAAAAGAGAGCACAGAAAATAAATGGCTCAGAATTTTTTCCTTCTTTTGAGATGCATTTAATTCATTTTTGGCCACTTGTACTGTTATGATCTGGTGGTTTAGGAGCAACATGGGACGAGCTCTGAAGGAAGTGGTACCTGTACTGACCGCTGTCCCTAAGCTCAACATAACACTAGAAGTAGCCGTGGGATGCTCCTAACACTCCCTAGGCACCTCGTCACAGCCTGAGAACTAACTACCCCTAAAGATAGAAACAGGAAAACTATCTTGCCTCAGAGAAAATCCCCAAAGGATAGATAGCCCCCCACAAGTAATGACTGTGATTGGAGAGGGAAAAGACATACAGAGAATAAAACCAGGATGAGCACAGGAGGCCAGTCTAGCTATATAGATAAGACAGGATGGAATACTGTGCGGTCAGTATTAAAAACTACAAAAATCCACACAGAGTTTACAAAAATCTCCACACCTGACTAAAGGTGTGGAGGGTAAATCTGCTTCCCAGAGCTTCCAGCAAAACTGAATTAATTTATACTGACAAGCTGGACAAACATAGAAAGCACAGAATGGATAAGTCCACAACCTGTGGACAGAAAAGAGCAAGCAAGGACTTAGCTTTGCTGAACTGGTCAGGATAACAGGGAAATCCAGAGAGATGTGAATCCAACCAGGAACCATTGACAAGTGGCACAAGCTGAAGGAAAGAGCCAGGCTAAATTGCCGAGCAGAATAGACAATCAGTGGAAGCAGCTGCTGACAGCTAAATCCAAGGAGCAGCCATTCCACTTAAAACCACCGGAGGGAGCCCAAGAGCAGAACTCACAAAAGTGTCACTAACAACCACCGGAGGGAGCCCAAGAGCGGAATTCACAACACTCTGGCACTGGACTGCTTGACCGTGTGCATGACATTATGAAGTCTGAAGACTACCAACAAATTTTGCAGCATAATGTAGGGCCCAGTGTGAGAAAGCTGGGTCTCCCTCAGAGGTCATGGGTCTTCCAGCAAGACAATGACCCAAAACACACTTCAAAAAGCACTAGAAAATGGTTTGAGAGAAAGCACTGGAGACTTCTAAGGTGGCCAGCATTGAGTCCAGACCTGAATCCCATAGAACACCTGTGGAGAGATCTAAAAATGGCAGTTTGGAGAAGGCACCCTGCAAATATCAGGGACCTGGAGCAGTTTGCCAAAGAAGAATGGTCTAAAATTCCAGAAGAGCATTGTAAGAAACTCATTGATGGTTACCGGAAGCGGTTGGTCGCAGTTATTTTGGCTAAAGGTTGTGCAACCAAGTATTAGGCTGAGGGTGCCAATACTTTTGTCTGGCCCATTTTTGGAGTTTTGTGTGAAATGATCAATGTTTTGCTTTTTGCTTCATTCTCTTTTCTGTTTTTTCATTTAAGACAAATTAAATGAAGATAATAATACCAAACAATTTGTGTTTGCAGTCATTTTCAGGAAGAAACTGAGTATTATCTGACAGAATTGCAGGGGTGTCAATACTTTTGGCCATGACTGTATAAGCTTGCAAAAGTGAGAAATTATTCAGACTTCAAGGGTTAACAGCAAACAACATGAAATTGTGCCATTAATTATAAGTTAGCAGAGGTGACAAATGATTCAGACATCAAGGGTTAGCAGCGAATAACAAGAAAATGTACTTGTATAAAAAGAAGAGAAATGAGTATTAGAATCATGTCATGTTTAACTGAGTGGCATTTTGAAAATTATGGCACTTTAATAAATTCTGCATGAATGCCACCCTGTATGAGAGGCTTTTGATACTAAGGGAGAAAAACAACACTTGAACCATCTATGTCTTTGGTGCCATAGCAACTCGCCAGCAAAGTTCCACAGCAGAAAAAGGGTTCACTAAGCTCGGCTGCATTGAGCCTTTGCCTGCGCCCTCCATTATTCTGTACCTGTCCTCTCACCCAGCAAAGTGATAACAGAGTACTGTGGATGTTAAAGTTCTACTCTGCACAGTGAGTGCCCTGCACTGACCTTTATTATAATTATTTTTTTTTTCTTTTTTGGAATAGTGGATCCTGTACCCTCTCCCTAGAAACTTTGCAATATGAAAATAATGGTTTAAAAAAAGTTATCTCTATTCTAACAAACACAATTATATGGTTCCTGGAGCAAAGCGTATTTACATACTGTAACTATTATTTGAGATAACAATATTTAAAATGTCTATAAATGTAATAACTAGAGAACTAGTCATTTATGGTATATTCGGGCTAACATGCGAAATATTTCTAGTTTTTACCGTAAAAACAAAGGATCTCCAGATCAGCCTCACAGTGGTCAAGCAGTCATTTCTTATCAACATGTTCTGTTACTTCTAATTTTATCAGCACCATTTACAAATGCAGCAATTACAATGAAAAATGAGTCTTTTTCTTTAGCTTTTAGAATCAGGAGCAGCATTCTAATCAAGTTCTATTATAGGGTTCTCCACAACCGCTCTGTGGTTGTAGGCACATTACTTTTCACATTTCACATACCTCCACTGAGAGGCTAAATGCATGCTTTGTCCACCTGTGAAATGACAGACGTGAATTAGCCATAGTGGTCCACCTCAATAGAAAAGTCAAGAATGTTTCTAATTAGGTCTCCTACTGCCTTTATTTTTTAGCACATGTTGCCCTCAAATCGACCCTGTTACATAGTTGCATATAACTATATAGTTACATAGGTTGAATAAAGACACAGTTCATTATTTATCAATCAACTATACAATATTTGTCTAGATTATTTACAATCTTGAACACAATTAGTTACCACTTGTGGTAGGGTTTTCCACAATTTTGACTACTCAACTCAAGAACCCTTTCCTATTTAGATGTCTACAGTGGGGAACAAAAGTATTTAGTCAGCCACCAATTGTGCAAGTTATCCCCGACTGTCTGCCAAGAGTGCCAGCCGTGCCCGCCTACCTGCCAAGAGTGTCTGCCATGCCCGCCAGTTTACCAGTCGTGCCCCTCTGTACTTGACTCACCTGTTATTAGTGCTCAGGCCCTCAGTGGGATCAACTGCCACAGCCAGACACTGCCCTGGAGTGGTACCTGGCAGCTACCTGCCGCCCAAGCCTGATTTCACCATCAGAGGCTCCAGTGAACACCAAGGTAGCTGTTTAGTAACGCCACTTCCAGGGTAGTCTGGTTTGTGGCACAGTGGGGCCACAATACCTCGCTCACGCCACACAGTCAGGGCGCGAGCGTAACACATACGTGTTATTTGATAATTTGCTTAATAACTTCCACAACCATTTCCTCCCTGTTGGTAAGTATTAGATCCAAGATGGGAGATCCTCTTGTTCTCTCTTCTACTTTTTGGAAGATAAAGTTGTCAGAAAGATAAGATAAGCATTTTCTGGACCCAATACTTTTGTCTGAGAGATTCCGAACAAATATCTGGATAGTTAAAATCTCCCATGATCACTATGTCGTACTTTTTTGAAAACAAAGACATCTGATGTAATAAGAGCTCATCCATATCTTCAGTCAGTCCAGATTGCCTATAGTAAAGACCAATAATAGTTGATTTCTGGTAGTCTGCGATCAAAACCCATCAAAGAAAAGCAACAAACAAAAAAATAAAGAATGCGAGAATGCCATCCGAGTAAATTTTTCACCAGACTAATAGATAGGAGAATCTGTTGAAACATTTTTTCTCAACAGAGAAAAACTGATAAAACCCTGACCAAACTCTGATGACGCTCTGATGAAACTCTGATTAAAAACACTGATGAGTCTCGGTCCATTTTTCTCGTACGTGAAAATAGCTGAGACGTGTAAGAGGCCTTATAATGAGAGGATAGAAAAAATGGGTTTGTATAGCTTAGAAAAAAAGACGCCTCCGTGGTGATCCCATTTATATGTATAAATACTTCTGTGGTCAAAAGTGGTCAATACAAAGAACCAGCAGAGTGATTTATTCCTTCCAATGAACTTTTAAACGACCAGAAAGCATTCAATAATTGTATAGGAAAAGTAAGATACAGAGGGAAAAAAAGTATTTAGTCAGCCACCAATTGTGCAAGTTCTCACACTTAAAAAGATGAAAGAGGTCTGTAATTGACATCATAGGTAGACAGGGCCGTATTTGCAACTAGGCACTTGAGGGAACGTGCCTAGGGCGCCAGGATGATGGGGACGGAACCTGAGCAAGGTTTGTTTTTTTTTATCCGGGCTCACCGCCAGCCCACCCGCCTCCCGGCCTCCCCACCTCCCCACCTCCTTGAACTCATCATACTAACACTCCTCGGCTCCAGCAGGGTCTGCAACTTCGATGGTCTCAGCGCTGGCAGCTTCTTCCTGTGCTGAGCGGTCACATGATACCGCTCATTAAGGTCATGAATATGGATGCATATTCATGACCTTAATGAGCGGTACCATTTGACCGCTCACTCAGGAAGAAGCCGCACCACCGGGACTCAGGTGCAGGGACTTTCGGCGCGGTGTGACTGAGAAAGGTGAGTATGAGGGAGGACAGAGAACGGATGATGGGGGAGGACGATGGGGGAGAACGACGGGGGAAGGAGGGGGGATGGATGGGGAGCCATGCATACAAGATGGGACTTGGGGGGGAATAGAGCCATGCATACAAGATGGGACTGGGGGGAACAGAGCTATGCATACAAATGGGACTGGGGGGAACAGAGCCATGCACACAAGATGGGACTGGGGGGAGCAGAGCCATGCATACAAGATGGAAGGGGGGAGCCGAGCCATTCAAACAACAGGGTGAGCCACACAGAGCAGCACAGGATGGGGGAACCACACATACTGGGATAGGAATGAGGGGAAAATGCATACCCGGCTTATACTCGAGTCAATAAGCTTACCCAGTTTTCCGTGGCAAAATTAGGTGCCTCGGCGTATACTCGGGTCAGCTTATACTCAGTATATACGGTATGTAATATATACACATGTATGTGTGTGTGGCTATATATATAGCTTTGTCGCCATAAAAGGAGGGGGCCCAGACACAGTTCTTGCACAAGGGCCCCTAGCTGTCAGTGTCCTCACCTGCCCATGGATCAATTGTACTAGCATCTTTCAGAAGTGAGTCCAATTGAGGCTCTGACTGCCGGGTCAGAGCGACGTGAGCCGCTTGATCAGATCATGTGATCACGCTGCTGATGTCGCTCACTTGCGCTGCAGAGGCCAACACTGGTGATAAGTGCTCCAGTGGAGCAAAAGACACCGAAGATTAAGTGCACAGGGGGAGAATTGGAGTGGGGATGGGGAGATTTATTATGTGTGTGGAGAATTTGAATGGGGATGGGGAGTTTATTGTGTGGGGATGGGGAGATTTATTGTGTGTGTGGAGAATTTGAGTGGGGATGGGGTTATTGTGTGTGGGGAGATTTGTAGTGAAACCAGGGATTCAAGCTTCAGGAGGCTAATTTGCATATTCCAGGTGCCTTCTGGGAGAAGCGAAGTCTCCCTAAGCTAGAAGATCGTTGGGTACAGCCGGGACCAGCTGCTTCGAAAGCATCACCAAACCAGGGATTCAAGCTTCAGGAGGCTAATTTGCATATTCCAGGTGCCTTCTGGGAGAAGCGAAGTCTCCCTAAGCTAGAAGATCGTTGGGTACAGCCGGGACCAGCTGCTTCGAAAGCATCACCAAACCAGGGATTCAAGCTTCAGGAGGCTAATTTGCATATTCCAGGTGCCTTCTGGGAGAAGCGAAGTCTCCCTAAGCTAGAAGATCGTTGGGTAAAGCCGGGACCAGCTGCTTCGAAAGCATCACCAAACCAGGGATTCAAGCTTCAGGAGGCTAATTTGCATATTCCAGGTGCCTTCTGGGAGAAGCGAAGTCTCCCTAAGCTAGAAGATCGTTGGGTACAGCCGGGACCAGCTGCTTCGAAAGCATCACCAAACCAGGGATTCAAGCTTCAGGAGGCTAATTTGCATATTCCAGGTGCCTTCTGGGAGAAGCGAAGTCTCCCTAAGCTAGAAGATCGTTGGGTAAAGCCGGGACCAGCTGCTTCGAAAGCATCACCAAACCAGGGATTCAAGCTTCAGGAGGCTAATTTGCATATTCCAGGTGCCTTCTGGGAGAAGCGAAGTCTCCCTAAGCTAGAAGATCGTCGGGTACAGCCGGGACCAGCTGCTTCGAAAGCATCACCAAATTTTTGCCTGTAGGACATTATTGCAAGAGAGCTTGGCTGAGTAGATTACACAAGAAGGAAAACACACAGCAAGTCAGCAGGATCTAGGAGCAACATGGCAGATGTGACAACCTACATGGTGAGCTGCAGCATGTGCTACATGTTCACAGATCGACCAGAAGAAGAATTAAATTTCACCTGTCAGAAGTGTAGACTAGTGGCCCTTTTAGAAGAAAAGGTGCGGGGTCTGGAAGAAAGAATAGCAACTTTGAAACTCATCAAAGAGAATGAAGACTTTCTAGACAGAACAGAAGCATCTCTACTGGTCACAGAAGGTGCAAAAAGTGTCAGAGAACCTCCAAAAGCAGATGAGTGGAAGCATGTGACCAAAAGAAGCAAGAAGACCATGGAGAAATCACCAACCACACAACTGAAGAACCGATATCAAATCTTTGTAGAGGATGAAGATGGCACACCTAAGAATGAAGCAATACCAGCAAGCAAAAAAGAAAAGGGCACACAGCAACAAGTGACAGCAAAAAGTACAGCCAAGAAGCAACGAAGAGTGGTGGTGGTGGGAGACTCACTACTGAGAGGCACAGAAGCAGCCATCTGCAGACCGGACATAACTGCAAGAGAAGTATGCTGCCTTCCAGGTGCGATGATCAAGGATGTGACCGATAGGATACCAAAGCTCTTCAGCTCCAAGGACGTCCACCCATTTCTTCTGATACATGTTGGCACCAATGACACGGCAAGGAAGGACCTACCGACAATCTGCAAGGACTTTGAAGAGTTGGGGAAGAAAGTAAAGGAACTGGATGCACAGGTAGTTTTTTCTTCTATCCTTCCAGTAGATGGGCATGGCACCAGGAGATGGAACAGGATCCTTGATGCAAACAACTGGCTAAGACGATGGTGCAGACAACAAGGATTTGGATTCCTGGACCACGGTGTGAATTACTGGTATGATGGACTCCTCGCCAGAGACGGACTACACCTCAACAAACCTGGGAAACACACATTCGCCAGAAGACTCGCTACACTCATCAGGAGGGCGTTAAACTAGAAGAAGAGGGGACGGGAAGAAAAACATTAGACTCGTACAAAGACGACCCAGGAAAACATACTCAGAAGGGAGGTAAGAACATTTCTAAAACAATCCACAGTGAGGAGATTGGAACAAAACAAAATCCTCTAAACTGCATTCTCGCAAACGCCAGAAGCCTGACAAACAAGATGGAAGAACTAGAAGCAGAAATATCTACAGGTAACTTTGACATAGTGGGAATAACCGAGACATGGTTAGATGAAAGCTATGACTGGGCAGTTAACTTACAGGGTTACAGTCTGTTTAGAAAGGATCGTAAAAATCGGAGAGGAGGAGGGGTTTGTCTCTATGTAAAGTCTTGTCTAAAGTCCACTTTAAGGGAGGATATTAGCGAAGGGAATGAAGATGTCGAGTCCATATGGGTTGAAATTCATGGAGGGAAAAATGGTAACAAAATTCTCATTGGGGTCTGTTACAAACCCCCAAATATAACAGAAAGCATGGAAAGTCTACTTCTAAAGCAGATAGATGAAGCTGCAACCCATAATGAGGTCCTGGTTATGGGGGACTTTAACTACCCGGATATTAACTGGGAAACAGAAACCTGTGAAACCCATAAAGGCAACAGGTTTCTGCTAATAACCAAGAAAAATTATCTTTCACAATTGGTGCAGAATCCAACCAGAGGAGCAGCACTTTTAGACCTAATACTATCTAATAGACCTGACAGAATAACAAATCTGCAGGTGGTTGGGCATCTAGGAAATAGCGACCACAATATTGTACAGTTTCACCTGTCTTTCACTAGGGGGACTTGTCAGGGAGTCACAAAAACACTGAACTTTAGGAAGGCAAAGTTTGACCAGCTTAGAGATGCCCTTAATCTGGTAGACTGGGACAATATCCTCAGAAATGAGAATACAGATAATAAATGGGAAATGTTTAAGAACATCCTAAATAGGCAGTGTAAGCGGTTTATACCTTGTGGGAATAAAAGGACTAGAAATAGGAAAAACCCAATGTGGCTAAACAAAGAAGTAAGACAGGCAATTAACAGTAAAAAGAAAGCATTTGCACTACTAAAGCAGGATGGCACCATTGAAGCTCTAAAAAACTATAGGGAGAAAAATACTTTATCTAAAAAACTAATTAAAGCTGCCAAAAAGGAAACAGAGAAGCACATTGCTAAGGAGAGTAAAACTAATCCCAAACTGTTCTTCAACTATATCAATAGTAAAAGAATAAAAACTGAAAATGTAGGCCCCTTAAAAAATAGTGAGGAAAGAATGGTTGTAGATGACGAGGAAAAAGCTAACATATTAAACACCTTCTTCTCCACGGTATTCACGGTGGAAAATGAAATGCTAGGTGAAATCCCAAGAAACAATGAAAACCCTATATTAAGGGTCACCAATCTAACCCAAGAAGAGGTGCGAAACCGGCTAAATAAGATTAAAATAGATAAATCTCCGGGTCCGGATGGCATACACCCACGAGTACTAAGGGAACTAAGTAATGTAATAGATAAACCATTATTTCTTATTTTTAGGGACTCTATAGCGACAGGGTCTGTTCCGCAGGACTGGCGCATAGCAAATGTGGTGCCAATATTCAAAAAGGGCTCTAAAAGTGAACCTGGAAATTATAGGCCAGTAAGTCTAACCTCTATTGTTGGTAAAATATTTGAAGGGTTTCTGAGGGATGTTATTCTGGATTATCTCAATGAGAATAACTGTTTAACTCCATATCAGCATGGGTTTATGAGAAATCGCTCCTGTCAAACCAATCTAATCAATTTTTATGAAGAGGTAAGCTATAGGCTGGACCACGGTGAGTCATTGGACGTGGTATATCTCGATTTTTCCAAAGCGTTTGATACCGTGCCGCACAAGAGGTTGGTACACAAAATGAGAATGCTTGGTCTGGGGGAAAATGTGTGTAAATGGGTTAGTAACTGGCTTAGTGATAGAAAGCAGAGGGTGGTTATAAATGGTATAGTCTCTAACTGGGTCGCTGTGACCAGTGGGGTACCGCAGGGGTCAGTATTGGGACCTGTTCTCTTCAACATATTCATTAATGATCTGGTAGAAGGTTTACACAGTAAAATATCGATATTTGCAGATGATACAAAACTATGTAAAGCAGTTAATACAAGAGAAGATAGTATTCTGCTACAGATGGATCTGGATAAGTTGGAAACTTGGGCTGAAAGGTGGCAGATGAGGTTTAACAATGATAAATGTAAGGTTATACACATGGGAAGAAGGAATCAATATCACCATTACACACTGAACGGGAAACCACTGGGTAAATCTGACAGGGAGAAGGACTTGGGGATCCTAGTTAATGATAAACTTACCTGGAGCAGCCAGTGCCAGGCAGCAGCTGCCAAGGCAATCAGGATCATGGGGTGCATTAAAAGAGGTCTGGATACACATGATGAGAGCATTATACTGCCTCTGTACAAATCCCTAGTTAGACCGCACATGGAGTACTGTGTCCAGTTTTGGGCACCGGTGCTCAGGAAGGATATAATGGAACTAGAGAGAGTACAAAGGAGGGCAACAAAATTAATAAAGGGGATGGGAGAACTACAATACCCAGATAGATTAGCGAAATTAGGATTATTTAGTCTAGAAAAAAGACGACTGAGGGGCGATCTAATAACCATGTATAAGTATATAAGGGGACAATACAAATATCTCGCTGAGGATCTGTTTATACCAAGGAAGGTGACGGGCACAAGGGGGCATTCTTTGCGTCTGGAGGAGAGAAGGTTTTTCCACCAACATAGAAGAGGATTCTTTACTGTTAGGGCAGTGAGAATCTGGAATTGCTTGCCTGAGGAGGTGGTGATGGCGAACTCAGTCGAGGGGTTCAAGAGAGGCCTGGATGTCTTCCTGGAGCAGAACAATATTGTATCATACAATTATTAGGTTCTGTAAAAGGACGTAGATCTGGGTATTTATTATGATGGAATATAGGCTGAACTGGATGGACAAATGTCTTTTTTCGGCCTTACTAACTATGTTACTATGTTACTATGTAGTGGGGATGGGGGGATTTAATGTGTGGGGGAGATTTGAGGGCACAAAATGAAGAGCAAAGGGAGAAGTGGGGAAACAGTACAGGCGAATGTGGGGCATGTATGAGGAAACAGTACTGGGGAAGGGAGGGCATGTATGAGCAAACAGTACTGGGGAATGGGGGGCATGTATGAGGAAACAGTATGGGAGAATGGGGGCATGTATGAGGAAACAGTACTGGGGAATGTGGGGCATGTATAAGAAAACAGTACTGGGGAAAGGAGGGCATATATGAGGACACAGTACAGGGGAATGGGGGCATGTTCGAGAAAACAGTATGGGAGAATGGGGGGCATGTATGAGGAAACAGTACTGGGCAATGGGGTGCATGTATGAGAAAACAGTACTGGGGAATGGGGGCATGTATGAGAAAACAGTATGGAGGAATGGGGGCATGTATGAGGAAACAGCATGGGGCAATGGGGGGCATGTCTGAGGAAACAGTATGGGGGCATATACGATAAAACAGTATCGGAGAATGGGGGGCATGTATGAGGAAACAGTACTGGGGAATGGGGGGCATGTCTGAGGAAACAGTATGGGCGATGGGTGCAGACAGTATGGGGAGCGAACAGGAGAATGTATGTGGACACAGTATGAGTAGTGATGTGAAAAATGTATGTGTACAGAGTACGGTGAGTGAGGGTTATGGGATGTGTGTAGACACAGTATGGAGAGTCAGGTGAGCAGGCAGTATAGAAAGTGAGGGGGAAATATATGAGGAGACAGTATGGTGAACAGGAGGGATGTGAGAGGAGACAGTATGAGGAAGGAAGGGAATAGTGTGAGGAGACAGTATGGGGGGAGAAAAGTTAGTGAGCACAGAATAGAAACTGAGTAGTGGGGGTGTAGCTTTGGGGGGGGACAGTGTAAGGGCACAGCCAGGAGGGGACAGTATACCTAGAAGGTGGAATGTGATGAGAGAGTACAGTATAAATACTGGGTCCTATAGGGGGGACACAGTGTGAGAGGACAGTGTGAAGAGAGGGCCAGTATAGAAAGGAGAGGTCAGTGTGAAGAGCATGTACCATAAGAGGGACAGTGTGGGTGTCATATTTTGTGCAGACAATATAGTGAGGGGCAATTTTATATTCAGGAGCATTATAATGACACTTGTATCTTTAAGGGCATCATGTGGAGATTTTCTGCAAAGGAATGGAGAAGATGGAAGTCTACAGAGATCTCTGTGGATGACAAAACTCATCATGGGGTCTGGACAAGACGAAAAAAAGAAGAACAGCTGCAGAGGTGAAGTCATCTATAAGGTACCTGGATGTAAGTGTTATTTGTGATACTAACTAACTCATGTTTTTATTTATGTTAGGAGCATTAAATGGAATGTCCAGGTTTGTAATAAGTCTGCAGTCATTCTTTGTGACTGCAGACTTCTGACTTCTCACAGTGTGCACTGCACGCTGTCAGGATTCTCTCGTGCTGGCGATTTACATACATGCGGTCACGTGCTGACTAGACATGTGTGGCCTCACTCAATGAAAATGAACTGAGCGAGGCTGGGCATGTCTAGTCGGAATGTGATCTGAAGTATACAAATCACATGCTTGTGCTGACATGACTGTCCACTGGCAAGGGAGAATCCTAAAAGTGTGCAGTGCATTAGTTGTGAGAAATCAGAAGCCTGCAATGTCAGGATTCAGCTCTGCAGGTTCCAAGTAGTCATCACATGGACACTTCACTCATATGTGACTTTCATACTTGTGGCCCTGTGACAACGAGCTTCTCTTCTGCTTCTCTGTTTTTCACTGAACATTGAAAGCAATAGGGAGAGGATCTTGTGAGTACATGACTATGTGTGCAAATACCATATGTCCTTGTAGGAGAGGGGGGTAGGCCAAAATTAATTCTTTCCCCGGGTGCCAGAAACCCTAGATACACCTCTGCCGGTATGCTACTGCGGGCGGTGATAACCGGGTTCAGTGGAGGGATGTCTGTGCACAGGCAGTGAGGCGGGGACTGAGGGTGTGCTGTTATGATGCGGTGGTCTAGGAGCAAAATGGAACGAGCTCTGAAGGAAGTGGTAACTGTACTGACCGCAGTCCCTAAGCTCAACACAACACTAGAAGCAGCCGTGGAATGCTCCTAACTCTCCCTAGGCATCTCGTCACAGCCTAAGAGCTAACTACCCCTAAAGACAGAAGCAGGAAAACTATCTTGCCTCAGAGAAAATCCCCAAAGGATAGATTAGCCCCCCACAAATAATGACTGTGAGTGGAGAGGAAAAAGACATACACAGAATGAAACCAGGATGAGCACAGGAGGCCAGTCTAGCTTGATAGATAGGACAGGATGGAATACTGTGCGGTCAGTATAAAACACTACAAAAATCCACGCAGAGTTTACAAAAAATCTCCACACCTGACTAAAGGTGTGGAGGGTAAATCTGCTTCCCAGAGCTTCCAGCAAGACAGAATTAATTCATACTGATAACGCTGGACAAACATAGAAAGCACTGAACGGATAAGTCCACAATCTGTGAACAGAAAAGCGCAAGCAAAAACTTAGCTTTGATGAACTGGTCAGGATAACAGGGAAATCCAAAGAGATGTGAATCCAACCAGGAACCATTTACAAGTGGCACTGGCTGAAGGAACAGCCAGGCCTAAATAGCCGAGCAGAAGAGACGATAAGTGGAGGCAGCTGATGACAGCTAACTCCAAGGAGCAGCCATACCACTTGAAACCACAAGAGGGAGCCCAAGAGCAGAACTCACAAAAGTGCCACTTACAACCACCGGAGGGAGCCCAAGAGCGGAATTCACAACAGTACCCCCCCCTTGAGGAGGGGTCACCGAACACTCACCAGAGCCCCCAGGCCGATCAGGACGAGCCAAATGAAAAGCACGAACCAAATCGGTGGCATGGACATCGGAGGCAACAACCCAAGAATTATCCTCCTGGCCATAACCCTTCCACTTGACAAGATACTGAAGCCTCCGCCTCGAAAAATGAGAATCCAAAATCTTCTCAACCTCATATTCCAACTCTCCCTCAACCAATACCGGGGCAGGAGGGTCAACCGAGGGAACAACGGGCACCACATATCTCCGCAACAAAGATCTATGGAAAACATTATGAATGGCAAAAGAGGCTGGAAGAGCCAAATGAAAAGACACCGGATTAATAATTTCAGAAATTTTATAAGGACCGATAAACCGAGGCTTAAACTTAGGGGAAGAAACCTTCATAGGAACATGACGAGAAGACAACCAAACCAAATCCCCCACACGAAGCCGGGGACCAACACACCGACGGCGGTTAGCAAAACGTTGAGCCCTTTCCTGAGACAACGTCAAATTGTCCACCACATGAGTCCAAATCTGCTGCAGCCTGTCCTTCACAGAATCAACACCAGGACAATCAGAAGGCTCAACCTGTCCAGAAGAAAAACGAGGATGAAAACCAAAATTACAAAAGAAAGGTGAAACCAAAGTAGCCGAACTAGCCCGATTATTAAGGGCAAACTCGGCCAATGGCAAGAAAGACACCCAATCATCCTGATCAGCAGACACAAAGCATCTCAAATAGGTCTCCAAGGTCTGATTAGTTCGCTCAGTTTGGCCATTAGTCTGAGGATGAAACGCCGAAGAAAAAGACAAATCAATGCCCATCCTAGCACAAAAGGCCCGCCAAATCCTAGAGACAAACTGAGAACCTCTGTCAGACACAATAGTCTCCGGAATGCCATGCAAACGAACCACATGCTGAAAAAACAATGGAACCAGATCTGAGGAGGAAGGCAACTTAGGCAAAGGGACCAGATGGACCATTTTAGAGAACCGGTCACAAACAACCCAGATAACAGACATCTTCTGGGAAACAGGAAAATCCAAAATAAAATCCATGGAAATATGCGTCCAGGGCCTCTCAGGGACCAACAAAGGCAAAAGCAACCCACTAGCGCGGGAACAGCAAGGCTTGGCTCGGGCGCAAGTCCCACAGGACTGCACAAAAGCACGGACATCGCGCGACAAGAAAGGCCACCAAAAGGACCTAGCAACCAAATCTCTGGTACCAAAAATCCCAGGATGACCAGCCAACACTGAACAATGAACCTCAGAAATGACCTTACTTGTCCATCTATCAGGAACAAACAGCTTCCCCACTGGACAGCGGTCAGGCCTATCAGCCTGAAATTCCTGAAGCACCCGCTGCAAATCAGGGGAGATAGCAGAAAGAATCACCCCCTCCTTAAGAATGCCAACCTGCTCAAGGATTCCAGGAGAATCAGGCGAAAAACTCCTAGAGAGGGCATCAGCCTTAACATTCTTAGATCCCGGAAGATACGAGACCACAAAATCAAAACGAGAGAAAAACAGGGACCATCGAGCCTGTCTAGCATTCAGCCGCTTGGCTGACTCGAGGTACATCAGATTCTTATGATCGGTCAGGACCACAACTAGGTGTTTAGCTCCCTCAAACCAATGTCACCACTCCTCAAACGCCCACTTCATAGCCAACAATTCCTGATTGCCGACATCATAATTGCGTTCCGCAGGTGAAAACTTTCTGGAAAAAAAAGCACACGGTTTCATCAAAGAACCATCAGACTCCCTCTGAGACAAAACGGCCCCTGCCCCAATCTCAGAAACGTCGACCTCAACCTGAATAGGAAGAGAAACATCCGGCTGACGCAACACAGGGGCAGAAGTAAATCGGCGTTTAAGCTCCTGAAAGGCCTCAACAGCCCCAGAGGACCAATTCGTCACATCAGCGCCTTTCTTCGTCAAATCAGTAAGGGGCTTAACCACACTGGAAAAGTTGGCAATGAAACGGCGATAGAAATTAGCAAAGCCCAAAAATTTTTGAAGGCCCTTCACAGATGTGGGTTGGATCCAGTCATGAATAGCTTGGACCTTAACAGGATCCATTTCTATAGACGAGGGAGAAAAAATAAAACCCAAAAAAGAGACCTTCTGAACTCCGAATAGGCACTTAGACCCCTTCACAAACAAAGCATTATCACGAAGGATCTGGAACACCATCCTGACCTGCTTCACATGAGACTCCCAATCATCGGAAAAAATCAAAATATCATCCAAATATACGACCATGAATTTATCAAGATAATTGCGGAAAATATCATGCATGAAAGACTGGAACACAGATGGAGCATTAGAGAGCCCAAATGGCATCACAAGATATTCAAAATGGCCTTCGGGCATATTAAATGCAGTTTTCCATTCGTCACCCTGTTTAATACAAACAAGATTATATGCCCCTCGGAGGTCAATCTTAGTAAACCAACTAGCCCCCTTAATCTGAGCAAACAAATCAGTAAGCAAAGGCAAGGGGTATTGGAATTTGACCGTGATCTTATTAAGAAGACGATAATCAATACAGGGTCTCAAGGAGCCATCCTTCTTAGCAACAAAAAAGAAACCCGCTCCCAATGGTGACGAGGAGGGCCGAATATGCCCCTTCTCCAAAGACTCCTTAACATAACTCCGCATGGCGGCATGCTCTGGCACAGACAGATTGAAAAGTCGGCCCTTAGGGAACTTGCAACCAGGAATCAAGTTAATAGCACAATCACAGTCCCTGTGCGGAGGAAGAGAACTGGACTTGGGCTCATCAAATACGTCCTGGAAATCCGACAAAAACTCAGGGACCTCAGAAGAGGGGGAAAAGGAAATTGACATCAAAGGAACGTCACTATGTACCCCTTGACAACCCCAACTAGTCACCGACATAGTTTTCCAATCCAGCACCGGATTATGTTCCTGTAACCATGGAAAACCCAGTACAACAACATCATGCAGGTTATGCAACACCAGAAAACGGCAATCTTCCTGATGTGCTGGAGCCATGTACATAGTTATCTGTGTCCAGTACTGAGGTTTATCCTTGGCCAAGGGTGTAGCATCAATACCCCTCAAAGGAATAGGGCTCTGCAAAGGCTGCAAGGAAAAACCACAGCGTCTGGCAAATTCTAAGTCCATTAAGTTCAGGGCAGAGCCTGAATCCACAAATGCCATGACAGAAAAGGACGACAATGAGCAAATCAGGGTCACAGATAAGAGAAATTTAGGCTGTATAGTACTAATGATAACAGACCTAGCGACTCTCTTAGTACGCTTAGGGCAATCAGAGATAACATGAGCAGAATCACCACAGTAAAAACACAGCCTATTCTGAGGTCTGAATTCCTGCCGTTCTGTTCTAGTCAAAATCCTATCACATTGCATAGGTTCTGGACTCTGCTCAGAGGATACTGCCATATGGTGCACAGCTTTGCGCTTGCGCAGACACCGATCGATCTGAATGGCTAGAGACATAGATTCGCTCAAACCGGCAGGCGTAGGAAAGCCCACCATAACATCTTTAAGGGATTCAGAAAGACCTTTTCTGAAAATAGCAGCCAAAGCCTCTTCATTCCATTTAGTGAGCACAGACCATTTTCTAAATTTCTGGCAGCATATCTCTGCCGCTTCCTGACCTTGACACAAGGCCAACAGGGTTTATCTACATGATCCACAGAATTAGGTTCGTCATACAATTATCCGAGCGCTTGAAAAAATGCATCAACATTCAATAATGCCGGATCCCCTGTTTCAAGAGAAAAAGCCCAGTCTTGAGGGTCACCACGCAGCAAGGATATGATGATTTTTACTTGCTGAATGGGATCACCAGAAGAACGGGGTTTCAAAGCAAAAAACAATCTGCAGTTATTTTTAAAGTTCAAAAACTTGGATCTGTCCCCAAAAAACAAATCAGGAGTAGGAATTCTAGGCTCTAAAGCCAGAGTCTGGACAACATAGTCCTGGATACTCTGTACTCTTGCAGCAAGTTGATCCACACGAGAAAACAAACCCTGAACATCCATGCCAAAGCATATATCCTGAACCACCCAGATATCAAGAGGAAAAAAAAGACAAACCAGAGCACAGAAACAAAAATGGTTCAGAACTTTCTTTTCCTTCTTTTGAGATGCATTTAATTCATTTTTGGCCACTTGTACTGTTATGATGCGGTGGTCTAGGAGCAAAATGGAACGAGCTCTGAAGGAAGTGGTAACTGTACTGACCGCAGTCCCTAAGCTCAACACAACACTAGAAGCAGCCGTGGAATGCTCCTAACTCTCCCTAGGCATCTCGTCACAGCCTAAGAGCTAACTACCCCTAAAGACAGAAGCAGGAAAACTATCTTGCCTCAGAGAAAATCCCCAAAGGATAGATTAGCCCCCCACAAATAATGACTGTGAGTGGAGAGGAAAAAGACATACACAGAATGAAACCAGGATGAGCACAGGAGGCCAGCCTAGCTTGATAGATAGGACAGGATGGAATACTGTGCGGTCAGTATAAAACACTACAAAAATCCAAGCAGAGTTTACAAAAAATCTCCACACCTGACTAAAGGTGTGGAGGGTAAAGTTGCTTCCCAGAGCTTCCAGCAAGACAGAATTAATTCATACTGATAACGCTGGACAAACATAGAAAGCACTGAACGGATAAGTCAACAATCTGTGAACAGAAAAGCGCAAGCAAAAACTTAGCTTTGCTGAACTGGTCAGGATAACAGGGAAATCCAAAGAGATGTGAATCCAACCAGGAACCATTTACAAGTGGCACTGGCTGAAGGAACAGCCAGGCCTAAATAGCCGAGCAGAAGAGACGATAAGTGGAGGCAGCTGATGATAGCTAACTCCAAGGAGCAGCCATACCACTTGAAACCACAAGAGGGAGCCCAAGAGCAGAACTCACAAAAGTGCCACTTACAACCACCGGAGGGAGCCCAAGAGCGGAATTCACAACAGTGTGCACAGAGAGAGAATTGAGACCTGGAGACTGCCCGTCCCAGTCTGCGCCGTAGGTTGGAGCCCTCATTATCAGAGGAAAATGTCAGTTAATAAATTGTTTTTCTAAAGCTTTATAGTCTAGTTTTAGGTTAGAGAGGGATGTTTAGGGATGAGCTAGCAAGGTGCAGGGACAGGTAGTGATGGCTACTTGTGGACATGTGCAGCACTTGCGGTTTTGTACTTGCGGTGAGACAAAAAAACACTGCCGGCAGCATTTTTTTTTCTATTGCTGCAAGTGCCGCACATGTCCCCAAGTCCCATAGGGAATGAATGAGGCCGAACGCAGTGTTGCCGTAAGTGATCCGTTCATCTTCAATGCCCTTGCTGATAAAATGAGGTTTGCCCTCAAAATCTCACGATACATGGTCCCATGCATTCTTTCATATACACGGATCAGTCGTCCTGGTCCCTTTGCAGAGAAACAGCCCCAAAGCATGATGTTGCCACCCCCATGCTTCACAGTAGGTATGGTGTTCTTTGGATGCAACTCAGCATTCTGTCTCCTCCAACACGACGAATTTTGTTTCAACCAATCAGTTCTACTTTGGCTTCATCAGACAATATGACATTCTCCAAATACTCTTCTGGATAATCCAAATGCTCTCTAACAAACTTCAGATGGGCCTGGACATGTACTGGCTTAAGCAGAGGGATACATCTGGCACTGCAGAGTCCCTGGCAGTGTAGTGTGTTACTGATGGTAGTCTTTCTTACGGTGGTCCCAGCTCTATACAGGTCATTCACTAGGTCCCCCATGTGGTTCTAGGATTTTTGCTCACCGTTCATGTGATCATGTTGTCCCGACGGGGTGAGATCGTGTGTGGAGCCCCAGATCGAGGGAGATTATCAATGGTCTTGTATGTTTTCCAATTTCTTATTATTGCTCCCATTGTTGATTTCATTACACCAAGCTGCTTGCCTATTGCAGATTCAGTCTTCCCAGCCTGGTGCAGGGATACAATTTTGTTTCTGGTGTCCTTCAACAGGTCTTTGGTCTTCTCCATAGTGGAGTTTGGAGTGCGACTGTTTGAGGTTGTGGACAGGTGTCTTTTATACTGATAACAAGTTCAAACAGGTGCTATTACTACAGGTAGTGAGTTGAGGGTGGAGAACAGAGGAGCCTCTTAAAGAAGAAGCTACAGGTTTGTGAGAGCCAGAAATCTTGCATGTTTTTAGGTGACCAAATACTTATTTTTCCACCATATTTTGCAAAATAAATCTTGCCAAATCAGACAAGGTGATTTTCTAAATTTGCTTTCTCATTTTGACTCTCATAGTTGTGGTTTATCTAAGATGTCAATTACAGGCATCTCTCATCTTTTTAAGTGAGAGAACTTGCACAATTGGTTGCTGACTAAATACTTTTTTTCCCCACTGTATAGTTAAAGGAAGAAAAAAAAAGCTCATACCCCTACCCTCATCAAACTCATCCCTTCACTACCTCGCTCATCATACAGCACCACTATCATAGCCAAAGTAATAACAAAATCATTAGTGGAAACGTAACGATTTACCGAACTGTGACTTTGAGTAAAAATGCCCGTGAAAGCGAACACGAATCCGAATGTGCTACGTTCGTGCCGAATTTGAGATCAGCGACCGTTTTCCGAACACGTTCGCTCATCTCATTTAGACACCCCAGTTTTCCTCATATAATCCAAAATAATTTTAGGAAAAAACAAAGGATCTTTTTAGCTATTAACAATTCTGTGACCTTCTCCTCTATACTCTCAGAAAGTGATACCCAAATGAGGTATAAAATCCAAGTCTCCTCCATTAATAACACCATTTATATGCTGATGGTTGTCTTCGCTCTAAACGACTGTCAGAGCGTTTTTTACCCTCTTCTGAAAAGGGTAAATAGACTAAACCAGTGACATGTGGTATATTGTGGAGACCTTAGTTCAGTTCATGAGAACTCCATGGACTTAACATTTTCCAAACAAATGCAACTTCTGCAAATCTTTCCAATATTACACACATAGGACATTTATGACATTTGGCGCATACAGCAAGACAACAAAAGAGATTACATTTTTTTCTCTACAGTTCACAATTCTTATTCACAAATAGATTTATTTTTAATTCGAAAACTAGCCAAATTATCTCCTCTTTTATTATTCTAATTACCTAGTCAAAACATGCACCAATTTTTTGCACATAGACGAAAAACAGCCAAGTCCTACCTTTTCACCCTGGAAAGTCAACTTTTTTATATTGGCTGATTGCCAACATGTGGAGTATTTAAACCCTTAGTGACCACGCCAATTATGACCTTAATGGCTGAGCCAAATGTTTGAAATCTGACCAGTGTCACTTTATGTGGTAATAACTCTGAAACGCTTCAAAGGATCCCAGTGATTCTGAGATTGTTTTTTCATGTCATATTGCATATCTTAACAGTGGTAACATTTGTTTGATATGACTTGCGTTTATTTGTGAAAATGTCAGAAAGTTGAAGAGAATTTTGAGAATTTTGCAATTTTCAAACTTTCAATTCTTATGCCCAGTGTTATGTCACACAACATAATAAATAACATTTCCCATGTGTTTACTTTACATCTGCATCATTTTTTAAACATAATTTTTTTTGTTAGAAAGTTAGAAGGGTTAAAACTTGATCAGCAATTTCTAATTTTTCTAACAAAATTTACAAAACATTTTTTTTAGGGACCACATCACATTTTAAGTTATTTTATTATAGAAAATAGAGCGGAAAAGATAAAATGAGATAGCGGCGCTAGTGCAGATGGATAAGAGTAGCTGCAGGTAGTATTTATTATAGAAAATACCCCAAAGTTACACCATTCTAAAAACTGCAGCCCTCAAAGTCCTCAAAACACATTCAAGAAGTTTATTAACCCTTCAGGTGCTTCACAGTAACTAAAGCAATATAGAAGGAAAAAAATCAACATTTTACCTTTTTTCACAAAAATTTTACTTTAGCCCCAATTTTTTATTTTCACAAGGGTAACAGGAGAAATTGGACCCCATAAATTTCTGTGCAATTTTTCCTCAGCATGCCAGTACCCTAAATGTTTTGGCGCATGGCAGGGCTTGGAAGGGAAAGAGCATTTTTTTCACCCCAAAAATGGCTGGAATCAAGAGTGGACTCCATGGGGCCCCTGATGTGCCTAAGAAGAGGAAACCCCCCACAAATGACCCAATTTTGGAAACTAGACTGCTCAAGGAATGTATCTAGATGTGTGGTGAGCACCTTGAATCCCCAGGTGCTTCACAGAAGTTTATAACTTAGAGCCGTGACAAAAAAAAAATTCCCACAAAAATGTAATTTTAGAAACAGTATTTTCTATTTTCACAAGGGTAACACTGGAAAATGGACCCCAAGATGTGTTGATCAATTACTCTTGAGTATACCAATACCCCATATGTGGAGAAAAACTACACACGACAGGGCTCTGAAGGGAAGGTGTGAAATTTTGGAATACTGCATCATATAGCATTTGGACAGCCCCTAATGTGCCTAAACTGTAAACCCCTCAATAAGTTACCCCATTTTGGAAACTACAACCCACAAGGATTTTATCCAGGGGTATAGTGATCATTTTGGACACACAAGTAATACACAGAATTTGATAACATTAGGTCATCATATTGAAAATTCTCATTTTTTTCACAAAAATGTTGTTTTAGCCCCAAATTTGTAATTTTATCAATGGGTAAGAGGAGAAAACGGACCCCATAATTTGTCATGCATTTTCTTTGAACCCCCTATGGTTCCAGTGACTGATGATGGACCTGAGTGGGGGCTAGTTTTGTGAGGGACAAATAGGGTTTTTGTTGGTAACATTTTGTGGTACATACAGGTGCTTCTCACAAAATTAGAATATCATCCAAAAGTTAATTTTTTTCAGTTCTTAAATGCAAAAAGTGAAACTCATATATTATATAGAGTCATTACAGAGTGATCTAATGTTAATGTTGATGATTATGGCTTACAGCTAAAGAAAACCCAAAAGTCATTATCTCAGTAAATTAGAATAATTGAAAAATGATTTTAAAATCTGAAATGTTAGCTTACTGAAATGTATGTTCAGTAATTACACTCAATACTTGGTCAGAGATTCTTTTGCATTAATTACTGCATCAATGCGGTGTGGCATGGAGGCGGTCAGCCTGTTGCATTGCTGAAGTGTTATGGAAGCCCATGTTGCTTTGATATCAGCATTTATTATTATTATTATTATTATTATACATTTTTATAGTGCCATTTATTCCATGGCGCTTTACATGTGAATACGGGGCAAATATAGACAAGTACATTAAACATGAGCAAATAACAAGGCACATGGGTACATAAGGAGGGAGGACCCTACCCGCGAGGGCTCACAGTCTGCAGGGGATGGGTGATGAAACACTAGGAGCCTTCAGCTTGTCTGCATTGTTGGGTCTAGTGTTTTTCATCTTCCTCTTGACAATACCCCATAGAGAATTAGGTCAGGCGAGTTTTCTGGCTAATCAAACACAGTGATACTGTTGTTTTTAAACCAGGTATTGTTACTTTTGGCAATGTGGACAGGTACCGAGTTCTGCTGTAGAATGAATTTTCCATCTCCAAAAAGCTTGTTGGAAGAGGGAAGCATGAAGTGCTCTATAATTTCCTGGTAGACGGCTGCTCTGACTTTGGTCTTGACAAAACACAGGGTACCTACACCTGTAGATGACATGGCTCCCCAACCCGTCACTGATTGTGGAAACTTCACACTAGACTTAAAGCAGTTTTCATCCATTCAACTTTCCATTACTATGCTAGGATACAGCACTCTGTAAACAGACAGCTTCTTTAGTAATGACCTTTTGTGGCTTGTTTTTTGCTAATTATTCCAATTTAATGAAATAATGACTCTTGGGTTTTCATTGGCCGTAAGCCATAATCATCAACATTACCAGAAATAAACACTTGAGATAGATCACTCTGTTTGTAATTACTCTATATAATATACGAGTTTCACTTTTTGTATTGAAGAACTGAAATAAATGAACTGTTTGATGATATTCTAATTTTGTGAGAAGCACCTATAATATCGCTTCCAGCATAAGGCTTGGATCATATTCTTTCTTTCTACGCTGAACACTTACGCTGGGGTTTCCATGTAAATCCCACAAAAATGCTATTCAGACAATACCCCAAATAGAACCACCCATCATAATGAGGCAGATGGAGACTCTTTGGAGTCTGTTTGGCATTTGCTCTAGTGGTATCCATCTTTTTAGGCATGCACAGGTCTGTGGTGGCCCACACTTGTGTGCTAAAAAGAAGCCTAAAATGATGGGATATCCAAGAAACATAGACCATTCCAAAGTAACTTTGTCTGCCTCTTAAGTGAGTGGTTCCATCTGAGGTTTTGCCTCAATTGCGGTTTTGGGGAATTTACAAGGAAATCCCGACATAAGCGCTCAGCGAAGAGTGCGGGATAAATGTTAGCCAAGCCTTATTCCAATTATTGGGAAGTAGAATGAACAAACAGACAGCAGTATAAGAGTAGTTCTTATTTTTATTTTTTGCGCAATTCACCGTGCGGTATAAGTGATAAGGCGGCTTTATTCTTCAGGTCTGTACACTTACAGCCATACCAGACTTTTTTTAGGTTTTGCTGCTATCACATAGTAAAAATGCTTATTTATAAAAAGTTATTTTTTTCGTCGCCATATTCTGAGAGCTATAACTTTATTATTTTTTGGTTAACAGAGCTGTATGATGGCTTATTTTTTGTGGGATTACTTGCAGATTTTTTTGGTACCATTATGGGGATCATAATATTTCTTTGCTCACTTTTTATTCAGATTTTTCAAACACAAAATGAACAAAAAACAGCAATTCAGTTGTTTTCATTTTTTGCGCCGTTCGCCTTGTGGTAAAAGTAATGAGACTGACTTGTTCGTCGCATCGGTACGATTAAAGCGAAACCAGATTTATTTTTTTTATGCTTTGCTATTTTTACACACAAACAATATTTTACAAAAATGAATTTGTTATTGCATTGCCATATTCTGAGAGTTGTAACTTCATTATTTTTTTGCTGAATAAGCCACATTAGGACTTTTGCGGGACAGTTTGGCGTTTTCAATTATACAAATTTTTACATACGACTTTTTATTCACTTTTTTGTGAGTCAGTATGATGAAAAAGTTACACTTTTTAAATTATTTTTCTATGGCCTTTGCAATGCAGAATAAATAACATGCCAATTTTATAGAAATACAAATTATGTCTACTTTTTTGGGTTTATTTTTATTTTATCAGAAATGCTGCCTTTTGTGTGGCAAAACAGCTGTTTAACAACTCTGCTGGCATCACAGCATGGCCTCTCATCTCTCACACTCTTACCCACTGCTCCAGGTCATGATGCGATTTCTATTTCTTGCCAGCTCCATATTCTGTGCCTCTGCCCTCATGCTTCCTGGCTGTGTAAATAGGGGAGCGGCGCCTGAACTCTCTGGTTCTTATAGATATCAGGTGCACCCGTCTAATCTGTTCCTGACCAATTACCAAGAGGCCTCCAGTATTTAGTGCAGCTCCACCCAGTGGACTGGGCCTGTGCAATGTGTTAGCTCAGTTTGTGTTTAGCTTCTGAGTTTGCCAGGCCTTGCTCTGTGTTACTCCCTCTCTAGTGGTCTTTCGCTGTGTTCTTGCCTTGATCTTGTTGTCCGCCCTCCAGGAGGCAGAATATCCTGGTCCCTGTGTCTTTGTCCTTGTGTCTTGTTCCATTGCCTTGTCTGTACTTTGTCCTACCTCTGTCTCCTTGTCTGTGGCTTCCTTCCCTGTTGTGTCTTTCCTTGTGTTCTCAGTCTGCTTATTCTCTGCACTCTTGCAGCTCTGCCTGCTCTATACCTTTGTGGCTTTACCTCTGCTCCGCACTCCTGCGGTTCTGCTCCTTTCTACTCTGCTCAGCTTCTGCTGCTGCAGTATTCTCTTGCTGCAGCTTCTCTCCGCATTCCTTGCGGTTCTGCTCTGCTTAGCTCCTGCAGAAACCTCTTGCTGCAGCTCCTCTCCACATTCCTTGTGGCTCCGCTCTGCTTAGCGTCTGCCGAAATCTCTTGCTGCAGCTCTTCTCCGCATTCCTTGCGGTTCTGCTCTGCTTAGCTTTTGTTGCTACACTCTCTTGCTGCTCTTTCGCTCCTATCTGCAGCTTTGCACTTCTCTTCCTGTGTGAACAGGTCCCAACCTGTTCCTTCATTCTCCTTTCCTTCTGGCTTGTTTCCATACCTGCATCTCCTGTGTGAACAGGTCCCAACCTGTTCCTTCATTCTCCTTTCCTTCTGGCTTGTTTCCGTACCTGCATCTCCTGTGTGAACAGGTCCCAACCTGTTCTTCATTCTCCTTTCCTTCTGGCTTGTTTCCATACCTGCATCTCCTGTGTGAACAGGTCCCAACCTGTTCCTTCATACTTTATTCCTTTCTGCTTGTTTTCTTACCTGCACCTCCAGTGTGACCAGGTCCCTACCTGTTTCTTCATACTACATATCCATATCTGCACCTCCTGTGTGAACAGGTCCCTACCTGTTCCTTCATATACCACACCAACCAGCCCTGTGTTCTCTGCTGTGCCTGCCAGCCCTGTGTTCTCTGCCGTGCCTGCCAGCCCTGTGTTCTCTGCCGTGTCTCTGCCAGCCCTGTGTCTCAGCCGTGCCAGCCTACTCGTCTGAGTTTCAGCCATGCTCTTCTGCCAGTCCTGCCTGATGCCTGCACCTGTCCTAGTGTTCTTGTTCTCCAAGTAGGATCAGGAGCTCCTGTGAAAACCCAGGCAACTGTCATAGTCACGCCCTTTCCAGGGTAGTCTGGTTTGTGGCACACTGGGGCCACAGCCCCCTCCCCCGAGCTCACCAGTGTGGGCGTGAGCGTGACAAGCTGTTAGTGATTTGGGTGTGATTTTTGTTTTTTACTTTTTTACATGTTTTATCTTACTACTTTTTATTTTTTATTTAGTCTCACTGTAGGGTATGTATAATTTTTATTTAGATCTTTGGTTTCATGCAATGCATTACTAGTGTACTGCAGTGCATGAGACTGTCAGTGTCTCACTGACTCAGCCTATGTGTTTTGTTACGGTTCAAAGAATTGTGATTAATAAATAATTGCTCACACGAAAATTTAATAAACTAAAATGAATTTACTTAATAAAAAATAAATATAAGCAATCACTAAAAATAGCACATAATCAATAAAGTCATAAGTCATACATTATATTAGAAATGGTAGGAGTTCATCACTGATAATCCAGGAAGCAAGAGCAGCCAAGCCACATGTGTCCTCTCTCATCCAATCTGTGTCTCTGTGTCTCCTGTCTCAGGCATACCTCCCATTTATATGTTGAAAAACAGTCCATTCAATGTTATCTGAGGCTTTGTTCTATATCATGGTATGTCTACTGAAGCCATAAGGCCAAATAGATAAGACTTCACCACCTGGCATCCCTGGAGGCTTTAAGACCTCCAATCAACATATGTGTCACGGTCAGCTGTGGCCGCAGATGCGGCCCAGCCCATAGACGCCCTCAAGCCGACCAACCTCAGAAGGCGTGGGGCTCGCATCCCCCGGGGACGCAATATGGACCCTTTAAACCGCAGAAGGGAACCCAGCCTACCCGAACTAGGGGAGGGCAGCGACCGGGGTTCTGTGGCAGCTGAGCATGTGGGTTACCTGTAACTATAAAATGGTCAAACAGTGTTTAGTGTTTTATTTAATTAAAAGACTTTATTCTGCATGTGTGTGTTTTTATTTAACCCTTTACAAACTTTAGGAAAAAGCCACGGTCCAGGGGAACTACGGATCATCGCTACACTGGTACTGACACTGACTTAGAGACTTTTTCTGCACTTTACTTGATCTTTTGTTAGACCGCTTATAACATATGCATTTGACTAATAAGTCTGTCTCTTTGGGGTTTATTGTCTAGTATGTTCATTTGATCTGCACCCTATATGATGTTTTCTATGTACTGTGATATTTGTTGTGGACTATTTTGTCAGTTTCTCCATTTTTTAATCTTTCAATATATTTAATAAACTATTTAATACAGTGTTTTTTGATATTTTGGTACTGTGTCCATTTTTGGGGAGGTTTTTAACTTTAGGATTAGTAATGGAGAGGTGTCTCATTGACACCTCTCCATTACTAATGGGCTTAATGTCACCTTACAATACAAAGGTGACATTAACCCTTTTACCCCATATGCCACCGCTACAGGGCAGTGGGAAGAGAAGGCTAAGTGCCAGAATTGGGGCATTTACAGATGTGCCTTTTCTGTGGTGGCTGAGTGCTGGTGTTTGTAACCAGGGGGCAATAACCACGGTCCCTTCCTAGGCTATGAATCTCAGCCCGCAGCTGTCTGCATAGCCTTTTCTGGCTATTAATTAAAGGGGGACCCCACGTCATTTTTTTGGGTCCCCCTATTTTAATAGCCAGCAAAGGCTAAATATAAATCTGCAGGCTGAGATTCATAGCCTAGGAAGCTCCATGGGTATTAACCCCTTCCTAGGCTACAAATATTGACCCCCCAGTCACTGGCTTTCCCTCTCTGGCGTAGAAAATTGTGAGGGAGCCCAAGCTAGATTCTTTTGATAAATACATAAAAGTCCCCTAATTTGCGAAATTGCCGGTGAAAATTCCTTTGCAATTCCGCAATGTATGCACATAGCCTTAGTCTTATTTCTCGGCATTTAATCCTCTGTTTTTCAATTTAGCTGGTGTTTTGTTTCTGCCTCCTCATCTACTGTACCGTATTTGAGTCCTGCTCGGCCGTGTCATTCAGGCACCACTACAATTTTTTATCAAGAATATATATTGAAAATTAGGTGTTATAGGTTTGCCTAATATGATTAGCACGTGGATCAGTGCGGACCAAGATAGCATGATATGCAGATAGACAGACAGGCAAGCAGAACAGGAAATGCCAAGGTGTGCAGATACCCACAAGAACAGTAGATGAATAGACAGTGTTGGCTTTGCAGCAGAAAAACGGTTAAAGCAGAAAGGTATACAATCCGAGACTTACAACAAACAGATGGTTAATGACAGATTTGTATACTTGTAGTAAACTGACCATTAATAGAAGAGCTCTATGCTTGCCGGAGGCTGATGGTGAATGGTAGAGTCGTATGCTTTCAGAAAACAAATGATTGCCCACCAGTGATGAGCGAGTGTTCTCGTTGCTCGGGTTTTCCCGAGCACGCTCGAGTGACCTCCGAGTAGTTGTTACTGTTCAGAGATTTAGTTTTCATCAAGGCAGCTGAATGATTTACAGCTATTAGCCAGGCTGAGTACATGTGGAGGTTGCCTGGTTGCTCGGTAATCCCCACATGTAATCATACTGGCTAATAGCTGTAAATCAAGCTGCTGAGACGATGAAAACTTAATCTCCGAGCAGTCATAAATACTCGGAGACCACTAGAGCGTGCTCGGGAAAACCCAAGCAACAAGTACACTCGCTCAGCACTATTAGCCACAAGACAGCAGTAATGAATAAGTAACCTTTTTGCTAGCTTGCAGTGATGAACTACAGTACCTTGATTACAAAGACTCAGCATTAGTGTTGAGCATTCCGATACCGCAAGTATCGGGTATCGGCCGATACTTGCGGTATCAGAATTCCGATACCGAGATCCGATATTTTTGTGGTATCGGGTATCGGTATCGGAGGTGTAAAATAAAGAATTAAAATAAAAAATATTGTTATATTCACCTCTCCGGCGGCCCCTGGAACATCACCGCGAGTCACCGGCGTCCGGCAGGCTTCTTTGTTCAAAATGAGCGCCTTTAGGACCTGCGGAATGACGTCGCGGCTTCTGATTGGTCGCGTGCCGCCCATGTGACCGCCACGCGACCAATCAGAAGCCGCGACGTCATTCCTCAGATAAATTCCTAGAATGAGCGCCTTTAGGACCTGTGGAATGACGTCACGCCTTCTGATTGGTCGCGTGGCGGTCACATGGGCGGCACGCGACCAATCAGAAGCCGCGACGTCATTCCGCAGGTCCTAAAGGCGCTCATTTTGAACAAAGAAGCCTGCCGGACGCCGGTTCCTCGCGGTGATGTTCCAGGGGCCGCCGGAGAGGTGAATATAACAATATTTTTTATTTTAATTCTTTATTTTACACCTCACTATGGATCCCAGGGCCTGAAGGAGAGTTTCCTCTTCTTCAGACCCTGGGTTCCATCAGGATACCTTCCGATACTTGATGTCCCATTGACTTGTATTGGTATCGGATATCGGTATCGGCGATATCCGATACTTTTCGGGTATCGGCCGATACTATCCGATACCGATACTTTCAAGTATCGGACGGTATTGCTCAACACTACTCAGCATTGATACAATCACAAGAAGTTAATCTAGAAACTTGATTGCATAGAGTGCTATGGACACACAGGATTCTCAGCAGCGTAGTCCACAGCACTTTCTGATATGATAAACTGGACTGAGTTTGGCAATATACCCTGGAAGTTGAATGCAAGTCAAGAGCAAAAGTAGATAATGGGGCACCTGCTGGAGCTTAGGCCAAACAGGAGGTAAAGGAACACCTAACAAGCATATGGTTGTTAAGAGCAATGCTATCTCAATGCAAATATCTGACAGAGTTATTTTAGTGAACTGGTCTTATAAAGTATTGGATGATAATATCAAAGGTGTTTCCCAGATTGCTATAAATGGATCTGGCCATAGGAGAAGGAACCAAGGTCCTGGACTGAGTCTAGACAGGTGAATAATTATACCCCATTTAAAGCCTCTCCGAGAAGAATTTGTCATAGAATTAAAAGGATGCTTGGCATGAAATTTGCAAACAATTGGAGCATTAATATCCTTTTGAGGAATCCAGCATGTATCTTCGGGGTCATATTCCTTGCAACTTATTAAGTAGAAAATATTCCCACGCTCCTTCTTACAGTACAGAATTTGGTTGATCTTGATAGTTCATGTCAAGCTCAGCATCAGAAGCAGGTACTGCCTAAAAAGGAGAAGAGTATTTATTAAGGACTATAGGACAAAAATGTACCAGATCACTTTTCTGAACAATCTGGAATGGACTGATAAAATTATGAGCCAATATGTCTTTGGAGGAAAGCCAAATTTTTCAGCAGGAGAGATGTTGGGAATAGGTTGACTTTATCAGCACTCTTTGCTTTGGGTTGCGGCTGCAGACAAATTAGATTGTATCGCAGTCCAGATATTATGATTGTTCTGAGACAGTATTCACAGTGTGAAGTTCACTTTTGCTTCAAGACGAGGCTCTCAACAACACACTGTGACAAAAGTTGATTTCTCAGAAGACTCTGAAACTGAATTGTGGGCAAATTCGGCCCACAAAAGCAAATCTGGCCAATTATCTTCATGGTAATTAGAGAAAATATGTAAGTATTGTTCCATAGACTGATTCTCTCATTACTTTGGGAGTGCTAGGCAAAGAAGATAAAGGAGATTTTTAGATTCTTGCAGAAAAACATCCAGCACCTAAAAATTTTTTTTGCACAACGGTAAACACTTTACGCACAATTATTAGGCAATTTGTATTTTTGAAGATTAATTTTATTATTGAACAACGACTGGCAATCCAAAGGGTAAATAAACCTGAACCGTAATAGTTAAGAAAGTAAAAGTGAGGTTTTGTCTTTCTTAGGGGAATATCTATGTGTGCATAGTTATTGGGCAACTATTGGTATGCAGAATTATTATGCAATTAAATAAAAAATGCAAACTCTCCCATGTCAATTGTTTGTTTTCATTGCTAAACTGAGAATTATAACCAAACAACTCAAAATGTGCAAGAATACATTTAATATATTTAAAAATATTTATATATCAGTGACCAATATATTAACCCTTCTTTTCACTAACGGTCATAAGCCTTCCATCCATGGAGTCTGTCAGTTTCTTAATTTATAGATGATCAAATTTTTAAGCAGAACCAACCACAGCCTCCCAGTTACTATTCAGAGAGGTATACAGTTTCGCTTCACCATAAATTTTCAGAAGGGCCCGCAAGTTCTCAATAGAGTTTAGATCAGGCGAGGAAGGGGGCCATCATTATTCTTTTATCTTTAACCCCTTTATGACATCTGCCGTACATGTAGGGTGTCATGGGAAGTGCGTTCCAACAAACCACCATGCATGTATGGCAAAATGATTGTGTCTGCTCACTTGCAGTGCCTCAGAGATCATCAGCGGACATCAGCTATATATTAGAGCTGACACGCTGCAGAACCCCCATGATAGGGGCTAGCTCCGATCGCAGGCATTTAAACCCTTCTGATGCCGCTGTCAATAATGACAGAGATCAGCTTATAGAGGAAGCTCTTCTTCGGTCAGCACAATACAATTATGATCGCTCTGAGCCAATGGTCTCTATGGTGACTCTGGGCTGAAAAATTGCCGTGGGGTCACCCAGGTACAGTGGCCTATAAGTTCCTGCTCAGCAGGAGCTGATACGCCTCCTCCCTGTGTGTTAGACTTATGTAATACCCTGGAAAGCAAAAGCATTGCAGAGTATTAGACGAGCGATCAGGGTATGGAGAGTTGATGTCTCATCCTGGGACAAGGTAAAAAAAAAAAAGTAATGCTAAAAAAGTAAAAATGAAGTTTTAAAAAATTGTAAAAATATAACAAAAAAATCAGAAAAAAAATAAAAACCAATAAATGCATATATTAATGTAAATACAAAAATAAACAAAGTACACATATTTGCTATTGCCGCATCTGGAACGACCAGATCAATAAAACTGTCAGGATACTTAACCCCTTCAGTAAAACTGAAAAGATGAACTGGAATATAAGTTGACATGCATACTACTTATTGGCGCATGTTCATACTGACCACTAAACAGACAAAACCTAAGACAAAAACAAAATGAGCAAATACCCTGCAGTAAATAAATAGCAATAATAACATAGGGTACTTAGTTAACATATTTTTGCTCAAAACAAACATAAAACCCATCCAACCATGTCAAGGTTACCTTGCTCAGGGCGGTCCTAACTTCTAGTATTAAAACCTTAAAATAAGTCAAATGACGTTGTAACGCTTGTGACCAGACTGGTTGGCGCGAGCATGCAGGTGTGTGGCCCCACTGTGCCACAAACCAGACTTCCATGGAAGGGGCGTAACTAAGCAGCTTCCTTGGTGTTCACTGGAGCCTCTGATGGTGAGGTCAGGCTTGTGTGGCAGGTATATACCAAAAAGAATATGGAACACAGAGCGATAGATAAAAATTAAGGTTTTTATTAACAAATATTAATAACAAGTATTACAAGTCATAAAAAGAATGAAATTTAAAGGAGTTGGTTTATATATATCTCAAAAAGGCATAATCAAAACACCCAGGTAAAATATGATATTGTTCCCATCATTAATATATTAACCCCTCTGTGACTTTAGACGTACTATCCCGTCGAGGTGCCCTGGGCCTATCTGACCCTGGACGGGATAGTACGTCATAGCGATCGGCAGCGCTCACGGGGGAAGCGCCGCCGATCGCGGCCGGGTGTCAGCTGCTTATCGCAGCTGACATCCGGCACTATGTGCCAGGAGCGGTCACGGACTGCCCCCGACACATTAACCCCCGGCACACCGCGATCAAAGATGATCGCGATGTGCCGGCGGTGCAGGGAAGCATCGCGCAGGGAGGGGGCTCCCTGCGGGCTTCCCTGAGCCCCCTGCAGCAACACGATGTGATCACGTTGCTGCGAGGGTCTTACCTCCCTCCCTGCTTGCTTCAGGCCCGGATCCAAGATGGCCGCGGATCCGGGTCCTGCAGGGAGGGAGGTGGCTTCACAGAGCCTGCTGAGAGCAGGCACTGTGAAGCCTGGAGCTGTGCATGTCAGATCAGTGATCTGACAGAGTGCTGTGCAAACTGTCAGATCACTGATCTGTGATGTCCCCCCCTGGGACAAAGTAAGAAAGTTAAAAAAAAAATTTCCAAATGTGTAAAAAAAAATAAAAAAAAATATTCCTAAATAATGAAAAAAAAAAATATTATTCCCATAAATACATTTCTTCATCTAAATAAAAAAAAAACAATAAAAGTGCAAATATTTAGTCTCGCCGCGTCCGTAACGACCCGACCTATAAAACTGGCCCACTTGTTAACCCCTTCAGTAAACACCGTAAGAAAGAAAAAAAAAACGAGGCAAAAAACAACGCTTTATTATCATACCGCCGAACAAAAAGTGGAATAACATGCGATCAAAAAGACAGATATAAATAACCATGGTACTGCTGAAAACGGCATCTTGTCCCGCAAAAAACGAACCATCATACAGCATCATCAGCAAAAAAATAAAAAAGTTATAGTCCTGAGAATAAAGCGATGCAAAAATAATTATTTTTTCTGTAAAATAGTTTTTATCGTATTAAACCGCCAAAACATAAAAAAATGATATAAATGAGGTGTCGCTGTAATCGTACTGACCCGAAGAATAAAACTGCTTTATCAATTTTACCAAATGCGGAACGGTATAAACGCCTCCCCCAAAAGAAATTCATAAATAGCTGGTTTTTGGTCATTCTTCCTCACATAAATCGGAATAAAAAGCGATCAAAAAATGTCACGTGCCCGAAAATGTTACCAATAAAAACGTCACCTCGTCCTGCAAAAAACAAGACCTCACATGACTCTGTGGACCAAAATATGGAAAAATTATAGCTCTCAAAATGTGGTAACGCAAAAAATATTTTTTGCAATAAAAAGCGTCTTTCAGTGCATGACGGCTGCCAATCATAAAAATCCACTAAAAAACCCGCTATAAAAGTAAATCAAACCCACCTTCATCACCCCCTTAGTTAGGGAAAAATTTTAAAAATGTATTTATTTCCATTTTCACATTAGGGCTAGGGTTAGGGCTAGGGTTAGGGTTAGGGCTAGGGTTAGGGCTAGGGTTAGGATTAGGGCTAGGGTTAGGGCTAGGGTTAGGGTTAGGGCTAGGGTTAGGGCTAGGGTTAGGATTAGGGCTAGGGTTAGGGTTAGGGCTAGGGTTAGGGCTAGGGTTAGGGCTAGAGTTAGGGCTAGGGCTAGGATTAGGGCTAGGGTTAGGGCTAGGGTTAGGGTTAGGGCTAGGGTTAGGGCTAGGGTTAGGGTTAGGGCTAGGGTTAGGGCTAGGGTTAGGGTTAGGGCTAGGGTTGGGGCTACAGTTAGGGTTGGGGCTAAAGTTAGGGTTAGGGTTTAGATTACATTTACAGTTGGGAATAGGGTTGGGATTAGGGTTAGGGGTGTGTCAGGGTTAGAGGTGTGGTTAGGGTTACCGGTGGAATTAGGGTTAGGGGTGTGTTTGGATTAGGGTTTCAGTTATAATTGGGGGGTTTCCACTGTTTAGGCACATCAGCGGCTCTCCAAACGCGACATGGCGTCCGATCTCAATTCCAGCCAATTCTGCGTTGAAAAAGTAAAACAGTGCTCCTTCCCTTCCGAGCTCTCCTGTGTGCCCAAACAGGGGTTTACCCCAACATATGGGGTATCAGCGTACTCAGGACAAATATGACAACAACTTTTGGGGTCCAATTTCTCCTGTTACCCTTGGGAAAATACAAAACTGGGGGCTAAAAAATAATTTTTGTGGGAAAACAAAAAGATTTTTTATTTTCACGGCTCTGCGTTATAAACTGTAGTGAAACACTTGGGGGTTCAAAGTTCTCACAACACATCTAGATAAGTTCATTGAGGGGTCTAGTTTCCAATATGGGGTCACTTGTGGGGGATTTCTACTGTTTAGGTACATTAGGGGCTCTGCAAACGCAATGTGACGCCTGCAGATCAATCCATCTAAGTCTGCATTCCAAATGATGCTCCTTCCCTTCCGAGCCCTCCCATGCGCCCAAACGGTGGTTCCCCCCCACATATCGGGTATCAGCGTACTCAGGACAAATTGGACAACAACATTTAGGGTCCAATTTCTCCTGCTACCCTTGGGAAAATACAAAACTGGGGGCTAAAATATAATTTTTGTGGAAAAAAAATATTTTTTATTTGCACGGCCCTGCGTTATAAACTGTAGTGAAATACTTGGGGGTTCAAAGCTCTCACAACACATCTAGATGAGTTCCTTAGGGGGTCTACTTTCCAAAATGGTGTCACTTGTGGGGGGTTTCTACTGTTTAGGTACATTAGGGGCTCTGCAAACGCAATGTGACGCCTGCAGACCATTCCATCTAAGTCTGCATTCCAAATGGCACTCCTTCCCTTCCGAGCCCTCCCATGCGCCCAAACGGTGGTTCCCCCCCCCCACATATGGTGTATCAGCGTACTCAGGACAAATTGGACAACAACTTTTGGGGTCCAATTTCTCCTGTTACCCTAGGGAAAATACAAAACTGGGGGCTAAAAAATAATTTTTGTGGGAAAAAAATTTTGTTTTATTTTTATGGCTCTGCATTATAAACTTCTGTGAAGCCCTTGGTGGGTCAAAGTGCTCACCACATATCCAGATAAGTTCCTTAGGGGGTCTACTTTCCAAAATGGTGTCACTTTTGGGGGATTCAATGTTTAGGCACATCAGTGGCTCTCCAAATGCAACATGGTGTCCCATCTCAATTCCTGTCAATTTTGGCATGAAAAGTCAAACGGTGCTCCTTCCCTTCCGAGCTCTACCATGTGCCCAAACAGTGGTTTACCCCCACATATGGAGTATCAGCGTACTCAGGACAAATTGTACAACAACTTTTGAGGTCCAATTTCTTCTCTTACCCTTGGAAAAATAAAAAATTGGGGGCAAAAATATAATTTTTGTGAAAAAATATGATTTTTTATTTTTACGGTTCTGCATTATAAACTTCTGTGAAGCACTTGGTGGGTCAAAGTGCTCACCACACCTCTAGATAAGTTCCTTAGGGGGTCTACTTTCCAAAATGGTGTCACTTGTGGGGGGTTTCAATGTTTAGGCACATCAGTGGCTCTCCAAATGCAACATGGCGTCCCATCTCAATTCCTGTCAATTTTGCATTGAAAAGTCAAATTGCCTTCCTTCGCTTCCAAGCTCTGTCATGCGCCCAAACAGTGGTTTACCCCCACATATGGGGTATCGGCGTACTCAGGACAAATTGTACAACAACTTTTTGGGTCCATTTTCTCCTGTTACCTTTGGTAAAATAAAACAAATTGGAGCTGAAGTAATTTTTTTGTGAAAAAAAGTTAAATGTTCATTTTTATTTAAACATTCCAAAAATTCCTATGAAACACCTGAAGGATTAATAAACTTCTTGAATGTGGTTTTGAGCACCTTGAGGGGTGCAGTTTTTAGAATGGTGTCACACTTGGGTATTTTCTATCATATAGACCCCTCAAAATGACTTCAAATGAGATGTGGTCCCTAAAAAAAAATGGTGTTGTAAAAATGAGAAATTGCTGGTCAACTTTTAAACCTTATAACTCCCTAACAAAAAAAATTTTTGGTTCCAAAATTATGCTGATGTAAAATAGACATGTGGGAAATGTTACTTATTAAGTATCTTGTGTGACATATCTCTGTGATTTAATTGCATAAAAATTCAAAGTTTGAAAATTGCGAAATTTTCAAAATTTTCGCCAAATTTCCGTTTTTTTCACAAATAAACGCAGGTAATATCAAAGAAATTTTACCACTATCATGAAGTACAATATGTCACGAGAAAACAGTGTCAGAATCACCAGGATTCGTTGAAGCGTTCCAGAGTTATAACCTCATAAAGGGACAGTGGTCAGAATTGTAAAAAGTGGCCTGGTCATTGACGTGCAAACCACCCTTGGGGGTAAAGGGGTTAATAGCAAGCAGCACAATAATTGGTGTGGCAGTAAAAGAGCAGTACAGAGAGATAGTAAAGGACATTCGTAAAGACTCAATTTAATAAATAAAGTGACAAGTGCTAGTGCAACATAAGTTATAAATAGAGACTATCTAAAAAAAAATCCAAGGAAATTTGTTATTGTCATTGCCAGCAAGCCAAACAGATCATGACTGCTGTACGATAATAGCAGATGGAGGACATATAGTTACTACCAGAAACATAGTAAAGTCAGAATGCCATTAATAAACCAACCTCAGGGCAGGACGTGGAAGAGGAACCCCAATGCACGTTTCGCTATGGTGCTTCTTCGGGGGGCGTGGTGTCCAAAGGTAAGTAGCAGGTATTTAAAGAAAAATGACAGATGGACAAAATAAGCGGCATTCAATGGCGCTTCTAATGGTACAGCATGGACCAGAAGTCAAGGCCTCAGCGTCTGACGCCACTAGCTCTCGTCTGCCGCTGATGGGCCAGCGAGGCGGGCAGGAAGCCGGAGGCATCACGGGGATGCGTAGCCATGTCAACGGACTGACGCAGGCCATGGTAAGCGCACACCGCAAATGAAAAGGACATAAACATACCATATCATGGGTGAATGCGGGGCGCAGATACTGACACCGGACAGAGGACATAAATCAGTAAGTTACGAGTGCATTTACCTGGTGAGGAGTCAGACAGTGATACTCGTGAATTGAAAAGGAAAGAAGTGCACAGTCAAGGAAATAGTGCTGGAAGAGAAGAGAGAAAAGTGATGTATGATTAAAAATGTGCAAACACGGCTGGTACACTGGCAGACAGGCAGGCACAGCTAGTACACTGGCAGACAGGCAGGCACGGCTGGGACACTGGCAGACAGGCAGGCACGGCTGGGACACTGGCAGACAGGCAGCACAACTAACGGGACTGGAACTGGTATGGGTAAGACAGGAACATAGACAGGTATGCGTAGTATATGGAAACTGGTAGGGACCTGTTCACACTGAAGGAGAAGGAACGGATTCAGGGAGGACAGGAACATGGATAGGTATAAGTGATATATGGAAACAGGTGGTGACCTGTTCAGACTGCAGGATAAAGACCCAAGAGGTGCGGAGCGAGAGCGGTGCAAAACCGCAAGGAGTTGAGCAGGGCAGAACCGCAATGAGCATAGCAGGATGGAACCGCGAGGAGCGGAGCAGAGCAGAACCGCTAGGAGCAGAGCAGGGCAGAACCGCTAGGAGCGGAGCAAGAGCAGAACAGAACCGCAGGGTGTGGAGCAGGAGCAGTGCGGAACCGCAAAGTGCGGAGCAGGAGCAGAACGGAACCACAGAGCACGGAGCAAGAGCAGGTCGGAACTGCAAACTGCAGAACAGGAGCAGAACGGAACCGCAGAGCGCGGAGCGAGAGCAGGACGGAAACGCAAGTGAGCAGAGCCAGGTGCAGAGTGGAGCAGAGAGCAGAACGGAGCCACAAGGAGTGGAACCGAGAGCAGAGCTGCAGGGTGCAGCACGCAGAGTGGAAGTAAACACAGAAAGCGTAGCAAAAGGATACATCCAGCAGGGTAGGGAAGGCTACAGACAAGGTTACAAGTAGACACAAGTATAGGACTGAGTTCAGAAAGGGTTAGATGCAGGAACAGGATAAGATACAAGAGTAGGACACAGTACAGACAAGAACGGACACAGGCCTGAGTATGCAGCCCTTCCGGGAGGCGGAAACAAAACATACAAAGCACATTAATAGATCTGAGTATGCAGCCCCCAGAGAATGCAGAGACAGAACATACAGAGCACGGAAATATATCTGGGAATGCAGCCCCCAGAGAAGGCAGAGACAGGACAGGACCTGGCAACTCAGCCACAAAGAACAGTCTGACAGAGTACGTTGCTCAGGCCCATCCCCAGGGGTGGGGATGTCTTAAGTACCTGAAGCTGCATGGCAATTGGCTGGGGACACCTTAGGAAGGTGCACACCATCTCCATAAGACTCAGGAAGCGCTGGCGGCGACGCCCTATGCACACAGCCAGGAAGAATGCAAAGAGCAGACAGGAGACATGAGATACACAACATGGTGCCGGCAGCGGACAGAGCTCACAGCATGGCCTGGAGCAGTGAGTAAGTGTAAGGCAGGTGGGGAATGGGAGGCCATGCACTGATGTCGGCAGGGTTGTTACAGACGTAAATGTGAATAAGGACCGAGCAGAACCAAGGCACCGACTATTGAACACCCAGCCATGGAAAGCTATATAAACGTAATGTTCAGCTCAAATAACAGGAAGGCCACGTCCTTATTTACACTACATGCAAAAACCCTAAAGCAAAACCGAAAATAATTACCTGGAAAATAAATTGGCAAGCATGCAACGTGTAGGAGCATGTTCCCACTGGACACTAAACAGACTCAACAGACATATGTAAAATGCTCTACATACACAAAATACAAAAAAAGGTTGCACTCTATCATGCCAAAACACGTCAAATATGAAAAACCAGATGGTGAAGGGAGGAGTGCTCAGCCCTCAGCTAACATAGAAATGACAGAAAAACGACTGGCACATCCAAACTAGTGTGAATAGGTGCATACCAGGAGCAGCTACCTCCATATATAATAAACAAAAAACACGTCAAACACGTCGTGCCAAAACACGTCAAATATGAAATACATGAAATATGAATAGCAAAATGGCTTTTTGAACAGTAGGAAACACATTTTTTTTTTTTTTTTTGAGACACTTAGCACAGAATTTGGCCAAATCGTGTGAGCCCATCAACCATCGTCAAGGTGGTCTCATTAAACTGATGGGTACCTGACCTCTCTGTCCAAATGTGAACACTTACCGAAGGCTAATGTCTGTATGCTTTGGTGAATGTGGACACCTCTCTCAGCAAAGCCTACATATGGGTTGGCCGGAACCAAGTGTGATTAGATGAGCTTGAACTGCGGTGACCTCATCACTGGCATTTTCCCATGGTCCAGAGGTCACTGCAGTTCAGCACGGCTGGGAGTGCAGCCTCAGTGATGTCACTTAGCAGCATCTCATTCACGAGTGGTTCTCAGCCTGGACGATCACATTTTGGCACCATCCAGGTTGAAAACTAATTCTCCTCCAGACATGGATTACGGCGAGGCACAGAACGACCGACAGGTATGGTATATTGTTGTTTTTTTTAATTTTAGTTTTATTACAGGAGATCCAGGGCTTCAGTGGTATTAGGCGAGGTCATAAGTGTGGTTTAATTGAGATTATTAAAAGCGTATGTCTATTTATTTCAATTAAAGTACTTTTTCTGGATGTCTGTGTTTTCTTACAATATAACTATTGGATTAGTAATGGGGGCGTCTTCTTGACGCCTCTCCATTACTAACCTTGGGGCTTGATGTCACCAGACAATACAAAGGTGACATCAACCTCCCCCAACTGTTACCCAATACTGAGCAAAGGGTCTAAATACTTATGGCCATGTGATATTTCAGTTTTTCTTTTTTTGATAAATTTGCAAAAATTACTACATTTCTGTTTTTTTCAGTCAAGATGGAGTGCAGAGTGTACATTAATGAGAAAAAAAATGAACTTTTTTGAATTTACCAAATGGCTGCAATGAAACAAAAAGTGAAAAATTTAAAAGGGTATGAATAATTTCCTTACCCACTGTAAATCTGGTTTAGCTGTTATCATATCTACCAGAAGAATAAAGTTGTCTATTGACATATACCGTCTGAGAAATCGAGTAAACAATAAACAAAAGCGATTCTTGACCTACTGTTGATTTTTCACAAAGAACTCACAAAGATGAAAGAAAGGCTCGTCTGTCATGATTCCACCCCTCAGTGTGTCTGGGATGCAGTTACACAGCCATTCAATCTAGTACAGGGGCATGCTGAAGTTGTCAGTACTTTGATTGACAGCTCAGTCTCCAGTCTAGTGCAGGAATGTGCTGAGCTCTCAGTGTTTTGATTGCTGTGCCATCCAATTTGTGCCTGGGAGATGCTGGCTGTCTCCAGGTGTTCATTGTCCCAGGTGATTGCTTGGTTACTTAACTGAGCTGTTTGTCCCAGATCCCTGCTAGACGCACATTCTGATAAGTGTGGTTTGTCTCTCTATGCTTTGTGTTCTGCTTGTTGATCTTTCATTGCCTGACCTTGGACCTTGTTCTGACCATCCATCGGTTTAACCCCATTGTTCTGATCTGCTATCTTCCTTCTTTTTTTTTTACATCGTATCGTTATCCGACTCCGCTTTTGTCTTTCCTCTGTTTATGACATACCCTCCTGGTTTTTGACCTCAGACTCCTTGATTATCCTAACTCCCAGCTTGTCCGTCAGAAGTGACTTAGCGTTACACGTCTCACATTTATCCTGTGCTCCGCGATGATAGCCTGCAAAGGGGTTTCCATGTAAATCTGTGAAATACATGATTCAGACGGAAGCCCTAGCAGAAGTTCCCCGAGGCAGATGGCGATACTGTGGGCACCATCTGGCTTATGATTCAGTGGTGTCCATCTTTTTAAGCGTGGATAAATGAGCAGTCAGCCACAGTTTTGTGAACCTCTGAAAAGAAGCACACCACTGACTGGAGTCCGGAGTAACTTTGCTGCCTCATTATAATGAATGGATCCTTCAGGGTTTTCATTTCAATCACATCATTTGGAGCCTTAGATGGAAATCCGATATAAGTGCTCAACGTAGAGCACAAGATAAATGTGATTTAAAGTGTTATGTAAAATGTTCCCAATAAAAAAATAAAAATTGGCACATTTAATAGATATGTCTTTTCTGGGAAGGCTGCTATTTTTAGGAGCAATATTCCCTTACCAGCCTCAGAATGCGAACAACCAGCTCCAGGTTTTAGCTTGCCTGGTTGTAAAAATGGATATAATGCAGTACTCGCAGCTTCCACGTGTTCACACTAGGAGGTGCTGCTTAATTTTTTTTGCTTATTTGAGTTCTGGATGCTGGCTGCCTCCAGTCGGATCTTGCACCCCTCCCACTGGCCTTGCAGGTGCTATAATCAGCTCTACCTGCCCATAAATTGCAGGCTTAGCCCTGTAGTGACATGTTTATCCAAAGTTGGAGGCTGGTGGCTCAGAAGTGGCTTATACTGTAGAGCAGGGACCCATCAGTGGGAGGTCACCTTGCCAAGGTTGATGGGCATACAGGAATTGGGCAATTTATGCACTAAGTGTTAGAAGTTGAGTTCCCGCCGCTGCACAGGGGGAATCTCGAACCATGTGTGCTGCGGTCTCCCATTCTGCATCAGCCGCAGTGGAGCCTGCTCAGCAGAGATGTCGGTCCCAGCGTCTCACTGAATCTGATACTGTGCAAATGGTTACTGCTGCCTCTCCAGGCTCTGCTATTGAACCCTGCACTGGTCTGCGGCGAGCAGGCTTTTCTGGGACTAAGTCCTGCTTTGCACACACTGAGCATGCCCAGGGTAAGATCTCTCAGTGGAGATCAAGGGTCACATGCTCAGGTACTGCAGCAACTTCCATTGGTCCTCCAGGAAGGCCCTGTACCTGATCAAGTTCTGTGGCAGCCTTCCATTGGTCCTTCTGGGAAGGTCCTGAAGTTGCTACAGCTATAAAAGGTTCTCATGACCGCACGGCCATGCGCTAGAATCAAATATGTATGAGCTCAGCACCAGTGTGGTCGTGTGTGTGGTCAGGGACCCGGCTGAAATAAGCCCCTAGAATGCTGGCACCTCCGGCGAGGAGTTTTGTGTGTATGCAGTCAGGGACCCAGCTGAAATAAGCCCCTAGAATGCTGGCACCTCCGGCGAGGAGTTTCTTATGTGTGAATTCAGGGCTGGCTAATAGCCATTAGAATTCCGGCGCCACCGGAGAGGAGCTGCGTGTTTGGTTTGGACTGCATGACCACTGTCGGCTCTACACAGTAGCTGTGTCCCCTGTGAGCTAAACAGGGCACAGCGCTCTCTTTACTACGGGCTCTGTGAAGTAACAGAGTTCATTTATACTAATTTAATTCACTGCCTTACTTAGCAGCAGGTTCTTTCCTGCACGGTGGATCCCGAGTTGCGAACGCACCTATCTCACCTAATAAATATATTCGGTGCGTTCCGCCAAACCTAACAGTATACTAGCGCCAGGATCTGGCTAAGTAATGGCGGATGAACAGCGATTGCAGGAGTACATCCAGCTGCAGGAGGGCCGGTTGGTGTCTCTTGAGCATGCAACCTCGGCGGTGGATGTTACCGCAATAGCTGTTCAGGCTGCTAGCGTGGCTTCAGCAGCTTTATCCACTGCCACCTCTGTTCCAACCTTATCTCACCTCCCGTTGCCTGAAAAATACTCTGGGGACAGTAAGTCCTGTAGGGGATTCGTGAGCCAGTGTGGTTTACATATCGAGCTCCTGGCTGCACGTTTTCCCACAGAGCGGGCAAAGGTGGGATTCATAATCTCTCTCCTGTCGGACAGAGCTTTGGAGTGAGCTACGCCACAACGATCATGTGGTGCAGAGTGTTTCTCAGTTTCTGGACACCCTGAAACAGGTCTTTCTAGGACCTGAAGTCACCCATGAAACGACACTCCAACTGTTGGCTTTGACTCAGGGTTCCACCATGGTTAGCCATTTTGCCGTCCACTTCGGGACATTAGCGTCTGAGTTGGAGTGGCCAGATAAAGCCCTCATTCTTGTATTTTGGAGGGGGCTGGCTGACCATGTAAAGGATGCTTAGGCCATTAGGGAGATTCCCACCACACTGGAGGAGCTCATAGCCGTATCAACTCGCATAGACCTTCCTTTTCACAAGCGAAGGTTGGAGCGAGCCCAGTGTAGGCAGAGGTTTCGGCTGGCTCCCACCTTCGCCAAACCTTTGGAATCTCCGGTCCAGGTGCCCGAGTCACATGAGGCCATAGAGGTGTCACGAGCGGGGTCCAAGTCCCTGTCCACTCGTGCACTTAAGGTCTGTCATGTTTGCCAGCAGTCAGGACATCTTGCCTCCAAGTGTCCTCAGCGGTCAGGGAAATGTCAGCGTCTAGTGGCAGTTGGAGGAGGTACACTAGACACAGCGACGTTTGCCTCTAAGTTGTCCTTCAAGGGGACAATTACCATAGGCCCATCCATTCTTATGGTAGAGCTATGCGTGGACTCTGGAGCGGAGGGTAATTTTATGTCATCCGCTTTCACCCAGCGACACGCAATACCCCTGGTGATGCTCGTCAAACCAGTAACCGTTCGAGTGGTAAATGGGTCGACACTACCATCACAGATTACCCACCAAACCATTCCTTTCACTCTTTCTGTGTCTCCATCACATCAGGAGATAATCTCTCTATTAGTCATTCCTGAGGGAATCGATGAGGTCCTGTTGGGGATACCATGGCTACGCTATCATTCTCCTCATATAGAGTGGTCCTCAGGGAGAATTTTGGGATAGAGTAAATCCTGTGAGGGTAGTGTTGTGAATTCTGTGGCTGAGTTCACTTCTGTGGTCACAAGTGGTATTGCAGTCTCTGGGCTTCCTCCCTCAGGTGTTTTGGTGAGCTCGTTGGCTGCCTTGCTATTTAGCTCCACCTGAGTCTGTCTTCCTTGCTCCTTGTCAATGTTCCAGTGTTGGATCTGAGCTACTGCATCTTTCCTTGGGCCTGCTGCTCTGCTAGATAAGTGCTTCTAGTTTGTTTTCTGTTTTTTCTGTCCAGCTTGCTATTAACTTTTGCTGGAAGCTCTGAGAAGCAAAGGGGTGCACCGCCGTGCTGTTAGTTCGGCACGGTGGGTCTTTTTGCCCCTTTGCGTGGTTTTCGTTTTAGGGTTTTTTGTAGACTGCATAGTTCTCTTTGCTATCCTCGCTCTGTCTAGAATATCGGGCCTCACTTTGCTGAATCTATTTCATTCCTACGTTTGTCTTTTCATCTTGCTAACAGTCATTATATGTGGGGGGCTGCCTATTCCTTTGGGGTATTTCTCTGAGGTAAGTCAGGCTTGTATTTCTATCTTCAGGCTAGTCAGCTCCTCAGGCAGTGCCGAGTTGCATAGGTAGTGATAGGCGCAATCCACTGCTGCTTATAGTTGTGTGAGGATAGATCAGGTACTGCAGTCTACAGAGATTCCACGTCTCAGAGCTCGTCCTATTGTTTTTGGTTATTGCCAGATCTCTGTATGTGCGCTGATTACTGCACGCTGTGTTGCCTGATTGCCAGCCATAACAGTACAAGGAGCCACACCAATGATTCCCAATAGAGGGAAAAAAGAAATCCTGACATCATTTTTTTTTCTTAGCTCTGTCTTCAGTCTTTTTTTTCCCCTAGACATTAGAGTGCTTCAGGACACAGCTGTGGACATGGATATTCAGGCTCTGTGCTCCTCAATGGATAATCTCGTTGTAAATGTACAAAAGATTCAAGATACTATTGATCAGAAATCGATGCTAGAACCAAGAATTCCGATTCCTGATTTGTTTTTTGGTGATAGAACTAAGTTCCTGAGCTTCAGAAATAATTGTAAGCTATTTTTGGCCTTGAAACCTCATTCTTCTGGTAATCCTATTCAACAGGTTTTGATTATTATTTCTTTTTTGCACGGCGACCCACAGGACTGGGCGTTTTCTCTTGCACCAGGAGATTCTGCATTGAGTAATGTTGATGCATTTTTCCAGGCGCTGGGATTGCTTTACGATGAGCCTAATTCAGTGGATCAGGCTGAGAAAAATCTGCTGGCTTTATGCCAGGGTCAGGATGATGTAGAAGTATATTGTCAGAAATTTAGGAAGTGGTCAGTACTCACTCTGTGGAATGAATCTGCACTAGCGGCTTTGTTCAGAAAGGGTCTCTCTGAAGCTCTTAAGGATGTAATGGTGGGATTTCCTATGCCTGCTGGTTTGAATGAGTCTATGTCCTTGGCCATTCAGATCGGTCGTCGCTTGCGCGAGCGTAAATCTGTGCACCATCTGGCGGTATTGTCTGAGAGTAAATTTGAGCCTATGCAGTGCGACAGGACTATGACTAAAGTAGAACGGCAAGAACACAGACGTCTGAACAGACTGTGTTTCTATTGTGGTGATTCTACTCATGCTATTTCTAATTGTCCTAAACGCACTAGGCGGTTCGATAGCTCTGCCGTTATTGGTACTGTACAGTCCAAATTCCTTTTGTCCATTACCTTAATGTGCTCTTTGTCATCGTATTCTGTCATGGCGTTTGTGGATTCAGGCGCTGCCCTGAATCTGATGGATTTGGATTATGCTAAACGTTGTGGATTTTTCTTGGAGCCTTTGCGGTGTCCTATTCCGTTGAGAGGAATTGATGCTACACCTTTGGCCAAGAATAAGCCTCAGTACTGGGCCCAGCTGACCATGTGCATGGCTCCTGCACATCAGGAAGTTATTCGCTTTCTGGTACTGCATAATTTGCATGATGTGGTCGTGTTGGGGTTGCCATGGCTGCAAACCCATAATCCAGTATTGGATTGGAACTCTATGTCGGTAACCAGCTGGGGTTGTCAGGGAGTACATGGTGATGTTCCATTTTTGTCTATTTCGTCATCCATTCCTTCTGACATCCCAGAGTTCTTGTCGGACTTTCAGGATGTATTTGAAGAGTCCAAGTCTGATGCCCTACCTCCGCATAGGAATTGTGATTGTGCTATCGATTTGATTCCTGGTAGTAAATTCCCTAAGGGTCGTTTATTTAATTTGTCCGTACCTGAACACACCGCTATGCGCAGTTATGTGAAGGAGTCCCTGGAGAAGGGACATATTCGCCCATCGTCGTCACCATTGGGAGCAGGGTTCTTTTTTGTAGCCAAGAAGGATGGTTCGCTAAGACCGTGTATTGATTACCGCCTTCTTAATAAGATCACTGTTAAGTTTCAGTATCCCTTGCCATTGATTTCTGACTTGTTTGCTCGGATTAAGGGGGCTAGTTGGTTTACTAAGATTGATCTTCGTGGTGCGTATAATCTGGTGAGAATCAGGCAGGGAGATGAATGGAAAACGGCATTTAATACGCCCGAGGGTCATTTTGAGTATCTGGTGATGCCGTTCGGACTTGCCAATGCTCCATCTGTTTTTCAGTCTTTTATGCATGACATTTTCCGTGAGTATCTGGATAAATTCCTGATTGTTTACTTGGATGACATTTTGATCTTCTCGGATGATTGGGAGTCTCATGTGAAGCAAGTCAGAATGGTTTTCCAGGTACTGCGTGCTAATTCCTTGTTCGTGAAGGGATCAAAGTGTCTCTTCGGTGTGCAGAAAGTTTCATTTTTGGGGTTCATCTTTTCCCCTTCTACTATCGAGATGGATCCGGTTAAGGTTCAGGCCATCCAGGATTGGACTCAGCCGACATCTCTAAAAAGTCTGCAGAAATTCCTGGGCTTTGCTAATTTTTATCGTCGCTTCATCTGTAATTTTTCTAGCATTGCCAGACCATTGACTGATTTGACCAAGAAGGGTGCTGATTTGGTTAATTGGTCTTCTGCTGCCGTGGAAGCTTTTCAGGAGTTGAAGCGTCGTTTTTGCTGTGCCCCTGTGTTGTGTCAACCTGATGTTTCTCTTCCGTTCCAGGTCGAGGTTGATGCTTCTGAGATTGGTGCAGGGGCGGTTTTGTCACAGAGAGGTTCTGGTTGCTCAGTGTTCAAACCATGTGCTTTCTTTTCCAGGAAATTTTCTGCTGCTGAGCGTAATTATGATGTGGGCAACCGAGAGTTGCTGGCCATGAAGTGGGCATTCGAGGAGTGGCGTCATTGGCTTGAGGGTGCTAAGCATCGCGTGGTGGTTTTGACTGATCATAAGAACCTTACTTATCTTGAGTCTGCCAAGCGCTTGAATCCTAGACAGGCCCGTTGGTCGTTGTTTTTTGCTCGTTTTGATTTTGTGATTTCATACCTTCCGGGCTCTAAAAATGTGAAGGCGGATGCTCTGTCTAGGAGTTTTGTGCCCGACTCTCCGGGGTTATCTGAGCCGGCGAGTATCCTCAAGGAAGGAGTCATTGTGTCTGCCATCTCCCCTGATTTGCGGAGAGTGTTGCAGAAATTTCAGGCTAATAAACCTGATCGTTGTCCGGCCGAGAAACTGTTCGTCCCTGATAGGTGGACTAGTAAAGTTATCTCTGAACTTCATTGTTCGGTGCTGGCCGGTCATCCAGGAATCTTTGGTACCAGGGAGTTGGTTGCTAGATCCTTCTGGTGGCCGTCTCTGTCACGGGATGTGCGTGCTTTTGTGCAGTCCTGTGGAATTTGTGCTAGGGCTAAGCCCTGCTGTTCACGTGCCAGTGGGTTGCTTTTGCCCTTGCCGGTCCCGAAGAGGCCTTGGACACATATTTCGATGGATTTCATTTCTGACCTTCCTGTTTCTCAAAAAATGTCGGTCATTTGGGTGGTCTGTGATCGCTTTTCTAAAATGGTCCATCTGGTGCCCTTGGTTAAATTGCCTTCCTCCTCTGATTTGGTGCCTTTGTTCTTCCAGCATGTGGTTCGTTTGCATGGCATTCCTGAGAATATTGTTTCTGACAGAGGTTCCCAGTTTGTCTCGAGGTTCTGGCGAGCCTTTTGTGGTAGGATGGGCATTGACCTATCTTTCTCCTCGGCCTTCCATCCTCAGACTAATGGCCAGACCGAACGAACCAATCAGACCTTGGAAACATATCTGAGATGTTTTGTTTCCGCTGACCAGGATGATTGGATGTCATTTTTGCCGTTGGCTGAGTTCGCCCTTAATAATCGGGCCAGCTCGGCTACCTTGGTCTCTCCATTTTTCTGCAATTCTGGGTTCCATCCTCGTTTCTCTTCAGGACAGGTTGAGTCTTCGGACTCTCCTGGTGTGGATTCTGTGGTGGACAGGTTGCAGCAGATCTGGACTCAGGTAGTGGACAATTTGACCTTGTCCCAGGAGAAGGCTCAGCTTTTCGCTAATCGCAGACGCCGTGTGGGACCCCGACTTCGTGTTGGGGATCTGGTTTGGTTATCTTCTCGTCATATTCCTATGAAGGTTTCCTCTCCTAAATTTAAACCTCGTTTTATTGGTCCGTATAGGATTTCTGAGATTCTCAATCCGGTGTCTTTTCGTCTGACCCTCCCAGACTCCTTTTCCATACATAATGTATTCCATAGGTCGTTGTTGAGGAGATACGTGGCACCTATGGTTCCATCTGTGGAGCCTCCTGCCCCTGTTTTGGTGGAGGGGGAATTGGAGTATATTGTGGAGAAGATTTTGGATTCTCGTGTCTCTAGACGGAAACTCCAGTATCTGGTCAAATGGAAGGGTTATGCTCAGGAAGATAATTCCTGGGTTTTTGCCTCTGATGTCCATGCCCCAGATCTTGTTCGTGCCTTTCATATGGCTCATCCTGGTCGGCCTGGGGGTTCTGGTGAGGGTTCGGTGACCCCTCCTCAAGGGGGGGGTACTGTTGTGAATTCTGTGGCTGAGTTCACTTCTGTGGTCACAAGTGGTATTGCAGTCTCTGGGCTTCCTCCCTCAGGTGTTTTGGTGAGCTCGTTGGCTGCCTTGCTATTTAGCTCCACCTGAGTCTGTCTTCCTTGCTCCTTGTCAATGTTCCAGTGTTGGATCTGAGCTACTGCATCTTTCCTTGGGCCTGCTGCTCTGCTAGATAAGTGCTTCTAGTTTGTTTTCTGTTTTTTCTGTCCAGCTTGCTATTAACTTTTGCTGGAAGCTCTGAGAAGCAAAGGGGTGCACCGCCGTGCTGTTAGTTCGGCACGGTGGGTCTTTTTGCCCCTTTGCGTGGTTTTCGTTTTAGGGTTTTTTGTAGACTGCATAGTTCTCTTTGCTATCCTCGCTCTGTCTAGAATATCGGGCCTCACTTTGCTGAATCTATTTCATTCCTACGTTTGTCTTTTCATCTTGCTAACAGTCATTATATGTGGGGGGCTGCCTATTCCTTTGGGGTATTTCTCTGAGGTAAGTCAGGCTTGTATTTCTATCTTCAGGCTAGTCAGCTCCTCAGGCAGTGCCGAGTTGCATAGGTAGTGATAGGCGCAATCCACTGCTGCTTATAGTTGTGTGAGGATAGATCAGGTACTGCAGTCTACAGAGATTCCACGTCTCAGAGCTTGTCCTATTGTTTTTGGTTATTGCCAGATCTCTGTATGTGCGCTGATTACTGCACGCTGTGTTGCCTGATTGCCAGCCATAACAGGGTAGATGTCAGAGGGAGTGCGTTCAGGTTGCTACAACAGAGGTACCCACAGCTCTTTCCTCCTTCCCCAAGCACTATTGGCCCTATGCGAACGTGTTCTCCAAAAGGGCTGCAGAGACCCTTCCGCCTCATCGCCCCTATGACTGTCCTATTGACCTCTTGCCTGGTGCTGAGCCTCCCCTGGGTCGAGTCTATCCGTTATCTCTCCCGGAGATGGAGGCAATGTCTCAGTATATCCAAGAGAATCTGGCAAGAGGATTCATTAGGAAGTCAGTGTCACCTGCAGGGGCTGGGTTCTTCTTCGTGCAGAAGAAGAGTGGAGACTACAGGGGTCTTAACGCCATCACCGTTAAGAACAAGTATCCAGTACCCCTGATATCTGAGCTTTTTGATAGGCTACGGGGAGCAAGGGTATTTACTAAATTAGATCTGCGGGGTGCTTACAACCTGATTCGCATCCGTGAGGGGGACGAATGGAAGACGGCTTTTAACACTAGGGATGGGCACTATGAATATCTAGTGATGCCCTTTGGGCTCTGTAATGCCCCAGCCATTTTCCAAGACTTTGTGAACGACATCTTCCGGGATATGCTCACCACCTCAGTCGTAGTCTATCTGGATGATATTCTCATCTTCTCTCCAGATATTGACTCCCACCGGAGAGATGTTTGCAAAGTCTTCGACCTCTTAAGGGCAAACTCCCTCTACGCCAAGTTGGAGAAGTGTGTGTTTGAGCAGGAGTCCTTGCCTTTCCTTGGTTATATCATCTCTGCCCAGGGTTTGGCTATGGATCCTGCCAAGCTACAGGCTGTGATGGACTGGCAGGAACCCCATTCACTTAAAGCGGTGCAGCGCTTTATGGGGTTCATTAATTACTATCGCCAGTTCATCCCACACTTCTCAACTTTGGTAGCTCCCTTGGTTGCCCTCACCAAGAAGGGAGAAAATCCCAAGTTGTGGTCGGAGGATGTCTCCAAGGCCTTCCTCTCAATTAAGTCACACTTCACTAGCGCTCCCATTCTACATCACCCCGATGTAGATAAGCCATTTATCATGGAGGTGGATGCCTCATCCGTTGGTGCTGGAGCAGTCCTTTTCCAAACGGATGCTCAAGGTCGGAAGCATCCTTGCTTCTTCTTCTCCAAGACCTTCACACCGGCGGAGAGGAATTATTCCATCGGGGACAGGGAGTTGCCAGCCATGAAGTTGGCTTTCTCAGAGTGGAGACACCTCTCGGAGGGAGCTTGCTCTCCCTTCCAGGTATTCACTGACCACAAGAACTTGGTACATCTACAGACGGCCCAGCGGCTGAATTCTCGTCAGGCTAGATGGTCCCTGTTCTTCTCCCGGTTTCATTTTACTCTTCATTTTCTCTCTGGGGGGAAGAACATTTGTGCCGACGCTCTCTCCTGCTCCGTAGTGTCATCTGAGGAAGAGGAGGAGTAGCCTCGGCTTATTGTCCCTTCTGAGAGTCTGAGAACTGTAGCTCCAGTTTCGCTAGAGTCCGTGCCCCCGGGCAAGACTTTCGTGCCAGCGAATCTGTGACTGGAGGTTCTCTCTTGGGCTCACACATCCAGAGTGGGTGGGCATTTTAGGACCAATAGGACATCTGAGCTTTTGGCGAGAATGTACTGGTGGCCGCATATGGCCCGTTACGTCGGGGACTATATTCGGGCATGCGTTTCCTGCGCCCAGAATCGGTCTCCTCGGCAATGGCCTGCTGGGTTGCTTTACCCTTTGCCAGTGGCAGACAGGCCCTGGGAAATGGTCAGGATGGACTTCGTGGTGGGCTTACCCAAGTCTCGTAGCTGCACCGTTATCTGGGTTGTCACCTATCATTTCTCTAAGATGGTGCACTTGGTGCCGCTTCCACGGTTACCTTCTGCACGGACCTTGGCGGCGTTATTCATAAAGCATATTTTCCATTTACATGGAATGCCTGATAAAATTGTCAGCGACCGGGGTCCCCAGTTCACGTCTCGGTTTTGGAAAGACATCTGCCGTTTACTTAGCATAGAGTTGAATCTCTCCTCTGCATATCATCCCAAGACGAATGGGTTGGTAGAGAGGACCAACCAGACTATGGTGACATACTTGCGACATTTCGCCTCTGCTAGGCAGGATGACTGGGCATCTTTGCTACCTTGGGCAGAATTTGCCTTGAACAACGCCGTAGCCGATTCCACTGGGCAGACTCCTTTTCTCCTTAATTACAGCCAGCATCCGTGTGTCCCTGTGCCCATGCCCGTGTCATCCACCAATTCTAGGGTGGCAGACTGGAAGGTAGAGGCACGTGACATTTGGGACCGCACACAGGATGCCATCCGGGCCTTCAATGAGAGAATGAGGGTTTCTGCTGATACACACCGGCGCCCCACTCCGACCTTTGCTCCTGGCGACTTAGTGTGGCTCTCCACCCATAATATCAGGCTGCGAGTTGAGTCCACTAAGTTTGTGCCTCACTACATTGGCCCGTTCAAGGTTCTGGAACAGGTCAACTCTGTGGTCTACCGTTTGGCTATTCCTCCACGCCTACATTATTGCTACAGCTATAAAAGGTTCTCATGACCGCACGGCCATGCGCTAGAATCAAATATGTATGAGCTCAGCGCCAGTGTGGTCGTGGGTGTGGTCAGGGACCCGGCTGAAATAAGCCCCTAGAATGCTGGCACCTCCGGCGTGGAGTTTTGTGTGTATGCAGTCAGGGACCCGGCTGAAATAAGCCCCTAGAATGCCGGCACCTCCGGCGAGGAGTTTCTTATGTGTGAATTCAGGGCTGGCTAACACTAAGAACCTTCATTTTCATTTACTACTGTAAGTTTAAGGAAAAAAAAATTTTACAACATTTTTTTTAAAGAAAATATTTTTGAGAAGTATAATCTAAGTTGTATATTTTTCTGTGTTTCCACATGGCCTAGATTCATGCACATGTGTTGCTGTGTTCTTTTTTGTCTATATAATGCAGTCTTCGCAGCTTGCACGGGTCCACACTAGGAGGTGCGATTCTTTTTTTTTTTGGCTCATTTGAGTCCTGGATGCTGGCTGCCTCCGGTCGGATCTTGCACCCCTCCCATTGGCCTTGCAGGTGCCATAATCAGCTCTACCTCCCCATAAATTGTAGGCTTAGCCCGGTAGTGACATGTTTGTCCAAAGATGGAGGCTGGTGGCCCAGAAGTGGCTTATACTGTAGAGCAGGTACCCATCAGAGGGAGGTCACCTTGCCATGGTTGATGGGCATACATGAAGTGGCCAATTTATGCGCTAAGAACCTTCATTTTCATCTATTACTGTAAGTTTTAAAAAAATTGGGGGGGAAAAAACATTTTTTTAAGAAAATATTTTTGAGAAGTATAATCTAAGATGTATGTTTTTCTGTGTTTCCACATGGCCTAGATTCATGCACATGTGCTGCTGTGTTCTTTTTTGCACATATATATATATATATATATATATATACACACACACACACACACACACACACACACACACACACACACACACACACACACACACACACACATACACACAGTCATGGCCAAAAGTGTTGGCACCCTTGAAATTGTTCCAGAAAATGAAGTATTTCTCCCAGAAAAATACAGCAATTATAAGTTTTTTTACATGTTTATTTCCTTTGACTGTATTGGAACAACACAGAAAACTAAGAAAAAATGGCAAATTGGACATAATTTCACACAAAACCCCAAAAATGGCCCAGACAAAATTGTTGGCACCCACAACTTAAGATTTGGTTGCACACCTTTTGGAATAAATAACTGTAATCAATCGCTTCCTATAACCATCAACAAGATTCTTACCACTCGCAACTGGAATTTTGGACCACTCTTCACCACTCACCAGCGCCTCGCATGTCCCGGCCAGAAACAGCGCTGAGGACGCGGCTTGGAGATAGCACCCCCATCTCCACACCCCGTCCTCAGCGCTGTTTCTGGCCGGGACACGCGAGGCGCTTGTGCTTTCCCGCTACTCACTGGGACGCTACCGCCCAGGAACCTCGGTCTCTGACACCAATTTTGACCGCATATCGCTGTGTTCACCTAGTGACACAAGCAATACCACATCCATTGGATCACTTTTCTGTTTTCCCTGCATTTGCTCATCGGAGTGGGATGTGGTGAGTGCCAATTGATTTCTATTTGTGCCTTTTTGAGATAGTGGCGGGTGAATTTAACTCAATAATCCAGGTAACTGCTAGGACTTTTTTCTGTTTGTTTATTAGCGTGGGTCCATCACACTATGGAATTTAAACAGTAATCCCACATAGGATCGCTTCCATGATCAGTTTACACAGTTTCAAAAAGAGTAAGTGCATTTCACCAATACCCCTGGCAATTCATTCTGCGAGTCCAAATAATATAATTTTTACACCTTGTACATTCTACCTTTTAGCAAACTCTCTACTCACAAAGGTCCCGTAGGCATACACTACGAAAGCAGCAACACTATAAGTACTGCACAATATCACCAAATGTTGATATTGTAATTTTTAATCTTTAATCTACGATCGCTCTAGCCTCAAGTTTAGCGCGGTGGTTTCACAATATTATCTATTACACCACTTGCCAACGCAACAGGGCAAGTGAGAAGAGCGAGGTTAAGGACCAGATTTGATGCATCTTATGGGGTGGCTTAGGGCTGTTGTTGGTAGCCTGGGAGGGGGGTATCTCTGGCCCCTTCTCAGGCTATTAATCTCAACCCACAGCTGTCTGTTTAGCTTTGGTTTTAAACTCACCAGTAAAGACTAAGCAAACAGCTGTGAGCTGTTATTAATAACCTTAGGACCTTTTGGGATATTATCCCTTTTCCTATATTATTAACATCATCCCCCAGGTTTGACTTTCCCTCTGCTGTTTATGAAAATTATGGGCGAGCCAACACCGTTTTTTAAATTTAATTCCTAATTTTACACAGGATTTTGTCAGTGGGTCCTGAATAAAACTCCCATCATTGTTGCCCGGTCACACTAAACTCAGGTGAAAATAATGAGAGCTGCCTTCAACACCCGGCACCTGAGAACAGCTAACCTTAATGCTTTTCCCAGGCACTGGTACGTGTCACAGGGACACACGGACGGCACATGGACACACGAACAGCAAATGTATGCATTGTTGTCAAATGCGTACATATGGGTGGCACATGAACTTGGACCATGGATCACAGCAGTGCTGGACTTTCCAGTACAGGAATCACCAGGACATGTGAAGGAGACCTTAGTGTTCCCTTAAGTTTTTGAGCAAAGTGTATAGACTATTGAACAAATAGTGAATAATTTAACAAAAAGGAATCCTCACAGTGGTACATACATTTATTTTACTTCTGTTATAATAGATGTCTAATTTTAGACCCTATGGGGAATAGGAGAAAAGGACTTTTAATAAAGCAACATTTGATTGTAGTAAAACAGTTCACAAAGCTCACATCATTTGCTAATCTGCTTAGCAATGCTTCCCCAATGGCGATGTAGAATTCTATGTAATAATGTGTTTGGAAGTAAATTAAACACACACAAAGGCTCATGTGGAGTACTCTTGCAAAGTGCCCACTAATTGCCTTCTTTTTTTGGTGCCGTTGAAAAAAATTGGAATGAATGAGTTTATCTGCAGCCTGTCACATAACAATGACTCAGGAATTAAATGATGTTTGAAGATTATTCCTTCATCCATGAACAGTATTTTTCTCTTTAATACAAGTGGTGATTGAACAGATTTAACCCAAACTATTCAATGCAGATCAGCTATATTGCAGGTAACTGCAACAAGTGAAAATTTCAATTACAATTAGGAAGGATTTTCTTCTCCGTGATGTACTCAAACAGATACTGGCTATGAAGTCATCTTCATTTATCACAATGTCATATTAAAGAGGTTGTCCGGTCTTCTGATAAAAGTCTTAAGACACTTTATGTGCAGGGCACACACTGTCAGGATTCACCGATATTGCCATTGCAAGCCAGTGTTTCTATGGCCACATTCCACTTAGACATGTCTGGTTTCTCTCAAAACAAGTGAATTAAGAGAAGTCGAACACATCAAGCCAACACAAGGGCACATGTATGCAAATCACTAGTGATGAGCGAGCACTAAAATGCTTGGGTGCTTGTTGCTCGGGTCGAGCAAATTGGAATACTCGGGTACTCAACCCGATTAGCGAGACCAATGTAAGTCTATGGGAAACCCGAGTATTTTTACCGCGATCCCCCCGGGGGGGTCCTTTTAAGGTCTAAAAACGTCTGAAAATAATGGAAATACTGCTCAAATGACACAGGAACATCATGGGGATTGCCCCTGGAAGCATTCCTGACTCCAAGGTCACAGCTGTAAGCAATGTTGTCAGAGTTTCATAACATTTTTACAGGTGCACCAAAAAACATACAAAAATTAAACCAAAATGGATTTTGCTGGGAAATATGGTAAAGTACATCCTTTCCAGGGTAATGACTTGTATATAAGGCAAAATAATTAACCCCAGACCAAAATGTTCCTCCACCACTTGGGCTATGTTCACACGCAGCGTTTGTGATGCGTTTTTCAACTTTAACATTGCTTTCAACCAATATAAATGCATTCACTGGGAAATGTCATTGTAACATTTGACAACCCTATCTGGCCATGCGGTGTGTACACATAAGGAGGCGCATCTTGTTTCATTTATGAAGGAGGGACTCTTAAAGTCACAAAGCCTATTTGTAGAGGGGCATCAGGCGGAATTAATATTCTTAAAGGGCCATTATTAAACAGTGGGTCTCTTATGCTGTTATTGCCTATGCAGTGAGTGGCTGGGCTGCCAACAATTACAACGCACCCCAATACCCCTTTCATGAGAGGTACAGGAGGGCTTCCTAAAAAAATGTTGCATTGAGTGCAAAGCCTGCCGCGCTATCAAGTCATATGCACCCCCAATAAGCCTTTGAACCCAGATACTGGATGGCCACAGGAAAACCCACTTCACATTCTTCAGTTGGTCCTGCCATATTGTTTTCTTATGTATTAACTGCAAGGCCTGCCCTGCTACCAAGTCATATGCACTCCAATAAGCCTTGGAACCCAGGTACTGGATGGACACAGAAAAACCCACTTCACATTATTCAGTTGGTCCTGCCATACTGTTTTTCTATGTGTTAACTGCAAGGCATGCCCTGCTACCAAGTCATATGCACCCCAATAAGCCTTTGAACCCAAGTACTGGATGGCCACAGGAAAACCCACTTCACATTCTTCAGTTGGTCCTGCCATACTGTTTTCTTATGTATTAACTGCAAGGTGCACCCTGCTATCAAGTCATATGCACCCCAATAAGCCTTTGAACCCAGGTACTGGATGGCCACAGGAAAACCCACTTCACATTCTTCAGTTGGTCCTGCCATACTGTTTCCTTATGCATTGAATGCAAGGGCCGCCTTGACCCAAATTTGCATGCACCCCAATCCCCCTTGGAAGAAACATGGAGGAGGGCCTCATAAAAAAATTGTCCCATTACAAAGGATCAGGTCTCCTAGACTCGTAATGCCCATACACTAAGTGTATGGGCTGACAAACATTTCCCCATGGGGGTTACAGTTTTAAAAAATTATTTATGGGTGTCATAGACACCCTTGCACAAAAATTGAATGGCTGTAGCAGCATACAATATGTTCACCATGGTGATCTAGTGGTGGAGAATAAGGAAACATCGATGAAGGCCTCATTAAAAACTAGGCACAATACACACTAGTGCTTGGTTTGTGTATGTAAAAGATGAGCTGATGAGCAAGATCCCGGGCCCACGGCCGATCTCGTGTGCAGGAGCAGGCCCCACAAAGACCACCTGGACAGGTACAGCAGCCCCAAGGACCACGGCCAGCAGTCAGATCTCAGCAGCCAGCGCCTATGCCTTTGTTAGTCGGAAAAGGGTGCCAGAGAGGTCTGCCAGCAGCGACAACAGAGAGACCATCGCGCGAGGTTCTGCAGGTGCCAGTTGGACTTGCAGAAGTGTCTATCATGGAATGGGGCAGCCGTAGGCGTGACTTCTAGAGTTGAGCGACTTTTACATTTTTAGGATCGAGTCGGGTTTCGCGAAACCCGACTTTGTCAAAAGTCGGGTCGGGTGAAATCGGCCGATTATTTCGAAAACACGAAACCCAATGCAAGTCAATGGGGAATCAAAGTGGTAAAGAAGATGCTAAGCACAGCCTAAATAGGGGAGGTGCACAGTCATAGGTGCCCAAACCTGAACGTATACAATATAAGTGACTAGCACACTCCAAAGTGTTGTGATGCAAAAGGTGGGGGTTAATTACATACAGTAATCACAAACGTTTCGGTCGATACTGGACCTTCATTAGTGTGCTAGATATAATTGTATACTTGTATGGCCCCAGATAGATAGATTACTTGAATTTGCATCAATCAGAAATGCTGGTAAAGCAAAAAGCCGGGAGAAAATAGCACCAGGCTGTCAAATGACGGTAAGTCAGAGTAATATATGGCGATGAGGCATCTAAGAGCCGTCAGTAGCGCCGGGACACTATGGACAAACGCGGTATCCACCGCTAGTAAGGTGTCACCTTATTAGCGGTGGATACCGCGTTTGTGTCCTTCACCCAAAGGTGAAGGAAAGGTCTTGTTCCGGGAGCATCCACTCTTGTTGACCGGGAGCATCCACTGACGACACGCTGCTTTTATATTTGGAACTTTCTGAAGATGAGGCGAAAGAGCTAGAGGCTGAGTCATCAAGGAAAGCCAAAACTTTTTCCTGCTGCTCCGGTTTTAAAAGCTGTTTTCCTACTCCCAGATAAGGGAGCCTTCGAGGCCTTGTGTAGCCAGACGATGACGCTGGCTCAACACCTCCAGCCTTAGGTGCTATTGTGCTTTTGCCACTACCACCAGATGCACCACCACCACCATCAGTACCAGCTCGCAACCATCTCCCACGGCCTCTTCCACCTGACTTCCTAGTTTTTTGGAAAATCTAACCAAAATAACAACCGTTATATGGTACTGTAAAACAAGGTAGAAGGTTTATATAAACGTGTTGAGGTTTTAAATCTCCCTTTTTTGGGGGGGAGACTGAACAAAAAATCAGGCCCTGTGCAAAAAACAACACAATGTAAGTGGCAGAAAGTGGCTGGCTGATATACCACAAACTAACAGGACTGAAATATATCCACTTTGTGATAATTTGAATCTCACTTTTTTGGGGGGAGACTAAACCAAACCTCAGGCGCTGTGCATAAAACAACACAATGTAAGTGGCAGAAAGTGGCTGGCTGATATACCACAAACTAACAGGACTGAAATATATCCACTTTGTGATAATTTGAATCTCACTTTTTTGGGGGGAGACTAAACCAAACCTCAGGCCCTGTGCATAAAACTACACAATGTAAGTGGCAAAAAGTGGCTGGAAGATATATGAAAAAATACAAGGACTGTAGTACAATTTCAATCTCCCTACAATGATCTCAGGACAAGTATGGCAGCAATAAAAAGGACTGCTGCACACAAAAGTGTAGACAAATAAACAAGATAACTGTGCAGAAAGGAGCAACAGGATTTTTGCTTTTAAAAAAGCAGTTGGTTTGCACAGCGGCGTGCAAACAGCAATGCAGCTATCAGGGAGCCTTATAAGGCAGCCTAATAAGCTACAGAGCTGATGCACAAAAATATAGCCTCCACTGTCCCTGCAAACAAATGGTGGTGTTGGACAGTGGAAATCGCTACAGCACAAGCAGTTTCGGGGCTTAATCTTCCTTCCCTAATTATAGTGCTTTGTAAAAAGCACTATATTGTTATTCCACCGTAGTCAACTTCTTCTTCTTCTTATTATTATTATTCAGTCCGCAATTAATGCGGCCCGAACCGCTGCACGCACAGACTCCAGTGAGGTGTCATTTCGAAGCCAGCGTTCCTGGGAGGTGTGCTAAGTATTTTTCGTGTCGATCGGATTTGTAGTTTTGGCGCAATTGGCGTTTGAAAATTTTGTCTCAATGCATTTCAATGGGGAAATTTTGCCACAAGCTTATAATGGCAGTTATTTTGAAATTGCCTCAGAAATCAGCCCAACTGCCACCTGGCTGATGAGCTCATTGATATGCGAAGTCAGACCCAGTTACTATGCCAACGCCTACGAACTCTACATGACCCCACCAGGACACAGGTTTGCCAGATAATATCAGCTCTTAAAGTGACCCGCACACCAAATTGTTACCTGAGGTGTCCAGCCCACCAAATCGGACCCAGAGTGACCCCGCCCACAAAATCGGACCCAGAGTGACCCCGCCCACCAAATCGGACCCAGAGTGACCCCGCCCACCAAATTGGACCCAGAGGGTAAGTGCACCCCCGCCCCGTATGTGCAAAAGTAAGTGCACCCCTGCCCCATGTGTGCAAAAGTAATTGCACCCCCGCCCTGTGTGTGCAAAAGTAAGTGCACCCTGCCCCGTGTGTGAAAAGTAAGTGCGCCCCCGGATGTGCAAAAGTAAGTGCACCCCCGGTCCCGGGAGTGCAAAAGTAAGGGCGCCCCCGCCCCCGTGTGTGCAAAAGTAAGTACACCCCCGCCCCCGTGTGTGCAAAAGTAAGTGCACCCTGCCCCGTGTGTGAGAAGTAAGTGCGCTCCCGGCCCAGGATGTGCAAAAGTAAGTGCGCCCCCGGCCCCGGGTATGCAAAAGTAAGTGCGCCCCCGGCCCCTGGTATGCAAAAGTAAGTGCGCCCCGGGTGTGCAAAAGTAAGAGCGCCCCGGCTGTGCAAAACTAAGTGGGCCCCGGCTGTGCAAAAGTAAGTGCGCCCCCAGTCCCGAGGGTGAAAAGTAAGTGCACCCCCGGTCCGGAGGGTGAAAAGTAAGTGCACCCAAGGTCCCGTGGGTAAAAAGTAAGTGCACCCCCGGTCCCGTGGGTGAAAAGTAAGTGCACCCCCGGTCCCGTGTGTGCAAAAGTAAGTGCACCCTGCCCCGTGTGTGAGAAGTAAGTGCGCTCCCGGCCCAGGATGTGCAAAAGTAAGTGCGCCCCCGGCCCCGGGTATGCAAAAGTAAGTGCGCCCCCGGCCCCGGGTATGCAAAAGTAAGTGCGCCCCGGGTGTGCAAAAGTAAGAGCGCCCCGGCTGTGCAAAACTAAGTGGGCCCTGGCTGTGCAAAAGTAAGTGCGCCCCCAGTCCCGAGGGTGAAAAGTAAGTGCGCCCCCAGTCCCGAGGGTGAAAAGTAAGTGCACCCCCGGTCCCGTGTGTGAAAAGTAAGTGAGTGCACCCCTGTTCCCGTGTGTGAAAAGTAAGTGCACCCCCGGTCCTGGTGTGAAAAGTAAGTGCACCCCCGTTCCCGTGGGTGAAAAGTAAGTGCACCCCGCCACCGAATGTGCAAAAGTAAGTGCGCCCCCGGCCCCGGGTGTGCAAAAGTAAGTGTGCCCCCGGCCCCGGGGGGGCAAAAGTAAATGCGCCCCGGGTGTGCAAAAGTAAGTGCACCCCCAGTCCCGTGGGTCAAAAGTAAGTGCACCACAGGTCCCGGGTGTGAAAAGTAAGTGCACCCCTGATCCCGTGGATGAAAAGTAAGTGCACCCTCGGTCCCTTGGGTGAAAAGTAAGTGCACCCCCGATCCCGTGAGTGAAAAGTAAGTGCACCCCCGGTCCCGTGTGTGAAAAATAAGTGCACCCCCGGTCCCGTGTGTGAAAAGTAAGTGCACCCTCGGTCCCGTGGGTGAAAAGTAAGTGCACCCCCGCTGCCATATGTGAAAAGTAAGTGCACCCCCTATCCCGTGTGTGAAAAGTAAGTGCACCCCCGTTCCCGTGTGTGAAAAGTAAGTGCACCCTCGGTCCCGTGGGTGAAAAGTAAGTGCACCCCGGTCCAGTGTGTGAAAAGTAAGTGCACCCCCGGTCCCGTGAGTGAAAAGTAAGTGCACCCCTGCTGCCATATGTGAAAAGTAAGTGCACCCTCGGTCCCGTGTATTAAAAGTAAGTGCACCCCTGTTCCCGTGTGTGAAAAGTAAGTGCACCCCCAGTCCTGGTGTGAAAAGTAAGTGCACCCCTGGTCCCGTGGGTGAAAAGTAATGCACCCCGCCACCGAATTTGCAAAAGTAAGTGCGCCCCCGGCCCCCGGTGTGCAAAAGTAAGGGCGCCCCCGGCCCCGGGTGTGCAAAAGTAAGTGCGCCCCGGGTGTCCCGTGGGTCAAAAGTAAGTGCACCCCCGGTCCCGTGGGTCAAAAGTAAGTGCACCCCACCACCGAATTTGCAAAAGTAAGTGCGCCCCCGGCCCCCGTGTGTGCAAAAGTAAGTGCACCCCCGCCCCCGTGTGTGCAAAAGTAAGTGCACCCCCGCCCCCGTGTGTGCAAAAGTAAGTGCGCTCCCGGCCCCGGATGTGCAAAGTGCACCCCTGCCCCATGTGTGCAAAAGTAAGTGCACCCCTTGTGTATGCAAAACTAAGTTCACCCCCACCCCATGTGTGCAAAAGTAATTGCACCCCCACCCCAAGTGTGTAAAAGTAAGTGCACCCCCGCCCTGTGTGTGCAAAAGTAAGTGCACCCCTGCCCCCGTGTGTGCAAAAGTAAGTGCACCCCCGCCCCCGTGTGTGCTAAAGTAAGTGCACCCTGCCCCGTGTGTGAAAAGTAAGTGCGCCCCCGGCCCCAGAAGTGCAAAAGTAAGTGCACCCCCGGTCCCGGGAGTGCAAAAGTAAGTGCACCCTGCCACGTGTGTGAAAAGTAAGTGCGCCCCTGGATGTGCAAAAGTAAGTGCACCCCCGGTCCCGGGAGTGCAAAAGTAAGAGCGCCCCCGTGTGTGCAAAAGTAAGTACACCCCCGCCCCCGTGTGTGCAAAAGTAAGTGCACCCTGCCCCGTGTGTGAGAAGTAAGTGCGCTCCCGGCCCAGGATGTGCAAAAGTAAGTGCGCCCCCGGCCCCGGGTGTGAAAAGTAAGTGCACCCCCGATCCCGTGGATGAAAAGTAAGCACACCCTCGGTCCCTTGGGTGAAAAGTAAGTGCACCCCCGGTCCCGTGAGTGAAAAGTAAGTGCACCCTCGGTCCCGTGGGTGAAAAGTAAGTGCACCCCCGGTCACGTGGGTGAAAAGTAAGTGCACCCCCGATCCCGTGGGTGAAAAGTAAGTGCTCCCCCGGTCCCGTGGGTGAAAAGTAAGTGCACCCCCGGTGCCGTGGGTGAAAAGTAAGTGCACCCTCGGTCCCTTGGGTGAAAAGTAAGTGCACCCCGGTCCCGTGTGTGAAAAGTAAGTGCACCCCCGGTCCCGTGTGTGAAAAGTAAGTGCACACCCGGTTCCGGGTGTGAAAAGTAAGTGCACCCCCGGTCCCGTGTGTGAAAAGTAAGTGCACCCCCGGTCCCGTGTGTGAAAAGTAAGTGCACCCCCGGTCCCGTGAGTGAAAAGTAAGTGCACCCGCGGTCCCGTGTGTGAAAAGTAAGTGCACCCCCGTTCCCGTGTGTGAAAAGTAAGTGCACCCCTGTTCCCGTGTGTGAAAAGTAAGTGCACCCCCGGTCCTGGTGTGAAAAGTAAGTACACCCCCGGTCGCGTGGGTGAAAAATAAGTGCACCATCGGTCCCGTGGGTGAAAAGTAAGTGCACCCCCGGTCCCGTGGGTGAAAAGTAAGTGCACCCTCGGTCCCGTGGGTGAAAAGTAAGTGCACCCACGGTCCCATGGGTGAAAAGTAAGTGCACCCCCGATCCCGTGGGTGAAAAGTAAGTGCATCCCCGGTCCCGTGGGTGAAAAGTAAGTGCACCCCCGCTGCCATATGTGAAAAGTAAGTGCACCCCCGATCCCGTGTGTGAAAAGTAAGTGCACCCCCGGTCCCGTGTGTGAAAAGTAAGTGCACCCCCAATCCCGTGAGTGAAAAGTAAGTGCACCCCCGGTCCTGTGTGTGAAAACTAAGTGCACCTCTGGTCCCGTGGGTGAAAAGTAAGTGCACCCAGGTCCCGTGTGTGCAAAAGTAAGAGCACCCCCGCCCCCAAATCGGACCCCGAGTGACCCCGCCCACCAAATCGAACCCAGAGTGGCCCCACCCACCAAATTGGACCCAGAGTTGCCCCGCCCACCAAATCGGACCCAGAGTGGCCCCGCCCACCAAATCGGACCCAGAGTGGTCGCACCCACCAAATCGGACCCAGAGTGGTCCCGCCCACCAAATCGGACCCAGAGTGGCCCCGCTCACCAAATCGGACCCCCAGGGGCTCCGCCCGCATATCGGACCCCGAGGGGCCCCACCCGCAAATCGGACCCCGAGGGGCCCCGCCCGACAAATCAGACCCCCAGGAGCCCCGCCCACCAAATCGGACCCCCAGGGGCCATGCCCGCCAAATCGGACCCCGCCCACCAAATCGGACCCCGAGTGGCCCCGCCCACCAAATTGGACCCGAGTGGCCCCGCCCACCAAGTCGGACCCAGAGTGGCCCCGCCCACCAAATCGGTTCCTATGGTGCCCCGCCCACCAAATCGGACCCAGAGTGGCCCCGCCCACCAAATCGGACCCAGAGTGGCCCCGCCCACCAAATCGGACCCAGAGTGGCCCCACCCACCAAATCGGTTCCTATGGTGCCCCGCCCACCAAATCAGACCCAGAGTGGCCCCGCCCACCAAATCGGACCCAAATAGGCCCCTGAGGGGCCCCACCCACCAAACCAGTGCCTGAAGGGCACCCAAGTGTGAAAGTCTTGCAGGGGCAGCCCGAGCACCATTCCAAAGCACTATCTGTAGTTCCTTCAGGAAATACCCATCTAGTTATATCCCTTCTTCTGATGAAGCTGCGGCAACCTCTCCCTATGCTACGATCGGCAGAAGTAAGATGGCGGTCGGCGTGCACGCCCCTTTATAGCCCCTGTGATGCCGCAGAAAGCAAGCCAATCACTGTCATTTCTAAGATGGTGGGGACCGAGATCTATGTCATCACACTGCCCACGCTCTGCGTCCTCCTTCATTGGCTGAAAAATGGCGCTAAAAGCATCATATGAAATGCGACTTTGGCGCGAAGATCGCCGACCTCATGGCCGATCCCACACTAGGATCAGGTTGGGTTTCATGAAACCTGACTTTGCCGAAAGTCGGCGATTTTTGAATTTGTCCGATCCGTTTCGCTCAACCCTAGTGACTTCCATGACGTCGGGGTGAACACCCAAAAGACTATCAAACATGTCCAAAAATCAAAAGCTGGCACCTCTGGAACCAAGATTGCTCTTGTGACCAACCACATCAAGCTGGTGTCCCAACCACAGTGGGCCCTGTACTAGTATCACATTGACTTCAACCCCGCCATGGAGTCCAAGCGTTTGCGGTATGGCCTCCCGTACCATCATGAAGAAACCATCGGCAAGGCACGTTCGTTTGATGGAACTGTGTTTTTACCAAAAAGACTGAATAAGGTCACCAAGGTGTTCAGCCAAATTCGAAATGGAGAGAACGTGCGGATAACAATCACCCTGACCAACGAGCTTCCACCAACCTCGCCCACCTGCTTCCATTTCTATGACATCATTTTCTGAAGACTCCTGAAGATAATGGATATGAGGCAGATAGGACGCAACTATTACAATCCAAGCGACGCCACCAAAGTCAGAGTCCACCGACTCGCCATCTGCCTGGGGTTTTCCACCTCCATCCTCCAGTACGAGTTGATGTCAGCTATAAAGTCCTCAGGAACAAGACTGTGCATGACATCATAAGCAGCCTTTTCTCCTCATGTGGCCCTCAGGGTTTCCAGGATGCCTACTGTAAGGAGCTGATTGGATAGATAGTCCTCACCAAGTCCAACACTAAAACCTACTGTATAGACGAGATCATAACACCTAAAAGCGATGTGCCTCACATATGATCACATAGTGATCCCTTCTCTTATAAACATGTATCACAAAAGAGGACTATGAAGGTACAATATGTTGAAATATATTTATTAACCCCTTTCTGACATCGGACGTACTATCCCGTCGAGGTGGGGTGGGCCCCTATGACCACGGACGGGATAGTACGTCCAGCGCGATCGGCGGCGCTCACGGGGGGAGTGCGGCCGATCGCGGCCGGGTGTCAGCTGCCTATCGCAGCTGACATCCGGCACTATGTGCCAGGAGCGGTCACGGACCGCCCCCGGCACATTAACCCCCGGCACACCGCGATCAAAGATGATCGCGATGTGCCGGCGGTGCAGGGAAGCATCGCGCAGGGAGGGGGCTCCCTGCGGGCTTCCCTGAGCCCCCCGCAGCAACGCGATGTGATCGCATTGCTGCGAGGGTCTTACCTCCCTCCCTGCCTGCTCCAGACCCGGATCCAAGATGGCCGCGGATCCGGGTCCTGCAAAGAGGGAGGTGGCTTCACAGAGCCTGCTCAGAGCAGGCACTGTGAAGCTGCACTGCTGTAAGTAAGATCAGTGATCTGACAGAGTGCTGTGCACATTGTCAGATCACCGATCTGTGATGTCCCCCCCTGGGACAAAGTAAAAAAGTTAAAAAAAAAATTTCCAAATGTGTAAAAAAAAATAAAAAAAAATATTCCTAAATAATGAAAAAAAAAAAATATTATTCCCATAAATACATTTCTTCATCTAAATAAAAAAAAAAACAATAAAAGTGCAAATATTTAGTCTCGCCGCGTCCGTAACGACCCGACCTATAAAACTGGCCCACTTGTTAACCCCTTCAGTAAACACCGTAAGAAAGAAAAAAAAAACGAGGCAAAAAACAACGCTTTATTATCATACCGCCGAACAAAAAGTGGAATAACATGCGATCAAAAAGACAGATATAAATAACCATGGTACTGCTGAAAACGGCATCTTGTCCCGCAAAAAACGAACCATCATACAGCATCATCAGCAAAAAAATAAAAAAGTTATAGTCCTGAGAATAAAGCGATGCCAAAATAATTATTTTTTCTATAAAATAGATTTTATCGTATAAAAGCGCCAAAACATAAAAAAAATATAAATGAGGTGTCGCTGTAATCGTACTGACCCGAAGAACAAAACTGCTTTATCAATTTTACCAAACGCGGAACGGTATAAACGCCTCCCCCAAAAGAAATTCATGAATAGCTGGTTTTTGGTCATTCTGTCTCACAAAAATCGGAATAAAAAGCGATCAAAAAATGTCACGTGCCCGAAAATGTTGCCAGTAAAAACGTCAACTCGTCCCGCAAAAAACAAGACCTCACATGACTCTGTGGACCAAAATATGGAAAAATTATAGCTCTCAAAATGTGGTAATGCAAAAAATATTTTTTTGCAATAAAAAGCGTCTTTCAGTGTGTGACGGCTGCCAATCATAAAAATCCGCAAAGAAACCCGCTATAAAAGTAAATCAAACCCCCCTTCATCACCCCCTTAGTTAGGGAAAAATTAAAAAAATGTATTGATTTCCATTTTCCCATTAGGGCTAGGGCTAGGGTTAGGGCTAGGGTTAGGGCTAGGGTTAGGGCTAGGGTTAGGGTTAGGGCTAGGGTTAGGGTTAGGGCTAGGGCTAGGGTTAGGGCTAGGGTTAGGGCTAGGGTTAGGGCTAGGGTTAGGGTTAGGGTTAGGGTTAGGGCTAGGGTTAGGGCTAGGGTTAGGGCTAGGGCTACAGTTTTGGTTGGGGCTAAAGTTACAGTTAGGGTTTAGATTACATTTACAGTTGGGAATAGGGTTGGGATTAGGGTTAGGGGTGTGACAGGGTTAGAGGTGAGGTTAGGGTTACCGTTGGAATTAGGGTTAGGGGTGTGTTTGGATTAGGGTTTCAGTTATAATTGGGGGGTTTCCACTGTTTAGGCACATCAGGGGCTTTCCAAACGCGACATGGCGTCCGATCTCAATTCCAGCCAATTCTGCGTTGAAAAAGTAAAACAGTGCATCTTCCCTTCCGAGCTCTCCCGTGTGCCCAAACAGGGGTTTACCCCAACATATGGAGTATCAGCGTACTCAGGACAAATAGGACAACAACTGTTGGGGTCCAATTTCTCCTGTTACCCTTGGGAAAATACAAAACTGGGGGCTAAAAAATAATTTTTGTGGGAAAAAAAAAAGATTTTTTACTTTTACGGCTCTGCGTTATAAACTGTAGTGAAACACTTGGGGGTTCAAAGTTCTCACAACACATCTAGATAAGTTCCCTGGGGGTTCTAGTTTCCAATATGGGGTCACTTGTGGGGGGTTTCTACTGTTTAGGTACATTAGGGGTTCTGCAAACGCAATGTGACGCCTGCAGACCATTCCATCTAAGTCTGCATTCCAAATGGCACTCCTTCCCTTCCGAGCCCTCCCATGCGCCCAAACGGTGGTTCCCCCCAACATATGGGGTATCAGCGTACTCAGGACAAATTGGACAACAACTTTTGGGGTCAAATTTCTCCTCTTACCCTCGGGAAAATACAAAACTGGGGGCTAAAAAATAATTTTGGGGGGAAAGATTTTTTTTTTAATTTTCACGGCTCTGCGTTACAAACTGTAGTGAAACACTTGGGGGTTCAAAGCTCTCACAACACATCTAGATGAGTTCCTTAGGGGGTCTAGTTTCCAAAATGGTGTCACTTGTGGGGGTTTCTACTGTTTAGGTACATTAGGGGCTCTGCAAATGCAATGTGACACCTGCAGACCATTCCATCTAAGTCTGCATTCCAAATGGAGCTCCTTCCCTTCCGAGCCCTCCCATGCGCCCAAACAGTGGTCCCCCCCCACATATGGGGTATCAGCGCACTCAGGACAAATTGGACAACAAATTTGGGGGTCCAATTTCTCCTGTTACCCTCGGGAAAATACAAAACTGGGGGCTAAAAAATAATTTTTGTGGGAAAAAAGTTTTGTTTTATTTTTACGGCTCTCCATTATAAACTTCTGTGAAGCCCTTGGTGGGTCAAAGCGCTCACCACACATCTAGATAAGTTCCTTAGGGGGTCTACTTTCCAAAATGGTGTCACTTGTGGGGGGTTTCTACTGTTTAGGTACATTAGGGGCTCTGCAAACGCAATGTGACACCTGCAGACCATTCCATCTAATTCTGCATTTAAATGGCACTCCTTCCCTTCCGAGCCCTCCTATGCGCCCAAACAGTGGTTTCCCCCCACATATGGGGTATCAGCGCACTCAGGACAAATTGAACAACACATTTTAGGGTCCAATTTCTCCTGTTACCCTTGGGAAAATACAAAACTGGGGGCTAAAAAATAATTTTTGTGGGAAAAAATTTTTGTCTTATTTTTACGGCTCTCCATTATAAACTTCTGTGAAGCCCTTGGTGGGTCAAAGCGCTCACCACACATCTAGATAAGTTCCTTAGGGGGTCTACTTTCCAAAATGGTGTCACTTGTGAGGGGTTTCTACTATTTAGGTACATTAGGGGCTCTGCAAACGCAACATGGCGTCTCATCTCAATTCCTGTCAATTTTGCATTGAAAAGTCAAACGGCGCTCCTTCCTTTCCGAGCTCTCCCATCCGCCCAAACAGTGGTTTACCCCCACATATGGGGTATCAGCGTACTCAGGACAAATTGTACAACAACTTTTGGGGTCCAATTTCTTCTCTTACCCTTGGGAAAATAAAAAATTGGGGGCGAAAAGATAATTTTTGTGGGAAAAAATATGATTTTTTATTTTTTCGGTTCTGCATTATAAACTTCTGTGAAGCACTTGGTGGGTCAAAGTGCTCACCACACCTCTAGATAAGTTCCTTAGGGGGTCTACTTTCCAAAATGGTGTCACTTGTGGGGGTTTCAATGTTTAGGCACATCAGGGGCTCTCCAAACGAAACATGGCGTCCCATCTCAATTCCAGTCAATTTTGCATTGAAAAGTCAAATGGCGCTCCTTCTGTCATGATCCCAATGGCAGGGGATCACAAAAGGACAAGCACAAAAACAAAACAAGCTCTAGGGTGATGGAACCTGAGCTGACCGCGATCCTGAACCTAAACACACAACTAGCAGTAGCCGGGGAACGTGCCTACGATGATTCCTAGACGTCTCGTGCCAGCCGAAGGATTAACTTCCCCTATCAGAAGAAACACAGACCTCACTTGCCTCCAGAGAAACACCCCACAGAAATAGCAGCCCCCCACATGTAATAACGGTGAAATGAGAGGAAAGCACATACGTAGTTATGAAAATAGAATCAGCAAAAATGAGGCCCGCTAAAGCTAGATAGCAGAGGATACAAAAGTGAACTGCGCGGTCAGCGAAAAACCCTTCAAAAAACCATCCTGAAATTACTTGAACTCATGTGCCAACTCATGGAACATGAGGAGTAATTTCAACCCACTAGAGCAACCAGCAGCAAGGAATCACATATCTGCAAGCTGGACTAAGACAAAAATTAAGCAAAACGTGGAACAGGAAAATCAAAACTTAGCTTGTCCTGAAGATAGCAAACGCAGGGAGCAGAGGTAAAAAGACACGCTGATACATTGGGGATTCAAGCTTCAGGAGGCTAATTTGCATATTCCAGGTGCCTTCTGGGAGAAGCAAAGTCTCCCTAAGCTAGAAGATCGTTGGGTACAGCCGGGACCAGCTGCTTCGAAAGCATCACCAAACCAGGGATTCAAGCTTCAGGAGGCTAATTTGCATATTCCAGGTGCCTTCTGGGAGAAGCAAAGTCTCCCTAAGCTAGAAGATCGTTGGGTACAGCTGGGACCAGCTGCTTCGAAAGCATCACCAAACCAGGGATTCAAGCTTCAGGAGGCTAATTTGCATATTCCAGGTGCCTTCTGGGAGAAGCAAAGTCTCCCTAAGCTAGAAGATCGTTGGGTACAGCCGGGACCAGCTGCTTCGAAAGCATCACCAAACCGCGCGCCGTAATTTTTGCCTGTAGGACATTATTGCAAGAGAGCTTGGCTGAGTAGATTACACAAGAAGGAAAACACACAGCAAGTCAGCAGGATCTAGGAGCAACATGGCAGATGTGACAACCTACATGGTGAGCTGCAGCATGTGCTACATGTTCACAGATCGACCAGAAGAAGAATCCAATTTCACCTGTCAGAAGTGTAGACTAGTGGCCCTTTTAGAAGAAAAGGTGCGGGGTCTGGAAGAAAGAATAGCAACTTTGAAACTCATAAAAGAGAATGAAGACTTTCTAGACAGAACAGAAGCATCTCTACTGGTCACAGAAGGTGAAAAAAGTGTCAGAGAACCTCCAAAAGCAGATGAGTGGAAGCATGTGACCAAAAGAAGCAAGAAGACCATGGAGAAATCACCAACCACACAACTGAAGAACCGATATCAAATCTTTGTAGAGGATGAAGATGGCACACCTAAGAATGAAGCAATACCAGCAAGCAAAAAAGAAAAGGGCACACAGCAACAAGTGACAGCAAAAAGTACAGCCAAGAAGCAACGAAGAGTGGTGGTGGTGGGAGACTCACTACTGAGAGGCACAGAAGCAGCCATCTGCAGACCGGACATAACTGCAAGAGAAGTATGCTGCCTTCCAGGTGCGATGATCAAGGATGTGACCGATAGGATACCAAAGCTCTTCAGCTCCAAGGACGTCCACCCATTTCTTCTGATACATGTTGGCACCAATGACACGGCAAGGAAGGACCTACCGACAATCTGCAAGGACTTTGAAGAGTTGGGGAAGAAAGTAAAGGAACTGGATGCACAGGTAGTTTTTTCTTCTATCCTTCCAGTAGACGGGCATGGCACCAGGAGATGGAACAGGATCCTTGATGCAAACAACTGGCTAAGACGATGGTGCAGACAACAAGGATTTGGATTCCTGGACCACGGTGTGAATTACTGGTATGATGGACTCCTCGCCAGAGACGGACTACACCTCAACAAACCTGGGAAACACACATTCGCCAGAAGACTCGCTACACTCATCAGGAGGGCGTTAAACTAGAAGAAGAGGGGACGGGAAGAAAAACATTAGACTCGAACAAAGACGACCCAGGAAAACATACTCAGAAGGGAGGTAAGAACATTTCTAAAACAATCCACAGTGAGGAGATTGGAACAAAACAAAATCCTCTAAACTGCATGCTCGCAAACGCCAGAAGCCTGACAAACAAGATGGAAGAACTAGAAGCAGAAATATCTACAGGTAACTTTGACATAGTGGGAATAACCGAGACATGGTTAGATGAAAGCTATGACTGGGCAGTTAACTTACAGGGTTACAGTCTGTTTAGAAAGGATCGTAAAAATCGGAGAGGAGGAGGGGTTTGTCTCTATGTAAAGTCTTGTCTAAAGTCCACTTTAAGGGAGGATATTAGCGAAGGGAATGAGGATGTCGAGTCCATATGGGTTGAAATTCATGGAGGGAAAAATGGTAACAAAATTCTCATTGGGGTCTGTTACAAACCCCCAAATGTAACAGAAAGCATGGAAAGTCTACTTCTAAAGCAGATAGATGAAACTGCAACCCATAATGAGGTCCTGGTTATGGGGGACTTTAACTACCCGGATATTAACTGGGAAACAGAAACCTGTGAAACCCATAAAGGCAACAGGTTTCTGCTAATAACCAAGAAAAATTATCTTTCACAATTGGTGCAGAATCCAACCAGAGGAGCAGCACTTTTAGACCTAATACTATCTAATAGACCTGACAGAATAACAAATCTGCAGGTGGTTGGGCATTTAGGAAATAGTGACCACAATATTGTGCAGTTTCACCTGTCTTTCACTAGGGGGACTTGTCAGGGAGTCACAAAAACATTAAACTTTAGGAAGGCAAAGTTTGACCAGCTTAGAGATGCCCTTAATCTGGTAGACTGGGACAATATCCTCAGAAATGAGAATACAGATAATAAATGGGAAATGTTTAAGAACATCCTAAATAGGCAGTGTAAGCGGTTTATACCTTGTGGGAATAAAAGGACTAGAAATAGGAAAAACCCAATGTGGCTAAACAAAGAAGTAAGACAGGCAATTAACAGTAAAAAGAAAGCATTTGCACTACTAAAGCAGGATGGCACCATTGAAGCTCTAAAAAACTATAGGGAGAAAAATACTTTATCTAAAAAACTAATTAAAGCTGCCAAAAAGGAAACAGAGAAGCACATTGCTAAGGAGAGTAAAACTAATCCCAAACTGTTTTTCAACTATATCAATAGTAAAAGAATAAAAACTGAAAATGTAGGCCCCTTAAAAAATAGTGAGGAAAGAATGGTTGTAGATGACAAGGAAAAAGCTAACATATTAAACACCTTCTTCTCCACGGTATTCACGGTGGAAAATGAAATGCTAGGTGAAATCCCAAGAAACAATGAAAACCCGATATTAAGGGTCACCAATCTAACCCAAGAAGAGGTGCGAAACCGGCTAAATAAGATTAAAATAGATAAATCTCCGGGTCCGGATGGCATACACCCACGAGTACTAAGAGAACTAAGTAATGTAATAGATAAACCATTATTTCTTATTTTTAGGGACTCTATAGCGACAGGGTCTGTTCCGCAGGACTGGCGCATAGCAAATGTGGTGCCAATATTCAAAAAGGGCTCTAAAAGTGAACCTGGAAATCATAGGCCAGTAAGTCTAACCTCTATTGTTGGTAAAATATTTGAAGGGTTTCTGAGGGATGTTATTCTGGATTATCTCAATGAGAATAACTGTTTAACTCCATATCAGCATGGGTTTATGAGAAATCGCTCCTGTCAAACCAATCTAATCAGTTTTTATGAAGAGGTAAGCTATAGGCTGGACCACGGTGAGTCATTGGACGTGGTATATCTCGATTTTTCCAAAGCGTTTGATACCGTGCCGCACAAGAGGTTGGTACACAAAATGAGAATGCTTGGTCTGGGGGAAAATGTGTGTAAATGGGTTAGTAACTGGCTTAGTGATAGAAAGCAGAGGGTGGTTATAAATAGTATAGTCTCTAACTGGGTCGCTGTAACCAGTGGGGTACCGCAGGGGTCAGTATTGGGACCTGTTCTCTTCAATATATTCATTAATGATCTGGTAGAAGGTTTACACAGTAAAATATCGATATTTGCAGATGATACAAAACTATGTAAAGCAGTTAATACAAGAGAAGATAGTATTCTGCTACAGATGGATCTGGATAAGTTGGAAACTTGGGCTGAAAGGTGGCAGATGAGGTTTAACAATGATAAATGTAAGGTTATACACATGGGAAGAGGGAATCAATATCACCATTACACACTGAACGGGAAACCACTGGGTAAATCTGACAGGGAGAAGGACTTGGGGATCCTAGTTAATGATAAACTTACCTGGAGCAGCCAGTGCCAGGCAGCAGCTGCCAAGGCAAACAGGATCATGGGGTGCATTAAAAGAGGTCTGGATACACATGATGAGAGCATTATACTGCCTCTGTACAAATCCCTAGTTAGACCGCACATGGAGTACTGTGTCCAGTTTTGGGCACCGGTGCTCAGGAAGGATATAATGGAACTAGAGAGAGTACAAAGGAGGGCAACAAAATTAATAAAGGGGATGGGAGAACTACAATACCCAGATAGATTAGCGAAATTAGGATTATTTAGTCTAGAAAAAAGACGACTGAGGGGCGATCTAATAACCATGTATAAGTATATAAGGGGACAATACAAATATCTCGCTGAGGATCTGTTTATACCAAGGAAGGTGACGGGCACAAGGGGGCATTCTTTGCATCTGGAGGAGAGAAGGTTTTTCCACCAACATAGAAGAGGATTCTTTACTGTTAGGGCAGTGAGAATCTGGAATTGCTTGCCTGAGGAGGTGGTGATGGCGAACTCAGTCGAGGGGTTCAAGAGAGGCCTGGATGTCTTCCTGGAGCAGAACAATATTGTATCATACAATTATTAGGTTCTGTAGAAGGACGTAGATCTGGGTATTTATTATGATGGAATATAGGCTGAACTGGATGGACAAATGTCTTTTTTCGGCCTTACTAACTATGTTACTATGTTACTATGTATTGATAGCCGGCGAGGAAATGACAAAAAAGCCAGGTTAAATAGGAAACTCCCATAACCTGATGGAACAGGTGGACACCAGAGACCGCAGAGAACACAAGTCACCCAGTACCATCAGTAACCAACAGAGGGAGCCCAAAAACAGAACTCACAACAGTACCCCCCCTTGAGGAGGGGTCACTGAACCCTCACGAGAACCACCAGGGCGACCAGGATGAGCCCTATGAAAAGCACGGACCAAATCGGCAGCATGAACATCAGAGGCAATCACCCAAGAATTATCCTCCTGACCATAACCCTTCCACTTGACCAAATACTGGAGTTTCCGTCTGGAAACACGAGAATCCAAGATCTTCTCCACAACATACTCCAATTCACCCTCCACCAGCACCGGAGCAGGAGGCTCAAGCGAAGGAACAACAGGTGCCTCATACTTCCGCAACAACGACCGATGGAACACATTATGAATAGCAAACGATGCCGGGAGATCCAAACGAAACGACACAGGTTTAAGAATTTCCAAGATCCTATAGGGACCGATGAACCGAGGCTTGAACTTAGGAGAAGAGACCTTCATAGGAACAAAACGAGAAGACAACCACACCAAGTCCCCAACAAGAAGTCGAGGACCCACGCGGCGACGGCGATTAGCAAACTGTTGAGCCCTCTCCTGGGACAACTTCAAATTGTCCACCACATGACTCCAAATCTGATGCAACCTATCCACCACCATGTCCACTCCAGGACAATCAGAAGGCTCCACCTGACCAGAGGAAAAACGAGGATGAAACCCCGAATTACAAAAGAAAGGAGAAACCAAGGTAGCAGAACTAGCCCGATTATTAAGGGCAAACTCGGCAAGCGGCAAAAAGGAAACCCAGTCATCTTGATCAGCAGAAACAAAACACCTTAAATAAGTTTCTAAAGTCTGATTAGTTCGTTCCGTCTGGCCATTCGTCTGGGGATGGAATGCAGACGAAAAGGACAAATCAATGCCCATCTTAGCACAGAACGTCCGCCAAAATCTAGACACAAACTGGGATCCCCTGTCAGAAACGATGTTCTCCGGAATGCCATGCAAACGGACCACGTTTTGAAAAAACAGAGGGACCAACTCAGAGGAGGAAGGTAACTTAGGCAAGGGTACCAGATGAACCATCTTAGAAAAGCGGTCACACACAACCCATATGACGGACATTTTTGAGAGACAGGGAGATCCGAAATAAAGTCCATGGAAATGTGCGCCCAAGGCCTCTTCGGGTTAGGCAAAGGTGAAAACAATCCACTGGCCCGAGAACAGCCAGGCTTAGCCCGAGCGCAAACTCCACAAGACTGCACGAAAGAACGCACATCCCTCGACAAGGAAGGCCACCAAAAAGACCTGGCCACCAAGTCTCTAGTACCAAATATTCCAGGATGACCTGCCAACACAGAAGAATGGACCTCGGACATGACTCTACTGGTCCAATTATCCGGAACAAACAGTCTTTCCGGCGGACAACGATCAGGTTTATCCGCCTGAAACTCCTGCAAAGCACGTCGCAAGTCTGGGGAGACAGCCGACAAAATCACCCCATCCCTAGATACCAGTGGGCTCAGAATTTCCAGGGGAGTCAGGCACAAAACTCCTAGAAAGAGCATCCGCCTTCACATTCTTTGAACCTGGCAGGTATGAAACCACAAAATTGAAACGGGAGAAAAACAGTGAGCAACGAGCCTGTCTAGGATTCAGACGCTTGGCAGACTCAAGGTACATCAGATTTTTGTGATCAGTCAAGACCACCACACGATGTCTAGCACCCTCAAGCCAATGACGCCACTCCTCAAATGCCCACTTCATGGCCAAAAGCTCCCGATTACCAACATCATAATTCCATTCAGCGGGCGAAAATTTTCTAGAAAAGAACGCACATGGCTTCATCACTGAGCCATCGGAGCTTCTCTGTGACAAAACCGCCCCCGCTCCGATCTCGGAAGCATCAACCTCAACCTGAAAAGGAAGCGACGTATCTGGCTGACGCAACACAGGAGCAGAAAAAAACCGGCGCTTAAGTTCCTGAAAGGCCTCCACAGCCGCAGGAGACCAATCAGTAACATCAGCACCGTTCTTAGTCAAATCCGTCAAAGGCTTAACAACACTAGAAAAATTAGTTATGAAGCGACGATAAAAATTAGCAAAGCCCAAGAACTTCTGTAGACTCTTAAGAGATGTAGGCTGCGTCCAGTCACAAATAGCCTGAACCTTGACGGGATCCATCTCAATAGTAGAAGGGGGAAAAATATACCCCAAAAAAGAAATCTTCTGGACTCCAAAGAGACATTTAGAACCCTTTACAAACAAAGAATTGGCCCGCAGGACCTGAAACACCTTCCTGACCTGCTGAACATGAGACTCCCAGTCATCAGAAAAAACCAAAACATCATCCAAATACACGATAATAAATTTATCCAGATATTCACGGAAAATATCGTGCATAAAAGACTGGAAGACAGAAGGAGCATTAGAAAGTCCAAAAGGCATCACCAAATACTCGAAATGGCCCTCAGGCGTATTAAATGCGGTTTTCCACTCATCACCCTGCCTTATCCGCACAAGATTATACGCACCCCGAAGATCAATCTTAGTGAACCATTTAGCCCCCTTAATGCGAGCGAACAAATCAGTCAACAATGGCAAAGGATACTGATATTTGACTGTAATCTTATTCAAAAGACGATATCTATGCAAGGCCTCAAGGAACCATCTTTTTTGGCCACGAAAAAAAAACCTGCTCCCAAAGGGGACGAAAATGGACGGATATGTCCCTTTTCCAAGGACTCCTTAACATAATTCCGCATAGCAGTATGCTCTGGCACTGACAGATTGAACAAACGACCTTTAGGGAATTTACTGCCAGGAATCAAATCTATAGCACAATCGCAATCCCTGTGAGGAGGAAGCGAACTGAGCTTAGGCTCCTCAAAAACCTCCCGATAATCAGACAAAAATACCGGAACCTCAGAAGGAGTAGATGAAGCGATAGAAATCGGAGATGCATCATCATGAACCCCCTGACATTCCCAGCTTAACACAGACATTGTTTTCCAGTCCAGGACTGGGTTATGAGTTTGTAACCATGGCAGACCAAGCACTAAGACATCATGTAAATTATACAGTACCAGGAAGCGAATCACCTCCTGATGAACGGGAGTCATACGCATGGTCACTTGTGTCCAGTACTGAGGTTTTTTCATAGCCAAAGGTGCAGAGTCAATTCCTTTCAAAGGAATAGGAACTTCCAGAGGTTCCAGACTAAACCAACAGCGATTGGCAAATGACCAATCCATAAGACTCAGGGCAGCGCCTGAATCCACATAGGCATCGACGGAAATGGATGATAATGAACAAATCAGAGTCACAGACAGAATGAACTTAGACTGTAAAGTACCAATGGCAACAGACTTATCAACCTTTTTTTGTGCGTTTAGAGCATGCTGATATAACATGAGCTGAATCACCACAATAAAAACGCAATCCATTTTTCCGCCTATAATTTTGCCGTTCACTTCTGGACTGAATTCTATCACATTGCATTATCTCAGGTGCCTGTTCAGAAGACACCGCCAAATGGTGCACAGGTTTGCGCTCCCGTAAACGCCGATCAATCTGAATAGCCATAGTCATGGACTCATTCAGACCTGTAGGCGCCGGGAACCCCATCATAACATCTTTAATGGCCTCAGAAAGGCCATCTCTGAATTTTGCAGCCAGAGCGCACTCATTCCACTGAGTCAGCACCGACCATTTCCGAAATTTCTGACAATATATTTCTGCTTCATCTTGCCCCTGAGAGAGAGCCAATAAAGCTTTTTCAGCCTGAATCTCTAGGTTAGGTTCCTCATAGAGCAAACCCAATGCCAGAAAAAACGCATCCACATTGAGCAACGCAGGATCCCCTGGTGCCAATGCAAATGCCCAATTCTGAGGGTCACCCCGCAGGAAAGATATAACAATCTTGACCTGCTGAGCAGGGTCTCCAGAGGAGCGAGATTTCAAGGAAAGAAACAACTTGCAATTGTTCCTAAAATTCAGAAAACTAGATCTGTCTCCAGAAAAAAAACTCTGGGATAGGAATTCTAGGTTCAGACATAGGCGTATGTACAACAAAATCTTGTATATTTTGAACCTTAGCAGCAAGATTATTTAGGCTGGAAGCCAAACTCTGGACGTCCATGATAAACAGCTGAGGTAAGAGCCATTCAAGGATTAAGAGGAGGAAAGAAGCAGCCAAGCTGCAATTAAGGCTAGGCAGCAAACACTGAGGAGGGGAAAAAAAAAAAAACTTCCTCAGACTACTTTTCCTCCTACTTCAGCCAAAAAGATGACCAATTTTTTTCGGGCCGGCTATACTGTCATGATCCCAATGGCAGGGGATCACAAAAGGACAAGCACAAAAACAAAACAAGCTCTAGGGTGATGGAACCTGAGCTGACCGCGATCCTGAACCTAAACACACAACTAGCAGTAGCCGGGGAACGTGCCTACGATGATTCCTAGACGTCTCGCGCCAGCCGAAGGATTAACTTCCCCTATCAGAAGAAACACAGACCTCACTTGCCTCCAGAGAAACACCCCACAGAAATAGCAGCCCCCCACATGTAATAACGGTGAAATGAGAGGAAAACACATACGTAGTTATGAAAATAGAATCAGCAAAAATGAGGCCCGCTAAAGCTAGATAGCAGAGGATACAAAAGTGAACTGCGCGGTCAGCGAAAAACCCTTCAAAAAACCATCCTGAAATTACTTGAACTCATGTGCCAACTCATGGAACATGAGGAGTAATTTCAGCCCACTAGAGCAACCAGCAGCAAGGAATCACATATCTGCAAGCTGGACTAAGACAAAAATTAAGCAAAACGTGGAACAGGAAAATCAAAACTTAGCTTGTCCTGAAGATAACAGACGCAGGGAGCAGAGGTAAAAAGACACGCTGATACATTGATAGCCGGCGAGGAAATGACAAAAAAGCCAGGTTAAATAGGAAACTCCCATAACCTGATGGAACAGGTGGACACCAGAGACCGCAGAGAACACAAGTCACCCAGTACCATCAGTAACCACCAGAGGGAGCCCAAAAACAGAACTCACAACATCCTTCGCTTCCGAGCTGTGCCATGCGCCCAAACAGTGGTTTACCCCCACATGTGGGGTATTGGCATACTCAGCACAAATTGTACAACAATGTTTGGTGTCCATTTTCTCCTGTTACCCTTGGTAAAATAAACCAAATTGGAGCTGAATTAAATTTTTTGTGAAAAAAAGTTAAATGTTCATTTTTATTTAAACATTCAAAAAATTCCTGTGAAGCACCAGAAGGGTTAGTAAACTTCTTGAATGTGGTTTTGAGCACCTTGAGGGGTGTAGTTTTTAGAATGGTGTCACACATGGGTATTTTCTATCATATAGACCCCTCAAAATGACTTCAAATGAGATGTGGTCCCTAAAAAAAAATGGTGTTGTAAAAATGAGAAATTGCTGGTCAACTTTTCACCCTTATAACTCCCTAACAAAAAAAAATTTTGTTTCCAAAATTGTGCTGATGTAAAGTAGACATGTGGGAAATGTTACTTATTAAGTATTGTGTGTGACATATCTCTGTGATTTAATTGCATAAAAATTCAAAGTTGGAAAATTGCGAAATTTTCATAATTTTCGCCAAATTTCTGTTTTTTTTTCACAAATAAACGCAGGTACTATCAAAGAATTTTTACCATTGTCATGAAGTACAATATGTCATGAGAAAACATTGTCAGATTCACTGGGATCCGTTGAAGCGTTCCAGAGTTATAACCTCATAAAGGGACAGTGGTCAGAATTGTAAAAATTGGCCCGGTCATTAACGTGCAAACCACCCTTGGGGGTAAAGGGGTTAAATTACAAGATACTCATAAAATACAAAGAGATATCAATATATAGAAAAATTATTATACAAAAAATTGCATACAACTATATCACCTACAAAGAGGGAGTAGAACTGGGCGGTAGCTCTCCATGGAGTCGCGTTGGCCTGACAACGGAGCCGGTCACATGACCAGGTCACATGCCCAGGTGACGCGCCCCTTGAGCGCCGCGCTCCTCCCTGCGATGCAACATGGTGGTAACACGCCGCACACAGCTGTAGCAATCACCTGCTAGTATAAGAACCGGATAGACATAGCGTTCATCTACCTCCTGACGAAACTGCAGAGGCGGTGAAACGCGCGTTGAGGTGCGCTGTAGGATCGCTATCCAGGCTGTACAATGACTGCTGGTATGTTTTGAACAAATTTACTTGACTTGCCTCTCTGACAGCATAATTATTGCTAGGCGGACAGTATGTGTATTTAAAGCTTCAGGTTGTATTATACCTATATACAAGGCAGGAATAGGTAATATGTAAATTAATACATGCCAGCACATGGGTGTCATTGGCACAAGTATTATGCTTGAATAGCCACAAAATAAACTGGGATAGGGGGCTAACAAATTGTGATAGTGTGTTAGTGCCCCCTGGTGGGCTCTTTGATGACATACCAAAAGGAACAACAGTATTTTCGATCCTACCAGGTTTCTTTCCAGATTCACAGCCAGTTCTTCTCCCTCTTTGTGTTAGGGGTCGAGTTCCCGCCTCTTTACAAGGGGAATCTCGGGCCATCTCCACTGCAGTCTCCCATTCTTCTCCTGCCACAGTGGAGCCTGCTCAGCGGAGGAATCAGTCCCAACGTCTCGCTCAGTCTGACTCTGTACAAAGAGTTACTGCTGCTTTTCCTGCTTCTGCCATTGAAGCCAGTGCTTGGCAGCGGCGAGCAGACGCTTCTAGGGCTAAGTCCTGCTTTTCTCGTTCTGAGCATGCCCAGAGTAAGATCTCTTAGTGGAGATCGAGGGTCACATGTTCAGATACTGCAGCTAAATCCATTGGTCCTCCAGGAAGGTCTTGTAGGTGCTCAGGCTCTGTAGCAGCCTCTCATTGGTCCTTCTAGGAAGGTCCTGTACGTGCTGCAACTATTTATGGCTCGCATGGCTGCAGGGACATGCGCTAGTATCTTTCTAAGTTATGTGCTTTGCGCCAGTGTGGTCATGTAAGATTGTGTTCAGGGACCTGGCTGAAATAAGCCCCTAGAATGCTGGCATCTCCGGCGAGGAGATTGTGTGTTTGTATGTATTAAGGGACCTGGCTGAAATAAGCCCCTAGAATGCTGGCACCTCCAGCAAGGAGTTTTGTGTATATGCATGACCACTGACTGTTCTCTATTGGGCAGTTAGCCTGTGCCTCTGTGAAGTCTAACAGGGCGCAGTGCTTTGCTTTCACGGCTACTCTGTGAAATAACAGAGCTAGTTCATACCGCCATATAGTGCCGCCATTGCTAGCAGCAGGTTCTCCTGCACGGTGGACCCCGGGCTGCGAAGGTATCAATTATAATAAAACATCTATATTTACTCGGTGCGTTCCGCTAGCCCTAACAGAATGCTAGTACCAGGGTCTGGCTAGTAAATGGCGGACATACAGCAGTCCTTGCGGTATATCCAGCAGCTGGAGGGTAGGTTGGTGGCTCTCGAGAGCACAACCTCAGCTGTGGATGTTACCGCAGTTGCAGTAGAGGCTGCTAGCGTGGCTGCAGCAACCTTGTCCACTGCCACCCCTGTTCCGACATTATCTCGCCTCCCGCTGCCAGAAAAATTTTCTGGAGATAGTAAATCTTGTAGGTTTTGTGAGTCAGTGCTCTATTTACCTCGAGCTCCTAGCTGCACGTTATCCCACAGAGCGGGCAAAGGTGGGATTTATTATGTCTCTCTTATCGGACAGGGCGCTGGAATGGACTACGCTGCTGTGGGAGCGGGTGATCATGTGGTGCAGAGTGCTCCGCTGTTCCTGAGCACTCTGAAACAGGTCTTTGTAGTACCTTGAGTCACCCATGACACAGTGCTCCAACTGCTGGCATTGGCTCAGGGTTTGTCCTTGGTCAGCCATTTTGCCGTCCACTTCCGTACCCTAGCATCTGATCTGGAGTGGTCGGATAAAGCCCTTATCCCCATATTTTGGAGGGCGCTGGCTGATCACGTTAAGGATGCTCTGGCCACTAGGGAGATTCCTGCAACACTGGAGGAGTTAATAGCTGTCTCCACTCGTATTGACCTCCGTTTTAACGAGCGGAAGTTAGAGCGAGCCCAGTGTAGGCAGAGGTTTCGGCTGGCTCCCACCTTCGCCAAACCTCTGGAATCTCTGGTCCTGGTCCCTGAGTCACATGAGGCCATGGAAGAGTCACGAGCAGGATCTAAGTCCCGGACCGCTAGTGCACTCAAGGTCTGTCATGTTTGCAGCAGTCAGAACATCTTGCCACCAGATGTCTCCAGCAGTTGAGGAAACATCAGCGTCTAGTGGTAGTAGGTGGAGGCACACTAGACACGGCGACGTATACCTCCAAATTGTCCTTTAAGGGGACAATTACTATAGGCTCATCCACCCACTCAGTAGAGCTCTGTGTGGATTCTGGGGCGGAGGGCAATTTTATGTCTTCTGCCTTCGCCCAATGTCACGCAATACCCCTGGTAATGCTATCTCAACCAGTAACGGTATGAGTGGTGAATGGGTCGACACTGCCCTCACAGATAACACACCAGACCATCCCTTTTACTCTGTCCATGTCGCCATCCCATCAGGAGATTATATCTCTGCTCGTCATTCCTGAGGGAATTGATGAGGTCCTGTTGGGGATACCATGGCTACGCTATCATTCTCCTCATATAGAGTGGTCCTCAGGGAGAATTTTGGGATGGAGTAAATCCTGTGAGGGTAGATGTCAGAGGGAGTGCGTTCAGGTTGCTACAACAGAGGTACCCGCAGCTCTTTCCTCCTTCCCCAAGCACTATTGGCCCTATGCGGACGTGTTCTCCAAAAGGGCTGCGGAGACCCTTCCGCCCCACCGCCTCTATGACTGTCCTATTGATCTCTTGCCTGGTGCTGAGCCTCCCTGGGGTCGAGTCTATCCGTTATCTCTCCTGGAGACAAAGGCAATATCTCAGTACATTCAAGAGAATCTAGCAAGAGGGTTCATCAGGAAGTCAGTGTCACCTGCTGGGGCTGGGTTCTTTTTCGTGCAGAAGAAGAATGGGAAACTACATCCATGCATAGATTACAGGGGTCTTAATGCCATCACCATTAAGAATAAGTATCCTTTGCCCCTGATATCTGAGCTTTTTGATAGGCTTCGGGGAGCAAGGGTATTTACTAAATTAGATCTGCGGGGTGCTTACAACCTGATTCGCATCCGTGAGGGGGACGAATGGAAGACGACTGTTATTAACACCAGGGACGGGCACTATGAATATCTGGTGATGCCCTTCGGACTCTGTAATGCACCAGCCGTTTCTCTCTACTCTCCAGATATTGACTCCCACCGGAGATATGTTTGCAAAGCCTTTGACCTCCTACGGGCAAACTCCCTCTATGCCAAGTTGGAAAAGTGTGTGTTTGAGCAGGAGTCCTTACTAGGGTTGAGCGACTTTTACTTTTTTAGGGTCGAGTTGGGTTTCGCGAAACCCGACTATCTCAAAAGTCGAGTCGAGTGAAATCGGCCGATTATCGCGAAAAGTCGGGGATCGACCGAAACACGAAACCCAATGCAAGTCAATGGAGAAGCATAGTCGACATTGAGTGGAGGCCAGGAAAACACCTACAGTGCCCATTTTAATGGCAAAAACATCCATTCTTATTACTGAAGCTTGTCAATCTTAATTTACCTTATAATAATAGTTAGGCATTGGAAATTGGGGGTCATTTGGCTAAAGTTGTGGGGGGTAGGGCTGGTTCAAGTATTCAGTGGGCCCAAGAAACGTGGACCACGTCACGGCAGTGGAGCAGAGAGAGGTAAGTATTTCAACTTTGCAAGTGCTGTGATCCTGAGCAAGCAGGGGGGCCCACTCGTTCGCATTGGCACTGGCACAGGGCCCCTCAAAGTACGGTGGTGTGTTTGCACGGCGGGGGCGCCTCCCACCGGCAGTGACACTTTTGCATACTATGAGGGGCCCTGTGCCAGTGATGTCGCCAATGAGTATTCCCCCCCACCTGATGAAGGAGCCTGCACTTTCATCTGCACCTTCCTCTTTGTCCCCGTGTAAGGTGGTATATTATGCGGGAAGGGGAACCTGACTTTCAGCTGGGTCACATTCTGGCTGTGTAGCGTGCACGGGGAATGTAGCGGTCTTGGTCAATGCACCAGCAGACTCATCTAGCACTGGCTGGGCAATGGGCAGGATGAGGAGGAAACACAGATATAGGCCCAAATAATAAAGTGGGCTAAATGCAGTTCAAAATTGTTAACAGGACTAACCAGGCGGCATTGCTTTGTTCAGTGGAGGACAACTGTAATGAGAGGCTGACACAGTGAGTAGGCCCAAATCAGTAAGTAGGCTAAATGCAATTCAAAATTGGTAACAGTAGTAAACAGGCGGCACTGCTTTGTTCAGTGGAGAACAGCAAGGAGCGGCAGACACCGTTAGTAGGGCCAACAAAACAAGTAGGTCAAATGCAGTGTTATATTAAAAACAATTTAACGAGAGCCTGAAGATTGAAGCTCAGAAAAGGCAACCAGGAGAACACCTTGGAGCGGCAGACACTGTTAGTAGGCCCCAACCAAACTAGTAGCCCCACTGCAGTTGTTCCATTAAAAAACTATTTAACGAGAGCCTGAAGATCGAAGCTCAGGAAAGGCAACCTGGAGAACACCTTGGAGCGGCAGACACTGGTTGGGGCCTACTAACAGTGTCTGCCGCTCCAAGGTGTTCTCCAGGTTGCCTTTCCTGAGCTTCGATCTTCAGGCTCTCGTTAAATAGTTTTTAATGGAACAACTGCAGTGGGGCTACTAGTTTGGTTGGGGCCTACTAACAGTGTCTGCCGCTCCAAGGTGTTCTCCAGGTTGCCTTTTCCTACAGCCATCAGTAGCACAGACATGGGAGAAAAGGTGGCCATTCTTGGCAAACCACCCCCGAGCACAGGCTCTGAATGCTGGCATTGCAAAACTACTGTCCCTTGAAATGCTGTCATTCAGGCTGGTGGAGACTGACAGCTTCTGTAACTTGATGGCATTGGCAGTCCTGCAATACAACATGCCCAGCCGCTTTTATTTCAGCAGGCAAGCCGTCCCTGCCCTGCAAAAGCATGAGGAGGGAAACATTAAACATGTGCTACTAAACGCTGTCAGTAACCAGGCCCACCTCACCACTGATGCGTGGACCAGTCACAATGGACAGGGCCGATACCTTCCCCTCACTGCCCATTGGGTCAATGTTGTGGTGCCAGGTACAGATCGTGAGAGTGGCGCTCTACGTGTTCTGCCAACTCCAAGGATTGCAGGAATCCAGTTTGTACACATTGACTCCTCCTCATACTCAAGTTCCTCTGAATCATCGCTGCAGGAGCCGTCACGATCTACCTCGCCTTGACCCGTGAACGCTTACCTGTTATGACCGATATGAGCACAGCCGTGGCCAAATGTCAACAGGCCGTACTGAAATTAATTTCTTTGGGGAATCGAAGCCACACAGCGCAGGAGCTCTGGAATGCCATCAAGCAGGAGAGCGACATGTGGTTTGTGCCAGCGAATCTCCAGCCAGGCATGGTAGTGTGTGACAATGGCCAAAATCTGGAGGCAGCTCTGGGCCTAGGCAACCCCACTCACATCCCATGTCTGGCACAAGTGCTCAACTTGGTCGTGCATAGTTTTTTGAGAAACTATCCGGATCTTGATGCACTGCTGCACAAGGTCCGCCTAGAGTGCGCTCACTTGCAGCGTTCCAGCATGGCAAGATCGCGCATTGCAGCTCTGCAGCGCTGATTCCGCCTTCCGGAACATCGCATCATATGTGACCTACCCATCAGGTGGAATTCAACATTACATATGTTGGAGCCGTTGTGTGAGCAGCAGCCAGCAGTAATGGAGTACCAGCTGCATCATGAGCAAAAAAGTCGCACTGCGCGCTGTTCAGACTTCGCAACCACTGAGTTGGCCACTATGAAGGACGTCTGCCAGGTTTTGCGTGCCTTCGATGAATCCACGTGGATGGCAAGTGCAGATGATGCACTAGTTAGCATGACTGTCCCCCTTATCTGCCTGCTTTAAAGAACACTGCAAGCGCTAAGGGATGAGGTGGTGGAAGAGGTGGAGGATGAGGAGTCAGAAATGCCATCTTCTTCTGGACAGTCTGCGCGACGTGGTTCCTCACAAAAGCCTAGGCAGGAGACACTTTGTGAGGAGGAGGAGGAGGATGAGTCAATGGAGGAGGAAGAGATCTGTCCAGAGGAGGGAGTTACACAAATCTCCAGTAGTCAGTATGTAGAGCGAGTGTGGGGTGATGCAGAGCAGGCAGAGATCATGCCTTAAGCAGGGGACAGCATTTCTTGGCCAGTTGGCAGTCTGAAGCACATGGTTGATTTGATGCTGCAGTGCCTGAGAAACGACCGCCGCATCGCCCACATTCTCCACACGGCTGATTATTGGGTGTACACCCTCCTAGATCTGCGCTACTGGGACAATTTACAAAGCCTCATAACACCGTTACAGCGGGAGCATAAAATGCAGGAGTACCAAGACACACTGGTGCAGTCCATCATCTTCGCCAGTCCAATCGAGAGAAGTGCTGCTAGTGCTTTACAAAGCAGCTCAGTGCCTCAGCACAAGGCAAGACAAGTCTGGCCCAACAGTGACAAAGTTTTGCATGCCCGCCACTAATGTCTACACCATCACAGACGGGTCCAGTCAGCAGGAGGCGACGTTTCCGTCAGATGGTGACAGACTACATGTCTTGCCCTCTCAGTGTACTCCCAGACGGCTCTTTCCCCTTCAAGTTTTGGGTCTCTAAGCTGTATACATGGCCAGAGCTTAGCCAGTATGCATTGGAGGTGCTGGCTTGCCCTGGTGCCGCGGGTGGTGTACTAACAGACCGTCGCATGCAACTATCCTCCGATAACGTTGACCGGCTTACTTTTCTGAAAATGATCAAGGAATGGATCTCACAGGAATTTGCCACTTTTCCTCCAGATTAAATAGTTGGTTGGCAACACTATCCAGGTCTCCTGTTGTGTTCATGTTTCTACCACCTGAACTGTAATCCCTGAGCTCCAACACCGCCACTTGCTGCTCAGAAGTGCCGTCTGCACAGTCAACACATGACCCAGTGTTATTGGGTTCAGTAACGTCAGCTGATCCCCAGCTGTGTATCCTGGCAATTGCTCCTGCTACCTCCACACTCACACTACTACAGAAATGAAAGGGAACCTGTCCCCCCCAGGCGTAAGTAACTGAAAGAGCCACCTTGTGCAGCACTAATGCTGCACAAGGAACAGGTGGCTCTTTTAGTTATGCTCCTTGTACACGCTGTACTTAACACTTATAAAATATGTGTCCCCTCATAGTGTGAAACCGTCCCAGAGGTGTGACTTTCCTTCATACTGAGACGCAGCACGGCCGGCATTCATACCCCCTTGGTGCCGGGCGCCGCCTCCTCGGCGTTGTTTGAGTCTCTCCCGGCGCCTGCGCTGTTATGTTCAACCTTGGGCATGTGCAGTTAGCGATGCCCGTCTTCTGACATCATTTGATGTCAGGCTGACTGTGCCTGTGTGTCCGTGCTGCCCGAGATCCCGCCCCGCAGTGTCTTCTGATTTATTCACCCTGCAGGGCAGGGATTCAGGGGCATGTGCAGTACATATCTTCGCCTGTCACTCTTCTCCCTCCGCCTTCTTCTGACTGTGCGGCATCAGCTGATCCCTAATCACATGCCACGCCCGTGACGCCGCACACTCTGAAGAATTCGGATGGAGATGACACATGCCCAAGGTTGAACATAACAGCGCAGGCTCCGGGACAGACTCAAACAATGCTGAGGAGGCGGCACCCGGCATCAAGGGGGTATGAATGCCGGCTGTGCTGCGTCTCATTACGAAGGAAAGTCACACCTCTGGGACGGTTTCACGGTATCAGGGGACACATTTTATAAGTGTTTAGTTCAGCGTGTGCAAGGAGCATAACTAAAAGAGCCAAGTGGCTCTTTCAGTTACAAACACCTGGGGTGCGTTAAAGGTTCCCTTTCAACTTGCTCCAATTAGGCCTCAGCCTTCACTCTGCTTCTCCTTTATTCCCTGGGCTCCATCACCACCAGTTGCTGCCCGGAAGTGCTGTCTGCACAGTCAACAGTTGCTCCTCTGTTATTGGGGTACAGTAACGCCAGCTGTTCCCCTGCTGTGTGTGCGGCAATGACTCACGTCTGCTCCTCCTGCTGTCCCTGGGCTCTAACACCGCCAGGTGGTGCCCGGAAGTGCTGTCTGCACAGAGAAAAACACTAGCTCCTGTGTTAGTGGGGTTCAGTAACGCCAGCTGCTCCCCAACTGTGTATACAGCAATTGCTCCTGCAACCTCCACACTCACACAACTACAGATTTGAAACTTGCTCCAATTAGGCCTCAGCCTACACTCAGTTTCTTCTGTAATCCCTGGGCTCCAACACCGCCAGTTGCTGCCCAGAAGTGCTGTCCGCACAGTCAACAGTTGCTCCTCTGTTATTGGGGTTCAGTAACGCCAGCTGTTCCCCTGCTGTGTGTGTGGCCATAACTCACGTCTGCTCCTCCTGCTGTCCCTGGGCTCTAACACCGCCAGGTGGTGCCCGGAAGCGCTGCCTGCACAGAGAAAAACACTAGCTCCTGTGTTAGTGGGGTTCAGTAACGCCAGCTGCTCCCCAGCTGTGTATACAGCAATTGCTCCTGCAACCTCCACACTCACACAACTACAGATTTGAAACTTGCTCCAATTAGGCCTCAGCCTACACTCAGTTTCTTCTGTAATCCCTGGGCTCCAACACCGCCAGTTGCTGCCCAGAAGTGCTGTCCGCACAGTCAACAGTTGCTCCTCTGTTATTGGGGTTCAGTAACGCCAGCTGTTCCCCTGCTGTGTGTGCGGCCATAACTCACGTCTGCTCCTCCTGCTGTCCCTGGGCTCTAACACCGCCAGGTGGTGCCCGGAAGTGCTGTCTGCACAGAGAAAAACACTAGCTCCTGTGTTAGTGGGGTTCAGTAACGCCAGCTGCTCCCCTGCTGTGTGTGCGGCAATAACTCACATCTGCTCCTCCTGCTGTCCCTGGGCTCTAGCACTGCCAGTTGGTGCCCGGAAGTGCTGTCTGCACAGAGAAAAACACTAGCTCCTGTGTTAGTGGGGTTCAGTAACGCCAGCTGCTTCCCTGCTGTGTATACGGCAATTGCTCCTGCTACCTCCACACTCACACAACTACAGATATGAAACTTGCTCCAATTAGGCCTCGGCCTACACTCGGTTTCTTCTGTAATCCCTGGGCTCCAACACCGCCAGTTGCTGCCTGGAAGTGCTGTCCGCACAGTCAACACTGGCTGCCGTGTTATTGGGTTTCAGTAACGTCAGCTGATCCCCAGCTGTGTATGCAGCAATGTGTCCAGCGACCGCCACGCTGACACAACAACAGATATTAAACTGCCTCGAGTGCAGGCTTTGGCCTACACTCTGCTCCTCCTGCTGTCCCTGGGCTCCATCACCGCTAGTTGCTGCTCGGAAGTGCTGTCTGCACAGTCAACACTGGCTGCCGTGTTATTGGGTTTCAGTAACATCAGCTGATCCCCAGCTGTGTATGCGGCAATGTGTCCAGCGACCACCACAGTGACACAACAACAGATATTAAACTGCCTCAAGTGCAGGCTTCGGCCTACACTCTGCTCCTCCTGCTGTCCCTGGGCTCCATCACCGCTAGTTGCTGCTTGGAAGTGCTGTTTGCACAGTCAACACTGGCTGCCGTGTTATTGGGTTTCAGTAACGTCAGCTGATCCCCAGCTGTGTATGCAACAATGTGTCCAGCGACCGCTATGCTGACACAACAACAGATATTAAAGGGAACCTGCCCCCCCAGGCGTTTGTTACTTAAAGAGCCACCTTGTGCAGCACTAATGCTGCATTTGGACAAGGAGGCTCTTTTAGTTATTCTCCTTGCACATGCTGAACTAAACACTTATAAAATGTGTCCCCTCATACCTTAAAACTGTCCCGGAGGTGGGACTTTACTTGTTAATGAGATGCAGCACAGCCGTCATTCTTACCCCCTTGGCACCGGGCGCCGCCTCCTCAGCGTTGTTTAAATCTGTCCCGGAGCCTGCACTGTTATGTTATCCCTTGACCATGCGCAGTTAGCGCTGCCCGTCTTCTGACATCATTTGTCGTCAGGCTGGTTGCGCCTGTGTGGCCGCCCTGCCTGAGATCACGCCCCGCAGTGTCTTATTTATTCACACTGCGGGCCTGGGATTCATGGGCATGCGCAGTGCATATCTTCGCCTCTCACTCATCTCCTTCCACCTTCTTCTGACTGTGTGGCCTCACGGCCGTGGCATGTAATTAGGGATCAGCTGACGCCACACAGTCTGAAGAAGGCGTAAGGAGACGAGGTGAAGATATGCACTGCGCAAGGCCATGAATCCCAGCCCCGCAGTGTCTTTTGATTTATTCACACTGCGGGGCTGGGATTCATGGGCATGCGCAGTGCATATCTTCAACTCTCACTCTTCTCCTTGTGCCTTCTTCTGACTGTGCGGCCTCACAGCCGTGACATGTGGTTAGGGGTCAGGTGACGCCGCACAGTCTCAAGAAGGTTGATGGAGATGACTGAGAGGCCAAGATATGCACTGCGCATGCCCATGATTCCCAGGCCCGCAGTGTGAATAAATCAGAAGACACTGCGGGGCGGGATCTCCGGCAGGGCGGCCGCACAGGCGCAGGCAGTCTGACAACAAATGATGTCTGAAGATTCGCTGCGCTAACTGCGCATGGCCAAGGGATAACATAACAGCGCAGGCTCCGGGACAGAAACAAATAATGCTCATGAGGCCGCGCCCAGCGACAAGGGGGTATGAATGAAGGCTGTGCTGCGTCTCATTAAGATGGAAAGTCCCGCCTCCGGGACGGTTTCACGGTATAAGGGGCCACATTTTATAAGTGTTTCGTTCAGCATGTGCAAGGAGCAGAATTAAAAGAGCCACCTTTTCCTCGTGCAGCATTTCTGCTGCACAAGTTGGCTCTTCTAGTTGCAAACGCCTGGGGGGTGTAAGATTCCCTTTCAACTTGCTCCAATTAGGCCTCATCCTACACTCTGTTTGTCATGTAATCCCTGGGCTCCAACACCACCAGTTGCTGCTCAGAAGTGTCTTTGGCACGGGTACTCCCTCCTGCCCAGCCTGGTTCCAGCACGCCAGCTGTTTCCGGGTAGTGTCAAGGTCACTTAGACTCCAAAACGTTGTCCTGTCATGTTGCGGTCGGGTTAGCCGACTCCATGGTGCCTGCAGTTTCGGTGCTTCCTATATGGGCTGCGGGAACTGGCAATCAAGGCTGGTTCCGTAGTTCCAATAGGACAAGCTTCCCCTGTAGGACTGTGGGTTTTCGGTAACTACGGCCGGCTCACGGCCTAGCTATATTTTTTTTGTCCTGCTGACCTTCTGCTGCCTATCTGAGTTCCAGCACCGTTAGCTGGTTCTTAGGAAGACAATCTTGAATAGGTCCCCCTGGTTCCAGTACCGTCAGCTGGTTCCAGGCAGAGCCTTTGGCTTAGGTGGCTCCTTGTGGGTATCCGAGTTCCACCAATGTCAGGTGGTCCTTGGTAGTGCTTTGTGGCACGGGTACCTCCTGCTTAGTAACCGGGTTCCAGTACCGTCAGCTGGTCCTCGGTAGTTCCATTGGCTCTTCCACCTTCGGGTAGCCATCCGGGTTCCAGTACCGTCAGCTGGTTCTGGGCAGAGACTTCGGCTTAGGTGCCTCCTTCTGGGTATCCTAGTTCCATCAACGTCAGGTGGTCCTTGGTAGTGCTTTCTGGCACAGGTACCTCCTGCTTAGTAACTGAGTTCCAGTACTGTCAGCTCTTCCTCGGTAGTTCCATTGGCACTTTTACCTTTGGGTAGCCATCCGAGTTCCAGGACCGTCAGCTGGTTTTCGGCAGTGTCTTTTGCTCTTTTACCTTCTGTTCCCCATCCTGGTTACAGTACCATCAGCTGGTTCTGGGCAGAGCCTTTGGCTTAGGTGCCTCCTTCTGGGTATCCTAGTTCCACCAAAGTCAGGTAGTCCTTGGTAGTGCTTTCTGGCACGGGTACCTCCTGCTTAGTAACCAGGTTCCAGTACCATCAGCTGGTCCTCGGTAGTTCCATTGGCTCTTGAACCTAGGGCAACGCATCCAGGTTCCAGTAATGTCAGCTGGTTCTCCGCAGTGTCCTTGGCACGGGTACTCCTTCCTGCCCAGCCTGGTTCCAGCACGCCAGCTGTTTCCGGGTAGTGTCAAGGTCACTTAGACTCCAAAATGTTGTCCTGTCATGTTGCGGTCGGGTTAGCCGACTCTATGGTGCCTGTAGTTTAGGTGCTTCCTTTGTGGGCTGTGGGAACTGGCAATCAAGGCTGGTTCCGTAGTGCCAATAGGACAAGCTCCCCCTGTAGGACTGTGGGTTTTCAGTAACTACGGCCGGCTCATGGCCTAGCTATTTATTTTTTGTCCTGTGGACCTTCTGCTGCCTGAGTTCCAGCACCGTTAGCTGTTTCTTAGGAAGACAATCTTTAATAGGTCCCCCTGGTTCCAGTACCGTCAGCTGGTTCCAGGCAGAGCCTGGGTATCTGAGTTCCACCAACGTCAGGTGGTCCTTGGTAGTGCTTTGTGGCATGGGTACCTCCTGCTTAGTAACCGGGTTCCAGTAATGTCAGCTGGTCCTCGGTAGTTCCATTGGCTCTTCTACCTTCGGGTAGCCATGTGGGTTCCAGTACCGTCAGCTGGTTCTCGGCAGTGTCTTTTGCTCTTGTACCTTCTGCTACATTTCCAAGTTCAAGATAACGACCCTGAAGACCGAGAAGCAGAAGAACAAGAAGCTGCAGAACAAAAAGCAGAAGTACATTAAGCATAAGACTAAAAATCAGAGCAAAAGATATTATCTAAATTATAAGCAGGAGAAGACTAAAGGTACCTTCACACTGATCAACTTTCCAATGATCACGACCAGCGATACGACCTGGCCGTGATCGTTGGAAAGTCCTTGTGTGGTCGCTGGGGAGCTGTCACACAGACAGCTCTCCAGCGACCAAGGATGCCGAAGTCCCCGGGTAACCAGGGTAAACATCGGTTTACTTTTTGTAAAAGTAAAAAAAAAACACTACATACTTACATTCCGGTGTCTGTCACGTCCCTCGCCCTCAGCTTCCCGCACTGACTGTGTGAGCGCCGGCCGTAAAGCAGAGCACAGCGGTGACATCACCGCTGTGCTTTACAACACATCTAGATAAGATCCTTAGGGGGTCTACTTTCCAAAATGGTGTCATTTGTGGGGGGTTTCAATGTTTAGGCACATCAGGGGCTCTCCAAATGCAACATGGCGTCCCATCTTAATTCCAGCCAATTTAGCATTGAAAAGTCAATCGGCGCTCCTTCCCTTCTGAGCTCTGCCATGCACCCAAACAGTGGTTTACCCCCACATATGGGGTATCAGCGTACTCAGGACAAATTGCACAACAACTTTTGGGGTACAATTTCTTCTGGTACCCTTGGAAAAATAAAAAATTGGGGCGAAAGTTCATTTTTGTGAAAAATTATTATATTTTATTTTTACGGCTCTACATTATAAACTTCTGTGAAGCACTTGGTGGGTCAAAGTGCTCACCACACATCTAGATAAGTTCCTTATGGGGTCTACTTTCCAAAATGGTGTCACTTGTGGGGGTTTCAATGTTTAGGCACATCAGGGGCTCCCCAACGCAACATGGCATCCCATCTAAATTCCAGCCAATTTTGCACTGAAAAGTCAAATGGCTCTCCTTCCCTTCCGAGCTCTGCCATGCGCCCAAACAGTGGTTTACCCCCACATATGGGGTATATGGGTACTCAGGACAAATTTTACAACAACTATTGGGGTCCATTTTCTCCTGTTACCCTTGGTAAAGTAAAACAAATTGGAGCTGAAGTAAATTTTTTGTGGAAAAAAATTAAATGTTCTTTTTTTTTTTAAACATTCCAAAAATTCCTGTGAAGCACCAGAAGGGTTAATAAACTTCTTGAATGTGGATTTGAGCACCTTGAGGGGTGCAGTTTATAGAATGGTGTCACACTTGGTTATTTTCTATCATATAGACCCCTCAAAATTGCTTCAAATGTGATGTGGTCCGTAAAAAAAAATGGTGTTGTAAAAATGAGAAATTGCTGGTCAACTTTTAACCCTTATAACTCCCTAACAAAAAAAAAATTTGTTTCCAAAATTGTGCTGATGCAAAGTAGACTTGTGGGAAATGTTACTTATTAAGTATTTTGTGTGACATATCTCAGTGATTTAAGGGCATAAAAATTCAAAGTTGAAAAATTGCAAAATTTTCAAAATTTTTTGCCAAATTTCCGCTTTTTTCACAAATATATGCAGGTATTATCAAAGAAATGTTACCACTATCATGAAGTACAATATGTCTCGAGAAAACCATGTCAGAATCACTGGGATCCGTTGAAGCGTTCCAGAGTTATAGCCTCATATAGGGACAGTGCAGTGGTCAGAATTGTAAAAATTGGCCCAGTCATTAACGTGCAAACTACCCTCGGGGCTTAAGGGGTTAAGGCTGGGGCACACGGCTGTCGATTCTGTCATGCGAGAGAATCGGGCCAATTATGCTAAATTAACTTGAATAAAACTCTGTCAGAATTTGATCCAAGCGTCACCTTAGTGTAATCCAACTCTCTCGCATGACTGAATCACAGCACAGGTGTGGAGAAGGCGGAGAACTTAATTTCTACATCTTTTCCATTCTCTGTGTCGGCAGTAATTGGACTGCACTCTGATGACATCTGAGTGTAGTCCGATGTTTCACACGCACCCATATTCTTGTATGGGTGCGCGTGATCTGATCACCTGATACATTCATAGCATGCTGCAACCGGCATGAGAAAAAAAACGCAGATTTGCACTGCCCCATAGTATAATATTGGGCCAAATGCTATCTGATACATTACAGATCTGCCCTGCCCCATAGTATAACATTGGGCTGAGTGCTATCTGATACACATCACAGATCTGCACTGCCCCAAAGTATAACATTGGGCCGGCTGCTATCTGATAAAACATCAGATAGCCCTAAACCATGTTATACGGTCGTGTGAGCGAGCCCTCACAAAGACTGCTATACAAAATAACCATTATCAAAAACATTTAAAAAATTACATATAAAACAAAAACAAAAACCTGATTTAAAAAGTAGATAATTTTATTTTTATACATTCTCCTAAAGCTGCAGAATAAGTTCACGTTTATTATTTGAAGTGAAAATGAGCAAGTTTATATTTTTCTATTTCAAACACACTATAAGATCTTTTTTAAAACGCCTAACCCCTTCCATGTCTGTATAACATCAATTTGAGAAGGCTTAATGTTCAATTCATTGGGAAAATGTGTAAATGTAATACTCTCACTCAATGTTTACCATATCCACATACCCATAAAAGCACTTATGAAGCATATGGAAAGAAGATGGGCAGTACGTGTAACACCACTAATTACTTTGCATTTTCACTTCTTAAAAGCATCTTCTGTACATTTTACAACCATAGCAACTATTGATTTTAACTGGATATTGTTTCTCTAGTCATCTTTATCAAATAGATATACTGTTATATCCTTATACCATACTGAGCATTTTACATGTAGAGTGCACATCACTTCCTGAATGAAACAACAGATGGCAGTGTAATATTAGCTAAATTCTAATCTCCCTATAATACAGTAATTATTCTAGCTATTAGCGTGACTAAAGATTTGTGTCACCATTTTTTCATCACCATTTAAATACTGTACAGTGCACTTCTAGTTAAATTAAGGTAAAAAACAATCACTTCTTATTTGGTCAAACTGATTGAATTTAACTATTTGACTATGTTCTCAACTTCTGTCAAGACTATCCTGTATATATTAAAGTGGTTGCCCCATCTGGGACATTTATGACATTAAGCCTTACATTTCTGATAGATGCAGACCACATCACAGGGACATGGATTTACCTTGAGAACTAGACCTTATTGTAGGTTCTTGTAGAATGGGAAGGTGCTTGCATGTGTCCACCTCTCTCCATTCGTTTCTATGTGATCAAGCGCTCACAACCTGCTCTAGAGTCAGATGTGGGTTCCAGCATCTTTTAGACATTTATTGTAAATCCTATCAATATAATTTTAATATGGTAGATGGGTCAATTGCTTTAAGCATCCAAACACATAAAATGTGAATATAGATTGTAAGCCCCAAGAGGGATAATAAGTGATAACAAAATGTATGAAGCGACACCTGACGCCACAGGTCAGGGTAGACACATGGACCCAGGGCATTGGCACAGAAGGTGAAAAGACACATGGATCAATAAGAACCTGAACAACAGGTAATGCAGGATGGCAGAAAAACAAGTGAGACAGGACACATTGGAAGCCACAGAAGGGCAGATGAAAAGGAAAATGGTAGGTGTGAAACAGCACTAAGACATAGGAAGCAAAATCTACAGCAATGCAAATAGATTCCAAAAACAGTTTGATGCTTACAGCAAGCGATAGATTAGCCAACAGCAGACGCAAATAGTAATCACAGGAATCTGAGAAGATGAAGGCAGCAGAAGAAAGATGGTGACAATCTCCAAACAAATGACAACTAACCACATTACAGTCTCAATACGCAGACATATTCAAACCAAACAGGAAAAAAGGGGTGATTCCAGGGTGCTGCCACAGAGTGAAGACCTTCACACTGTGGCAACACCCCAGAATCACCGATCTTTTCCTGCTTGGTTTCAGTACACTTCTTCCCACCAGTGTGTGGGTCAGAGCAGCAGCCCTTCATTCTTACAAGTACGGAGTTGTGCCAGGTCACATCCCAGGCAGGCAAACATATGCAATTCTTCCCTTGCTGTGTCTTATATTGAGGGTAACACAGTTGGAGAACCAAATTGGTTACAATTTAGTCCAAATGTTTTGTATCTTCTGAGAGGCTCTTCAGAGCAAAAACTAGACTTTTGGGTGCAATTGGCAGTGTTTATTCACCATACACAGTAACAAATGGAGAGCTCACAGAAGACTGAAACTGAATTTTTGTGGGCAAAATTAACACAAGAAACAAAATCCTGTCATGGACTGATTAATTCTCTGATTTTGCCAACTACTTTGGGGATGATAGTTTGAGGGGAAATCTAAGGTGATTTATAAATTCTTTTAGGCTGCCCTCCAAAACCTAGAAATAAATTGCACACCACAGACAGAGACTATGCAAGCGGGGAGACTGAGGAATCAGAAAATCTCCTTTGAAAAATACTTGGGCCGACAGTGGATAAGTCGGTAATCCTAATATTGGAACAAAACAAAACATCCTAGAGAAAAGGTCAACTACGATTCAGATGGGGTTGTGCCCTAGTGCCTCAGGAAGATCTTGAACAAAGACCAAGGAACTGGTAGCCCAAGGTTTTTGTGGTATGGGAAGAGGATAAAGGGAAATAACAGGCACATGACTTGGGGGTTTTAACTGGCACATTGAGCGCAACATGTAACAAATTGTTTCATGTCTTTGCCATGACTTTGTTGTGGGTGACCCAGGAACAGGGGATTATTTCCTGTCCCTAACCCTACGGGGCACCCTAGCTCACCCTGTTCCTCGGGTTACTTCTGAAGGTGAAGATGCCAGGGCCATATACCTTCCCTTGTCTCCTGAATCCGCCCTCCGTCTGTACCCTTCCCCTCCCACTACAGGAGAGTAGTAGTGCACCGTAGTACACCAACCAGATTAAAAAGGTAACACGAACAGGGGAAATGGAGAATACCACACATGCAAAAAACCACTCACATATAACAGAGGAATGCACTGGGGTGTGGAGGATGGGGTTAAACCAAAATAGGAGAAGAAACTGAATTATCACACTTACTAAACCAAGCAACTATCACAGATAAATCCACCAAACGCCTACTCTTATAACCAGCAACTACTATCCTCCCAGCCATGCAGTGTAAGCTAGCTCTGGCAATGTGTGTCAGACATGACCCAGATTATATAGGGGATAGGAGTAGCTAACGATACACAGCTGAGAGCCCTATCTGCCAGAGGTCTCAACAGAGAAAATTAACCCTTGCACTTCCAAAAGAAATTTACACTGTTTAAAAAGAAGATGAAGTGCTTCTATTCAGTGCAGAAGTAGGAGAAATCAGATGCTGCAGTCTTCTGGCTCCTCTCTTTCATGCTAACCCCATGACAGTCTTGTTTTTCTTTGTGCAACTGAGTCACCCACCAGGGCAATGGGGATACTCAGTATCAGGTCCGGTCGCACTTAAAGAGGATGTCATGTGGCTGCGACCCGGTCCGAGGCCCTGGGTGCTCACTTAAAAGGGGAAAAGTCTTTAAAGGGAATTTGGTAATAAAGTCTATTCGTGACGCCACCTGTGGCTCTTGGTCAGAGGGACATAAGCTGCTTAAAGGGGTCCTCTGGGGTAATGTTGTTGCAGCAAGATGGTGACGCTTCCCACAGGTGAAGTGAGGTCCCCAGGGCTCCCAAGGTGTATGGCAAGGATAGTGGGTTGCCGGTAAATAACGGATGTCACGGAGTTGCAGTCTTTACCTGGTTTACTGATTGTAACAGGCCTCAGTCCAGGGTACTGGCAACAGGTGCAGAAGGATTCCAGGCAGCCTGAAAACAAGTAATAATCTCCCTTGGCAGGTCAGGTTGGGAGCCTTCCTCTATGCACTGGTTTTCTGGTCCCTTGCTACCTGTAGTTCGCTGGCAACATGCCCTTCTCTCTCTCCTGCCGTGGGACAGTACCTGCACGGCAGGCTGCTAGAGCTGTACTCTTGGGGGTCTCAGACAGGGTGACTCCAGGCTCTCTCTGCTGCTGTACCTCAGGCATGGTATGGGCAATTAACATACAGTCCTATGCCCTCTGGTTCTACTGTGGACCTTGTAGTTATCCACAACTCTGGGCTCCCGGTGCCTGGTTTCTGCGCTCTGGCTCACAAGAGGCCCAATTGCAGCCTCCCTGAGCTCCTAATCACTCCTCTCCTTTCACTGTCTGCTCCAGACTGAACTGACTCCTCCTCCAGACCAGGATGGAAATCAGGGAAGTTCCCCTAAAACAGGGTTTTGAGCTCCCCCTCCTGGCCTGGAGTTAGAATATGTTGTGTGTAAGATTTACCTGCCAAAGGGATCCCACTTGTCTCCAGCATGGCACAACCCTCCCCGAGAAGAAGGCAGCATCACTGTGGTACCCAAATTCTTGGGGTGCCACACTACCACACATCTCTTTGGTGTTGGGAGAGGAGATAAGAATGAGCCCAAGATAAGACTTTTCAGAGGAATGCCTTTGATACCAAAGAACATCCTTTAGGTGAAGAATTGGAAGAATAAGAGATAGCAGCAAGAAGAACTTCAGGTTCAATTATATGTGAGGGTGCATTTTCAGAAGCAACACATGGATCAAAAAACCTAGACAGGGTTTGAGCCCTACATGTTTTGAGGCAGGATTGTAAGTGAAGGTGACGTGTGACCGCCAAGCTCACATATTTTTGTAGTCATCGTAGATGGTCAACATAATCATAACGCCTTCAAGTAAATGTCACTGTTATTCAAAAGCAAATTTTACAGCTAAGAGTTCATGGTTTCCAATGGAATAGTTCTGTTCTGCTAGAGAAGAATTTGCATTAACGATTTCTGACTCCCAGAGGAATATTGTGAGGGGAATGCTCGTACACCAATAGCAGAAGCATTCACTTTGAGATAGAATGGCCTGTTGACATCAGGCTAGTATAGAACAGAAAGTGGAAAAACAAGATTCAAGTTCTTGAAAGGCTTGTCCAGTGGAATCCAACCAATTCTGAGCTTTATCACCCTTCTGAAATAAATAGGGTGGTAAGAGGAGCAGCCATTGGAGAGTAGTTTCTAATAACCAGGCAGTAATAATTTGCAAAACCAAGGAATCCTTGAATGGGTTTTAGAAAAATGGGTTGTGCCCAATCCAAAATAGCATAAACAACTTGGCATAAAGCTGGTTTTGTCACGGAGTCTTAAAAATTAAGCAAAGATAAAGACAGAGTCAAAGTCTTTGGAGAAGAATAAGATATCAAAACCAAGCTTGATCTTGCCGTATATTAAATATTTTCAGACTAATCTTTTCAGGTTTTTTAATGGAGGTGGATATTGCCTCAGTTCCTGGAAGTGAGAAAGAGAAGATAAACTCTTCCTCTGGGTGGTTCAGTATATAGAAGAAGAGCAAAGGTGCAGTCAAAGGGCCAAGGAGAAAATAGAGTCTTGGCCTTCTGCTTGGAGAAGACATCCGAAAAGTCCTGGTGAACAGCAGGCAAATTGGTGGCAATGGAGGCAGAGAAGAGTTTCAGAGAAGGTTGTTGACATAGAGCTTTTAGACAATTACAAAAAACAAATTGATATCCATTGGGTGACCTGGTCATGAACCAACAAATAAGCTGAGCATGTAGTTTTAGCCAGGAACATCTCAAAAGCACAGATGCGCCAGAAAGTGGCAAAATTAAATAAGAAATATTCAGCGACTAGAGCTCCAATCTTGTAGGTCTAATTATTGATTAAATAGGTTTTGAGCAGTCGGTTGACTATAAAAGTGTGTTTTTAAAGAAAAACCCTTCCCATTTCATGCTTTAAGAAATAGCACCACAGGAAAGAGAAATGTCACAAGACCTGAAAAAGAAAATAATTTCTTTACACAAGAAAGGTGAAGGTTACAAAAGATCAGCAAAGCTTTACTTATCAGTCAGAATACTGTAGCAAAAGCGATGCAAAAATTTAACAAAGATAAAACTGTAATCATCTCACAGACACATCCAGGCTGACCACAGAAGTTAACACCTAAACAGGAGTGTCTTCTGATGAAAAGGGCTGAAGAAAATTGGTATGAAATTTCAATGCAGTTAGCTAAAAAAGAAGAAAACCAAACTAGGGTGAGTGCGTTCACTTTATGAGGTAGATCCTCTAAGCTATAGATTAGAGTAAGCAACACTAACCAAAGACAATGGTACAGTGGACAACTTGCCAGATAGCATGTGGATCAGTGAGGACTAGAACATCAGGGTATGCTAGATGGCAGGCAAGCAAAGAAACATCAGAAGACACAGTGCCAGAATATCATATACAGGAATTGTGCATGTTTAGAAAGTCCATGATTTGGAGAAAGCAAATTGTTAAATACAGAGTTGTATGCTTCTAGCGGACAGATAATCCTTGGCAGAGACATAGGGAGCAGCAATGAATGTAGGATGACGGTTGACTTTATTATTATTATTATTGTTATTAGAGACATTCATATATGGGAAATAAGGATATATACAGCACTATCATTCAAAGTGTGCATGGCAGTTTATTAAGATTATCTCTTGCTCTTGATTTTACTAATATTTTCTGTTAGGATGTATCTGTTTCATTAACATGAAGGATACTCTGCGTCTCATCCTGACTCTAGGCTCCTGCGGGGTGAACACCAGGCATGCCACTGAGTTGTTATCCCTATAATGAGTAAATTGCAGATCAGCAACTGAAGAGAAAAGGAAACCTTCTCTGCTTATCTACAAAGTGGAGCAGATTTGTTATTCTCATCTGCTGGTATGCTGCAGGGAAAAGGGGAGGAAACCAAGAAAAGAATGCCATTTGTAAGTTGTAATTTAAGAAAAACAATTTATAAATAAAGAAATTATTAGCAACAGATTGCATCCAGTATGTGGCATTACAAGAAAGTTATGCCATCTGGTATAGGATTTCACACATATAAGACCCCACACCCTCAGGGATCTGATATAATCTGTTGGGGGCGACTGCATAAAGAAGCCATGCAGCACCATTATGGGGGATAGGGAGTAATATAGAATACGCTTTGAAATGAATGGGCTGTCTGTGCAATGTAAGGGCAACTGTGCTACAATGCTTATATTTAGTAGGGTGAAAATAGTTTTGCACTTTTTATTTTTTATGCTGCGTGAAGAGAAATCGTGCATCTTCATGGCCATAAAGTCCTCATTCCTCCTGTACCAGTTATGACTTGTATTGTTTAAGATTATTGGACTTGTTTTTATTATGTACACCCCTCCTCACATGTAAAGCGCCATGGAATAAATGGCGCTATAACAATAAATAATAATAATAATAATAAAGTCTAGAATGCCGCTATGACATGTGCATGGACATCATTTTAAATGGGCACATCTGAGAACAGGAGTATGGCTGCAGAGTGATTACACATCCACATTCTAGAAACGCACAGTTGGGAGCAGAGATATGCCTGCAGATTAGGTACACATGCTTATTACACACCACAGAGTGCTGGAGCAGCCCATAAACAACCTGCAAGCTGAAGTCAAACTACAGGCTATATCCATAGAAAACACAATAAAACATTACAATTTGGAGCAGTATGTCATGTCCTACTCTATTTAAATTAAAACATTTTCCCTTTATACCACATACTTTCATTAGGAATTAAGTTTTACAGACTATAAAATCCCTTTAATTCAGTTTAATTAGCAATTATCATCTAAAGGGGTTTTTTAGCTCACCATACAAATTAGTTGGCCAGCAACCATCTCAGCCAGTTCTCCCGTACACAGGAATGATTTTTTTTAGCTTGTGTTTTTTATGAGAAAGCCTTTACGAGATATGTCTTGTGGTGGCTATCTCCAGGAAACAATATAATCATCAGTCCTAAATTGGACATTCCAGGTCAATATTTCTCATACAGTCTGTCAGACGATTCCATTAATATTACACTTCTACCAATGCTCACCAATCTTAAAGAGGTTGTCCTTAGGATAGATCATCAATGTCTGATCAGTGGGGGTGCCGCACACACCACCCCCAACAATCAGATGTCCTTGGTGGAGTGTACTGATAGCGTACTGCATGTACTGATAGTGGCCGGTACTGCACTTCCAACCCCTATTGATTTGAAAAGGGGGCAGATGTGCAGTACCTGGCCGCGGCCACTATCAGTAGACAGAGTGGCTCTGTAACTGAACATTTCTGGCCTCCGCCCGCACCGACAACAGCTCATGGGTGGGAGTGCCAGGTGTTGCACCCTCACCAATCAGACATTGATGACCTATCTTAAGGATGGGCCATCAATTTTAAAGTAGTGGACAACCTTTTTAAATGTTATCTTAGAGGGCAAAATAAAACAGAAAGTCAAAACCAAAAAAGTTACTTTATCATCAATTTTACAGATCCGTGAGGCACATTATTATTTTGTGCACGGCACAGACGGGTCATTATTATTATAAGATGCTACAATGGGGGGGCATTAAAGGGAATCTGTCAGCAGGATTTCACACCCAAACTATTTATATGTGCAAAAAAAAAAGAAAAAAAGAGCATGAACCGCACATCCCAAAATCATACGTTGATCTAAAGACGCTAGGCAAAAATTTACATACTGAACATGAGGTTTTCAGTTTAACATTCTGATCGGACTGTATGGAGCCCACTGCCACTTCACGGCAAACCTCATAGTGGGTCCTATCGCCCAAACGGAGTGGAGCCGTGCGGCGACCACCGCCACAGCGGCCATGCACCAGCAGGGCGGACGGCCTGTTGCCCCACAGCACCCATGCTGTGAGACTGAGCCCCCATGACTCCAGACCGCGCCGCCCCACCAGCACAAAGCCACAGCAACAATGGCCGCCACACAGCACCAGCACCAAAATGAAAGGAGCATTGAAACTCACCTTCCTCCAGCTCTTCAGTGAGAGCCAAAATGGGCTAGACCCCTTACGTTGCAGTCTCCTGCTAATTAAAATAACCTGTGCCAAATGGGAGGAGTGCTGGTCCAAGAAAGGGACAAGAACATGCTTTGTACAAAAAGCCATTTTTGCAAAGCATATTTACATGTGCATCTAGCGCTTTCAGAGACAAGTCCAACAGTACATTTACATGGCCAGTTAGTTCCTCTGTTATAGAGAAATCAGTGTTAGAATTGTTATGCAAATGAGACTGAAGAGTTGTAGTAGATATGAAGCCTCTGTCACTCTATCTCTATTTCTTGACTGACGCCTCTATACTGTGTGACTTCAAGCAAATGACACATGAGTTATCCAGGAGGAGGCGACTCTGGGTGGGGAATAGATCTGGAGTGATAGAGGCTACAGATTTACAGGCTCATTTACATAATAAACTAAACACACTGTCCATATGAACATATTGCTTCACTTGTTTTTGTAAGAGCTACAGTTGTGCTCAAAAGTTTACGTACCCTGGCAGAATTTTTGATTTCTTGGCCTTTTTACAGAGAATCTATATATATAATTGTCTAAGGGTCACTTCCGTCTTTCCGTCCTTCTGTCTGTCTGTCTGTCACGGATATTCATTGGACGCGGCCTCTGTCTGTCAAGGAAATCCAAGTCGCTGATTGGTCACGGCAAAACAGCCACGACCAATCAGCGCCGGGCACAGTCCAGCGGAAAAATGGCCGCTCCTTACTCCCGCAGTCACTGCCCGGCGCCCGCATACTCCCCTCCAGCCACCGCTAACACAGGGTTAATGCCGGCGATAACGGACCACGTTATGCCGTGGGTAACGCACTCCGTTACCGCCGCTATTAACCCTGTGTGTCCTCAACTTTTTACTATTAATGCTGGCTATGCGGCATCAATAGTAAAAAATCTAATATTAAAAATAATTAAAAAAAAAAAAAACCTGCTATACTCACCCTCCATTGTCCGCAGAGCTGGCCGCCATCTTCCGTTCCTGGTGATGCATTGCGATATTACCTAGAAGACTTAGCGGCCTCGCGAGACCACTAAGTCACCTGGGTGATTTCGCAATGCATCCTGGGAACGGAAGATGGCGGCAGCCGCGCGCTCATCACCTGCGCCAGATCCGAAGGGGAGTATGTTACAACTACAAGGGGCCCTCGGATCCGAAGGTGAGTATGTTTATTTTTTAACCTGTGATATACGTAACTGGGCAATATACTATGTAGCTGGGCAATATAGTACGTGACTGGGCAATATACTACGTGGCTGGGCAATATACTACGTCACTGTGCAATATACTACATCACTGGGCAATATACTACATCGCTGTGCAATATACTACATAGCTGGGCAATATACTACGTGGCTGGGCAATATACTACGTCACTGGGCGATATACTAAGTGGCTGGGCAATATACTACGTGGCTGGGCAATATACTACGTCACTGGGCGATATACTACGTGACTGGGCAATATACTACGTGGCTGGGCAATATACTACGTCACTGTGCAATATACTACATCACTGGGCAATATACTACATCGCTGTGCAATATACTACATAGCTGGGCAATATACTATGTCGCTGTGCAATATACTACGTCGCTGGGCAATATACTACGTGGCTGGCCAATATACTACGTCACTGGGTAATATACTACGTGGCTGTGCAATATACTGTGTAGCTGGGCAATATACTACGTGGCTGGGCAATATACTGCATCACTGGGCAATGTACTACGTGGCTGGGGAATATACTATGTGGCTCTGTGCTGTATACTACATCGCTGTGCAATATACTACGTCACTGGGGAATATACTACGTAGCTGGGCAATATACTACATAGCTGGGCAATATACTACGTGGCTGGGCAATATACTACGTCACTGGGCGATATACTAAGTGGCTGTGCAATACACTACGTTGCTGTGCAATATACTACGTCACTGGGCAATATACTACGTGGCTGGCCAATATACTACGTCACTGGGCAATATACTACGTGGCTGTGCAATATACTGTGTAGCTGGGCAATATACTACGTGGCTGGGCAATATACTGCATCACTGGGCAATATACTACGTGGCTGGGGAATATACTACATGGCTCTGTGCTGTATACTACATCGCTGTGCAATATACTACGTCACTGGGCAATATACTAAGTAGCTGGGCAATATACTACGTGCCTGTGCCAGATGCAGCAAAGCAGCCACAGAATAAAGCTTTGTGGCTTGTCAACATGTAGTTTGACAAATTCCAGTCTGGCTTTTTTATGATTTTTTTTCAACAATGGGGTCCTCCTTGTTTGTCTCCCATGAAATCCACTTTGGCTCATACATTGACGGATGGTGCGATCTGACACTGATGTTCCTTGAGCTTGAAGTTCACCTTTAATCTATTTAGATGTTTTTCTGGGCTCTTTTGTTACCATTCGTATTATCCGTCTCTTTGATTTGTCATCCATTTTCCTCCTGCAGCCATGTCCAGAGAGGTTGGCTACAGTCATATGGGTCTTATATTTCTGAATAATATGTGCAACTGTAGTCACAAGAACATCAAGCTGCTTGGAGATGATCTTATAACTTTTACCTTTAACATGATTGTCTATAATTTTCTTTGTAATCTCCTTAGACAACTCTTTCCTTCACTTCCTCTGGTCCATGTTGAGTGTGATACACACCATATCACCAAACAGCACAGTGAGTATTGGTAGCCCTATATACAGGCCCATTCATTGATTCCAAGATTGCAGACACCTGTGATACTAGTTAGTGAACGCACCTTGATTTAACATGTCCCTTTTGTCACATTATTTTAAGGGGTAACATCATTTCTGTCCAGGCCTATTTCAAGAGTTTTATTTATTTATTTATTTTAATTCTGTGGAAGCATGGTTGAAAAGTAATGTTTGACTTTCATTTGTTCTTTTTCATAGATCTTTTATTTATTACTTTTGTCAGATTCAAGTTATTTCTGTGACCATGTGGGTTTTTCTGTCATTAAACGAGGGGTACCAACAATTTTGACCATGTGTGTATATCTATAGCGGTGTCAGACCACCATATGATCGCTGTATGTATGGTGGCAATATTAACTTATTATATGGTATAGATATTGGTAATCCTGTAATAACTCTATTCAGAAACAGTATGAAGGTGTTATTCATAGGTATGGTGTTGTTATCCAGTCACAGTATGATGGGTTGATGCTATCCATTTACAGTGTGGTGGTATTGAAAGGTGTTGCACAGACTGAGACATGTAGTTGTGCACCTAAATATCAGTGATAAACATATTTGTGGGTGTCAGCTGGTTAAGCATGGTTCCCCCCAAGTGTGGTTACTCTCAGAGGAACAGGAGGTGCCTCAGTTATAAGAAACAGATATTTCTTTACCAACGAACGTTTACAGAAATAGGCACAGTTGAAAGCAGGAACATGGCTTCTTTTTCATTTTCTTTTCTTTCTCTTCAATTACACAGATAAATGGACAATGCACATAGTGGGGTAATTAGAGTCTGATGGGCCCCATGCAAGATTTGAATCGGGTCCCCCTCCTGCCGCTGCATCTTGGTCAGATGTATTGGCTCTTATGGCATTCTAAATCCTATAGGTACATACAAGTTGCACCTCTTCCCCTATTATGTAGTAATGTCCCACATCTTGATTCCATCTTGGTATAAATGTCTCCCATTCTGGGCCCATCCCAGTATATATGTCTTCCCCCATCCTGGCATATATAGCCCTCTATCCTTGTAAATTTGTCCTTTATCCTGGGCCCCATCCTGGCATATATGTCCTTTATCCTGTGCCTCATCCTGGTATATATATCACCCATCCTGATATATACAGTATATATCCCTCACCCTGGTATATATGTCCCTTACCCTGGGCCCTATCCTGGTATGTGTGACCTTCATCCTGGGCCCCATCCTTGTATATATATATATATATATATATATATATATATATATATATCCTCCATCCTGGTATATACAGTTAGGTCCATATATATTTGGACAGAGACATTTTCTTAATTTTGGTCATAGACATTACCACAATGAATTTTAAACAAAACAATTCAGATGCAGTTGAAGTTCAGACTTTCAGCTTTCATTTGAGGGTATCCACATTAAAAAGGTTTTAGGAGTTTCAGCTCCTTAACATGTGCCACCCTGTTTTTAAAGGGACCAAAAGTAATTGGACAATTGTCTCCAAGGCTATTTCATGGACAGGTGTGGGCAATCCCTTCGTTATGTCATTCTCAATTAAGCAGATAAAAGGCCTGGAGTTGATTTGAGGTGTGGTGCTTGCATTTGGAAGATTTTGCTGTGAAGTAAACATGCGGTCAAAGGAGCTCTCCATGCAGGTGAAACAAGCCATCCTAAAGCTGCGAAAACAGAAAAAACCCATCCGAGAAATTGCTACAATATTAGGAGTGGCAAAATCTACAGTTTGGTACATCCTGAGAAAGAAAGAACGCACTGGTTAATTCATCAATGCAAAAAGACCTGGGCACCCACGGAAGACAACAGTGGTGGATGATCGCAAAATAATCTCCATGGTGAAGAGAAACCCCTCACAACAGCCAACCAAGTGACCAACACTCTCCAGGAGGTAGGCGTATCAATATCCAAATCTACCATAAAGAGAGGACTGCATGAAAGTAAATACAGAGGGTTCACTGCACGGTGCAAGCCACTCATAAGCATCAAGAATAAAAAGGCTAGACTAAACTTTGCTAAAAAACGTCTAAAAAAGCCAGCACAGTTCTGGAAGAACATTCTTTGGACAGATGAAACCAAGATCAACCTCTACCAGAATGATGGAAAGAGAAAAGTATGGCAAAGGCGTAGTACAGCTCATGATCCAAAGCATACCACATCATCTGTAAAACATGGCGGAGGCAGTGTGATGGCTTGGGCATGTGTTGCGATAGACAATTCAGTAACACAATGTACATAGCGATCAGAGCACATACAGTGATCTGACAATAACCCAAAAATAATAGAATGAGCTCTGAGACTTGGAAACTCTGTAAACCGCAATTCCTGATCCTCTCCAAACACAACTAGAGGCAGCTGTGGATTGCGCCTAACGCTCCCTATGCAACTCGGCACAGCCTGAGAAACTAACTAGCCTGAAGATAGAAAAATAAGCCTACCTTGCCTCAGAGAAATACCCCAAAAGAAAAGGCAGCCCCCCACATATAATGACTGTGAGTAAGATGAAAAGACAAACGTAGGGATGAAATAGATTCAGCAAAGTGAGGCCCGATATTCTAGACAGAACGAGGATAGGAAAGATAACTTTGCGGTCTACACAAAACCCTAAAGAAAACCACGCAAAGGGGGCAAAAAGACCCTCCGTACCGAACTAACGGCACGGAGGTACACCCTTTGCGTCCCAGAGCTTCAAGCAAAACAAATAGACAAGCTGGACAGAAAAAATAGCAACAAATAGCAAAGAAGCACTTAGCTATGCAGAGCAGCAGGCCACAGGAATGATCCAGAGAAACACAAGTCCAACACTGGAACATTGACAGGAAGCCTGGATCAAAGCATCAGGTGGAGTTAAGTAGAGAAGCAGCTAACGACCTCACCAGATCACCTGAGGGAGGAAACTCAGAAGCTGCAGTACCACTTTCCTCCACAAACGGAAGCTCCCAGAGAGAATCAGCCGAAGTACCACTTGTGACCACAGGAGTGAACTCTGCCACAGAATTCACAACAGTACCCCCCCCCCCCTTGAGGAGGGGTTACCGAACCCTCACAAGAGCCCCCAGGCCGACCAGGATGAGCCACATGAAAGGCACAAACAAGATCGGGAGCATGGACATCAGAGGCAAAAACCCAGGAATTATCTTCCTGAGCATAACCCTTCCATTTAACCAGATACTGGAGTTTCCGTCTTGACACACGAGAATCCAAAATCTTCTCCACAATATACTCCAATTCCCCCTCCACCAAAACCAGGGCAGGAGGCTCAACAGATGGGACCATAGGTGCCACGTATCTCCGCAACAATGACCTATGGAATACTGTTGTGAATTCTGTGGCTGAATTCACTCCTGTGGTCACAAGTGGTACTGCAGCTTCTGAGCTTCCTCCCTCAGGTGTTCTGGTGAGCTCGTTGGCTGCTTTGTTATTTAACTCCACCTGATTCTGTCTTCCTTGCTCCTTGTCAATGTTCCAGTGTTGGACCTGAGCTTCTGGATCTTTCCTGTGGCCTGCTGCTCTGCTTAGATAAGTGCTTCTTTGCTTTTGTTGCTACTTTTTCTGTCCAGCTTGTCTATTCGTTTTTGCTGGAAGCTCTGAGACGCAAAGGGTGCACCGCCATGCCGTTAGTTCGGCACGGTGGGTCTTTTTGCCCCCTTTGCGTGGTTTTTTGCTTTAGGGTTTTTTGTAGACTGCAAAGTTCTCTTTGCTATCCTCGCTCTGTCTAGAATATCGGGCCTCACTTTGCTGAATCTATTTCATCCCTACGTTTGTCTTTTCATCTTGCTAACAGTCATTATATGTGGGGGGCTGCCTTTTCCTTTGGGGTATTTCTCTGAGGCAAGTCAGGCTTGTTTTTCTATCTTCAGGCTAGTCAACTCCTCAGGCTGTGCCGAGTTGCATAGGTAGTGACAGGCGCAATCCACAGCTGCCTTTAGTTGTGTTTAGGATAGGTTCAGGTATTGCGGTCTACAGAGATTCCACGTCTCAGAGCTCGTTCTATTGTTTTTGGGTTATTCTCAGATCACTGCATGTGCTCTGATTGCTGGCACACTGTGTCCCTGGATTGCCTTCATAACAGTACAAGGAGCCAACACTAATGATTCTCAATAGAGGGAAAAAAGAAGTTCTGACATCATTTTTTTTTCTCTGCTCTGTGTTCAGTCTTTTTTTTCCCCTAGACATTTGGGTGTTTCAGGACACAGGTGTGGACATGGATATTCAGGGTCTGAGCTCTTCAATGGATAATCTCCTTACAAATGTACAAAGGATTCAAGATACTATTGATCAGAAATCTATGTTAGAACCAAGAATTCCTATTCCTGATTTGTTTTTTGGTGATAGAACTAAGTTTCTTAATTTCAAAAATAATTGTAAGCTATTTCTGGCCTTGAAACCTCATTCTTCTGGTAATCCTATTCAACAGGTTTTGATTATTATTTCTTTTTTGCGCGGCGACCCTCAGGACTGGGCATTTTCTCTTGCGCCAGGAGACCCTGCATTGAGTAATGTCGATGCGTTTTTCCTGGCGCTCGGATTGCTTTACGATGAGCCTAATTCAGTGGATCAGGCTGAGAAAAATTTGCTGGCTTTGTGCCAGGGTCAGGATGATATAGAAGTATATTGTCAGAAATTTACGAAGTGGTCAGTACTCACTCTGTGGAATGAATCTGCGCTGGCAGCTTTGTTCAGAAAGGGTCTCTCTGAGGCTCTTAAGGATGTCATGGTGGGTTTTCCTATGCCTGCTGGTTTGAATGAGTCTATGTCTTTGGCCATTCAGATCGGTCGACGCTTGCGTGAGCGTAAATCTGTGCACCATTTGGCGGTATTATCTAAGATTAAACCTGAGCCTATGCAGTGCGATAGGACTATGACCAGAGTTGAACGGCAAGAACACAGACGTCTGAATGGTCTGTGTTTCTACTGTGGTGATTCCACTCATGCTATTTCTGATTGTCCTAAGCGCACTAAGCGGTTCGATAGGTCTGCCGTCATTGGTACTGTACAATCCAAATTCCTTCTGTCCATTACCTTGATATGCTCTTTGTCATCGTATTCCGTCATGGCGTTTGTGGATTCAGGCGCTGCCCTGAATCTGATGGATTTGGATTATGCTAAACGTTGTGGGTTTTTCTTGGAGCCTTTGCGGTGTCCTATTCCATTGAGAGGAATTGATGCTACACCTTTGGCCAAGAATAAACCTCAGTACTGGACCCAGCTGACCATGTGCATGGCTCCTGCACATCAGGAAGTTATTCGCTTTCTGGTGCTACATAATCTGCATGATGTGGTCGTGTTGGGGTTGCCATGGCTGCAAACCCATAATCCAGTATTGGATTGGAACTCTATGTCGGTATCCAGCTGGGGTTGTCAGGGGGTACATGGTGATGTTCCATTTTTGTCTATTTCGTCATCCACTCCTTCTGAGGTCCCAGAGTTCTTGTCTGATTATCAGGATGTATTTGAAGAGCCCAAGTCCGATGCCCTACCTCCGCATAGGGATTGTGATTGTGCTATCAATTTGATTCCTGGTAGTAAATTCCCTAAAGGTCGATTATTTAATTTATCCGTGCCTGAACACGCCGCTATGCGCAGTTATGTGAAGGAATCCCTGGAGAAGGGACATATTCGCCCATCGTCATCACCACTGGGAGCAGGGTTCTTTTTTGTAGCCAAGAAGGATGGTTCGCTGAGACCGTGTATTGATTACCGCCTTCTTAATAAGATCACTGTTAAATTTCAGTATCCCTTGCCATTGTTATCTGACTTGTTTGCTCGGATGAAGGGGGCTAGTTGGTTCACTAAGATAGATCTTCGTGGTGCGTATAATCTGGTGAGAATCAGGCAAGGAGATGAATGGAAAACTGCATTTAATACGCCCGAGGGTCATTTTGAGTATCTAGTGATGCCGTTCGGACTTGCCAATGCTCCATCTGTGTTTCAGTCTTTTATGCATGACATCTTCCGTGAGTATCTGGATAAATTCCTGATTGTTTACTTGGATGACATTTTGATCTTCTCAGATGATTGGGACTCTCATGTGAAGCAGGTCAGAATGGTTTTCCAGGTCCTGCGTGCTAATTCTTTGTTTGTGAAGGGATCAAAGTGTCTCTTCGGGGTGCAGAAAGTTTCATTTTTGGGGTTCATCTTTTCCCCTTCTACTATCGAGATGGATCCGGTTAAGGTCCAAGCCATCCAGGATTGGACTCAGCCGACATCTCTGAAAAGTCTGCAAAAATTCCTGGGCTTTGCTAATTTTTATCGTCGCTTCATCTGTAATTTTTCTAGCATTGCCAAACCATTGACCGATTTGACCAAGAAGGGTGCTGATTTGGTTAATTGGTCTTCTGCTGCTGTGGAAGCTTTTCAGGAGTTGAAGCATCGTTTTTGTTCTGCCCCTGTGTTGTGTCAACCGGATGTTTCTCTTCCGTTCCAGGTCGAGGTTGATGCTTCTGAGATTGGAGCAGGGGCGGTTTTGTCACAGAGAGGTTCTGGTGGCTCAGTGTTGAAACCATGTGCTTTCTTTTCCAGGAAGTTTTCGGCTGCTGAGCGTAATTATGATGTGGGCAACCGAGAGTTGCTGGCCATGAAGTGGGCATTCGAGGAATGGCGTCATTGGCTTGAAGGAGCTAAGCATCGCGTGGTGGTATTGACTGATCATAAGAACCTTACTTATCTCGAGTCTGCCAAGCGCTTGAATCCTAGACAGGCCCGTTGGTCGTTATTTTTTGCCCGCTTCGATTTTGTGATTTCGTACCTTCCGGGCTCTAAAAATGTGAAGGCTAGGGTTGAGCGAAACGGGTCGAACATTTTCAAAAGTCGCCGACTTTTGGCTAAGTCGGGGTTTCATGAAACCCGATCCGACCCCTGTGCGGGGTCGGCCATGCGGTACGCGACTTTCGCGCCAAAGTCGCGTTTCAATGACGCGAAAAGCGCCATTTCTCAGCCAATGAAGGTAAACGCAGAGTGTGGGCAGCGTGATGACATAGGTCCTGGTCCCCACCATCTTAGAGAAGGGCATTGCAGTGATTGGCTTGCTGTCTGTGACGTCACAGGGGCTATAAAGAGGCGTTCCCGCCGACCGCCATCTTACTGCTGCTGATCTGAGCTTAGGGAGAGGTTGCTGCCGCTTTGTCAGAAGCAGGGATAGCGTTAGGCAGGGTCCATTAACCACAAAACCGCTTGTGCTGCAGCGATTTGCACTGTCCAACACCACCCTCGGTGTGCAGGGACAGTGGAAGTTTTTTGTTTTTTTTTTCCCCTCAGCGCTGTAGCTCATTGGGCTGCCCTAGAAGGCTCCCTGATAGCTGCATTGCTGTGTGTACGCCGCTGTGCAAACCAACTGCTTTTTTCAAAGCACAAATCCTCTTGTTCCTTCCTTTCTGCACAGCTATCTTTTTTGTTTGTCCACACTTTTTATTTCATTTGTGCATCAGTCCACTCCTTATTGCTGCCTGCCATACCTGGCTGAGATTACTGCAGGCAGGGAGATAGTAGCTGCCTGCCATACCTGGCTGAGATTACTGCAGGCAGGGAGATAGTAATTGTAGGACATTCCCTGTTTTTTTTTTTTTTTTTTTTTGGTGGGAGATTAAGATTGGCAATTTGGCATTTCTGCTAGAGTGCCATCCCTGTGTGTGCCATCTCTCTCACATAGTGGGCCATAGAAAGCCTTTTCATTTTTCTGTATTTTTTTTTGTGGGGTGTATAAATTCTCCCTGATAAAAATACAGTGGGAGATTAATATTGGCCTTTGGGCTTGTGTGCCAGTCCTGAGTGTGCCATCTCTCTCACAAATAGTGGGCCATAGAAAGCCTATTTTATTTTTTTTTGGGTTTTATAAATTCTCCCTGAAAAAAAGGGAGATTAATATTGGCCTCTGGGCTTGTGTGCCAGTCCTGAGCGTGCCATCTGTGCCAGCCCTGAGCGTGCCATCTCTCTCACAAATAGTGGGCCATAGAAAGCCTATTTAATTTTTTTTTTGGTTTTATAAATTCTCCCTGAAAAAAAGGGAGATTAATATTGGCCTCTGGGCTTGTGTGCCAGTTGTGAGCGTGCCATCTGTGCCAGTCCTGAGCGTGCCATCTCTCTCACAAATAGTGGGCCATAGAAAGCCTATTTATTTTTTTTTTTGGTTTTATAAATTTTCCCTGAAAAAAGGGAGATTAATATTGGCCTCTGGGCTTGTGTGCCAGTTGTGAGCGTGCCATCTGTGCCAGCCCTGAGCGTGCCATCTCTCTCACAAATAGTGGGCCATAGAAAGCCTATTTAATTTTTTTTTTTGGTTTTATAAATTCTCCCTGAAAAAAAGGGAGATTAATATTGGCCTCTGGGGTTGTATGCCAGTTGTGAGCGTGCCATCTGTGCCAGCCCTGAGCGTGCCATCTCTCTCACAAATAGTGGGCCATAGAAAGCCTATTTAATTTTTTTTTTGGTTTTATAAATTTTCCCTGAAAAAAGGGAGATTAATATTGGCCTCTGGGCTTGTGTGCCAGTTGTGAGCGTGCCATCTGTGCCAGCCCTGAGCGTGCCATCTCTCTCACAAATAGTGGGCCATAGAAAGCCTATTTAATTTTTTTTTTTGGTTTTATAAATTCTCCCTGAAAAAAGGGAGATTAATATTGGCCTCTGGGCTTGTGTGCCAGTTGTGAGCGTGCCATCTGTGCCAGCCCTGAGCGTGCCATCTCTCTCACAAATAGTGGGCCATAGAAAGCCTATTTAATTTTTTTTTTTGGTTTTATAAATTCTCCCTGAAAAAAAGGGAGATTAATATTGGCCTCTGGGGTTGTGTGCCAGTTGTGAGCGTGCCATCTGTGCCAGTCCTGAGCGTGCCATCTCTCTCACAAATAGTGGGCCATAGAAAGCCTATTTAATTTTTTTTTTTGGTTTTATAAATTTTCCCTGAAAAAAGGGAGATTAATATTGGCCTCTGGGCTTGTGTGCCAGTTGTGAGCGTGCCATCTGTGCCAGTCCTGAGCGTGCCATCTCTCTCACAAATAGTGGGCCATAGAAAGCCTATTTAATTTTTTTTTTGGTTTTATAAATTTTCCCTGAAAAAAGGGAGATTAATATTGGCCTCTGGGCTTGTGTGCCAGTTGTGAGTGTGCCATCTGTGCCAGTCCTGAGCGTGCCATCTCTCTCACAAATAGTGGGCCATAGAAAGCCTATTTAATTTTTTTTTTGGTTTTATAAATTCTCCCTGAAAAAAAGGGAGATTAATATTGGCCTCTGGGCTTGTGTGCCAGTTGTGAGCGTGCCATCTGTGCCAGTCCTGAGCGTGCCATCTCTCTCACAAATAGTGGGCCATAGAAAGCCTATTTAAATATTTTTTTGGTTTTATAAATTCTCCCAGAAAAAAAGAGAGATTAATATTGGCCTCTGGGCTTCTGTGCCAGTCCTGAGCGTGCCATCTGTGCCAGTCCTGAGCGTCCCATCTCTCTCACAAATAGTGGGCCATAGAAAGCCTATTTTTTTTTTTTTTTGGGTTTTAGAAATTCTCCCTGAAAAAAAAAGGGAGATTAATATTGCCCTTTGGGCTTGTGTGCCAGTACTAAGCGTGCCATCTCTCTCTCTCTCTCAGTCAGTGGGCCATAGAACGCCTATTTTTGGTTTTATTTGTTTTCTAAATTCTCCCTGAAAAAATCATTTTATTTTATTTGGTTTCTAAATTCTTCCTGATAAAATCATATTTTTTTTATTATTTTTTTTTCTAAAGTCTCCCTGAAAAAAACAAAACAAAAAAAAAACAAACAAAAAAAACAGTGGGGGATTAATATTGGCCTTTCTGCTTGTGTGCCAGTCTTGACTCCTGTGTGCGTCATCTCTCACTCAGTGGGCCATAGAACGCCTATTTTTTGTTTTATTAGTTTTATAAATTCTCCCTGAAAAAATCATTTTATTTTATTTGGTTTCTAAATTCTTCCTGATAAAATCATATTTTTTTTATTATTTTTTTTTCTAAAGTCTCCCTGAAAAAAAAAAAAAAAAAAAAAAAAACAGTGGGAGATTAATATTGGCCTTTCTGCTTGTGTGCCAGTCTTGACTCCTGTGTGCGTCATCTCTCAGTCAGTGGGCCATAGAACGCCTATTTTTGGTTTTATTTGTTTAAAAATTCTCCCTGAAAAAATCATTTTATTTTATTTGGTTTCTAAATTCTTCCTGATAAAATCATATTTTTTTTATTATTTTTTTTTCTAAAGTCTCCCTGAAAAAAAAAAAAAACAAACAAACAAAAAAAACAGTGGGAGATTAATATTGGCCTTTCTGCTTGTGTGCCAGTCTTGACTCCTGGGTGTGCCATCTCTCTCTCTCTCTCTCTCTCTCTCTCTCTCCAATTGTGGTCCATAGAAAGCCTATATTTTTTTTCCTTGATTTGGGTTCCAAAATTTACCAGAGAAAATAACTACATCAATCATTGGTAGAAAAATATTGGCCTCTGGGCTTGTGTGCCACTCCTGACTCCTGTGTGCGTCATCTCTCAGTCAGTGGGCCATAGAACGCCTATTTTTGGTTTTATTTGTTTTATAAATTCTCCCTGAAAAAATAATTTTATTTTATTTGGTTTCTAAATTCTTCCTGATAAAATCATATTTTTTTTATTATTTTTTTTTCTAAAGTCTCCCTGAAAAAAACAAAAAACAAACAAACAAAAAAAACAGTGGGAGATTAATATTGGCCTTTCTGCTTGTGTGCCAGTCTTGACTCCTGGGTGTGCCATCTCTCTCTCTCTCTCTCTCTCTCTCTCTCTCTCCAATTGTGGTCCATAGAAAGCCTATATTTTTTTTCCTTGATTTGGGTTCCAAAATCTACCAGAGAAAATAACTACATCAATCATTGGTAGAAAAATATTGGCCTCTGGGCTTGTGTGCCACTCCTGACTCCTGTGTGCGTCATCTCTCAGTCAGTGGGCCATAGAACGCCTATTTTTGTTTTTATTTGTTTTATAAATTCTCCCTGAAAAAATAATTTTATTTTATTTGGTTTCTAAATTCTTCCTGATAAAATCATATTTTTTTTATTATTTTTTTTTCTAAAGTCTCCCTGAAAAAAAAAAAAAAACAAACCCCAAAAAAAAATGGGAGATTAATATTGGCCTTTCTGCTTGTGTGCCAGTCTTGACTCCTGGGTGTGCCATCTCTCTCTCTCTCTCTCTCTCTCTCTCTCTCTCTCTCTCTCTCTCTCCAATTGTGGTCCATAGAAAGCCTATATTTTTTTTCCTTGATTTGGGTTCCAAAATCTACCAGAGAAAATAACTCCATCAATCATTGGTAGAAAAATATTGGCCTCTGGGCTTGTGTGCCACTCCTGATTCCTGTGTGCGTCATCTCTCACTCAGTGGCCCATAGAAAGCATATAGTTTGTTACATTTGTTTTCTAAATTCTCCCTGCAAAAATCTATTTTTTTTTTTTTGGGGGGTTTCTAAAGTGTTCCTGAAAAAAAAAAAAATAAAAAAAAAATAATAGTGTGACATTAATATTAACATTTGTGCTTCAGTGACAGTCCTGCGTGTGGGGCATCTCTCTAATTTGCAGCCACCAAAAACAGAGTGTGTAACATTGGGCCTGATTTTCGCTGTGGTCTCACCAACCTGTAAAGGGGTAGCTAAATCATACTGAAGTTATAGCTCACCGTGTAAGTTGTGTGACTGCAACAAATAACGTTAGTTTGGTTACGTTTTTAAAACAATGAGGAAGTCTAGTGGAAGAGGTCGTGGCCGGGGGCGTTCATTGTCAGCTGGTAATGAGGGTAGTGGTAGTGGTGGAGCATCAGGTGGTCGTGGGGAAAAAAATATTGCACCTAAGTCTGGAGCTGTGGAGCCAGGTTCGTCGTCCGGCTACACAAGGCCTCGAACGCTCCCTTTTCTGGGATTAGGAAAACCGCTTTTAAAGCCGGAGCAGCAAGAGCAAGTTTTGGCTTATCTTGCTGACTCAGCCTCTAGCTCTTTTGCCTCCTCTCGTGAAACTGGTAAAAGTAAAAGCAGCGCGTCGTTAGTGGATGTTCATGGTCAGGGACAAGTCACTTCCTTGTCCTCTTCAGCAAAAACAACAACAGAGAAGAATGCAGCAGGCGACACAACGGGTTACTCCATGGAGCTCTTTACACATACCGTCCCTGGCTTAGAAAGTGAAGCAGTTAACAGTCCATGCCCATTACAAGTTGAATCTGACATGGAGTGCACTGACGCACAGCCACAGCCAGACTACTATGCTGGTCCTTTGACTCAGACCACAACATTGCCCTCGCAGGGTGCTGATCAAGAATCAGACCCTGATGAGACTATGTTGCCCCATCACGAACGCTATACCACCGAACGACACGGTGACACAGACGAAGTTGCGCAGGAGGTACAAGAAGAGTTATTAGATGACCCAGTTCTTGACCCCGATTGGCAGCCATTGGGGGAACAGGGTGCAGGCGGCAGCAGTTCTGAAGCAGAGGAGGAGGAGGGGCCGCAGCAGGCATCAACATCGCCACAGGTTCCATCTGCCGGGCCCGTATCTTGCCCAAAACGCGTGGCAAAGCCAAAACCTGGTGGAGGACAGCGTGGCCATCCGGTTAAAGCTCAGTCTGCAATGCCTGAAAAGGTATCCGATGCTAGAAAGAGTGCAGTCTGGCATTTTTTTAAACAACATCCAATTGATCAGCGCAAAGTCATCTGTCAAAAATGTTCTACTTCCTTAAGCAGAGGTCAGAATCTGAAAAGTCTCAATACTAGTTGCATGCATAGACATTTAACCACCATGCATTTGAAAGCTTGGACTAACTACCAAACGTCCCTTAAGGTTGTTGCACCCTCGGCCAATGAAGCTAGTCATCAACGCAACATCCCTTCCGGCAGTGTAGGACCACCATTTAGCGCACCACCTGCTGTATCTGTGCAGGTATCTTTGCCAGGCCAAAGCAGTCAGGGTCAGGGAATCACCAGTTTCGTAGTAGGAAACACTGCATCTAGGGCACCGGCGGCAACAATACCATCTCCCACCGTCTCTCAGTCTGCCATGTCCACCGGCACCCCCGCTAGTTCCACGATCTCCAGCTCTCCAGTCCAGCTCACCCTACATGAGACTATGGTTAGAAAAAGGAAATACTTAGCCTCGCATCCGCGTACACAGGGTTTGAACGCCCACATAGCTAGACTAATCTCGTTAGAGATGATGCCCTACCGGTTAGTTGAAAGCGAAGCTTTCAAAGACCTGATGGACTACGCTGTACCACGCTACGAGCTACCCAGTCGACACTTTTTTTCCAGAAAAGCCATCCCAGCCCTCCACCAGCATGTTAAAGAGCGCATCGTCCATGCACTCAGGCAATCTGTGAGCACAAAGGTGCACCTGACAACAGATGCATGGACCAGTAGGCATGGCCAGGGACGTTACGTGTCCATCATGGCACACTGGGTAAATGTGGTGGATTCAGGGTCCACAGGGGACAGCAAGTTTGGGACAGTTCTGCCTAGCCCACGGTCTAGTAAACAGTTGTCTGTAGCCGTTCGCACCCCCTCCTCCTCCTCCTCCTCCTCGTCCTCCTGCAGAAGCAAGAGCTCGTCCACAGACCGCAGTCGCACAAACACTCCATCCGCACCTGCCACTGTTGCACACCAGGTCTCCCATTATGGGGCAGCTACTGGCAAACGTCAGCAGGCTGTATTGGCTATGAAGTGTTTGGGCGACAATAGACACACCGCGGAAGTTCTGTCCGAGTTCTTGCAGCAAGAAACGCAGTCGTGGCTGGGCACTGTAGATCTTGAGGCAGGCAAGGTAGTGAGTGATAACGGAAGGAATTTCATGGCTGCCATCTCCCTTTCCCAACTGAAACACATTCCTTGCCTGGCTCACACCTTAAACCTAGTGGTGCAGTGCTTCCTGAAAAGTTATCCGGGGTTATCCGACCTGCTCCTCAAAGTGCGTGGACTTTGCGCACATATCCGCCGTTCGCCTGTACACTCCAGCCGTATGCAGACCTATCAGCTTTCTTTGAACCTTCCCCAGCATCGCCTAATCATAGACGTTGCAACAAGGTGGAACTCAACACTGCACATGCTTCAGAGACTGTGCGAACAGAGGCGGGCTGTTATGTTTTTGTGGGAGGATACACATACACGGGCAGGCAGTAGGATGGCAGACATGGAGTTGTCAGGTGTGCAGTGGTCGAAGATTCAAGACATGTGTCAAGTCCTTCAGTGTTTTGAGGAATGCACACGGCTGGTTAGTGCAGACAACGCCATAATAAGCATGAGCATCCCCCTAATGCGTCTGCTGATGCAAAGTTTGACGCACATAAAGGATCAGGCGTCTGCACCAGAGGAAGAGGAAAGCCTTGATGACAGTCAGCGATTGTCTGGTCAGGGCAGTGTACATGACGAGGTACCGGGCGAAGAGGAGGTGGAGGATGAGGAGGATGATGGGGATGAGTATATTTTTAATGAGGAAGCTTTCCCGGGGGCACGGGAAATTGGTGGCGTGGCAAGGCCGGGTTCTGGTTTTTTGAGGGACACAAGTGACGTAGATTTGCCTGCAACTGCCCCTCAACCAAGCACAACCGCAGATTTGACAACGGGAACTTTGGCCCACATGGCGGATTATGCCTTGCGTATCCTCAAAAGGGACACACGCATTACAAAAATGATGAACGATGACGATTACTGGTTGGCCTGCCTCCTTGATCCTCGCTATAAAGGCAAATTGCAAAATATTATGCCACATGAGAACTTGGAACTAATATTAGCAACAAAACAATCAACTCTTGTTGACCGTTTGCTTCTGGCATTCCCTGCACACAGCGCCCGTGATCGTTCTCACACGAGCTCCAGGGGCCAGCAGACCAGAGGTGTTAGAGGGGCAGAAATCAGAAGTGGCGTTGGCCAGAGGGGTTTTCTGACCAGGTTGTGGAGTGATTTTTCTATGACCGCAGACAGGACAGGTACTGCAGCATCAATTCAAAGTGACAGGAGACAACATTTGTCCAGTATGGTTACAAACTATTTTTCATCCCTTATCGACGTTCTCCCTCAACCGTCATTCCCATTTGATTACTGGGCATCCAAATTAGACACCTGGCCAGAATTGGCAGAATATGCATTGCAGGAGCTTGCTTGCCCGGCAGCTAGTGTCCTATCAGAAAGAGTATTCAGTGCTGCAGGTTCAATACTAACAGAAAAAAGGACTCGTCTGGCTACCCAAAATGTAGATGATCTAACCTTCATTAAAATGAACCACAACTGGATTTCAAAATCTTTTGCCCCACCCTGCCCGGCTGACACCTAGCTTTCCTATGAAAAGGTCTTGCCTGTGGACTATTCTGAATGACTTTTCCAATCTCGTAATTTTCTTCACCTGATTGTCCAGCATACGACATGTTTCCACCTCACGAAATGGCCAAACTCCCCACACGGGGCCGTGCTATCGCCACTTTGCGCTTGGACCCTTGAGAGTGCTGTTTGTCTGAAGAGGTGGGTGTGGCCGCTTTTGGTCGACGGCACTGCCACTGGGTCCCTCATAGTACAATAAAGTGTCTCTGGCGGTGGTGGTGCGCACCCAACGTCAGACACACCGTTGTAATATGAGGGGCCCTGTGCCTGTACCGCCGGCCACAAGACAGTTCCCCCCCCCCAGCTCAAACAGTGCTCTACCACTAGCAAAATTATCTCTCACAGCTTCACCAATGTGTAGTCTAGGCGCTGACATCCTTCAATGCCTGGCACTGACAATACCATTGTTTTGACATTTTTGTTATGTTAGGCCTTCAAAGCCTGTCTGCGGTCCCTTCTTTCTACAACTACTACACTGACCAGGCCACTGCTGGCCGTGTTACCCTGGAACCAATTTAAAAGTGCCTACAGTCAGCCCAATTTTGTTATGTTAGGCCTTCGAAGACTGTCTGCCGTCACTCCTTCCACTAGACTTCCACTGACCATACACTGCTGCCCATGTACCCCTGGAACCAATTTAAAAGTGCCTACAGCCAGCCCAATTTTGTTATGTTAGGCCTTCGAAGCCTGTCTGCGGTCACTCCTTCCACTAGACTTCCACTGACCAGACCACTGCTGCCCGTGTACCCCTGCAACCAATTTAAAAGTGCCTACAGCCAGCCCAAGTTTGTTATGTTAGGCCTTCGAAGCCTGTCTGCGGTCACTCCTTCCACTAGACTTCCACTGACCAGACCACTGCTGCCCGTGTACCCCTGGAACCAATTTAAAAGTGCCTACAGCCAGCCCAAGTTTGTTATGTTAGGCCTTCGAAGCCTGTCTGCGGTCACTCCTTCCACTAGACTTCCACTGACCAGACCACTGCTGCCCGTGTACCCCTGGAACCAATTTAAAAGTGCCTACAGCCAGCCCAAGTTTGTTATGTTAGGCCTTGGAAGCCTGTCTGCGGTCACTCCTTCCACTAGACTTCCACTGACCAGACCACTGCTGCCCGTGTACCCCTGGAACCAATTTAAAAGTGCCTACAGCCAGCCCAAGTTTGTTATGTTAGGCCTTCGAAGCCTGTCTGCGGTCACTCCTTCCACTAGACTTCCACAGACCAGACCACTGCTGCCCGTGTACCCCTGGAACCAATTTAAAAGTGCCTACAGCCAGCCCAAGTTTGTTATGTTAGGCCTTCGAAGCCTGTCTGCGGTCAATCCTTCCACTAGACTTCCACTGACCAGACCACTGCTGCCCGTGTACCCCTGGAACCAATTTAAAAGTGCCTACAGCCAGCCCAAGTTTGTTATGTTAGGCCTTGGAAGCCTGTCTGCGGTCACTCCTTCCACTAGACTTCCACTGACCAGACCACTGCTGCCCGTGTACCCCTGGAACCAATTTAAAAGTGCCTACAGCCAGCCCAAGTTTGTTATGTTCGGCCTTCGAAGCCTGTCTGCGGTCACTCCTTCCACTAGACTTCCACAGACCAGACCACTGCTGCCCGTGTACCCCTGCAACCAATTTAAAAGTGCCTACAGCCAGCCCAAGTTTGTTATGTTAGGCCTTGGAAGCCTGTCTGCGGTCACTCCTTCCACTAGACTTCCACTGACCAGACCACTGCTGCCCGTGTACCCCTGGAACCAATTTAAAAGTGCCTACAGCCAGCCCAAGTTTGTTATGTTAGGCCTTGGAAGCCTGTCTGCGGTCACTCCTTCCACTAGACTTCCACTGACCAGACCACTGCTGCCCGTGTACCCCTGGAACCAATTTAAAAGTGCCTACAGCCAGCCCAAGTTTGTTATGTTAGGCCTTGGAAGCCTGTCTGCGGTCACTCCTTCCACTAGACTTCCACTGACCAGACCACTGCTGCCCGTGTACCCCTGGAACCAATTTAAAAGTGCCTACAGCCAGCCCAAGTTTGTTATGTTAGGCCTTCGAAGCCTGTCTGCGGTCACTCCTTCCACTAGACTTCCACAGACCAGACCACTGCTGCCCGTGTACCCCTGGAACCAATTTAAAAGTGCCTACAGCCAGCCCAAGTTTGTTATGTTAGGCCTTGGAAGCCTGTCTGCGGTCACTCCTTCCACTAGACTTCCACTGACCAGACCACTGCTGCCCGTGTACCCCTGTAACCAATTTAAAAGTGCCTACAGCCAGCCCAAGTTTGTTATGTTAGGCCTTCGAAGCCTGTCTGCGGTCACTCCTTCCACTAGACTTCCACAGACCAGACCACTGCTGCCCGTGTACCCCTGGAACCAATTTAAAAGTGCCTACAGCCAGCCCAAGTTTGTTATGTTAGGCCTTGGAAGCCTGTCTGCGGTCACTCCTTCCACTAGACTTCCACTGACCAGACCACTGCTGCCCGTGTACCCCTGGAACCAATTTAAAAGTGCCTACAGCCAGCCCAAGTTTGTTATGTTAGGCCTTGGAAGCCTGTCTGCGGTCACTCCTTCCACTAGACTTCCACTGACCAGACCACTGCTGCCCGTGTACCCCTGGAACCAATTTAAAAGTGCCTACAGCCAGCCCAAGTTTGTTATGTTAGGCCTTGGAAGCCTGTCTGCGGTCACTCCTTCCACTAGACTTCCACTGACCAGACCACTGCTGCCCGTGTACCCCTGTAACCAATTTAAAAGTGCCTACAGCCAGCCCAAGTTTGTTATGTTAGGCCTTCGAAGCCTGTCTGCGGTCACTCCTTCCACTAGACTTCCACAGACCAGACCACTGCTGCCCGTGTACCCCTGGAACCAATTTAAAAGTGCCTACAGCCAGCCCAAGTTTGTTATGTTAGGCCTTGGAAGCCTGTCTGCGGTCACTCCTTCCACTAGACTTCCACTGACCAGACCACTGCTGCCCGTGTACCCCTGGAACCAATTTAAAAGTGCCTACAGCCAGCCCAAGTTTGTTATGTTAGGCCTTGGAAGCCTGTCTGCGGTCACTCCTTCCACTAGACTTCCACTGACCAGACCACTGCTGCCCGTGTACCCCTGGAACCAATTTAAAAGTGCCTACAGCCAGCCCAAGTTTGTTATGTTAGGCCTTCGAAGCCTGTCTGCGGTCACTCCTTCCACTAGACTTCCACTGACCAGACCACTGCTGCCCGTGTACCCCTGGAACCAATTTAAAAGTGCCTACAGCCAGCCCAAGTTTGTTATGTTAGGCCTTCGAAGCCTGTCTGCGGTCACTCCTTCCACTAGACTTCCACAGACCAGACCACTGCTGCCCGTGTACCCCTGGAACCAATTTAAAAGTGCCTACAGCCAGCCCAAGTTTGTTATGTTAGGCCTTGGAAGCCTGTCTGCGGTCACTCCTTCCACTAGACTTCCACTGACCAGACCACTGCTGCCCGTGTACCCCTGGAACCAATTTAAAAGTGCCTACAGCCAGCCCAAGTTTGTTATGTTAGGCCTTGGAAGCCTGTCTGCGGTCACTCCTTCCACTAGACTTCCACTGACCATACACTGCTGCCCATGTACCCCTGGAACAAATTTAAAAGTGCCTACAGCCAGCCCAAGTTTGTTATGTTAGGCCTTCGAAGCCTGTCTGCGTCCCGTTCTTTCAACTACAACTACACTGACCAGGCCACTGATGGCCGTGTTCCCCTGGAACCAATTTTAACTTGCCTACAGCCAGCCCTATGTTATTATGTTAGGCCTTCGAAGCCTGTCTGCGTCCCGTTCTTTCAACTACAACTACACTGACCAGGCCACTGATGGCCGTGTTCCCCTGGAACCAATTTTAACTTGCCTACAGCCAGCCCAATGTTAGGCCTTTGATGCCTGTCTGCCGTCACTCCTTCCACTAGGCCTCCACTGACCTGTCTATTGCTGCCCGTGTACCCCTTGAACCAACATCATTAAATATAAAAAAAATTAATTTGATTATAAAAAATAAGATCGTGTTGAGATCTCAAATGCAGACATTTTAACAATCAAAACAAACACACAACAAATATCTGGAACTGTACTACAAAGGTCCAACAGCTACAATTTCTTTCTCCTGCAAGAAGTTAACTGAAAGTTTTTTGGAGTTGTTAACACAGATATGGCATCCACCGAGTGTTGTCCTGTCGCGTCTCCTTTAAATTATTTCCAATAAGATGTTAAACTATTAATTTAATAAAATCAATAATTAAAAAAATAATTGAGTAAGTCAAAAGCACATTGCAAATAAACATTAATTACAAATCAAGAAGCATGGCGCGTCCGAGGGTGAGTAGATACCGAATAAGAATATAATCACCCTCGGACGCGCAATGCTTATTTACAACAGCCTTCCTTCCTAAGAATCAGCCCTTCCGTGGTGTAGAGAGAGGTTGTGTTACACTCCAAGGTGTTCCCCAGGTTGCCTTTCCTGAGCTTCGATCTTCCGGCTCTCGTTTAGTAGCTGTTGGAAACTACGCTGCATTAGGCCTACTAATTGTGTATGGGTGAAACAGTGGCGCATCTGCGGTCCCTCCTTCCACTAGGCCTCCACTGACCTGTCTACTGCGGCCCGTGTACCCCTTGAACCAACCTAATAAAATATTTAAAAAATTAATTTGATTATAAAAAATAAGATCGTGTTGAGATCTCAAATGCAGACATTTTAACAATCAAAACAAACACACAACAAATATCTGGAACTGTACTACAAAGGTCCAACAGCTACAATTTCTTTCTCCTGCAAGAAGTTAACTGAAAGTTTTTTGGAGTTGTTAACACAGATATGGCATCCACCGAGTGTTGTCCTGTCGCGTCTCCTTTAAATTATTTCCAATAAGATGTTAAACTATTAATTTAATAAAATCAATAATTAAAAAAATAATTGAGTAAGTCAAAAGCACATTGCAAATAAACATTAATTACAAATCAAGAAGCATGGCGCGTCCGAGGGTGAGTAGATACCGAATAAGAATATAATCACCCTCGGACGCGCAATGCTTATTTACAACAGCCTTCCTTCCTAAGAATCAGCCCTTTCGTGGTGTAGAGAGAGGTTGTGTTACACTCCAAGGTGTTCCCCGGGTTGCCTTTCATGAGCTTCGATCTTCCGGCTCTCGTTTAGTAGTTGGTGGAAACTACGCTGCATTAGGCCTACAAATTTGGTATGGGGTGTAGAGACAGGTTGTGTTACACTCCAAGGTTTTCACCAGGTTGCCTTTCCTGAGCTTCGATCTTCATGCTCTCGTTTAGTAGTTGTAGAAAAGTACGCTGAATTAGGCCTACAAAATGGGTATGGGGTGGAGAGAGATGGTGTGTTACACTCCAAGGTGTTCCCCAGGTTGCCTTTCCTGAGCTTCGATCTTCCGGCTCTCGTTTAGTAGCTGTTGGAAACTACGCTGCATTAGGCCTACTAATTGTGTATGGGTGAAACAGTGGCGCATCTGCGGTCCCTCCTTCCACTAGGCCTCCACTGACCTGTCTACTGCGGCCCGTGTACCCCTTGAACCAACCTAATAAAATATTTAAAAAATTAATTTGATTATAAAAAATAAGATCGTGTTGAGATCTCAAATGCAGACATTTTAACAATCAAAACAAACACACAACAAATATCTGGAACTGTACTACAAAGGTCCAACAGCTACAATTTCTTTCTCCTGCAAGAAGTTAACTGAAAGTTTTTTGGAGTTGTTAACACAGATATGGCATCCACCGAGTGTTGTCCTGTCGCGTCTCCTTTAAATTATTTCCAATAAGATGTTAAACTATTAATTTAATAAAATCAATAATTAAAAAAATAATTGAGTAAGTCAAAAGCACATTGCAAATAAACATTAATTACAAATCAAGAAGCATGGCGCGTCCGAGGGTGAGTAGATACCGAATAAGAATATAATCACCCTCGGACGCGCAATGCTTATTTACAACAGCCTTCCTTCCTAAGAATCAGCCCTTTCGTGGTGTAGAGAGAGGTTGTGTTACACTCCAAGGTGTTCCCCGGGTTGCCTTTCATGAGCTTCGATCTTCCGGCTCTCGTTTAGTAGTTGGTGGAAACTACGCTGCATTAGGCCTACAAATTTGGTATGGGGTGTAGAGACAGGTTGTGTTACACTCCAAGGTTTTCACCAGGTTGCCTTTCCTGAGCTTCGATCTTCATGCTCTCGTTTAGTAGTTGTAGAAAAGTACGCTGAATTAGGCCTACAAAATGGGTATGGGGTGGAGAGAGATGGTGTGTTACACTCCAAGGTGTTCCCCAGGTTGCCTTTCCTGAGCTTCGATCTTCCGGCTCTCGTTTAGTAGCTGTTGGAAACTACGCTGCATTAGGCCTACTAATTGTGTATGGGTGAAACAGTGGCGCATCTGCGGTCCCTCCTTCCACTAGGCCTCCACTGACCTGTCTACTGCGGCCCGTGTACCCCTTGAACCAACCTAATAAAATATTTAAAAAATTAATTTGATTATAAAAAATAAGATCGTGTTGAGATCTCAAATGCAGACATTTTAACAATCAAAACAAACACACAACAAATATCTGGAACTGTACTACAAAGGTCCAACAGCTACAATTTCTTTCTCCTGCAAGAAGTTAACTGAAAGTTTTTTGGAGTTGTTAACACAGATATGGCATCCACCGAGTGTTGTCCTGTCGCGTCTCCTTTAAATTATTTCCAATAAGATGTTAAACTATTAATTTAATAAAATCAATAATTAAAAAAATAATTGAGTAAGTCAAAAGCACATTGCAAATAAACATTAATTACAAATCAAGAAGCATGGCGCGTCCGAGGGTGAGTAGATACCGAATAAGAATATAATCACCCTCGGACGCGCAATGCTTATTTACAACAGCCTTCCTTCCTAAGAATCAGCCCTTTCGTGGTGTAGAGAGAGGTTGTGTTACACTCCAAGGTGTTCCCCGGGTTGCCTTTCATGAGCTTCGATCTTCCGGCTCTCGTTTAGTAGTTGGTGGAAACTACGCTGCATTAGGCCTACAAATTTGGTATGGGGTGTAGAGACAGGTTGTGTTACACTCCAAGGTTTTCACCAGGTTGCCTTTCCTGAGCTTCGATCTTCATGCTCTCGTTTAGTAGTTGTAGAAAAGTACGCTGAATTAGGCCTACAAAATGGGTATGGGGTGGAGAGAGATGGTGTGTTACACTCCAAGGTGTTCCCCAGGTTGCCTTTCCTGAGCTTCGATCTTCCGGCTCTCGTTTAGTAGCTGTTGGAAACTACGCTGCATTAGGCCTACTAATTGTGTATGGGTGAAACAGTGGCGCATCTGCGGTCCCTCCTTCCACTAGGCCTCCACTGACCTGTCTACTGCGGCCCGTGTACCCCTTGAACCAACCTAATAAAATATTTAAAAAATTAATTTGATTATAAAAAATAAGATCGTGTTGAGATCTCAAATGCAGACATTTTAACAATCAAAACAAACACACAACAAATATCTGGAACTGTACTACAAAGGTCCAACAGCTACAATTTCTTTCTCCTGCAAGAAGTTAACTGAAAGTTTTTTGGAGTTGTTAACACAGATATGGCATCCACCGAGTGTTGTCCTGTCGCGTCTCCTTTAAATTATTTCCAATAAGATGTTAAACTATTAATTTAATAAAATCAATAATTAAAAAAATAATTGAGTAAGTCAAAAGCACATTGCAAATAAACATTAATTACAAATCAAGAAGCATGGCGCGTCCGAGGGTGAGTAGATACCGAATAAGAATATAATCACCCTCGGACGCGCAATGCTTATTTACAACAGCCTTCCTTCCTAAGAATCAGCCCTTTCGTGGTGTAGAGAGAGGTTGTGTTACACTCCAAGGTGTTCCCCGGGTTGCCTTTCATGAGCTTCGATCTTCCGGCTCTCGTTTAGTAGTTGGTGGAAACTACGCTGCATTAGGCCTACAAATTTGGTATGGGGTGTAGAGACAGGTTGTGTTACACTCCAAGGTTTTCACCAGGTTGCCTTTCCTGAGCTTCGATCTTCATGCTCTCGTTTAGTAGTTGTAGAAAAGTACGCTGAATTAGGCCTACAAAATGGGTATGGGGTGGAGAGAGATGGTGTGTTACACTCCAAGGTGTTCCCCAGGTTGCCTTTCCTGAGCTTCGATCTTCCGGCTCTCGTTTAGTAGCTGTTGGAAACTACGCTGCATTAGGCCTACTAATTGTGTATGGGTGAAACAGTGGCGCATCTGCGGTCCCTCCTTCCACTAGGCCTCCACTGACCTGTCTACTGCGGCCCGTGTACCCCTTGAACCAACCTAATAAAATATTTAAAAAATTAATTTGATTATAAAAAATAAGATCGTGTTGAGATCTCAAATGCAGACATTTTAACAATCAAAACAAACACACAACAAATATCTGGAACTGTACTACAAAGGTCCAACAGCTACAATTTCTTTCTCCTGCAAGAAGTTAACTGAAAGTTTTTTGGAGTTGTTAACACAGATATGGCATCCACCGAGTGTTGTCCTGTCGCGTCTCCTTTAAATTATTTCCAATAAGATGTTAAACTATTAATTTAATAAAATCAATAATTAAAAAAATAATTGAGTAAGTCAAAAGCACATTGCAAATAAACATTAATTACAAATCAAGAAGCATGGCGCGTCCGAGGGTGAGTAGATACCGAATAAGAATATAATCACCCTCGGACGCGCAATGCTTATTTACAACAGCCTTCCTTCCTAAGAATCAGCCCTTTCGTGGTGTAGAGAGAGGTTGTGTTACACTCCAAGGTGTTCCCCGGGTTGCCTTTCATGAGCTTCGATCTTCCGGCTCTCGTTTAGTAGTTGGTGGAAACTACGCTGCATTAGGCCTACAAATTTGGTATGGGGTGTAGAGACAGGTTGTGTTACACTCCAAGGTTTTCACCAGGTTGCCTTTCCTGAGCTTCGATCTTCATGCTCTCGTTTAGTAGTTGTAGAAAAGTACGCTGAATTAGGCCTACAAAATGGGTATGGGGTGGAGAGAGATGGTGTGTTACACTCCAAGGTGTTCCCCAGGTTGCCTTTCCTGAGCTTCGATCTTCCGGCTCTCGTTTAGTAGCTGTTGGAAACTACGCTGCATTAGGCCTACTAATTGTGTATGGGTGAAACAGTGGCGCATCTGCGGTCCCTCCTTCCACTAGGCCTCCACTGACCTGTCTACTGCGGCCCGTGTACCCCTTGAACCAACCTAATAAAATATTTAAAAAATTAATTTGATTATAAAAAATAAGATCGTGTTGAGATCTCAAATGCAGACATTTTAACAATCAAAACAAACACACAACAAATATCTGGAACTGTACTACAAAGGTCCAACAGCTACAATTTCTTTCTCCTGCAAGAAGTTAACTGAAAGTTTTTTGGAGTTGTTAACACAGATATGGCATCCACCGAGTGTTGTCCTGTCGCGTCTCCTTTAAATTATTTCCAATAAGATGTTAAACTATTAATTTAATAAAATCAATAATTAAAAAAATAATTGAGTAAGTCAAAAGCACATTGCAAATAAACATTAATTACAAATCAAGAAGCATGGCGCGTCCGAGGGTGAGTAGATACCGAATAAGAATATAATCACCCTTGGACGCGCAATGCTTATTTACAACAGCCTTCCTTCCTAAGAATCAGCCCTTTCGTGGTGTAGAGAGAGGTTGTGTTACACTCCAAGGTGTTCCCCGGGTTGCCTTTCATGAGCTTCGATCTTCCGGCTCTCGTTTAGTAGTTGGTGGAAACTACGCTGCATTAGGCCTACAAATTTGGTATGAGGTGTAGAGACAGGTTGTGTTACACTCCAAGGTTTTCACCAGGTTGCCTTTCCTGAGCTTCGATCTTCATGCTCTCGTTTAGTAGTTGTAGTTTTTTGCAAAAAACGTATCAACCAAATACCCTGTTTTTTACATCTTTTACTAGCACTTGCGGATTACTGCAACATTTTTTCAAACTGAGTGTTTTTGGTTTTACTATTCTCTTTTGTGTCTTCAGGTTTCTTGGTGGTGTGTGAACATGATCATACAGACTTGTTCACTGTGCAAGTAGCCCATGTGTTCCTGTTTCCATAATTGTTCTCTTGTGTCTACAAGACTGGGGAGTTCCACCACTCCTCTTGGGCTATCTGCACAAAAGCTGTTCTACCCTGTATGCACACATGGATTTTTCCCTCTCTGAACCCTGTTCACACAGGTTATATACAGATGATCAGGTTTTTAAATACATCAGATAGGGATTGCATACATTAGTTAGGACTGCTCTGATAAGGGTATACCGTGAAGATTGGTAGAGCAGCTTAGTATACATTTTTTGCAAAAAACGTATCAACCAAATACCCTGTTTTTTACATCTTTTACTAGCACTTGCGGATTACTGCAACATTTTTTCAAACTGAGTGTTTTTGGTTTTACTATTCTCTTTTGTGTCTTCAGGTTTCTTGGTGGTGTGTGAACATGATCATACAGACTTGTTCACTGTGCAAGTAGCCCATGTGTTCCTGTTTCCATAATTGTTCTCTTGTGTCTACAAGACTGGGGAGTTCCACCACTCCTCTTGGGCTATCTGCACAAAAGCTGTTCTACCCTGTATGCACACATGGATTTTTCCCTCTCTGAACCCTGTTCACACAGGTTATATACAGATGATCAGGTTTTTAAATACATCAGATAGGGATTGCATACATTAGTTAGGACTGCTCTGATAAGGGTATACCGTGAAGATTGGTAGAGCAGCTTAGTATACATTTTTTGCAAAAAACGTATCAACCAAATACCCTGTTTTTTACATCTTTTACTAGCACTTGCGGATTACTGCAACATTTTTTCAAACTGAGTGTTTTTGGTTTTACTATTCTCTTTTGTGTCTTCAGGTTTCTTGGTGGTGTGTGAACATGATCATACAGACTTGTTCACTGTGCAAGTAGCCCATGTGTTCCTGTTTCCATAATTGTTCTCTTGTGTCTACAAGACTGGGGAGTTCCACCACTCCTCTTGGGCTATCTGCACAAAAGCTGTTCTACCCTGTATGCACACATGGATTTTTCCCTCTCTGAACCCTGTTCACACAGGTTATATACAGATGATCAGGTTTTTAAATACATCAGATAGGGATTGCATACATTAGTTAGGACTGCTCTGATAAGGGTATACCGTGAAGATTGGTAGAGCAGCTTAGTATACATTTTTTGCAAAAAACGTATCAACCAAATACCCTGTTTTTTACATCTTTTACTAGCACTTGCGGATTACTGCAACATTTTTTCAAACTGAGTGTTTTTGGTTTTACTATTCTCTTTTGTGTCTTCAGGTTTCTTGGTGGTGTGTGAACATGATCATACAGACTTGTTCACTGTGCAAGTAGCCCATGTGTTCCTGTTTCCATAATTGTTCTCTTGTGTCTACAAGACTGGGGAGTTCCACCACTCCTCTTGGGCTATCTGCACAAAAGCTGTTCTACCCTGTATGCACACATGGATTTTTCCCTCTCTGAACCCTGTTCACACAGGTTATATACAGATGATCAGGTTTTTAAATACATCAGATAGGGATTGCATACATTAGTTAGGACTGCTCTGATAAGGGTATACCGTGAAGATTGGTAGAGCAGCTTAGTATACATTTTTTGCAAAAAACGTATCAACCAAATACCCTGTTTTTTACATCTTTTACTAGCACTTGCGGATTACTGCAACATTTTTTCAAACTGAGTGTTTTTGGTTTTACTATTCTCTTTTGTGTCTTCAGGTTTCTTGGTGGTGTGTGAACATGATCATACAGACTTGTTCACTGTGCAAGTAGCCCATGTGTTCCTGTTTCCATAATTGTTCTCTTGTGTCTACAAGACTGGGGAGTTCCACCACTCCTCTTGGGCTATCTGCACAAAAGCTGTTCTACCCTGTATGCACACATGGATTTTTCCCTCTCTGAACCCTGTTCACACAGGTTATATACAGATGATCAGGTTTTTAAATACATCAGATAGGGATTGCATACATTAGTTAGGACTGCTCTGATAAGGGTATACCGTGAAGATTGGTAGAGCAGCTTAGTATACATTTTTTGCAAAAAACGTATCAACCAAATACCCTGTTTTTTACATCTTTTACTAGCACTTGCGGATTACTGCAACATTTTTTCAAACTGAGTGTTTTTGGTTTTACTATTCTCTTTTGTGTCTTCAGGTTTCTTGGTGGTGTGTGAACATGATCATACAGACTTGTTCACTGTGCAAGTAGCCCATGTGTTCCTGTTTCCATAATTGTTCTCTTGTGTCTACAAGACTGGGGAGTTCCACCACTCCTCTTGGGCTATCTGCACAAAAGCTGTTCTACCCTGTATGCACACATGGATTTTTCCCTCTCTGAACCCTGTTCACACAGGTTATATACAGATGATCAGGTTTTTAAATACATCAGATAGGGATTGCATACATTAGTTAGGACTGCTCTGATAAGGGTATACCGTGAAGATTGGTAGAGCAGCTTAGTATACATTTTTTGCAAAAAACGTATCAACCAAATACCCTGTTTTTTACATCTTTTACTAGCACTTGCGGATTACTGCAACATTTTTTCAAACTGAGTGTTTTTGGTTTTACTATTCTCTTTTGTGTCTTCAGGTTTCTTGGTGGTGTGTGAACATGATCATACAGACTTGTTCACTGTGCAAGTAGCCCATGTGTTCCTGTTTCCATAATTGTTCTCTTGTGTCTACAAGACTGGGGAGTTCCACCACTCCTCTTGGGCTATCTGCACAAAAGCTGTTCTACCCTGTATGCACACATGGATTTTTCCCTCTCTGAACCCTGTTCACACAGGTTATATACAGATGATCAGGTTTTTAAATACATCAGATAGGGATTGCATACATTAGTTAGGACTGCTCTGATAAGGGTATACCGTGAAGATTGGTAGAGCAGCTTAGTATACATTTTTTGCAAAAAACGTATCAACCAAATACCCTGTTTTTTACATCTTTTACTAGCACTTGTGGATTACTGCAACATTTTTTCAAACTGAGTGTTTTTGGTTTTACTATTCTCTTTTGTGTCTTCAGGTTTCTTGGTGGTGTGTGAACATGATCATACAGACTTGTTCACTGTGCAAGTAGCCCATGTGTTCCTGTTTCCATAATTGTTCTCTTGTGTCTACAAGACTGGGGAGTTCCACCACTCCTCTTGGGCTATCTGCACAAAAGCTGTTCTACCCTGTATGCACACATGGATTTTTGCCTCTCTGAACCCTGTTCACACAGGTTATATACAGATGATCAGGTTTTTAAATACATCAGATAGGGATTGCATACATTAGTTAGGACTGCTCTGATAAGGGTATACCGTGAAGATTGGTAGAGCAGCTTAGTATACATTTTTTGCAAAAAACGTATCAACCAAATACCCTGTTTTTTACATCTTTTACTAGCACTCGCGGATTACTGCAACATTTTTTCAAACTGAGTGTTTTTGGTTTTACTATTCTCTTTTGTGTCTTCAGGTTTCTTGGTGGTGTGTGAACATGATCATACAGACTTGTTCACTGTGCAAGTAGCCCATGTGTTCCTGTTTCCATAATTGTTCTCTTGTGTCTACAAGACTGGGGAGTTCCACCACTCCTCTTGGGCTATCTGCACAAAAGCTGTTCTACCCTGTATGTACACATGGATTTTTCCCTCTCTGAACCCTGTTCACACAGGTTATATACAGATGATCAGGTTTTTAAATACATCAGATAGGGATTGCATACATTAGTTAGGACTGCTCTGATAAGGGTATACCGTGAAGATTGGTAGAGCAGCTTAGTATACATTTTTTGCAAAAAACGTATCAACCAAATACCCTGTTTTTTACATCTTTTACTAGCACTTGCGGATTACTGCAACATTTTTTCAAACTGAGTGTTTTTGGTTTTACTATTCTCTTTTGTGTCTTCAGGTTTCTTGGTGGTGTGTGAACATGATCATACAGACTTGTTCACTGTGCAAGTAGCCCATGTGTTCCTGTTTCCATAATTGTTCTCTTGTGTCTACAAGACTGGGGAGTTCCACCACTCCTCTTGGGCTATCTGCACAAAAGCTGTTCTACCCTGTATGCACACATGGATTTTTCCCTCTCTGAACCCTGTTCACACAGGTTATATACAGATGATCAGGTTTTTAAATACATCAGATAGGGATTGCATACATTAGTTAGGACTGCTCTGATAAGGGTATACCGTGAAGATTGGTAGAGCAGCTTAGTTTTTCCTTTTTTTGCAAAAATGTATCAACCAAATACCCTGTTTTTTACATCTTTTACTAGCACTTGCGGATTACTGCAACATTTTTTCAAACTGAGTGTTTTTGGTTTTACTATTCTCTTTTGTGTCTTCAGGTTTCTTGGTGGTGTGTGAACATGATCATACAGACTTGTTCACTGTGCAAGTAGCCCATGTGTTCCTGTTTCCATAATTGTTCTCTTGTGTCTACAAGACTGGGGAGTTCCACCACTCCTCTTGGGCTATCTGCACAAAAGCTGTTCTACCCTGTATGCACACATGGATTTTTGCCTCTCTGAACCCTGTTCACACAGGTTATATACAGATGATCAGGTTTTTAAATACATCAGATAGGGATTGCATACATTAGTTAGGACTGCTCTGATAAGGGTATACCGTGAAGATTGGTAGAGCAGCTTAGTATACATTTTTTGCAAAAAACGTATCAACCAAATACCCTGTTTTTTACATCTTTTACTAGCACTTGCGGATTACTGCAACATTTTTTCAAACTGAGTGTTTTTGGTTTTACTATTCTCTTTTGTGTCTTCAGGTTTCTTGGTGGTGTGTGAACATGATCATACAGACTTGTTCACTGTGCAAGTAGCCCATGTGTTCCTGTTTCCATAATTGTTCTCTTGTGTCTACAAGACTGGGGAGTTCCACCACTCCTCTTGGGCTATCTGCACAAAAGCTGTTCTACCCTGTATGCACACATGGATTTTTCCCTCTCTGAACCCTGTTCACACAGGTTATATACAGATGATCAGGTTTTTAAATACATCAGATAGGGATTGCATACATTAGTTAGGACTGCTCTGATAAGGGTATACCGTGAAGATTGGTAGAGCAGCTTAGTATACATTTTTTGCAAAAAACGTATCAACCAAATACCCTGTTTTTTACATCTTTTACTAGCACTTGCGGATTACTGCAACATTTTTTCAAACTGAGTGTTTTTGGTTTTACTATTCTCTTTTGTGTCTTCAGGTTTCTTGGTGGTGTGTGAACATGATCATACAGACTTGTTCACTGTGCAAGTAGCCCATGTGTTCCTGTTTCCATAATTGTTCTCTTGTGTCTACAAGACTGGGGAGTTCCACCACTCCTCTTGGGCTATCTGCACAAAAGCTGTTCTACCCTGTATGCACACATGGATTTTTCCCTCTCTGAACCCTGTTCACACAGGTTATATACAGATGATCAGGTTTTTAAATACATCAGATAGGGATTGCATACATTAGTTAGGACTGCTCTGATAAGGGTATACCGTGAAGATTGGTAGAGCAGCTTAGTATACATTTTTTGCAAAAAACGTATCAACCAAATACCCTGTTTTTTACATCTTTTACTAGCACTTGCGGATTACTGCAACATTTTTTCAAACTGAGTGTTTTTGGTTTTACTATTCTCTTTTGTGTCTTCAGGTTTCTTGGTGGTGTGTGAACATGATCATACAGACTTGTTCACTGTGCAAGTAGCCCATGTGTTCCTGTTTCCATAATTGTTCTCTTGTGTCTACAAGACTGGGGAGTTCCACCACTCCTCTTGGGCTATCTGCACAAAAGCTGTTCTACCCTGTATGCACACATGGATTTTTCCCTCTCTGAACCCTGTTCACACAGGTTATATACAGATGATCAGGTTTTTAAATACATCAGATAGGGATTGCATACATTAGTTAGGACTGCTCTGATAAGGGTATACCGTGAAGATTGGTAGAGCAGCTTAGTATACATTTTTTGCAAAAAACGTATCAACCAAATACCCTGTTTTTTACATCTTTTACTAGCACTTGCGGATTACTGCAACATTTTTTCAAACTGAGTGTTTTTGGTTTTACTATTCTCTTTTGTGTCTTCAGGTTTCTTGGTGGTGTGTGAACATGATCATACAGACTTGTTCACTGTGCAAGTAGCCCATGTGTTCCTGTTTCCATAATTGTTCTCTTGTGTCTACAAGACTGGGGAGTTCCACCACTCCTCTTGGGCTATCTGCACAAAAGCTGTTCTACCCTGTATGCACACATGGATTTTTCCCTCTCTGAACCCTGTTCACACAGGTTATATACAGATGATCAGGTTTTTAAATACATCAGATAGGGATTGCATACATTAGTTAGGACTGCTCTGATAAGGGTATACCGTGAAGATTGGTAGAGCAGCTTAGTATACACTTTTTGCAAAAAACGTATCAACCAAATACCCTGTTTTTTACATCTTTTACTAGCACTTGCGGATTACTGCAACATTTTTTCAAACTGAGTGTTTTTGGTTTTACTATTCTCTTTTGTGTCTTCAAATTTCTTTCTCCTGCAAGAAGTTAACTGAAAGTTTTTTGGAGTTGTTAACACAGATATGGCATCCACCGAGTGTTGTCCTGTCGCGTCTCCTTTAAATTATTTCCAATAAGATGTTAAACTATTAATTTAATAAAATCAATAATTAAAAAAATAATTGAGTAAGTCAAAAGCACATTGCAAATAAACATTAATTACAAATCAAGAAGCATGGCGCGTCCGAGGGTGAGTAGATACCGAATAAGAATATAATCACCCTCGGACGCGCAATGCTTATTTACAACAGCCTTCCTTCCTAAGAATCAGCCCTTTCGTGGTGTAGAGAGAGGTTGTGTTACACTCCAAGTTGTTCCCCGGGTTGCCTTTCATGAGCTTCGATCTTCCGGCTCTCGTTTAGTAGTTGGTGGAAACTACGCTGCATTAGGCCTACAAATTTGGTATGGGGTGTAGAGACAGGTTGTGTTACACTCCAAGGTTTTCACCAGGTTGCCTTTCCTGAGCTTCGATCTTCATGCTCTCGTTTAGTAGTTGTAGAAAAGTACGCTGAATTAGGCCTACAAAATGGGTATGGGGTGGAGAGAGATGGTGTGTTACACTCCAAGGTGTTCCCCAGATTGCCTTTCCTGAGCTTCGATCTTCATGCTCTCGTTTAGTAGGTGTCGGAAAGTAGGCTGCATTAGGCCTAAAAAATGGGGAATGGGGTGGAGAGAGATGGTGTGTTACACTCCAAGGTGTTCCCCAGGTTTCCTTGCCATTGCTTCGGTCTTCCGACTCTCGTTTAGTAGTTGTAGAAAAGTACACTGCATTAGGCCTAAAAAATGGGTATGGGGTGGAGAGAGATGGTGTGTTACACTCCAAGGTGTTCCCCAGGTTGCCTTTCCTGAGCTTCGATCTTCATGCTCTCGTTTAGTAGGTGTCGGAAAGTAGGCTGCATTAGGCCTACAAATTGGGTATGGGGTGGAGAGAGATGGTGTGTTACACTCCAAGGTGTTCCCCAGGTTTCCTTGCCATTGCTTCGGTCTTCCGACTCTCGTTTAGTAGTTGTAGAAAAGTACACAGCATTAGGCCTACAAAATGGGTATGGGGTGGAGAGAGATGGTGTGTTACACTCCAAGGTGTTCCCCAGGTTGCCTTTCCTGAGCTTCGATCTTCATGCTCTCGTTTAGTAGGTGTCGGAAAGTAGGCTGCATTAGGCCTAAAAAATGGGGAATGGGGTGGAGAGAGATGGTGTGTTACACTCCAAGGTGTTCCCCAGGTTTCCTTGCCATTGCTTCGGTCTTCCGACTCTCGTTTAGTAGTTGTAGAAAAGTACACTGCATTAGGCCTAAAAAATGGGTATGGGGTGGAGAGAGATGGTGTGTTACACTCCAAGGTGTTCCCCAGGTTGCCTTTCCTGAGCTTCGATCTTCATGCTCTCGTTTAGTAGGTGTCGGAAAGTAGGCTGCATTAGGCCTACAAATTGGGTATGGGGTGGAGAGAGATGGTGTGTTACACTCCAAGGTGTTCCCCAGGTTGCCTTTCCTGAGCTTCGATCTTCATGCTCTCGTTTAGTAGGTGTCGGAAAGTAGGCTGCATTAGGCCTACAAATTGGGTATGGGGTGGAGAGAGATGGTGTGTTACACTCCAAGGTGTTCCCCAGGTTTCCTTGCCATTGCTTCGGTCTTCCGACTCTCGTTTAGTAGTTGTAGAAAAGTACACAGCATTAGGCCTACAAAATGGGTATGGGGTGGAGAGAGATGGTGTGTTACACTCCAAGGTGTTCCCCAGGTTGCCTTTCCTGAGCTTCGATCTTCATGCTCTCGTTTAGTAGGTGTCGGAAAGTAGGCTGCATTAGGCCTAAAAAATGGGGAATGGGGTGGAGAGAGATGGTGTGTTACACTCCAAGGTGTTCCCCAGGTTTCCTTGCCATTGCTTCGGTCTTCCGACTCTCGTTTAGTAGTTGTAGAAAAGTACACTGCATTAGGCCTAAAAAATGGGTATGGGGTGGAGAGAGATGGTGTGTTACACTCCAAGGTGTTCCCCAGGTTGCCTTTCCTGAGCTTCGATCTTCATGCTCTCGTTTAGTAGGTGTCGGAAAGTAGGCTGCATTAGGCCTACAAATTGGGTATGGGGTGGAGAGAGATGGTGTGTTACACTCCAAGGTGTTCCCCAGGTTTCCTTGCCATTGCTTCGGTCTTCCGACTCTCGTTTAGTAGTTGTAGAAAAGTACACAGCATTAGGCCTACAAAATGGGTATGGGGTGGAGAGAGATGGTGTGTTACACTCCAAGGTGTTCCCCAGGTTGCCTTTCCTGAGCTTCTATCTTCAGGCTCTCATTAAATTGTGGTTAAATGGAACAACTGCATTTGGCGTACTAGTTGGTTTGGGGCCTACTATCGGTGTCTGCCACTCCTTGCTGTTCTCCTGGTTTCCTGTCCTGAAATTCCATTTTCAGCCTCTCGTTAAGTAGTTGTTAATGTTAGACTGCATTTGGCCTACTAGTTGGGTTGGGGCCTACTATCGGTGTCTGCCACTCCTTGCTGTTCTCCTCCACTGAACAAAGCTGTGCCGCCTGTTTACTACGGTTGCCAATTTTGAACTGCATTTCGACTACTTACTGATTTGGCCCTACTCTCTGTGTCAGCCTCTCATTCCAGTTGTCCTCCACTGCAATGCCCCCTGGTTATTCCTGTGTTACCAATTTTGAACTGCATTTAGCCCACTTTCTTCTTTGGGCCTATATCTGTGTTTCCACTTCATCGTGCCCATTGCCCAGCCAGTGATAGATGAGTCTGCTGGTACATTGACCCATAACGCAACATTCCCCGTGCACGCTACACAACAACATTGTGACCCTGCTGAAAGTCAGGTTGCTCTTCCCGCATACCATACCACCTTACACGGGGACAAAGAGGAAGGTGCAGATGAAAGTGCAGGTTCCTTCATCAGGTGGGGGGAGGAATACTAGTTGGCGACGTCACTGGCACAGGGCCTCTCATAGTACGCAAAAGTGTTGCTGCCGGTGGGAGGCGCCCCCGCCGTGCAAACACACCGCTGTACTTTGAGGGGCCCTGTGCCAGTGCCAATGCCAACGAGTGGGCCCCCCCTGCTTGCTCAGGTTCACAGCACTTGCAAAGTTGAAATACTTACCTCTCCCTGCTCCACTGCCGTGACGTGGTCCAGATTTCCTGGGCCCACTAATTACTTGAACCAGCCCTACCCCCCACAACTTTAGCCAAATGACCCCCAATTTCAAATGCCTTCCAATTATTATAAGGTAAATTACGCTTGACAAGCTTCATTAAGAAGAATGGATGGTTTTGACATTAAAATGGGCACTCTAGGTGTTTTCCTGGCCCCCACTCACTGCCGACTATGCTGCCCCATTGACTTGCATTGGGTTTCGTGTTTCGGTCGATCCCGACTTTACGTCATAATCGGCCGATTTCACTCGACCCGACTTTGGACATAGTCGGGTTTCGCAAAACCCGGCTCGACTCTAAAAAGGTCAAGGTCGCTCAACTCTAGTGAAGGCGGATGCTCTGTCTAGGAGTTTTGTGCCCGACTCTCCGGGTTCATCTGAGCCGGCGAGTATCCTCAAGGAAGGAGTCATTGTGTCTGCCATCTCCCCTGATTTGCGGCGAGTGTTGCAAAGATTTCAGGCGAATAAACCTGATCGTTGTCCAGCGGAGAAACTGTTCGTCCCTGATAGGTGGACTACTAAAGTTATCTCTGAACTTCATTGTTCGGTGTTGGCTGGTCATCCTGGAATATTTGGTACCAGAGAGTTAGTGGCTAGATCCTTCTGGTGGCCATCTCTGTCAAGGGATGTACGTACTTTTGTGCAGTCCTGTGGGATTTGTGCTAGGGCTAAGCCCTGCTGTTCACGTGCCAGTGGGTTGCTTTTGCCCTTGCCGGTCCCAAAGAGGCCTTGGACACATATTTTGATGGATTTCATTTCTGACCTTCCCGTTTCTCAAAAGATGTCAGTCATTTGGGTGGTCTGTGATCGCTTTTCTAAAATGGTCCATCTGGTGCCCTTGGTTAAATTGCCTTCCTCCTCTGATTTGGTGCCTTTGTTCTTCCAGCATGTGGTTCGTTTGCATGGCATTCCTGAGAATATTGTTTCTGACAGAGGTTCCCAGTTTGTTTCGAGGTTTTGGCGAGCCTTTTGTGGTAGGATGGGCATTGACCTGTCTTTTTCCTCGGCTTTCCATCCTCAGACTAATGGCCAGACCGAACGAACCAATCAGACCTTGGAGACATATCTGAGATGTCTTGTTTCTGCAGACCAGGATGATTGGGTGTCCTTTTTGCCGTTGGCTGAGTTCGCCCTTAATAATCGGGCCAGCTCGGCTACCTTGGTCTCTCCATTTTTCTGCAATTCTGGGTTCCATCCTCGTTTCTCTTCAGGACAGGTTGAGTCTTCGGACTGTCCTGGTGTGGATTCTGTGGTGGACAGGTTGCAGCAGATCTGGACTCAGGTAGTGGACAATTTGACCTTGTCCCAGGAGAAGGCTCAACTTTTCGCTAATCGCAGACGCCGTGTGGGTCCCCGACTTCGTGTTGGGGATCTGGTTTGGTTATCTTCTCGTCATATTCCTATGAAGGTTTCCTCTCCTAAATTTAAACCTCATTTTATTGGTCCGTATAGGATTTCTGAGATTCTCAATCCTGTGTCTTTTCGTCTGACCCTCCCAGACTCCTTTTCCATACATAATGTATTCCATAGGCCGTTGTTGCGGAGATACGTGGCACCTATGGTTCCATCTGTTGAGCCTCCTGCCCCGGTTTTGGTGGAGGGGGAATTGGAGTATATTGTGGAGAAAATTTTGGATTCTCGTGTTTCTAGACGGAAACTCCAGTATCTGGTTAAATGGAAGGGTTATGCTCAGGAAGATAATTCCTGGGTTTTTGCCTCTGATGTCCATGCTCCAGATCTTGTTCGTGCCTTTCATGTGGCTCATCCTGGTCGGCCTGGGGGCTCTGGTGAGGGTTCGGTGACCCCTCCTCAAGGGGGGGGTACTGTTGTGAATTCTGTGGCTGAATTCACTCCTGTGGTCACAAGTGGTACTGCAGCTTCTGAGCTTCCTCCCTCAGGTGTTCTGGTGAGCTCGTTGGCTGCTTTGTTATTTAACTCCACCTGATTCTGTCTTCCTTGCTCCTTGTCAATGTTCCAGTGTTGGACCTGAGCTTCTGGATCTTTCCTGTGGCCTGCTGCTCTGCTTAGATAAGTGCTTCTTTGCTTTTGTTGCTACTTTTTCTGTCCAGCTTGTCTATTCGTTTTTGCTGGAAGCTCTGAGACGCAAAGGGTACACCGCCGTGCCGTTAGTTCGGCACGGTGGGTCTTTTTGCCCCCTTTGCGTGGTTTTTTGCTTTAGGGTTTTTTGTAGACTGCAAAGTTCTCTTTGCTATCCTCGCTCTGTCTAGAATATCGGGCCTCACTTTGCTGAATCTATTTCATCCTTACGTTTGTCTTTTCATCTTGCTAACAGTCATTATATGTGGGGGGCTGCCTTTTCCTTTGGGGTATTTCTCTGAGGCAAGTCAGGCTTGTTTTTCTATCTTCAGGCTAGTCAGCTCCTCAGGCTGTGCCGAGTTGCATAGGTAGTGACAGGCGCAATCCACAGCTGCCTTTAGTTGTGTTTAGGATAGGTTCAGGTATTGCGGTCTACAGAGATTCCACGTCTCAGAGCTCGTTCTATTGTTTTTGGGTTATTCTCAGATCACTGCATGTGCTCTGATTGCTGGCACACTGTGTCCTTGGATTGCCTTCATAACAGAATACGTTATGTATGGAAAAAGAATCTGGAAGGGTCAGACGAAAAGACACAGGATTAAGAACCTCAGAAATCCTATACGGACCAATAAAACGAGGTTTAAACTTAGGAGAGGAAACCTTCATAGGAATATGACGAGAAGATAACCAAACCAGATCCCCAACACGAAGTCGGGGACCCACACGGCGTCTGCGATTAGCGAAAAGTTGAGCCTTCTCCTGGGACAAGGTCAAATTGTCCACTACCTGAGTCCAAATCTGCTGCAACCTGTCCACCACAGTATCCACACCAGGACAGTCCGAAGACTCAACCTGTCCTGAAGAGAAACGAGGATGGAACCCAGAATTGCAGAAAAACGGCGAAACCAAGGTAGCCGAGCTGGCCCGATTATTAAGGGCGAACTCAGCCAAAGGCAAAAAGGACACCCAGTCATCCTGATCAGCAGAAACAAAGCATCTCAGATATGTTTCCAAGGTCTGATTGGTTCGTTCAGTCTGGCCATTAGTCTGAGGATGGAAAGCCGAGGAAAAAGACAAGTCAATGCCCATCCTACCACAAAAGGCTCGCCAAAACCTCGAAACAAACTGGGAACCTCTGTCAGAAACAATATTCTCTGGAATGCCATGCAAACGAACCACATGCTGGAAGAACAAAGGCACCAAATCAGAGGAGGAAGGCAATTTAGACAAGGGTACCAGATGGACCATCTTAGAAAAGCGATCACAGACCACCCAAATGACTGACATCTTTTGAGAAACGGGAAGGTCAGAAATAAAATCCATAGAGATATGTGTCCAAGGCCTCTTCGGGACCGGCAAGGGCAAAAGCAACCCACTGGCACGAGAACAGCAGGGCTTAGCCCGAGCACAAATCCCACAGGACTGCACAAAAGTACGCACATCCCGCGACAGAGAGGGCCACCAAAAGGATCTAGCCACTAACTCTCTGGTACCAAAGATTCCAGGATGACCAGCCAACACCGAACAATGAAGTTCAGAGATAACTCTATTCGTCCGCCTATCAGGGACAAACAGTTTCTCCGCTGGGCAACGATCAGGTTTATTAGCCTCAAATTTTTGCAGCACCCGCTGCAAATCAGGGGAGATGGCAGACACAATTACTCCTTCCTTGAGGATACCCGCCGGCTCAGATAAACCCGGAGAGTCGGGCACAAAACTCCTAGACAGAGCATCCGCCTTCACATTTTTAGAGCCCGGAAGGTACGAAATCACAAAGTCAAAACGGGCAAAAAACAACGACCTCACCAGATCACCTGAGGGAGGAAACTCAGAAGCTGCAGTACCACTTTCCTCCACAAACGGAAGCTCCCAGAGAGAATCAGCCGAAGTACCACTTGTGACCACAGGAGTGAACTCTGCCACAGAATTCACAACAGTACTGTTGCGATAGACAATTCAGTAACACAATGTACATAGCGATCAGAGCACATACAGTGATCTGACAATAACCCAAAAATAATAGAACGAGCTCTGAGACGTGGAAACTCTGTAAACCGCAATTCCTGATCCTCTCCAAACACAACTAGAGGCAGCTGTGGATTGCGCCTAACGCTCCCAATGCAACTCGGCACAGCCTAAGAAACTAACTAGCCTGAAGATAGAAAAATAAGCCTACCTTGCCTCAGAGAAATACCCCAAAGGAAAAGGCAGCACCCCACATATAATGACTGTGAGTAAGATGAAAAGACAAACGTAGGGATGAAATAGATTCAGCAAAGTGAGGCCCGATATTCTAGACAGAACGAGGATAGGAAAGATAACTTTGCGGTCTACACAAAACCCTAAAGAAAACCACGCAAAGGGGGCAAAAAGACCCTCCGTACCGAACTAACGGCACGGAGGTACACCCTTTGCGTCCCAGAGCTTCAAGCAAAACAAATAGACAAGCTGGCCAGAAAAAATAGCAACAAATAGCAAAGAAGCACTTAGCTATGCAGAGCAGCAGGCCACAGGAATGATCCAGAGAAACACAAGTCCAACACTGGAACATTGACAGGAAGCCTGGATCAAAGCATCAGGTGGAGTTAAGTAGAGAAGCAGCTAACGACCTCACCAGATCACCTGAGGGAGGAAACTCAGAAGCTGCAGTACCACTTTCCTCCACAAACGGAAGCTCCCAGAGAGAATCAGCCGAAGTACCACTTGTGACCACAGGAGTGAACTCTGCCACAGAATTCACAACAGGCATGCATGGCTGCCAGTGGCATGGGGTTACTAGTGTTTATTGATGATGTGACACAGGACAGAAGCAGCCAAATGAATTCTGAGGTATTCAGAGACATACTGTGTGCTCAGATGCAGCTAAATGCAGCCAAACTGATTGGTCGTCGTTTCATACTACAGATGGACCATGACCCAAAACATAAAGCCAAAGCAACCCAGGAGTTTATTAAAGCAAAGAAGTGGAATATTCTTGAATGGCCAAGTCAGTCACTGGATCTCAACCCAATTGGGCATGCATTTCACTTGTTAAAGACTAAACTTCAGACAGAAAGGCCCACAAACAAACAGCAACTGAAAACCACCGCAGTGAAGGCCTGGCAGAGCATCAAAAAGGAGGAAACACAGCGTCTGGTGATGTCCATGAGTTCAAGACTTCAGGCAGTCATTGCCCACAAAGGGATTTCAACCAAGTACTAAAAATGAACATTTTATTTAAAATTATTGAATCTGTCCAATTACTTTTGTTCCCTTTAAAAACAGGGTGGCACATATGTTAAGGAGCTGAAACTCCTAAACCCTTCATCCAATTTTAATGTGGATACCCTCAAATGAAAGCTGAAAGTCTGAACTTCAACTGCATCTGAATTGTTTTGTTTAAAATTCATTGCGGTAATGTCTATAACCAAAATTAGAAAAATGTTCTCTCTGTCCAAATATATATGGACCTAACTGTATATCCTCCATTCCCCAATGTTCTATAATGCATAGAAAAATATAAATAATTTTACTCAACTTTTCTCCACTCTCTCCCCCCATGCACTCCCTCCTCCTCTGAAACCGGCAGCTGACTTCAGCGTGCAATTGACGGGAGCGTGTGACGTCACTGTACCCCCAGTCATGTGCATGCTGATGTCAGGTGCTGGCTTCTGATTGGACAACAACTTGTATTGCAGTGCTGTGGCGCAATACACTTCAGCTGAATGTGTAGACACTTCAGCTGAGAATGCACATCCAGTTGGAGTTTGCGCTGTAGTTGTTGGGCCCCTCACTCGCATGGGCCTGGAAGCGGTCGTGACCTCTGCGACCGCGATCGTTACACCCCTGATGACACACTCATCTTCATCTGTCTATTGAGCAAACAGTTATGGTTCCAGAAGCTTTTTCTCAGTGTCACTGCTAGATAACCCATAGTTTCTTTCAATAATCTTCCTCTGCCCAGTTAATTCTTCCTACAAGTTCCTACGCACTGTACAAGGTGACTTTTCACATTCCCTATAGGCTTCTAGACTCACCTTGCTGCTCATTACTTTCCAAATTGCTCCTAGCACTTTATCACACTCTGTTCTTCCTCTCTCATCTCTGAGGGTCACGTAGACATCTCCACTGCTTTCTTCTTCCAGTTATTCTCCTCGACCAGCTTTTGCCACCAATTTACACTGCTGTCTTTGTTCTGCCCATCTTAATGTGCAGAGAGTTAATTATCATGTTATTCAAGTTGTGGCCACTGGAGGTCATCAGTTGCCTACTTTTCATGTTGTTTACCAACCTTTCCCTCCTAAGAGCAATGTCTTATGGGTTAGTTCTGCCCACATTCTTCTTGTGAAGACAAGCTTCAGTAGCCATTTTTCCTCAGATCTGCAGAGAGGCACACGTGCTCCTGTCTCGCTTACTTTCTTACCCCTGTCCTAACGGATCTCGGTACGTTTATAAAGGTTTAATGCATCTTATGTTTGTGTTAGTATTTAAGCCTTATGCAGCTCCTATAGTCAGATATAGTTAGGCAGATGTGCTTTGCAGCTTGCAGTTAGGTTAATGTGTACTCTGCATTTAGATAGATGCATTCTTTTATAGAATAGGGCAGTGCTGTTAGAATTACTGTGTAATGCACTCTGTATAATTCTTGCTGTTATGTCCCAGTTATTTATGTGATTGCACCCTGTATGTGCATATACTGCAATGCTGTTATTCTTTACAGTTTTTCACCAGTCATCCACTATGATCAGTCATCCACTATGATCAGTCATCCACTATGATTATTCACTGAACATCCACTTTGTACATCAACATCATTCACTATTCGATCATCTACTATGAATACTGTCCACCATTGTTGTTCAACGTTATAGTTTTGGTTATCATCACCCTAATAAATAAGACTTAAGCATCAACACAGTCTGTTTACTGGGATGTGGATGAAGGTTTAGCCGTATGTTGGAATCCACACAGCATCCTACGTGGAGGAAGACAGAATAGTGAAAAACGAGACCGCCAGTCGCAGGCGGTGATTCTAAAGTAAGAACAGATTAGCTGCCTTCAGTGAAACTGATAGCCGGTCGCAGGCTGTAGTTGTTCAGACTGTACGGAACCGCTAACACCCACACTGCTCCGCATTCGGGTATCACAGCAGCCGCCATACAGCCGCGGGACTATACTGCAGCCCGCCAAGAGGAGCTACATCATTCCCGCCACGCGGAAGCTCACCGCACCTAGACTCAGTTTCCCGCCAAAACACTCAGCAGTACGCAGCTAAGCGCACAATGTCTCGAAACAGCACATCCTTACTCAAGACGAGGTCACGAGCAAGCTCTAACAGGTCATCATTAGCAGAGCTGGCTGCTGTCGCTCGTGCTGAAGCTGAAGCAGCCAAAGCGAGGTCCTCCTTTGCCGAGAAAGAAATGCATCTAAAGCTGAGACAAGCAGAGCATGAGGCAGAAAAGGTACGTTTGCAGGCAGAACAAACTGCACGCCTGCAAGCCGAAAATGCACGTTTGCAGACCGAAACCGCACGTTTGCGGGCAGAGCAAGAAGCAGAAGGTGCGCGCCTGCAAGTGTCTCTAGAAAGACTTATGGTAGACAAAGAGGCAGCAGCTGCAATAGCTAAGGCAGAGTACTTGGAAGCCATGAAGGATCCTGATTATGAGAGACGCAGCAACGTTCTTGGAACAGATCTAGAGCAGCAAGATCCAGCTCAGCGCGTCGCAGAGTACGTTCATCGACACTCCAGCATGGACAACACCCTCAACAGACTACAACGATCAGCCTACGCCGATTATCATCGATCCAACCCCGAACTTCACTACTACAAACAAGAAGACGTCCAACACAGAGGAGTCGACCACAGCTACCGTTCCACTGAGAAGAAGGTACAGCTCCCACCTCACCTTAAAGAGACATCTTCTTCACCAGAAAGGTACTATGCAGACTGTCCGAAGCCAAGAGCGTCTCACAGGTATGGTGACGCACCACACACTAGACATAGCTATAACTTACCGGCTCGTACCAACACTGATCAAGCCACCATAGACTTGGCAAAGTTCTTTGCCCGCCGAGAACTGGTAACAAAAGGACTTGTAAAGTTCACTGACAAAGCCGAAAACTACAGGTCGTGGCGAGCTTCGTTCCAGAACGCCATTCAGGGACTGGACCTTTCTAGTAGTGAGGAGTTAGATCTCCTGGTAAAGTGGCTTGGAACTGAATCGGTCGAGCATGCTAAAAGACTAAGAGACATTAACATAGAATACCCACACATAGGTTTACGTAAAGTGTGGGAAAGACTTGACGAATGCTATGGGTCCGTAGAAGTAATAGAGAATGCTTTATTCAAAAGAATTGATGATTTCCCTAAGATAGGGCCCAAGGGTTATCAAAGACTTAGAGAATTGAATGATTTATTGATAGAGTTACAGGTCGCCCAGAAGGAAGGTCACTTGGCTGGATTGGCATTCTTAGACACTGCTAGGGGTGTCAATCCAATAGTACAAAAACTTCCTTACAATCTTCAAGAAAGGTGGATTATACATGGTTCACGGTATAAACAAATTCATAACGTACCATTCCCTCCTTTTACTGTATTTGTTGAGTTTGTCACCCAGCAAGCCAAGATCAGAAATGACCCTAGTTTTGATTTCACTCTGTCATGTTCCACTACCCCTGGTGTCAAACCCAGTAAGACACACGTGGCAGTCCATAAAACTGATATTGATTCCACAGGTCCTCCACACAAGACAACTAAGCCCCCTACGGAAGAGAGCAAACCTCAGGATGTCAGTAAGCAGTGTCCTCTACACAGGAAACCACATCCTCTACTAAAGTGTAGAGCCTTCAGGGAGAAGACTTTAGAGGATCGCAAAGGTTTCCTCAAGGAAAACAACATCTGCTTCAAATGCTGTGCTACGACCTCTCACTTCGCCAGGAACTGTGGAGCTAGCGTGAAATGTGCAGAATGCAGCAGCACGGATCACAATACAGCCTTGCATCCTGGACCACCTCCAGGAGTGTTGTCACAAGCAGAGGAGCACAATGAGAAACAGAAGAACACCGACAAAGACACCCCTGTGGTCACCTCGCAATGTACGGAGATCTGTAAGGGACTCAAGGGAGGAAGATCCTGCTCAAAAATCTGCCTCGTCCGAGTCTATACAACAGGCCACAGAGACAAAGCGCTCAAGATATATGCAATCCTAGATGACCAAAGTAATAGGTCTTTAGCCAGGTCCATCTTCTTTGACAACTTCAGCATTGTAGGCCCCGGTTCTCCCTACTCCCTTAGGACATGTTCAGGTACCGTCGAGACGGCGGAGAGGAAAGCAACTGGATACAAAGTGGAGTCCATGGATGGCCAGACCTGTCTGTCACTACCGACCATCCTGGAGTGCAACCAGATTCCTGACAACAGGTCTGAGATACCTTCACCAGAGGTGGCAACGTATCACCCCCACCTGAAGCGTATAGCCCACCTGATACCTAAGTTGGAACCAGAAGCGCCAATAGCTTTACTTCTGGGAAGAGATATACTACGAGTCCACAAGACTAGAGAATATATCAACGGCTCACTGAATGCTCCATACGCGCAGAGGCAAGACCTTGGATGGGTCATTGTAGGAGATGTCTGTCTAGGAGGAGCACACAAGCCGGTCTCAGTCAACAGTATGCTTACCAGCACACTAGAAAATGGACGTCCATCTCTCTTCCAGCCGTGTCACAATAGTCTGCTGCTAAAGGAACTACCGAGCAGCACTTCTCTACCTTGCCCTTTCTCAGTTCCTATCAACGAAGACCACGCCTGTGAAGGTGACCACATAGGATGTACAGTCTTCCACAGGACGAAGGAAGACAACAAGGTAGCGATGTCTATAGAAGACAAGATATTCCTGGACATCATGGACGAACAAATAGTCAAGGATACGGCGAATAGTTGGGTCGCACCTCTACCATTTCGACCTCAGAGGAGACGCCTACCCAACAACAAGGAATTGGTCTACAGCAGATTCATCTCCCTAAGACACAAGCTTCAGAAGTCACCTGAGATGAAGGAACATTTCTTTACCTTCATGGGAAAGATATTCCAGAACAACCACGCAGAGATTGCACCTGCACTTCGACACGGAGAGGAGTGTTGGTACCTGCCCATCTTCGGAGTGTACCATCCTAAGAAGCCAGGTCAAATTAGAGTGGTATTCGACTCAAGTGCCAAATGCGAAGACGTGTCATTGAATGATGTCTTACTGTCGGGCCCAGAAGTATTACTCTGTTTCCGTAGAGATTCAGTGGCATTTATGTCCGACATACAACAGATGTTCCACTGTTTTCTCGTCAAAGAGGAACACAGAAACTACCTGAGGTTCTTCTGGTACCGTGACAACAACCCAGACGAAGACATCGCAGAGTACCGGATGCGGGTACACATCTTTGGGAACAGTCCTTCCCCAGCGGTCGCAATCTACGGCCTCCGACATTCTGCCAAAAAGGGTGAAGAAGAGTATGGCTTGGACGTCAGGTCCTTTGTGGAAAAGGATTTTTACGTGGATGACTGTTTGAAGTCCACACCGACAAGTGAGGCCGCAATCAGTCTACTAAAGAGGACTCGTGACATGCTCGCTCAGTCTAACCTAAGGTTACACAAGATTTCTTCCAACAGCCGAGAGTTGATGGAAGCCTTTCCCTCTGAAGACTATTCCAGCGATCTAAAGGATTTAGACCTCAGCATCGACCCCCTTCCTATGCAGCGGAGCCTTGGATTGCTGTGGGACCTGAAGACAGATACCTTCACCTTTCAGATCAGCAAGGATGAGAAACCCTTCACGCGCAGAGGAGTTCTTTCCTTCGTGAATAGTTTATGCGACCCCTTGGGGTTCGTAGCTCCAGTAACCATCCAAGGAAAGCTGATGCTCAGGGACTTCACCCAAGACACTACTGATTGGGATGATCCACTTCCAGCGGGAAAGGCTGACCTGTGGGCAGAGTGGAGGAAGTCCTTGAAGCCCTGACCAACCTTCGTGTGAAACGACCGTATGCTCCTGTGCCATCCACAGAGGTCAAAACGCAAACACTTTGTATTTTCTGTGATGCATCAGTCAAAGCGATTACAGCAGTAGCGTACCTCAAATCCACAGATGTAAGCGGACAATGCCATATCGGGTTCGTTATGAGCCGGACGAAATTGGCGCCACTTCGTGAACACACGATACCCAGACTGGAACTCTGTACTGCTGTCCTCGCAGTTGAGTTGGCCGAACTGATCTCGGATGCGATGAGGCTGAAGATCAAGGATGCAGAGTTCTACACCGATAGCAAGATGGTACTGGGGTACATCTGTAACGAGACGCGACGCTTCTACATCTACGTCAGCAACCGGGTACTTCGGATAAGAAGATCCACCGACCCTAATCAGTGGCACTACGTACCTACTAACCACAATCCTGCGGACCACGCGACTAACTAAATCTGTTGCACCCAGTGATCTGAAGGACACTTCATGGTTCACAGGCCCTACCTCTTTGTACCGTTCGATGTCCCACATCAGCAGGCCTGAAACTTTCGAACTAGTGGGTCCAGACACAGATGAAGAGATCCGACCTCAAGTGTCTGCTCTACATACAGAGATTTCAAGCTGCCACCTCGAATTTCACCGGTTCAGCAGGTTCTCCACATGGAAGTCACTTGTTCGAGCTATAGCTTGTCTATTTCTTGTAACCCAGTCCTACAAGACAGCACTTTCTAGTGATTCTGGAGATCCATCCATCCTTACTCCTGCAATGTTACTCACACAGAAAACCTGTGTCCCGAAAGCTCCACTTGGAGAATTCAATGACAAAGACCTCTACAGACGACAATGGAGGCAAGTACAAAGCGTGTCCAACGTCTTCTGGAATAGATGGAGGAAACAGTATCTCTCCACTCTGCAAAGCAGGACAAAGTGGCAGAAAGACCGCTCAAACATTCAATCTGGCGATGTTATACTCGTCAAAGACAGTCAGTCACATCGGAACGAGTGGCCACTCGGCCTAGTCATTAAGACCCTTCCCAGTAAAGATGGGAAAGTGCGGAAAGTAGAGGTCAGAGTGTGCAAGCTTGGAGAAAACAAACTGTTCCTCAGGCCCGTTACCAAGCTTGTATTATTATTTTCCCCAAAAGAACCTAATTGTGGCATCTGTTGACGCCAAGCGGGGAGTGTTCTGCCCATCTTAATGTGCAGAGAGTTAATTATCATGTTATTCAAGTTGTGGCCACTGGAGGTCATCAGTTGCCTACTTTTCATGTTGTTTACCAACCTTTCCCTCCTAAGAGCAATGTCTTATGGGTTAGTTCTGCCCACATTCTTCTTGTGAAGACAAGCTTCAGTAGCCATTTTTCCTCAGATCTGCAGAGAGGCACACGTGCTCCTGTCTCGCTTACTTTCTTACCCCTGTCCTAACGGATCTCGGTACGTTTATAAAGGTTTAATGCATCTTATGTTTGTGTTAGTATTTAAGCCTTATGCAGCTCCTATAGTCAGATATAGTTAGGCAGATGTGCTTTGCAGCTTGCAGTTAGGTTAATGTGTACTCTGCATTTAGATAGATGCATTCTTTTATAGAATAGGGCAGTGCTGTTAGAATTACTGTGTAATGCACTCTGTATAATTCTTGCTGTTATGTCCCAGTTATTTATGTGATTGCACCCTGTATGTGCATATACTGAAATGCTGTTATTCTTTACAGTTTTTCACCAGTCATCCACTATGATCAGTCATCCACTATGATCAGTCATCCACTATGATCAGTCATCCACTATGATTATTCACTGAACATCCACTTTGTACATCAACATCATTCACTATTCGATCATCTACTATGAATACTGTCCACCATTGTTGTTCAACGTTATAGTTTTGGTTATCATCACCCTAATAAATAAGACTTAAGCATCAACACAGTCTGTTTACTGGGATGTGGATGAAGGTTTAGCCGTATGTTGGAATCCACACAGCATCCTACGTGGAGGAAGACAGAACAGTCTTCTTCCAGTTATTCTTCTCGACCAGCTTTTGCCACCAATTTACTATGTTACTCTGATCTTCTCCTTTTCAGCTTCAGTAACACTACAATAACTCAATGGTCTATTTATAATCTAAACCACTCTCTTTCTTCCAGATTATTCTGCATACTCAAATAAAGTACAGTCATCATGACTCAAGCAGCTGCAATACCCTATATATGGACCCAGCAAAGGCAATATGCACCACAATTACAATTTAGACTGTATATACTATACAACATAAACTATAAACAAAGCAAATGACCTTTACGGCATAAAATTACAATTTGCATTAAGGAAATTACATTATGCAGAAGTTGCTAAGGACACTCTCTGTATCATCCACTCATGTTATTTTGCCACAACATAGTAGTATTAACACCTTCACCCCGAAACCTGTTTTCATCTTCCTGACCAGGCCAATTTTTTCAATTCTGACCATTCTCAATTTATGAGGTCATAACTCCGAAACGCTTTAATGGATCCCACTGATGCTGAGATTGTTTTTCATGACTTATTGTACTTTATGATAATGGTAAAATTTCTTTGATATGACATGTTTATTTGTGAAAAAATCTGAAAATTGGAGAAAATTTAGAAAATGTTGTGATTTTGAAACTTTTAATTTTTATGCCCTTATATCAGAGAGTCATGTCCCACATGTCTACATTACATCAGAACATAATTATTTTTTGTTAAGAAGCTATAAGGGTTAAAACTTGACCAGAGATTCTCATTTTTATCACCTCACATTTGAAGTGACTTTGAGGGGCCTATAAAGAAGAAAATACCCAAAGTGACACCATTCTAGAACTTGCACCCCTCAAGGTGCTCAAAACCACATTCAAGAAGTTTATTAACCGTTTATGTGCTTCACAGGAATTAATGGAACGTGGAAGGAAAAAATAAACATTTAACTTTGTTTCAGAAAAAAGTTCCTTCAGCCCTAATTTTTGTTTAATTTTGCAAGGGTAACAGGAGAAAATGGACGATACAATTTATTATGAAATTTCTCCTGGGCATGCCGACACCCCATATGTGGGGGAAATCTACTGTTTGGGCACACAGCAGGGCTTGGAAGGGAAGGAGTGCCATTTTACTTTGTGAATGGAAAATTTGCCTAAATAATTTGCAGACGCCATGTCGCGTTTGGAGAGCCCCTGATGTGCCTAAACAGTGGAAAGTTCCCACAAGTGGGTAGTGATGTGAGAAAAATATAGGCATAAACAAAATTTATGGGATCAACTATCTAAAAATTGGCATGTGCACATGTATTCACCCCTTTTGCGATGAAGCCCCTAAAAATTTCTGGTGCAAGTAATTACCTTCATAAGTCACATGCCTAATGAAAAGCAAGTCCACATTTGTGCAATCTAAGTGTCACATGGTCTGTTAATATATAGAAAAGAGCACTCACAGAACTGAATACTGTAAGAAAACTATTTAATAATGAAACATAAAAAATGTGGGACAATACTGTAAGTTGGCGAGCCAACCAATTCCAAAACCAGGCATAGCTAGCACTCTCCTGACATCCCAGATCCAAAGACTAGAATGCATTGTGCATATATCATGAAGGTCAAAGGCAAACAGATGGCACTAAGAAAATACAAAAATACAAAAATAATGTGCTGCAAGAACAAATAGTTATGTTACTTGTCAATCAATGGCGCCACAACCCCTACTCGCGTTTTGGCAGCGTGCTTTCATCAAGGGGAAGTGAAGAAGGCATGGTGCTGAAACGCACATAGGGGAATATTTGATCAGGGTGAAGAAAAATCTACCTATGCCTCTGATATTACAACGTTCCAGGAAATGTGGGTATTCGCTGAATAACTGATCATGATAATTATGCATATGGTGTCCTCTGAGTCATTCCACAAATTCAATTTCTCGTTAAATGACAACTAAGGCATGTCAGTTCAAAATAATTTAATGAGATGGGAGATTAATTAAAATATTTGTTTGCATGATAATAATTAGTCAATGATATATCTGCAGTGTAAACAGCCGAAGGCTAGATTTTCTGAAAGGTGAAATATGGTCACAGTGCCTGTTAATAATTCAGTGTAATATCCATACATATTTAAGATGATATTTATCAGTAATTGTCCCATTTTTGCCTGGATAGGTGTCAGGGTGTGGGAAATGTGTGCAGTTTATAAGTTACTTGCATTGCAATGACTTCCTGACCTTTTAATTATACATAATAAATATAAGGGAAGCAGAGCTGCAGTTTAAAGTATGAGGAGGTCAAAAAGTTAAAGGTGTTGTCCAGTCTTAGGCTACAAGTCTGCAGGCACTCTATGTGACTGCAGACTTATGAATCCTCCCATTGTGCACACTGTACACTGTGAGGATTCTCCTGTGTCAGGAATGGGCAGTTATGTGACCACAAGTGTGCGACTTGCATACTTCCGATCACATCCTAACTAGATTGTATCTGGTCTCGCTTAATACACTTGCATTAAGCAAAGCTGTAACCATCTAGTCGGCACGTAACTATATGTATGCAAATTCCATCCTTGTGGTCACACGCCTGCTGCTTCTGGCACTGGCACCAGATAATGCGTGCAGTGCGTGCGATGTAAGGATTCACAAGTCTGCATTCACATACAGTAACTGCAAACTTGTAGCTGAAGGCCAGCCAGATGACCCCTTTAAGGAGCAATAGCTTTTGTAATTTGAAGACCACAATTGCCCCTTTTACTGTCTATTACATAGTCTACTATATAATTGTCTAAGGGTCACTTCCGTCTTTCTGTCCTTCTGTCTGTCTGTCTTTCTGTCTGTCATGGATATTCATTGGTCGCGGCCTATGTCTGTCATGGAATCCAAGTCGCTGATTGGTCGCGGCAAAACAGCCACGACCAATCAGCGACGGGCACAGTCCGGAAGAAAATGGCCGCTCCTTCCTCCCCGCAGTCATGGCCCGGTGCCCGCATACTCCCCTCCAGTCACCGCTCACATAGGATTAATGCCGGTGATAACAGACCACGTTATGCAACGGGTAATGCACTCTGTTACCGCCGCTATTAACCCTGTGTGTCCCCAACTTTTTACTATTGATGCTGGCTATGCGGCATCAATAGTAAAAAAATGTAATGTTAAAAATAATTTAAAAAAACAAAATGCTGTTATACTCACCCTCCGTAATCCGCTGAGCCGCTCGCGTCTGCCGCCATCTTCCGTTCCCAGCGATGCATTGCGAAATTACCCAGAAGACTTAGCGGTCTCGCGAGACCGCTAAGTCTTCTGGGTAATTTCGCAATGCATCCTGGGAACGGAAGATGGCGGCAGCCGCGCGCCCATCGCCACAGCGCCGTTGGATCCAAGGGGTGAGTATGTAACTATTTTTTATTTTAATTCTTTTTTTTAACAGGGATATGTGCCCACACTGCTAAGTACTGCGTGGGCTACATTGCTGCTATATACTACGTGGGCAGTACTATATACTACGTGGGCAGTACTATATACTACGTGGGTAGTACTATATACTACGTGGGCAGTACTATATACTACGTGGACAGTACTATATACTATGTGGACAGTACTATATACTACATGGCTGCTATATACTACGTGGACAGTACTATATACTACATGGCTACTATATACTACGTGGACAGTACTATATACTACATGGTTGCTATATACTACGTGGACAGTACTATATACTACATGGCTGCTATATACTACATGGACAGTACTATATACTACATGGCTGCTATATACTACGTGGGCAGTACTATATACTACATGGCTGCTATATACTACGTGGGCAGTACTATATACTACATGGCTGCTATATACTACGTGGGCAGTACTATATACTACATGACTGCTATATACTACGTGGGCAGTACTATAAATTACATGGCTGCTATATACTACGTGGGCAGTACTGTCATGTCGGACGCTATTCACACTAGGGCGTCCGACAGACAGCGGTAATTCCGCATTCGTCCACTATGCGCTCAGTGGCGCCGGCTAGATTTTATCTAGATTGTCTGGGGTTAATCTAGCTGGTACTCGGATTGGAGGCTGGGTCACGCCCTCTGCCTTTAAATAGTTCTGCTGAACTTTGGTCGTCGCCGATTATAGCTTGTGTCTTGTGCCTGGTGATCTTGGTCTGGAGTGGTGGTCTAGGAGATAGAATATTGTATCTGGTGGTGTATTATCCTTTGTCATATTTCTCCTTCCTATATTTGTATTTGTTTTGCCCTGTGCACATTTTCATGTATTCCTGTGTGACTTCGGCGTGGTGCGTTTTTCAGTTTTCCCTCTCTGTGCTTTCTGTGGGGATTGGTGTGTGGTGTCTTTACTGGGTGGCGGGAGGTGGTTTCAGCTTAGGGCTGAAACAGGAGACAGGGTCAGACCTGGCGGCCCAGACATGCACACCTTTAGTGTAACTTCTGGGAGAGGGTCAGACAGGGTTATCACAGGGGCCCGGGTAACCAGCCTTAGTCTACCCAGTACTCCCGTGACAAGTACTATATACTACATTGCTGCTATATACTACGTGGGCAGTACTATATACTACATGGCTGCTATATACTATGTGGGTAGTACTATATACTACATGGCTGCTATATACAGTATATATATATATATATATATATATATATATATATATATATATATATATATACACTATTTCATACAGCGCTAGATAGCAAAAAAGCCGGTAATTCAATTGCCGGCTTTTGCTATCTCCTTCCCAAACCCGACATGATATGAGACATGGTTTACATACAGTAAACCTTTTCATATCCCTTTTTTGCATATTCCTCACTACTAATGTTAGTAGTGTGTATGTGCAAATTTTGGGAACTCTAGCTGTTAAAATAAAGGGTTAAATCGCGCAACTCATTCTGTTACATTTGTGGTGAATACACACTGCCAATACACACTTCATCATCATCAGGTGGGGGAAGGTCAGGTAACATGGTAAACACAGGTACAGGCACATCTTCACAATGAGGGACAGGCCTTCTTGCAGATTCCATGTTAGGTTACTCCCATTTTCGTTTCTTATGCTTATTGAATCCTTGCACTTGCACTGCACAGAAATAACAGTCATCATGATGATTTTTTTGCTCTCTCCACACCATTGGAACACCAAATTTGAAGCTTTTTCTTTGTCCTTTGCTCCATTTTCGTAATAATTCGATACATGCTTTGCACACTATGTGTGGTGCCCAAAACTTGTCTTGGTCCCCAAGCATAACCCCAAAATAGGCAAAATACACTTTTTTTACGAAGTCTGTTATGTTTCTTCTATGTTTTGGCAGTGTGTATTCACCACAAATGTAACAGAATGAGTCTGGATCGTTAAGACAACTTCTTCTTGATGAGTTCATGCTTTTCACTGGAAAACAGACAACAACATAAAGTTAGTGCAAAAATCAAGCTATGAACAAACTTTTAGAACACTAATTAACACAAAACTATATTGAGAACTGCTCAGTTCAAGTACTAATCCAAAGAAATTAATGAGATGATGCGTCGCATTTACCAACAAGTGCTATAAATAAGATACCAAAAATCTCAAAAATTTGAGCCAATCTGGCAAAACTGATGACATATTCAGAATCAGCACCCCAAAGTTACCCTAAATTCGATGAAATATCTTTGGCACCAAAAATGCTGTTGACCAATCCAATAGTAGTAAATGGTTAAGAAAACACACACACATTAGGAATAAAGTATTTTATTGAAATAAAGACACAGGGTGTTGTAATAATTTATTATACTCTCAATCCAATTGAAGATCCTTGTCACCTGAAACAAAGTTAAAATAAAAAAAACAACAATATCCCATACCTTCGGTTGTTCAGTCTTGTCCCATGCTGTTAATCCATCTGAAGGGGTTAAATAATTTTACAAGCAGGAGCCTGCTAATGCAGTCGCTCCTGCCTGTAAAAACCCGGGAAATGAATGGAAAGCAGGGGAACGTAGCTACCTAGACTTGCGGTGTTGTGCCCCCTGCTGGCATAACCTCAGATGAACTAGAGCGTGAGAAAATATTCAGAAAAATTCAAACGCTCGAGTTCATCTGAGGCTATGCCAGCAGGGGGCGCATCACCGCAAGTCTAGGTATATATATATATATATATATATATATATATATACATATATATACACCTATACTATGTGTAGACATTTATTATAGCTATTCTATTCTAACCTGTCAGTGTGATTTTACTGTACACTGCACTGAATTACTGGCTTTTCTATAGAACTCCGCTGCGTATTTCTCGCAAGTCACACTGTTGGTCCATGTGTAATCCGTATTTTTCTCGCCCCATTGACTTTCATTGGCGTATTTTTTGAGCAATACACTGACAAATGAAACATGCTGTGATTTTCTATGGTCGTACAATACCGTATAATACGGATGCGTAAAATACGGCAGATAGGAGCTGCCCCATAGAAAATCATTGGTCCGTGTGCAATGCGTATTTTCTGCGCCTCTCATACATCCGTAAAACTCACTAGTGTGACCCTGGCCTAATCCCAACCACACCCATAACCCCAACCCTAAACCTATCCCTAACTCCAACACACCCCTAACCTTAATCCAACCATAACCCTAACCACACCCCTAACCCTGACACGCCGCTAACCCTAACCCTAATCCGAACCGTAAATGTAATCCAAACCCTAGCCCTAACCCTAACCCCAGGGCCGGCGTGAGTACCCAGCGCACCCGGGCAAGTATCGGGGCCCTGAGCAGGCAGGGGGCCCACTTGCCATCGGGGACACTGGCGCGCTATAGTGCCGGCCCCCGCGAGTGGACCCCCTGCCTGCTCCGGGCCCCGGCACTTGCGATACTTACCTCTCCCGATTCCAGCGCTCCAGCATCTTCCATCCTCTGACTGTGACATTCAGGTCAGAGGGCGTGATGACGTCACCAGTGCGCGCCCTCTGCCTGAGCAGTCGCAGCACAGAGAGCAGGAAGACGCCGACGGTGAGGAGTCCAGAGCAGAGCAGCGTCAAGCTACGAGAGGTGAGTATTTCATTTTTTTTATATTTAGAGCAATATATGGGGACCATATATGGAGCATTATATGGGGCTAATTCTATATGGAGTATCTTATGGGGCCTGTTATGACCTGGTGGTTGGGAGCACCCGGCACGACCTGATAGTTAAACTCACACAGGAAAAGCTCTGGGATGTGGAAGCCCTGCTGACCGCAAGCCCTAATCCTATCACAACAACTAGAAATAGCCGTGGAGCGTTCCTGACTCTCCCTAGACGCCTCTTCACAGCCTAAGAGCTAGCTAGCCCTAGAGATAGAAAATAAAGCCTACCTTGCCTCAGAGAAATTCCCCAAAGGAAAAGGCAGCCCCCCACATATATTGACTGTGAGTAAAGATGAAGTCACAAACGCAGAAATGAAACAGGTTTCAGCAAAGGGAGGCCAGACTTAGTAAACAGACAGAGGATAGGAAAGGTATCTTTGCGGTCAGCACAAAAACTACAAAAGACCACACAGAGTGTGCAAAAAGACCTCCGCACCGACTCACGGTGCGGAGGTGCCACTCTGCATCCCAGAGCTTCCAGCTAGCAAGACAAAATCATGATAACCAGCTCGACAAGGAAACAATGAACAAATAATAACTATGAGGAACTTAGCTTCTGCTGGAGAAGACAGGTCACCAGAAAGATCCAAGAGCGAACTGAACCAATGCAGGAACATTGACAGCTGGCATGGAGTAACAATCTGAGTGGAGTTAAATAGAGCAGCCAACTAAAGGATAAACCACGTCACCTGTGCAAGGAACCTCAGAAGCAGCAGCTTCACTCACAGCCACCAGAGGGAGTCCATGGACAGAACTCGCCGAAGTACCATTCACGACCACAGGAGGGAGTTCGACAACAGAATTCACAACAGTACCCCCCCTTGAGGAGGGGTCACTGAACCCTCACCAGAGCCCCCAGGCCGATCAGGATGAGCCAAATGAAAGGCACGAACTAGATCGGCAGCATGAACATCAGAGGCAAAAACCCAGGAATTATCTTCCTGACCATAACCCTTCCACTTGACCAGGTACTGGAGTTTCCGTCTCGAAACACGAGAATCCAAAATCTTCTCCACCACATACTCCAACTCCCCCTCGACCAACACCGGGGCAGGAGGATCAACGGAGGGAACCATAGGCGCCACGTATCTCCGCAACAATGACCTATGGAACACATTATGGATGGCAAAAGAAGGTCCAAATGAAATGACACAGGATTAAGAACTTCAGAAATCTTATATGGCCCAATGAAATGAGGCTTAAACTTAGGAGAGGAAACATAGGAACATGACGAGATGACAACCAAACCAAATCCCCAACACGAAGTCGGGGACCAACACAGAGCCGGCGGTTAGCGAAACGTTGAGCCTTCTCCTGGGACAATGTCAAATTGTCCACCACATGAGTCCAAATCTGCTGCAACCTGTCAACCACCGTATCCACACCAGGACAGTCCGAAGGCTCAACCTGCCCTGAAGAGAAACGAGGATGGAAACCAGAATTACAGAAAAAAGGAGAAACTAAAGTAGCCGAGCTGGCCCGATTATTAAGGGCGAACTCAGCCAAAGGCAAGAAGGACACCCAATCATCCTGATCAGCAGAAACAAAGCATCTCAGATATGTTTCCAAAGTCTGATTAGTTCGTTCGGTTTGGCCATTAGTCTGGGGATGGAAAGCCGAAGAAAAAGACAAATCAATGCCCATCTAAGCACAAAAGGACCGCCAAAACCTCGAAACAAACTGGGAACCTCTGTCCGAGACGATGTTCTCTGGAATGCCATGCAAACGAACCACATGCTGGAAAAACAATGGCACCAAATCTGAGGAGGAAGGCAATTTAGACAAGGGTACCAAATGGACCATCTTAGAGAAGCGATCACAAACCACCCAAATGACCGACATCCTTTGAGAAACAGGGAGATCAGAAATAAAATCCATGGAAATATGCATCCAGGGCCTCTTCGGGACCGGCAAGGGCAAAAGCAACCCACTGGCACGAGAACAGCAGGGCTTAGCCCGAGCACAAGTCCCACAGGACTGCACAAAAGAACGCACATCCCGTGACAAGGAAGGCCACCAAAAGGATCTAGCCACCAAATCTCTGGTACCAAAGATTCGAGGATGACCAGCCAACACCGAACAATGAACCTCAGAGATAACTCTACTAGTCCATCTATCAGGGACAAACAGTTTCTCCGTAGGACAACGGTCAGGTCTATCAGCCTGAAACTTCTGCAGCACGCGCCGCAAATCAGGGGAGAAGGCAGACAAAATTACTCCCTCTTTAAGAATACCCGCCGGTCCCGGAAGGTATGAAACCACAAAATCAAAACGGGAGAAGAAGAGCGACCATCGAGCCTGTCTAGGATTCAACCGTTTGGCAGACTCGAGATAAGTCAAATTCTTGTGATCCGTCAAGACCACCACGCGATGTTTAGCTCCTTCAAGCCAATGTCGCCACTCCTCGAATGCCCACTTCATGGCCAACAACTCTCGATTGCCAACATCATAATTACGCTCAGCAGGCGAGAATTTTCTAGAAAAGAAGGCACATGGTTTCATCACCGAGCCATCAGAACTTCTTTGCGACAAAACAGCCCCTGCTCCAATCTCAGAAGCATCAACCTCGACCTGAAACGGGAGCGAAACATCTGGCTGGTACAACACAGGGGCAGAAGAAAAACGACGCTTCAACTCCTGAAAAGCCTCTACAGCCGCAGAGAACCAATTGACCCCATCAGCACCTTTCTTGGTCAAATCAGTCAACGGTTTAGCAATACTAGAAAAATTAGCGATGAAGCGACGGTAAAAATTAGCAAAGCCCAGGAACTTCTGCAGGCTCTTCACAGATGTCGGCTGAGTCCAATCATAAATGGCCTGAACTTTAACAGGGTCCATCTCGATAGTAGATGGGGAAAAAATTAAACCCAAAAATGAAACCTTCTGAACTCCAAAGAGACACTTTGACCCTTTCACAAACAAGGAATTCGCACGAAGGACCTGGAACACCATTCTGACCTGCTTCACATGAGACTCCCAATCATCCGAAAAGACCAAAATGTCATCCAAATATACAATCATGAATCTATCCAGGTACTCTCGGAAGATGTCATGCATACAGGACTGAAACACAGATGGAGCATTAGAAAGCCCGAATGGCATAACCAGGTACTCAAAATGGTCCTCGTGCGTATTAAATGTTGTTTTCCATTCATCGCCCTCTTTAATTCGCACAAGATTATACGCCCCTCGAAGATCTATCTTGGTGAACCAACTAGCCCCCTTAATCCGAGCAAACAAATCAGACAGCAGCGGCAAAGGATACTGAAATTTGACTGTGATCTTATTAAGAAGGCGGTAATCAATACAAGTTCTCAAAGAGCCATCCTTCTTGGCCACAAAAAAAAAGCCTGCTCCCAATGATGACGACTAGGGTTGAGCGAAACGGGTCGTTCATTTTCAAAAGTCGCCGACTTTTGGCAAAGTCGGGTTTCATGAAACCCGATCCGACCCCTGTGCGGGGTCGGCCATGCGGTACGCGACTTTCGCGCCAAAGTCGCATTTCAATGACGCGAAAAGCGCCATTTCTCAGCCAATGAAGGTAAACGCAGAGTGTGGGCAGCGTGATGACATAGGTCCTGGTCCCCACCATCTTAGAGAAGGGCATTGCAGTGATTGGCTTGCTGTCTGCGGCGTCACAGGGGCTATAAAGGGGAGTTCCCGCCGACCGCCATGTTACTGCTGCTGATCTGAGCTTAGGGAGAGGTTGCTGCCGCTTCGTCAGAAGCAGGGATAGCGTTAGGCAGGGTCCATTAACCACCAAACCGCTTGTGCTGTAGCGATTTCCACTGCCCAACACCACCTTCGGTGTGCAGGGACAGTGGAAGCTACATTTTTTTTTTTTTCCCCCTCAGCGCTGTAGCTCATTGGGCTGCCCTAGAAGGCTCCCTGATAGCTGCATTGCTGTGTGTACGCCGCTGTGCAAACCAACTGCTTTTTTCAAAGCACAAATCCTCTTGTTCCTTCCTTTCTGCACAGCTATCTTTTTGGTTTGTACACACTTTTTATTTAATTTGTGCATCAGTCCACTCCTTATTGCTGCCTGCCATACCTGGCTGAGATTACTGCAGGGAGATAGTAATTGAAGGACACTCCCTGTTTTTTTTTTTTTTTTTGTGGGATATTAAGATTGACATTTCTGCTAGAGTGCCATCCCTGTCTGTGTCATCTCTCACTCAGTGGGCCATAGAAAGCCTATTTATTTTTTTGCTTGATTTGGGTTATAAAATCTACCTGAAAAAATCACTACATCAATCAGTGGGAGAAAAATATTGGCCTCAGGGCTTGTGTGCCACTCTTGACTCCTGTGTGCATCATCACTCACTCAGTGGGCCATAGAAAGCCTATTTATTTTTTTGCTTGATTTTGGTTCTAAAATCTACCTGAAAAAATCACTACATCAATCAGTGGGAGAAAAATATTGGCCTCAGGGCTTGTGTGCCACTCCTGACTCCTGTGTGCATCATCACTCACTCAGTGGGCCATAGAAAGCCCATTTTTTTTTTTTTTGCTTTATTTGGGTTCTAAATTCTACCTGAAAAAATCAATAAATCAATCAGTGGGAGATTAATATTGGCCTTTGGGCTTGTGTGCCAGTCCTAAGCGTGCCATCTCTCTCTCTCAGATAGTGGGCCATAGAAAGCCTATTTATTTTTTATTTTTTTTATTGGGTTTATAAATTTTCCCTGGAAAAAAAAAAAAAGTGGGAGATTAATATTGGCCTCTGGGCTTGTGTGCCAGTCCTGAGCGTGCCATCTCTCTCACAAATAGTGGGCCATAGAAAGCCTATTTATTTACTTATTTTTTGTTTTATAAATTCTCCCTTAAAAAAAAAAGGGAGATTAATATTGGCCTTTGGGCTTGTGTGCCAGTCCTAAGCGTGCCATCTCTCTCTGTCTCTCAGATAGTGGGCCATAGAAAGCCTATTTATTATTTTTTTTATTGGGTTTATAAATTTTCCCTGGAACAAAAAAAAAAAAGTGGGAGATAAATATTGGCCTCTGGGCTTGTGTGCCACTCCTGACTCCTGTGTGCGTCATCTCTCACTCAGTGGGCCATAGAAAGCCTTTTTTTGTTTTATTTGTTTTCTAAATTCTCCCTGAAAAAATCATTTTATTTTATTTGGTTTCTAAATTCTCCCTGAAAAAATCATTTTATTTTATTTGGTTTCTAAATTCTTCCTGAAAAAATCATTTTATTCTATTTTTTTTTTTCCTAAAGTCTCCCTGAAAAAAAAAAAAAAAAAAACAAATCAGTGGGAGATTAATATTGCCCTTTCTGCTTGTGTGCCAGTCTTGACTCCTGGGTGTGCCATCTCTCTCTCTCTCTCCAATTGTGGGCCATAGAAAGCCTATTATTTTTTTTAGCTTGATTTGGGTTCCAAAATCTACCTGAAAAAATCACTACATCAATCAGTGGGAGATAAATATTGGCCTCTGGGCTTGTGTGCCACTCCTGACTCCTGTGTGCGTCATCTCTCACTCAGTGGGCCATAGAAAGCCTTTTTTTGTTTTATTTGTTTTCTAAATTCTCCCTGAAAAATTCATTTTATTTTCTTTGGTTTCTAAATTCTTCCTGAAAAAATCATTTTATTCTATTTTTTTTTTTTTCCTAAAGTCTCCCTGAAAAAAAAAAAAAAATCAAATCAGTGGGAGATTAATATTTACATTTGTGCTTCAGTGACAGTCCTGCGTGTGTGGCATCTCTCTCATTTGTTGCCACCAACAACAGAGTGTGTAACATTGTGCCTGATTTTCGTTGTGGTCTCACTCACCTGTAAAGGGGTAGCTAAATCATACTGAAGTTATAGCTCACCGTGTAATTTGTGTGACAGCAACAAATACCGTTAGTTTGTTTACGTTTTTAAAACAATGAGGAAGTATGGTGGAAGAGGTCGTGGCCGGGGGCGTTCATTGTCAGCTGGTAATGAGGGTAGTGGTAGTGGTGGAGCATCAGCTGGTCGTGGGAAAAAAAATATTGCACCTAAGTCTGGAGCTGTGGAGCCAGGTTCGTCGTCTGGCTACACAAGGCCTCGAACGCTCCCTTTTCTGGGAGTAGGAAAACCGCTTTTAAAGCCGGAGCAGCAAGAGCAAGTTTTGGCTTATCTTGCTGACTCAGCCTCTAGCTCTTTTGCCTCCTCTCGTGAAACTGGTAAATGTCAAAGCAGCGCGTCGTTAGTGGATGTTCACAGTCAGGGACAAGTCGCTTCCTTGTCCTCTTCAGCAAAAACAACAACAGAGAAGAATGCAGCAGGCGACACAACGGGTTACTCCATGGAGCTCTTTACACATACCGTCCCTGGCTTAGAAAGTGAAGCAGTTAACAGTCCATGCCCATTACAAGTTGAATCTGACATGGAGTGCACTGATGCACAGCCACAGCCAGACTACTATGCTGGTCCTTTGACTCAGACCACAACATTGCCCTCGCAGGGTGCTGATCAAGAATCAGACCCTGATGAGACTATGTTGCCCCATCACAAACGCTATACCACCGACCGACACGGTGACACAGACGAAGTTGCACACGAGCTACAAGAAGAGGTAATAGATGACCCAGTTCTTGACCCCGATTGGCAGCCATTGGGGGAACAGGGTGCAGGCGGCAGCAGTTCTGAAGCGGAGGAGGAGGGGCCGCAGCAGGCATCAACATCGCAACAGGTTCCATCTGCCGGGCCCGTATCTTGCCCAAAACGCGTGGCAAAGCTAAAACCTGTTGGAGGACAGCGTGGCCATCCGGTTAAAGCTCAGTCTGCAATGCCTGAAAAGGTATCCGATGCTAGAAAGAGTGCAGTCTGGCATTTTTTTAAACAACATCCAATTGATCAGCGCAAAGTCATCTGTCAAAAATGTTCAACTACCTTAAGCAGAGGACAGAATCTGAAAAGTCTCAATACAAGTTGCATGCATAGACATTTAACCACCATGCATTTGCAAGCCTGGACTAACTACCAAACGTCCCTTAAGGTTGTAGCACCCTCGGCCAATGAAGCTAGTCAGCAACGCAACATCCCTTCCGGCAGTGTAGGGCCACCATTTTCCGCACCACCTGCAGTATCTGTGCAGGTTTCTTTGCCAGGCCAAAGCCGTCAGGGTCAGGGAATCACCAGTTTTGTAGTAGGAAACACTGCATCTAGGGCACCGGTGGCAACAATACCATCTCCCACCGTCTCTCAGTCTGCCATGTCCACCGGCACCCCCGCTAGTTCCACGATCTCCAGCTCTCCAGTCCAGCTCACCCTACATGAGACTATGGTTAGAAAAAGGAAGTACTTAGCCTCGCATCCGCGTACACAGGGTTTGAACGCACACATAGCTAGACTAATCTCGTTAGAGATGATGCCCTACCGGTTAGTTGAAAGCGAAGCTTTCAAAGCCCTGATGGACTATGCTGTACCACGCTACGAGCTACCCAGTCGACACTTTTTTTCCAGAAAAGCCATCCCAGCCCTCCACCAGCATGTTAAAGAGCGCATCGTCCATGCACTCAGGCAATCTGTGAGCACAAAGGTGCACCTGACAACAGATGCATGGACCAGTAGGCATGGCCAGGGACGTTACGTGTCCATCACGGCACACTGGGTAAATGTGGTGGATGCATGGTCCACAGGGGACAGCAAGTTTGGGACAGTTCTGCCTAGCCCACGGTCTAGGAAACAATTGGCTGTAGCCGTTCGCACCCCCTCCTCCTCCTCTTCGTCCTCCTGCAGAAGCGAGAGCTCGTCCACAGACCGCAGTCGCACAACCACTCCATCCGCAGCTGCCACTGTTGCACACCAGGTCTCCCATTATGGGGCAGCTACTGGCAAATGTCAGCAGGCTGTATTGGCTATGAAGTGTTTGGGCGACAACAGACACACCGCGGAAGTTCTGTCCGAGTTCTTGCAGAAAGAAACGCAGTCGTGGCTGGGCACTGTAGATCTTGAGGCAGGCAAGGTAGTGAGTGATAACGGAAGGAATTTCATGGCTGCCATCTCCCTTTCCCAACTGAAACACATTCCTTGCCTGGCTCACACCTTAAACCTGGTGGTGCAGTGCTTCCTGAAAAGTTATCCGGGGTTATCCGACCTGCTCCTCAAAGTGCGTGGACTTTGCTCACATATCCGCCGTTCGCCCGTACACTCCAGCCGTATGCAGACCTATCAGCGTTCTTTGAACCTTCCCCAGCATCGCCTAATCATAGACGTTGCAACAAGGTGGAACTCAACACTGCACATGCTTCAGAGACTGTGTGAACAGAGGCGGGCTGTTATGTTTTTGTGGGAGGATACACATACACGGGCAGGCAGTAGGATGGCAGACATGGAGTTGTCAGGTGTGCAGTGGTCGAAGATTCAAGACATGTGTCAAGTCCTTCAGTGTTTTGAGGAATGCACACGGCTGGTTAGTGCAGACAACGCCATAATAAGCATGAGCATCCCCCTAATGCGTCTGCTGATGCAAAGTTTGACGCACATAAAGGATCAGGCGTCTGCAGCTGAGGAAGAGGAAAGCCTTGATGACAGTCAGCCATTGTCTGGCCAGGGCAGTGTACAGGACGAGGTAGCGGGCGAAGAGGAGGAGGAGGACGAGGAGGATGATGGGGATGATTATATTTTTAATGAGGAAGCTTTTCCGGGGCCACTGGAAATTGGTGGCGCGGCAAGGCCGGGTTCTGGTTTTTTGAGGGACACAAGTGACGTGGATTTGCCTGAAACTGTCCCTCAACCAAGCACAACCGCAGATTTGAGAACTCGAACTTTGGCCCACATGGCGGATTATGCCTTACGTATCCTCAAAAGGGACACACGCATAACTAAAATGATGAATGATGACGATTACTGGTTGGCCTGCCTCCTTGATCCTCGCTATAAAGGCAAATTGCAAAATATAATGCCACATGAGAACTTGGAACTAATATTAGCAACCAAACAATCAACTCTTGTTGACCGTTTGCTTCTGGCATTCCCTGCACACAGCGCCCGTGATCGTTCTCACACGAGCTGCAGGGGCCAGCAGACCAGAGGAGTTAGAGGGGCAGAAATCAGAAGTGGCGTTGGCCAGAGGGGTTTTCTGACCAGGTTGTGGAGTGATTTTGCTATGACCGCAGACAGGACAGGTACTGCAGCATCAATTCAAAGTGACAGGAGACAACATTTGTCCAGTATGGTTACAAACTATTTTTCATCCCTTATCGATGTTCTCCCTCAACCGTCATTCCCATTTGATTACTGGGCATCAAAATTAGACACCTGGCCAGAATTGGCAGAATATGCATTGCAGGAGCTTGCTTGCCCGGCAGCTAGTGTCCTATCAGAAAGAGTATTCAGTGCTGCAGGTTCAATACTAACAGAAAAAAGGACTCGTCTGGCTACCCAAAATGTAGATGATCTAACCTTCATTAAAATGAACCACAACTGGATTTCGAAATCTTTTGCCCCACCTTGCCCGGCTGACACCTAGCTTTCCTATGAAAAGGTCTTGCCTGTGGACTATTCTGAATGCCTTTTCCAATCTCGTAATTTTCTGCACCTGATTGTCCAGCATACAACATGTTTACACCTCACTAAATGGCCAAACTCCCCACACGGGGCCGTGGTATCGACACTTGGCGACAGCACCCGTGAGAGTGCAGTTTGTCTGAAGAGGTGGGTGAGCCCGCTTTTGGTCGACGGCACTGCCACTGGGTCCCTCCTAGTACAATAAAGTGTCTCTGGCGGTGGTGGTGCGCACCCAATGTCAGACACACCGTTGTAATATGAGGGGCCCTGGGCCTGTACCGCCGGCCACAAGACAGTTTCCCCCCACCCCAGCTCAAACAGTGCTCTACCACTTGCAAAATTATCTCACAGCTCCACCAATGTTTAGTCTATGCGCTGACATCCTTCAATGCCTGCCACTGACAATACCATTGTATTGACATTTTTGTTATGTTAGGCCTTCGATGCCTGTCTGTGGTCACTCCTTCCACTAGGCCTCCACTGACCACACCACTGCTGCCCGTGTACCCCTGGAACCAATTTAAAATTGCCTACAGCCGTGTGTTATTATTTTAGGCCTTCGATGCCTGTCTGCGGTCACTCCTTCCACTAGGCCTCCACTGACCACACCACTGCTGCCCGTGTACCCCTGTAACCAATTTAAAATTGCCTACAGCCATGTGTTATTATTTTAGGCCTTCGATGCCTGTCTGCGGTGACTCCTTCCACTAGGCCTCCACTGACCACACCACTGCTGCCCGTGTACCCCTGGAACCAATTTAAAATTGCCTACAGCCATGTGTTATTATTTTAGGCCTTCGATGCCTGTCTGTGGTCACTCCTTCCACTAGGCCTCCACTGACCACACCACTGCTGCCCGTGTACCCCTGGAACCAATTTAAAATTGCCTACAGCCATGTGTTATTATTTTAGGCCTTCCATGCCTGTCTGCGGTGACTCCTTCCACTAGGCCTCCACTGACCACACCACTGCTGCCCGTGTACCCCTGGAATCAATTTAAAATTGCCTACAGCCATGTGTTATTATTTTAGGCCTTCGATGCCTGTCTGCGGTCACTCCTTCCACTAGGCCTCCACTGACCACACCACTGCTGCCCGTGTACCCCTGTAACCAATTTAAAATTGCCTACAGCCATGTGTTATTATTTTAGGCCTTCGATGCCTGTCTGCGGTGACTCCTTCCACTAGGCCTCCACTGACCACACCACTGCTGCCCGTGTACCCCTGTAACCAATTTAAAATTGCCTACAGCCATGTGTTATTATTTTAGGCCTTCGATGCCTGTCTGCGGTCACTCCTTCCACTAGGCCTCCACTGACCACACCACTGCTGCCCGTGTACCCCTGGAACCAACATCAGAAAATATAAAAATAAGTATTTTGCTTATAAAAAAGAAAATACTGGAGAGATATCAAATGCAGACATTTTAACATTAAAAACAAACACATACAACAAAAATCTGGTACAGTACTAAAAATGGCCACCAGCTACAATAACTTTCTCCTGCAAGTAGTTAACTGAAAGGTTTTTTCAATTTTAAACACAGATATGGCATCCACCGAGTGTTGTCCTGTCGCGTCTTCTTTATATTATTGCCAAGAAGATGCAAAACAATGAAAATAATAAAATCATTATTTACCAAAAAAATAGAGTAAGTCAAAACCACATTGCAAATAAACATTCATTACAAATAAAGAAGCAGGGCGCGTCCGAGGGTGAGTATATACCCAATAAGAATATAATCACCCTCGGACGCGCCCTGCTTCTTTCCGACAGCCTTCCTTCCTAAGAATCAGCCCTTCCGTGGTGTAGAGAGAGGGTTTGTTACACTCCAAGGTGTTCCCCAGGTTGCCTTTCCTGAGCTTCGATCTTCCGGCTCTCGTTTAGTAGTTGTTGGAAACTACGCTGCATTGGGCCTACAAATTGGGTATGGGGTGTAGAGAGATGGTGTGTTCCACTCCAAGGTGTTCCCCAGGTTGCCTTTCCTGAGCTTCGATCTTCCGGCTCTCGTTTAGTAGTTGTTGGAAACTACGCTGCATTAGGCCTACAAATTGGGTATGGGGTGTAGAGAGATGGTGTGTTCCACTGTAGAGAGATGGTGTGTTCCACTCCAAGGTGTTCCCCAGGTTTCCTCTCCATTGCTTCGATCTTCCGGCTCTCGTTTAGTAGTTGTTGGAAACTACGCTGCATTAGGCCTACAAATTGGGTATGGGGTGTAGAGAGATGGTGTGTTACACTCCAAGGTGTTCCCCAGGTTTCCTCTCCATTGCTTCGATCTTCCGGCTCTCGTTTAGTAGTTGTTGGAAACTACGCTGCATTGGGCCTACAAATTGGGTATGGGGTGTAGAGAGATGGTGTGTTCCACTCCAAGGTGTTCTCCAGGTTGCCTTTCCTGAGCTTCGATCTTCCGGCTCTAGTTTAGTAGTTGTTGGAAACTACGCTGTATTAGGCCTACAAATTGGGTATGGGGTGTAGAGAGATGGTGTGTTACACTCCAAGGTGTTCCCCAGGTTTCCTCTCCATTGCTTCGATCTTCCGGCTCTCGTTTAGTAGTTGTTGGAAACTACGCTGCATTAGGCCTACAAATTGGGTATGGGGTGTAGAGAGATGGTGTGTTACACTCCAAGGTGTTCCCCAGGTTTCCTCTCCATTGCTTCGATCTTCCGGCTCTCGTTTAGTAGTTGTTGGAAACTACGCTGCATTGGGCCTACAAATTGGGTATGGGGTGTAGAGAGATGGTGTGTTCCACTCCAAGGTGTTCTCCAGGTTGCCTTTCCTGAGCTTCGATCTTCCGGCTCTCGTTTAGTAGTTGTTGGAAACTACGCTGCATTAGGCCTACAAATTGGGTATGGGGTGTAGAGAGATGGTGTGTTACACTCCAAGGTGTTCCCCAGGTTTCCTCTCCATTGCTTCGATCTTCCGGCTCTCGTTTAGTAGTTGTTGGAAACTACGCTGCATTAGGCCTACAAATTGGGTATGGGGTGTAGAGAGATGGTGTGTTCCACTGTAGAGAGATGGTGTGTTCCACTCCAAGGTGTTCCCCAGGTTTCCTCGCCAATGCTTCGATCATCATGCTCTCGTTTAGTAGTTGTTGGAAACTACGCTGCATTAGGCCTACAAATTGGGTATGGGGTGTAGAGAGATGGTGTGTTCCACTCTAAGGTGTTCTCCAGGTTGCCTTTCCTGAACTTCTATCTTCAGGCTCTCATTAAATTGTGGTTAAACGGAACAACTGCATTTGGCGTACTAGTTGGTTTGGGGCCTACTATCGGTGTCTGCCGCTCCTTGCTGTTCTCCTGGTTTCCTGTCCTGAAATTCTGTTTTCAGGCGCTCGTTAAGTAGTTGTTAATGTTAGACTGCATTTGGCCTACTAGTTGGGTTGGGGCCTACTATCGGTGTCTGCCACTCCTTGCTGTTCTCCTCCACTGAACAAAGCTGTGCCGCCTGTTTACTACTGTTGCCAATTTTGAACTGCATTTCGACTACTTACTGATTTGGGCCTACTCTCTGTGTCAGCCTCTCATTCCAGTTGTCCTCCACTGCAATGCCCCCTGATTAGTCCTGTGTTACCAATTTTGAACTGCATTTAGCCCACTTTATTCTTTGGGCCTATATCTGTGTTTCCTCCTCATCCTGCCCATTGCCCAGCCAGTGATAGATGAGTCTGCTGGTACATTGACCCATAACGCAACATTTCCCGTGCACGCTACACTGCAAGATTGTGACCCTGCTGAAAGTCAGGTCCCCCTTCCCGCATACCATACCACCTTACACGGGGACAAACAGGAAGGTGCAGATGAAAGTGCAGGTTCCTTCATCAGGTGGGGGGAGGAATACTAGTTGGCGACGTCACTGGCACAGGGCCTCTCATGGTACGCAAAAGTGTTGCTGCCGGTGGGAGGCGCCCCCGCCGTGCAAACACACCGCTGTACTTTGAGGGGCCCTGTGCCAGTGCCAATGCCAACGAGTGGGCCCCCCCTGCTTGCTCAGGTTCACATCACTTGCAAAGTTGAAATACTTACCTCTCCCTGCTCCACTGCCGTGACGTGGTCCAGATTTCCTGGGCCCACTAATTACTTGAACCAGCCCTACCCACCACAACTTTAGCCAAATGACCCCCAATTTCAAATGCCTTCCAATTATTATAAGGTAAATTACGCTTGACAAGCTTCATTAAGAAGAATGGATGGTTTTGACATTAAAATGGGCACTCTAGGTGTTTACCTGGCCCCCACTCACTGCCGACTATGCTGCCCCATTGACTTGCATTGGGTTTCGTGTTTCGGTCGATCCCGACTTTACGTCATAATCGGGCGATTTCACTCGACCCGACTTTTGAGATAGTCGGGTTTCGCGAAACCCGGCTCGACTCTAAAAAGGTCAAGGTCGCTCAACTCTAGTGACGACGACGGGCGAATATGACCCTTCTCCAAGGATTCCTTTACATAACTCCGCATAGCGGCGTGTTCTGGCACAGATAAATTAAACAGACGGCCCTTAGGAAACTTACTACCAGGAATCAAATTAATAGCACAATCGCAATCCCTATGAGGAGGTAGGGCACCGGATTTGAGCTCTTTAAATACATCCCGGTAATCTGATAAAAACTCAGGGACTTCAGAAGGAGTGGAAGGCGAAATTGACAACAATGGAACATCACCATGTACCCCCTGACAACCCCAGAAGGACACAGACATAGATTTCCAATCCAACACTGGATTATGGACCTGTAGCCATGGCAACCCCAAAACGACCTCATCATGCAGATTATGCAACACCAAAAAGCGAATATCCTCCTGATGTGCAGGAGCCATGCACATGGTCAATTGAGTCCAGTACTGAGGCTTATTCTTGTCCAAAGGCGTAGCATCAATTCCTCTCAATGGAATAGGATATTGCAAGGGCTCCAAGAAAAAAACACAGCGCCTGGCAAACTCCAAGTCCATCAAATTCAGGGCAGCGCCTGAATCCACAAATGCCATAACAGAATAGGACGACAGAGAGCAAATCAGAGTAACGGACAAAAGAAATTTAGACTGTACCGTACCAATGGTGGCAGACCTAGCGAACCGCCTAGTGCGCTTAGGACAATCGGAGATAGAATGAGTGGATTCACCACAGTAAAAACACAGCCCATTCCGACGTCTGTGTTCTTGCCGTTCAGCTCTGGTCAAAGTCCTATCACACTGCATAGGCTCAGGCCTATGCTCAGAGAATACCGCCAGATGGTGCACAGCTTTGCGCTCACGCAAGCGCCGATCGATCTGAATGGCCAAGGACATAGACTCATTCACACCAGCAGGCGTGGGAAATCCCAGCATGACATCCTTAAGGGCTTCAGAAAGACCCTTTCTGAAAATTTCCGCCAGGGCACACTCATTCCACTGAGTAAGCACAGACCACTTTCTAAACTTCTGACAGTACACCTCCGCTTCATCCTGACCCTGACACAAAGCCAGCAAGATTTTCTCTGCCTGATCCACTGAATTTGGTTCATCATAAAGCAATCCAAGCGCCAGAAAAAACGCATCAACATCACGCAATGCAGGATCTCCTGGCGCAAGGGAAAATGCCCAGTCTTGAGGGTCACCACGCAACAAAGAAATAATGATTTTTACTTGGTGAATGGGGTCACCAGAGGAGCGGGGTTTCAAAGCTAGAAACAGTTTACAATTATTTTTGAAATTCAAGAACTTAGATCTATCCCCAGAAAATAAATCAGGAATAGGAATTCTAGGCTCTAACATAGGATTCTGAACCACAAAATCTTGAATGTTTTGTACCCTTGCAGTGAGATGATCAACACAAGAGGACAGACCTTGAATGTCGATATCTACACCTGTGTCCTGAACCACCCAAAGGTTTAGGGGAAAAGAAAGACAAAACACAGTGCAAAGAAAAAAAATGGTCTCAGAACTTCTCTTATCCCTCTATTGAGATGCATTAATACTTTGGGCCAGCTGTACTGTAATGACCTGGTGGTTAGGAGCACCCGGCACGACCTGATAATTAAACTCACACAGGACAAGCTCTGGGATGTGGAAGCTCTGCTGACCGCAAGCCCTAATCCTATCACAACAACTAGAAATAGCCGTGGAGCGTTCCTGACTCTCCCTAGACGCCTCTTCACAGCCTAAGAGCTAGCTAGCCCTAGAGATAGAAAATAAAGCCTACCTTGCCTCAGAGAAATTCCCCAAAGGAAAAGACAGCCCCCCACATATATTGACTGTGAGTAAAGATGAAGTCACAAACGCAGAAATGAAACAGGTTTCAGCAAAGGGAGGCCAGACTTAGTAAACAGACAGAGGATAGGAAAAGTATCTTTGCGGTCAGCACAAAAACTACAAAAGACCACGCAGAGTGTGCAAAAAGACCTCCGCACCGACTCACAGTGCGGAGGTGCCACTCTGCATCCCAGAGCTTCCAGCTAGCAAGACAAAATCATGATAACCAGCTGGACAAGGAAACAATGAACAAATAATAACTATCAGGAACTTAGCTTCTGCTGGAGAAGACAGGTCACCAGAAAGATCCAAGAGCGAACTGAACCAATGCAGGAACATTGACAGCTGGCATGGAGTAACGATCTGAGTGGAGTTAAATAGAGCAGCCAACCAAAGGATAAACCACGTCACCTGTGCAAGGAACCTCAGAAGCAGCAGCTTCACTCACAGCCACCAGAGGGAGTCCATGGACAGAACTCGCCGAAGTACCATTCACGACCACAGGAGGGAGTTCGACAACAGAATTCACAACAGGGGCCAATTCTATAGGGAGCATCTTATGGGGCCAATAATTTAGGGAGCATCTTATGAAGCCAATTCTATAGGGAGCATTATATGGGGCCAATTTACTATGGAGCATCTTATGAGGCCAATTCAATATGGAGCAGTATAGGGGGCCAATTACATATGGAGCAGTATATGGGGGCAATAATATATGTAACATCTTATGGGACTAATTATATATGGAGCATTTTATATGGCCAATTATATATAGCGCATTATATGGGGCCCATTATACATGGATCATCTTATGGGGCAAATTATTTTTGGAGCCTAATATGGGACCCATTCTGTAAGGAGTATTATATGGGCCCATTCTGTATGGAGCATCATATGGAGCCCATTCTGTATGGAGCAATATATGGGACTCAGTATACTGTATGGGGCCGATCATATATTGTATGGAGCATTACATGAAGCCCATTATATATGGAGCAATAGATAGGGCCCATCATATACTGTATGGAGAATTATATGTGGCTCATTATACTGTATGGAGCATTATATGGGGTCAATTCCGTATGAAGCAATATATGCGGCTCATTCTGTATGGAGCACTCTGTGGTGCCCATTATACTGTTTGGAGCAATATATGGGGCTCATTATTCTGTATAGAGGACTATGTGGTGACAATTATACTGTATGGAGCACTATATGGGGCCATTATACTGTATGGGGCAATATATGGGGCTCATTATTCTGTTTGGAGCAATATATGGGGCTCATTATTCTGTATAGGGGACTATACTGTCCGGTTTCTGAACTAATGTAGATTGTACACTAGATATCACTCATGTAATGTAAGAAGTAAGTGAAATCTTTGGCATTGAACTATACCTTTATTTCTCTGCCGTGTCGGTGCATTATGAATTGTGGTATGTGTTAAAGGGGCCCACTGGGACTCTTTCGTACAGGTCTCATGAAAACCTGGAGCTACCCCTAACCCTAACACTAACCTTAGCCTTAGCCCTAACCCTAATGGGAAAATGGAAATAAATACATTTTTTAATTTGTTAATTTTTCCCTAACTAAGGGGGTGATGAAGGGGGGGTTGATTTACTTTTATAGCGGGTTTTTTAGCGTATTATTATGATTGGCAGCCGTCACACACTAAAAGACGCTTTTTATTGCAAAAAATATTTTTTGGCGTTACCACATTTTGAGAGCTATAATTTTTCCATATTTTGGTCCACAGAGTCATGTGAGGTCTTGTTTTTTGCAGGACAAATTGACGTTTTTATTGGAAACATTTTCGAGCACATTACTTTTTTTATAGCTTTTTATTCCGATTTTTGTGAGGCAGTATGACCAAAAAACAGCTATTCATGAATTTCTTTGAGGGGGGGCGTTTATACCGTTCTGTGTTTGGTAAAATGGATAAAGCAGTTTTATTCTTCAGGTCAGTACGATTACAGTGATACCTCATTTATATCTTTTTTTTATGTTTTGGCGCTTTTAGACGATAAAAACTATTTTATAGAAAAAATAATTATTTTTGCATCGCTTTATTCTGAACACTATAATTTTCTTATTTTTTCGTTGATGATGCTGTATGGCAGCTCGTTTTTTGCGGGACAAGTTGACGTTGTCAGCGGTACCATGGTTATTTATATCTGTCTTTTTGATCGCGTGCTATTCCACTTTTTGTTCGCCGGTATGATAATAAAGCGTTGTTTTTTGCCTCGTTTTCTTTTTTTACTGTGTTCACTGAAGAGGTTAACTAGTGGGACACTTTTATAGGTCGGGTCATTACGGACGCGGTGATACTAAATACATGTACTTTTATTGTTTTTTTTTATTATTTAGATAAAGGAATGTATTTATTGGAGCAATATTTTTTTTAATATTGTTTATTTAGGATTTTTTTTTTTACACATGTAAATATTTAGTTTTTTAGTTTTTTACTTTGCCCCAAGGGAGGACATCACAATAAAGTGACAGATCGCTGATCTGACACTTTGCTGTGCATTGTGTCAGATCAGCGATCTGACGTGCACAGCAGGGAGGTTTCCAGGCGCTGTGAAGTCACCTCCCCGCAGGACCCGGATGCAGCCCCGTGGCCATTTTGGATCTGGGGCCTGAAGGGAGAAGAAGGTAGGAGACCCTTGGAGCAAGCGATCACATCGCGTTGCTCCGAGGGTCTCAGGGAAGTCCCCAGGGAGCCCCCTCCCTGCGTGATGCTTCTCTATACTGCCTGAACACTGCGATCATGTTTGATCGCAGTGTTCCGGGGGTTAATGTTCTGGGGCGGTCCGTGACCGCTTCTGGCACATAGTGCCGGATGTCAGCTGCGATAGTCAGCTGACACCCAGCCGCGATCGGCCGCACTCCCCCCGTGAGCGCAGCTGATCACGCTGGACATACTATCCCGTCACTGGGAATTAAGTCCCAGGTTACCTTGACGGGATAGTACGTCCAATGGGATTAAGGGGTTAAAGAGCGAACCTGTCAGCAGTTTTGGCCAATACAAGGTGCGGCAACTGCCGTTTAGGGCTTATCAACAGCACTCTATAATGATGTACTGTAGATAAGCCCCCGGTCCGACTTAAAAGATAAGAAAAATAAGTTTTATTATACTCACCTGGGGGGGCTGTGCGGTCCGATGCGTGTCACAATTCCGGGTCTGGCACCTCTCGTGTTCTTATTATCACCGCCCTCCTGTTGCTTCATCGCTCCCTGGCATCGTGCTCCTGCGCAGATGTACTTATCTGCCTTGTTGAGGGCAAAGTACTGCAGCGTGCATGCTCTGGGCCTCTCTGACCTTTCCCAGCACCTGCGCACTGCAGTACTTTGCTCTGCCCTCAATAGGGCAGAGAAGTACGCCTGCGCAGGAGCACGATGCCGGGGAGCGATGAAGAAGCAGGAGGGAAGTGAACATAAGAAGATTGGAGGTGCCGGACCCGGACCTGTGACACCCATTGGAACGGACTGCCCCCTGGGTTTTCTTACCTTTTAGGTTGAACTGGGGGCTTATCTACAGCATTATAGAATGCTGTAGATAAGCCCTGAAAGGTGGTGGCCGTATCTTATATCCGCCAAAACTGCTGACAGGTTCGCTTTAAATCAGCGCTGATTGGTAAAAGTTTATGGATCAGCGGTTGTATTCTGCTACCAGTTGATCCATGTAGACAGACCCTACGTCCCCATGGTCTGCAGTACAAGCTCATGAAGATGATGCTATAGCTGAGCATCAGACAGTGGATTGGTCTTCTTTAGTGTTCACAGGTTTCACTACAATGATTCTCTCCGTGGGAACAGTTTTATTTCTTTTCTTAGTTTGTGCACATTTTCAGAGTTAATTTCACCAGGTGTATTATTATTATTATTTCACTGGCAGCGAATACAGTGCCTTGTTGAATTGGCCCTTAGGTTATCAAGTGTCCCAGTTTTCAGTCTATACCGTAATGAGACAACTTTTCAATTTAGCTGAAATATTGCAAGTGACAAATATAATTATCTGCTCCAATTTCTCTGCATTTTTCTGCCATGTTGAGTTTTTTGACAGGTGCATATTTGTATAACTACACTATATAATTTCAATGAAAATGAGAAAGAAACGCATAGTTTTCATTTTAAGAAAATCTTCACAATCAATACTAACAGCACCAAGCAACACATTAGCTGACTACACTGGCCTTCACAAGGGTGCCAGAGTAGTCACCTTGAGCAGGCACATCAGTTGCTAGGCAGCCACCCGAATGAAAAGGGGTTCTGATTGGTAAGCTTGACGCTGGCATGGGTACTGTAATGAAGGACTTACTACAGAATACCGTGTTACCTTGGAAAGTTTTTACCATAACATGCAGACACCTGCCACCTTTCTACTTCTGTGAACATTTCAAGAACTCTGCATTCATAAAACATTGTCATTTACATTACCAAATTGTTTTCTCGCTTTTCATATTGAGCTAGCAGAATAATCCCCTTCCTCAACATTAAAAGAGATTTTAAAATAGGATTTAATTTATCTTGCATTGTTTGGATGTCCGTACTGACTAGGAGGTAAATAGAGAGGAAGCTAGGAAAAACAAGTGCTTTAATATTGCATTGATCATAACATCCAATAAATGTGTAATGCCATGTAAATACAACTATGGACATTATTTCAGGGTTTGTTTGTTTTCAAATTTAAAGTGTAAGAAAAATCTTATCAGTGTTAATATGTGAACAAAGTTATTAAAAAAATAAAATGTGGTTAGTTAGTCTTATGCATTTGGAACTATTGCTTCCTATGCCAGTCAAATCTCTGAGCTAGCGTTACATTTCTTGTGTTTCTTAAAACCAGGTGATTTAATTTCCTTCACTATTAAAACTATTGTCTCCCATTCTCTGTTGATAAATGCCACTCACATAAAGGTGAGTAGAGGAGCTGCGGAGACACCATCACGTGTTTCTCAACGCAGGCAGTGAATAGCCAGGCCTTTCACCGGGAAGGAACAACCAAGGGAAGGGCAGCATCCAATAAAGGAAAACATCCAATAAAGGAAAACCACCTATGCCAAGCATGGTATCCATCCACAGACAGCTGTTTCAGGGTTTTTGCCCCTCATCAGTGTGGAGTAGGAAACTGGCTATCAGGAGCAGTGCCTAGTAGAAAGTCTATAAAGGCACGGATGATTGACCTCGTGGAGACCAAAACATCCAACACCTCGGAGACACCATCACGTGTTTCTCAACGCAGTGATCCAGAACACTGCCCCCAAATATGCAAATGCAAGTAGAGGAGCTGCGGAGACACCATCACGTGTTTCTCAACGCAGGCAGTGAATAGCCAGGCCTTTCACCGGGAAGGAACAACCAAGGGAAGGGCAGCATCCAATAAAGGAAAACATCCAATAAAGGAAAACCACCTATGCCAAGCATGGTATCCATCCACAGACAGCTGTTTCGGGGTTTTTGCCCCTCATCAGTTTGGAGTAGGAAACTGGCTATCAGGAGCAGTGCCTAGTAGAAAGTCTATAAAGGCACGGATGATTGACCTCGTGGAGACCAAAACATCCAACACCGCGAAGACACCATCACGTGTTTCTCAACGCAGTGATCCAGAACACTGCCCCCAAATATGCAAATGCAAGTAGAGGAGCTGCGGAGACACCATCACGTGTTTCTCAACGCAGGCAGTGAATAGCCAGGCCTTTCACCGGGAAGGAACAACCAAGGAAAGGGCAGCATCCAATAAAGGAAAACATCCAATAAAGGAAAACCACCTATGCCAAGCATGGTATCCATCCACAGACAGCTGTTTCTGGGTTTTTGCCCCTCATCAGTGTGGAGTAGGAAACTGGCTATCAGGAGCAGTGCCTAGTAGAAAGTCTATAAAGGCACGGATGATTGACCTCGTGGAGACCAAAACATCCAACACCGCGGAGACACCATCACGTGTTTCTCAACGCAGTGATCCAGAACACTGCCCCCAAATATGCAAATGCAAGTAGAGGAGCTGCGGAGACACCATCACGTGTTTCTCAACGCAGGCAGTGAATAGCCAGGCCTTTCACCGGGAAGGAACAACCAAGGGAAGGGCAGCATCCAATAAAGGAAAACATCCAATAAAGGAAAACCACCTATGCCAAGCATGGTATCCATCCACAGACAGCTGTTTCGGGGTTTTTGCCCCTCATCAGTGTGGAGTAGGAAACTGGCTATCAGGAGCAGTGCCTAGTAGAAAGTCTATAAAGGCACGGATGATTGACCTCGTGGAGACCAAAACATCCAACACCGCGGAGACACCATCACGTGTTTCTCAACGCAGTGATCCAGAACACTGCCCCCAAATATGCAAATGCATATTATTGGATGTTTTCCTTTATTGGATGCTGCCCTTCCCTTGGTTGTTCCTTCCCGGTGAAAGGCCTGGCTATTCACTGCCTGCGTTGAGAAACACGTGATGGTGTCTCCGCAGCTCCTCTACTTGCATTTGCATATTTGGGGGCAGTGTTCTGGATCACTGCGTTGAGAAACACGTGATGGTGTCTCCGCGGTGTTGGATGTTTTGGTCTCCACGAGGTCAATCATCCGTGCCTTTATAGACTCACATAAAGGTGAATAGCATAATTTAAGAACAGAGATCCTGACTTCAACGATGTGTCATTTACTGAGCTGCTTGCTGCAGTTTTCATAAGATCACTATTTATTTAATCTACCAGTTCCCTGATGCTGAGTTCTGTATAGCCCTGCCCACACTCCTGATTGGCAGCTTTCTGTGTACACTGTGCATAGACAGAAAGCAGCCAATCAGTGATTGTGTGGGGCTATACAGAGCTCATAAACGTGGATTACTACACGACAGCAGGTTTACTACTGATAATTTAATTATGCTAATTAATTGTATCATACAATTATTAGGTTCTCTAGAAGGACGTAGATCTGGGGATTTATTATGATGGAATATAGGCTGAACTGGATGGACAAATGTCTTTTTTCGGCCTTACTAACTATGTTACTATGTTACTATGCTCTAGTAATCTGCTGATAAAACTGATTTTATCAAAATGACAGCAAGTAGCTCAATAAGTTGCTGGAATCAGGGTCTCTTTCTCTACATTCCACTGCAGGTTGCCCACATGTGATATCACCTTCCTAGTCTTACTTAAGGCCCATTAGGACACACACCTGTCTTTCAATTGTTGGTTAAGACCTTAGCTTGTTTTCTCTCCTGCTCCTGTGCATGCTGTGATTTTTGCTACTGTAAGGTGTACGGGGTGGTAGTCGCGGGTGAGGGGCTGCTGTGTTTCCACACCCTGGCACCCCAAAAGTAAATAGTGTCATGTATCTCTTGTGTTGTGGGTGTTTGTTATAACACTCACGGTTGGGTCGGAAGCCTCCACTGTATCCACGATCCCAGATCCAGGAACAGCCACACATTGAGCAGGAGACACTTGATCCTTTTCAAACAGTTTAACTTTACTTAAGACAAATCTCCATCTTAGTCACAGCACAGTACGATGTTACATTCACGTGTCTTTCAGCCTGAGGTAACCCTTTCTTGTCTGGTACCCCTGGCCCCTTAGATACTCTTTCCGGCTCAACAGCCTCATGGATTCTGACCCGCCTTTCTGATGCAATTCTCCATCCAGCTTTCCATTCTGGAAACTGATAAAGGCACGCTCCTCAGTATCCGATTTGGACCTTAGGACTGAGACATCTAGGGCCTGTACTCTAAAGTTAGTGTTGGCTGTCCCCATGTTGCCCAAAGTTCATATTCTCTTGTGCTTTTCAGCCCTCTTACTGTAGACTATAGTTATCACACTTTCTATCTATTCTTCTCATTCAACTGCATTTTCCCAATGCTTATCTATATCTATTGCTTTATCGTATTCCTATACTTATGCCCTAATATCTTACTCTAATACTTTCCCTATTATTAGTATATCAACACATTATGAGTTTCAAAACATTAGTATTTAAAACATTCTACATATTATACCACTCATATAACCAACATAAATTCGTTCACATTAGTGACCGTGATATTCTGTGCACTTGAAATACATTTTCAACACACAAAAACACACCCGTTTTATTAGAGAGGGAAAGAAGAGTATGACTGTCCCTGACATAATCTTACACTACTGTCCCAGCTGATTCGCTGCACACAGCTGCAAACTCCTGAGTGTGTCTTGTCCACGCTTCCCGCAAGCCATCCTGCCAGATGCACCGACGACGGGGAACGTGTACCCACCTGGGCCTGGACTTAGTAGGGTCACTCTACAAAGTAAGCCAAATAAGATTAAGCTGCACTCAATTCAGAAGACAAAAACCTATTGAGGGATACCTTTTAAGGCGTACATACATACAGTATAAGAGCAAAGTTGGGCAAAATCACTATTTATAGGTATTGGCCCTCCTTGAATCTAATGACAGGAAAAGAAGGATCATAATTGTTGAATCTCAACACCCCCAAAACTTTTTTTCTCAGTGGAAGATAAGTCATCATCACTAGAGGTGACAGCTTAATCTCATTCGCATTCAGTAGTTTAAACGACCAAGGGGATTTATTGCAAATGTCCATATTTTTCTATCATAGCGACAAGTCGATTCCAAAGAAATAATCTGATATTCTATTACATATAGTGTTGCAGAAGATAGTAAAGTAACTAAGATTACTAGCAGGGACAATTAGATCATAGGGTACTATGGAAAAACTAAATCCACACTGGGCCATAAATGTTGAAAACCTAAAGGTACCTTCACACTAAGCGACGCTGCAGCGATACCGACAACAATCCGGATCGCTGCAGCGTCGCTGTTTGGTCGCTGGAGAGCTGTCACACAGACAGCTCTCCAGCGACCAACGATGCCGAGGTCCCCGGTAACCAGGGTAAACATCGGGTTACTAAGCGCAGGGCCGCATTTAGTAACCCGATGTTTACCCTGGTTACCATCCTAAAAGTAAAAAAAACAAACGCTTCATACTTACCTTCCGCTGTCTGTCCCCGGCGCTCTGCTTCTCTGTACTGGCTGTGAGCACAGCGGCCGGAAAGCAGAGCGGTGACGTAACACAGATTTCCATTGGTCTAATGACCATTCCTTGTGTTCTTTAGCCCAAACAAGTCTCTTGTGCTTGTTGCCTGTCTTTAGCAGTGGTTTCCTAGCAGCTATTTTCCCATGAAGGCCTGCTGCACAAAGTCTCCTCTTAACAGTTGTTGTAGAGATGTGTCTGCTGCTAGAACTCTGTGTGGCATTGACCTGGTCTTTAACCCCTTAATCCCATATGACGTACTATCCCGTCCAGGTGACCTGGGACTTAATTCCCATGGACGGGATAGTACGTCATATGCGATCGGCCGCGCTCACGGGGGGAGCGCGGCCGATCGCGGCCGGGTGTCAGCTGCCTATCGCAGCTGACATCCGGCACTATGTGCCAGGAGCGGTCACGGACCGCTCCCGGCACATTAACCCCCGGCACACCGCGATCAAAGATGATCGCGGTGTGCCGGCGGTGCAGGGAAGCATCGCGCAGGGAGGGGGCTCCCTGCGGGCTTCCCTGAGACGATCGGTACACGGTGATGTGCTCACCGTGTACCGAGCGTCTTCTCCCTGCAGTCCCCGGATCCAAAATGGCCGCCGGGCTGCATCCGGGTCCTGCAGGGAGCACTTCCGGGTCAGGATCAGGCTGCAGCTGCAGCTCTAATCCTGCCCGGCTGTATGTCAGATCACCGATCTGATAGAGTGCTGTGCACACTGTCAGATCGGTGATCTGTGATGTCCCCCCCTGGGACAAAGTGAAAAAGTAAAAAAAAAAATTTCCACACTTGTAAAAAAAAAAATAAAAAAAAAATTCCTAAATAAAGCAGAAAAAAAAAATATTATTCCCATAAATACATTTCTTTACATAAAAAAAAACAAAAAAACAATAAAAGTACACATATTTAGTATCGCCGCGTCCGTAATGACCCGACCTATAAAACTGGCCCACTAGTTAACCCCTTCAGTGAACACCGTAAGAAAAAAAAAAAAAAAACGAGCCAAAAAACAACGCTTTATTATCATAACGCTGAACAAAGAGTGGAATAACACGCGATCAAAAAGACGGATATAAATAACCATGTTACCTCTGAAAACGTCATCTTGTCCCGCAAAAAACGAGCCGCCATATAGCATCATAACCAAAAAAATAAAAAAATTATAGTCCTCTGAATAAAGCGATGCCAAAATAATTATTTTTTCTATAAAATAGCTTTTATCGTATAAAAGCGCCAAAACATAAAAAAAATGATATAAATGAGGTGTCGCTGTAATCGTACTGACCCGAAGAATAAAACTGCTTCATCAATTTTACCAAACGCGGAACGGTATAAACGCCTCCCCCAAAAGAAATTCATGAATAGCTGGTTTTTGGTCATTCTGCCTCACAAAAAAATCGGAATAAAAAGCGATCAAAAACTGTCACGTGTCCGAAAATGTAACCGATAAAAACGTCAACTCGTCCCGCAAAAAACAAGACCTCACATGACTCTGTGGACCAAAATATGGAAAAATTATAGGTCTCAAAATGTGGAGACGCAAAAACTTTTTTGCTATAAAAAGCGTCTTTTAGTGTGTGACGGCTGCCAATCATAAAAATCCGCTAAAAAACTCGCTATAAAAGTAAATCAAACCTCCCTTCATCACCCCCTTAGTTAGGCTAGGTTCACATTGCGTTAATGGGTTAACGCTAACGGACAGCGTTGCACGGCGAAAATGTCACAATTAACGCCGTGCAACGGGTCCGTTAGCACAACCATTGACAGCAATGTGATTTTCAGGTGTAGCGCATCGCTAGAGCGTGCCATTTTCGGCTCGCGCTAGCAAGGTGCCATTCTTTTGTGGCGCGCCTCAGACGCTGCTTGCAGCGTCCGCGGCGCGCCCGAGGTCCGATCCCCGATCTTCCAGAGCGGGGACGTTAACGCGACCACTAAACACGACACCTAAAAAGACATTGTGTTAGCGCAATCCGCTAGTGCTAAACGGATTTCCCTAACGCAATGTGAACCTAGCCTTAGGGAAAAATAATAAAATTAAAAAAAATGTATTTATTTCCATTTTCCGGTTAGGGTTAGGGTTAGGGTTAGGGTTAGGGCTAGGGTTGGGGCTAGGGTTAGGGTTTGGATTACATTTACGGTTGGGATTAGGGTTGGGATTAGAATTAGGGGTGTGCAGTGGCGTAGGAAGGGGGGTGCGGGGGGGGCGGTCCGCCCCGGGCGGCACAATGTTGGGGGCGGCCGGCGCTGCAGAAGAAGATAAAAAAAAAAAAAAAAAAAAGACGCCCCTTTAAATCTTCGGGCGGCGCCGTCCGCCGCCACGACCAGGGCCAGCTCCCCCCACCCCCGGGTCCCGCCCCCGCCCCCCGCTCTATACTCACCTCTCCTGGTTCCTGCGGCGCCGGCAGCTGCAGCCTCCTTTGACTCTGCGACGTCTCAGAGCAGAGGGCGCGATGACGTCACTACTGTGCGCGCCGCTCTGCCTCTCTGTCCTGAGCGTCGCAGAGCCGGAGAGACGCTGACTGCACCGGACCTGCGCTGGGAACGGGAGAGGTGAGGATTTTACTTTTTTTTTTTTTTCTTTATTTCTGACTGTCTGGGGCTGGGGCAATGCTGGAGACCATGGGGCAGAATGCTGGACACACTGGGGCAATACAGGAGACCATGGGACAGATTGCTGGACACACTGGGGCAATACTGGAGACCATGGGGCAGATTTCAGGACACACTGGGGCAATACAGGAGACCATGGGGCAGATTGCTGGACACACTGGGGCAATACTGGAGACCATGGGGCAGATTGCTGGACACACTGGGGCAATACAGGAGACCATGGGGCAGATTGCTGGACACACTGGGGCAATACTGGAGACCATGGGGCAGAATGCTGGACACACTGGGGCAGTACAGGAGACTATGGGGCAGAATGCTGGACACACTGGGGCAATACTGGAGACCCTGGGGCAGATTGCTGGACACACTGGGGCAATACTGGAGACCCTGGGGCAGATTTCTGGACACATTGAGGCAATGCTGGAGACCCTGGGGCAGACTTCTGGACACACTGGGGCAATGCTGGACACTGGGGCAGATTGCTGGACACACTGGGGGTAATATACTGGACACACTGGGGCAATGCTGGACACTGGGGGTAATATGCTGGACACACTGGGGCAGACTGCTGGACACACTGGGGAAAGGCTGGACACTGGGGCAGATTGCTGGACACACTGAGGGCAGATTGCTGGACACACTGGGGGTAATATGCTGGACATACTGGGGCAGATTGCTGGACACACTGGGGGTAATATGCTGGACACACTGGGGCAGATTGCTGGACAACATGGGGGTAATATGCTGGACACACTGGGGCAGATTGCTGGACAACATGGGGGTAATATGCTGGACACACTGGGGGCAGGACTTGAGGCATGGGCAGAATGTAGATACGGGGCATGATTGGAGACACGGGGCAGGATTGGATCATGGGGCAGGACGGATACGATGGAGGCTGGTGGGGCAGGATGGGGAGATCATATGGGGTAGAATGGATACTCATGAGGGCAGGATACGACAACATATGGCTGGAGCCAGGAATGAGATAAACGGGGCCAGGGTGGGGAATATTATTACCATAGGGGATAATTAAGGGATATTGTTACTGCAGTGATGTATTTATTTTATTTTTTGAGTATACTGTTTTAAATGGGGGGCGGTCCTGTTACTGTGCAGAGTGACACTATATCACCTTTTTTTCTTCATGTGGTGTAATGTAGAAGTTGTGAAAAATTAAGTAATGTGTTCTGCAAGCGGAGCTCGAGATAACTGTGTTATTTCTTGCAGAAACGAGTCCTGGCTGGAAGGAATGATGGCGGTCTGTGCTGGATAAAAGATGAAGGACTTCACCTAGAGACGTCACTGGTGAGTCAGTGTTACCTATACACTGACACTATACACTGTATACTATATAGAGGTCCTGTGTATAATGTCACCAGTGATCTCTGTATTACCTCTACACAGACACTGCATACTAAGTACAGATCTCCTGTGAATACTGGCACTTATGGTGATAGTATTGTGGTTTTTTTTTTTATTACTGATCAGTATTGTAGTATTCAGTCACTATGTGGTGGTAATATGTGGTCTGGAAATGGTGCGGTGGTATTTGTCCCTTGTATGTAGTATTATTCGGTCACTATGTGGCCTAGTCATGGTGTGGTGGTATTAAGTCACAGGTGTGGCATGTGGGGGTGACACCATTAGGCCCAGTTTAAGTTCTACAAAACAGGAAAACCATTTTTGGTAACCTTTGTGTGTATTGAGCTGGAGGGGGGGTGGGATGGGGGGGGGCGCCAAACTCGGGAACAGCCCCGGGCGGCAAAAGCTCTAGCTACGCCTCTGGGGGTGTGTCTGGGTTAGGTGTGTGGTTAGGGTTACAGTTGGGATTAGGGTTAGTGGTGCGTTTGGATTAGGGTTTCATTTATAATTGGGGGGTTTCCACTGTTTCGGCACATCAGGGCTCTCCAAACACGACATGGCGTCCGATCTCAATTCCAGCCAATTCTGCATTGAAAAAGTAAAACAGTGCTTCTTCACTTCCGAGCTCTCCCGTGCGCCCAAACAGGGGTTTACCCCAACATATGGGGTATCAGCGTACTCGAGACAAATTGGACAACAACTTTTTGGGTCCAAGTTCTCTTGTTATCCTTGGGAAAATAAAAATTTGGGGGGCTAAAAATCATTTTTGTGGGAAAAAAAAGGATTTTTATTTTCACGGCTCTGCGTTGTAAACTGTAGTGAAACACTTGGGGGTTCAAAGTTTTCACAACACATCTAGATAAGTTCCATGGGAGGTCTAGTTTCCAATATGGGGTCACTTGTGGGTGGTTTCTACTGTTTGGGTACATCAGGGGCTCTGCAAATGCAACGTGACGCCTGCAGACCAATCCATCTAAGTCTGCATTCCAAATGGCGCTCCTTCCCTTCCGAGCTCTGCCATGAGCCCAAACAGTGGTTCCCCCCCACATATGGGGTATCAGCGTACTCAGGACAAATTGAACAACAACTTTTGGGGTCCAATTTATTCTGTTACCCTTGTAAAAATACAAAGCTGGGGGCTAAAAAATCATTTTTGTGAAAAAAAAAAAGAATTTTTATTTTCACGGGTCTGCGTTATAAACTGTAGTGAAACACTTAGGGGTTCAAAGTTCTCACAACACATCTAGATAAGTTCCATGGGAGGTCTAGTTTCTAATATGGGGTCACTTGTGGGGGGTTTGTACTGTTTGGGTACATCAGGGGCTCTGCAAATGCAACGTGACTCCTGCAGACCAATCCATCTAAGTCTGCATTCCAAATGGCGCTCCTTCCCTTCCGAGCTCTGCCATGCGCCCAAACAGTGGTTCCCCCCCACATATGGGGTATCAGCGTACTCAGGACAAATTGGACAACAACTTTTGGGGTCCAATTTATTATGTTACCCTTGTGAAAATACAAAACTGGGGGCTAAAAAATTTTTGCGAAAAAAAAATAAATTTATTTTAACGGCTCTGCGTTATAAACTGTAGTGAAACACTTGGGGGTTCAAAGCTCTCAAAACACATCTAGATAAGTTCCTTAGAGGGTCTAGTTTCCAAAATGGTGTCACTTGTGGGGGTTTTTAATGTTTAGGCACATCAGGGGCTCTCCAAACCAACATGGCGTCCCATCTTAATTCCAGTCAATTTTGCATTGAAAAGTCAAATGGCGCTCCTTCCCTTCCGAGCTCTGCTATGCACCCAAAAAGTGGTTTACCCCCACATATGGGGTATCGTCGCACTCAGGACAAATTGCACAACAACTTTTGTGGTCTAATTTCTTCTCTTACCCTTGGGAAAATAAAAAATTGGGGGCGAAAAGATCATTTTTGTGAAAAAATAAGATTTTTTATTTTTACGGCTCTGCATTATAAACTTCTGTGAAGCACTTGTTGGGTCAAAGTGCTCACCACACATCTAGATAAGTTCCTTAAGGGGTCTACTTTTCAAAATGGTGTCACTTGTGAGGGGTTCCAATGTTTAGGCACATCAGGGGCTCTCCAAACGCAACATGGCGTCCCATCTCAATTCCAGTCAATTTTGCATTGAAAAGTCAAATGGCGCTCCTTTCCTTCCGAGCTCTGCCATGCGCCCAAACAGTGGTTTACCCCCACATATGGGGTATCGTCGCACTCAGGACAAATTGCACAACAACTTTTGTGGTCTAATTTCTTCTCTTACCCTTGGGAAAATAAAAAATTGGTGGCGAAAAGATTATTTTTGTGAAAAAATATGATTTTTTATTTTTACGGCTCTGCATTATAAACTTCTGTGAAGCACTTGTTGGGTCAAAGTGCTCACCACACCTCTAGATAAGTTCCTTAAGGGGTCTACTTTCCAAAATGGTGTCACTTGTGGGGATTTCAATGTTTAGGCACATCAGGGGCTCTCCAAACGCAACATGGCATCCCATCTCAATTCCAGTCAATTTTGCATTGAAAAGTAAAATGGCGCTCCTTCCCTTCCGAGCTCTGCCATACGCCCAAACAATGGTTTACACCCATATACGGGGTATCAGCGTACTCAGGACAAATTGGCCAACAATTTTTGAGGTTCAATTTCTTCTCTTACTCTTGGGAAAATAAAAAATTGGGGGCGAAAAGATCATTTTTGTGAAAAAATATGATTTTTTATTTTTACGGCTCTGCATTATAAACTTCTGTGAAGCAATTGGTGGGTCAAAGTGGTCACCACACATCTAGATAAGTTCCTTAGGGTGTCTACTTTCCAAAATGGTGTCACTTGTGGGGGGTTTCAATGTTTAGGCACATCAGTGGCTCTCCAAACGCAACATGGTGTCCCATCTCAATTCCAGTCAATTTTGCATTTAAAAGTCAAATGGCGCTCCTTCCCTTCCGAGCTCTGCCATGCGCCCAAACAGTGGTTTACCCCCACATATGGGGTATCAGCGTACTCAGTACAGATTGTACAACAATGTTTGGCATCCATTTTATCCTGTTACCCTTGGTAAAATAAAACAAATTGGAGCTGAAATAAATTTTGTGTGAAAAAAAGTTAAATATTCATTTTTATTTAAACATTCCAAAAATTCCTGTGAAACCCCTGAAGGGTTAATAAACTTCTTGAATGTGGTTTTGAGCACCTTGAGGGGTGCAGTTTTTAGAATGGTGTCACACTTGGGTATTTTCTATCATATAGACCCCTCAAAATGACATCAAATGAGATGTGGTCCCTAAAAAAAAATGGTGTTGTAAAAATGAGAAATTGCTGGTCAACTTTGAACCCTTATAACTCCCTAACAAAAAAAAATTTTGGTTCCAAAATTGTGCTGATGTAAAGGAGACATGTGGGAAATGTTACTTATTAAGTATTTTGCGTGACATATCTCTGTGATTTAAGGGCATAAAAATTTAAAGTTGGAAAATTGCGAAATTTTCAAAATTTTCGCCAAATTTCCGTTTTTTTCACAAATAAACGCAAGTTATATCGAATAAATGTTACTACTAAAATGAAGTACAATATGTCACGAGAAAACAATGTCAGAATCGCCAAGATCCGTTGAAGCGTTCCAGAGTTATAACCTCATAAAGGGACAGTGGTCAGAATTGTAAAAATTGGCCCGGTCATTAACGTGCAAACCACCCTCGGGGCTTAAGGGGTTAATCTGAGCTGCTGTTAACCTGCAATTTCTGAGGCTGGTGACTTGGATAAACTTATCCTCAGAAGCAGAGGTGACTCTTGGTCTTCCTTTCCTGGGGCGGTCCTCATGCGAGCCAGTTTCTTTGTAGCGCTTGAAGGTTTTTACCACTGCGCTTGGGGACACTTTCAAAGTTTGCCCAATTTTTGGACTGCCTGACCTTTATTTCTTAAAGTAATGATGGCCACTAGTTTTTCTTTATTTAGCTGTTTTTTTCTTGCCATAATACAAATTCTAACAGTCTATTCAGTAGGACTATCAGCTGTGTATCCACCAGACTTCTGAACAACACAACTGATGGTCCCAATCCCACTTATAAGGCAAGAAATCCCTCTTATTAAAGCTGACAGGGCACACCTGTGAAGTGAAAACCATTCCCGGTGACTACCTCTTGAAGCTCATCAAGAGAATGCCAAGAGTGTGCAACAGGAAAGATATATATCTTGGTACCGTGTTAGCCAGTAGATAGAAAAATATTTAGAATTGAGAGTTCTCAGTGGTTGATACCTTTTAATGGCTAACTGAAAAGATGGTAACAAATTGCAAGCTTTCGAGAAATTCTGAAGAATAACATATTTATGCACATCATAGCACAGAGAAAAAAAAACATGGATAAGACAGGTGACATGAAGTAGAATTACCATGAGTGATAGAGGAAAGATATATATCTTGGTACCACGTTAGATCAAGTGATAAACAGTTATGTCCATAAATATTGGAGTAACAAAAAGAGAAATCCAGCTCACCATAGTGAAGATCCCAGGGGGCTCGGAGCACGGAAACGCCCCTGATGAAGGACTTAGATCCGAAACGCGCGTCGGGGTGCACTCTTACAAAGGACTGGACTGACCCTGAGAATTTTAGGATATAAGGTATGGTGCATTCTCTCTATTATCTATATTAATTTGCACCTTGTGGTAGGACACCTGCTGGATTTTGTCTATAGCTGTGTGTGCCGCTCCAGTGGAGCCTGTTATTGGTAGCTGCACACATTGTGACCACATTCATTTTGAGGCATGGTGTGTCTTTCTTTATTTTTAGTATATTATTTTTCACACTGCACGTTGGTGTCTTTTACATAGAGCAATTGTGGTGTAATTCCTGCTGTCACAGCACGTATTCCCTGATTAAAGCCCAGTGTCGTTTTCTAATTGTTGCACATGTGATTGCACTTTCTTCTGTAGCAGATCGCTAAGTTAACATCTCTATATGCTTTGTAGCCAGATGACGTAGTTGTGGCTTTATGCACTGTCATTGCATACACGGTTGTTTGCTTATTTGCACTTTATGGTTTATATAACCACGTGTTATTTTAATGATTTTTAAATATTGCATATTTTGCACATTGTTCTCCGTGCACTTATATACTTGATATTTTTATATATATTTTTTCGGTTCTTTCACATAGCACCATATACAAGACAGTTGCTTTTCATATACCACTTCTGGAATTTTCTTTTCACACCATTCTCCTCAACTTTCATTGTGGCTTTTTGATATATATTTTTTTTCATATATATTTTTCGGTCATCTTATGTGTGAATTTTGAGATAAAATTATCTTATTATGTGGCTATTTTCTGTGGTTGTTCCTACCTTTATATAAACAAATATTATTCTTCTTGGTCAGTCCGTTACAATATTCCATTTTTATTTAACATTGCTTTTTATATACTTTTTATTAATAAATAATCCCCTTTGTCTTTTTTGTGCGCACAATTATGTTTTGATTTAAATATATTTAATTGCCAATCAAGTATAATAAAGGCATTTTATATCTATTCTCTGCCTGGCGTTTTACCTGGTACTAGTCTTTATTTTGGTTGTGGGTACCTTTGTTCTTGAATAGTGGTTTAGTCCACAATTCTTTCTTCCACAGAGCACTGGTCACTTATATTAAATTTCACAGTATATTTCGCCATTATGGCACTGATATAAGTATATAGTGCTGTGGTGTATCTTTGGTTGTGTCTAATTACCTTAAGAGTGTGCAAAGCAGTCATCAAAGTAAAAGGTGGCTACTTTGAAGAACCTAGAATATAAGACATATTTTCAGTTGTTTCACACTTTTTTGTTAAGTATATAATTCCACATATGTTAATTCATAATTTTGATGCCTTCAGTGTGAATGTCCAATTGTCATAGTCATTAAAATACAGAAAAATCTTTAAATAAGGTGTGTCCAAACTTTTGGTCTGTACTGTATGTCACACAAAATACTTAATAAGTAACATTTCCCACATGTCTACTTTACATCAGCACAATTTTGGAACCAAAATTTTTTTTGTTAGGGAGTTATAAGGGTTAAAAGTTCACCAGCAATTTCTCACCATTTTTGGGAGGGACCACATCACATTTGAAGTCACTTTGAGGTTTCTATATGATAGAAAATACCCAAGTGTGACACCATTCTAAAAACTGCACCCCACAAGGTGCTCAAAACCACATTCAAGAAGTTTATTAACCCTTCAGGTGTTTCACAGGAATTTTTGGAATGGTTAAAAAAAATGAACATTTAACTTTTTTTCACAAAAAATTTACTTCAGCTCCAATTTGTTTTATTTTACCAAGGGTAACAGGATAAATTAGACCCCAAATGATGTTGTACAATTTGTCCTGAGTACGGTGATACCCCATATGTGGGGGTAAACCACTGTTTGGGCGCATGGCAGAGCTCGGAAGGGAAGAAGCGCCATTTGACTTTTCAATGCAAAATTTACTGGAATTGAGATAGGAGTGGACACCATGTCGCGTTTGGAGAGCCCCTGATGTGCCTAAACATGGACACCCCCACAAATGACATCATTTTGGAAAGTAGATCCCCTAAGGAACTTATCTAGATGTGTGGTGAGCACTTTGACCCACCAAGTGCTTCACAGAAGTTTATAATGTAGAGCCGTAATAATAAAAAATCTTATTTTTTCACAAAAAGTATATTTTCGCCCCCAATTTTTTATTCTCCCAAGGGTAACAGAAGAAATTGGACCCCAAAAGTTGTTGTGCAATTTGTCCTGAGTACGCCTATACCCCATATGTTGGGGGGAACCACCGTTTGGGCACATGGCAGAGCTCTGAAGGGAAGGAGCGCTGTTTGGAATGCAGACTTAGATGGAATGGTCTGCAGCCGTCACGTTGCATTTGCAGAGCCCCTGATTACCTAAATAGTAGAAACCCCCCACAAGTGACCCCATATTGGAAAGTAGACCCCCCAAGGAACTTCTCTAGATGTGTTGTGAGAACTTTGAACCCCCAAGTGTTTCACTACAGTTTATAACGCAGAGCCGTGAAAATAAAAAATCATTTTTTCCCACAAAAAGGATTTTTTAGCCAATAAATTCTTATTTTCCCAAGGGTAGCCAGAGAAATTGGACCCCAAACATTGTTGTCCAATTTGTCCTGAGTACGCTGATACCCAATATGTTGGGGTAAACCCCTGTTTCGGCGCAAGGGAGATCTTGGAAGGGAAGGAGCACTGTTTTACTTTTTCAACGCAGAATTGGCTGTTAATTGAGATTGGATGCCATGTCACGTTTGGAGAGCCCCTGATGTGCCTAAACAGTGGAAACCCCCCAATTATAACTGAAACCCTAATCCAAACACACCCTTAACCCTAATCACAACCCTAACCATAACCCTAACCACGCCCCTAACCCGAACACGCCCCTAACCCTAATCCCAACCATACCCCTAACCTGAACATGCCCCTTACCCTAATCCCAACACACCCCTAACCCCAACACATCCCTAACCCTAATCCCAACCATAACCCTAACCCCACCCCTAAACCTGACACACCCCTAATCCCAACCCTAATCCCAACCGTAAATGTAATCTACACCCTAACCCTAACTTTAGCCCCAACCCTAACTGTAGCCCCAACCCTAACTGTAGCCCTAACCCTAACTTTAGCCCCAACCCTAACCCTAACCCTAATGGGAAAATGGAAGTAAATACATTTTTTTTAATTTTATTATTTTTCCCTAACTAAGGGGGTGATGAAGGGGGGTTTGATTTACTATTTATAGCAGGGGGTTTTAGTGGATTTTTAGGATTTGCAGATGTCACACACAACGGTAAAAGACACTTTTTATTGCAAAAAATCGTTTTGCGTCTCCACATTTTGAGAGCTATAATTTTTCCATATTTTGGTCTACAGAGTGATGTGAGGTCTTGTTTTTTGCGGGATGAGTTAACATTTTTATTGGTACCATTTTCGGGCACATGACATTTGTTGATCGCTTTTTATTCTGATTTTTGTGAGGCAGAATGACCAAAAACCAGCTATTCATAAATTTCTTTTGGGGGGCGGGACGTTTATATTGTCCCACGTTTGGTAAAATTGTTAAAGCAGTTTTATTCTTCGGGTCAGTACGATTACAGCTATACCTCATTTATATTATTTTTTTATGTTTTGGCGCTTTTATACGATAAAAACTATTTTGAATAAAAAATAATTATTTTTGCATCGCTTTATTCTGAGGACTATAACTTTTTTATTTTTTCGCTGATGACACTGTATGGCAGCTCATTTTTTGCAGGACAAGATGACGTTTTCAGTGGTACTATTTCTTTTATATCCGTCTTTTTGATCGCGTGTTATTCCACTTTTTGTTCGGTGGTATGATAATAAAGCGTTGTTTTTTGCCTCGGTTTTTTATCTTTACGGTGTTTACTGAAGGGGTTAACTAGTGGGACAGTTTTATAGGTCGGGTTGTTATGGACGCGGTGATACTAAATATGTGTTTATTTAGATAAAGAAATGTATTTATTGGAACAATATTTTTTTTCTTTATTTAGGATTTTTTTTTTTTTTTTACACATGTAAATATTTTTTATTTTTACTTTTTTACTTTGTCCCCGGGTGGGGCATCATGTTATAGTGTTATATGTTATAGTGTCAGATCACTGATCTAACACTTTGCACAGCACTGTGTCAGATCAGCGATCTGACAGGCAGTGCTGCAGGCTTGCCGACACCTGCTCTCAGCAGGCGCTTGCAAGCCACCTCCCTGCAGGACCCAGAAGGACCCCCGCGGTCATTTTGGATCCGGGGCCTGCAGAGAGGAGATGCGGGTCCGAGGGTCTCAGGGAAGCACGCAGGGAGACCCCTCCCTGCACAATTCTTTCCTATGCCGCCGGAACGTTGCGATCATGTTTGATCGCAGTGTTCCGGAGGTTAAAGTGCCAGGAGTGGTCCATGACCAATACTGGCACATACTGCCGGATGTCAGCTGTGATAGTTGGCTGACACCCAGCCGCGATCGGCCGAGCTTCCCCCGTAAGCGCGGCTGATCAGTGATAACGTACTATCCCGTCGGTGGTCATAGGGGCCCAGACCACCTCGATGGGATAGTACGTCGGGTGTCAGAAAGGGGATAAATCAGATTTTTATGTTAAATGTGTTTTTCATATAATATGTATTTTTTTAAAATAATAATTTTGCAATTTTTATACTGGCAGCTAGGGCTATTGTGGACTCATACTTCCTCTTCTTTCAAGTATACTATCAGCAAAAGACTGATTCAGAAACTAGAGGGTAAGAGGGTAATTGCAGACTGGCAAACCAAACATTGGAACAGGACTCTCAGATTACACAGAATATTATGTTCAGTGAGGAGGCAAACTTTTTTGCGTGGGCCTTTTATATGTATACACCTAACTCAAATGGGAATGGTGACCATTTTCTTGCGTAGGGTGTCTTGCATTGAAATCTGCTGCAATGATCCGGGTACTGCGTCCACCAGACATCAACACAATTTCTTTCCGCTCCTCATGTGTTAACTTCTGCGACATGTTAATGGCTGTAAACAAAAAGAACTTGTAAATAACTCATGAAATAATAAAGTTATGTTAAAACCAAGCACACCATTGTTTTTCTTGTGAAATTCTCAATAAGTTTGATGTGTCACATGACCCTCTTCCCATTGGATCCAAAATGGCCGACTTCAAAATGACTGCCATGGCCACCACCCATCTTAAAAAGTTTCCCCCCTCCCATATGATAATGTGCCACAAACAGGAAGTTGATATCACCAATCATTCCTATTTCATTTAGGTGTATTCATATACATGGCCCACCCTGTATATATTGTATTGAAGCAGCTTGTGCAAAGGTCATTGTGAAGGGGACAGGGTCAGCCGTGGCATCACTTATTGTGGTTGGCAGAGCGGGATCCGAGTGTCATGCGTCTGTGCTCCGAGCCTCTCGCACAGAGCGAATTGGAGCACAGCTGCAGAGGAGGAGGAGAAATGACTTTCTCCATCTCCTCCATTGCCAGGGTCAGCGTATAACGCACATCACTCGGATGATATCTGAGTGATGTGCGCTGTCTCACTCGCACCCATAGGCTTATATGGGTGCAAGTGAGACAAGTCTCAGCCGAGTGTCGTTGACAATCGCAGCATGCTGCGATTTCACTCTCTTTGTGGAAATGTGAACACTCCTGGTTAGGTGTCCATCTGCTGGATTGGCTGCAGTGGAAGATGCGGACATGTGTTTTCGATTATGAAATGTGGCCTCGTGCCTGTACCACAGTATTAGCCCAAACGATTTTGATTATAAAATGTGGCCTGGTGCCTGTACCTCAGTATTAGCCCAAACAATTTAGATTATGTAATGTGGTCTGGTGCCGTCACCACAGTATTAGCCCAAACTATTTTGATTATGAAATGTGGCTTGGGACCTGCACCACAGTTTTAGCCCAAACAATTTAGATTACAAAATGTAGCCTGCTGCCTGCACCATGGTATTATCTGAAACAATTTTGATTATGAAATGTGGTCTGGTGCCAGCACCACAGTATTAGCCCAAATTATTTAGATTATGAAAAGTGGCCTTCTGCCTGCACCACAATATTAGCCCAAACAATTTTGATTCTGAAAAGTGGACAGGTGCCTTCACCACAGAATTATTCCAAACGATTTTGATTATGATATGTGGCCTATTGCCTCCACCACAGGATTAGCCCAAATGATTTAGATCATCCCAAATATGTGAATCCCTGTCTGGGACAGAAGAAATCCCTGGCTGGGGACTTCAAGCTGCCAAGGACTGCCAGGCAATGGAACAGGGCACAAGGACAGTGTTAGCATCCCATCAGAAACTTTGGCTCCAGAGAGCTTGCTGAGAGTCATGGACTTTGCTGCTGCAGCCGTTGCTGTGTCTAGGGACAGAATAGGAATCGTTCATTTACAGTTATATGAAAAAGTTTGGGCACCCCTATTAATCTTAAGCTTAATGTTTTATAAAAATTGTTTTTTTGCAACAGATATTTCAGTTTCATATATCTAATAACTGTTGGACACAATAACGTTTCTGCCTTGAAATGAAGTTTATTGTACTAACAGAAAATGTGCAATCTGCATTCAAACAAAATTTGACAAGTACATAAGTATGGGCACCCCACCAGAAAAATTACATTAATATTTAGTAGATCCTCCTTTTGCATAAATAACAGCCTCTAGTCGCTTCCTGTAGCTTTTAATGAGTTCCTGGATCCTGGATGAAGGTATTTTTGACCATTCCTCTTTACAAAACAATTCCAGTTCAGTTAAGTTTGATGGTCGCCGAGCATGCCCTCTTCAAATGATCCCACAGATGTTCAATGATATTCAGGTCTGGGGACTGGGATGGCCATTCCAGAACAGTGTTCCTCTGCATGAATGCCTGAGTAGATTTGGAGCGGTGTTTTGGATCATTGTCTTGCTGAGAGATCCATCCCCTGCGTAACTTCAACTTTGTCACTGATTCATGAACATTATTGTCAAGAATCTGCTGATACTGAGAGGAATCCATGCGTCCCTCAACTTTAACAAGATTCCCCGTGCCGGCATTGGCCACACAGCCCCAAAGCATGATGGAACCTCCACCAAATTTTACTGTGGGTAGCAAGTGTTTTTCTTGGAATGCTGTGTTTTTTGGCCGCCATGCATAATGCCTTTTTGTATGACCAAACAACTCAATCTTGGTTTCATCAGTCCACAGGACCTTCTTCCAAAAAGATATTGGCTTCTCCAAATGTGCTTTTGCATACCTCAGCCGACTCTGTTTGTGGCGTGCTTGCAGAAACAGCTTCTTTCGCATCACACTCCCATACAGCTTCTCCTTGTGCAAAGTGCTTTGTATAGTTGACCGATGCACAGTGACACCATCTGCAGCAAATTGATGCTGCAGCTCTCTGGAGGTGGTCTGAGGATTGTCCTTGACTGATCTCACCATTCTTCTTCTCTGTCTTTCTGATGTTATTCTTGGCCTGCCACTTCTGGCCTTAACAAGAACTGTACCTGTGTTCTTCCATTTCCTTACTATGTTCCTCACAGGTTGAATCTCTGAGACAGCTTTTTGTATCCTTCCCTTGAACAACTATGTTGAATAATCTTTGTTTTCAGATCATTAGACAGTTGTTTTGAGGAGCCCATGATTCCACTCTTCAGAGGAGATTCAAACAGGAGAACAACTTGCAAGTGGCCACTTTAAGTAGCTTTTCTCATGATTGCATACACTGGCTATGAAATTCAAAGCTCAGTGAGGTTAGAAAACCCAAAAAAGTGCTTTAGTAAGTCAGTAAAAAGTAGGTAGGAGTATTTAAAACAAGAAAATGATAAGGGTGCCCATACTTATACACCTGTCAAATTTTGTTTGAATGCAGATTGCACAATTTCTGTTAGTACAATAAACCTCATTTCAAGGCAGAAACATTTGTAACAACTCTGCTGGCATCACAGCATGGCCTCACATCTCTCACACAATCTTACCCACTGCTCCAGGCCATGATGTGCTTTCTCTTTAATGCCAGCTCCATGTTCTGTGTCTCTGCTCTCTGCATGCCTCATGGCTATATGTATATAAGGGGCAGGCGCCTGAACTCTCTGGTTCTTATAGGAATCAGGTGCACCTGTCCAATCAGTTCCTGACCAATTACCAAGAGGCCTCCTGTATATAGTGCAGCTCCACCCTGTGGTCTGGGCCTGTGCAATGTGTTAGCTCAGTTAGTGTTTAGCTGCTGAGTTTGCCTGGCCTTGCTCTGAGTTACTCCCTCTGAGCTTTTCTCTGTGCTATTGCCTTGATCTTGTAGTCCGCCCTCCAGGAGGCAGAATATCCTGGTCCCTGTGTCTTTGTCCCTGTGTCTTGTTCTATTGCCTTGTCTGTACTTTGTCTTTTCTCGGTCTCCTTGTCTGTGGCTTTCTTCCCTGCTTTCTTTCCTTGTGTTTTCTGTCTGCTTTCACTCCACGCTCTTGCGGCTCTGCACTCGGACTTTGCTTCGCACTCTCTGGCTTTGCTCTGTGGCTCCGCTCTTTGCGGTTCCATCTGGCCCTGCTCTTTGCGGTACTATCTGGCTCCGCCTCCTGTGTTTCTGCACTTGGCTCCGTCTCTGCTCTTGGCTCCACCTCCAGCGTCTCCGCTCTTGGCGTTACCTCCAGCGTCTCCGCTCTTGGCTCCGCCTCCAGCGTCTCCGCTCTTGGCGTTACCTCCAGCATCTCCGCTCTTGGCTCCGCCTCCAGCGTCTCCGCTCTTGGCTCCGCCTCCAGCGTCTCCGCTCTTGGCTCCGCCTCCAGCGTCTCCGCTCTTGGCTCCGCCTCCAGCGTCTCCGCTCTTGGCTCCGCCTCCAGCGTATCTGCCCTTGGCTCCGCCTCTTGCGGCTCCGTCCTTGGCTCTGCCTTCTCCTTCTCTTCTCTTAGTTCCACCTTCTACTTGTTACTTGGTCCTCCTGTGTGAACAGGTCCCTACCTGTTCCTTCATTCTCCTTTCCTTCTGGCTTGTTTCCGTACCTGCATCTTCTGTGTGTACAGGTCCCTACCTGTTCCTTCATCACACTCACAATAGGACTGCACTCGGGCGTCATCAGAGTGCAGCCTGATTCATACACCACATCAACCCGTCCTGTGTATCCTGTGTTCCTGCCAGTCCTGCCGTTCCTGCCCTGCCTTCCAGTCCTGTGTTCTCTGCAGTGCCTCCCTATCCTGTGTTCCTGCCAGTCCTGCCGTTCCTGCCCTGCCTTCCAGTCCTGTGTTCCTGCTGTCCTAGCCAGTCCTGTTTCCTGCCGTGTCTCTGCCAGCCCTGAGTTCTCGGCCGTGTCTCTGCCAGCCCTGTCTCAGCCGTGCCAGCCTACTCGTCTGTGTTCCAGCCGTGCTCTTCTGCCAGTCCTGTCTAATGCCCGCACCAATCCAGGTGTTCCTGTCTCCCAAGTGGGATCAGCAGCCACAGCCAGACACCACCCTGGAGTAGCACCTGGCAGCTGCCTGCTGCACAAGCCTGTCCTCACCATCAGAGGCTCCAGTGAAAACCCAGGCAGCTGTCATAGTCACGCCCCTTCCAGGGTAGTCTGGTTTGTGGCACAGTGGGGCCACAAACCCCCCGAGCTCACGCCCACCAGTCAGGGCGTGAGCGTGAGAACATTACTGTGTCCAACAGTTATTAGATATATGAAACTGAAATAGCTGTTGCAAAAAAAACAATTTTTATAAAACATTAAGCTTAAAATTAATAGGGGTGCCCAAACTTTTTCACATAACTGTATTGTTCATTTCTACAGCTTTCTTGTTAAAATACAAGTTGCCACTGTTGGGCCCTATACAGTGTGAAGTGTGGTTCATACGGAAGATGTCGTGCCATTGTGGAGAACAGCTGCAGGACTGAGGTAACCCACTGTGACCCAGGGCTGGGATTAGAACTGACATTTTATGTGCAAGGGGCTGGGATGAGGACTGACTCTGCTATAGTGGACTCGAGCATGACTACCACACCGTGCCTCCTTGTAACAACTGTACCACAGGATTAGCACAAAATATTTACATTAAAAAATGTGGCCTGGTGCTTGTACCACAATATTAGCCCAAACGATTTAGATTATGAAATGTGACCTGGTGCCTGCACCAGAGTATTAGATCAAATGATTTAGATTATGAAATGAGGCCTGGTGCCTGCACCACTGTATTAGCCCAACGGATTTAGATTATGAAATGTGACATAGTGCCTGCACCACAGTATTAGCCCAAACTATTTAGATGATGAAATGTAGCCTGGTGCGTGCACCACAGTATTAACCTAAACAATTTAGATTATGAAATGTGGCCTAGTGCCTGCAGCACAGTATTAGCCAAAACTGTTTAGATTATGAAATGTGGCTTGGTGCTTGCACCACAGTATTACCAGAAAGTATGTATATTATGAAATGTGGTCTGGTGCCCGCACCACAGTAGTAGCACAAATGATTTACATTATGAAATGTAGCTTGGTGCCTGCACCACAGTATTTTTCCAAACGATTTAAATTATGAAATGTTGCCTGGTGCCTGCTCCATAGTATTAGCCCAAGCGATTTAGATTATAAAATGTGGCCTGGTGCCTGCACCACAGTATTAGCCAAATGATTTTGATTAGGAAAAGTGGACTGGTGCCTACACTACAGTAAAAAAGAAAAAATAATCTCCAGCATGGATCTTCTAAAAAGTCAATTTATTGAAAACACTTTAAAATGCAAACATTTGCAAAAAAGAGATGGGGGTCCCAGGTGGTCAACGCCGACGCGTTTCGACCATCAGGTCTTAGTCATGGCATGAAAATGGGACCACATATTAACATTTTATACAACACAGAACACTAAAACAACAAGTGCTTAGATTAAAATTCAGGTGGGCAATCAGAACATTCATTAGATTAACCCCCTGTGAACCGCAAAAGAGAAAGACATGTCTATGGAAAAAGAACCACAATGGTGTATCAAAAAATTACATTAGCCGGAGTAATAGAACCAATTCACAGTGTGTACAATATTAAATATCACCTTCTTATGGAGAGAAGAAAGAAAAAAAAAAAAAAAAAAAAAAAATTTTTTTTTTTCTTCCCAGTTTTTCCTTTTTCCCTATTTTTGTATTTTGTGGACCAAGTCTTGCTTCCTCCCCTATTTAATTTTTTCTATACTTACCATTGGTTATGAACTGATTTGCCTGCTATGGATAATCACAGTGCAATATCTATGGATAGTGATAGAAAACGCATGAATAGGTTTGCGTCTATCTTTAATCAAACTAATGAAGATGTGTCTCGGAATAATGGGGTTTCCTCAGGCGAGTCTATTGAGGACCTTTTTAAAACACTGGAGAACCGTAAAAGTAAAGAGACGAGATTATGGTGGGACATGACCTCTCTTAAATCATATTTGTCTAAAAAACTTATACCAAGGGGTTTAAGAATCAATAAGAAACCCACCTTTTCTTATTCAGATGAGTTTAAAACGGAATGGGAATCAATACTTTCACAATGTTCATATAAGTTGATGGAACTAATCACCAAACATGAAGAAATTGAGATTAATCATATAAAAGATGACATTACAAAAATACAGACATCCCTGAATAAATATAACAATGTTGAGGATTTCAACATTTTAAACCAGAGAATGGAAAAAAACTTACTGAAACTAGAGGAACATGTTGCTGATATTAAACATGACAAATTCCAGAGAGATAAACGGGATTATGAATTGAACCAAGTTTACACCTGGAAAATCTCCCGTACCTGGAATAGAAGGAATAGACGCCCGCAACATGATTTCTTTGATTCCAATTATAAAGGGCGAAGGGTCAGCTTCACTGCTTCTCATGAGTCGATGGGTTCATCCAGCTCAAATCATAATACTTCAGAAGATTTTTCGGATGTATCGTTTGGATCCAACAGGCATAATGAGACATTTAATGAGAGATCAGGTGCCATCAGCAAAGCAAAAAACGCCGGAGGAGGGCGGGGAGGAAGCACAAACGTAAGAACTTACCCGCTCAGGAATCAGAGGAAGTATTGACACTTCCAGTCTGGAATCTTTCCAGCTATATTTTGTCTGAAGCTGAAATTTCTCTTTTGGGAAAAGGACTTGGTTTTTGTCCAATAAAAAAATTTGACGTATTTAGGACTTTATTGGATGTAAACAAATTTGCCAGAAACTTAACCTTGAAATGTCACTTTGAACAAGATTCTGCTTTTTCTGATACTGTGCAACCTCCTGGATATACCAATGCTGTTTCTCCACATGGTAATTTTTCCTTTCAGGAACTTTTGGATTATTCTATTTTACGAGATTTGCAATCCGATTCACTTGAGAAAGACTGTAATATGAATAAGGATTTTGGTACACCTAATGCTCTTTTCTATCCAGTACAATCCAGACCCACTGTCTTGGACACCTTCCAAGAACTGGTAGAGAGGGATTTAATGAAACTGGATAGTAACATAGATTTTGTGCATGATAATCTGACTGTTTTGGAAAGACAGGCTATAAGTAATTTACGCCATAATGAGGATTTATTGATCAGACAGGCTGACAAAGGAGGGGGGGTGGTAATTTTGAATGCTGGTTTATATTACGTGGAAAATCTTCGCATTCTTAGTGATTGTTCTACTTACACCCAAATTCCATATGATCCCACAAAAGAATTTCAGATACATTTAGAGAAATTATTAATAGATGGCCTATCCACAGGTGCTATTACACAAAAAATATATGATTATTTAAATATCAAACATCCAGTTATCCCTATTTATCATGCGTTCCCTAAGATTCATAAAAATGTTTTTCCTCCTCCGTTTAGAGCCATCATCTCTGGTATAGGGTCACTCTCAGAAAATTTGGGAGAATGGGTGGATCATTTTCTACAACCCTTAGTGATCAATTTACCGGGTTACATTAAAGATACCAAAGCAGTCATTGCCGCATTAGATGGCTTTTTGTGGTCTTCACATTATACATGGGTCACCTGTGATGTGGTTGGTTTATATCCTTCCATACCACATAATATCATTCTAACCAGCCTGTCATATTTTCTCAATAAGTACAGCACATACAAACAGGAGATTCAATTTTTTATTATAGATTCAGTTTCTTTTCTGTTGACCCATAATTATTTTTCATTTGACAGGTTGTTTTTTATTCAAAAAAAGGGCGTTAGTATGGGAGGGAAATGTTCCCCTTCATTAGCCAATATTACAGTAGCGGTTTGGGAAGAGAAATATATTTTCAATGAGAATAATCCCTTTTCTAATAACATTGTATTTTTTGGTCGCTATATCGATGATTTGATTATAATTTGGAAGGGGGAAGATATGCTGATTGCGGATTTCATAAAATACGTGAATAATACCGATTTTAATCTCTCCTTTACTTTTAATACCTCCAAGACTTCTATCAATTATTTGGATATTTCCTTATCAGTAAATGAAAATACTAACTTAGTTGCTGTTTCCCCTTATAGAAAATCTACTGACAGCAACTCAATTTTGGAGGCACACTCTTGTCACCCAAAACATGTCATTAAGAATATACCAGTGGGTGAATTTATCAGGCTTAAAAGAAATTGTAGTTCAGCTGCACAATTCACACAGGAAACTGAGTCTGCAGTTTTCAGACTTAAAGATCGCGGTTATCCTAATTGGATGCTACACAGAGCAAAATCAGTGACAAAAGACATTGATAGGAAGTCTTTATTATGGAGTGATAATGAGGATTCAGGGTCTCTTTCTAGGAACCCCAACAAGAATAATAATAAAATGAAAAAAATTAAAAGAAAAAGGCTTAATGAAAATAAACACACAGAGCCTGCCTCTCACTCTCTGAGTACGATAAATTTTTCCACAGTTTATAGTCCGCAGTATGCAGAAATAATTCAAATTGTGAAAAAATATGTTCCTATTTTATATAGTGATGTGAAGCTAGCACATATTTTAGATCGTACTCACATACGATATCTTGCCAAAAAAGCACCTTCCTTACGTGACATCCTATCTCCGAGTCTTTATCTCCATAGTAAATTGACTGCAGGAAATAGTGCCTGGTTAACATATAAGGGTTTTTTCAAATGTGGTCACCACCCGTGTAAAACGTGTAATTTCGTAAGAAAAACTACTAGTTTCACCTCTAGTGTGACAGGCATTACTTATCCGATTCGAACGCACATGAATTGCAACTCAGAAGGTGTCATTTACTTGATAGAATGCGACTTATGTAAACTGCAATATGTGGGCTGCACAGTGGGCCCTCTAAAAAGAAGGTTTTGTAAGCATATCTCAGAATCTGCACTTAATAATACATCACATAACATTTCTGCAGTCTCTCACCACTGCAAAACAATCCATGCAGGTAATACCAGCATGATTAAAGTGACTGCTATTGAAAAAGTGCATAAACCCCCTAGAGGCGGTGATCATAGACGTAAGATATTAAATCGTGAATCCTTTTGGATATTTTCTCTACAGTCAAGGGTGCCCTTAGGGCTGAACAAACGTCTTGACCTCATTTTGCAGTTAGATTAATGTAATAATTTCATATATTTATTTCATATAATCCAATTTTTTTTTATTTTATTTTTTTTTTTTTTTTTTTTTTAATATAAATTTTTTTTTTTTTTTTTTTTTTTTTTTCTTTCTTCTCTCCATAAGAAGGTGATATTTAATATTGTACACACTGTGAATTGGTTCTATTACTCCGGCTAATGTAATTTTTTGATACACCATTGTGGTTCTTTTTCCATAGACATGTCTTTCTCTTTTGCGGTTCACAGGGGGTTAATCTAATGAATGTTCTGATTGCCCACCTGAATTTTAATCTAAGCACTTGTTGTTTTAGTGTTCTGTGTTGTATAAAATGTTAATATGTGGTCCCATTTTCATGCCATGACTAAGACCTGATGGTCGAAACGCGTCGGCGTTGACCACCTGGGACCCCCATCTCTTTTTTGCAAATGTTTGCATTTTAAAGTGTTTTCAATAAATTGACTTTTTAGAAGATCCATGCTGGAGATTATTTTTTCTTTTTCATTGCTGGCTCTGGACTACGCCCTTGACCAAGGCGGCTCCGTGCATGGACATCATTGCACTGTTGAGGGATTGGTGAGCTGACTTATTTTCTTCCCATTTTTTCCTTTTTCCCTATTTTTGTACACTACAGTAAAAGCTCAAACGATTTAGATTATCAAATGTGGCCTGGTGCCTGCACCACATTATTAGCACAAAGGATATACATTAGGAAATGGGGCCTGGTGCTTGCACCACAGTATTAGCCCAAACTATTTTGATTATGAAATGTGGCCTGGTGCCTGCACCACAATATTAGCAAAAACTATTTAGATTATGAAATGTGGCCTGGTGCCTTCACCACAGTATTAGCCCAAACGATTTAGATTATGAAATGATGCCTGATGCCTGCACCACTGTATTAGCCCAAATGATTTACATTATGAAATGTGGCCTGGTGACTGCACCAAAATATTGGCAAAAACTATTTAGATTATGAAATGTGGCATGGTGCCTGCACCACAGTATTAGCTCAAACTATTAAGATGATGAAATGTGGCCTGGTGCCTCCACCACAGTATTAGCCCAAACGATGTAGATTATGAAATGTGGCCTGGTGCCTGCACCAGAATATTAAATAAATAAGACGTGAGCACTACTGGAAGGGTGCACAGGTAGGTTCCCACACCATGTCACATCAATATGAAGAGATCCTGGCACTCAACTTAGGTATAGGAAACTCAGTATTTATTGTGTAGTACCAATAAACGTTTCGGTCAAAGGCGACCTTCCTCAGTAACTACATTTGCGAAAAAAACAAAACAATATAAACATAATACAGCAATAAAGTAAATGTCCAGTTAGACAATTTTATGTCATTTTGAGCTGAAAAAAGAAAAAGAAGAAAGAAAAAAACAAAAAGGAACATAACAGAAGTATATACATCTATGGAATATGGTCATAGTAGATTAGTTAGATATCTCCTAAATGTCAGTGGAGCCACAAAATATTCAGGTAAAGTGCATAGTATTCAGAAAATTAGCATACCATACTGGTAGACTTGGAGAGCGATAGTGGTGATTGATCAGACTGAAGCCTGATCAGTTATGCTGTGAACATAATGAGTACAGCAGAGTGTCGTTAGATGGTGATTGGCATGGATGCACAGTGCGCATAGGTGGAAATGGGTTACCTTCTTAATAATGGTAGGTCATCCATCATGAAGGATGGAGAAAGGGTATGGGCTGTAAACCGATACAAAAAAAGGCCCCCTTAGTACTGGTGGAAAATACAACTGTGGAGCTATGCACTATGTACAGGTGTCCTCGGGCGTTGGTCATAGGTGGTTACCTGCTCACTGCGGGTCCTGGGTACGACATGGAGTCCACGCTTGTCAATAAGGTGCAGAGTGAGTGGCCCTCTGTGTGAAGATGCGTGTTAAATAGCGTGTCTGCCCAGCATAGCATCCGGGCCGGAAGTGACGTACCAAAAGTGTGTCTAGCTTTCCATGTGACTGGGCGTGTAGCGTTCCAGGAGTGAAGTCACGGGAGGAGGTGCCTGAATAGTAGTGTTCTTACAGTCTTGGAGATACGCCGCATATGGCGGTGTAATAGCGTGCATAGCGGTTGTGATCATGCGGTGAAGGGGAAAAATATGGTTAGTCTAGGCTGTATAGAGATGAGATGGGAACTCCACACTGAATAAAAGATGCTGAGGTGGTGGGTGCTCTCCTTAAGGGTGGTGTTCATGCTCGCAAAGATACGGTACCCTCAAGAGCATCAATATAAGTGACTCTAGAAAGACAGATAAGAGCTTTAGTTATATATAGATAGGAACACTTTTGACCAGTTGGCAAAAGCATGTTTCTACATCAGATGGTAGATTTGTGCTTAGATATACGGATATCTAAGTACAAATCTACCATCACATTTAGAAACATGCTTTTGCCAATCCCCCACCATTTTATCACCAAAGGGCATAACATCTCACAGCTAAAATTCCAGGTTATTGAACAGGTACAGACCCCCAGACGCGGTGGCGACAGGTTGGCCAAATTAAAACGTTGCGAGGCATACTGGATCCATACTTTGGATACCTTGAGCCCCAAGGGACTCAATAGGGAGTATGATTTACTCTCGTTTATGTAATGACTATGGGTCTGATTGACATATCGCTTTTCTAGGTACCACGCTGTAAAGATCTGGGTGGGCCGTACACTCTTCTGTTTTCCTCTACCCGTTGTCTCTATGTTTTGTCTAGATCTATATATCCATAAGCATTCACTGGCCATATGATATTACCACTAGGTTGTATAGCTTCAGGTGAGAGGGACTAAGATAGTCCTGACTGTACGATAAGTATTCTTAGAAACATTAGTGACCATTGATCATAAAAATACTGGCAATAATATTTATTATACCTACTATATATTGTTGACTATGTAATATATCTAGTGAAGATTAGTCAAAAGTGTTCCTGTATATATATAACTAACGCACTTATCTGTCTTTCTAGAGTCACCTATAGTGATGCCCTTGAGGGTATCTTTGCGAGCATGAACACTGCCCCGAAGGAGAGCACCCGCAACCTCAGCATCTTTTATTCAGTGTGGAGTTCCCATCTCATCTCTATACAGCCTAGACTAACCATATTTATCCCCTTCACCGCATGCTCACGACCGCTATGCACGCTATTACACCGCCATATGCGGCGTATCTCCGAGACTGTAAGGACACTACTATCTAGGCACCTCCTCCCGTGACTTCACTCCTGGAACGCTACATGCCCAGTCACATGGAACGCTAGACGCACTTCCGGTACGTCATTTCCGGCCCGGACGCTATGCTGGATCGACACGCTATTTAACACGCGTCTCCACACAGAGGGCCACTCTCTCTGCACCTTATTGACAAGCGGTGGACTCCGCGTAGTACCCAGGACCCGCAGTGAGCAGGTAACCACCTATGACCAACGCCCGAGGGCACCGGTACATAGTGCATAGCTCCACAGTTGTATTTTACACTAGTACTAAGGGGACCTTTTATGTCTCAGTTTACAGCTCATACCCTTTCTCCATCCTTCTTGATGGATGACCTACCATTATTAAGAAGGTAACCCATTTCCACCTATGTGCATTGTACATCCCTGCCAATCACTATCTAACAACACTCTGCTATACTCATTATGTTCACAGCACAACTGATCAGGATTCAGTCTGATCAATCACCACTATCGCTCTCCAAATCTACCAGTACGGTATGCTAATTTTCTGAATACTATGCACTAGGGTTGAGCTAAACAGATCGGACAAATTCAAAAATCGCCGGCTTTCAGCAAAGTCGAGTTTTATGAAACCCGAGCTGATCCTAGTGTGGGATCGGCCATGAGGTCGACGATCTGCGTTTCGTATGACGCTTTCAGCGCCATTTTTCAGCCAATGAAGGAGGATGCAGAGTGTGGGCAGCGTGATGACATAGGTCTCGGTCCCCACCATCTTAGAGAAGGGCATGACAGTGATTGGCTTGCTTTCTGCGGCGTCACAGGGGCTATAAAGGGGCATGCATGCCGACCGCCATCTTACTTCTGCCGATCGTAGCATAGGGAGAGGTTGCTGCAGCTTCATCAGAAGAAGGGATATAGTTAAAGAGGGAAGATTAACCCCCAAACCCCTTGTGCTGTAGCGATTTTTACTGTCCAACACCACCTTTTCTTTGCAGGGACAGTGGAGGCTATATTTTTGTGCATCAGCTCTGTAGCTTATTAGGCTGCCTTATAAGGCTCCCTGATAGCTGCATTGCTGTTTGCACGCCGCTGTGCAAACCAACTGCTTTTTTAAAAGCAAAAATCCTGTTGCTCCTTTCTGCACAGTTCTCTTGTTTTTTTGTCCACACTTTTGTGTGCAGCAGTCCTTTTTATTGCTGTCATACTTTTCCTGAGATCATTGTAGGGAGATTGAAATTGTACTACAGTCCTTGTATTTTTTCATATATCTTCCAGCCACTTTCTGCCACTTACATTGTGTGGTTTTATGCACTGGGCCTGAGTTTTGGTTCAGTCTCCCCCCAAAAAAGTGAGATTCAAATTCTCACAAAGTGGATATACTGCAGTCCTGTTAGTTTGTGTTATGTCAGCCAGCCACTTTCTGCCACTTACATTGTGTTGTTTTATACACTGGGCCTGAGGTTTGGTTCAGTCTCCCAAAAAAAAGGGAGATTTAAATTCTCAACAAGTTTATATACACCTTCTATCTTGTTTTACAGTACTATATAACCATTGTTATTTTGGTTAGATTTTCCAAAAAATGAGGAAGTCTGGTGGAAGAGCTCTTGGGCGGTGGTTGCCAGCTGGTACTGATGGTGGTGGTGGTGGTGCATCTGGTGGTAGTGGCAAAAGCACAATAGCACCTAAGGCTGGAGGTGTTGAGCCAGCATGCGAGTGCCGTTTGCCTGGACAGGTGGGTGGGCCCACTCTTGGGCGACGGCACTGGCACAGGGTCCCTCATAGTACAATGAAGTGTTTCTGACGGTGGTGGTGCACAACCAACGTCAGACACACCGTCGTAATATGAGGGGCCCTGTGCCAGTACCGCCGCCCACGAGAGAGTGTTCCCCCCCAGCTCAAACAGTGCTCTACCACTTGCAATACTTACCTCTCCCTGCTACACCACTGTGTAGTCTGTGCTGTTAAATCCTTCAATGGCACTGCCAATACAAATTTGTTGAAATGATAGATGATAGTTAAAATATACAGAGCCCTGGCCTCCATTTAGACCAGTTAATACTTTGTACCTACTACCATTGTCTGCTAATCAGCAGAGGAGCCCACCCCTGTACCTAGCTATGTCACCTGTTTAGTCCTGTTACCAATTTTGAACTGCATTTAGCCTACTTTAATATTTGGGCCTACTAACTGTCTGCCACTCATTACAGTTGTCCTCCACTGAACTAAGCAATGCCGCCAGTTTAGTCCTGTTACCAATTTTGAACTGCATTTAGTCTACTTTAGAATTTGGGTCTACTTTCTGTGTCTGCCACTCATTACAGTTGTCCTCCACTGAACGAAGCAATGCCGCCTATTTAGGCCTGTTAACAATTTTGAACTGCATTTAGCCTACTTTAATATTTGGGCCTACTAACTATGTCTGCCACTCATTACAGTTGTCCTCCACTGAACAAAGCAATGCCGCCTGTTTAGTCCTGTTACCAATTTTGAACTGCATTTAGCCTACTTTATTATTTGGGCCTATATCTGTGTTTCCTCCTCATCCTGCCCATTGCCCAGCCACTGCTAGATGAGTCTGCTGGTACATTGACCCAGACTACTACATTCCCCTTGCACTCTACACAGCCAGAATCTGACCCTGCTGAAAGTCAGGTTCCCCTTCCCGCATACTATACCACTTTACACGGGGACAAAGAGGAAGGTGCAGATGAAAGTGCAGGTTCCTTCATCAGGTGGGGGGCATACCCGTTGGCGATATCACTGGCACAGGGCCCCTCATAGTATGCAAAAGTGTCTCTACCAGTGGGAGGCGCCACCCGCCGTCAAACACACCGCCGTACTATGAGGGGCCCTGTGCCAGTGTCAACGAGTGGGCCCGCCCTGCTTGCTCAGGATCACAGCACTTGCAAAGTTGAAATACTTACTTCTCCCTGCTCCACTGCCGTGAAGTATTCCGCGTTTCCTGAGCTCACGAAAATCTTGAGCCAGCCCTACGCTCCCAACACTTTAGCCAAATGACCCCCAGTTTTCAATGCCTAACTATTATTATAAAGTAAATTAAGATTGACAAGCTTAAGTAATAAGAATTGATGTTTTGACATTAAAATGGGCACTGTAGGTGTTTTTCTGGCCTCCACTCACTGCCGACTTTGATTCCCCATTGACTTGCATTGTGTTTCGTGTTTCAGTCGGCCCACGACTTTTCGCAATAATCGGCCGATTTCACCCGACCCGACTTTTGACAAAGTCGGGTTTCGCGAAATCCGACTCGACCCGAAAAAAGTAAAAGTCGCTCAACTCTACTATGCACTTTACCTGAATATTTTGTGGCTCCACTGACATTTATGAGATATCTAACTAATCTACTATGACCATATTCCATAAATGTATATACTTCTGTTATGTTCCTTTTTGTTATTTTCTTTCTTCTTTTTCCAGCTCAATATGACATAAGATTGTCTAACTGGACATTTACTTTATTGCTGTATTATGTTTATATTGTTTTTTTTTTTTCGCAATTGTAGTTACATAGGAAGGTCGCCTTTGACCGAAACGTTTATTGGTACTACACAATAAATACTGAGTTTCCTATACCTAAGTTGAGTGCCAGGATCTCTTCATATTGATGTGACATGGTGTGGGAACCTACCTGTGCACCCTTCCAGTAGTGCTCACGTCTTATTTATTTAATATTCTGGTGCAGGCACCAGGCCATATTTCATAATCTACATCGTTTGGGCTAATACTGTGGTGGAGGCACCAGGCAACATTTCATAATCTAAATCATGTGGACTAATAGTAACATAGTAACATAGTAACATAGTTAGTAAGGCCGAAAAAAGACATTTGTCCATCCAGTTCAGCCTATATTCCATCATAATAAATCCCCAGATCTACGTCCTTCTACAGAACCTAATAATTGTATGATACAATATTGTTCTGCTCCAGGAAGACATCCAGGCCTCTCTTGAACCCCTCGACTGAGTTCGCCATCACCACCTCCTCAGGCAAGCAATTCCAGATTCTCACTGCCCTAACAGTAAAGAATCCTCTTCTATGTTGGTGGAAAAACCTTCTCTCCTCCAGACGCAAAGAATGCCCCCTTGTGCCCGTCACCTTCCTTGGTATAAACAGATCCTCAGCGAGATATTTGTATTGTCCCCTTATATACTTATACATGGTTATTAGATCGCCCCTCAGTCGTCTTTTTTCTAGACTAAATAATCCTAATTTCGCTAATCTATCTGGGTATTGTAGTTCTCCCATCCCCTTTATTAATTTTGTTGCCCTCCTTTGTACTCTCTCTAGTTCCATTATATCCTTCCTGAGCACCGGTGCCCAAAACTGGACACAGTACTCCATGTGCGGTCTAACTAGGGATTTGTACAGAGGCAGTATAATGCTCTCATCATGTGTATCCAGACCTCTTTTAATGCACCCCATGATCCTGTTTGCCTTGGCAGCTGCTGCCTGGCACTGGCTGCTCCAGGTAAGTTTATCATTAACTAGGATCCCCAAGTCCTTCTCCCTGTCAGATTTACCCAGTGGTTTCCCGTTCAGTGTGTAATGGTGATATTGATTCCCTCTTCCCATGTGTATAACCTTACATTTATCATTGTTAAACCTCATCTGCCACCTTTCAGCCCAAGTTTCCAACTTATCCAGATCCATCTGTAGCAGAATACTATCTTCTCTTGTATTAACTGCTTTACATAGTTTTGTATCATCTGCAAATATCGATATTTTACTGTGTAAACCTTCTACCAGATCATTAATGAATATGTTGAAGAGAACAGGTCCCAATACTGACCCCTGCGGTACCCCACTGGTCACAGCGACCCAGTTAGAGACTATACCATTTATAACCACCCTCTGCTTTCTATCACTAAGCCAGTTACTAACCCATTTACACACATTTTCCCCCAGACCAAGCATTCTCATTTTGTGTACCAACCTCTTGTGCGGCACGGTATCAAACGCTTTGAAAAAATCGAGATATACCACGTCCAATGACTCACCGTGGTCCAGTCTATAGCTTACCTCTTCATAAAAACTGATTAGATTGGTTTGACAGGAGCGATTTCTCATAAACCCATGCTGATATGGAGTTAAACAGTTATTCTCATTGAGATAATCCAGAATAACATCCCTCAGAAACCCTTCAAATATTTTACCAACAATAGAGGTTAGACTTACTGGCCTATAATTTCCAGGTTCACTTTTAGAGCCCTTTTTGAATATTGGCACCACATTTGCTATGCGCCAGTCCTGCGGAACAGACCCTGTCGCTATAGAGTCACTAAAAATAAGAAATAATGGTTTATCTATTACATTACTTAGTTCTCTTAGTACTCGTGGGTGTATGCCATCCGGACCCGGAGATTTATCTATTTTAATCTTATTTAGCCGGTTTCGCACCTCTTCTTGGGTTAGATTGGTGACCCTTAATATAGGGACAAACAGTTTCTCCGCTGGGCAACGATCAGGTTTATTAGCCTGAAATTTTTGCAGCACCCGCCGCAAATCAGGGGAGATGGCAGACACAATTACTCCCTCTTTGAGGATACCCGCCGGCTCAGATACACCCGGAGAGTCAGGCACAAAACTCCTAGACAGAGCATCCGCCTTCACATTTTTAGAGCCCGGAAGGTATGAAATCACAAAGTCAAAACGGGCAAAAAACAACCAACGAGCTTGTCTAGGATTCAACCGCTTGGCGGACTCGAGATAAGTCAAGTTCTTATGATCAGTCAAGACCACCACGCGATGCTTAGCTCCTTCAAGCCAATGACGCCACTCCTCGAATGCCCACTTCATGGCCAGCAACTCTCGATTGCCCACATCATAATTTCGCTCAGCAGGCGAAAACTTCCTGGAAAAGAAGGCACATGGTTTCATCACCGAGCAATCAGAACTTCTCTGCGACAAAACAGCCCCTGCTCCAATCTCAGAAGCATCAACCTCGACCTGGAACGGAAGCGAAACATCTGGTTGACACAACACAGGGGCAGAAGAAAAACGACGCTTCAACTCTTGAAAAGTTTCCACCGCAGCAGAAGTCCAATTGACCAAATCAGCACCTTTCTTGGTCAAATCGGTCAATGGTTTAGCAATACTAGAAAAATTGCAGATGAAGCGACGATAAAAATTAGCAAAGCCCAGGAACTTTTGCAGACTTTTCAGAGATGTCGGCTGAGTCCAATTATGGATGGCTTGGACCTTAACAGGGTCCATCTCGATAGTAGAAGGGGAAAAGATGAACCCCAAAAATGAAACCTTCTGAACACCAAAGAGACACTTTGATCCCTTCACAATCAAAGAATTAGCACGCAGGACCTGAAACACCGTTCTGACCTGCTTCACATGAGACTCCCAATCATCCGAGAAGATCAAAATGTCATCTAAGTACACAATCAGGAATTTATCCAGGTACTCTCGGAAGATGTCATGCATAAAGGACTGAAACACTGATGGAGCATTGGCAAGTCCGAATGGCATTACTAGATACTCAAAATGGCCCTCGGGCGTATTAAATGCAGTTTTCCACTCATCGCCTCGCTTAATACGCACAAGATTATACGCACCACGAAGATCTATCTTGGTGAACCAACTAGCCCCCTTAATCCGAGCAAACAAATCAGATAACAATGGCAAGGGGTACTGAAATTTAACCGTGATCTTATTTAGAAGGCGGTAATCTATACAAGGTCTCAGTGAACCATCCTTCTTGGCTACAAAAAAGAACCCTGCTCCTAATGGCGACGATGACGGGCGAATATGCCCCTTCTCCAAAGACTCCTTCACATAACTCCGCATAGCGGCGTGCTCAGGCACAGATAAATTAAACAGTCGACCTTTTGGGAATTTACTACCAGGAATCAAATCGATAGCACAATCACAATCCCTATGCGGAGGTAGGGCATCGGACTTGGGCTCATCAAATAAATCCCGGTAATCAGACAAGAACTCAGGAACCTCAGAAGCGGTGGATGACGAAATAGTCAGAAATGGGACATCACCATGTACCCCCTGACAACCCCAGCTGGACACAGACATGGATTTCCAATCTAATACTGGATTATGGACTTGTAGCCATGGCAACCCCAACACGACCACATCATGCAGATTATGCAATACCAGAAAGCGAATAACCTCCTGATGTGCAGGAGCCATGCACATGGTCAGCTGGGTCCAGTACTGAGGCTTTTTCTTGGCCAAAGGAGTAGCATCAATTCCTCTCAATGGAATAGGACACTGCAAGGGCTCCAAGAAAAACCCACAACGCCTAGCATACTCCAAGTCCATCAAATTCAGAGCAGCGCCTGAGTCCACAAATGCCATGACAGAATACGATGACAAAGAGCAGATCAAGGTAACAGACAGAAGAAATTTTGACTGTACCGTACCAATGGTGGCAGACCTAGCGAACCGCTTAATGCGCTTAGGACAATCAGAGATAGCATGAGTGGAATCACCACAGTAGAAACACAGCCCATTCAGACGTCTGTGTTCTTGCCGTTCAACTCTGGTCAAAGTGTTATCGCACTGCATAGGCTCAGGTTTAAGCTCAGGTAATACCGCCAAATGGTGCACAGATTTACGCTCGCGCAAGCGTCGACCGATCTGAATGGCCAAAGACATAGACTCATTCAGACCAGCAGGCATAGGAAATCCCACCATGACATCCTTAAGGGCTTCAGAGAGACCTTTTCTGAAAATAGCTGCGAGCGCACCTTCATTCCACTGAGTGAGTACGGACCACTTTCTAAATTTCTGACAATATACCTCTATCTCATCCTGACCCTGACACAGAGCCAGCAAATTCTTCTCTGCCTGATCCACAGAATTAGGCTCATCGTACAGCAATCCGAGCGCCAGGAAAAATGCATCGATATTACTTAATGCAGGATCTCCTGACGCAAGAGAAAATGCCCAGTCCTGAGGGTCGCCACGCAAAAAAGAAATAACGATCCTAACTTGTTGAACTGGGTCACCAGAGGAGCGAGGTTTCAAAGCCAGAAATAGTTTACAATTATTTTTGAAACTCAGAAATTTAGTTCTATCTCCAAAAAACAAATCAGGAATAGGAATTCTCGGTTCTAACATAGAATTCTGAACCACAAAGTCTTGAATACTTTGTACTCTTGCCATGAGCTGATCCACACATGAAGACAGACCTTTAATGTCCATTGCTACACCTGTGTCCTGAACCACCCAAATGTCTAGGGGAAAAAAAAGGCAAAACACAGTGCAAAGAAAAAAAAATGGTCTCAGAACTTCTTTTTTCCCTCTATTGGGAATCATTAGTACTTGTGGCCTCCAGTACTGTTATGAAAGGTAATTCAGTACCACAATGGACATAGAGGTCAGCGCACATACAGTGACCTGGCAATAACCCAAAAAACAAGAACGAGCTCTGAGACGTGGGAACTCTGTTGACCGCAATCCCTAATCCTCTCCAACCACACTAAAGGTAGCCGTGGATTGCGCCCAACGCTCCCTATGCAACTCGGCACAGCCTGAGAAACTAGCTAGCCTGAAGATAGAAAACAAGCCCATCTTGCCTCAGAGAAATACCCCAAAGGAAAAGGCAGCCCCCACATATAATGACTGTGAGTTAAGATGAAAAGACAAACGTAGAGATGAAATAGATTTAGCAAAGTGAGGCCCAACTTTCTGAACAGAGCGAGGATAGGAAAGGTAACTTTGCGGTCAACACAAAACCCTACAAAAACCACGCAAAGGGGGCAAAAGACCCTCCGTACCGAACTAACGGCACGGAGGTACACCCTCTGCATCCCAGAGCTTCCAGCAAGCAGAAAAAAACAAATTGACAAGCTGGACAGAAAAAAACAGCAAACAAAAAGCAAAGAGGAACTTAGCTATGCAGAGCAGCAGGCCACAGGAACGATCCAGGAGTAAACAGGTCCAATACTAGAACATTGACTGGAGGCCAGGATCAAAGCACTAGGTGGAGTTAAATAGAGCAGCTCCTAACGACTTCACCACATCACCTGAGGAAGGAAACTCAGAAGCCGCAGTACCACTTTCCTCCACCAACGGAAGCTCACAGAGAGAACCAGCCGAAGTACCACTTGTGACCACAGGAGGGAGCTCTGCCACAGAATTCACAACAACCCACATAGAATGGATGATATGAAGGTCTACAACAAAATATGATACATGGGTTGGATGGAAATAACTCTAAGGTGGGACATAAGAACGGTGTGTGTACAATACAGGAAGACGAAAAAAGCTTTGTTCCAGCTCCAAAATTTAAAATTTGAGTCCTTTATTAATGCATAGTAAAAGCATAAGCTGGAAAACTCTCCACAGCACAATAGGAAACGAGCTACGCGTTTCGATCCTTGCAGATCTTTGTCAGAGCTACAAATGAATAAAACTAATGATACTATATAGCTACTACCAGCCAATAGACATCAATCTCCAAATCACATGACAGGAAAGAAAAAAAATTGTAAATGACGAATAACAATAGAATGGATGATATGAAGGTCTACAACAAAATATGATACATGGGTTGGATGGAAATAACTCTAAGGTGGGACATAAGAACGGTGTGTGTACAATACACACTAACCTGATAAGATTATATCGGTGAGTGAGATACACGTGACCATACAACAGGTAATGAGCCTCTGGAGGATCCAATATACAGCTGATGGTAATACTGAAAGCACTGTGCATGTGACTGATAGGTGCATTGGCGTGAGACTCACCAAGATAGGAAGGGCTCTACCGCAAATAGCTGGATAGTCTGCAGCGGCAGGAGGGAGGCGGGCGTCGGCGCACCACGGATGGAGAAGTGCTGCGCAGAGCCAGAGAAACCCCGGCCGGTGGCGTCTCTGGATGCGTGCAGGGGAAAAGGGGAAAGATGGCCGACAGGATTGTCTGGCGTGTGACATCACAAACTAAACTCTCCAGACTCTCCAGCTATCGGCGGTCAGAGCCCTTCCTATCTTGGTGAGTCTCACGCCTATGCACCTATCAGTCACATGCACAGTGCTTTCAGTATTACCATCAGCTGTATATTGTAGCGGCCTGTAGGGGACCAGATTCCAGCGTGCAGAGATACATTGGATCCTCCAGAGGCTCATTACCCGTTGTATGGTCACGTGTATCTCACTCACCGATATAATCTTATCAGGTTAGTGTGTATTGTACACGCACCGTTCTTATGTCCCACCTTAGAGTTATTTCCATCCAACCCATGTATCATATTTTGTTGTAGACCTTCATATCATCCATTCTACGTGGGCCCCTCAGTGTTCCAGACGCACCCCCTCTCTCCCCCCCTCTTGGGTCGTTTATACCAGGTATAGTGATACACAATTCTTCATTGCATTAGCATTGGTACTACTTGTACACCAGGTTTCTGTATTTCCCTCAAGCGCGGTTTCGAATCTTTTCCAGCTTTCATAGTCCTTTGACAGTGTTCTTGGCACCTACCTGTCCCGAATCCAGCTGCTGAGGTTCCGTCCCCCACCCCCCCCCCTTTTTTCTCAGGTTAGCGCTGGCGTGGTTCTTTGTATTTTTACACGATTATGAAATTTGGCCTGGTGCCTGTATCACAGCATTAGCCCAAATGATAAAAGTTAGGAAGTGTGTGATAGTTCCTGCACCACAGTATTACCAGAAAGGATGTACATTATGAAATGTGGTCTGGTGCCTGCACCACAGTAGTAGTGCAAAGGATTTATATTAGGAAATGTAGCCTGGTGCCTGCACCACAGTATTATCCCAAACAATTTGGATTATGAAATGTGGACTAATGCCTGCTCCACAGTATTACAAAAAGGTAATTGCACGGCACTCCGTAAAAGTGAAGTGCACAAATAGTTTACCACTCCAATGTAGAAGAAAAAAATTTGGCACTCTCAAATATCATGCAGAAATCAAGATTTAAAGTTTTATTATTGATCCACTGTTGACAAAAAAATCGTTGACGTTTCGGCCAATACTTAGGCGTTCTTCAGAACTCTGATAAATGAACATAAAGAGCATGTATCAGTATGTGACGGGGTGTACGGCAGAGCAAGAAGGGACAACAGGCCGAGGGATGATTCAACAGATTTATTATCAAGAACGCTGGAACAACACATGCAGGTAGATCTACAGAGTCCACAATTAGTCCAATGGAACAGGTTCAGGGGCACCTCCTGATAATCCTTGTGCCAGGTAACAAAGCAATAGTCCACAATTAGTCCAAGGGATCTCAAAACAATCTCACGAACGACGAGATATGTCCTCAGCTCAAGTCTCGCCCCGTTCGCTTCCGCAGTCACAGATGGACATGGGGTCTTGCCTCAGCTAAGAATCCCCACTCCTTCTCCTTCAAGGATCAACTCACATCTGATCTCACAATAAGAATGGAGTGTCTGAGCTCCTGGGATCCGCCCATGAAGGGGGTAGGGGTTACACCTTCTATTCAATGGTTGGGTCCACCAGAAGATTCTAGACTGGTGGGCTCCAGGCAGTCTATGTAATATGTACATTTGACTAGCCACCTACTGTGAGGAAGAATGGCTATTCCTCCACTAGTGATGTTGACAAAGCTTAATTACATTAGAGCTTAGGGCTGCAAGTATTGGGGTAAAGGCCCCGTCACACATAGCGACGCTGCAGCGATACCGACAACGATCCGGATCGCTGCAGCGTCACTGTTTGGTCGCTGGAGAGCTGTCACACAGACCGCTCTCCAGCGACCAACGATCCCGAGGTCCCCGGTAACCAGGGTAAACATCGGGTAACTAAGCGCAGGGCCGCGCTTAGTAACCCGATGTTTACCCTGGTTACCATCGTTAAAGTAAAAAAAAACAAACGCTACATACTTACCTATCGCTGTCTGTCCTCGGCGCTCTGCTTCTCTGGTCTGGCTGTGAGCACAGCGGCCGGAAAGCAGAGCGGTGACGTCACCGCTCTGCTTTCCGGCTGACCGGCGCTCACAGCCAGACCAGAGAAGCAGAGCGCCGAGGACAGACAGCGATAGGTAAGTATGTAGCGTTTGTTTTTTTACTTTTAGGATGGTAACCAGGGTAAACATCGGGTTACTAAGCGCCGCCCTGCGCTTAGTTACCCGATGTTTACCCTGGTTACCAGCGAAGACATCGCTGAATCGGCGTCACACACGCCGATTCAGCGATGTCAGCAGGACCTCAACGATCAAAAAATGGCCCAGGCCATTCCGACACGACCAGCGATCTCACAGCAGGGGCCTGATCGCTGGTACGTGTCACACATAGCGAGATCGCTACTGAGATCGCTGTTGCGTCACAAAACTTGTGACTCAGCAGCGATCTCGCTAGCGATCTCGCTATGTGTGACGGGGCCTTAAGGAGACATTGTTACAGGTGAACTCCCAGCCAAGAAAATACATAAATTACAGCTAATAGAAACCAGAGAACAGTTACATACATCAAATGGCATATTATTCAAATACAGGACAGGGCAAAAGTACATATCATGACAATCCCTTCCCCTCCCAATTTGTGTACGTACCAGGGACCTCTACAGGTCGCTGGTTAAGTACACACAGGCAGAGCGTAACTTACATGTGGTTTCATGCAGCCACAAATTGGCATCTTAGCTCTCCCACATCATTGCCCAGGAGAACATCTGCAGGCAGACCACCCATCACCCCAACCACACATCGTCTGACCCCAAAACCAAAGTTCAGATCCACAGTGGCTGTGGGAATATTCCTCCAATGTCCACCAGCCAGTTCAATGACAATCCCAGGTCCTCGATGGATTGCCTCAGGCCGAACCACTCGGGGATCAGCCAGTGTGAGGAAAGCCCCTGAGTCACAAAATCCAATAAGTCTCTGTCCATCCAGCACGACCTCCAGCAAGTGCTTACCTCGATGAGCAGAAGTCGTCATAGCTGCGGGTCGCACACCATAAACTCCTAGTGGTGCAACATGGGTGGGTGAGGCACAAGGCCAGTCCTCACGTAGTGGTGACACGTCGTCCTCCATGGCACTTGGCTGTACATAATTAATAACACGACTGGGTACAGGATCAATCCTCATTTGAACAGCTGGGCAGGAGGCTTGCAGATGCCCCGGCTGTCCACATCGATAGCATCTGTGCTGGGTCTCACTCCATCCAAGGCGTCCTCTTGGGCGAGGGGTAAGGGAATCTGGAGGTCGGCTCCCACCTGAATTTGCTGTAGGGGTTTGAGGACGACTTCTCCATGAGCTGGCTGGGCATGAGGCCTGCAGATGCCCCAGATGCCCACAACCATAACACCTGCGCTCTGCTACTTCCTCTCCTCGTCGTATTCCAGAAAACGCAGTAGAAGCAACTGGAGGCACATTTACACGGGTATCAGCATGAGGTGGTGGCTTAGAGGAACGGGGAACAATGGGGACAGAAGAACAGGGGGCCACCGGTGTTGTGGAGCTGGTAGGCCTCTCTCCATCCTCCAACAGAACCCTCCACTGAGGCTTGATGGTGAGAGCCTCATCAGCTAGAGCTGCAGCTTACTCCACAGTGGCTGGTCTCCTCTCACGTACCCATTCCCGGATCTCAGCAGGGCACTTGAAGTAAAACTGCTCTTTTAGGATAACCTGGAGGAAGGTCTCCCAGGTTAAGGCCTCCTCTGCCTCCAGCCAGCGATGACATATTTGTTTGAGTCTGTGGGCATACATCTTGAAAGACACTTCCTCATAGTAACATAGTAACATAGTTAGTAAGGCCGAAAAAAAGACATTTGTCCATCCAGTTCAGCCTATATTCCATCATAATAAATCCCCAGATCTACGTCCTTCTACAGAACCTAATAATTGTATGATACAATATTGTTCTGCTCCAGGAAGACATCCAGGCCTCTCTTGAACCCCTCGACTGAGTTCGCCATCACCACCTCCTCAGGCAAGCAATTCCAGATTCTCACTGCCCTAACAGTAAAGAATCCTCTTCTATGTTGGTGGAAAAACCTTCTCTCCTCCAGACGCAAAGAATGCCCCCTTGTGCCCGTCACCTTCCTTGGTATAAACAGATCCTCAGCGAGATATTTGTATTGTCCCCTTATATACTTATACATGGTTATTAGATCGCCCCTCAGTCGTCTTTTTTCTAGACTAAATAATCCTAATTTCGCTAATCTATCTGGGTATTGTAGTTCTCCCATCCCCTTTATTAATTTTGTTGCCCTCCTTTGTACTCTCTCTAGTTCCATTATATCCTTCCTGAGCACCGGTGCCCAAAACTGGACACAGTACTCCATGTGCGGTCTAACTAGGGATTTGTACAGAGGCAGTATAATGCTCTCATCATGTGTATCCAGACCTCTTTTAATGCACCCCATGATCCTGTTTGCCTTGGCAGCTGCTGCCTGGCACTGGCTGCTCCAGGTAAGTTTATCATTAACTAGGATCCCCAAGTCCTTCTCCCTGTCAGATTTACCCAGTGGTTTCCCGTTCAGTGTGTAATGGTGATATTGATTCCCTCTTCCCATGTGTATAACCTTACATTTATCATTGTTAAACCTCATCTGCCACCTTTCAGCCCAAGTTTCCAACTTATCCAGATCCATCTGTAGCAGAATACTATCTTCTCTTGTATTAACTGCTTTACATAGTTTTGTATCATCTGCAAATATCGATATTTTACTGTGTAAACCTTCTACCAGATCATTAATGAATATGTTGAAGAGAACAGGTCCCAATACTGACCCCTGCGGTACCCCACTGGTCACAGCGACCCAGTTAGAGACTATACCATTTATAACCACCCTCTGCTTTCTATCACTAAGCCAGTTACTAACCCATTTACACACATTTTCCCCCAGACCAAGCATTCTCATTTTGTGTACCAACCTCTTGTGCGGCACGGTATCAAACGCTTTGGAAAAATCGAGATATACCACGTCCAATGACTCACCGTGGTCCAGTCTATAGCTTACCTCTTCATAAAAACTGATTAGATTGGTTTGACAGGAGCGATTTCTCATAAACCCATGCTGATATGGAGTTACACAGTTATTCTCATTGAGATAATCCAGAATAACATCCCTCAGAAACCCTTCAAATATTTTACCAACAATAGAGGTTAGACTTACTGGCCTATAATTTCCAGGTTCACTTTTAGAGCCCTTTTTGAATATTGGCACCACATTTGCTATGCGCCAGTCCTGCGGAACAGACCCTGTCGCTATAGAGTCACTAAAAATAAGAAATAATGGTTTATCTATTACATTACTTAGTTCTCTTAGTACTCGTGGGTGTATGCCATCCGGACCCGGAGATTTATCTATTTTAATCTTATTTAGCCGGTTTCGCACCTCTTCTTGGGTTAGATTGGTGACCCTTAATATAGGGTTTTCATTGTTTCTTGGGATTTCACCTAGCATTTCATTTTCCACCGTGAATACCGTGGAGAAGAAGGTGTTTAATATGTTAGCTTTTTCCTCGTCATCTACAACCATTCTTTCCTCACTATTTTTTAAGGGGCCTACATTTTCAGTTTTTATTCTTTTACTATTGATATAGTTGAAGAACAGTTTGGGATTAGTTTTACTCTCCTTAGCAATGTGCTTCTCTGTTTCCTTTTTGGCAGCTTTAATTAGTTTTTTAGATAAAGTATTTTTCTCCCTATAGTTTTTTAGAGCTTCAATGGTGCCATCCTGCTTTAGTAGTGCAAATGCTTTCTTTTTACTGTTAATTGCCTGTCTTACTTCTTTGTTTAGCCACATTGGGTTTTTCCTATTTCTAGTCCTTTTATTCCCACAAGGTATAAACCGCTTACACTGCCTATTTAGGATGTTCTTAAACATTTCCCATTTATTATCTGTATTCTCATTTCTGAGGATATTGTCCCAGTCTACCAGATTAAGGGCATCTCTAAGCTGTTCAAACTTTGCCTTCCTAAAGTTCAATGTTTTTGTGACTCCCTGACAAGTCCCCCTAGTGAAAGACAGGTGAAACTGCACAATATTGTGGTCGCTATTTCCTAAATGCCCAACCACCTGCAGATTTGTTATTCTGTCAGGTCTATTAGATAGTATTAGGTCTAAAAGTGCTGCTCCTCTGGTTGGATTCTGCACCAATTGTGAAAGATAATTTTTCTTGGTTATTAGCAGAAACCTGTTGCCTTTATGGGTTTCACAGGTTTCTGTTTCCCAGTTAATATCCGGGTAGTTAAAGTCCCCCATAACCAGGACCTCATTATGGGTTGCAGCTTCATCTATCTGCTTTAGAAGTAGACTTTCCATGCTTTCTGTTATATTTGGGGGTTTGTAACAGACCCCAATGAGAATTTTGTTACCATTTTTCCCTCCATGAATTTCAACCCATATGGACTCGACATCCTCATTCCCTTCGCTAATATCCTCCCTTAAAGTGGACTTTAGACAAGACTTTACATAGAGACAAACCCCTCCTCCTCTCCGATTTTTACGATCCTTTCTAAACAGACTGTAACCCTGTAAGTTAACTGCCCAGTCATAGCTTTCATCTAACCATGTCTCGGTTATTCCCACTATGTCAAAGTTACCTGTAGATATTTCTGCTTCTAGTTCTTCCATCTTGTTTGTCAGGCTTCTGGCGTTTGCGAGCATGCAGTTTAGAGGATTTTGTTTTGTTCCAATCTCCTCACTGTGGATTGTTTTAGAAATGTTCTTACCTCCCTTCTGAGTATGTTTTCCTGGGTCGTCTTTGTTCGAGTCTAATGTTTTTCTTCCCGTCCCCTCTTCTTCTAGTTTAACGCCCTCCTGATGAGTGTAGCGAGTCTTCTGGCGAATGTGTGTTTCCCAGGTTTGTTGAGGTGTAGTCCGTCTCTGGCGAGGAGTCCATCATACCAGTAATTCACACCGTGGTCCAGGAATCCAAATCCTTGTTGTCTGCACCATCGTCTTAGCCAGTTGTTTGCATCAAGGATCCTGTTCCATCTCCTGGTGCCATGCCCGTCTACTGGAAGGATAGAAGAAAAAACTACCTGTGCATCCAGTTCCTTTACTTTCTTCCCCAACTCTTCAAAGTCCTTGCAGATTGTCGGTAGGTCCTTCCTTGCCGTGTCATTGGTGCCAACATGTATCAGAAGAAATGGGTGGACGTCCTTGGAGCTGAAGAGCTTTGGTATCCTATCGGTCACATCCTTGATCATCGCACCTGGAAGGCAGCATACTTCTCTTGCAGTTATGTCCGGTCTGCAGATGGCTGCTTCGGTGCCTCTCAGTAGTGAGTCTCCCACCACCACCACTCTTCGTTGCTTCTTGGCTGTACTTTTTGCTGTCACTTGTTGCTGTGTGCCCTTTTCTTTTTTGCTTGCTGGTATTGCTTCATTCTTAGGTGTGCCATCTTCATCCTCTACAAAGATTTGATATCGGTTCTTCAGTTGTGTGGTTGGTGATTTCTCCATGGTCTTCTTGCTTCTTTTGGTCACATGCTTCCACTCATCTGCTTTTGGAGGTTCTCTGACACTTTTTGCACCTTCTGTGACCAGTAGAGATGCTTCTGTTCTGTCTAGAAAGTCTTCATTCTCTTTGATGAGTTTCAAAGTTGCTATTCTTTCTTCCAGACCCCGCACCTTTTCTTCTAAAAGGGCCACTAGTCTACACTTCTGACAGGTGAAATTGGATTCTTCTTCTGGTCGATCTGTGAACATGTAGCACATGCTGCAGCTCACCATGTAGGTTGTCACATCTGCCATGTTGCTCCTAGATCCTGCTGACTTGCTGTGTGTTTTCCTTCTTGTGTAATCTACTCAGCCAAGCTCTCTTGCAATAATGTCCTACAGGCAAAAATTTGCGCGCCGTAAGGCGCGCGGTTTGGTGATGCTTTCGAAGCAGCTGGTCCCGGCTGTACCCAACGATCTTCTAGCTTAGGGAGACTTCGCTTCTCCCAGAAGGCACCTGGAATATGCAAATTAGCCTCCTGAAGCTTGAATCCCTGGTTTGGTGATGCTTTCGAAGCAGCTGGTCCCGGCTGTACCCAACGATCTTCTAGCTTAGGGAGACTTCGCTTCTCCCAGAAGGCACCTGGAATATGCAAATTAGCCTCCTGAAGCTTGAATCCCTGGTTTGGTGATGCTTTCGAAGCAGCTGGTCCCGGCTGTACCCAACGATCTTCTAGCTTAGGGAGACTTCGCTTCTCCCAGAAGGCACCTGGAATATGCAAATTAGCCTCCTGAAGCTTGAATCCCTGGTTTGGTGATGCTTTCGAAGCAGCTGGTCCCGGCTGTACCCAACGATCTTCTAGCTTAGGGAGACTTCGCTTCTCCCAGAAGGCACCTGGAATATGCAAATTAGCCTCCTGAAGCTTGAATCCCTGGTTTGGTGATGCTTTCGAAGCAGCTGGTCCCGGCTGTACCCAACGATCTTCTAGCTTAGGGAGACTTCGCTTCTCCCAGAAGGCACCTGGAATATGCAAATTAGCCTCCTGAAGCTTGAATCCCTGGTTTGGTGATGCTTTCGAAGCAGCTGGTCCCGGCTGTACCCAACGATCTTCTAGCTTAGGGAGACTTCGCTTCTCCCAGAAGGCACCTGGAATATGCAAATTAGCCTCCTGAAGCTTGAATCCCTGGTTTAGCCTCATCACAGGCTAAAGTACGGAACTGAGTCCTGTAAGTGTCTGGGGTAACAGCATAATGTTCTAGAATAGTCCGTTTAATCTCCGCATACTCACAGTTCCCCTGAGGGTCCATAGCTCTATAGGCTGCGGCAGCTCCACCCTCTAAGAGCCCCACCAGATGTCAGACTCGGTCCCTTTCCGGGACTTCCATTAATCGACACTGATGCTCAAAGTCCTGGAAGAAGCCCTCAATGTCGCCTGCAGCCTCATTAAAGGGCTTGAAGTCTTTGCGGGACACTCTGGGGAGTTCCCTCATGGTGGGTGCTGGGGTTACAGTCTGTCTGGAGCTTCTAGCTGCTTCCAAAGCGATCTGCCTCTCCAGCAATGCCATCTCCTGAGCTCTGTCCTCGGCTCTGTGAATGGCCTCCCTCTCCCTCTCCTCGGCTCTGTGAATGGCCTCCCTCTCCCTCTCCTCGGCTCTGTGAATGGCCTCCCTCTCCCTCTCTTGAGCTCGGTGAATGGCCTCTTTCTTATAGTCTATGGTGGCCTCTTCTCCCAGCAATGCCAACTCCTCCTCGTACCACACAACCCACTGACTTTTTTGGGTATTTACCTCCGGCTGCAGTCTTTCCTCCATTTGCTGTGAGGGTCCTTCCTCAGCGTCATCTTGCAGGCGAACTCCTTCCAAAGCCTCAATAAGCTGCTCCTTGGAGAGTCCCTTAAAACGGACTCCTACTTCACGGGCCTTTGATTGTAGGCTCCCCAAAGTCCAATTCTTGTACTCTGCGGTGTTGGTTCCCGATGTTGGGCCATTGTCCTCCATTCCTTCTGCTCTGATCCCACTGCTTGCCACCAGTTTGTGACGGGGTGTACGGCAGAGCAAGAAGGGACAACAGGCCGAGGAATGATTCAACAGATTTATTATCAAGAACGCTGGAACAACACATGCAGGTAGATCTACAGAGTCCACAATTAGTCCAATGGAACAGGTTCAGGGGCACCTCCCGATAATCCTTGTGCCAGGTAACAAAGCAATAGTCCACAATTAGTCCAAGGGATCCCAAAACAATCTCACGAACGACGAGATATGTCCTCAGCTCAAGTCTCGCCCCGTTCGCTTCCGCAGTCACAGATGGACATGGGGTCTTGCCTCAGCTAAGAATCCCCACTCCTTCTCCTTCAAGGATCAACTCACATCTGATCTCACAATAAGAATGGATTGTCTGAGCTCCTGGGATCCGCCCATGAAGGGGGTAGGGGTTACACCTTCTATTCAATGGTTGGGTCCACCAGAAGATTCTAGACTGGTGGGCTCCAGGCAGTCTATGTAATATGTACATTTGACTAGCCACCTGCTGTGAGGAAGAATGGCTATTCCTCCACTAGTGATGTTGACAAAGCTTAATTACATTAGAGCTTAGGGCTGCAAGTATTGGGGTAAGGGTACCGTCACACAGTGACATTTTGATCGCTACGACGGCACGATCCGTGACGCTCCAGCGTCGTAACAATATCGCTCCAGCGTCGTAGACTGCTGTCACACTTTGCAATGTACGACGCTGGAGCGATTATTTCATGACGTATGTGCGATGTAGAAGCCGTTGGTTACTATGCGCACATGGTATACAATATCGTGCACACCTTTGTTACACCATGCGATCATGCCGCCACAGCGGGACACTAGACGACGAAAGAAAGTTTCAAACGATCTGCTACGACGTACGATTCTCAGCGGGGTCCCTGATCGCAGGAGCGTGTCAGACACAGCGAGATCGCTGGAACGTCACGGATATATCGCTCGAACGTCACAAATCGTGCCGTCGTAGCAATCAAAATGCCACTGTGTGACGGTACCCTAAGGAGACATTGTTACAGGTGAACTCCCAGCCAAGAAAATACATAAATTACAGCTAATAGAAACCAGAGAACAGTTACATACATCAAATGGCATATTATTCAAATACAGGACAGGGCAAAAGTACATATCATGACACAGTATAGTACATAAAGTATTGAAAAGCCATAAGTAATTGAAAGTACATGACAGTGGAGGGCAGTAAATTGAATAAATGAAATAATAGAAACCATGATGTCAGGATTATTGAAGTTATTTTTAAATCATGGAATAGTACCTATAGCGGGGAGTAGGACATCAAAAGAAATGTAATCTATACATAGCAAAATATGTCTGTAAGCTGTAAAGTGATATGGGATTGTAAAGATATATCTAATAGTAAACGTGAACAAGAGATCGATAACGTCTATAGTATAATAGGAAGAAATAAGATCCTAATGCATACGTATACAATCACATACATTTCTCTTCAGTGTAAATGGATCGCTTGATCAAGTGTTAAAGCTAGGAGAAAAAAAATATACACGTTCAGTCAGTATAGCAAGGGATAAACATGAGGGCACATATAGCATACTGTACTAGAAAATACATGGAATTACATGGGGCCCTATTAGGAGACCGGACTCACTAAGTGATGTCACATACTGGTGTACGAGGGGTAATGGCACTTGACATGCAAGAGAAGATAGCGACATGTGTGTGGTGTCAGAGTGTTTGTTTATATAGGCGATATAGCCCCATACCTAGTGCGTCTGGCGCCATACGACCGCGAGACTGGAAGTTCCTAGTGATGTGACGTCACCAGAAGTGACGCGGCGGGACCGTTCAAGGAGAAAAAAGACTCCTCCGTGTACAGTATGTTAGATGTGATGGTGCCGCCTCACTGTGAGTAGAACGCGTCACCTAAAGTAACGTAATGCACTTCTGTAAACATACAAAAGACTAGGGGAAAGAGGTTTCCCTGGGAACACAAATGCAATGTCTGCAAGGTTGCGAACCACTACTGGAAGGGGAAAACTGGTGTTAAAACTGACAATTAAATAAAGGATATATAGAAGAGTATATAGAAAAAGGATATCTCTATAGAATGAAGAGCTCCAAGCTTACCTAGAGGAAAAATAGAAAATAATTAGTGATATGCATTGGACTGGGAAAATAGGGTGAAACTGGCAAAGAATGAAAAAAATTTATAAGAAATAAAAATTGTAAAAAAATTTTTGAAAAGCTATAAAAAATGATTAGAAAAAGAGGATTATTAAATGATGCCTATAAGTTAATAAAATATATAAAAAATCAAAAAATAAAGATAAAAATAAAAAATAAATATAAAAGTAATGAAAATAGGAAATAAAATTAGCCAAAGTGGAGAATTAAAGAATTATACCCGTCCATGCAGTGCAGCATATAGTCTCAGTTTGTTCGTGTCTATAAGAGAAAATAAGAGTAATAAGACTCAGGGCATCTCAAATAAAACTGGAGATCTCATAATCCCTATTTAGTCCTCGTGGTTCCTAGCTTATTAATCCAAAACCTCTTCTAGGGTAAGGGATTTGGTCCAATACCTGGAAGCGTAACTGAGAGATGTTATGTTTTTTTTTACAAAATAGTGTGGTAAAGAAAGGTACGTCTTACCACAGCGTATACTCGATTTGTGCTGTGAAATGCGGTCTCGCACATGCTGGGTGGTCTCCCCAACATATACGAGACCGCAAGGGCATTTCACAGCATAAACGACAAAAGATGACTCACATGTATAGAAGCCTCCAATTTTGATACCTTCGCCGGTATGGGGGTGAAAGATTTTTTCACCTTTTTGTACATTCCCACATTGTGGGCAGTGAAGACATGGAAAGGTGCCTCTTTTTGGAGTATCCAGAAAAATTTGTAGCAACAATTTCTTGGTAGAGCCAACATCCGTCCATACCAATCTATCTCGTAGATTGGTACTTTAAAAATCATGTTCCATTATGGCGTCGATACATCGACGATGGTTTCTGCGCCTTGATTGTCTACCACATTGTCCACCCATTAAGTTTTTAAAAAAATTACAGTCCATCACTACTCCCACACCCTCCCCTCATCAAACATGTTCCCCTTACCCCCGCTCATCATACAGCACCACTATCCTAACCAAAGTCTAAACAAAAGTGTGAGATATTGGAAAATGATATCTAATTGAGATATTTTGATATCTGATGGAATGCCTGTCAGATACATTTTGGCCCAAAAATACTTGCTCCCAAACTCAGCCCCCACCCTTGAGATTCCCCAAGACCAATGTTTTTCTTTAGTTAGCCTAAGCAAACAGGCCTTTGAAGCTCTCTCCAAGGGAGGGGGGGGGCAAAAAGTATAGACCCTGTGTCCCCAGCAATTATCACAGGGGTGTGAACTCTTGTGCAGAACTCGCTTCCTTTGTTTAACTCATGCTGCCATCATGGCACCATAGATCCCAGGCTAATCAGTGCAAGGCTCTGAGATAATGAATCTAGAAAATAACCTATAAAAAGTGCAATACCTCTGAGCCTAGCCGAGCACACAATCAGAATCTGCATCCCTTTCCCCACAAGCCCATCCCAAGCAGCCGCCTCTAGAACCCTGCGTTATTGAGCTATAAAGCATAGCTACCAGGAATTAAATACAGTAGCCATATTTGGTCTCCCTGCGCAGATAAAATCCAGCAGAACCCATTGGCGCTGCCATTGTTCCATTTAGAGCTTCCGGCAGAAAGTTATGGACAGCCATGTTTGCTGCCGGAAAACCATGCACTCAGATATGGGAGGAGAGAGGCTGCACAGCCCAGGGGGTTGGCACAGCATGTGGAAGTAAGGGGATAATAGGCAGCTTCTCATTTTGGACTTCGTTTTTCTACACGAAGAAGGCCCGTTAGCTGAGATGGACAGAGAGAATCACGTAACAAAGATTTGGACCTGTGATCCATCAACACCTCCCTGTGGTTACATGCTACATAACACGGTAATTGCAATCTATCTGTAGCCTGCCCGTGTACTGCACGCTTGATTGTATACTTGTATATTTGCTTTTGTATATATATACCTGCATTTTTCTAGTGCGCCTTTTTGGTGATTAAATATAAAATTAATCTTGGGCTGCTCTTTTATCTCGATTCATGAACGCTCGGTTAGTCAATTATATGCTACTGTGGGTTGGTTTCTGACCTGACATAAGCCTGTTGTTGGACGGTGCTTATGTACAATGAGGAACTGGTGGCAGCATACCATACTGTGTTAGTGAGGAACTCTGATAGTGACGGCTGGGAGGTTTACATAGATGTCCCCAGTCTGGACTGGTGATGTATATCCCCCCTCACTGGAAGCTCCTCAATAACTCGTACCTATAAGGGATGCCTCTCCGGGGACTTTTGCCCTCGGTGCAGTTCCCTGACTGACCTGGGGCAAGTGGTGGCGCCAGAGAGACGATCCCTGCTGGGTCCTTCTCTCCCCCTCCCCGAGGTGAGTGAAGTCGACAGTGACCCAACACATGAACGCGCTAAAAGAGATCCATACTGCCATTACTAGAAAAGACGGCATGGGCATACGATCCATTAGCATAGTGCTGCGAGGCCAGTTGGTGAGCGGCTTGTGTGACGTTCAAGAGCAGGGGGTGACAGTCCCGACAGGGAAGGTCCGGAGCGGAGAGGTATCTGTGACAATGGCCACCGAGCCAAGATGGGTGGTAAAATTGTGGAAGGAAATTCAGGATATACGAGAAGAAATGGCTGACACAAAGAAGAAACCTGTAGTTCCATCAAATCTGCCTGGGGACAGAAATGGTCCTGAACCTCGAGAAAGAAGAACGCCATGCCGAGAGGGATTCCTTACCTGTTATAACTATGGTGAAGCTGGACACTTGGCTCGGGGGGGGGGGGTGCACAATGGAATAGGCCTCTCCAATGCTGTCCATTAAGCTATGAGGCTCCGAGCCTGGGGGATGCCGCCTGGAGCCTGAACAGTCAAGAAGGAGTAACAGAAGTCCCACAAATCTAGTTTCCATGTGTCGTCTCGTCTGGGCTGAAATAGATGGTCGGGTTTTTTAGACCTAATACTATCTAATAGACCTGACAGAATAACAAATCTGCAGGTGGTTGGGCATCTAGGAAATAGCGACCACAATATTGTACAGTTTCACCTGTCTTTCACTAGGGGGACTTGTCAGGGAGTCACAAAAACATTGAACTTTAGGAAGGCAAAGTTTGAACAGCTTAGAGATGCCCTTAATCTGGTAGACTGGGACAATATCCTCAGAAATGAGAATACAGATAATAAATGGAAAATGTTTAAGAACATCCTAAATAGGCAGTGTAAGCGGTTTATACCTTGTGGGAATAAAAGGACTAGAAATAGGAAAAACCCAATGTGGCTAAACAAAGAAGTAAGACAGGCAATTAACAGTAAAAAGAAAGCATTTGCACTACTAAAGCAGGATGGCACCATTGAAGCTCTAAAAAACTATAGGGAGAAAAATACTTTATCTAAAAAATTAATTAAAGCTGCCAAAAAGGAAACAGAGAAGCACATTGCCAAGGAGAGTAAAACTAATCCCAAACTGTTCTTCAACTATATCAATAGTAAAAGAATAAAAACTGAAAATGTAGGCCCCTTAAAAAATAGTGAGGAAAGAATGGTTGTAGATGACGAGGAAAAAGCTAACATATTAAACACCTTCTTCTCCACGGTATTCACGGTGGAAAATGAAATGCTAGGTGAAATCCCAAGAAACAATGAAAACCCTATATTAAGGGTCACCAATCTAACCCAAGAAGAGGTGCGAAACCGGCTAAATAAGATTAAAATAGATAAATCTCCGGGTCCGGATGGCATACACCCACGAGTACTAAGAGAACTAAGTAATGTAATAGATAAACCATTATTTCTTATTTTTAGTGACTCTATAGCGACAGGGTCTGTTCCGCAGGACTGGCGCATAGCAAATGTGGTGCCAATATTCAAAAAGGGCTCTAAAAGTGAACCTGGAAATTATAGGCCAGTAAGTCTAACCTCTATTGTTGGTAAAATATTTGAAGGGTTTCTGAGGGATGTTATTCTGGATTATCTCAATGAGAATAACTGTTTAACTCCATATCAGCATGGGTTTATGAGAAATCGCTCCTGTCAAACCAATCTAATCAGTTTTTATGAAGAGGTAAGCTATAGACTGGACCACGGTGAGTCATTGGACGTGGTATATCTCGATTTTTCCAAAGCGTTTGATACCGTGCCGCACAAGAGGTTGGTACACAAAATGAGAATGCTTGGTCTGGGGGAAAATGTGTGTAAATGGGTTAGTAACTGGCTTAGTGATAGAAAGCAGAGGGTGGTTATAAATGGTATAGTCTCTAACTGGGTCGCTGTGACCAGTGGGGTACCGCAGGGGTCAGTATTGGGACCTGTTCTCTTCAACATATTCATTAATGATCTGGTAGAAGGTTTACACAGTAAAATATCGATATTTGCAGATGATACAAAACTATGTAAAGCAGTTAATACAAGAGAAGATAGTATTCTGCTACAGATGGATCTGGATAAGTTGGAAACTTGGGCTGAAAGGTGGCAGATGAGGTTTAACAATGATAAATGTAAGGTTATACACATGGGAAGAGGGAATCAATATCACCATTACACACTGAACGGGAAACCACTGGGTAAATCTGACAGGGAGAAGGACTTGGGGATCCTAGTTAATGATAAACTTACCTGGAGCAGCCAGTGCCAGGCAGCAGCTGCCAAGGCAAACAGGATCATGGGGTGCATTAAAAGAGGTCTGGATACACACGATGAGAGCATTATACTGCCTCTGTACAAATCCCTAGTTAGACCGCACATGGAGTACTGTGTCCAGTTTTGGGCACCGGTGCTCAGGAAGGATATAATGGAACTAGAGAGAGTACAAAGGAGGGCAACAAAATTAATAAAGGGGATGGGAGAACTACAATACCCAGATAGATTAGCGAAATTAGGATTATTTAGTCTAGAAAAAAGACGACTGAGGGGCGATCTAATAACCATGTATAAGTATATAAGGGGACAATACAAATATCTCGCTGAGGATCTGTTTATACCAAGGAAGGTGACGGGCACAAGGGGGCATTCTTTGCGTCTGGAGGAGAGAAGGTTTTTCCACCAACATAGAAGAGGATTCTTTACTGTTAGGGCAGTGAGAATCTGGAATTGCTTGCCTGAGGAGGTGGTGATGGCGAACTCAGTCGAGGGGTTCAAGAGAGGCCTGGATGTCTTCCTGGAGCAGAACAATATTGTATCATACAATTATTAGGTTCTGTAGAAGGACGTAGATCTGGGTATTTATTATGATGGAATATAGGCTGAACTGGATGGACAAATGTCTTTTTTCGGCCTTACTAACTATGTTATGTTACTATGTTATGTTGTACATTGTCTTGTAGACACTGGCTCACAGGTGACCACGATGCCTGAAACATACTTCCGACGACACTTTCCAGAGGCAATGAAGCCTGAGTGGGACCCAGTGATAAAGTTGACAGCTGCCAATCACTTGCCCATCCCGGTTGCAGGGGTGGTCTGGATGCAAATAATTGTCTGCGGTAAAGATCTATGACGAAAGGGAGTGGTCCTGACTGCTGGGGACGCAGGTAACGGACACGCTGTCACTCTGGGGATGAACGTGCTGAAAGAATTTGGAAATCTTCTCATCATCGACTCCCCAGATGTGTTTCTGAAACAGTGGAGCCCCCACACTCCCCAAAGGAAAGTGTTTCAACAGCTAATCCATGTGGCCCAAGAGACCTTCAGTGGCGGGAAGATGTTGAGATTACTAATCGTATCAGTCTCTGCTTGTCTCTTCTTGCCACCGGTACACACCTTGTTTACCCTGCCCGTCCAGGCTTGTACCCCTCTGGAAGAAATCGAGATTCAGGTAGAGCTGGCTATTATGGATCAACTACCTCCAGGGTTCCTTGTTGCGCCGAAGCTTGTCACTGTACATGATGGGACAGTCCCAGTGCAATGTGTAAATTTGGGAGAAAGCAATATCACACTCCCATCCTTAAGCAAAGTAGCGCAAATCCTTGGCATGCCAGAAGAACTAATACCACCACAGGCCATGCTATTGACGGTGAAACAGGAAGATCCTTGGACTGTGGCTGTAGATACCTCTTTAACATCAGAATCTAAGCACCTGCAGGATGGACACCGTATACTAGAACAAATGTGTGCTGAATTGACAGAACTTACACCGCAACTCGTCCAGCAGGTGGAAGCTCTCTTAGGGCGATATCAGGATGTGTTCCGACGACATGAGGACAACTTCGGTTGCACCACAGCAATCACACACAAGATTCTGACTGGAAATACCGCATCCATAAGAGAATGGTAACGACAAATTTCACCACAAATGTACCAAGAGGTGAAAGGAATGCTGACCCAGATACTACAGAATGGTGTTATTCGAGAGAGTCAGAGCCCGTGGGCTGCCCCCATCGCACTGGTGTGAAAGAAAGATGGAGCTTTACGCTTTTGTGTGGACTATCGCAAGCTCAATGCCTGCACTGTGCAAGTTTCCTATCTGTTACCAAGGATTGAAGAGTCTTTGTTTGACCTGGGAAGTGCCGATGTCAGAACAGGTCCGAACTAAGACAGCCTTTATACTCCCCATGGGTCTATATGAATTCAACCAGATGCTGTTTGGCCTGGTTAACGCACCTGGGACGTTTCAATGATTGGTGGAAAGGTGTTTAGGTGACTTGAACTTTGAGGCCATGCTTATTTATTTAGACAATATCATCGTATTGGCTGCCTCCTTTGAGGAACATCTCCAAAGACTGGAACAGGTGTTGAGCCACCTTCAAAGACATTGTTTGAAAGGGAAGCCCCACAAGTGTCATCTATTTCGCACCCAAATTGAGTACTTGGGACATGTCATTTCTGCTGAAGGGGTGAGACTATCCCGTGAGAAAATTGCTGCAGTACAGGACTGGTCTACTCTGCAGACCATGAAGGATGTACGGACTTTCTTAGAGCTCACCGGATACTATCAGCATTTCGTGAAGAACTTTACCCGCATAGTGAACCCACTGCTAGAGCTTTTGAAGGGGGTGCCATCTGGTGCGAAGAACAGAACCATTTCATCAGGAGAACGTCAGGAGAAAGTATTTAGGACTCTGAAGGTGGCCTTCACAGAAGCGCCAGTGCTAGCCTATGCTGACTTCTCACAACTGTTTATTCTCCACACTGATAGAAGCCTACATGGACTCGGGACTGTGTTGCCTCAGATTCAAGAAGGAAAAGAATAAGTAATCACCTACACGAGTTGGTCTCTCCTTGACTCCAAAAGGAATCCCGACAACTATAGTTCATTCAAACTAGAGCTGTTGGCATTAGTGTGGGCCATGACAGAGAAGTTTGATGAATACTTGTCTGGCTCCAAAGTTCTGGTACGCACTGACAACAACCCTTTAGCTCATCTGGAAAATGCAAAGTTAGGAGCCCTGGAGCAGCACTGGGTGGTTCGGATGACGAAATTTCAATACAAAATCATCTACAAGAGAGGAGCTGAGACACTCATGCCGATGCCTTATCCAGAGTGACACATGGGAAACCTGTGCCCAACTGAGATGAGGAACTGGAAGCTGAGGAGGTCCCTGAGTTCTGGGATTCTGCCAGGACGTTGGCAGCTACGCAGGAGCAGGTGCAGGTAGTGTCTCAAGACAGCATACTGGGACATTCCCATGATGAGTGGGTCAGGTTACAGAAAGAAGATGGGGAACTCGCTCAAATGAGACAGTGGGTGACGATATAGAAACTTCCCAGTCAGAGAGAGAGATGACTTGTCTCCGGGGACGCTACAGATCCTTCGGCAGTGGGAAAGGCTTCAAATAAGAAATGGATTGCTGTATCGGAAGATCCAACTTCAGCGAGAGCTGGGTGTCACCTGGCAGGTGTTAATCCCAGAGGCACTGCTGTCTAAAGTGGCCACCGAAGCACATGAGAGAGGAGCTCACTTCGGCCAGGAGAAGACCTTTCAATGGCTACAAAGATTTGTTTATCATTCCCGGCTGAAGGTGGTGGTGGAAGAGACCTGTTAGCTATGTAGAAGCTGCAAACTAGCGAAACCTCCAGAACAGAGAGCTCCCACACAGACCATCGTGACATCGGATCCCCTGGAAGTACTGATGATAGACTATCTGACAATAGGCCCGACTCATCAAGGGTATGAACATTGTCTAGCGATGATGAATCACTTCATGAAGTTTGCTGTTGTGACCCCGACATGTGACCAGATGGCTGAATCCGCTGCACGTGCCATCTGCAAGAATTTCATTCAGGTGTACGGCTGCCCGAAGCGCCTCCACTCCGATCAAGGAGCCTGTTTCCTGGGGAAAGCGATGGAATAATTGCACTGTCTGTACCAGATAGAAAAGTCTCAGACAACGCCTTACCACCATCAGGGAAATGGGGCCTGTGAATGATTCAACCGCACTCTGATACAGATATTGAGGATGCTGGAAGAAGACCGAAAGGCCAAGTGGCCTGAGTTCGTAGCTGAGTTAGTGTGGGTGTATAACAACCGAATACATCGTACCACCGGTTAGACTCCATATACCCTGCTGTTCAGCCAACCAGGAAGAGAGATTACCGAGCTGGAGCTGGATCAGGAGGACTACCCACAGACGGGGGTGTCCACCTGGGTTCATCGTCTGCAGACTCTATATCATCTGGAGCAGACCAGATTCCAGGAACTAGAGCATCCAGAGGCAACTCCTCTGCAGGGGACAGCTCTTCAGGCTGGGGACCGGGTGTTGGTTCAGGATAAATGTCCTCAAGACAAACTGGAGTACTGGTGGGAGAAGAACCCGTATCGGGTGAAGTGGAGAAACAATTCCGAAGGGCCCGTCTACGAAATTCAACCAGAAGGGGAAGAAAACACTTCCACTCGAATAGTTCACCGGAATATACTACGACCCTGTTTGTCAAGAGATCCTGACCAGGTGGAGGAAGTACAAGATGCTCCTGAAATACCTCCTCCAGACATCGCTGATGGTGAAGAAGAGGAAGGTCCTGAACAACCGCCTGTAGATCTGAGAGAGGGACAAGAGCTTGAAGTTCCTGATGAGACTGTTCCATTGGAAACGGGCTTGTCCCCGCCTTCACCTGTACTACCTGACTCGACTTCACAACTTGACTACTCCTTCTGACTTACAGTGCTCTGAACGGACAACAGCTGGAATACCCCCCAACTGATACAATCAAGACCAATTTATTTGGCAACAAATCATTCAAGGAGCAGAACTCTCGCCTGTTGAATGGCGAGCAAAAGGAGAGGGGGAGTGTAAGAAGATCGACCGTACTGGTGGTACCTTTCTTGCGCCGGTTCCAGAACTGTTGGGGTTGTCACCATTGTTGACTGGGGGAAAGCTTTCTGACCCAGACCGACCTTTGCACTGTTCAACAGGGGGCGTGTTTGATATAAAAGGGGCTGTATGTGTGAAAAGAGCAGGAGACTTGGCGGTAAGGCAGTGTGCGTAGCAGGAGAAGGTTGGTGCTCGCTCCTTTGAGCAATGTGACAGCGCAGGCCCAGACTATAGATCCCCGACTGTCAAGTACAGTGACTGTGAGCAGAGACCTACAGTGTGCCTGCTGGCTCCTGCATCTGAAAGTGCCAGATGCTCTGGGACAGTTTTTGCTGTGCGCATGTCGCCTGAGACAAACAGGGTGACTTGCATAGAACTGTGTCCTACCTCACCATAGTGTTCTGCCAAGCTGAACCACACTCGGGCAGCACCATAGACTATTCTTCACTCCTCACGGTAAATCCAGACCCAGGATCCCACTCGAGACACTGAGGACTCATCTCCACCATTAGGAACCGGATCTGCAACTTCTTCAGGACTGATAAGTTTAACCTCTCATGAACAGTTACTTCATCTATTGCAATTGTTACTTTAACCTGCCCTTATAACAGGGGCTTTTCCTCCTGCCATATCCCTGTTTACCCATCACCTCTCTGCCTGGAGTAATCCCCTTGATAATAAACCTGTTAACTCTAGTTCTGCCTCCTGTCCTTCACTGCATCTGGCTACCTGCTCACAGAACAAAGGACACATCACATCTGAGGGCGGTGAGTATAGCTCTCAAAATACACTCCCCTCATACATGCTGCACCAGCTGTCACAGGTGTTGGGTCTGCTACAACCACCTGCTGACACTACACACTCAGCCAGCATATTCTCCAAGGCCCCAGGCGGAGCAGAGGTGTGGAGACAACTCCTTGATGGCCTGGAAGGAGGACATGGGGATCATATATCTGTAGTTACACCTATAGCCTCTGTTGTTAAAGGGGTAGGGGAGGATTGCTATAAGGAAGCATAAAGGTACCGTCACACTAAACGATATCGCTAGCGATCCGTGACGTTGCAGCGTCCTGGATAGCGATATCGTTCAGTTTGACACACAGCAGCGATCAAAATCCTGTGCTGTGTTGGTCGCTGCAGAAAGTCCAGAACTTTATTTCGTCGCTGGACTTCCTGCTGACATCGCTGAATCGGCGTGTGTGACGCCGATTCAGCGATGTCTTCGCTGGTAACCAGGGTAAACATCGGGTTACTAAGCGCAGGGCCGCACTTAGTAACCCGATGTTTACCCTGGTTACCAGCGTAAAAGTAAAAAAAAAAAAAAAAACACTACATACTTACATTCCGGTGTCTGTCCCTCGGCGCTCTGCTTCTCTGCCCTGTGTAAGCACAGCGGCCGGAAAGCAGAGCGGTGACGTCACCGCTGTGCTTTCCGGCCGCTGTGCTTACACAGGACAGAGAAGCAGAGCGCCGAGGGACAGACACCGGAATGTAAGTATGTAGTGTTTGTTTGTTTTTTACTTTTACGCTGGTAACCAGGGTAAACATCGGGTTACTAAGTGCGGCCCTGCGCTTAGTAACCCGATGTTTACCCTGGTTACCGGCATAGTTGGTCGCTGGAGAGCTGTCTGTGTGACAGCTCTCCAGCGACCAAACAGCGACGCTGCAGCGATCCGGATCGTTGTCGGTATCGCTGCAGCGTCGCTTAGTGTGACGGTACCTTTAGTCTGTATATTCTCCCCTTTGGTTTTTATCTGTCTGCTACAATTAAAAATAACAGTCGGCATAATGAATGCATTGATATCCTGTCCTTGCTGGTAGTCTCCAAGGATTTTTTAGCGAGGCTGGAGAAGGATGAGGATAGGTGTAGACTGATAGCCAGGTCTTTCAATAATTAGCTACAAGCATTCTGCATTTATGCTAGTGTTATGGGGGAGAAGTTCCCCAGCATTCGCTCTGGGCTGTTTCAACATGTTGAAATAGTGTTGGAGGCATGAAAAAAAATGTTAGTGTTTTGAGTTGTTATTTCTATGTTGAGGATTTTAGGCAGAAGCTAGTTATTTACCTATTCTTAAAATGGGGTGTTAAAGATTCTGGTTTGTGGCTTAAACTAATGCTTCCAGGTAAGCCATCTAATATTTGGCATCAGGTACCAACTCAAACCACCTTTAGAAAAGTATATGTTTTGCTTTCAATGAAACACAGTGTAAAATTCCTGTAAATACAAACACAAATGCTCCCTTTGTCAAGGGTCGCACCTGATGGCCAGGTGTTTCAAAAAGACAAACCTGTTGAGTTGGCCCTCAATAAAGGAATATTTTAATAAAGGGATCGAGTCCGGTAAGAGTGGAGATGCTGCAACCGTGTTTAGTATGTTACCCAAACCGCAGGATGGCTAGGTTATTAATGAATGGTTTTTCAATGGTATTAATCCAACAGTTTGACCGAGAAGGTTGTATTTGGGTTAATAATTTAAAATCTGCTGAGTTTCACCCAGAGGTGGTAGAGACTAAATTGATGAAAGAAATCATAACTGGTAGGGTGGCGGGTCCTTTTACAGTGCTAACTTTTAAAAATTTCCACTTCTCACCCCTGGGAGTAGTTTCAAAAAGGAGCCGAGTGCCTTTCGTTTAATCCATCATTTGTCTAAGCTATACTGGTTCTACCTACATGATAGTATTGATAACAGTCTAATTTCTGTTATACCTCTTTTGATAGAACCGTTGATATTGTAGCAGCTGCTTTCACTAAAGGTACCATTACACTAAACGACTTACCAATGATCACGACCAGCGATACGACCTGCCCGTGATCGTTGGTAAGTCGTCGTGTGGTCGCTGGGGAGCTGTCACACAGATAGCTCTCTCCAGCGACCAACGACCAGGGGAACGACTTCGGCATCGTTGAAACTGTCTTCAACGATGCCGAAGTCCCCAGGTAACCAGGGTAAACATTGGGTTACTAAGTGCAGGGTCGCGCTTAGTAACCCGATATTTACCCTGGTTACCATTGTAAAAGTTAAAAAAAAAAAAAACACTACATAATCACATTCCGAAGTCTTTCACGTCCCCCGGCGTCAGCTTCCTGCACTGACTGTGTCAGCATAGGCCATAAAGCAGAGCACAGTGGTGACGTCACCGCTGTGCTCTGCTTTACGGCTGGCGCTGACAGTCAGTGCAGGGAAGCTGACGGCAGGGGACGTGACAGACATCGGAATGTGAGTATGTACTGTTTTTTTTTAACTTTTACAATGGTAACCAGGGTAAATATCGGGTTACTAAGTGCGGCCCTGCGCTTAGTAACCCGATATTTACCCTGGTTACAAGTGAACACATCGCTGGATCGGTGTCACACACGCCGATCCAGCGATGACAGCGGGTGATCAGCGACCAAAAAATGGTCCTGATCATTCCCCAACGACCTCCCAGCAGGGGCCTGATCATTGGTCGCTGTCACACCTGACGAGATCGTTAGCGGGATCGTTGCTACGTCACAAAAATCGTGACGTTGCAACGATATCGTTAACGATATCGTTATGTGTGACGGTACCTTAAGGCAAACAGTCAGGCAAATTTTCAACTCTATTTACCTACAGAATATCTCTATATCTGCAGGTAAATACTGTTTATGGACATGGCAGGTATTCTTTAGATAGAGATGGACAGGGGTGGATTATAGTGAGGGCAATCTGGGCTACCTCCCAGGGCTCAATGCTTGGGAAAGCGCATGGCTAGATTGTCCTCACAATATTTTTTGCGCTACCACTGTCGGCACTCATCACAGGGCAGGGAGCATTCCTGAAACTCCAATGCCAACAACCAAGAATGGCAGCGCAGCTACAGGAAGTTCCTGTCCACTTCTTTATGACATAGCCGGCATTGGTACGATGACTTAACTGTGCAAGCATGTACACGCAGGCCACCGTAGGAAGTGTAGTTGCAGGTTGATCATATGGAGAGGTATTAATTTCTGTTCTGTAAAGTCAATAAAATGGGGAAGAACAGAGAAGATTAAAATATTATGAACTGAGTGTGTCAGAGGGAGAAGACATGACAATGAATTGGGGGAGGAGGAGTTATTACAGTGAATTGGGAGCATGTAATTGTAATGAATTAGGGAGCATGTAATGAATTGGTGGGGGCAATTATAATGAACTAGATGGTGGCCCGATTCGAACGCATCAGGTATTCTAGAATATGTATGTAGTTTATTTATGAAGTTTTCAGAATAATGCAATTTATACACAGGATTCGGCCAGCCGGGCGTGACCAATTAGAGAAAGCGTGGTTCAAATTCCGCGCCAATTCGCAGGCGGACTGCGCCTGTCGTTGATTGTTTACGGTCCAGGGCCAGCTCCAGGGTTTTGAGGGCCCTGGGCGAAAGAGTCTCAGTGGGCCCCCCTCTTTAACACATACCACGATTCATGATGCACAGCTACAGCAGAGAAATATAGCACAGCCAAGTAGCATATAACACAGCCCACGTAGCATATAACACAGCCCACGTAGCATATAGCACAGCCACGTAGCATATCGCACAGGCCACATAGTATATAGCACAGGCCATGTAGTATATAACACAGCCCACATAGTATATAGAACTGCCCATGTATCATATAGCACAGCCCATGTATCATATAGCACTGCCCACATAGCATATAGCACAGCCACATAGCATAAAACACAGCCACATAGTATATAACAGCCACATAGCATATAACACAGCCCACGTAGTATATAGCACAGCCACGTAGTGTATAGCACAGCCATGTAGCATATAGTACAGCCCACATAGTATATAGCACAGCCCACGTAGTATATAGCACAGCCCACGTAGTTTATAGCACAGCCCATGCAGTATAAGTAGTATATAACACAGCCCACATAGTATATAGCACAGCCACGTAGTATATAGCACAGCTCACATAGTATATAGCACAGCACATGCAGTATATAGCACAGCCCACGTAGTATATAGTACAGCCACGTAGTATATAGCACAGCTCATGTAGTATATAGCACAGCCCACATAGTATATAGCACAGCCCATGCAGTATATAGCACAGCCCACGACCAATCAGCGACCAATCAGCGATGTGGGATTTCCGTTACAGACAGACAAACAGACTGAAATACCCCTTAGACGATTATATAGATAGATTGGGGGAAATGTATTTATAGTGAATTGATGGGAGGCATGTAATTATAATGTGTAATGTCTAAGTGTAAATGCAATGATATTTGCAAAGAGATGGGACTAGTACTCTTGATTGTAAAAACAAAAATAACACCGCCCTTAGTATAGAGGGACTCCTCTTGTTATGTACAGTTCTGACCTTAATTATGTAACATTCTTTCTTCATGTATAGAGCTTTCCCTTATTGCATACAGTAATATCCTCTATTGCTATGTATAGCACCATCCCTTATTACTTAAAATCTCCACTTGTTTATATATTTAGCACTGTCTCTTATTACACAATGTCCTCTCTTGTTATGTATATCTCTGTCCCTTATTACATGTTTTCTATTGTTATGTATAGAGCTGTCCCTTATTACAGTGTCCACTCTTGTTATGTATAGAGCTATCCTTTATTGCATAGCGTCCTCTCTTGTTATGTATAGTGCTGTTCCTTATTGCGTATCGTCCTCTCTTGTAATTTATAGAGCTATCCTTTATTGCATAGCATCCTCTCTTGTTATATATAGATTTGTCCTTTATTACATAGCATTCTCTCTTGTTATATATAGAGCTGCCCCTTATTACATTGCTTTCTTGTTATGTATAGAGCTGTCCTATATTACATAATGTCCTTTCTTTTGTATAGAGCTGTCTTTTATTATATAGTTTGCTCTCTTGTTATGTATAGTGCCATCCCTTTCTACAAAATATTCTTTATTGTTATCTATAGCATTTGTACATAAGGGATCAAAAATTTGCTAGGCAGGCTAAGTTCGCTGCTCTTTCCATCTTCTTATATCTACAGATGTGCACCAGAGCACTTGTGTGTTCATGATGTAACCAATCACATGACCTTCCACAAACATCACTTGACATGTTACATGCTATGTTGGGTGCTGGAGGGGAAGCACACACATTCTAAATTGCCCAGTGTTAGGAGTCAAGTTCCCGCCGCTGCACAGGGGGAATCTCGAACCATGTCTGCTGCGGTTTCTCATTCTGCATCAGCTGCAGTGGAGCCTGCTCAGCGGAGACGTCGGTCCCAGCGTCTTGCTCAATGTCACTCTGTACAAAGGGTTACTGCTGCTTTTCCTGCTTCTGCCATTGAAGCCAGTGCTGGGCAGCGGCGAGCAGACGCTTTTGGGACTAATTCCTGCTTTTCCCCTTCTGAGCATGCCCAGGGCAAGATCTCTCATTGGCGATCGAGGGTCACATGCTCAGATACTGCAGCAGATCCCATTGGTCCTCTAGGAAGGTCCTGAAGGTGCTCAACTTCTGTGATAGCCTCCCATTGGTCCTTCTGGGAAGGTCCTGTACATGCTGCAGCTATAAAAGTTTTGCAGGGCCGCACGGCCATGCGCTAGTATACAATTGTAATCGTGTGTGTGTTGATGAGTGCAAGTCGTTCCTTAAAAAACCCATCCCTTGTGTATGACTTCGCGTAAGGTGTATGGCTGCTATCTAGCGCACGGCTGAACTCACAGCGTAAACACACGAAACAGCGTCTACTCCTGTGACCGCCAGTACCGCGCCATGCGCCATTAGAGCACTTCTTTAGCCCAAGTCTTGGTGGTTAGTGGCGTCCACCAGTACAGCACAATTCGCACTCTCGTGCTATTTAATTATCAGTTTTGTTACGTGCGGTACTGCGGCCCTGTGAGGCAACAGGGTTCGCTTCTTTCACACAGGGTGAAGCTAACCCGTGTGTATCCTCATTGTACCGCCATATAGTCTGTCATTGCTTAGCAGCAGGTACCATCTCTGCACGGTGGACCCTGGGCTGCGGACGCACCTTATTCCTTTTCTCTAATTATTTGGTGCACTCTGCTTGCCCTAACACACTGGGCCATAACTACCATTAATCTGCATCTAGAGATGGAGCAAGGGCGGATTTACTATCGGTTCAACCTGTGCAGTTGCATAGGGGCCAAAGTCGTAAAAAGACCCACTTCCATCTCCAAGGAGCAAGCAGCTTCTTTCACAAACACTAGTGGTGCATTTTGCTGAGCCATCGAACTGCAAAGGGCCCAAATCGAGGGCATGTTAGGTTAGGCTATGGGTTGAACTAGATGGACTTCTAGTCTTCCTTCAACCTTAATAACTATGTAACTATGTAAAATACTGATCTTGCACATGGGCCCTCGTATGTCTTTGTCCGCTCCTGAGATGGAGTATGCAGCATCTTTAGAAATATTCCTTTGTTTTAACAAGACTATTTTCCAATTTCAACGCTGAACTGTAAAAATCTTGCTTACATTATAGTTAGATAGGTGCTGTATTTCTATGAATAAATATAAACAGGTAGCATTTGGTAGAACAAAGCGATAATCATTGCCACGATACAGTCCTTCAATTTGCCAAATTAAATTATTTATAAAGATGGATAACAATAGTTATAACTGTATAATTACTGTGCCATCTCTGTATATTTGCATTGCTATTGTGTGTGAACGGTTTCAAGGAACCACGCTTGGAAATCGAGTAATCATAATGTGATGGTTACGGAGGCAGGAGTGGCATCGCTCCCACATCTTCCTGTTAATTGCTGACTTCATTGCTTTTCCCACAGGACCTGGTGAAAGCAGTTACCATGGAGACTTTATCCTGTGCCTGCTTCAAAGATCTCGATCTGTCTGACAATACAAACCCTCCTTGAAGTGTGCATAGAAAAAAAGTATAAAATCCATTAGATCACACAATTTTTTGTTCTTAGAATATCACAGAAACTGTGCATTTATGAATGATTATAATCCATACATTGATTTACAATAATCTTGCAAAATATACCTTTATATCTCGATTGTAAGGACAAACTTAAATGACTATTGTGACTTCCGATTTGTTGGAGAAGATTAAACAATACTTATTATGTCATGATGAAACATATAAAACACAGTGTAGAAGGGAAGTGCCCCAAAACGTACATGTGTATATATATATAGATATATAGATATATAGATATATAGATATATAGATATATAGACACACCGTATATACAGTATATACATATACACAGGTACTTCTAACAAAATTAGAATATCATCAAAAAGTTAATTTATTTCAGTTCTTCAATATAAAGAGTGAAACTCATATATTATATAGAGTCATTATGAACAGAGCGATTTATTTCAAGTGTTTATTTCTGTTAATGTTGATGATTATGGCTTACAGCCAATGAAAACCCAAAAGTCATTATCGCAGTAAATTGGAATACTTTATAACAGCAGCTTGAAAAATGATTTCAAAATCCGAAATGTTGGCCTACTGAAATGTATGTTCAGTAAATGCACTCAATACTTGGTTGGGGCTCCTTTTGCATCAATTACTGCATCAATGCGGCGTGGCATGGAGGTGATCAGCCTCTGGCACTGCTGAGGTGTCATGGAAGCCCAGGTTGCTTTGATAGCAGCCAACAGCTCGTCTGCATTGTTGGGTCTGGTATCTCTCATCTTCCTCTTAACAATATACCATAGATTCTCTATGAGGCCAAAGTCAGGCGAGTTTGCTGGCCAACCAAGCACAGTGATACTGTTGTTTTTAAACCAGGTATTGGTACATTTGGCAGTGTGGACAGGTGCCATGTCCAGCTGGAGAATTAAACTTCCATCTCCAAAAAGCATGTCAGCAGAGGGAAGCATGAAGTGCTCTAAAATTTCCCGGTAGACGGCTGCATTGGTTTTAGTTTTGATAAAGCACAGTGGACCTACACCAGCAGATGACATGGCTCCCCAAACCATCACTGATTGTGGAAACTTCACACTAGACATCAAGCAGCTTGGATTGTGTGCCTCTCCACTCTCCAGACTCTGGGACCTTGATTTCCAAATGAAATGCAAAATGTACTTGCATCTGAAAACAACACCTTGAACCACTGAGCAACAGTCCAGTTCTTTTTCTCCTTGGCCCAGGTAAGACAATTCTGGCTATTGGTCATGAGTGGCTGGACACAAGAAATGTGACACTTGTAGCCCTGGACACCTTTGTGTGTGGTGGCTCTTGAAGTAATGACTCCAGCAGCAGTCCACTCCATGTGAATCTCCCCAAAATTTTGGAATGGCCTTTTCTTAACAATCCTTTCAAGGCTGCGGTTATCCCGGTTGCTTGTGCATCTTTTTCTACCACACTTTTTCCTTCTGCTCCACTTACCGTTAATATGCTTGGATGCAGCATTCTGTGAACATCCAGCTTCTTTAGCAAAGACCTTTTGTGGCTTACCCTCCTTGTGGAGTGTGTCAATGACTGCCTTCTGGACATCTGTCAAGTCAGCAGTCTTCCCCATGATTGTGCAGCCTACCAAAACAGACTAAAGGACCTTTTTAAATGCTTAGGAAGCCTTTGCAGGTGTTTTTTGTTAATTATTCTAATTTACTGATATAATTTAATGACTTTTGGGTTTTCATTGGCATATAATCATCAACATTAACAGAAATAAACACTTGAAATAGATCGCTCTGTTTGTAATGACTCTATATAATATACGAGTTTCCCTTTTTGTATTGAAGAACTGAAATAAATTAACTTTTTGATGATATTCTAATTTTGTGAGAAGCACCTGTATATATAAAGTACAGACCAAAAGTTTAAGGACTTCTAAGGACAGGCAACAAGCAGAAGAGACTTGTTTGGGCTGAAGAACACAAGGAATGGACATTAGACCAGTGGAAATCTGTGCTTTGGTCTGATGAGTCCAAATTTTAGATCTTTGGTTCCAACCACCGTGTCTTTGTGCGATGCAGAAAAGGTGAACGGATGGACTATACATGCCTGGTTCCCACCGTGAAGCATGGAGAAGGAGGTGTGATGGTGTTGGGGTGCTTTGCTGGTGACACTGTTGAGGATTTATTCAAAATTGAAGGCATACTGAACCAGCATGGCTACCACAGCATCTTGCAGCGGCATGCTATTCCATCTGGTTTGTGTTTAGTTGAACCATCATTTATGTTTCAACAGGACAATGACCCCAAACACACCTCCAGGCTGTGTAAGAGCTATTTGACCAAGGAGAGTGATGGGGTGCTATGCCAAATGACAACTGCATCACCAATGATACGGACACCTTACCCCTGAGCTCTACCTGGAGCTGTTCTTTGGGACTCTCCTCCTATACTCTTATTTTCCCATTCACTCCTCTAACATAAGTGAGGTTTTGAGAAAGACCGTGCCTGGTCGAAACGTTAACCTTGTTGTCCGCAATCACCTGCCTTTTTCTTTAAAAATTATTTGGTAGTGCCTGTGCACTTGAATAAAAACAACTAAATTTTCTACATAAACGCAAAAACTTGAGTGCGGCTGTTTTTCTTATATATTTGACTTTGGATGTCCAGCCAGCACCTCCCTTCCTGAATTTTACAGTGTGCATATCATATTTTCCTCTGGATACGCCAGATGACCTGGCCTCCACAGTCACCAGACCTGAATCCAAACAGCTGGACCGCAGAGTGAAGGCAAAAGGGCCAACAAGTGCTAAGCATCTCTGGGACCTCCTTCAAGATTGTTGGAAGACCATTCCCGGTGACTACCTCTTGAAGCTCATCAAGAGAATGCCAAGACTGTGCAAAGCAGTCATCAAAGCAAAAGGTGGCTACTTTGAAGAACCTAGAATATAAGACATATTTTCAGTTGTTTCACACTTTTGTGTTACGTATATAATGCCACATTTGTTAATTCATAGTTTTGATGCCTTCAGTGTGAATGTACAATTTTGATAGTCATGAAAATACAGAAAAATCTTTAAATGAGAAGGTGTGTCTAAACTTTTGGTCTGTACTGTGTATATATAGATATAGATATAGATATAGAGAGAGAGAGAGAGAGAGTGTGTTAGCACATGTATATATATATATATATATATATATATATATATATATATATACATATATATATATATATATATATATATATAGAAAAAACTTTTTGTTTCTCCAGCGATCAGTCCAATGGTAGTGTAAAATATACCTTTTATTTATCCATTAAAAAGTTCAAGATTTCTTCAGTAACAATATTGCATACATTCAATCCCTTATGGACGATATGTTTCAACACCACATGTGCCTTCCTCCAGGTCCCGGAGCAATTTTGTTACTGAAGAAATCTGGAACTTTTTAATGGATAAATAAAAGGTATATTTTACACTACCATTGGACTGATCGCTGGAGAAACAAAAAGTTTTTTCTCTACATGTCTGGATTTATCCCAATCCGTTTTCCATGTGAACTGTAACCACAGGTTGGATATATTCCTGTTTCTTCAAAGCGGTGAGCTGGCTTTGCCAAAAACTCTTTTCTATATATTTGTATATACAGAGTATATACTGTATATATATATATATATATATATATATATATATATATATATATATATATATATATATATATATATATATATATATATATATATAATCACCCCACATGTATTCCACATAAATATGTCCCGTCTGATGTTTACCACAGCATGGTTGCTGAAAGGGGTAGGAGGGGAGACAATAGAATGTCCAATCCATGTGCTGGAACAGGTTTAATCAGGATGGAAGGGTGAACCTTAGCCAGTGGGTGAGGAAAAATACAATAGACTAGTGACATCATTCCACCACACCTGGGACTGGACAAGCCTCTTCTGCTGGACGTAAATTTCCCAGACACACATGTGCTGGCTCTCTCTCTTATTCCACCGGCAACATGACGAGCAGATCTGTCCAAGTATCCACTTATCCCCTGATCCCATTAATGTCAAAGCTGACATTAATGATTAATATCGGACACGAATAGAGGTGTAGGAGCCTCCCCTTAATATTTTGGAGGGAATTTTCCACTTTTTCATTATGGCTAGCAGGACCCACTGTTGAGATTTTTTTTTGCTCTGTGAATATCTGTGGTCACCGTCTGTGAACTGATCAGGCCGAAGGGAGGTGGACAGAAAACCATTGATACACGGTCCAGTGTTGTGTTATTCTGTGTGTTCAGAGAGCTGATAGTTTGGATGTCTGATGCAGCATTTCAACCTGAGTTAACATGGGACCACATTTATAATAGAGAACCTATTAATGTTTTTTAGTTTTATGTGCATTTTGGATTGGACAGGCAGAAAAGCATGGACAGTTAATGGACGTTCAAGCTCGAGTGTCGTGTTATATTGTGTACTTAGACATTGAAGTTAGGAGGTATAATATAGTTTTATTTTAAATCTTGACACAATATACAACTAAAAACAGCGAACCTTAGTTTGATGTTTATTTTTGCTAAGGGTATTAACGTTCTCTTTAAAGGAATCTACCATTTATACCAATAGCAATATAAATATATCCAAAGTAATTCAACGGTTTAGAAATAACCCTGATCTTGCGATCAGGGGGCTGACATGGTGTTAGGGCTAGCGGAACGCACCAAATAATAAGATAGGTAGAATAAGGTGCGTGCGCAGCCCGGGCTCCACCGTACAGAGATGGAACCTGCTGCCAAGTAATGACGGACTATATGGCGGTACAATGAGAATACACACGGGATTAACTTCACCCTGTGTGAAGGAAGCGAACCCTGTTAAGTCACAGGGCTGCGGTACCGCACCAAGAGCGCAAGCAAGGAGTCACCAAGCTCAGTCCCAAGACTTGGGATCCAAGTCCGTCTAGACTACTTGCGCTAGAGACACCGCTAATGGGGTGTCAGCATAACCAAAATAATAATGGGATCTGCTGCAGTACCTGAGCATGTGACCCTCGATCTCCAAGGGAGATCTTGCCTTGGGCATGCTCAGAAGGGGAAAAGCAGGACTTAGTCCCAAAAGCGTCCGCTCGCCGCTGCCCAGCACTGGCTTCAATGGCAGAAGCTGGAAAAGCAGCAGTAACCCTATGCACAGAGTGAGACTGAGCAAGATGCTGGGACCAACGTCTCCGCTGAGCAGACTTCACTGTGGCTGGAGAAGAATGGGAGACCACAGCAGAGATGGTTTGAGATTCCCCCTGTGCAGAGGTGGGAACTCGACACCTAAGGGTACCGTCTCACAGTGGCAGTTTGGTCGCTACGACGGCACGATCCGTGACGTTCCAGCAATATACTTATGATCTCGCTGTGTCTGACACACTACTGCGATCAGGGACCCCGCTGAGAATCGTACATCGTAGCAGATCGTTTGAAACGTTCTTTCGTCATCAAGTGTCCCGCTGTGGCGGCATGATTGCATCGTGTAACAAAGGTGTGCACGATATTCTCCACCTCCTCTGCTGATTCTACATTGCAAATATGTCATAAAATTATCGCTCCAGCACCGTGCATTGCGAAGTGTGACCGTAGTCTACGACGCTGGAGCGACGCTGGAGCGACGCTGGAGCGTCACGGATCGTGCCATCGTAGCGACCAAAGTGCCACTGTGAGACACATGGGAGGTAAATATTGGTTTTGAACTCTGGATTGTATTTGAAATTGAATGAAGACATGGGTATTAAAATACAACCCTATTCTAGGTTGGGAGAAAGAATCCCACAACCAAAAATTTGAAGCACGGCGCCGGAGGACAGACAGCGGAATGTAAGTATGTAGTGTTTGTTTTTTTTAACGTTTACGCTGGTAACCAGGGTAAACATCGGGTTACTAAGCGCGGCCCTGCGCTTAGTAACCCGATGTTTACCCTGGTCACCGGGGACCTCGGGATCGTTGGTCACTGGAGAGCTGTCTGTGTGACAGCTCTCCAGCGTCCAAACAGCGATGCTGCAGCGATCGACATCGTTGTCGATATCGCTGCAGCGTCGCTTAGTGTGACGGTACCTTTACTTTTATCTAAAGTACGTCATTAACATTCTATCACTATCCAGATACATCTTATCAGCTACGTAAACATTATCAAAGTGCAACAAGTAAACATTCCCTTTAAGAGGAAAACTAGTCTTCTCTAAGGTAGTGCAAACAATCAACAAGTCACTAATAAACTTTAAGACAAGAGAAACTTTCACGTCGTCATCAGGAACAGTTTCTTCGCAAAGTCTTCTTTCTTTGTAAAACCAGTAGAAAGCACTTTAAGAAGGCACAAACTATATACAAAGGACAGTTCGGGAACCATTCACCGTCCATGATTCCAATGTTCTTTTAAAACCATGATGAACTGGAACATAGTAACATAGTAACATAGTTAGTAAGGCCGAAAAAAGACATTTGTCCATCCAGTTCAGCCTATATTCCATCATAATAAATCCCCAGATCTACGTCCTTCTACAGAACCTAATTGTATGATACAATATTGTTCTGCTCCAGGAAGACATCCAGGCCTCTCTTGAACCCCTCGACTGAGTTCGCCATCACCACCTCCTCAGGCAAGCAATTCCAGATTCTCACTGCCCTAACAGTAAAGAATCCTCTTCTATGTTGGTGGAAAAACCCTCTCTCCTCCAGACGCAAAGAATGCCCCCTTGTGCCCGTCACCTTCCTTGGTATAAACAGATCCTCAGCGAGATATTTGTATTGTCCCCTTATATACTTATACATGGTTATTAGATCGCCCCTCAGTCATCTTTTTTCTAGACTAAATAATCCTAATTTCGCTAATCTATCTGGGTATTGTAGTTCTCCCATCCCCTTTATTAATTTTGTTGCCCTCCTTTGTACTCTCTCTAGTTCCATTATATCCTTCCTGAGCACCGGTGCCCAAAACTGGACACAGTACTCCATGTGCGGTCTAACTAGGGATTTGTGCAGAGGCAGTATAATGCTCTCATCATGTGTATCCAGACCTCTTTTAATGCACCCCATGATCCTGTTTGCCTTGGCAGCTGCTGCCTGGCACTGGCTGCTCCAGGTAAGTTTATCATTAACTAGGATCCCCAAGTCCTTCTCCCTGTCAGATTTACCCAGTGGTTTCCCATTCAGTGTGTAATGGTGACATTGATTCCTTCTTCCCATGTGTATAACCTTACATTTATCATTGTTAAACCTCATCTGCCACCTTTCAGCCCAAGTTTCCAACTTATCCAGATCCATCTGTAGCAGAATACTATCTTCTCTTGTATTAACTGCTTTACATAGTTTTGTATCATCTGCAAATATCGATATTTTACTGTGTAAACCTTCTACCAGATCATTAATGAATATGTTGAAGAGAACAGGTCCCAATACTGACCCCTGCGGTACCCCACTGGTCACAGCGACCCAGTTAGAGACTATACCATTTATAACCACCCTCTGCTTTCTATCACTAAGCCAGTTACTAACCCATTTACACACAATTTCCCCCAGACCAAGCATTCTCATTTTGCGTACCAACCTCTTGTGCGGCACGGTATCAAACGCTTTGGAAAAATCGAGATATACCACGTCCAATGACTCACCGTGGTCCAGCCTATAGCTTACCTCTTCATAAAAACTGATTAGATTGGTTTGACAGGAGCGATTTCTCATAAACCCATGCTGATATGGAGTTAAACAGTTATTCTCATTGAGATAATCCAGAATAACATCCCTCAGAAACCCTTCAAATATTTTACCAACAATAGAGGTTAGACTTACTGGCCTATAATTTCCAGGTTCACTTTTAGAGCCCTTTTTGAATATTGGCACCACATTTGCTATGCGCCAATCCTGCGGAACAGACCCTGTCGCTATAGAGTCCCCAAAAATAAGAAATAATGGTTTATCTATTACATTACTTAGTTCTCTTAGTACTCGTGGGTGTATGCCATCCGGACCCGGAGATTTATCTATTTTAATCTTATTTAGCCGGTTTCGCACCTCTTCTTGGGTTAGATTGGTGACCCTTAATATAGGGTTTTCATTGTTTCTTGGGATTTCACCTAGCATTTCATTTTCCACCGTGAATACCGTGGAGAAGAAGGTGTTTAATATGTTAGCTTTTTCCTCGTCATCTACAACCATTCTTTCCTCACTATTTTTTAAGGGGCCTACATTTTCAGTTTTTATTCTTTTACTATTGATATAGTTGAAGAACAGTTTGGGATTAGTTTTACTCTCCTTAGCAATGTGCTTCTCTGTTTCCTTTTTGGCAGCTTTAATTAGTTTTTTAGATAAAGTATTTTTCTCCCTATAGTTTTTTAGAGCTTCAATGGTGCCATCCTGCTTTAGTAGTGCAAATGCTTTCTTTTTACTGTTAATTGCCTGTCTTACTTCTTTGTTTAGCCACATTGGGTTTTTCCTATTTCTAGTCCTTTTATTCCCACAAGGTATAAACCGCTTACACTGCCTATTTAGGATGTTCTTAAACATTTCCCATTTATTATCTGTATTCTTATTTCTGAGGATATTGTCCCAGTCTACCAGATTAAGGGCATCTCTAAGCTGGTCAAACTTTGTCTTCCTAAAGTTCAGTGTTTTTGTGACTCCCTGACAAGTCCCCCTAGTGAAAGACAGGTGAAACTGTACAATATTGTGGTCACTATTTCCTAGATGCCCGACCATCTGCAGATTTGTTATTCTGTCAGGTCTATTAGATAGTATTAGGTCTAAAAGTGCTGCTCCTCTGGTTGGATTCTGCACCAATTGTGAAAGATAATTTTTCTTGGTTATTAGCAGAAACCTGTTGCCTTTATGGGTTTCACAGGTTTCTGTTTCCCAGTTAATATCCGGGTAGTTAAAGTCCCCCATAACCAGGACCTCATTATGGGTTGCAGCTTCATCTATCTGCTTTAGAAGTAGATTTTCCATGGTTTCTGTTATATTTGGGGGTTTGTAACAGACCCCAATGAGAATTTTGTTACCATTTTTCCCTCCATGAATTTCGACCCATATGGACTCGACATCCTCATTTCCTTCGCTAATATCCTCCCTTAAAGTGGACTTTAGACAAGACTTTACATAGAGACAAACCCGGTACGGTATCTGGTAACCTTTGGCCTCGGACAATCCGTATATATGTCCTCGTCCGCATTGATTCCATTTATCAGTTGCTCTGGCACGGTCAGGTCAGGGACTGCAAATGTGGTCTGCAGGGTACTGCCAGATTACAGGGTAGGCAGAGTCCGGCCGATCTGATGGCAATTCCAGAGTCCCCTTATCCAGGTGGAAATCAGTAGCCTACCCCTTGCGCACAGTAATGTAGTAGGTCCCTACGTGCATTAGCCCTCATAGGGTCCTCACTCTTGTTACTCTTCTCTCAGTCCCCCAGATGGATAGGACCAACCCGGATGATGGTGGTGGCCTGAGGCTATTTTATAGGGACCCTAGCGTCGCCCCTCCTCCGCGTTGCCACCTTGTCTGCTTAGGTTCTCAGGTCGGGCAGCCAACTTGAAGATGACTCTTCTGCCAGTCTCTGAAGTAAAGCATAGAGTCTATTATTCCCTCGGTGTTCTGGCTACCGGATCTGTGCACAGTGGGAGGCAGCCTGCTTCTCGCTGGTCTCCCACTGGTGTTATACTCCTGTTGCTACGACTTCGGTGCTCACTCACTAGGACACACTTCCTTTTTTTTCCTTTCCTTGGAGGCTGCCGCAATCAGGTGCAGGCGCAGCTCCGTGTCCTTCTTTCCTTCCTGGGCCGAGCCCAGTCTGCTCCTCTCCTCCTGACTATCTCCTTCTCCCTCCAGTCAGGACTGACCCACTTCCTAACCAAACCCCCAGTTTTACCCAAGTGTGAGGAGTGGCCTAATAGATAGAACCCTTAGCTCCCCCTGGTGGCTGGCGTGTGAAATGTGTGTGGCTGTGATACCTGGCAGGATGAACTCCTTTGATGCCATCAGACGTAACATCGCTCCCCCTGGTGGAAGAACGACATTAATGCAACGACCAGGACTCTGGGGCGCTGCATTGGCCACATTCATGTTTCCTTCAGTGACAACCAGTCTTCTTGTCCCTGCAGCTGAAAAACACCCCCATAGCATGATGCTGCCACCACCATGTTTCCCTGTTGGAATTGTGTTGGGCAGGTGATGAGCAGTGCCTGGTTTTATCCACACATACCACATAGAATTATCACCAAAAAGGGCTATCTTTGTCTCATCAGACCAGAGAATCTAATTTCTCATTGTCTGGGAGTCATTTATGTATTTTTAAACAAACTCTATGCAGGCTTTCATATGTCTTGCACTGAGGAGAGGCTTCCATCAGGTCACTCTGGCACAAAGGCCTGACTGGTGGAGGGCTGCAGTGATAGTTGACTTTGTGGAACTTTCTCCCATTTCCCTACTGCATCTCTGGAGCTCAGCCCCAGTGATCTTGGGGTTCTTCTTTACCTGTCTCACCAATGCTCTTCTCCCAGGATTGCTCAGTTTGGCTGGACAGCCAGGTCGAAAAAGACTTCTGGTGGTCCCAACTTCTTCCATTTAAAGATTATGGAGGCCACCGTGCTCTTAGGAACCTTGAGTACTGCAGAAATTCTGTTGTAACCATGGTCAGATCTGTGCCTTGCCACAATTCTGTCTCTGAGCTCCTTAGCTAGTTCCATTGACCTCATGATTCTCATTTGGTTTGACATGTACTGTGAGCTGTGAGGTCTTATATAGACAGGTGTGTGCCTTTCCAAATCAGGTCCTATCAGTTTAATTACACACAGCTGGACTCCAATGAAGGAGTAAAACCATCTCAAGGAGGATCATAAGAAAATGGACCACATGCGACTTAAATATGAGTGTCTGAGCAAAGGATCTGAATACTTATGTCCATGTGATATTTCAGTTTTTCTTTTTTTATTACATTTGCAAAAATTACTACATTTCTGTTTTTTTTCAGTCAAGATGGGGTGCAGAGTGTACATTAATGTGAAAAAAATTAACTTTTTGAATTTACCAAATGGGTGGAATGAAACAAAGAGTGAAAAATTTAAAGGGGTCTGAATATTTTCTGTACCCACTGTAGATTATGTATTTATTCACTTAGTAAGTAATCCCATGAAAGAGAAGAGATATGAATAAATTAAGATGTGCATGTACATATACAATAGTTTTTAAGTGTGCTACTCTAAGTTATGCCAGAAGATCAAATGCTCCTGTTTGTTTAGGTTAAACAAACTAAAAGCTAAACATCATTTAAATATTTAAGAAAGATTATTATGGTCATAGAAGGTATAGTCTGGCACTGGGTCAAAGTCTAAGGCCGGTATCACACATAACATATAAAAATACGGTCCGTTTTTTACGGCCAAGAAACACAGAAATGTTCCTGAACAGTGATCTGTATGTCATCCGTATGCAATGCGAGGATGCGACTTGTTCTCAATAAAGTATTCGTGTGTCATCCGTATGGCGAGATTTTCTTGCCGGCTTGCAAAATGGACATATAATGGATTCATGGGGGTTGCCTACAAGTAGTATTCAACCCCCTGCAGATTTAGCAGGTTTACACATTTGGAATTAACTTGGCATTGTGACATTTGGACTGTAGATCAGCCTGGAAGTGTGAAATGCACTGCAGCAAAAAAGAATGTTATTTCTTTGTTTATTTTTTTTTTTTTAAATTGTGAAAAGTCTTTTCAGAGGGTCATTTATTATTCAACCCCTCAACCCACCAGAATTCTGTTTGGTTCCCCTAAAGTATTAAGAAGTAGTTCAGGCACAAAGAACAATGAGCTTCACATGTTTGGATTAATTATCTCTTTTTCCAGCCTTTTCTGACTATTTAAGACCCTCCCCAAACTTGTGAACAGCACTCATACATGGTCAACATGGGAAAGACAAAGGAGCATTCCAAGGCCATCAGAGACAAGATCGTGGAGGGTCACAAGGCTGGCAAGGGGTACAAAACCCTTTCCAAGGAGTTGGGCCTACCTGTCTCCACTGTTGGGAGCATCATCCGGAAGTGGAAGGCTTATGGAACTACTGTTAGCCTTCCACGGCCTTTACAGCCTTTGAAAGTTTCCTCCCGTGCTGAGGCCAGGCTTGTCCGAAGAGTCAAGGCTAACCCAAGGACAACAAGGAAGGAGCTCCAGGAAGATCTCATGGCAGTGGGGACATTTGGTTTCAGTCAATACCATAAGTAACATACTCCACCGCAATGGTCTCCGTTCCAGACGAGCCCGTAAGGTACCTTTACTTTCAATGCGTCATGTCAAGGCTCGTCTACAGTTTGCTCATGATCACTTGGAGGACTCTGAGACTGACTGGTTCAAGGTTCTCTGGTCTGATGAGACCAAGATCGAGATCTTTGGTGCCAACCACACACGTGATGTTTGGAGACTGGATGGCACTGCATACGACCCCAAGAATACCATCCCTACAGTCAAGCATGGTGGTGGCAGCATCATGCTGTGGGGCTGTTTCTCAGCCAAGGGGCCTGGCCATCTGGTCCGCATCCATGGGAAGATGGATAGCACGGCCTACCTGGAGATTTTGGCCAAGAACCTCCACTCCTCCATCAAGGATCTTAAGATGGGTCGTCATTTCATCTTCCAACAAGACAACGACCCAAAGCACACAGCCAAGAAAACCAAGGCCTTGTTCAAGAGGCAAAAAATCAAGATGTTGCAGTGGCCTAGTCAGTCTCCTGACCTTAACCCAATTGAAAACTTGTGGAAGGAGCTCAAGATTAAAGTCCACATGAGACACCCAAAGAACCTAGATAACTTGGAGAAGATCTGCGTGGAGGAGTGGGCCAAGATAACTCCAGAGACCTGTGCCGGCCTGATCAGGTCTTATAAAAGACGACTATTAGCTGTAATTGCAAACAAAGGTTATTCCACAAAATATTAAACCTAGGGGTTGAATAATAATTGACCCACACTTTTATGTTTAAAATTTATAAAAATTTAACTGAGCAACAAAACTTTTTGGTTTGGAAGATTTATGCATCTGTTAATAAATCCTGCTCTTGTTTGAAGTTTGAAGGCTCTAACTTATTTGCATCTTATTAAACCTGCTAAATCTGCAGGTGGTTGATTACTACTTGTAGGATATATATATATATATATCAACATTGGAACAGCATCCAAAAATACCTTAACCGTAGTGCAAAGCTCTCCCAGCCAGTAGTCCAATTGCTTCCAACAATATTAGCAAAATAAGAAAAGCAGCACAAGAAAATAGAAAAAAAGTGGACTTCATTGCCTGAACGGCGTGGCAACGTTTCGGATACAAAATCGTTTTTCAAGCAGTGAACACATAGGTGAGACAGTCATTTATATGAGACTCATACCAATCTCATTACAGAATTCATTATGTGTAATATTATAAATATAAATAAACTACAATAGACAACAATCCATAAAATAAGTGAATCCATGTGAAATGGGATACCTCCATAAAATTCATTATGAGTGAACATTAAATATAACGTGTCGTGTGATTTTTCTTAAAATATCTTCAATAATCAATTATCAATCAGGTAAAAATCAGGTGTTCCACTCCCATACATTATGATCATAGGAAACTTACAAATATACTCCTTAACCTGCACGCCTCGGTTCTCGGCGTCCACCCACACAACTGCGCATGTCAGTGACATCAGAGCCAATAGACGTGTAAAGTGATGTGACATCAAAAGATGCCAACATCACTTCACCTATTACCTTTATACCGTTTACCTTCTCCAAGAAATCAGCTGTATCCCTAATAAAGGATTCTGCACAGCTTGCGATCGGATTGAGAACTTTGTCCAAAAGGATTCCAATATTTGACAAAATAGAATTACAGCCAGAAACAATTGGCCTGCCTGGCAGGTGCACGAGAGACTTATGGATCTTCGGCAATGTAGAGAAGTAAACACCGAGTATGGATCAAGCCAAGAAAGAAAAAACGGATAACAGGGAGTATTTAGAATAGTTCACTTTTATTTATATGTAGTAAGCAGTAATCAAAAGAATTTATTTTTTATATATAATATAAAAGTAATGTATATGTATACTTTAAAAATACGCTTTTTCTGTGCACATGTCAAGGAAGATAAAGCAATTAATTTGCACTGGGCAGGTCAAAAAAGTATATATATTATCACAAAAATTTATACTGGAAGCCCTAAAGAAAATATAATTCGTAAGCATAAAAGTAGGGATCATATATAAAAAAAATAATTAAAAAAATATTACTAATACAGATAATATGTAAATATGAAAAAGGATGTCTAAAATTCTATAAAGACTAAAGGAGAGCACAAAAGTCACTAGTGTAGAAAGATATATATATATGACAATATATCCACACATATATATATATATATATATATATATATATATATATATATATATATATATATACACACAGTGGGGCAAAAAAGTATTTAGTCAGTCAGCAATAGTGCAAGTTCCACCACTTCAAAAGATGAGAGGCGTCTATAATTTACATCATAGGTAGACCTCAACTATGGGAGACAAACTGAGAAAAAACATCCAGAAAATCACATTGTCTGTTTTTTTAACAATTTATTTGCATATTATGGTGGAAAATAAGTATTTGGTCAGAAACAAACAATCAAGATTCCTGGCTCTCACAGACCTGTAACTTCTTCTTTAAGAGTCTCCTCTTTCCTCCACTCATTACCTGTAGTAATGGTACCTGTTTAAACTTGTTATCAGTATAAAAAGACACCTGTGCACACCCTCAAACAGTCTGACTCCAAACTCCACTATGGTGAAGACCAAAGAGCTGTCAAAGGACACCAGAAACAAAATTGTAGCCCTGCACCAGGCTGGGAAGACTGAATCTGCAATAGCCCACCAGCTTGGAGTGAAGAAATCAACAGTGGGAGCAATAATTAGAAAATGGAAGACCTACAAGACCACTGATAATCTCCCTCGATCTGGGGCTCCACGCAAAATCCCACCCCGTGGGGTCAGAATGATCACAAGAACGGTGAGCAAAAATCTCAGAACCACGCGGGGGACCTAGTGAATGAACTGCAGAGAGCTGGGACCAATGTAACAAAGCCTACCATAAGTAACACACTACGCCACCATGGACTCACATCCTACAGTGCCAGACGTGTCCCACTGCTTAAGCCAGTACATGTCCGGGCCCGTCTGAAGTTTGCTAGAGAGCATTTGGATGATCCAGAGGAGTTTTGGGAGAATGTCCTATGGTCTGATGAAACCAAACTGGAACGGTTTGGTAGAAACACAACTTGTCGTGTTTGGAGGAAAAAGAATACTGAGTTGCATCCATCAAACACCATACCTACTGTAAAGCATGGTGGTGGAAACATCATGCTTTGGGGCTGTTTCTCTGCAAAGGGGCCAGGACGACTGATTCGGGTACATGAAAGAATGAATGGGGCCATGTATCGTGAGATTTTGAGTGCAAACCTCCTTCCATCAGCAAGGGCATTGAAGATGAAACGTGGCTGGGTCTTTCAACATGACAATGATCCAAAGCACACCGCCAGGGCAACGAAGGAGTGGCTTCGTAAGAAGCATTTCAAGGTCCTGGAGTGGCCTAGCCAGTCTCCAGATCTCAACCCTATAGAAAACCTTTGGAGGGAGTTGAAAGTTCGTGTTGCCAAGCGAAAAGCCAAAAACATCACTGCTCTAGAGGAGATCTGTATGGAGGAATGGGCCAACATACCAACAACAGTGTGTGGCAACCTTGTGAAGACTTACAGAAAACGTTTGACCTCTGTCATTGCCAACAAAGGATATATTACAAAGTATTGAGATGAAATTTTGTTTCTGACCAAATACTTATTTTCCACCATAATATGCAAATAAATTGTTAAAAAAACAGACAATGTGATTTTCTGGATTTTTTTTCTCAGTTTGTCTCCCATAGTTGAGGTCTACCTATGATGTAAATTACAGACGCCTCTCATCTTTTTAAGTGGTGGAACTTAAACTATTGCTGACTGACTAAATACTTTTTTGCCCCACTGTATGTATGTATGTATGTATGTATGTATGTATGTATGTATGTATGTATGTATGTATATATATATATATATATATATATATATATATATATATATATATATATATATATATATATTTATACCATACACATATATACAAAACTCATAAGGTGTAAAAAAAAGTGTGAAAAGAGACTATTTGTGTAATTCAAATAATTAGAGGTATATATTGCCTCGCCACTGACGTGATATAATTTATATATTGAGATATGGACTAAAAGTGCTACGTGCAATAGAAAAGTGCTATAAGGATATTATGTATATAAGGTATACTAGATATGAGTCAGAAAGTGCAATGTGCTATTTTAAATCCAGTATAGCTAGTACTATGTGCCCTACATGGTCTCCATAAAAGAGACAGGAAAAGTGCTTGGTAGATATAAGATCCGTTACTACTTACTTCTAATCAAATAGGGTATATATATCCAGGACCGCCAGTAGGACCGTGTGCACCCGGGGTCCTACTGCTTTATCTTCCTTGACATGTGCACAGAAAAAGCGTATTTTTAAAGTATACATATACATTACTTTTATATTATATATAAAAAATAAATTCTTTTGATTACTGCTTACTACATATAATAAAAGTGAACTATTCTAAATACTCCCTGTTATCCGTTTTTCTTTCTTGGCTTGATCCATACTCGGTGTTTACTTCTCTCCATTCCTGTAGTGGTTTCACTATCTCCTTTTTAGCACTAGTGGTGGATTGGTGTACGGTCTAATAAATTATTTGGGAATAGATCATTGAGATATCAATCATTTGTATTGGCAACACCTTATCTTACTCCTGTGTCTGTTTTTGATAATCTTCGGCAATGTGTACAGCACTGGAGTAACTGAAAATTTAATAGTCAAAAAATCATATAGATCCCGGTCAATCATTTTACTATCCAGAGCACTATCCAAAACAATCTTAAGTTCCCTAGCAATGGCAAATTTCAGATCACACGTTAGTCTCTCGTACATCCCCGGGTCCGCCAGCTGTCCCTTACTTTCATCAACATATTCATTTTTATCAAGTATAACCACCGCACCACCCTTGTCGGCTTTTTTTATAATAATTTCATCATCCTTTACCAAATCATGTAGGGCCTTGACTCCCCCTCCCCCCCCCGCCCCCTTGTCATATTTGGATATTTAAATTCCCTTGGACAATCACTTTTTAATTTCTCAATATCTCTGTTCACAGCAGATATAAACGCATCAATAACTGAAGAATTCTCAGATGGGGTAAAATTACTTTTTTTCTTAAGAGCTAGTTGTTTTAAATTAAGTTCACTTGTAGGAATTTTTTCACTACTTGAACTGAAACTAAACCACTCGTTTAATTTTATCAACCTAAAAAAATATTGTAAATCCAAGTTTAACTGGAACCAGTTGACATGTGTACTGAGTCCAAAGGACAAACCCTTGTTCAGTACGGATACCTGATCATTAATCATTGATAGGGATATGAAATAAACACGTTGGCGAAACAAAGCATCTATGTTAATTTTTATAAACATGAACACCATTAGTATTTTAATTTACTCTTCAGTTTAACTACCGTATATACTCAAGTATAAGCCGAGATATTCAGCCCATTTTTTTCGGCTGAAAGTGCCACTCGGCTTATACTTGAGTCATTGTCGGCGGGGCGGGTCGGCGGGGGAGGGGGACCTGCGGCTGTCACATACTCACCTGCTCCTGGTGCGGTCCCTGCATGTCCGATGGTCTCCGGCAGCTTGTTCCTGTGTTCAGCGGTCACGCAGTACTGCTCATTAATGAATATGGACGCATATTCATTACTTTAATGAACGGTACGTGACCGCTGAACATAGGAAGAAGCTGCCGACTCCCGGAGACCATCTGACAGTGAGAAGCTGCCAGGGACCACGCCGGGAGCAAGAGAGTATAACGGGGGAGGGTGAGCATTGCGCGATATTCACCTGACCCCGTTCCACCGCTGCGCGCCGCTCCGTCTTCCCATTCTCTGCCTGTGACTGTTCAGGTCAGAGGGCGTGATGACGTAGTTAGTGTGCGCCCTCTTGCCTGAACAGTCAGAAAGCCGGAAGACAGATCGGCGTGCAGCGGTGGAGCGAGGATGGTGAATATCGCAAGTGGCGGGGGCCTGAGCGACAAGAGGTGAGTATGTGATTTTTTTTTTTTTTTTTTTATTACAGCATATTGGGCACAATCTATGGAGCATATTATGGGGCATAATCTATGGAGAATCTTATGCGGCATAATCTATGGAGCATCTTATGGGGCATAATCTATGGAGCATTTTATGGGGCATAATTTATGGAGCATTTTATGGGGCATAATTTATGGAGCCATCAACCTTTATGCCGAATTGTATGGGGCATAATCTATGGAGCATCTTATGGGGCCATCAACCTTTATGCCGAATTGTATGGGGCATAATCTATGGAGCATCTTATGAGGCCATCAACCTGTATGCCGAATTGTATGGGGCACATAATCAACCTTTATACAGCATTGTATGGAGGAAATGTTTCTATGGCGCATCTTATGGGGCCATTATTAACCTTTGTGCAGCATTATATGGGGCAATATTTTAATATGGAGCATCTCATGGGGCCCATCATGAACTGTATGGAGCATTATATGGGGCTTCTGATTCAATATGGATATTCAAAAACACTTCAAGGGAACCTGTCACCCCGAAATTCGCGGGTGAGGTAAGCCCACCGGCATCAGGGGCTTATCTACAGCATTCTGTAATGCTGTAGATAAGCCCCCGATGTTACCTGAAAGAGGAGAAAAAGACGTTATATTATACTCACCCAGGGGCGGTCCCGCTGCTGGTCAGGTCGGATGGGTGTCTGGTCCGCTGCGGCGCCTCCCATCTTCATTACAAGACGTCCTCTTCTGATCTTCAGCCACGGCTCCGGCGCAGGTGTACTTTGCTCTGCCCTGTTGAGGGCAGACAAAGTACTGCAGTGCGCAGGCGCCGGGCCTCTGACCTTTCCGGCGCCTGCGCACTGCAGTACTATCCTCTGCCCTCAACAGGGCAGAGCAAAGTACGCCTGCTCAGAATGCTGTAGATAAGCCCCTGATGCCGATGGGCTTACCTCTCCCGCGTTTTCGGCGTGACAGGTTCCCTTTATGTCTCAATTAATTTAACTTTTATTGGTATCTATTTTTATTTTTTAAATTTACCAGTAGCTGCTGCATTTTACACCCTAGGCTTAAACTCGAGTCATTAAGTTTTCCCAGTTTTTTGTGGCAAAATTAGGGGTCTGGGCTTATACTCGGGTCAGCTTATAATCGAGTATATACGGTAATTCATTTTCTGTGTAAATTAGAATATGACCATGGACCAGGCCTTTTTTTTTCTTTTGCTTCGTAGCATGTTGAAGTGTGTGTTTTTAGTTATGCTCTTTGCGTTTCCTGTTTGACAATCATTTAGACTTTAAAAAAAAGAGGCAAATCCTAAATGTGTGGTTTATCTTTAGAACAGTCGGAGCTCTTTCCTGAGATATTTATTTTTATACGCTTTATTTCAGATTGATGTCATAGATACAATACTTACATGTGTAAACAGGAAGATTTTTTGTCATGCAACAAAGTCACTAATTAAAGATAAATTCAGCTAAAAAAAAAAACAAAACAACTTCTTCATTGTAACCTTCTTAAAGGGGTGGTCAAAAACTAATACTGATTTAATACTAAATGTCTATTTATTGTAAAATCTAATTACGTTTCTAATATACTTTAATTAATTCCCTATTCTTCTTCTTTCACTACACTATCTGTGTTTTTTTTACCAATTTCCTGTTTGATGACATTTCTTTTGAGAATCTCCTGTGAATGTTGGAATACTGAAACGAAACGTCATCGGGGTAAAAGGCTGCACTTACAACAGCAGCCTCTGTCCCCACCCTGAAACGAAGAATCATCAGTGGTGTCCATTTCAGGGGCTGGGCTAGTCCCTGCTCTACTGCACATGTGTCGGTTGTCAATTCCTACATATGCTCAGTAAAATCATGTCACACTGCAATATTCTTTTTAATGCATAGTGACAGTGCCCTTCCTCGTCAGTTCTGATAAGAAGTGACGAGCAGGCAAGAAAGCCTACTGCCAGTGTGCATTGTAAGGAGATAACCCAGCGAGCAAGAAAAGCAGAGACCAGCCCTGTCCCCGAAACCAACATCACTTTCTGGGGAGGGCTAGTCTCTGCTTTTTCTACTTGTTGTGTTCTCTACTCCCAATGCGCTCCAACTGTGTGCTCTATTGCCAACTTGTAAACTCTCATCAGAGCCAGAGAGAGAGCACACTGTCACTGTGAAATAAAAAGAATATTTCACAATGACTAAATCCTACTGAGCATACATCGGAATTGACAAGCAACACATGCTCAGTGGAGCAGGGACTAGCCCAGCCCCTGAAATGAACACTACTCATGATGCTGCATTTCAGGGTGTGGACAGAGACTGCAGCAGTGACCTCCCACCCCTGGATGACATCTTAATTGAGTATCCCAGCATGCACTTGGGATTCTCAAACCAAAAGTCAAACAGGAAGTTGGTAAAAAAAAAAAACAGATTGAGAGAATAGAGAGAGTAGAGAGGCAATGGTAGGAATTTTTTTTAGTATTTTAGAAAAGCAATTAGATTATGTTAAATAGAAAATTAAATTTGTGCTAGTTTCGAATCACATGTTTAATGGATATTTAAATGCTCTATCAATAAAGTAGATGTTTTTGCTCTTGGCTTGGACACAGCACTAACTTATAATTTCTAATATATGTTTTCTTTTTGGGGGGTTCTGAATGGGCCATATGGCTGGGGATAGCTTTCTGAGTCATAATATGGCATCCACACCTGTACCTGGTACTGGTACCTCTGCAGCCTTCTGATTGATAAATGGATTCATTTACTTTGTACCTTGGAGTTGTAGAGATTTCCCGTTCATTACTCAGGTTCCATGTGCGTAAGAAGTAAAAGTTATGGAATGAAGGGCTTTAAAGCCCTGCACCTTTAGTAACAAATGTGGTTATTGTTTATTGTATAGTGATATTTTTTGGTCAAAGTACAAATTTATTTTTCAAACTACTGTTCAAAAATGCCCGAAGCAGCCTATATCTTTTCTAAGAACTTTAATAACAATGTTCCCTAAAAAAGTTGAAAAATGTATGGCCCAGTGAGTCAATCTATATAATTGGTTATATTTGATAGCTTTTGCTTTTTTCTGTTTCATATAGACTTTATGTCTTGTGCCTAAATATCATGCTGTCTAAATACCCATTGCTGTTAAAACTTTCTATGTTCCATTCATACACCATAAAGCACAGGTATTGTGGCTTCCAGTTTTATTAGAACTATAAAAGATAGCATTCTTATATGTAGCCTAAGGTGACCATAGATATCATATACGATCGTACACTTTTAACAGCACAAAAGCGGCACTAAAGGAAAAAGAAGGTAGAGAGTCTTTGTGCAGTATATTTGCCCTTAACTGATAGAAAAAGCAGAACAAGAATCAGCTAATATAAAATATACTCTACAAGTAAAATGCACAAGTATACATAAAATATGAACACAATATGTAATACAATTTAAGGAAAACACATCACCAAGTCAAATTTTGCCAGTTTATGCCCTTATTTTTTTCTGCTTCTGAGTATTCTTGTTTTTTTTGTGTTGTCTTGTTTTTTATCTACTATATTGTTCCAGATACATGGTCCTTATTATGGTCTTCTAGTTTTCATGGTCTTAACGTATGGTCCTGTGAGCTACACCCCTTCAGTGAATACCATAGAAATTAGCACTAAATTACAAGGCCCATATCTTTAAAACTGTATAGCAATTAACAAAAAAAAAAAAAACAGAAAAACAGAATACTCAGGGAAGAACCTAGAAAAAAGGGTTAATTTCCTTTGATATGGAGAGTTCTCCAGCAACTTGTTACTACCCATTGAGTTGAGCTATAATCTGATGAACACATTTTTCGGCCCTTACATTTTCTGCTTTGATGACTAGATTGGAATACTATTATGCTCCGTTCCCACGATGAGTTTTTTTGATGCTGCAGAATTTCTGAACTTATTATTTAAATTAGGTTACTTGCGTTTTTCATTGCGTTTTCTTCTGCATTTTTTTACATTTATTTTTATCGTGCTTTTGACGCTGTGCTTTTTGTCTCTTGTTGGTGTGTCATGCTTTATCCCCTTTATGACCTTAGACATATCCATATGTTGAGGTCGATAGGTACTTACTAGTGATGAGCGAATATACTCGTTACTTGAGATTTCTCGAGCATGCTCGGGGGTCCTCCGAGTATTTTTTATTGCTCGGAGATTTAGTTTTTCTTGCCGCAGCTGAATGATTTACATCTGTTAGCCAGCATAAGTACATGTGGGGGTTGCCTGGTTGCTAGGGAATCCCCACATGTACTCATGCTGGTTAACAGATGTAAATCATTCAGCTGCAGCAAGAAAAACTAAATCTCCGAGCACTAAAAAATACTCGGAGGACCCCCGAGCATGCTCGAGAAATCTCGAGTAACGAGTATATTCGCTCATCACTAGTACTTACCAACCTTGGATGTATGGACACGTCATGGCGATTTTGCGTGCGATCGCCACTGGGTGGCAGCTGATATTGACCTTTGCCCTCGATTCGGCACCCCCACAACATCATTGCAGGGAGCCCGATCGTTGCCATGGCACTAGCAAGATAGTAAGATCATGTGCAGTGCAAGTACAAAAGGCTCTGGAAAAGGAAAAAGGCTCCCTGCCCCAAAAACAAATTCAACAAATTCTGCACTTCCAAACGCTTTCCTCACTTCTGAGCCCCAGTGTGCCTAAACCACATTGTACGGGCACTACAATGGCAGCTTGCAATTTTCATTCAGCAACATCCACTGCTTCTTGTTTCCGGAAAACACGCATGGAGTTTAAATCATCACTACACCTGTAGATAAATTCAAAAAGGGGTATAATTTCCAAAATGGGGTCACTTGAGGGGGGATTCTGCTTTTCTAGCACTTACGGCCTCCTGATATGGCATCCACAAACTATTTTAGGAAAATCTGCACGTCAAGAGAGAAATAGCGCTACGTCCCTCCCAAGTCTAACCATATAGCTAAACAGTACTGTACAGTCACATAGGGTATGGCTACGTGAGGGAGCGCCAGAGCCGTAGTCGTGGTTGAGCATATTAGATCTTGCATGCTCTGGTCTCCCTTCACATGAAAAGACTGTCCTTTAATGAGTATACCTGTCTCCATCTATTCAGATTCTCCTCCAGGTTGCTGGAGGTATTCTCCATACATTTGCACACAAAGAGAGACACAGTCCAGTTGCAGCTTAAAATGCAAAACTTTACTTGTTTCTCTTTGCAGCACATCCTTATTTGATACAACAACAGCATAGGGCTACATACAGTCCTTATTCTCCACTTTCCCTGCACTGCTTCCTACGTTCTTCAGTACGTGCCCAGGTCCTACCATCTCTTACGGTAACACAGCGTCCTCCCTGTTCAGACTCACTACACTCAGGAGTTCCCTCGTCTGTTTCGCAACTAATCTTAGGGCATCAGCCCATGCAGTAAGCTGCCACATTATAGAGCCACCTGCGTCTCATACTGCTATGACCGCCGCTGTAATCTCTTCTCCACCACTGCTGATCAAGCTGTACTTCTGGTCTCCCCTGGGCCCTGGATGGCTGGGCTTCTTGCTTATAACTTTATGGAGCTTCTGGGTAGCTCGGGCTCTAAGGCCCACCCAAGCTGTTCGGGTTCCCAAGCCACTCTGACTCTAAACAGGAAACTGTTCCCGTCTTACCCCAGTAAACTCCTCCTATAACCCACTATTTTTTATGTACGAATCTTGTGGCCCAACTAAGGTACTACACTGTCCCTATACTATTATAGAAGAACACTATACAGAGAGTATGGAACATTCCTATAACAACAAACGGTTAATAGACACCATATACATAGCAAAGCAAAATTATCTTACACAGTGCAACCGGGATGTACTAAAAGGTGTAGAGGCGTGTACCCATCTTTGTAACTCTTTACATATACATTCGGCAGAAATTGTGGGACAAATTTTAGTGTCATTTTTGCCCAGTTCCCCTTGTGAAAATGTAAAATCTGGGGCTAAATCCAAATTTTGTTGATTAAAAATGTAATTATTTTTTCTTCACTGCCAAATGGTATAAAATTCTGTGGCATACCTGTGGTGTTGATATGATCACTGCACCCCTAAATAAATTCACTGTTCTAGCACCTTGGAGGCTCTGGCTGTGTGACATGGCACCCTCAAACCAGTTCAGCAAAATCTGAACTGCAATATGGTGCTTCTTCCCTTATGACCCTTGCACTACACCTCAAAAGTAATTTTCGACCACATATAGGGTATCGGTGTGCTCAAAAGAAATAGCATAGGCATTTTTGGCATCCATTTTGTCCTGTTAGCCTTGTGAATATAAAACATTTGTGGCTAAAATAACATGTTTATGGGAAAAATGCATCTTTTTATTCATGAATGTAAGTTATAAGCTTTTGTGAAGCATCTGGGGGTTCAAGGTGCTCAGCATTCACCTAGATGCATTCCTTGAGGGGTCTAGTTTCCAAAATGGTGTCACTTGTGGGTAGTTTCCACTGTTTAGGCACATTAAAGTCTGCGTTCCAAAACGTCACACCTTCCCTTCTGAGGCCTGTCATGCACCCGAACACTAGCTTTCCCCTCATATGGGGTATCTGAGTACTCAGGAGAAATTGCATCACAAATTTTGGGTTCCACTTCTGGCGTTTCCACTGTTAAGGCACATCAGGGGATCTCCAAACGTGCCATGGCCTCTGCAAATTTTTCCAGCCAATTTTGCGTTCCCAAAGTCAAATGGCGCTCCTTCTCTTCCATTCCTTGCCGTGCGCCCAAACAGTAGTTTTCCCCAACAAATGGGGTATCAGCGTGCAAAATTTGCAGCTGGAAGAACATTCTTGTTGGAAAATTGTGATTTTTTTTTTTGTTATTTTCACAGCTCAATATTATAAACTTCTGTATAGTAACTGGAAGTTCAAGGTACTCACCACACATGTATATAAGTTCCTTGAGGGGTCTAGTTTCCAGAATGGTATCACTTGTGGGCGGTTTTCACTATTTTTGCCACTGAGGGGCTCCCCAAATGCGACATGGTGTCCGCTCATTATTTCAGCAAATTTTACATTCAAAGAGTGAAATAGTGCTCCTTTCCCTCCGAGCACTGCTAAGCACTCAAGCAGTAGTTTTTCCCCAATTATGGGGTATTGGCTTGCTTAGGAGAAACTACATAACACATCTTGGGGTCTATTTTTTCATTTGCAAAAATAAAAAAAATGTTTCTGAAAAAAGTCAAATGTTAAATTTTTCCTTCCACATTCCATTAAATTCTGTGAACCAACTGAAGGGTTGATAAACTTCTTGAATGTGGTTTTGAACACCTTGAGGGGTGCAGAATTTAGAATGGTGTCACTGAGGCATTTTCTATCATATAGGCCCCTCAAAGTCAATTCAAATGTGATATGGTCCTTAACCCCTTCATGACCTTGGGATTTTTCGTTTTTCCGTGTTCGTTTTTCACTCCTCTCCTTCCCAGAGCCATAACTTTTTTATTTTTCCGTGAATTTGGCCATGTGAGGGCTTATTTTTTGCGGGACGAGTTGTACTTTTGAACGACATCATTGGTTTTAGCATGTCGTGCACTAGAAAACGGGAAAAAAATTCCAAGTGCGGTGAAATTGCAAAAAAAGTCCCACACTTGTTTTTTGTTTGGCTTTTTTGCTAGGTTCACTAAATGCTAAAACTGACCTGCCATTATGATTCTCCAGGTCAGTACGAGTTCATAGACACCTAACATAACTAGGTTATTTTTTACCTAAATGGTGAAAAAAAATTCCAAACTTTGCTACAAAAAAAAACAATTGCGCCATTTTACGATACCCATAGCGTCTCCATTTTTCATGATCTGGGGTCGGTTGAGGGCTTATTTTTTGCATGCCGAGATGACGTTTTTAATGATAGCATTTTGGTGCAGATACGTTCTTTTGATCGCCCGTTATTGCATTTTAATGCAATGTCGCGGCGACCAAAAACACGTAATTCTGGCGTTTCGAATTTTTTTCTCTCTACACTGTTTAGCGATCAGGTTAATGCTTTTTTTTATTTGATAGATCGGGCAATTCTGAGCGCGGCGATACCAAATATGCATAGATTTGATATTTTTTTTATTGATTTATTTTGATTGGGGCGAAAGGGGGGTGATTTAAACTTTTATATATTTTTTTTTCACATTTTTTTAACTTTTTTTTTTTTTTTTTACTTTTGCCATGCTTCAATAGCCTCCATGGGAGGCTAGAAGCAGGCACAGCACGATCGCCTTTGCTACATAGCAGCGATCTGCTGTTCGCTGCTATGTAGCTGAAAATCAGGTGTGCTGTGAGCGCCGACCACAGGGTGGCGCTCACAGCTGCCGGCGATCAGTAACCATAGAGGTCTCAAGGACCTCTATGGTTACAATTCTGAAGCATCGCCGACCCCCGATCATGTGACGGGGGTCGGCGATGACGTCATTTCCGGCCGCCCGGCCGGAAGCGGTAGTTAAATGCCGCTGTCTGCGTTTGACAGCGGCATTTAACTAGTTAATAGGCGCGGGCAGATCGCGATTCTGCTCGCGCCTATTACGGGCACATGTCAGCTGTTCAAAACAGCTGACATGTCCCGGCTTTGATGCGGGCTCACCGCCGGAGCCCGTATCAACGCAGGGGATCTGACCTCGGACGTACTATCCCGTCCGAGGTCAGAAAGGGGTTAAAAAACGGCTTTGTAAATTTTGTTGTAAAAAAGAGAAATTGCTGGTCAACATTTCATAACAAAAAAAATTGTGCTGATGCAAAGTAGACATGTGGGAAATGTTATTTATTAACTATTTTGTGTGACATAATTCTATGATTTTAGGGCATAAAATTAAAAGTTTGAAAATTGAAAAATTTTCAACATTTTCAACTAATTTCATTTTTTCCACAAACACAGGACAGATCGAAGAAAGTTTACCACTATCATGAAGTACAATATCACAAAAAAATAGACTCTGAATCAGTGGGATCTGTTGAAACATTCTAGAGTTATTACCACAGAAAGTGACAGTGGTCAGAATTGTAAAATTCGGCCTGGTCATGAAGATGAAAATAGGCTTGGAGGGTAAAGGGCTTAAATAAAGCTCCATTGTTTTTTATACAAACAGGAGGCTGTGGTATCTGTAAATGCCACAGCCACTTCCACACATATTTGCTGAAAAGGCAGCCACATAGGATCAAGGGGACCAGGAGAAGGTCGCCCGGCAAGACCCGAGGCTGCTGGCTTGGGACACTGTGTGAGGCGCAGGGAAGGAGGGTAAAGCTAGCAAAGAGAGACAGCCAGCGAAGGTACACAAGAAGAGGGAATCTCGGGAAAGTGCACCCAAATTACCTGAGAGCTGGCTGGACCATAGACCTGGAGGACACAGCCCCCGGCTGGTGATTGTACCTAAGAACTATGAGTAAAGTGTGAAACCTGCACCCTGCTGTGTCCTCAGAATTATTACTGCGCCACCTGTCCTGCACTACAACATTCACCATCATTGACTTTAACACTTTAACTTCCCTGGGGCCTAGCTCTATCCGTGGAGAGCTGTAACATCTCTGTTGTGTCACCAACTGCCCCAATGTCGGCCATTTTCCTTATTGCCGAACACCACGGGTGGCATCATGAACTGATCCCCTATAAACTTTATTCCCCCTCATTTAATTTATTGGATGCCCTGGGCCATGGACCTGGTCACTGCTGCTGTGACAACCTAACCCCCGAAGAACCGTCGGACCCGGCCCGAGTACCCCACGTCCCTGGTGGGCATTCCAGATACAAAAAGATAACCAAGGAATTGATAATGACAATCAGCAGTGTTCAAACTGTGATTAACTTGTGATTAACAAATGGAATATCAGGGTCTCTGTAAAAACAAAACCACGGTCAGGGAGACCAACAAAAATATCGTCCACAACTGCCAGGAAAATTGTTCGGGATGCAAAGAAAAACCCACAAATAACATGAGCTGAAATACTGGACTTTCTGAAAACTAGCGGTGTGGCCATTTCAAGATGCACAATAACGAGACACTTGAAGAAAAATGGGCTGCATGGTTGAGTCGCCAGAAGAAAGCCATTACTGTGCAAATGTCACAAAGTATCTCACCTACAATATGCAAACAGCACAGAGACAAGCCTCAAAACTTCTGGAACAAGGTAATTTGGAGTAATGTGACCAAAATACGTACGCTACTCACCTGGTAGCAGTGTTTTTTCAGGAGCCATGACAGCACAACGAGAGAGGGGATCCGCCCTTCAGGGACAGGAAACCTCAGACATAAAAGGGCGGCACCTCACTCCCCCGCCAGTTGGTTTACAGAGTATGAAAGGACCTTCTAGGTTAGTAGCACATAAACAATATTAATATATGGTACAATTCACCCAGTGAATAAACTTAGGAATTTCTCTAAAGGAAGTGTTAAACCCATAAACAAAGAGGGTAGGGAATATAAGGGTGCTGTCATGGCTCCTGAAAAAACACTGCTACCAGGTGAGTAGCGTACGTATTTATTCAGTCGCCATGACAGCACAACGAGAGACTTTCAGAGAAGTGAAAAGGTGACTAGGGAGGGATAATAGCTTCCAGCACCCTTCTCCCAAACGTGAGGTCGGAGGAGCCACCTAGATCTAATCTATAGTGTCTAAGAAAGGTGGATGGAGAAGACCATGTGGCCGCCTTACAGATGTCCTCAATCGATACTTCTGCTCTCTCAGCCCAGGATGTGGCCACCGCACGAGTAGAGTGAGCCTTTATACCTTCTGGGATTTCCACGCCACCTGCGGTATAAGCAAGAGATATCGCCTCCCTAATCCATCTGGCTAGGGTATTTTTTGATACTTTAAGTCCCTTCCTAACCCCCTGGTAGGATAAAAATAAAGCGTGGTCTTTTTTCCAGGTGTCTGTTACTGAAATGTATTTGAGAAGGCACCTACGTACGTCCAAACAATGAAATCTCTGCTCCTTATTGTTAGAGGGATTAGGACAAAATGAAGGTAGGATCACCTCCTGGGATCTATGAAATTTTGAGGCAACCTTTGGAAGATAAAGAGGGTCAGGTCTCATCACCACTCTATCTTCCAAAAATTGCATATACGGACGCTGCCTGGATAATGCCTGAAGATCACTAACCCTTCTTGCCGATGTAAGGGCAACTAAGAGGGCTGTTTTGACCGACAGGATCTTGATCGGGACAGAGTCAATGGGCTCGAACGGAGCTTGTGTTAGAGCCGAGAGCACAAGATTTAGGTCCCATGGAACTATTCTCGGTTTAACCCTGCTGTTCTGTTCGGTCTGGGGAGACCTATTTTGAACTTTGGTATTTTTTGGGGTGTTCAAGATGCGGTTCTGAAACTTGTGGTTGATTGACTTAAATGAGGATGGGTCGGTCGGCCACGGGTTTCAGAGCCGCATCTTGAATATTTTAAAGAATATTGAAGTTCAAAGTCGGTCATTTTTGACCAACAGAACAGCAGGGTTAATAACCGGCCTGGATCTGGTGACCGCTTTGAAAAACCTTGTTATCCAGTGATTATTGGCTATGTTGGAATTATATAGTGCCCCTAGAGCTGAAACCTGAACTCTAAGGGTGCTGGTGGCTAAGCCTAACTCTAGGCCCTTCTGTAAAAACTCTAGGATTTGAGCAATATCAGGTTTTTGATCGATCTGTGCTCCTGAACTTGATAGGAACTTCCTCCATACCCTAACATAAATGTTAGTCGTGGAGGCTTTCCTACTTTTAAGTAGAGTATCTACAAGATTCTGGGAGAATCCTTTTCTTTTCAGAAGTGACCTCTCAAGTTCCACGCTGTCAGGTGCAAGTTGGTTACTCGCGGATGGAAGACTGGACCCTGGGAAAGGAGGTCCGGTATTTCTGGGAGGATCCATGGTTGGGAAATGGACATGCTTCTCAACCATGGGAACCAAGACCTTCTGGGCCAGAATGGGGCTATTAAAACCACTCGGGCTCCGTCTTCCCGAATTTTTCTCAGAACTAGAGGAATGAGATTCAGAGGAGGGAAAGCGTAGGCGAGATTGAAATTCCAGGGGATCAGAAGAGCGTCGACTGCGTATGGATTGTCCCTTGGGTCTAGGGAACAGAATTGATGGAGTTTCTTGTTTTCTCGACTGGCAAACAGATCTATCTCTGGATATCCCCACAACCGCACGATCTGGTTGAAGACAGCCGGTTTTAGAGACCAGTCCCCTTGTTTGAGCTCGTTGCGGCTTAAGTAATCGGCCATGGTATTTAGATTTCCCTTTATATGAAGGGCCGTAAGGGAGAGCAGGTGATTCTCGGCCATCTGAAAGATATGATTCGTAACGTTCATTAATGACCTAGATCGTGTACCTCCTTGGTGGTTCACATAAGCAACGGTCACCTGGTTGTCAGAGAGTAGCCTAACATGTCTACCCTGCAGAGGTATAAGAAACCTATCTAAGGCGCGTTCCACCGCCATCAATTCCTTCAGATTGGAGGACGTGTCTCGCTCAGAATGGGACCACAGACCCTGAACGCAATTGCCTTCCCAGTGTGCTCCCCACCCCGTGGGGCTAGCATCCGTTGTTATTACCCGTGATATTTGATATGTCCAAGGTACCCCTCTACGCAGATTAGGGATGTGTGTCCACCACCTTAGTGAACCCGTGGCCTCTACAGATAGGGAAAACTTTTTGTCAAGGTTAGCGCCCAGACGCCGAAAATTATGCAGAACATCCCATTGCAGAGCCCTGGAGTGAAACTGAGCCCACATCACCGCCGGAAAACAAGAGGTAAGTGAACCTAAGAGTGACATAGCACTTCTTAAGGAAACTACGGGATTACTAATTGCTCTGGAGGCCAGCCGGTGAATAGTATCAACTTTTGAGTCTGGCAGGCGACATTCCTGCTGAGCTGAATCCACAGTAAGACCCAAGAACTGCTGTGATGTCGAGGGCTGAAGACGCGACTTTTTGAGATTGATAATCCATCCTAAGTTGTGTAACGCCGCCATCACTTTCCCCAACTGTTCCTTACAGTGTATCTCTGAGCGCCCAACGATCAATAAATCATCTAGATAGGGAATTACTAGTATATTTTGCTCATGAAGGTGTGCCATAACCTCCACCATAATCTTAGTGAACACCCGAGGTGCGACTGCAACACCAAAGGGGAGTGCCCGGTATTGAAAGTGCTCCACTGTGCCGGCAAGAGAAATTGCTACCCTGAGAAAGCGCTGATGAGTTGCATGTATCGGGACATGATAATAGGCGTCTTTCAGATCCAAGACAACCATGAAGCAATTGTGAAAAAGAAGCTTTATTGCCGATTTCACAGATTCCATTTTAAAGGATGGGACCAGCAGGAATACATTCAGACCCTTCAGATTGATGATGGTACGATAAGATCCATCTGGCTTCTTTACCAGGAATAAAGGGGAGTAAAACCCCGTACCTTGTTCCTCCGTAGGTACTTTAACGAGAACCCCCTTTTTTTGGAGATCTCGAACCTCTGACTCCAACGCCAACTGTTCTGCGGGAGAAGAACGGATAGGAGTTAATTTGAATTTGTCCAGGGGGGTATGGTGAAATTGGAACTTTAGCCCCTCTTTAATGATACTGAGTATCCATGGACTATTGGTGATTTTTACCCAGGCTGGGTAGAAGGCCAAAAGCCTACCGCCCACCTGGGCCGCCAGTCATTGATGCTTTTTAGAGTCTGTAGAAGAGTTAAACATGTAACCTCTACCTCTTCTCCTGTAAGAGTTGTATCTGGTCGATTCTCTATTTGAATCCCTGTCCGATCTTCGGCGATATGGCCCTCCTCTGTTATAGTCCCGTCTATAGAAGGGTCTTGTTAGGAGAGGGAAACGCTTTTTACTGTCGCCTGCTTTCTCTAGAAGCTCATCCAGTACCGGGCCAAACAAATGAACCCCCTCACAGGGGATGCCACATAGTTTTGATCTGGCCTGCAAGTCTCCTGGCCAGCATTTTATCCAAAGAGCCCTACGGGCCGCATTGGACAGTGCTGATGACCTTGCCGCTAGCCTAACGGAATCGGCTGACGCATCCGAGAGGAAGGCTGCTGCATCCTGAATCATAGACATGGATGATAGGATCTCGGCCCTAGGAACCTTATCCTTGAGCTGGTCTTCTAGATTACCCAGCCATACCATCAACGACCGGGCAGTGCAGGTGGCCGCAATCGCCGGTCTCAGGGAACCCGCTGATGTTTCCCAAGCTCCTTTAAGGAATACCTCAGCCTTCCTATCAAGCGGGTCTTTTAGGCTCCCCAGATCCTCAAACGGGAGAGACGTCTTTTTACCCGCTTTAGCCACTGCCGCATCTAATTTCGGAACCTTGTCCCAGGATGAAGAAGCTTCCTCCTCAAAGGGGTATCTTCTTTTGAACGCTGGTGGGAGAGACCCCTTCCTTTCGGGTTTTTTCCATTCTTTCGTAATCAGAGACTTAACTTTATCGACTACGGGAAATACTCTTCTGGATTTGCGATCTATGCCTTTAAACATTATATCCTGGATGGAACTTTCCGCCTGGGTCTCCTCAATGCCCATAGTACTGTTGACAGCTTTGACTAAGCGGTTAACCCTGTCCAGTGATAGACAGGTTCGACTAGTTTCCGCGTCCTCTGATGATGATGACGGATGGGAATCTGAACTCACACCACCCGTGTCTGAATCCACATCCGAGGCTGGGGATAATATTTCCCTCCTGTTTTTTGAGACTGTCTTCTGAGACCTTATGGAATCTCTGACCTCCTGTCTAACCAGATCCCTAAGAGTAGACGTAAGGTCAGGGGTCTCGTCCTTAATTAATTGTTGAATGCAGATGCTGCACAATTTCTTTTTATGTCCATCCGGAAGAGGTTCCGTACAGATGGCACACTCTCTATGTTTGGATTTGGACACAGATTTCCTCCCCTAATAAGGAGAGAGGGAATACAAGGAGGGACAGCTATCAGAAATGTACTTTCACGAAGCTCACTTACCCATCCCTGCAGCGAAAGGTACCGTGATCGGGGGGTCCTTCTTAGCCGGAGATTCCTTACGGCCAGAGGACTTAGTTGACTTCTGAGTTTCTTTGGCTCTACCAGCGCGACTACTGCCACTAGAACGCCGCTGGGAACTGCTCAAAGGTTGTTCAGGTGACTGCTGCTGCTCACCGCCCAGCTGCGGTGTTCCTTCCAGAGACTCCATTCCAAAATGGTGGACAGGAACAATGTTGAGCCTCAGTGCAGCGTTTAAATGTATCCCCCTGGGTACCACCCCCGGATGGGGGGTCAGCAGGGACATCCCTCGGTGCACCGCTCATTGGTACTGCCCCCGCTAGCGCCCGTAGAGCGCCAGACACCCTGAGGCCGAAATCCCCCCCCCTGCGACGCCGGGCGCCGCCATTAGCCAGAATAAGACGCTACTGCGCATGCGCGGCCGCGTCATCGCCCCGCGCCGCACCCGCGTCATCAGGACACGCCCCTTCTGGACGCGGCCGCGGCGCTGAGAGCAGACGCGCCGACAAGGACGGCAGCGCTCACCTAGCCACCGCAGACGCCAGCACCAGCGGCGGACCGACCCCAAAGGCTCCGGCAGATGCGCATATGGGCCCCATGTACCAGGTGACTAGCGGCATCACAGAAGTCAAGCCCTCCGCTTAGGGCTGCTTCCTCCTGCTGTCACCTACACAGACAGTCCCCCTGCCGTGTGGTGCTTCCATCCCCCTGATCAGGCCGAGGTAGGGGACCCCCACTACCTGCATCGGCCTGTCAGGAGTGGGATAGCTTCTATCTTCGACCCTCTTCTCTGGGCCTGTCTGAAGAGGTTCCGCTGTCAGGGACAGGAAACCAACTGGCGGGGGAGTGAGGTGCCGCCCTTTTATGTCTGAGGTTTCCTGTCCCTGAAGGGCGGATCCCCTCTCTCGTTGTGCTGTCATGGCGACTGAATAAATTTTACTTGTTGTCCGCCACAATAGACGTTACAGTTGGAGAGAGGTCAACAACACTATTCCTACTGTAAAGCAGGGAGGTGGATCGCTGATGTTTTGGGGATGTGTGAGCTACAAAGGCACTGGAAACTTGGTCAAAGTTGAAGGAAAGATGAATGCAGCATGTTATCCACAAATACAGGAGGCAAATTTGCACTCAGCCTGGAAGCTGCGCATGGGACGTACTTGGACGTGTGTGAACAATCCTGTGTGAGCTACTGATACCTTTTGGTACTGATAGTTTGCCTTAGGGTACCGTCACACAGTGGCATTTTGATCACTACGACGGCACGATCCGTGACGCTCCAGCATCGTAACAATATCGCTCCAGCGTCGTAGACTGCTGTCACACTTTGCAATGTACGACGCTGGAGCGATAATTTCATGACGTATGTGCGATGTAGAAGCCGTTGGTTACTATGCGCACATCGTATACAATATCGTGCACACCTTTGTTACACCATGCGATCATGCCGCCACAGCGGGACATTAGACGACGAAAGAAAGTTTCAAACGATCTGCTACGACGTACGATTCTCAGCGGGGTCCCTGATCGCAGGAGCGTGTCAGACACAGTGAGATCGCTGGAACGTCACGGATATATCGCTGGAACGTCACAAATCGTGCCGTCGTAGCGATCAAAATGCCACTGTGTGACGGTACCCTTAGCATGGATATTATGCATTAGTCTAAAGGTACCTTCACACATAACGATATTGTTAACGATATCGTTGCTATTTGTGACGTAGCAACGATATCGTTAATTAAATCGTTATGTGTGACAGCGACCAACGATCAGGCCCCTGCTGGGAGATCGTTGGTCGCTGAATAAAGTCCAGAACTTTATTTCGTCGCTGGACTCCTGCTGACATCGCTGGATCGGCGTGTGTGACACCGATCCAGCGATGTCTTCACTGGTAACCAGGGTAAACATCGGGTAACTAAGCGCAGGGCCGCGCTTAGTAACCCGATGTTTACCCTGGTTACCATGCTAAAAGTAAAAAAAACAAACACTACATACTTACCTACAGCCGTCTGTCCTCCAGCGCTGTGCTCTGCTCTCCTCCTGTACTGGCTGTGAGCCGGAAAGCAGAGCGGTGACGTCACCGCTCTGCTTTCCGGCTCCCAGACAGTACAGGAGGAGAGCAGAGAAGCAGAGCGCAGCGCTGGAGGACAGACGGCTGTAGGTAAGTATGTAGTGTTTGTTTTTTTTTACTTTTAGCATGGTAACCAGGGTAAACATCGGGTTACTAAGCGCGGCCCTGCGCTTAGTTACCCGATGTTTACCCTGGTTACCGGCATCGTTGGTCGCTGGAGAGCGGTCTGTGTGACAGCTCTCCAGCGACCAAACAGCGACGCTGCAGCGATCCGGATCGTTGTCGGTATCGCTGCAGCGTCGCTAAATGTGAAGGGGCCTTTAAGCAGAGAGGCCCAACATTTTTACATTGAGAATCATATTCAGATCTGAACGATGGTTGCGAGCCACAGATAAATTGTAGAATGTGTGCCTCTTTGAAAGTTATAATCCCTCGATTATCCCACTGTAAAGTAATAATACTTCAAATGCCCCTTAATAAAGTAATAATGCCATCAGTGCAGTCTTATCTATTATATAATTGTCTAAGGGTCACGTTCGTCTTTCTGTCTGTCCTTCTGTCTGTCTGTCATGGAAATCCCAAGTCGCTGATTGGTCGCGGCAAAACAGCCACGACCAATCAGCGACGGGCACAGTCTGGCGGCAAAATGGCCGCTCCTTACTCCCTGCTGTCAGTGCCCGCTCCATACTACCCTTCAGTCAGCGCTCACACAGGGTTAATGGCAGCGTTAATGGACCGTGTTATGCCGCGGTGTAACGCACTCCGTTAACGCTGCTATTAACCTTGTGTGACCAACTTTTTACTATTGATGCTGCCTATGCAGCATCAATAGTAAAAAGATCTAATGTTAAAAATAATTAAAAAAAAAAAAAATCATTATATACTCACCTTCCGGATCCAGCCCAGGCCTTTCTCGCTCCTCGCGACGCTCCGGTGACCGGTCCATGTATTGCGGTCTCGCGAGATGATGACGTAGGGGTCTCATGAGGCTGCACGTTAACATCTCGCGAAACCGCAATGCACTCTTGGGAGCAACGGGCACATTCCGGCCGCTCCCTATTCCCCTGTAGTCAGTGCCCCCTCTATACTACCCCCCAGTCAGCGCTCGCTGCCCACATAGCGTTGTAGCAGTCCGTTAAACCGACTGCGTTACACCACGGCATAACACGGTGTAACGCAGTCTGTTAACGCTGCTATTAACCCTATGTGATGAACTTTTTACTATTGGGCAGCATCAATAGTAAAAAGATATAATGTTCAAAAGAATTTAAAAAAAATAAAAAATTGTAATCTCACCTTCCGTCGCCTTCGCAGCAGCTTTTCCTGCAGCTCGCGATGCTCCGGTCCCACCGCTTCACTGATTGGTCGCGACCAGCCGGCGCGACCAATCAGTGACATTGGCGCGGGATTTAAATCCCGCTTCGCTGATTGGTTGCGACCCAAGCTGATTTACATCCTGCGCCAATGTTGCCCAATCAGCAAAGCATGATTTAAATCCCGCGCCAATGTCGCTGATTGGTCACGCCGGTTGGGCGCGAGAAATCAGTGAAGCGGGATTTAAATCTCGTGAGACCGCAATGCACTCTTGGGATCGGAGCGTCGCGAGGAGCATCGGTAAATGCCTCGGCTGGATCCGGGGGGCCGATCGAAGGTGAGTATATAACTATTTTTATTTTAATTCTTTTTTTAACAGAGATATGGTGCCCACATTGCTATATACTACGTGGGCTGTGTTAGATACTGCATGGGCTGTGTTATATACTACATATCTGTGCTATATACTATGTTGGTTGTGCTATATACTACGTGGCTGGGCAATATACTACGTTGCTGGGAATATACTACGTGGCTGGGAATATACTACGTGGCTGGGCAATATACTACGTGGCTGGGCAATATACTACGTGGCTGTGCCATTTACTACGTGGCCTGTTCTATATACTACGTGGGCTGTGCTACATATTACGTGGCTGTGCTATATACTACATGGCTGTGCTATATACTACGTGGCTGGGCAATATACTACGTTGCTGGGCAATATACTACGTGGCTGGGCAATATACTACGTCGCTGGAAAATATACTATGTGGCTGGGCAATATACTACGTGGCTGGGCTATTTACTACGTGGCCTGTTCTATATACTACATGGCTGTGCTATATACTACGTGGCTGGGCAATATACTACATCGCTGGGCAATATACTACGTCGCTGGGCAATATGCTACACTGCTGGGCAATATACTACGTGGCTGGGCAATATACTACGTCGCTGGGCAATATACTACACCGCTGGGCAATATACTACACCGCTGGGCAATATACTACACCGCTGGGCAATATACTACGTGGCTGGGCAATATACTATGTGTGTGCTATTTACTACGTGGCCTGCTCTACAAACTATGTGGGCTGTGCTATATATTACGTGGCTGTGCTATATACTGCATGGCTGTGCTATATACTACGTGGCTGGGCAATATACTATGTCGCTGGGCAATATACTATGTGGCTGGGCAATATACAAGGTGGCTGGGCAATATACTACATGTCTGTGCTATTTACTACGTGACCTGTGCTATATACTGCATGGGCTGTTATATACTACGTGGCTGTGCTATATACTATGTGGCTGGGCAATATACTACGTGGGCTGTGCTATTTACTACGTGGCTGTGCTATATACTACATGGGCTGTGTTATATACTACGTGGGCTGTGTTATATACTACGTAGGCTGTGTTATATACTACGTGGGCTGTGTTATACGCTACTTGGCTGTGCTATATGTCTCTGCTGTATCTATCTATGCATCATGAATCGTGGTATGTGTTAAAGAGGGGGGCCCACTAAGACTCTTTCGCCTGGGGCCCTCAAAAACCTGGAGCCGGCCCTGGCTTCACTGATTGGTCACGCCCGGCCGCGAACAATGAGCGACAGTCGCAGTCTGCCCGCGAATTGGTGCAGAATTTGAACCATGCTTCGCTAATTGGTCGCGGCCGGCGAGCTGAATCCTGTGTATAAATGGCATTATTCTGAAAACTTCATAAATAAACTACATACATATTCTAGAATACCCGATGCGTTAGAATAGGGCCACCATCTAGTCTATATATATATAATTGTCTAAGTGTTTTTCCGTCTGTCTGTCTGTCTGTCCTGGAAATCCCGCGTCTCTGATTGATCGAGGCCGCCAGGCCTCGACCAATCAGCGACAGGCACAGCATGGCGACGATGATGTCATAAAGGTTGCCTCGACCAATCAGCGACGGGCACAGTATCGACGTAGATGTTGTTATTATTATTATTATTATTATAATAAAAGATGTCATAATGGTTGCCATGGCGACGATGATGTCATAAAGGTTGCCTCGACCAATCAGCGACGGGCACAGTATCGACGTAGATGTTATTATTATTATTATTATTATTATAATAAAAGATGTCATAATGGTTGCCATGGCGACGATGATGTCATAAAGGTTGCCTTGACCAATCAGCGACGGGCACAGTCTGCCGCGAATTCTGGAATCATCATTGTTCATATACTACGGGGACATGCATATTCTAGAATACCCGATGCATTAGAATAGATGGACGATTATGTTATATAGATGGACGATTATATAGATTGACGTTATATAGATGGACGATTATGGGGAGTGCATTATACTGTATGGAGGCCTATAGAGAGTGCATAATCTATATATATAATTGTCTAAGGGTTTTTCTGTCTGTCTGTCTGTCTCTCTGTCTGTCTGTCCAGGAAATCCCGCGTCTCTGATTGGTCGAGGCCGCCAGGCCTCGACCAATCAGCGACGGGCACAGCGACGATGATGTCATAAAGGACGTAGAAATCCCGCGTCTCTGATTCAGCGACGGGCACAGTATAGACGTAGATGTCATAATTGCCATGGTGATGATGATGTCATAAAGGTTGCCTCGACCAATCAGCGACGGGCACAGTCTGCCGCAAATTCTGGAATCATCATTGTCCATATACTACGGGGACATGCATATTCTAGAATACCCGATGCGTTAGAATCGGGCCACAATCATCGCGACGGGCACAGCATGGTGACGATGATGTCATAAAGGTTGCCTTGACCAATCAGCGACGGGCACAGTCTGCCGCGAATTCGCCTCGACCAATCAGCGACGGGAACAGTATCGACGTAGATGTCATAATGGGTGCCATGGCAATGATGATGTCATAAAGGTCACCTCGACCAATCAGCGACGGGCAGTCTGCCGCGAATTCTGTAATCATTGTCCATATACCACGGGGACATGCATATTCTAGAATACCCGATGCGTTAGAATTGGGCCACAATCTAGTAAAGTAATAATCGCCTAAGCCCTCCTTATAAAGTACTTGGCCCCTAGTGCCACTTTATAAAACAATAAAGCCATATGTTCCCATATAAAATACTAATTGTCAAATTGTCCTATTATGTAGTAGTAAATCCATGAGTACCCCCTTGAAAAGTAATAATTCCACATGTGTATTAGTTGATATTAATAATGCCCTTAACCCCTTCACGACCTTGCCCTTTTCTGTTTTTGCGTTCTCATTTTTCACTCCCCTCCTTCCCAGAGCCATAACATTTTTATTTTTCCATCAATTTGGTCATGTGAGGGCTTGTTTTTTTGTGGCACAAGTTGCACTTTTCAACATCACTTTTTAGCATGTTGTGTACTAAAAAACGGGAAAAAAATTCTAAGTGCGGTGAAATTGCAAAAAAAGTGCAATCCCACACGTGTTTTTTGTCTGGCTTTTTTGCTAGGTTCACTAAATGCTAAAACTAACCTGCCATTTTGATTCTCCAGGTCATTCCGAGTTCATAGACACCAAACATGTCTAGGTTACGTTTTATCTAAGTGGTAATAAAAAATTCCAAACTTTGCTAAAAAAAAAAAAAAAAAAGCGCAATTTTCCGTTAAGCCGCCGTCACACTAGCGAGTTTTACGGACGTAAGAGCGCATAAAATACATCCGTAAAACACGCCTAACAAACGTCTCAATTATTCCCAATGGGTCAGGTCCTATCAGCCGTATATTACGCATCCGTATTATACGGCTTTTTACGGCCATACAAAATCGCAGCATGCTGCGTTTGTCAGCGTATTGCGCAAAAAATACGCCACTGAAAGTCTATGGGGGAGCGTAAAATACGGAATGCATACGGACCATGCGTGTGACTTGCGAGAAATACGCTACTCACTGGCAGATGTCCGGAAATGTCCAAAGGCCTCAATCAGGAAGCTGAGACATGCTAATTAGCTCAAAATGCCAGACAGTGAACCCGGAAGTCTGATGCACGCCTCCACGGAGTGAGATTCACCATGTCTCCCATTATCAATGTGGACATGCTTATTATTTTGCTCCAAGAAAGGCCAGTAATTTGGGACCAAAGAGATCCAAACTACGCCAACAGGGCCCAAAAAGAGGCAGCATGGAGGAGTGTGTGTGGGTCCCTATTCCCACATTATGAGCAGCAGCCACGTGAGGCACAGAGACAAATAAGTAAGTACACTCATGTTTGTAATGTAATTTTCTTGTGAAACAGCAGTACCTTACTACTTTGAATTTTTAAACATGAATTTATTAATTATTACAGAACTTAATTGAAAGCACACCAGTACGTACATGGTGCTGTACATGATAAACGGATTACAATAATGGTTTTAACATTTGTCCCTTAACAATGTTTTTCAAAAATTTATCTTTCTGGGATAGAGGGTAGTGGACTCTGTCCTTGTGGCCTTTACATTAAAATTGTCTTATTTGAACAAAGTTACTAATAAATGTATTCCACAAATGCATATTCGTATGCTACACTAAAATCTGTGTAGTCAATTACACCTTGTGTGACCACTGTGCATAATGGGCTAATCTATTTGTTTAATGTTTTTTGTTTCAGTGGGTGATGTTACAACAAGATGGCGGAGCATGCGCGATCAGTATAGGAGGGAGAGGCAGCAGTGTGAGAGAAGTGGGTCAGGCGCACCTCCGAAAAAAAAAAATATATCTATTTTGATAGATTAACTTTCTTGAACCCCAGCATGGACCTCAGGCCATAAGTACAAACCTCACAACACATTTTCTACCTTTTTTATTTTTTCAAACTTTCATATAAAACAATTTTGTACTCAAAATATTTTTAAATTACAGAACACAGTCTAACCTCACTGACAGGGAGACAGGGTCAGATTCGGAGTTGGTCATAGACCCAGTTGGGGAAGGAGAAGAGGTGGCTGGACCATCTTCTGATCCCTCAGGCTCAATCCCTCCAGGATCCTCCTCATCTGCCCAGCCAGCTCCAGAAGCACCAGCCCAAGAAGAAGAGGCACCACCGTCTACATCAGCACCAGCAGCAGTAGCACCACCTAGCCAGGATGAGCATGCAAACAGCTGCAGCCCTACTGTTTCCCTGGAGTGCTCACCACAGGCTGCATTGTTTTCACAGCGTGCTCGCCGCAGGAGAGAGCTACTCCAAAGTAGGAGAAATGTCGATGCTGGGGTGTTGAACTACCTGGCAAGGGTTCGTAAGGATGATGGTGAGGAGGGCTTTACAAGGAGACTGGCACGGTATTTAAGGCCAATAGAGCGTGAGCTGAGGCTTCGTGTGAGAGGGTGCATTCAGATCCTTATTGATGCATGCACACCCCCCCCCCCCCAAATAACCCATACCAGCTTATGGAGATGATTGAACAGTGGCAGATGTCACCACAAAATATCCTGCGGCCTCAAAGATTGCAACAGGTGCATGCTCAACAGGGATCTGAAGCACCCCCTCCACGTGAGCCGACACCTCAACCCCAACCCACACACAACCCACCATGGCAACCTCAGTACCATATGGCCGGATATCATCAACCATCGCAATATGGCCACTTGTCCAGACCCAGTGCTGGAGGCTGGTCCCAACCTGGGTTTGTACAACATGGCCATTTTGGTTTGGGGTATGATTCCAGGCCATATGTTCAGGAACATCAGGGGTTTCATCAAAATCCATTTGCAAATTTGCCAACTGCCCATCATCATACCAGGCCTAATGTTCCTCCAGCCAATACCACATCCTCACAGGGTGAAGGACAATTGGGCCACCTGATGAGGACCCTGACCTACCCACATCTCCACCACCTACCTATCAAGATTTGTGATTTTTTTTTTTTTTCTAAATTTTGTTTGTAAATTTGCTTATTTTTTTTGTTATGTTCTTTTCAAAATCTTGTTGATGTTTGTGCTGACATAGCACTTTGTTATGCTGGTCTTGTTTTCAGCTTATATTGCCAGTTCTAAATTTGGCTATAAAAGAGGTTATAAAAAAAAGTTTAGTAGAAAATAATAACCTAAAAAAAAAAAGTTAAGTAAAAACTATTATGGATGTCGAATAATCATTCTTACATCACACACACACATGCTAGGCTCATAACCATATGTAAATTAATTAAATACAACAGACAGATTTTTATGACTTAAAAAAACACATTTATAATTAATCAAAATTACACATGCAAAATTGCATATTCTTGCCAGGGAGTCGCACGTTCAGGAGTCAAAAAATAATTGGAGAATACATCACGAACTTTTAGCCCAGAAAGGGGACGCCGCGGAGGAGGGACATATGGGGTAGGCCTAATCACATTGTTCATCAGGTGATCACCAATATTAGCTGAGGAACAATCATGTATGCGGGTAAAATTGTGCAAAATAACACAGGCTTTTATTACTTCATTGATTGTAGCCTCACTGAGCTGAATGGCAGACTGGAGAACACGCCATTTGGCAACAAGAATCCCAAAGGCGCACTCCACCAGTCTCCGCGCCCTGGAAAGTCTTATATTAAAGACCCTCCGCCGGTGGTCCAGGTTGCGCCTCGGATAAGGCCTCATGACGTGCCTCGTCAGTTGGAAAGCCTCATCTCCAACCAAAACAAAAGGCACTGCTTCCGCATTGGAGCCTGGGAGTTGTTGTGGTGGTGGGATGTTAAACTGGTTGTCACGTAGCCGACGACCCATTATGGACGAATTGAAGACCCTAGAGTCTCCAGTTCGCCCATAGGCCCCAATGTCTACAATTACAAACCTGCAGTTACTGTCAGCAACAGCTAACAGAACTACAGAGAAAAACTGCTTATAATTGTAGAATTGGGAACCAGAGTTCAGCGGCTTACGCACCCCGATATGTTTCCCATCCACAGCTCCAATGCAGTTAGGGAAGTCACAAGTGTTCTGGAATCCACGTCGCAGCTCTTCCTGTATGAGCGGTCACGTGGTGCCACTTATTACAGTAATGAATATGCGGCTCCACCCCTATGGGAGGTGGAGCTGCATATTCATCACTGTAATGTGCGGCACCACGTGACCGCTCATACTGGACAAGCAGCGACGCGGAGAGGATGCAAGCGCCGAGGGAGCTGGGTAAGTATTTTAATGCCAGCGGGTGGGTGCACAGGGGGGTGGGAGGGGGCAGATTACCGGCAACTTTGTTTTAAAAACAAAAATAAATAAAAAAAAAAGATTATTCATTCCTTCTGTCCAGCGAACGCTGCTGGAGAGAAGAAATGAATGGGGCTTCAGCACCACACGCGGGGAGGACAGCGCTTACAGTAGCGCTGTCTCCTGCACGGCACACGGACTGCACACGGACAACATCCGTGTGCGGTACGTGTTTTACACGGACCCATTGACTTTAATGGGTCCGTGTAATACGTGCGCTCCCACGAACACTGACATGTCTCCGTGTTTTCCAAACGGACACACGGTCTGTGAAAACACGCTGACATGTGCAGAGACACATTGATTTTAATGTGTCTACGTAAGTCAGTGTCTCCAGTACGTGAGGAAACTGTCACCTCACGTACCGGAGCCACTGACATGTGAAACCGGCCTTACAGTGATTTTTTCCTATTTCAGGATAAAATGTTTCCAAGAGCTGTTAGGTGGGAACTATTCTAATTTGCACTTTCTAGTCTCACCTTCAGATCATTATTTACTTCCTATAGTACAAAACTATATTTATCACAAGAGATTGAAAGATTACGGGTATATTGCTGGAAATTAAATTACCATGCTTTTTTCAGTTGCAAAATGATGTGCAAACCGGTAAGTGTACAACGATCGAACTGGACAGAATGAAGAACTGTTAATAAAATCCTTCAGTCCAGTCTTCAACCTATATGTTTTTCGTATTCCTTTATACCCAGTCAAAGACACCGAACCCAACAGACTGAATGAGGGTATGTGCAGACAATCAGTAAACGCTGCGGTTGGATGCTGCGCACTTGATTGAGTCCTATGTACATACAGAGCAGGACTTCACCGAGGAGTTAAGTGGACTTGTTCAGTTTGGAATACATCTGGTAACCTTGGATATTGGTATTTAATGGGTTAATCCGCAAAATGTCTCTGTGGTTTCAGCTGGGAGAGCATAGAGAAAGGACCGGAGGAAAGAAGGAGGCAGAGGGTGTCAGAGTTGTACACATACTGGCAGGTTATGCAAATTCTTAAAAATAATTATAAACTTCCTGAGACTTAGAAACTAAAAACTCAACTCAAATAAGGAAGCAATGACTTATGAGTTCCGGGGACCTCCTCAAACATTGCAGGTAAGTTTACATACATTGCTTTACTTGCTGATTTGACATATATACTGTATTTAGAAGAATCCTGCAAGTACGTACTCTCAAAGTCATTGTATAAGTCTAGACCATATATTTGTATATTGTTGTTCCACAGGGGCTGTGTATGCTCCAGACATATCATTAAAGGGAATCAATCACAAAATTTTTGACATCCAATCCAAGAACAGATTAAGGCGAAACAGAGCCCCTGATTCTAGCACTGTCACTTATTGGGCTACTTGCTGTACTTTTAATAAAATAACTTTTTATCATCCAGAGATTATCACTAGAAAACTCATAAATCCATGCCATGTAGTACTGCATATCCATGAGCTCTTTGTAACCCCACCCCTATCACTGAATGGTAGCTTTCTGCCTATGCAGAGTATACACAGAAATAGGCCAATCAATGGTGTAGGAGGGGTTGTACAGAGCTCAGCTTTCAGAGAACTGGTTGATCTGCAGCAAATAAAACAGAGAAAAAAACACAAAAATTGAGCTTGGATTAAGTTGGTATACATGCAGCACGTAAACGCATGTTCACATTGGCCATAAAGCATATAAAACCTACAAGAAACAAAATGTTCAAAAAACCCTGCTGTAACTAAATAAGTAAAAAGAAAGCGTGTTTAAATAACTCAGGGTTCTTAGTAATACTGTTTTTGATCAAAAATAGCATAAAAGCCATCCCACCATCGACAAGGTGCCCCTGATCGGGACGGGACCTACACCATCTAATACTAAAAACCTTACCATGTGTCAGATAAAGCAGACATTTTATCAAAACTGCAGCAAGCAGCCCAGTAAGTGATACATTACTGGATTCAGATGGCATATAGATGAAAATAGCGATTTTTCATACACTCTTCTTAATGCGGGCTTTTAGAATGTTATACTACAGAGTGGCAAATGCCAGTAAAGGTAAAGGGGAAGTTAGATTTACTTTAGAAAATGCCAGAAGCAAGGGTGTGTGTGGAAAATGGCTCTGGCCACATGGCTGAGTGAGCCAGGTAGTGAGGTATAGGCAGGGCTGCCACTAGAAATTTCAGGGCCCCATACTGGCAAAATTTCCGGGGCCCCCTTGAGACTTCGCCCAGGCTCCACCCCAGCCCCGCATCCACGCTCCACCCCTCAAACTGTCCACAGTCCCACCACTCTTTCTTGGAAAAACTCTACTTCTCACCTATCACACATTAACAATTCCCATCACCAGATCACACATATAGCCGGCAGCTTTTGTTTTGGCCAAAAGATTTTTTAAGCCACCAAAATGACAAGGTAGACACTTTTGGCCAGGCCCTACTCTACTGTAACCTATTAAATATTTGTTAAAATATGCAATACAATTTAGGTATATTTTTATTTATTTTTCAATTTTTAAAATGACCTATAATACCACATACAAGGAACAAATACCACAGCACCATGACCAGACACCATATCACCACAGTGATGTATAACACTATCTACAAGGCACAAATACCGCCACACCATGACCTGATGACATATTACCACCACAGTGATCGAATAATATCAAATACAAGGAACAAATACCACAACATCATGACCAGACCACATATTACCACCACATAGTGACTGAATACTACAATACTGATCAATAATAAAAAAAAAACACAATACTATCACCATCAGTGCCATTATACACAGGAGATCTGTACTTAGTATGCAGTGTCTGTGTACAAGTAATACAGTGATCACCAGTGACATTATACACAGGAGCTCTGTATATAGTTTATAGGTAATCCAGTGATCACTGGTGACATTATACACAGGACCTCAGTATATAGTATACAGTGTATAGTGTCAGTGTATAGGTAACACACTGACTCACCAGTGACGTCTCTAGGTGAAGTCCTTCATCTTTCATCCAGCACAGACCGCCATCACTTCATCCAGCCAGGACTTGTCTCTGCAGGAAATAACACCGTTATCTCGAGTTCCACTTGCAGAACACATTACTTAATTTTCCCAACTTCTACATTACACGACATGAAGAAGGCGACATAGTATCACTCTACACAGTAATAGGACCGCCCCCCCATTTAGAACAGTATACTCAAAAAATAAAATAAATACATCACTGCAGTAATAATATCCCTTAATTAGCCCCTATGGTAATAATATTCGCCATCCTAGCCCCCATGTGTCTCATTCCTGGCGTCAGCCATATGTTCTCCCATCCTGCCCTAATGAGTATCCATCCTGCCCCATATGATCTCCCCATCCTGCCCCATCTGTCTCCATCGTATCCATCCTGCCCCATGATCCTGCCCCATCTGTCTCCAATCCTGCCTCCAGTGTCTCCAATCATGCCCGTATCACCATTCTGCCCTGTCTCCAATCATGCCCCCTGTGTCTCAATTCTGCCCCATCTGTCTCCAGTCATGCCCCAGTGTCTCCAGTCATGCCGCCATGTCTGTCATCCTGCCCCGTGTCTCCAATCATGCCCCGTTTCTCCATTCTGCCCGTGTCCAGCCATCTGCCCCTGTGTCCAGCAATCTGCCCGTGTCCAGCTTTCTGCCCGTGTCCAGCTTTCTGCCCCTGTGTCCAGCTTTCTGCCCCTGTGTCCAGCTTTCTGCCCCTGTGTCCAGCTTTCTGCCCCTGTGTCCAGCTTTCTGCCCCTGTGTCCAGCTTTCTGCCCCTGTGTCCAGCTTTCTGCCCCTGTGCCCAGCTTTCTGCCCCCCGTGTCCAGCTTTCTGCCCCCCCTGTGTCCAGCTTTCTGCCCCCCTGTGTCCAGCTTTCTGCCCCCCCTGTGTCCAGCTTTCTGCCCTCACTGTGTCCGGCTTTACTGCCCTGGGCCCCCCCGGATCGCCGCTCTCAATAATAAAAAAAAAAACAAGTTCTGCTTACCTGCCGCGCTCCTGCTCTCTCCACACAGCTGAAGCGTGCACTCGCCGGCGACTGACAATGACGTCAGACGCCGGTGACCTGCACGCTACGGCTGGCGGCTGTTAACTATTGACGCACGGGCCCGCATGTCAATAGCGTTAAACAGCTGCAGCGCCGGCCGCCGCTAAGGGCCTGGTTCAGCCAGCGGCTGCCGGTAGGGGCCCGGTGAGCAGATAAGGGCCCCCTCTGCTCACCGGGCCCCCTACGCCAGTCATGGCTGTAATGCCCTGATGGCAGCCCTGAGTATAGGTGGGTAAGCAAAGGATTTTTTAGGAAAGTGAGATGGTAATTGGTAGAGGGATTAATAAGGGGTGGAGTTGAGTGGAAATGTATGGAAGAAAAGGTAAGGGGATAGCAGATTTTACTAAGTTACTGTATATACTCGAGTATAAGCCGAGATTTTCAGCCCAAATTTTTGGGCTGAAAGTGCCCCTCTCGGCTTATACTCGAGTCATGGTCGGCGGCAGGGTCGGCGGGTGAGGGGGAGAGAGGACTGTCGCATACTCACCTGCTTCCGGGGCTCCTGGTGCTCCCCCTGCCTGTCCCATGGTCTTTGGTGCCGCAGCTCTTCCCCTGTTCAGCGGTCACGTGGTACCGCTCATTAAAGTTATGAATATAGACTCCACTCCCATAGGGATGGAGCCGCATATTCATTCCTCTAATGAGCGGTGCCAGTGACCGCTGCCAGAGGAAGAGGCTGCGGCACCCGGAGACCCCCTGTCCGGGATAAGGAGCCAGGGACGCCGGGAGCAGGTGAGTATTACATATTTACCTGTCCGCGTTCCACCCGCCGGGCGCCGCTCCGTTTTCCGCGTCCTCTGCACTGACTGTTCAGGTCAGAGGACGCGATGACGTACTAGTGTGCGCGCCGCCCTCTGCCTGAGCAGTCAGTGCGGAGAGACGCTGAGACGGAACGCTGAGGAGCTGTGGGCAGCAAGAGAGGTGAGTATGTCATTTTTTTTTATTGCAGCAGCAGCAGCAGCTGCATTATATATTGCACAGCTTTATATGGCGCATCTATGGGGCTATAATGAACGGCGCAGAGCATTCTATATAGCACAGCTTTATATGGCGCATCTATGGGGCCATAATGAATGGTGCAGAGCATTCTATATGGCACAGCTTTTTATGGAGCATCTATGGGGCCATAATGAACGGTGCAGAGCATTCTATATGGCACAGCTTTATATGGAGCATCTATGGGGCCATAATGAATGGTGCAGAGCATTCTATATGGCACAGCTTTATATGGAGCATCTATGGGGAAATAATCAATGGTATGGAGCATTATATATGGCACAGCTTTATATGGAGCATCTATGGGGCCATAGTGAACGGTGCAGAGCATTCTATATGGCACAGTTTTATATGGAGCATCTATGGGGCAATAATCAACGGTGCAGAGCATTCTATATGGCACAGGTTTATATGGAGCACCTTTGGGGCCATAATGAACGGTGCAGAGCATTCTATATGGCACAGTTTTATATGGAGCATCTATGGGGCCATAATGAACGGTGCAGAGCATTTTATATGGCACAGCTTTATATGGAGCATCTATGAGGCCATAATGAACGGTGCAGAGCATTCTATATGGCACAGTTTTATATGGAGCATCTATGAGGCCATAATGAACGGTGCAGAGCATTCTATATGGCACAGCTTTATATGGAGCATCTATGGGGCAATAATCAATGGTATGGAGCATTATATATGGCACAGCTTTATATGGAGCATCTTATGGGACAATAATGAACAGTATGGAGCATTATATGTGGCGCAGTTTTATATGGAGCATCTATGGGGCCATAATGAAATGTATGGAGCATTATATGTGGCACAGCTTTATATGGAGCATCTTATGGGGCAATAATGAACGGTATGGAGCATCTATTTTTATTTTTGAAATTCACCGGTAGCTGCTGCATTTCCTACCCTAGGCTTATACTCGAGTCAATAAGTTTTCCCAGTTTTTTGTGGCAAAATTAGGGGGGGTCGGCTTATACTCGAGTATATATGGTACATGTGCCACAAATCTGGTTTAAAAGGATCGTTCGCTTTTAAGGAAATTTTCATGCCAGGGTTCAGTTAGCTTTAAAAAAACAAATCATGCTGTACTCAGTCTCCAGGTCCACTGGTGAGTCTGCCGCTTGTCTCGGTGTTTAGTATTGGCTGCATCACTGTTATCACGTTGAAAGTGACGCAGCCAATCAGTGAGGTCGGCAGCTCTGCCAGTGTAGACAGAGCGCTCCACTCAGAGCCGCTGAGCTCACTGATCTGCTACTGCACAGTCGATGTGACGTCAGCGCCACAGTGGATGCTAGCAAATGTGAGTAGCGGTGTACAGTGGGTACGGAAAGTATTCAGATCCCTTTACATTTTTCACTGTTTCATTGCAGCCATTTGGTAAATGCAAAAAAGTTCATTTTTTTTTCTCATTAATGTACCCTGCACCCCATCTTGACTGAAAAAAAAAACAGAAATGTAGAAATTTTTGCAAATTTAATAAAAAAGAAAAACTGAAATATCACATGGTCATTAGTATTCAGACCCTTTGCTCAGACACTCATATTGAAGTCACATGCTGTCCATTTTCTTGTGATCCTCCTTGAGATGGTTCTACTCCTTCATTGGAGGACAGCTGTGTTTAATTAAAGGGAACCTATCACCCCTCCAGGCGGTTTTAACTAAAAGAGCCACCTTGTGCAGCACTAATGCTGCATTCTGTCAAGGTGGCTCTTTTAGTTGGGGTCCCTTCTAACGCTGAAATATTCATTTTTATAATTTGCCCCTCATACCTGTAGTCTTTCCGGTGGGCATGTTTTTTTCCCCCTGGACACAAACGCCTCCCAGCCGTCCATCAGCCCCTCCATGCGCCGGGAGCCGCATCCTCTGCAGTCATTAACGTCCCCGGCTTGATTTGGAAAGGCACACACCTGTCTATATAAGACCTCACAGCTCACAGGTCATGTCAGACCAAATGAGAATCATGAGGTCAATGGATCTGGCCAAGGAGCTCAGAGACAGAATTGTGCTAAGGCACAAAACTGGAAAATCAAGGTTCCTAAGAGCACATTGGCCTTCATAATCCTTAAATGGAAGAAGTTTGGAACCACCAGAAGTCTTTCTAGACCTGGCCATCCAGCCAAACTGAGCAATCGTGGGAGAAGAGCCTTGGTGAGAGGCAAAAAAGAACCCCAATATCACTGTGGCTTAGCTCCAGAGATTCAGTAGGGAGATGGGAGAAAGTTCTACAAAGTCAACTATCATTGCAGCCTTCCACCTGTCAGGCATTTATGACAGAGTGACCGGACGGAAGCCTCTCCTCAGTGCAAGACATGTGAAAGCCTGCATAGTGTTTGCTAAAAAAAACACATGAAGGACTCCCAGACTACGATAAATAATATTCTCTGGTCTGATGAGAAGAAGATAGACCTTTTTGGTGATAATTCTAAGTGGTATGTGTGGAGAAAACCAGGCACTGCTCATCACCTGCCCAATACAATCCCAACAGTGAAACATGGTGGTGGTAGCATCATGCTATGGTGTTTTTCAGATGCAGGGACAGGATGACTGGTTGTCATTAAAGGAAACATGAATCCGGCCAAGTACAGAGATATCCTGGATGAAAACGTCTTCCAGAGTGCTCTGAACCTCAGACTTGGCTGAAGGTTCACCTTCCAACAAGACAATGACCCTAAGCATACAGCTATAATAACAAAGGAGTGGCTTCAGAACAACTCTGTGACCATTCTTGACTGGCCCAGCCAGAGCCCAGACCTAAACCTAATTGAGCATCTCTGGAGAGACCTGAAAATGGCTGTTCACCAACATCCACCAACCAACCTGTAACAATCCTGCTGGCATCACTGCATGGCCTTCCATTCCCCACCTGCCTGTTACATCAACTCACTCACCCAGTGCCATGCTGTGAGATCTGTCTGCTGCCGGTTCCATGCCATGTGCTTCATGGCGGCTTGCTCTGTGTACACTTCCTGGCTGTGTGCATAGGGGGCGGCGCCAGCCACTCCGGATTCTTATTGAGACTGTGTTCACCTCCCTAAGGTGCTTCTGGCCAATAGCCTTGAGGCCTCTGATACTTAAGGCATCCTCACCAATTGGAGGATTCCTGAGCAAACTATTCCCCTCAGTTAGCATTTGCTACTGAGCTGCTAGGTCGTGTCCGTTTCCTGTCTCAGAGGGCTGCAACACTGCAAGCCTTCATCCGTGTTCTGTTTGTGTATCCGTGTCCATTCCTGTCTGAACTCTGGTCTATGTCCGTTCCTGTTTCTCCTTTGTCATTTGTCATTTCCCACTCTGCTGTGTGTACCTCCGCCTTATCTTTCTGCTCTGTTCGCCACTGTCTGTGGTTCTGCTTCTCTCTGCTCAGTTCTACCACAACCTGTGGTTCTGTGTCTCTCAGCTTTTCTCTCAGCTCTGCTCTCTGTACCTTTACTCTGCACTCTGACCTTGCTTTACACTCTGTGGCTTTGCTCTCAGCTCTGCACTCTGACCTTGCTCTGCACTCTGTGGCTTTGCTCTGCGGCTCTGCCCTGCTCTCGCTCTGAGGCTCCACTCGTTCCGGTTCTACCTGGCTCCGCTCCTTGCGGTTCTACGTCTTTAGCTCTTGGCGTTACCTCCTGTGCTTCTGGCTCTTGGCTCCGCCTCCAGCGTTTCCGCTCTTGGCTCCGCCTCCAGCATGTCCGCTCTTGGCTCCACCGTCTCCGCTCTTGGCTCTGCCTCCAGGGTCTCCGCTCTTGGCTCCGCCTCCAGCGTCTCCGCTCTTGGCTCCGCCTCCAGCGTCTCCGCCTCTAGCGTCTCTGCTCTTGGCTCCGCCCCCTGCAGCTCCGTCCTTGGCTCTGCCTTCTCCTTCTCTGCTCATAGCTCTGCCTTCTCCTTCTCTTCTCTTAGCTCCACCTCCTACTCTTACTCCACCTCCTGTGATTCAGCTTTGCTTCTACTCTTGCTCTATCTTCACTCTGCAACTTCCATACTGGTCTCTACCTGTTTCTTTATATTCTCCAGTCTGAACAGGTTCTTACCTGTTTCCATACATCCATCTGAATACCAGTTCCTACCAGAGTATCAGTCCTGTCTGCCAGTGCCAGCCGTGCCCGCCTGTCTGTCTGAGTGCCAGCCACGCCCGTCTGCCTGTATCTCCGTCAAGCCAATCCGCCCATCAGGGCCTCCGCCATACCTGTCTGTCAGCCAGTGTCACAGCCGTGCCTGCCTGCCCGTGTCTTGTCCCCGGTGGGATCAGCATCCACAGTCCGACTCCACCCTGGAGTGGTACCTGGTAGCTTCCTATTGCACAAGTCTGATCTCACCATCAGAGGCTCCAGCGAACACCTAGGAAGCTACTTAGTTACGCCCCTTCCAGGGAAGTTCGGTCTGTGGTCTAGTGGGGCCACACAATCCCAGGCACCCACGCCAACCAGTCTCAGCGCGAGCGTTACACAACCTGACGGAACTGGAGAGGATCTGCAAGGAAGAATGGCAGAGGATCCCCAAATCCAGGTGTGAAAAACTTGTTGCATCATTCCCAAGGAGACTCATGGCTGTACTAGCCCAATACTGAGACTCATGGCTTCTACTCAATACTGAGCAAAGGGTCTGAATACTTATGACCATGTGTAAGGGGTATCGTTTCTCCTTATGGAGAGTGACATACCATCTCTGGCTTGTCAAGGTAAGGAGGCTTATTCGCCGTTCAATGCTCCTCTGGGAAATATAATATGCAAATTGCCTCTTTTGAGAAAAAGAGGACTTAAACTCTATAGCGCCACCTGTTGGAAGTAGCGATCCTAGTCACAATCAACTCTTTAACGAGTCGTGCAATATGACTTAGGATAAAAGCCAAATCAGTATCTCAATTCGCAGACATGGTGTTTCGGGCTGTTGGCCCTAATCAGTGCGAAGCATGAGAACTAACTTGGCTAGGTGAGAGGCTCTGGACTGGGGTCTAAGGGGTATCGTTTCTCCTTATGGAGATTGACATACCATCTCTGGCTTGTCAAGGTAGGGAGGCTTATTCGCAGTGCTCCAACAGGTGGCGCTATAAAGTTTAAGTCCTCTTTTTCTCAGAAGAGGCAATTTGCATATTATATTTCCCAGAGGAGCATTGCACAGAGAATAAGCCTCCTTATCTTGACAAATTTATTGCTAAGTTAGAGAAACACAAGATACGGAAGCAAATGAGAAGAATTTGCACAAAACTGGACAACACATGGACATATGGCACATTTATGTGAATATAGACTTAAAGCCCAATTGACCAAGACCATTTTTTCACGCTGGGTCTTGATGAGATGTGCTGAAGTCAAACGATCCAGATTTATGGTTCAAGAGGGTCAGACCAGTGACATACACCTCTGTGAGCACTTTGTAACATATCCGACCCCAGTACCTGCTGAGAAAGATTTGTGATGCAGCGAATGCCACCATTCATCGTGAATTTGATGAGCAGCGGCCACCACTGCCCCAGTGAAAAAGGTGTGAGAATGCCACAAGTTGCAAAATTTTAGTGCAGCCTCAAGCTGCAGCAACATTTTGCGATTTTTTTTTTTTTTTTTTTTTTTTTTTTTTTAAAGATTTTTACCCTTGAATTCCGGAGAAAAAGCCTTTATGAATTGGGCCCTTTATCTGTGGCAGGGTTGGGCAAAGGAGTGCCCAGGCCTATGTTTTCATGACACAAGCTGTTGAGGCCACCCAATTGTGCTAATATTATAGCAAAAGGGTGTTTACACAGCAATTTTTGTTTGCTTTCTTGTGTTTAGTGATCGGGGTTTCATACATGCATGTTTTAGTTTCCTTTGATTTCAGTTTTGCATCCAATGGCATGAGTTTTGTAAAGAAATGTTGCAAGCATTTTTTATATTCCTGCTAAGCATGCAGGCCATGTTCTTTATTGTTCTTTATGGCAGTAAGTACCGTAGATCTATGTCAAAGGCACAAATATCATTTTGGAATTGTTTGGCATAGATAAAAGTGATCATGACATTCATGTTTTGTTTCTAGAGAAGCTGTGCAGCAGAATTCTACACAAATTGCGTTCAGCCAAAAGGAGTAATTAAATGTGTTAACGTAACAAAAATCATGTATATTTGTTTTAGTACAAGTTATAGAGACGCATATACGCCAGTCATTAGGTAGTGTAGTAGAAAACTTTTTACAACTTTGGCTTGTTTAAGTTGTATTTTTTATTTATATTTTTATTATTAGTTATCATGTTCATTATATGGAAAATAGATCAAATTGGAGTCCAGCTTAACAGGACTGGATTTTCCTTTATTTTTACTTTTCAAAAGAAAATATAGTGCATACAAAAGAAAAATTTACATGGTCGACATGACCCAGTCAACGCGTTTCGACTGCACTAAGCAGTCTTAGGCTACTTTCACACTAGTCCGTCGGTACGGGCCGTCGCAAACCATCGGCCCGACGGACAGTGTGTTAATGTATCACAGCGTGGGCAGTGGATGCAGTTTTACAACGCATCCGCTGCCCATTGTGAGCTCCGGGGAGGAGGGGGCGGAGTTTCAGCCATGCATGCGCAGTCAGAAATGGCGGACTCGACGCACAAAAAAAGTTACATGGAACGTTTTTTGTGCCGAGTGTCCGCCAAAACACGATGCATCCGTCGCACAACGGATGCGACGCGTGGCCATACGTCGCAATGAGTCAGCCAATGCAAGTCTATGGAGAAAAAACGCATCCTGCGGGCACATTTGCAGGATGCGTTTTTTTCTCCAAAACGACGTATTGCGGGGTACAGCAAACAACGCTAGTGTGAAAGTAGCCTTACTCATGACTAGGCCCCAGGTGGATGCGCATAGAGCTAGTAGGTGAGCTGGAATCAAGCTTTTATAAAAGTTCACTATATGGTATAAAAGTAACCAAGCAATATGATTCTCCAGGTCAGTACAAGCACCCAGATACCAAACATGCATACAGTAGTTTCTTGTTTTATTTAAGTGGTGAAAAAAAATTCGGAAATTTATAAGAAAAAATAAAACTTCACTTGTGTCGTCATTTTCCCAGACCAGTAACATTTTAATTTTTTAGGATATGGGGATGTGTGAGGGCTTATTTTTTGCGCCCTGAGTTAATGTTTTTATGATACCATTTTGGCGTAGATATGATGTTTTGATCACTTCTTGTTTCATTTTATGGCAATGTTGCGATGGCCAAAAAAAAGGACGCTTTTATTTTTTTTCTCATTTCACCATTTACCGATCGGACTTTTACCAATGCAGCGATACCAAATATGTGTATTTTTTTTTTTTTTTTTTTTAATTGCTTGATTTTTAATGGAGCAAAAAGGTGTTTGACCTTTTTTGTATTTTTTTTTCATATTTTTAAAGACTTTTTTGTTCCCTTTTTACTGTATTTGTTAGTTCCTTTAAAGGACTTGAAGCTGCGATCATACGATCGCTTCTGCTATACATAGAAGTGCTTGAGCAATTCTATGTATAGCTAAAATTACTACCTCCTATGAATGCCAACCACGGGGGTCTTCTGCAGACTTCTGGCTGTCATGACAATCCATCGGCTCTGGCGATCATGTCACGGGCACCCAGATGGGAGCGTGGAATGACATACCCCCTGCCGACGCGTGTTAAATGCTGCTGTCAGAGCTTGACAGCGGGATTTAACAGGTTAACAGCTGCGGTCTCTGCTCCACCTTCAACTGTTAAAGGCACTTGATGGCTTATTAAACCAGCCATCATGCGGAAAGATGCTGACTTGGCGTGTGAGCCCACATCAAAGTTAGGGACATGGCTTTTGACGTACATGTTTGTCAAAAGTTGTGAAAGGACACTAGGTCACATGTGGTAGTCGTGTCAGGTTAGAATTCAATTTTGGGTAGATATTGGTAATCAAATACGAGAGGTCCTTGGGGTACAGTTGGTTTTGGAGTCCAAAATAGGAGTTTTACATATTGGCATAAAATACCTCAGGTGCTTAGAGGTTCTTTCTCGCATATTTTGATAGCAGCTAGATGGAGGGGGACAAGTTTGCCATCCATAAAAGAGGTGATTGAGAAAGTTAATATACACTGCCAATATGAATTAGCTTTGGCTTGTTCCATGTCAGGTAAAAAGAGAATTCAGGGTATATGGGATCCATGGCTGGATAGCCAGAGGTCAGCCCCTTTCCACTAAAGATGTAAATCTTATTTGACCCTATGAAAATTACATTATTGGGATTTAACCTGGGAGTTCCCGTGATGTCACTGTGGGATAGTGAAGAAATCTCATTTTAATGAGTATAATTAGAATGTGTATAGGTACCTATCATATTTTGATATTGTATGTATTTGTGGTTTTTTTTTTACCCTTTGTGTGTTCAAAATTTTCTCAAAATGTAATAAAAATGTATTGGTTAAAAAAAAAAGTCGTGAAAGGGTTAAGATCTATGGACAGGACACTGATCTGCATGGGAATCTGCCCTTAGAGCTTATGGTAAATGAAAGGGGATGTTACAAGCGTAAGACATAAAGATCAGGACAGTAGACTGTCAGCCATTACGTGTGTCACACTGGTAATGCCCCTTTTCATTTAAAATATGCTCTTGACGCAGATTCTCAGGGAGATCTATGTCCAGCCCATAGATCTTAACAGCTTATTTAGGCTAGGTTCACATTGTGTTAGGGCAATCCGTTAAGCGCATAGCGCTAGCGGATTGCGCTAACGCAATGTTTCTTTTTGGTCCGCGTTCGACGTCCCCGCTAGCGCAGATCCCCGATCTGCGCTAGTGAGGACCGGACCTCGGACGCTGCAAGCAGCGTCCGAGGTCCGTCACAAAGGAACGGCACATCGCTAGCGCGTGCCGAAAATGGCACGCGCTAGCGATGCGCTACAGGCAGAAATAAAATTGCTGTCAATGGGTGCGCTAACGGACCCGTTGCACGGCGTTAATTGCGACATTTTCGCCGTGCAACGCTGTCCGTTAGCGTTAACCCATTAACGCAATGTGAACCTAGCCTCACATAGTAAGAAAAATGTGGATTTCTCTCGAATTAAACATTGGATCGCAGATAGCAAGGTATCATTTTTTTCAACTTTCTATGATCTGCATGCCCATATAGACAGCTAAGGAGGGTTGATCCTACTGACATATGTTCTATTTGTTTCCAGTGTCTGATTATGTCAACAGTTAGCAATTACTTTCCTTTTTTTCTTTTCCTTCTTAAAATTTCTCTCCTCAAAATTACATTTTTGAGCCTCTCTATGGTCATTTCTGATAGCAGGGTAGGCTGCTTGATGTCAAGTGGACACACAGTGTACCATATCTAAATTTATGATCTGGCACAGCAAATGAGTGGCAGCTATGACAGATTCATTTTCCTTCCCCAATAGAACATTAGCCCTAGAGCTTTTGTGTCTGTATAGTTCTATGGGTTTGAAGACATCTATTTTATGTAGTCAGTCAATATCTGAGGGTAGAACACCTTGAAAAGTGTTAGCATGAGACATTTCTCCATGTATGTCATGATGGATTTGACATATAGAAATTGCTATTTATGTAATTCTCTGAATAATTATATTTTAAAGGACACTTGTCAGTCCATTCATGCAGCCCAAACCATGGCAGCATGAATCAGCATGAATCAGAGCCTACCTGCACTATTACAGCCAAGTATGTTTTTCTCTGAAACACTCTTTGATATTTCAGAGAAAACATAGAGGCAAGGAGGAAGCACAACGAATATATAGGGAGAGACATGGATACTATGTTGAACTCACTGTAAAAAAATAAATAAAAAACATATATATTGTAAGGAGTTACCACACTTAGCTGCTTCCTCAGGTAGACACAGGAACACTTTGGTGGTGAAGCACCTGATGATTTATTGAAATCAGCATACACCAAGGCAGGGTTCAGAAAACAAAAACAGAGCCTTTCTGGCTTAATGGAAAACAAAAAAAAAAAAGTATAACAGAGTCCTTTTCTCTGCAGGCTTCAACCTGCAGACACCTGGCAATGTCCTCCGCTCCTCCTTGGAGCTCCTTGGGAGTACCTCCTCTCCCAAGACACCACCCAGCCTCTCTCACATGTCCAGGTATTTAACTAGGACCATGTGATGATCACATGATAGTGACATCACCGCAGGTCCTGCTAGTACACATGCCGGTGTCGGCTGCAGGAAGTGATATGGTGAGCACTCTCCCTCCCACTCTATTAGTGCTCACATAAAACTAGCCCCTATATGCAGCTTACTTTAACCCTCACAACACTAAAGGGAACATGTCAGCAAGATTCTGCATAATGACCTGCACACAATGTCAGGTCGGTGCCGTTATACTGATTAAAATGGTACCTTGGTTGATGAAATCTATCTTGTGGTTGCTCTTTAATCTTCATTTTCAATTTGTAGTTAATGAGATTCTCGTGCCCTAAGGTGGGGCTGGTTGTCGTGCTCTGATTAGATATTCATAATGCAGACTGCTGACAGCTCACTGATCCCTCAGTGACCTAACCCCTAGTTTGCATAATGAATACAAAGAGAGAAAAACGCTTCTGCAGGCGGCAGCAGATGAACAGATGCAGCAGCAACACCGGAAGCAGATTGCCTTACTTGCAGAGACGGTTCGTGGAAGGCCAGCAGCCCCTACCCCAAGTCCAGGTGATGACATGTACGTCCAGAAGGCGGTAAGACGAGCCATGCAAAAAATGACCCCAGGTGATGATGCTGATGCATGTTTGACTATGTTCGAGTGGGTGGTGGAGCGTGAAAAGCTACTACCAGAGCAGTGGGTGGAGGTGCTGGCCCCCTATCTGACTGGTGAGCCCCAGAAGGTTTAATATGATTTGGCATTACAGGATGTGCAGGAGTATGCCAAATCAAAAAACAAAATTTTGGCACAAGCAGTGACTATGTCCATCAGGGCACAGAGGGTTCACCACGGGGCATGTTATGGGGATAAACCACCTCGATCCCAAATATTTGATCTGCTGCAACTGGTGCAAAAGTGGTTACAGCCAGAATTCTCCACTCCAGCCCAGATGATCGAGCGGGTTGTTATGGACAGGTTCGTGCACTCCCTTCCTAGGCCGGTGCAGACCTGGGTTGTCAAGGGAGATTTCCGGAATGTGGACGAACTGGTGGGCCTAGTGGAATGATACCAGGTGTTCAAGAAGTCACTAAGGAAGTCAGGGGGTGGTGCATCCCCATACTGGGGTACCCAGCGGGAACCTGACCCCAAAAGAGGGGGAGTAGAGCCACCACTGGGGGGAGTCCTAGATCCCAAGGGGTCACTGAGGGGTTTTCAAAGGCCATAGGTAAAGACTTGCTGTGCTGGAGATGCCATGGTCCGGGACATATAGCCGCCCGTTGTCCCTCGTCCTCTGAAGAGATGGAATGCAGCTTAAGGAGACAGTGCTCCTACTATGCCTATCCTGCCTGCAGTGTGGACTTTCAGCCCGGTGAGAGGCTGCAGGCATGTCCCATGACAATAAACAGAGTACTGGTGTCAGGACTCTTGGACTTAGGGAGTTCGTTGACTCTGATAAGGGCCACACTCCCCCACTAGTTGATCCCAGGGAAACATGTGGGCATCCACTGTATCCACTAGGGATGTCAAGGACTATCCTGTTGCCAGAGTGAATATGAAAACTAACTGTGGGGTTGAATCGCATGAGGTTGGGGTTGTTAAGGACTTGCTACACTCGGTGATAATAGGCTGGACTTTAGCCTGTTCTGGGACTTATAGGAGAAGGCTGGGATAGCAAGTGTCTCAGACAGAAGCCAACTCAACCCTTATGAAACTTCATCGCAGTCGGAGGTGGATGAGTTCTCCGCGTGTGTCCTGGCTGGTGACGAGAATGAGACGGTGACCAGTGAGGCCGAGATTCCTGAACTGGGGGTTTCTGGTAGACATTTTGTGACAGCTCAAATGCAGGATGTTACCCTAAAAGGGGCATTGGAAAATGTAACTGTGATAAATGGGGTTGCCCAAGAGTCAGGGGGCTGACACCAAGATTCCACCTTTTGCTTTAAATGGAGAGCTGCTATATCGGATCACTGAGCTGAGAGAGGAAGAGGTAGAGCAGTTGTTAGTACCGAGTCCATATAGCCATAGAGTATTAGACCTGGCCCATTCCCATGTCTTGGGTGGACATATGGGAGTAGACAAAACACAAGAGCGAGTCCTTAGGAAGTTCTACTGACCTGGGTGTCACAGAGAGATTGTTAACTACTGCCGGTCCTGCCCTACTTGTCAACTTAATGCTCCCATGTCCCAATGCCGAAGTCCCCTAGTGCTGTTGCCTATTATAGAGGTCCCATTTGACCGCATTGCCATGGACCTTGTAGAGCTCCTGGTTAAGTCCGCCAGAGGGCACTAATACATTCTAGTGGTGATGGACTATGGAACACGCTACCGGGAGGTGGTGCCCCTTAGAAACTCCTCCGTCAGGAGCATTTTCCGAGAGTTAGTCCATATTTTTTCTGGGACAGGCCTGCCAAAGGAGATTCTGATGGACCAAGGCACACCGTATATGTCCAAACTGATGAGGGAGTTGTGTAAGGCTTTCCAGGTTACACAACTCCACACGTCAGTGTACCATCTGCAGACAGACGGCCTGGTGAAGAGATTCAACAAAACCTTGAAGTCCATGCTTAAGAAGGTTGTGGAGAGGGATGGCCGAGGCTGGGATTGCCTACTGTTGTTCTCTATTACGGAAGTTCCGCAGGCCTCTACAGAGTTCTTACTGTTTGAGTTGTTATATGGACTACACCCTCAGGAACATCTAGATGTTGCAAAGGAGACCTGGGAAGCAGTGATATTGGGGTTCTTTTTTACCTCTCTCACCAAGGCTCTTCTCCCACGATTGCTCAATTTGGCTGGATGGCCAGGTCTAGAAAGACTTCTGGTGGTTCCAAACTTCTTCCATTTAAGGATTATGAAGGCCAATGTGCTCTTAGAAACCTTGATTTTCCAGTTTTGTGCCTTGGCACAATTCTGTCTCTGAGCTCCTTGGCCAGATCCATTGACCTCATGATTCTCATTTGGTCTGACATGAACTGTGAGCTGTGAGGTCTTATATAGACAGGTGTGTGCCTTTCCAAATCAAGCCGGGGATGTTAATGACTGCAGAGGATGCGGCCCCCAGCGCATGGAGGGGCTGAGGGATGGCTGGGAGGCGTTTGTGTCCAGGGGGAAAAAACATGCCCCCCGGAAAGACTACAGTCATGGCCAAAAGTATTAACACCCCTGCAATTCTGTCAGATAATACTCAGTTTCTTCCTGAAAATGATTGCAATCACAAATTCTTTGGTATTATTATCTTCATTTAATTTGTCTTAAATGAAAAAACACAAAAGAGAATGAAGAAAAAAGCAAAACATTGATCATTTCACACAAAACTCCAAAAATGGGCCAGACAAAAGTATTGGCACCCTCAGCCCAATACTTGGCTGCACAACCTTTAGCCAAAATAACTGCGACCAACCGCTTCCGGTAACCATCAATGAGTTTCTTACAATGCTCTGCTGGAATTTTAGACCATTCTTCTTTGGCAAACTGCTCCAGTTCCCTGATAATTGAAGGACGCCTTCTCCAAACTGCCATTTTTAGATCTCTCCACAGATGTTCTATGGGATTCAGGTCTGGACTCATTGCTGGCCACCTTAGAAGTCTCCAGTGCTTTCTCTCAAACCATTTTCTAGAGCTTTTTAAAGTGTGTTTTGGGTCATTGTCCTGCTGGAAGACCCATGACCTCTGAGGGAGACCCAGCTTTCTCACACTGGGCCCTACATTATGCTGCAAAATTTGTTGGTAGTCTTCAGACTTCATAATGCCATGCACACGGTCAAGCAGTCCAGTGCCAGAGGCAGCAAAGCAACCCCAAAACATCAGGGAACCTCCGCCATGTTTGGCTGTAGGGACCGTGTTCTTTTCTTTGAATGCCTCTTTTTTTTTCTCCTGTAAACTCTATGTTGATGCCTTTGCCCAAAAAGCTCTACTTTTGTCTCATCTGACCAGAGAACATTCTTCCAAAACGTTTTAGGCTTTTTCAGGTAAGTTTTGGCAAACTCCAGCCTGGCTTTTTTATGTCTCGGGGTAAGAAGTGGGGTCTTCCTGGGTCTCCTACCATACAGTCCCTTTTCATTCAGATGCCGACGGATAGTACGGGTTGACATTGTTGCACCCTCGGACTGCAGGGCAGCTTGAACTTGTTTGGATTTTAGTCTAGGTTCTTTATCCAACATCCGCACAATCTTGCGCTGAAATCTCTTGTCAATTTTACTTTTCCATTAACATCTAGGGAGGTTAGCCACAGTGCAATGGGCTTTAAACTTCTTGATGACACTGCGCACGGTAGACACAGGAACATTCAGGTCTTTGGAGATGGACTTGTAGCCTTGAGATTGCTCATGCTTCCTCACAATTTGGTTTCCCAAGTCCTTAGACAGTTCTTTGGTCTTCTTTCTTTTCTCCATGCTCAATGTGGTACACAAGGACATAGGACAGAGGTTGAGTCAACTTTAATCCTTGTCAACTGGCTGCAAGTGTGATTTAGTTATTGCCAACACCTGTTAGGTGCCACAGGTAAGTTACAAGTGCTGTTAATTACACAAATTAGAGAAGCATCACATGATTTTTAGAATGATGCTAATACTTTTGTCCACCCCCTTTTTATGTTTGGTGTGGAATTATATCCAATTTGGCTTTAGGACAATTCTTTTTGTGTTTTTTCATTTAAGACAAATTAAATGAAGATAATAATACCAAAGAATTTGTGATTGCAATCATTTTCAGGAAGAAACTGAGTATTATCTGACAGAATTGCAGGGGTGTTAATACTTTTGGCCATGACTGTATAGGTATGAGGGGCAAATTATAAAAATGAATATTTCAGCGTTAGAAGGGACCCCAACTAAAAGAGCCACCTTGACAGAATGCAGCATTAGTGGATTTTTGTGTTGTATTCCATTGTGTTGTATTCCCTAATCTGAATTTTTCTATTCCACAGGAGTTGGCGCTTTTTACAATTGTTATTTTTTGGTAGTAATGGTTTACTTTTCTTTTCTTTTGACAGAACCTGGAGCAGCACCCTCGAACCTGGATTGTCCTTTGGAGCTGACCCTCATCGAACAGCCACGGACCAGTCCCAGCCATCCACCAGCGAAACAGCAAGTGGGCCGGCGTTACAGTCTGGAGAACAGGCTTTTTTTGGGGCTCTTCCCTCCAGCGGCAGAAGGCCTCGGACAGGTCACTCATGCCCGTGTTTATTCACTTGACCTCGGTTTTCCAGAATGGCCTGAAGGCGCTGGAAGATAGACTGGAAAGTGGTCTGACCCATATTAACACACTTTTTCAGGATGTCAACCAACGTCTTAACCATCTGGAAGCCGACCTCCAGAGACCAGCACACCATTTTTCTTAATCAGATAAAGCGGGGCATGTCGGAACACCTTACGACTGAACTCCAGCTCAATGTAATGCAGACCTGCAATGCTGCTTACGTTCAGGCTATGCAGCAGACTTGGTACTTACAGCAGCCACAGGTGGTATTTCCACCTGTGCCACAAATTACAAACTTAACCTCAATACCGAGTTCTGCTGCATACCACTATAAGGCCACCACCAGGCCCAGTCCTGCTGCACACCACTACACCACCACCACCATGCCAGGTGCTGCTGAAAGCCACTCCACAACCACCACCATGCCGAGTCCTGCTCATGCACGGCTGTCCACCACCACCACTACTAGGCCACCTCCAAATCCTGCATAGCTGTCCACCGCCACCACCAGGTCCACATTCTGCACGCTCTGTTGACTCCACCACTCCCACCCTCCCAAGGAGGCACAAAAAAAGAAGGCAGCCACCTAAAATGGGACAGAAATCAAAAAAGAGTTGTGCTACTAGTACTGTCGTACTAACTCCACCCTCACCTCCCAATGTGTCTGTGTTGTCCAGTTTTTCTCTCCCTTCCAATGTGTCTCTCCCATCCCATGCTTCCACTCCTAATGTTTCTACTTCCATCCTTGACCTCTCAGACCCCACAAGTTTAGCTAGCCCTTCCCCTGGAACCCCTTCATCGTCCACACATAGGCAATCCTCCCAGCTCCACACCTCCCAGATCCATAACATTTCCCCCCCATTGTTTCGTAAAAGTTAATTTTTTTGTTTGTGTGGTTAAATAAATTTGTATTGTTTTTCCCCAATCACTGCTTGTTCTTTGTCTCTTTCGTCGCCGGCAACACACACCGTGCGCCGTCAACTCACATGTCGCTGTCTACACACACAGAGGACTGAAAAACCTCCAAAAATATATATTAATACAGCAGAAAAGATCAGAGGTCAGCAATGCTCACCTGCCAGGTGTCAGCACTAGTGCACTCAGGATGCAGAAAACTCGCAATCTGCATGATACAGCGAGTGGATTTTATAAAAACTGTAGTTGTGATCCGGTGATCACCTTATTAAACTTTTTTAAAAATTATTGTAATATAGCGGGCACTTGGAACAGGTGTTTAACTAGAGGTGTTTTATTGTCAGCAAACATTAAAGGTAAATTTTAATTATTCCAGGTGCATAACATTACAAGAACACTAAACCATTTCATCTTGCCAGGACACACGTCAACTCTCAGAAACAAAGTAGGACGCAAATGTATCCCTCATTTGGTCAACTTTAACTGTTGTCTTGAGAGGGTGATGATGTTAATCTGGCAATGGGCTACAAACAGATTCAACAAGTTCAACGTTGGGTCGTTATATAGCCATTATGTAGTTGTGCAGAACCACAGAAGCCTTGACAACCTCATCGACTGTCTCAATTTTTAGATTAATGGCTGTCCCTAAAATGCGCCATTTCGAGACAAGCATACCAAAGGCACACACAACTGTTCTTCGTGCCCTGGTCAGTCAGTAATTAAAAATCCTTTTTGTGTGTGTCAAGTCCCAACTGGAGTATGGTTTAAGGAGGTTTCCACACATCTGAAAGGCCTCATCTCCAACCACAACAAATGGCATTGGCAGGCCTTGTGTGTTGGGAAGAGGTCATGGCAGGGGGAAATTGAAATAATTGCCATACAACGGTTGGCCTATGTCCGAGTTTTTAAATGTCTGGGAGTCATTACCATGGCCAAATGATCCAATGTCCTCGGCGACAAAACTACAGTCCGCAGCTGCAATGGCCATGAGCACTATGGAAAAATATTTTTTATAATTAAAGTATTCGGATCCAGTTCCAGCCGCTTTGGTAATTCTAATATGTTTTCCATCGACTGCTCCAAAACAGTTGGGGAAATTACAAATTTGCCAGTATTTATCGGCATTTTCTTGCCAGATTTCTGTGGTGGGTAGGGGGATAAATTCTTCACGGGGAACATCCCACAATGCCCGGCAGGTGTCTGCGACAATCCCAGATAGTGTGGAAATTCCTATCCAGAACTGGAAATGGAGCAATGATAGGCTCTCTCCGGTAGCCAGAAATCTGCCAAACAGAGAAAGAAAAAAAAATCAGAACAATAATATTACAGGGGTTTTGCAAAGCAGAGAAAGAAAAAAAAAATGAAAAGGACATGGCTTTTATAACAATGATATTTAGGACAGCTTTTTTGCAAAGCAAAAAAAAGGAAAAGTACATTGCAGAACAATAAAAATTATGACAGGCGTTAATGTTTAAATATTACGTATCTTAGTGTCACCAGCAGACGTTCCTCAGCAGGAATTGCTCTATGCTGGGTGTCCTGCCTGCTGATGGCTCCTTGTACATGAACCAGCAAATCCATGAAGCTGTCTTGAGACATCCTTGTGTACTCAAAATATTTCTCTGGGTTTTTACGGAGCTCACTGAATAAGGAATGGTAGGCTCCACGACTCTGTCGGAGTTCAAAAATTGGGTGCTGCCAAAAGCGCCAACGACATTTTCTCTGTTTTTCTCTTTTCCGGTCTTGCTCAGAAGCAAATGCAAAAGAAAGAAACAAGTTGAAATCCAAATCCAGATTCCGATAGAAACTCTTCATGCAAAGATCCATCTTGACGCAGGAAACAGGAGCAAAATCTGAGGATTTAATCTGTACAAAGGTTTATATAACGAAATCCTATGAGACACACCCATTGGGCATGGCTTGTGTCAAAGAAATTCTCCTTGAAACATTTTTTCCCATATAGCACATGCGCATGAAAAACGCAAACGCATGCAAAAACGCATGTAAACGCATGCAAAGTTGAGGTTTTTTTCCGTCATGCGTAAGCGGATAAAAAACGCAGCGTTATCATGCATGTGTTTTTGCATGCATTTGCTGTTGCGTACGATACGCTGCGGACTCAACCGCAAATGTGAACCTAGCCTTATTCTGCTGGAAGAAGCAGACCAGACTTTATTATATTGGAACTAAAGAGAGAGACAAACCAGAATTTCTCTCTTTAGCTCCAATATATTCCAGACTGCTCAGCTTCCCCCAGCAAACTGACTAAGCTGAAAAAGTAGCCATGTCATATACAGAACTATAACTAGCCTATCTGGCTTTGCTACTATATACAGTCATGGTCAAAAGTGTTGGCACCCTTGAAATTGTTCCAAAAAATAAAGTATTTCTTCCAGAAAATTATTACAATTGCATACGTTTTTCTTATACACATTCTAAGGCAGTGACCTGTGTCATATGCGAAGGTCGCTATGTATCCCCCAGGATGTGCTTAGAAGCATATTAACCCCATAGCGACCGCCGATACGCCTTTTAACGGCGGCCGCTAAGGGTACTTAAACCACAGCGCCGTTAATTAACGGCGCTGTGGAAAAAGTAAATAGCGCCCCCCGGAGTCGGATTTTCTCCGGGGTCTCGGCTGCCGGGGGTAGCCGAGACCCCAGAGAACATGATTCGGGGGGTTTTTTACCCACCCCGCTTTTGCGATCGCCGGTAATTAACCGTTTACCGGCGATCGCAAAAAAAAAACAAAAAAAACGCGATTTCTTTTTAATTTCTCTGTCCTCCGATGTGATCGCACATCAGAGGACAGAGAAAAGGGGAGAAAAGGGGTCCCAGGTAGCCTCCCAATACTCACCTGTCTCCCCCGATGCTCCTCGTGGCTCCCGGTCCAATCTTTGGGGTCTCGGCTACCGGGGGTAGCCGAGAACCCCAAAGAGCATGATCGGGGTCGGTTTTACCGACCCCTGTTTTGCGATCGCCGGTAATTAACTGTTTACCGGCTACCGCAAAAAAAAAAAAAAGCTAAGTGTAATTCTCTGTCCTCTGATGTGATGGCACATCAGAGGACAGAGAAATAGGGGGATTCGGGGACCCTATCATACTTACCGGTGTCCCTGGGTCCTCCTGCTGCTCCTCCTGGCCGCCGGCGTCTTCTGGGGAAAAGAAAATGGCGGGCGCATGCGCAGTGCGCCCGCCATCTGTCTCCATCTGCCGGCCGGCAGGAGAAGAGCAGTTGGGGCTAAAATTAGGGTTAGGGTTAGGGGTAGGGTTAGGGTAGGGGTAGGGTTAGGGGTAGGGTTAGGGGTAGGGTTAGGGGTAGGGTTAGGGCTAGGGTTAGGGTTAGGGCTAGGGGTAGGGTTAGGGTTAGGGGTAGGGTTAGGGCTAGGGTTAGGGGTAGGGCTAGGGGTAGGGTTAGGGCTAGGATTAGGGTTAGGGCTAAATTTAGGGTTAGGGTTGGGGCTAAATTTAGGGTTGGGGCTAAATTTAGAGTTAGGGTTGGCACTAAATTTAGGGTTATGCTTCTTTTACACTTACGTCGGTACGGGGCCGTCGCAATGCGTCGGCCCGACATACCGACGCACGTTGTGAAAATAGTGCACAACGTGGGCAGCGGATGTAGTTTTTCAACGCATCCGCTGCCCAATCTATGTCCTGGGGAGGAGGGGGCGGAGTTACGGCCACGCATGCCCGGTCAGAAATGGCGGATGCGACGTACAAAAAAACGTTTCATTGAACGTTTTTTGTGCCGACGGTCCGCCAAAACACTGATCCAGTGCATGACGGACGCGACGTGTGGCCATCCGTCACGATCCATCGGCAATACAAGTCTATGGGCAAAAAATGCATCCTGCGGGCACATTTTCAGGATCCGTTTCTTGTCCAAAACGACGGATTGCGACGGATGCCAAACGACGCAAGTGTGAAAGTAGCCTTAGGGCTAGGGTTAGGGTTGGGGCTAAAGTTAGGGCTAGGGTTGGGGCTAAAGTTAGGGTTAGAGTTGGGATTAGGGTTAGGGTTTGGATTAGGGTTGGTATTAGGGTTAGGGTTGGCATTAGGGTTACGCTTGGGATTAGGGTTAGGTTTGGGATTAGGGTTAAGATTAGGGTTGTGATTAGGGATGTATTGGGATTAGGGTTAGGTTTGAGGTTAGGGTTGAGATTAGGATTAGGGGTGTGTTGGATTTAGGGTTTTGATTAGGGTTATGGTTAGGGTTGACATTAGGGTTGTTTTGGGGTAAGGGTTGTGATTATGGTTAGGGTTAGTGATTAGGATTATGGATCAGGTTGAAACTAGGGTTAGGGGTATGTTGGGGTTAGGGTTGGAGCTAGAATTGGGGGGTTTCCACTGTTTAGGTACATCAGGGGGTCTCCAAACACGACAGCCAATTTTGCGCTCAAAAAGTTAAATGGTGCTCCCTCCCTTCTGAGCTCTGCCGTGCGCCCAAACAGTGGGTTACCCCCACATATGGGGCATAAGCATACTCGGGATAAATTGGACAACAGCTTCTGGGGTCCAATTTCTCTTGTTACCCTTGTGAAAATAAAAACTTGGGGGCTACAAAATCCTTTTTGTGGAAAAATATTTATTTATTTTTTTTTTTTTTAATGACTCTGCATTATAAACTTCTGTGAAGCACTTGGGCATTCAAAGTTCTCACCACACATCTATATAAGTTCCTTGGGGGGTCTAGTTTCCAAAACGGGGTCACTTGTGGGGGGTTACTACTGTTTAGGTACATCAGGGGCTCTGCAAACGCAACATAACGCCCACAGACCATTCTATCTAAGTCTGCATTCCAAAACGGCGCTCCTTCCCTTCCGAGCTCTGCCGTGCGCCCAAACAGTGGTTTACCCCCACATATGGCGCATCAGCGTACTCGGGATAAATTGGACAATAACTATTGTAGTCCAATTTCTCCTGTTACCCTTGTGAAAATAAAGACTTGGGGGCTACAATATCTTTTTTGTGGAAAAAAAATATTTTTTATTTTCACGACTCTGCATTCTAAACTTCTGTGAAGCACTTGGGCATTCAAAGTTCTCACCACACATCTAGATAAGTTCCTTGGGGGGTCTAGTTTCCAAAATGGGGTCACTTGTGGAGGGTTTCTACTGGTTAGATACATCAGGGGCTCTGCAAACGCAACATAATGCCCGCAGACCATTCTATCAAAGTCTGCATTCCAAAACGGCGCTCCTTCCTTCCGAGCTCTGCCGTGCGCCCAAACAGTGGTTTACCCCCACATATGGGGTACCAGCATACTCAGGACAAATTGGACAACAACTTTTGGGGTCCAATTTCTCTTGTTACCCTTGTGAAAATAAAAACTTGGGGGCTAAAAAATCTTTTTTGTGGAAAAAAAAATATTTTTTATTTTCACGACTCTGCATTATAAACTTCTGTGAAGCACTTGGGCATTCAAAGTTCTCACCACACATCTAGATAAGTTCCATGGGGGGTCTAGTTTCCAAAATGGGGTCACTTGTGGGGGATTTCTACTGTTTAGGCACATAAGGGGCTTTCCAAACGCGACATGGCGTCCGATCTCAATTCCAGCCAATTCTACATTGAAAAAGTAAAATGGCACTCTTTCTCTTCCAAGCTCTGCATTGCGCCCAAACAGTGGTTTACCCCCACATATTGGGTATCGACGTACTCAGGAGAAATTGCACAACAACTTTAGTGGTCTAATTTCTCCTGTTACCCTTGTGAAAATAAAAATTTGTGGGCAAAAAGATCATTTTTGTAGAAAAAATGCGTTGGTTTTTTTTCACGGCTCTACGTTATAAACTTCTGTGAAGCACATGGGGGTTCAAAGTGCTCACCACACATCTAGATAAGTTCCTTAAGGGGTCTAGTTTCCAAAATGGTGTCACTTATGGGGGGTTTCCACTGTTAAGGCACATCAGGGGCTCTCCAAACGCGACATGGCGTCCAATCTCAATTCCAGCCAATTCTACATTGAAAAAGTAAAACGGCACTCCTTCTCTTCCAAGCTCTGCGGTGCGCCCTAACAGTGGTTTACCCCCACATATTGGGTATCAGCGTACTCAGGAGAAATTGCACAACAACTTTTGTGGTCTAATTTCTCCTGTTACCCTTGTGAAAATAAAAATTTGTGGGCAAAATGATCATTTTTGTAGAAAAAATGCGATTTTTTTTTTCACGGCTCTACATTATAAACTTCTGTGAAGCACATGGGGGTTCAAAGTGCTCACCACACATCTAGATAAGTTCCTTAAGGGGTCTAGTTTCCAAAATGGGGTCACTTGTGGGGGGTTTCCACTGTTTAGGCACATCAGGGGCTTTCAAAACGCGACATGGCGTCCAATCTCAATTCCAGCCAATTCTACATTGAAAAAGTAAAACGGCGCTCCTTCACTTCCAAGCTCTGCGGTGCGCCCAAACAGTGGTTTGCCCTCACATATGGGGTATCGACGTATTCAGGAGAAATCGCACAACAACTTTTGTGGTCTAATTTCTCCTGTTATCCTTGTGAAAATAAGAATTTGTGGGCGAAAAGATCATTTTTGTGTAAACAAAAGCGATTTTTTATTTTCACGGCTCTACGTTATAAACTTCTGTGAAGCACTTGGGGGTTCAAAGTGCTCACCACACATCTAGATAAGTTCCTTAAGGGGTCTAGTTTCCAAAATGGTGTCACTTGTGGGGAGTTTGCACTGTTTAGGCACATCAGGGGCTCTCTAAACGTGACATGGCGTCCGATCTCAATTCCAGCCAATTCTGCATTGAAAAAGTCAAACGGCGCTCCTTCACTTCTAAGTTCTGCGGTGCGCCCAAAAAGTGGTTTACCCCCACATATGGGGTATTGGCGTATTCAGGAGAAATTGCATAACAAAATTTATGGTTACATTTCTGTTTATACACTTGTAAAAATAAAAAAAATGGTTCTGAATTAAGATGTTTGCAAAAAAAAGTTAAATGTTCATTTTTTCCTTCCACATTGTTTCAGTTCCTGTGAAGCACGTAAAGGGTTAATAAACTTCTTGAATGTGGTTTTGAGAACCTTGAGGGGTGTAGTTTTTAGAATGGTGTCACACTTCATTATTTTCTATCATATAGACCCCTCAAAATGACTTCAAATGTGATGTGGTCCCTAAAAAAAAAATGGTGTTGTAAAAATGAGAAATTGCTGGTCAACTTTTAACCCTTATAACTCCCTAACAAAAAAAAATTTTGTTTCCAAAATTGTGCTGATGTAAAGTAGACATGTGGGAAATGTTATTTATTAACTATTTTTCGTGACATATCTCTCTGATTTAAGGGCATAAAAATACAAAGTTTGAAAATTGCAAAATTTTAAAAATTTTCGCCATATTTCCGTTTTTTTCATAAATAATCGCAACTAATATCGAAGAAATGTTACCACTAACATGAAGTACAATATGTCACGAAAAAACAATCTCAGAATCAGTGGGATCCGTTGAAGCGTTCCAGAGTTATAACCTCATAAAGTGACAGTGGCCAGAATTGAAAAATTGGCTCGGTCATTAAGTACCAAATTGGCTCTGTCACTAAGGGGTTAAATCCGCTGGAGTGCCCTGTGCTCACAGCAGGTTGCCTGTGAGACACAGGGAAGAATAAAAGTGAGTGTGAACTGGATCAAGTTATTTGACCCAGAAATTATTCAGGAAAACCCGGTATGGGCTTTTATTTTTGAAACGGACTGCAGGAAGGTAGTGGGGCTGGTCTGTTTCCTCCAGCCCAGATCTTATAGTGGCCCATGGCCATAGAATCTGGAGGAAAGAAAAAAAAACCCTGCAAGAAAGTTTGGGTATGTCAGTATTGGTCTGGGAGTCAGACCTAGCAGGAGGCTTATGAGGAGCACTGTCCGTGTGGAGCAACACGGGCCAGGCAGAGCCTAAAAAGCCTGACGCCCCAGCGTACACGGTGGTGTAATACGTTCACGGCAACAGATTGTGGACTGTCTTTACTTTTCCCGGCTGCATACTGAAGGACTTGTTTGCTTATTTTTCCAGTTTGTGAGTATGCTATGAAATAAACAAGACTTATTTTGAACTTTATATAGGTCACTGCCTACTCACTGCACAGCAAGGACATTGCTGCATCATAACATGTTGATTTCCTTTGTGTATATGTGAGCAACACAAAAAAATGAAAAAATGAGACAAATTGGACATAATTGCACACAAAAAAACCCATAACGGTCTGGACAAAATTTTTGTCACCTTTCCAAAATTGTGGGTAATCAACTTTGTTTCAAGCATGTGATGCTCATTCAAATTCACCTGTAGTAAGCAACAGGTGTGGGCAATATGAAAATCACAACTGAATCAAGAAAAAAAAGGGAGACTTTGACTCAATCTTTGAATCGTGCATCTGTGTGTGCCACCACTTTCGAGAACAGAAAGAGGAAAAGAGAACTGTCTGAGGACTTGAGAACCAAAATTGTTGGAAAATATCAACAATCTTAAGCTTACAAGTCCATCTCCAGAGATCTTGATGTTCCTTTGTCCATGGTGTGCAATATAATCAAAAAGTTTACAACCCATGGCACTGTATCTAATCTCACTGGACGAGGATGGTAGAGAAAAACTGATGAAAGGTTGGAAAGCAGGATAGAACGGATGGTGGATAAGCAGCCCCAATCAAGTTCCAAAGAACTTCAATTTGAATGAAATGAAATGCTATGGCAGGAGACCCAGGAGGACCCCTCTGCTCACACAGACATAAAAAAGCGAAACTGCAGTTTGCCGAAATGCCAAAGAGTAAGCTAAAATCCTTCGGGGAACGTGTTTTGTGGACAGATGAGACCAAGATAAAGCTTTTGATAAAGCACATGATTTTACTGTTTACCGAAAATGGAATGAGGCTTAAGAAAGAAAATAGCACAGTACCTACAGTCAAGCATGGTGGAGTGTTGTCGCAGGTCTCAACCTATTCTCTGATGAGTCCACCTTAGAGATGACGTCACGGCGCCGGAGAGACAAGACACAGTACACTAAGTATGTATCTGAAGTATCTCTAGTTTATTGAGCATACACAGACTTTTAGCGACGGAGACTTTACCATTTATGTCCCTGTGGTTTCGCAATCATATTTTTTGCACAGATCTTTATTCGTTATCTACCAAGGACACTTCATCCCCCATGCCCTGCTACAATCAGTTCTTGAACAATAACAGCTGCATGAAGAATAGTGAATAACAACTTGTTTTTCTCAACTTTAGTAATACTTATACAAAATGGAGGCAAGCAAGATAAAAATGGATCCTGCTATAACAAATTCCCCCATTTTATTCACTATTCTGAATAAGCTGTACTGTTTCCTGGGCGTAGGATTTGTTAGTATATATCATCATCGGCTGTGTGAGTGCAGAATTTCCTAGTACATACAGAGATACACTTAAAAACTATTTTGAACACTATATATGCAACAAGGATAATCACAACAATATGTATTAAGCTTTGTAAAATCCCAGCTACCCAGCCCCTGATCCCCTTAAACCAATTGGCTGGGTTGAGGAAAGAGAAAGTATCTGACCACCAGCTGTCCTTAGTTCGATCATTATCTTTGTCATATTGGTCTCTGAGTCTTTGAATATCTTCTAACTTTAGCTTCATACTTATAGTACTATTTGGATCTATATAATGGCAGCAAGCAGGTCTAATAACCTGACACATACCACCTTGAGCTGCTGTTAGATAGTCTAGTACTATAGTATGCTGGTTGGTTACTATAATGAGTTGATTTTGGACGGCAATGGTGGTATTTAGTATATCCAATATATCCCAAATTTGGTCATCTAGATAGTCTGTGGCCCTAACCAATTTATCCCACATTTGTGTAATCATAGGGTAAATAAAAATAGAACTGACAATTTTATTGGCTATACCCATTTGCACTATGTGTGGTCTCCCTGAAGGACGGGGCGTATTATCCACAACTCTTTTATATAACGTATGTTTAGGTATAGCCTGTGTATCCAATTGCTTGTTTGGAATTAGAAAAGTGGCCGGAGTCAAGCGACCCAGAGTGCAGGTGCCTGTTACCCCTACTGGTAGCCATTTACAGTTAGGTCCATATATATTTGGACAGAGACAACATTTTTCTAATTTTGGTTATAGACGTTACCACAATGAATTTTAAACAAAACAATTCAGATGCAGTTGAAGTTCAGACTTTCAGCTTTCAATTGAGGGTATCCACATTAAAATTGGATGAAGGGTTTAGGAGTTTCAGCTCCTTAACCTGTGCCACCCTGTTTTTGAAGCGACCAAAAGTAATTGGACAGATTCAATAATTTTGAATAAAATGTTCATTTCTAGTACTTGGTTGAAAACCCTTTGTTGGCAATGACTGCCTGAAGTCTTGAACTCATGGACATCACCAGACGCCGTGTTTCCTCCTTCTTGATGCTCTGCCAGGCCTTCACTGCGGTGGTTTTCAGTTGCTGTTTGTTTGTGGGCCTTTCTGTCTGAAGTTTAGTCTTTAACAAGTGAAATGCATGCTCAATTTGGTTGAGATTAGGTGACTGACTTGGCCATTCAAGAATATTCCACTTCCTTACTTTCATAAACTCCTGGGTTGCTTTGGCTTTATGTTTTGGGTCATTGTCCATCTGTAGTATGAAACAACGACCAATCAGTTTTGCTGCATTTGGCTGGATCTGAGCACACAGTATGTCTCTGAAGACCTCAGAATTCATTCGGCTGCTTCTGTCCTGTGTCACATCATCAATAAACACTAGTGACCCAGTGCCACTGGCAGCCATGCATGCCCAAGCCATCACACTGCCTCCGCCATGTTTTACAGATGATGTGGTATGCTTTGGATAATGAACTGTACCACACCTTCGCCATACTTTTCTCTTTCCATCATTCTGGTAGAGGTTAATATTGGTTTCATCTGTCCAAAGAATGTTCTTCCAGAACTGTGGTGGCTTTTTTAAATGTTTTTTAGCAGAGTCCAGTCTAGCCTTTTTATTCTTGATGCTTATGAGTGGCTTGCACCGTGCAGTGAACCCTCTGTATTTACTTTCATGCAGTCTTCTCTTTATGGTAGGTTTGGATATTGATACGCCTACCTCCTGCAGAGTGCTGTTCCCTTGGTTGGCTGTTTTGAAGGGGTTTCTCTTCACCATGGATATTATTCTGCGATCATCCACCATTGTTGTCTTCCCTGGGCGCCCAGGTCTTTTTTTGCATTGATGAATTCACCAGTGCTTTCTTTCTTTCTCATGATGTACCAAACTGTAGATTTTGCCACTCCTAATATTGTAGCAATTTCTCGGATGGGTTTTTTCTGTTTTCGCAGCTTAAGGATGGCTTGTTTCACCTGCATGGAGAGCTCCTTTGACCGCATGTTTACTTCACAGCAAAACCTTCCAAATGCAAGCACCACACTTCAAATCAACTCCAGGCCTTTTATCTGCTTAATTGAGAATGACATAACGATGGGTTTGCCCACACCTGTCCATGAAATAGCCTTGGAGTCAATTGTCCAATTACTTTTGGTCCCTTTAAAAACAGGGTGGCACATGTTAAGGAGCTGAAACTCCTAAACCCTTCATCCAATTTTAATGTAGATACCCTCAAATGAAAGCTGATAGTCTGAAATTCAGCTGCATCTGAATTGTTTTGGTTAAAATTCATTGTGGTAATGTCTATAACCAAAATTAGAAAAATGTTGTCTCTGTCCAAATATATATGGACCTAACTGTATATGCATTATTTCCGCATACCCAGAACATACCATCAAGCAAATCCCATAGGGCTGAATGTTGCAGTACCAACTTATGGACTAAGTCCACAAATGCAGATGCGTTTTGGAGCATACACCAGGGTGGGGATTGTCCTAAAGGGCTACAGTAGCCTGCATCAGGGTTTCCGCAAATAGGGGTTCCTGGCACAAACTCAGAGGACTCTTTACAAGGTAGGTTGCCAGGAATGCTGGTGCAGGTTTTGTTGGAAGCCTGTGGGAATAATTCAAAGAATTTCCAAGACATATTATGCAACCTTCTCTCTACTGAACTTGGTTTGAAGGCATCAGTAGAGTGTGAGGTGACATTGAAACTAACCTGTAGATCTTGGGTTGGGACTTGCCCTAAATCAGTTGGTCCAGTCTTATTCCTAGGTACCCAGGCCCCACCCTTATAGGCCAAATATTGTAGATGTGTACTACTTCCTGAGAGATTACCTTGCCACCAAGAGTATCCCACCCATCCTACAATCGGTGGTAATAATAATAATAATCTTTATTTATATAGCGCCAACATATTCCGCAGTGCTTTACAGTTAAACAGTTTCAAACACAACAGTCATAAGTAACAACGTTAACAATACAATAATTAAAGCGAAATAAGACGACCCTGCTCGTGAGAGCTTACAATATACAATGAGGTGGGGGAGATACAAAGCACAGGTTTGTATTTACAATTATGTATTTACAATGATGGTCCAGCCAACGGTAGTGTTCCACAACTTAACATTGTTCGTGGCGTTATTGGCAAGTGTGTCAGAACAATTAGTCCAGGCAAACAGTTCCTCAGGTGACACAGGGATAGCCAGGAAGGGGATACTTGTGGCTGACGTTGGTGAATGCGTACCGATCCAACAGTCTGATAAGGGCTGAGAATTTCTCAACAAGTCATCTATCAATTTTCCGTGATGTTGCACAAACTTACTATTCAAGGATGTCGGAGAATTCAGACTGTCCCATGCAATTACGCATAATATCATGGAAATCAAAACCAGCCAAAACATTATGTTTCCTTTATCGGCTGTCGGGTCTTTTGACTCGATTGCAGTGTGATTCATGGATCCAACTAGGTTTTCCTTCGAGCTTGACAGCTGTGGCTGTGGTCAGGAATACTGGTATGGTCCGTCAAATCTTGGTTCCAGGCTCTTCCGGACATGCCGCTTTATCACTACCCAGTCTCCTGGCTACAAGGGATGGTGTCCAGGAATCTTGTCTGGGTCTGGAAGAGAACTAAAGACAGTTAAATGCACTTTAGCAAGGTGTTCATGTAAGGCCTGCACATAGCTAGTCAAGTCCTGGTACTTGAGCTGCATCTGTTGTGGAAAGAAACATCCAAGATTGGGGCCCCTGCCAAACAGAATCTCATACGGTGACAGTCCTGTCTTCCTGTTTGGGGTATATCTTACTGAAAACAAAGCCAGAGGAAGGCATTCTGTCCATGGTTTACCAGTCTCTGCCATTGCCTTCTGGAATTTAAGCTTAAGAGTTCCATTTAGTCTCTCCACTTTTCCACTGCACTGTGGATGGTATGGAGTATGCAATGCTTGACTTACCCCTAGTGCTGCCATTACCTCTGACATGATCTCTCCAGTAAAATGGGAACCCCGATCGCTTTCAATGACCTCAGGAGCTCCATATCTACATATGATCTCAGCCATCAGTTTCTTCGCCGTTGTCTTAGCCGTAGCTTTGGCAACTGGGTAGGCTTCAGGCCAACCTGAGAATAAATCAATGCAGACCAACACATACTCATGTGTCCCTACCCTAGGCAACTGAATATAATCAATCTGCAGTCTCTGGAATGGGCAAAGGGGCCAGGGAGTGTGTTTGGATGGAGTTTTCACTGTCCTACCCTGATTATGTGTGGCACATATCATGCAGCTCTGTACCTGCCTTTCTACGCAGGTGGAAAACCCGGGGGCAATCCATTGTTTCTGTAGGGTGTCACACATGGCCATCTTCAAGTGGTGCACATTCCCATGCAGAACCTGTGCCATCATTGGGTACAGTACCTGTGGTAGGCAGACCTTTTCACCCCTCCCCCATAACCCAGTAACGGTATCAGAGCAAGCTCCTATCTTTTCCCACCTTACTTGCCTGTTCTTGTAACCGGGCTAAGATGTCTTTTGACACAAATGGAGATGGTGGGGTGTCCAGGTGACGTACTTTAGAGGCTACAGGAGTGCTTGCTGCTTTCTTGGCAGCCTGGTCTGCCAGTGCGTTACCCTTTGTCTGTCTATCAGTGCCTTTGGTATGTGCCTTTACCTTTATGATGCCTGCTTGGGTGGGAAGCTGTAGTGCATTCATAAGTTGCTGGACTGCCTCAGCATGTTTAATGGGGTGGCCATTTGCTGTCAGGAAAGCCCTGGCTGTCCAGATAGGCCCATAATCGTGTGCAATGCCAAAAGCATACCTGGAATCAGTGTAGATATTTACAGTCTTACCTTATGCTAGTTTGCATGCTTCTGTGAGCGCCTTGAGCTCTGCTTCTTGTGCAGACATATGAGCTGGCATTGACTCTGCCTTGATTAACTCATGTTCTGAGACCACAGCATATCCGGTACAGAAGCGTCCTTGGTCATCTTGGTGACAGGATCCATCTACAAAAAGCTCAAAATCAGCATTAGGTATGGGCACACTAGAGACAGTAGGGAGACCAGCCGTTTCCTGAGACATCAATTCCAGACAATCATGCGGTTTAGAAACCTGATCTTGTTCCTCTGGATCCATTCTAGAAAGAAAAAGAGTATCCTTTTCCATGTCACCTACCCCTCCCCCATTTGGATCCATAGGAACTGGGAAAAGAGTAGCGGGGTTTAGGACAGTGCACCTTTTCAAAGTCACATTAGTAGGCATGAGAATAGCACACTGAAGTCGCAGCTGTCTAGCCATGGACAGGTGGCTAGGTTGTACTTGGTTAAGGATACTATGTACATCATGTGGGGTATGGACCGTCAGTGGGTGATCCAAAACAATCTCTGAAGACTTGTGTAGCAACAGCTGGACAGACAACACAGCCCGAACACAGGAGGGACTTCCTCTTGCCACTGTATCCAGGTGGCCGCTGTAATAAGCAACAGGTCTCTGTTTGTCTCCATGAAGCTGAGTCAGCACACCCGTGGCATGTCCTGCATTTTCATGAAGAAAAAGGTTAAAAGGTAGGGCATAATTGGGGATGCCCAAAGCTGGAGAGGAAACAATGCATAATTTCAGAGAGTAAAAACAGTCAAGTGCCTCTGGTGTAAGGCAGAAGGGGACAGGTTGCATACAGTCATATAGAGGTTGCATTAAGATGGAGGCAGAACGAATCCATGGACGACAGTAGGAAGTTAGTCCTAGAAACACACGGACAACAAGTCAATTACTGAAAAACAAATACTGTTGACAGGTATGTGTGCCAAAAAGGTGTGTGGGTTAGGAACCAAGGGAGCAAGCAGTTCTGTTGCGGCATTGACTGCTCTGAGGTCATGGACCATTCTTTAATTCACCGTCTCCCCAGGCCTAACCTTCTTCTTTACTGGATACAGGGGAGTGTTGCAAACGGACTGTGTAGGCACAACAACCCCTGATTCCAGCAATTTTTGTAACTGTGCATCTATTGCAACCTCCTGAGCAGCACTCAAAGGGTACTGACACAATAGGGGTGGTGCTGCCCCTGGTTTCAATTTGACTATTGTGGGGGAACTCTAAGTTTTCCCACATCAGTTTTATCTTTTGCCCACAGATCTGTGGGGAGTTGATTCAGGGCAGGTGCAGTGGGTGGATCACTTTCTGCAGTGCTTGTAGCCGCATCCAGGGCCATAATCTTGCAAAGGGTACTGGGTTTAAGTTGAGGGGTCATAGTCACTGTTCCGTCATCATGGTAAGTAATAACCGCCTGTAGTTTCCGTAAAATGTCAGCTCCTAGCTTTTACATTGTCCCCTGGGAGCTACCTTTAACTGAGTCAGAATGGTCTTCCCACAAATGGAGAGGGGAATGGGTTCTGTTAATCCCAAGCTCTGGGTCAGCGCATTGAAAGGTGTGGCCATGACAAAGTCAGTGGTGTCACAGAAGGGTAATGGACAGTCCGAAAGCGTGATAACTGAGTTGTCAGCTCCTGTATCAATCTGAAAGTCAGCTGTAGTTCCTCCTGGCAGGCTCACCTGTACTGTACAATCGGGGGTGGGAGGTAGAGTGACTAGAGGACACAGTTGCAGGCTGCCAGTTACCTATTCGTTGGTCTGGGGGGTGGGAGGGGTGGGAACCTTATTTGGGTATGGGTTTGTGCGACAATCTTTCTTAAAATGTCCTGATTTCTTACATCCGTAACATAATCTAGGACCCGTAGTGGGTCCTCCACAACTCTGTGAGGGTCCGCTCCTCTGAAAGTGAACCTTAGTCTTTTGCTTCTGCGAGTCCAAACTGACTCCATGTGCAATCTTAGCAAGATCGCCTGGGGGGCAAGATCTCCAATCTTGTCTACTTGCCATTACCTTCTCTCTCACATACTTATCAATCCCTTGCATATATGCATGACTTAACAAACGTGTCGCAGTTCTATCATCTTCACCATAACCCATATCAGACCATCGTTGTTGCAGCCTGTAGAAATAATCAATGGGAAGCTCCTTCGGGTCCTGTACACAGTCTTCTAAGTGCACCGATACTTCCTCCTGTCTAATCCTACAGGCTTTTTCTAGTGCCTCAACAAAGTCAGACCCTGACCTGGCATTGTTAGGTTCTCCGCCTTGGGTACATTTTAAATGTCTCAGCTGTCAGTCGGGTGGAAGGTGCTTCCCCCAGGGCTGAGCGCAATAACTGTTGCATGTCCTGTCTGGTTGCCTGGTAAGTGTGCTGTATCACCCCACACTGTCTGGCAAAAGTCATAGGTCGTTGGTTAATGTCTGGCAGCTGAGCAGTCAAAGACATCTGTTCTGTGGGAGACCATGGCTGATACCTACTAGCAACATGGTAAGTCGGAGGTCCACTGTCAGCTGCGCCGTCCTCCACTTTGGATCGTGCACCACTTGGGACTACTGTTTGTTTCATGGGAAACAGTTTGGGAATATTTGGATACAACGTGTGGGAACTGCTCGGCCGGGGACTGCCGCAACTTACACAATAATCAGCGGTTGGTGGGTTCTGTTGAACACAATGTGGACAGATCCATTGGTATGGTCCTGCCTGGTTTTCTGTGGGCAATTTAAATATAATTGGTCTGCACTCTTTTAAGAACGTAGATGGTGGTGCTGGTATAGTGGACAGATGTCCCAAATACTAATAGTTTAGAAGTATACCGCACGCACAAGTGGAATATCATGCAACAAATGAACAATTTATTGTGTACATACATCATATAGCATCACTGTACAGAAACAAACATAAAGCGTTATGAATGACGTTTCGGACCCCCGGGTCCTTAACCATATATTGCTGCGGAAATAAAAAGAAAAAGAAAACATGCCATATGCACAATCAAACAAATTACAAAAATTATATAACAACACCATATTTACAGTATTAGGTACACAATCGGTAGAGGAACCCAGAATAATCCCCCCGAGGTCCAACACCTAAAGTAGAGAAGTGACACCAATATAGAGCCATGTCTGAATAGATCACCTAAAAAACCACACATGTGTGAGGAGAGAGTACTGTAGGATTTTACCTTGGTAAAGTGATGTAAGGTATATAAGTACACCCAAAAGGGGCAAAGATCAACGTATTCAATCCGTTTGCTGTGGGGAATAGTACAGGGGTTAGAGAGGGCTTGGTATATAGATAAAAAACAGATGGAGTAGTATGTTACCTAGGTAAGTGGTTGGCAGCGTTAATGTGGGTAATATGTCACAATTGTGGGATAAAAGATGTTAGAATGGCTCTAAGGGTAGAGTGCCCTAATGTATGCATCATCCAGGGTATTTACCTTAAGTATCTGCAAGGAAAAGCAGCGCTCCCGCGCCCTGCTGTAGCTGTGCATGTCCCTGTGAATGTGCATCCCTTAATTGATTGTGCATATGGCATGTTTTCTTTTTCTTTTTATTTCCGCAGTAATATATGATTAAGGACCCGGGGGTCCGAAACGTCATTCATAACGCTTTATGTTTGTTTCTGTACAGTGATGCTATATGATGTATGTACACAATAAATTGTTCATTTGTTGCATGATATTCCACTTGTGAGTGTGGTTTTCTGTGGGGACATTACTGGGGGGCACTGGTGGGGGTTGAGCACATGGAGGTAAGCTGGGAACAATAGCGACTTTACAGTTCCCATCTAGACATCGGTATACAAGATTATTACCTCGGGTGAATTTTTCCACTCCCTGCTCTTCATAGTGTCGGGAAGCATCTGCCCACATTCTAGCTTGCCTCAAGAGTTTCTTATCTCTAAGCCACCCTGTGTGGGTTTTCATGAAGTCATGCCATTTACCTGAATCTAATTCCCCTGAGGGATGGAAGCCTCCTGCCTTCAAGAGCACACTAACCTGCTTCTGGGATTCCTTCCCTTCTTTCCTGTGGACTAATTCTCTAGCACTATGGAACTCTATACTCTCGGTTCCCCATTATATTGCTAGTATACGTGCAGGCTGAAAACTTATCAGACGAACCTTTCCTCCTCACCTAGAGTAGGCTATGTCCCCCTGCCTTAGTCCTAAACTATAGGTTTACTGTGCTTACAGGTTACTGTATTAGCTTGCTTCCAAGATTTATAACACAGGTATATGAACAAACAAACAACAAACACTCCACAAGCGCACCATACAAAGATCATGGGGTCAATCATTTTAGTCTAAAAGTGGAGTCATCAGTGACCACACAATGAGGGTCAATATCTGGGTTCAAGGGTACCTGAGCCAGGCAAAAGAAACCTGTAATTTTACCTGATCCTGGTCGACTAGAAGAAGTGGAAGACCCGTCCACAAGTGGAATGACATAGGCAGAATATAATTAGTATTCTTACCCCAGCGCTGTGTGATGCCACTAGTCCTGGGAAGTCCCCTGGTCCATTACTGGAGTTGGCCGGGTCTCAGATGAAGCACTCAGGTCCCTGTTCGGGCGCCAGAATTGTTGTCGCAGGTCTCAACCTATTTTCTGATGAGTCCACCTTAGAGATGATGTCACGGCGCCGAAGAGACAAGACATAGTACACTAGGTATGTATCTGAAGTATCTCTAGTTTATTGAGCATACACAGACTTTTTATTCATACTTACGTCGGAAGCAGATTCACCATATATGGGCTAAGCGTCGGAGAGTTTACCATTTATCTCCCTGTGGTTTTGCAATCATATTTTTGCACAGATCTTTATTCGTTATCTACCAAGGACATTTCATCCCCCATGCCCTGCTACAATCAGTTCTTGAACAATAACAGCTGCATGAAGAATAGTGAATAACAACTTGTAGATAAAAATGGATCCTGCTATAACATGGAGGTTAAAAAATGTTTTGGGGTTGTTTTGCTGCCTTTGGCACTGGTTGCCTCTACTGTGTGCAAGGCATGAAATCATGAAATCTGAAGATTACCAAAGGATTTTGGGTTGCAATGGATTTGGGTCTTCCAGCTGGATAATGATGCAAAACATACTTCAAGAAGTACCCAGAAATGGATGGAAACAAATGGAAACAAAGAGCTGGAGTGTTCTGAAGTGGCCAGCAATGAGTTTGGATCTAAATCCAATTTAAACTCTGTGAAGAGATCTTAAAATTGCTGCTGGGAGAAGACACCCTTCAAATATGAGAGATCTGTATCAGTTTGTAAAAGAATAGTGCTCCAAACAAACTTGTTGATGATTATAGGAAACGAATGAAGCTATATTTTCCAAAGGTTGTGCAACCAAATTTTAACCCCTTTCCCACCCAGGTGTCCTTGTGACCTGGGTCTTATTGACCTGTGCCGTATGGATACGCCTCGAGGATCGCGTGTGCACACGCTCTGTGCGAGCGTAATCGTTGACGGGTGTCAGTTGATTCTGACAGCTGACACCCGGCACTAAGCGCCAGGAGCGGTCCCGCTCTGCTTCCGGCACTTTAATCCCCTTAATGCTGTGATTGAGCTCAATCACAGCATATCAGGAGCAGGCAGAAGGATGACAACCCCTCATCGCTAAGATCGGAGACCCTGCGGCGTCACGCGGGGTCCTGATTGTTGTCATGGTGACCCAATGTTGTCATGACAACATCCGGGTCACCAGAGCTAGGAAAGCTGCTGATCATGTGCAGTGCATGATCAGCAACTTTATCTGTCACTGCAGAGCTGACAGTTTGCATAACATAGGGATGCTGCTGCATCCCCATGCTATACAAGCGATCAGCCTGAAAAAAATTGATAGTCCCATAGTGGGGCAATGTAAAAAAGTTTAAAAAAAAGTTTAAAAAATGTTTTAAATAATTGTACAAATATTTTTTTAAATGAAAAAATTATAAAAAAAAATCAAAAGATATTGTACCCATAAATATTTGTATGAAAAAAATAAATAAATAAAAGTACACATATTTGGTATCACTGTGTCCAGAATGACCTGACCTATAAAACTGTCCCACTAGTTAACTCCTTTAGTGAACACTATAAAAAAAAAAAAAAACAAGGCAAAAAAATGCTTTATCATCATACTGCCGAATAAAAATTGGTATAAAACGCGATAAAAAAGACGGCTATAAATAAACATGGTACCGCTGAAAACTTAATTTTGTCCCGCAAAAAAACAAGCTGCAATACAGCTCCATCAGCAGAAAAATAAAAAAAAGTTATCGTTCTTAGAATAAAGCGATGCAAAAATAATTATTTTTTCTATAAAATAGTTTTTGTGTAAAAGCGCCAAAACATAAAAAAAGATATAATTGTGGTATCGCTGTAATCGTACTGACTTGAAGAATAAAACTGCCTTATCAATTTTAACATACGCGGAACGACATAAATTAAATATAAAATCCTGAATTGCTGGTTTTTGTTCATTCTGCCTCCCAAAAATAGGAATAGAAAGCGATCAAAAAATGTCATGTGTCTAAAAATGGTAACAATGAAAATGTCAGCTCGTCCTGCAAAAAGCAAGCCATAACATGACTATGTGGGCCAAAATATGGAAAAAATATAGCTTTCAAAATATGGTGATGCAAAAACTATTTTTTGCAATAAAAAGCGTCTTTTAGGCTACGTTCACACTAGCGTTGTGCGCCGCTGCGTCGGCGACGCAACGCACAACGCACGCAAAAACGCAGCAAAACGCACGCAAAAACGCTGCATTTTGCGACGCATGCGTTGTTTTTTGCCGAAAATCGGACGCAAGAAAAATGCAACTTGTTGCGTTTTCTTGGTCCGACGCTTGCGGCAAAAAAGACGCATGCGTCGCACAACGCAACAAACAAAAACGCATGCGTCCCCCATGTTAAATATAGGGGCGCATGACGCGTGCGTCGCCGCTGCGTCGCCCGACGCTAACCCGACGCAAACTAGCATAACGCTAGTGTGAACGTAGCCTTAGTGTGTGACAACAGCTAAACACAAAAACCTGATATAAATCTGGTATCGCTGTAATCGCACTGACCCGAACAATAAAGTTGTCTAATCATTTATACCGCACGAGGAACGGTGTAAAAAATAAATAAAAACAATTCTTCACCTGCTTTTGATTTTTTTCATTCTGCCTCACAAAGATCACAGTGAGGATTGGTACACATTTATCCTGCACTCTGTGCTGAACGCTTACGCTTGCAGGGTTTCCGTGTAAATCTCTGAAATACGTGATTCAGACAGAACCCTCAGGGGTTTCATCTGAATCATGTCACTCAGATTTAGATGGAAATGCCAGAGTAAGTGCTCAGCGTAGAGCGCCAGATGAATGGGATCCCAAACGTTATGTAAATTGTTCCCAATAAAAGCTTCAAATTAATCCACAAAAAAAAAGCAAGTACCCACTCAGGTCTGTTAACTGAAATATAGGGGGTTTCCACGTTACTGGTAGTACAAAGAATCTGGAAAAGCAAAAATGCTCCTCACACTCCAAAAGAAATTCAGCAAATTCTGTGCTCCCAAATCCAAACGCCCCCTCCCTTCTGAGCCCTAGAGTGTAGCTAAACCAAATATAGCATCCACATGTTTGGCATTTCTGAAGCGATGAGAGCCCACCTAACTTAAGGTACCGTCACACTAGACGATATCGCTAGCGATCCGTGACGTTGCAGCGTCCTCGCTAGCGATATCGTCCAGTGTGACAGGCAGCAGCGATCAGGCCCCTGCTGTGCTGTCGCTGGTCGGGGAAGAAAGTCCAGAACTTTATTTGGTCGCTGGACTCCCCGCAGACATCGCTGAATTGGCGTGTGTGACACCGATTCAGCGATGTCTTCACTGGTAACCAGGGTAAACATCGGGTAACTAAGCGCAGGGCCGCGCTTAGTAACCCGATGTTTACCCTGGTTACCATCCTAAAAGTAAAAAAAAACAACCACTACATACTTACCTACAGCTGTCTGTCCCCGGCGCTGTGCTCTGCACTCCTCCTGTACTGGCTGTGAGCGTCGGGCAGCCGGAAAGCAGAGCGGTGACGTCACCGCTCTGCTTTCCGGCCGCTGTGCTCACAGCCAGTACAGGAGGAGTGCAGAGCACAGCGCTGGAGGACAGACGGCTGTAGGTAAGTATGTAGTGGTTGTTTTTTTTTACTTTTAGGATGGTAACCAGGGTAAACATCGGGTTACTAAGCGCGTCCCTGCGCTTAGTTACCCGATGTTTACCCTGGTTACCGGCATCGTTGGTCGCTGGAGAGCTGTCTGTGTGACAGCTCTCCAGCGACCAAACAGCGACGCTGCAGCGATCCGGATCGTTGTCGGTATCGCTGCAGCGTCGCTTAGTGTGACGGTACCTTTATGGTTGCATGTCTCCAAAAGCACGGGCTGGGCATAACTTACTGGTGACTGCAACATATTGGTCGCTACAATGTAAGGGTCATTACACTTTCAGACTCCCCACACTCATCACTGTCCCCAATCTCCTCTTTTTCCTATCCTGATCGGGCTGTACACCACTACAATGACACTCTCAGAACCACTACAGTGACACTCTCAGAAGCACCCTGGACCAAGTAGCGCCGCTCACCCTCAGAACCACCAAACACAGAGTGAAACCGCCCTGGCTCACATTGCAAACTCGATTTCTCCAGCGATGCTCTAGGAGTGCTGAATGCTTATGGAGGAAAACACGCACACCAGAAGACTTCATACACTTCAAATTTATGTTAAAAACCTATAACTCTGCCCTTCACCTCGCCAAACAGACCTACTACACCACCCTGATCTCACTATCTTCAGGCCAAAAGCTCAAGCTCCTATCACAGACATTTGTGCTGATGACCTGGCCTCCCACTTCATAGAGAAAATAGATAACATCCATCAGGAAATCTGCTCCCAACCACCAAGTTCAGTGACTCCCATATCTCCCTGCATTTCCCCCGGCTCACTCTCCACATTTGATCCCATCACAGAAGAAGTCGTCTCCAGGCTCCTCTCTTTTTCTTGTCCGACTACATGCACTACTGACCCCATTCCCTCTCATTTCCTCCAGTCCCTCTCTCCAGTCGTCACAACTCACCTAACTACAATCTTTAATCTCTCCCTCTCAAGCATTTTCCCATCCTCCTTCAAACACTCTATCATTACTCCATTATTAAAGAAACACTCTCTCGATCCATCCTGCACAAATAACTACAGACCAGTCTCCAATCTCCCCTTCATCTCTAAACTCTTGGAGCACCTAGTCTACTGCCGCCTTACCCGTTATCTCTCCCCTCACTCCCTCCTAGACCCTTCACAGTTCAGTTTTTACCCCTACATTCAACAGAAACTGAACTCATCAAAGTGACCAATGACCTTCTGACATCAAAATGTAATGGTGACCACTCTGCTCATTCCTCTTGAACTTTCTGCAGCTTTCGACACTGTTGACCACCATTTCCTACTCTCTAGGCTCCAGTCACTAGGCATTAAGGACATTGCCCACTCCTGGTTCACTTCCTATCTTTCTGATTACTTTTTCAGTGTTTTGTTTCCTCGCTCCACTTCATCTCCTCTTCCTCTCGCTGTCGGGGTACCTCAGGGCTCAGTCCTTGGCCCCCTTCACTTCTCTCTCTACACGGCCCCAATTGGACAGACCATCAGCAGATTTGGCTTTCAGTACCATCTTTACGCTGATGACACACAACTACACACGTCATTCCCTGACCTTACCTGTTATGACCTGGTGGTCAGGACAATAATGGACCTGGTGGTTAAGAGCACACGGAATGACCTGATAGTTACTGATAATAAGGACGAGCTCTGGGACGTGGGAACTCTGCTGACCGCAATCCCTAAACCTATCAAACACACTAGAAATAGCCGTGGATTGCGCCTAACGCTCCCTATGCAACTCGGCACAGCCTAAGAAATTAGCTAGCCCTGAAGATAGAAAAATAAAGCCTACCTTGCCTCAGAGAAATTCCCCAAAGGAAAAGGCAGCCCCCACATATAATGACTGTGAGTAAAGATGAAAATACAAACACAGAGATGAAATAGATTTAGCAAAGTGAGGCCCGACTTACTGAACAGACCGAGGATAAGAAAAGTTACTTTGCGGTCAGCACAAAAACCTACAAAAAGACCACGCAGAGGGCGCAAAAAGACCCTCCGCACCGACTCACGGTGCGGAGGCGCTCCCTCTGCATCCCAGAGCTTCCAGCAAGCAAGACAACAAATTAAATAGCAAGCTGGACAGAAAAATAGCAAACCAAAGAAATACAAGCTGGAACTTAGCTTCTGATGGGAAGACAGGTCACAAGAACGATCCAGGAGAGAACAGACCAATACTGGAACATTGACAGGTGGCATGGAGCAAAGATCTAAGTGGAGTTAAATAGAGCAGCAGCTAACGAATTAACCTCGTCACCTGTGAAACTCAGAAACACCCACCAGAGTAAGTCCATGGACAGAACCAGCCGAAGTACCATTCATGACCACAGGAGGGAGCCCGACAACAGAATTCACAACAGTACCCCCCCCTTGAGGAGGGGTCACCGAACCCTCACCAGAGCCCCCAGGCCGACCAGGATGAGCCAAATGAAAGGCACGAACCAGATCGGCAGCATGAACATCAGAGGCAAAAACCCAGGAATTATCTTCCTGACCATAACCCTTCCACTTGACCAGGTACTGGAGTTTCCGTCTCGAAACACGAGAATCCAAAATCTTCTCCACCACATACTCCAACTCCCCCTCAACTAACACCGGGGCAGGAGGATCAACGGATGGAACCACAGGCGCCACGTATCTCCGCAATAACGACCTATGGAACACATTATGGATGGCAAAAGAAGCAGGAAGGGCCAAACAAAATGACACAGGATTGATAACCTCAGAAATCTTATACGGACCAATGAAACGAGGCTTAAACTTAGGAGAGGAAACCTTCATAGGAACATAACGAGACGACAACCAAACCAAATCCCCAACACGAAGTCGGGGACCCACACAGCGCCGGCGGTTAGCGAAACATTGAGCCTTCTCCTGGGACAATGTCAAATTGTCCACCACATGAGTCCAAATCTGCTGCAACCTATCCACCACAGTATCTACACCAGGACAGTCCGAAGACTCAACCTGCCCTGAAGAAAAACGAGGATGGAAACCAGAATTGCAGAAAAACGGCGAAACCAAAGTAGCCGAGCTGGCCCGATTATTAAGGGCGAACTCAGCCAACGGCAAAAAGGACACCCAATCATCCTGATCAGCAGAAACAAAGCATCTCAGATATGTTTTTAAAGTGTGATATAAAATCCATAGAAATATGCGTCCAGGGCCTCTTCGGGACCGGCAAGGGCAAAAGCAACCCACTGGCACGAGAACAGCAGGGCTTAGCCCGAGCACAAGTCCCACAGGACTGCACAAAAGAACGCACATCCCGCGACAAAGACGGCCACCAGAAGGATCTAGCCACCAAATCTCTGGTACCAAAGATTCCAGGATGCCCAGCCAACACTGAACAATGAATCTCAGAGATAACTCTACTAGTCCATCTATCAGGGACAAACAGTTTCTCCGCTGGGCAACGGTCAGGTCTATCAGCCTGAAATTTTTGCAGCACCCGCCGCAAATCAGGGGAGATGGTACAAAATTACCCCCTCTTTGAGAATACCCGCCGGCTCAGGAACACCCGGAGAGTCAGGCACAAAACTCCTTGACAGGGCATCAGCCTTCACATTCTTAGAGCCCGGAAGGTACGAAACCACAAAATCAAAACGGGAGAAAAATAACGACCATCGAGCCTGTCTCGGATTCAACCGTTTGGCAGGCTCAAGATAAGTCAAATTCTTGTGATCTATCAAGACCACCACGCGATGCTTGGCTCCTTTCAGCCAATGACGCCACTCCTCGAATGCCCACTTCATGGCCAACAATTCACGATTACCAACATCATAGTTACGCTCAGCAGGCGAAAACTTTCTAGAAAAGAAAGCACATGGCTTCATCACCGAGCCCTCAGAACTTCTTTGCGACAAAACAGCCCCTGCTCCAATCTCAGAAGCATCAACCTCAACCTGAAACGGAAGCGAAACATCTGGCTGGCACAACACAGGGGCAGAAGAAAAACGACGCTTCAACTCCTGAAAAGCCTCTACAGCTGCAGAAGACCAATTGACCACATCAGCACCCTTCTTGGTCAAATCAGTCAACGGTTTAGCAACAGTAGAAAAATTAGCGATGAAGCGCCGATAAAAATTAGCAAAGCCCAGGAATTTTTGCAGGCTCTTCACAGATGTCCGCTGAGTCCAATCGTAAATGGCATGGACTTTAACAGGGTCCATCTCGATAGTAGAAGGGGAAAAAATGAACCCCAAAAATGAAACCTTCTGAACTCCAAAGAGACACTTTGACCCCTTCACAAACAAGGAATTTGCACGAAGGACCTGGAACACCATTCTGACCTGCTTCACATGAGACTCCCAATCATCCGAAAAGACCAAAATATCATCCAAATACACAATCAGGAATTTATCCAGGTACTCTCGGAAGATGTCATGCATAAAGGACTGAAATACTGATGGAGCATTGGAAAGCCCGAATGGCATAACCAGGTACTCAAAATGGCCCTCGGGCGTATTAAATGCTGTTTTCCATTCATCGCCTTGTTTAATACGCACAAGATTATACGCCCCTCGAAGATCTATCTTGGTGAACCAACTAGCCCCTTTAATACGAGCAAACAAATCAGACAGCAACGGCAAAGGATACTGAAATTTGACAGTAATTTTATTAAGAAGGCGGTAATCAATACAAGGTCTCAAAGAACCATCCTACTTGGCCACAAAAAAGAACCCTGCTCCTAACGGTGATGACGACGGGCGAATATGGCCTTTCTCCAAGGATTCCTTTATATAACTCCGCATAGCGGCGTGTTCTAGCACAGATAAATTGAACAATCGGCCCTTAGGAAACTTACTACCAGGAATCAAATTAATTGCACAATCGCAATCCCTATGAGGAGGTAGGGCACTGGCTTTGGGCTCATCAAATACATCCCGATAATCCGACAAAAACTCTGGAACTTCAGAAGGAGTGGAAGACGAAATAGACAAAAATGGAACATCACCATGTACCCCCTGGCAACCCCAGCTGGACACAGACATAGATTTCCAGTCCAATACTGGATTATGAACCTGTAGCCATGGCAACCCCAAAACGACCACATCATGCAGATTATGCAACACCAGAAAGCGGATATCCTCCTGATGTGCAGGAGCCATGCACATGTTCAATTGGGTCCGATACTGAGGCTTATTCTTGGCCAAAGGCGTAGCATCAATTCCTCTCAATGGAATAGGATACTGCAAGGGCTCCAAGAAAAAACCACAGCGCCTAGCATACTCCAAGTCCATCAAATTCAGGGCAGCGCCTGAATCCACAAATGCCACAACAGAATAGGATGACAAAGAGCAAATCAGAGTAACAGACAATAGAAATTTAGACTGTACCGTACCAATGGTGGCAGACCTAGCGAACCGCTTAGTGCGCTTAGGACAATCGGAGATAGCATGAGTGGAATCACCACAGTAAAAACATAGCCCATTCCGACGTCTGTGTTCTTGCCGTTCAGCTCTGGTCAAAGTCCTATCACATTGCATAGGCTCAGGCCCATGCTCAGATAGTACCGCCAAATGGTGCACAGCTTTACGCTCACGCAAGCGTCGATCGATCTGAATGGCCAAGGACATAGACTCATTCAGACCAGCAGGCATGGGAAACCCCACCATGACATCCTTAAGGGCTTCAGAGAGACCCTTTCTGAAGATTGCTGCCAGGGCACATTCATTCCACTGAGTGAGCACAGACCACTTTCTAAACTTCTGACAATATATCTCCGCTTCATCCTGACCCTGACAGAGCCAGCAAGATTTTCTCTGCCTCATCCACTGAATTAGGTTCGTCATAAAGCAATCCAAGCGCCAGGAAAAACGTATCAACATCACGCAATGCCGGATCTCCTGGCGCAAGGGAAAATGCCCAGTCTTGAGGGTCACCAGGTAACAAAGAAATAATGATCTTTACTTGTTGAACAGGGTCACCTGAGGAGCGAGGTTTCAAGGCAAGAAACAATTTACAATTATTTTTGAAATTCAAGAACTTAGATCTATCACCAAAAAACAAATCAGGAATTGGAATCCTAGGCTCTGACATCGGATTCTGAACCACAAAATCTTGAATGTTTTGTATCCTTGTAGTGAGATTATCCATCCAAGAGGACAGACCTTGAATGTCCATGTTTACACCAGTGTCCTGAACCACCCAGAGGTAAAGGGGAAAATAGAGACAAAACACAGTGCAAAGAAAAAAAATGGTGTCAGAACTTCTCTTATCCCTCTATTGAGATGCATTAGTACTTTGGGCCACCTGTACTGTTATGACCTGGTGGTCAGGACAATAATTGACCTGGTGGTTAAGAGCACACGGAATGACCTGATAGTTACTGATAATAAGGACGAGCTCTGGGACGTGGGAACTCTGCTGACCGCAATCCCTAAACCTATCAAACACACTAGAAATAGCCGTGGATTGCGCCTAACGCTCCCTATGCAACTCGGCACAGCCTAAGAAATTAGCTAGCCCTGAAGATAGAAAAATAAAGCCTACCTTGCCTCAGAGAAATTCCCCAAAGGAAAAGGCAGCCCCCACATATAATGACTGTGAGTAAAGATGAAAATACAAACACAGAGATGAAATAGATTTAGCAAAGTGAGGCCCGACTTACTGAACAGACCGAGGATAGGAAAGGTTACTTTGCGGTCAGCACAAAAACCTACAAAAAGACCACGCAGAGGGCACAAAAAGACCCTCCGCGCCGACTCACGGTGCGGAGGCGCTCCCTCTGCGTCCCAGAGCTTCCAGCAAGCAAGACAACAAATTAAATAGCAAGCTGGACAGAAAAATAGCAAACCAAAGAAATACAAGCTGGAACTTAGCTTCTGATGGGAAGACAGGTCACAAGAACGATCCAGGAGAGAACAGACCAATACTGGAACATTGACAGGTGGCATGGAGCAAAGATCTAAGTGGAGTTAAATAGAGCAGCAGCTAACGAATTAACTTCGTCACCTGTGAAACTCAGAAACACCCACCAGAGTAAGTCCATGGACAGAACCAGCCGAAGTACCATTCATGACCACAGGAGGGAGCCCGACAACAGAATTCACAACACTTACCCCCGCTGTACTATAGAACGCCAGTGGCTGTCTGTCCACAGTCTCCAACATCATGTCCACTCTCTAGCTGACACTCAACCTCTCTAAAACTGAACTTCTGCTCCCACCATCTACCAACGTCGCTAAATCTGACATTTCCCTCTCCGTGGGTGGCAGCATAATAACACCCCGGCAGCAAGTGCGCTGTCTTGGTGTTATGTTTGACTCCGATCTCTCCTTCACCTCCCATATACAATATCTTGCCCCTTCTTGCCGCTTACACCTAAAGAACATCTCTCAAATCCGCCCTTTTCTCATCATGGAAACAACAAAAGCCCTCACTGTTGCCCTGATCCACTTCCTGGCTGGACTACTGCAATGCTCTATTAATTGGCCTCCACTTACTCGACTTTTCCCTCTCCAGTCTATCCTTAATGCAGCAGCCAGGGTTGTCCATCTAGCTAATCGGTATTCAGACGTGTCCGCTCTTCGCCAGTCGTTACACTGGCTGCCCATTCACTATAGGATACAATTCAAAGTACTTGTTCTCACCCACAAAGCTCTCCACAGTGCGGCACCCCCTTACATCTCCTCCCTCATTTCTGTAAATCGGCCTAACCGACCACTGAGCTCTGCAAATGACTTTTGACTAACCTCTGCACTAATCTGTACCTCCCACTCCTGACTCAAAGACTTCTCCCATGCTGCACCAATCCTCTGGAATGCTCTACCCCAAGATATTAGGACCATCCACAATTTGCATAGTTTTAGACGCTCCCTCAAAACACATTTGTTCAGAGCAGCCTATCACGTTCCCTAATCAAAGTCAACAGTCGTTTGTGTGTGTGTGTGTGTGTAGCCCATTCACTACTTCCATCTATCCCCCATCCCCTGAAGATGGCTGGACCATCATTGTGAATACACACATCTACCTTGTATCTCCCCCACCTCATTGTAGATTGTAAGCTCTCACGAGCAGGGTTGTCTTATTTTGCTTTAATTATTGTATTGTTAACGTCGTTACTTATGACTGTTGTGTTTAAATCTGTTAAACTGTAAAGCGCTGCAGAATATGTTGGAGCTATATAAATAAAGATTATTATTATTATTATTATTACAATGGCAGTTTGCAATTTTCACTCGGCAACATTTATCGCTGCTTGTTTAGGGGAAAATACCCATGAAGTCAAAATCGTCACTACACCTGTAGATAAATTCCCAAAGGGGTATAATATCCAAAATGGGGTCACTTGTGGGGGTATTCTGCTCTTCTAGCAATTAGGGGCTCTGAATATGGAGTCCGCACATTGTTCTAGGAAAATCTACGCTCTAGTTCCTCCTGAGTCTCTCTGTATGGCTAAGTAGTACTCTACAGTCACATATAGAGTATTGCCACGTTCAGTAGAAATTGTGGGACACATTAAGGTGCCATTTTTACCTACTTCTTGGGTGAAAATGTAAAATCTGGGGCTAAAACAAAACTTTTGTGGTAAAAATGTAGTTATTTTTTTCTTCACTGCTCAATGGTATAAAATTCTGTGACACACCCATGGTGACAATATGATCATTGCACCCCTAGATGAATTCATTGATAGGTGTAGTTTGTAAAATGGGGATACTTATGGTGGATCTGCTGTTCTGGCACCTTATGGGCTCTCCCAGTGGGCCATGGCCCGGCAAACCATAAGGCCGGGATCACACACAACAAGATACGGCCGAGTCTCGCCGGTTAAAACCAAGCTCTGGCACTGGTACTCCAGAGCGGAGCGTGCGGCCGCATAGCAATACATGGAGCCGCACGCTCCGCTCCGGAGCTTGTTTTTAACCTGAGGGACTCGCTGTAGTGTGACTCCGGCCTAACAGTAAAATCTGCACTATAGTATGTTGCTCCTTGCCTTCTGAACATTCCAGCAAAATCTGAACTCCAATATGGCACCTCTTCCCTTCTGAGCTTTGCACTGTGCCTCAAATGTAGTGTTCTCTCACATATGGGGTATTGGCTTACTCAGGAGAAATTGCACAACAAATTGTATGGTGCAATTTTTCCTGTTACCCTTATGAAAATGCAAAATGTGGGGCTAAAATAACATTTTTGTGGGGAAAATGTGATTTTTTAATTAATTTATTTTTTTTTATTTTCACAGCTCAGCGTTATAAACTTCTTCTGTGAAGCACCTGAGTGTTCAATGTGCTCACCACACATCTAGATCAGTTCCTTGAGTTTCCTAGTTGTCACTTGTGGGGGATTTTCACTGTTTAGGCACATCAGGGGCTCTCCAAACACGAAATGGCGTCCGTCAATTGTTCCAGCAATTTTGCATTCAAAAAGTCAAATCCTGCGCCTTCCCTTCCGAGCTCTGCTGTACCTTCATATGTGGTATTGGCATGCTCAGGAGAAATTGCACAACAAATGTTGTGGTCCATATTTTCCTGTTATCCTTGTTAAAATAAAAAAATTGGATCTTAAGTAAATTTTTTGTGAAATAATTTAAATGTTCATATTTTTTCCACATTCCAAAAATTCCTGTGAAGCACATAAAAGGGTTAGTAAACTTCTTGAGTGTGACTTAGAGCACATTGAGGGGTCCAGTTTTAACAATGGTGTCATTTTGGATATTTTCTATCATATAGACCCCTCAAAGTAACTTCAAATGTGAGGTGGCCCCTAAAAAAAAAAATGTTTTGTAAATTTTTTTTGAAAAAGGAGAAATCGCTGGTCATTTTTAGCCCTTATAGCTTTCCTACAAAAAATTTTGCTGATGTAAAGTAGACATGTGGAAATGTTACTTATTGTTGTTAAGTTGGATGGTTTATGGATATTTAACAACAAATGGATATTTAATAAACTGCAGGTTTGTTTTGAACCATCGAACTGGATCCTTGTGTGTGCACCAGCATCTACCAGAAGGCCAATCCTTTACAATTGGTGGTGCGAATGCAGGCAGAAATCCCAGAGGACATAGGTGATTGCTGTCTGGAAACTGTATGTCCTGGGTAAAGGCAGCTGAAGCAGTGCGAGTGTGGTCCTAAGCCATGGAGGAGCTAATCAAGCAGTTGGTTCAGGCTAACATCCAGCAGCACCAGGTCCAACAGGAGACCAACAAACGCCTGATACAACAAATGTAACAGCAGCAACACTACATGGAACTTCTGGCAGAGGCTGTTCTTGGCAGGGAAACTGCCCCACCCCCCCAAGTCAAAGTGATGATACAAGAGTGAGGAAGATGGTAAGGAGAGCCTTGCAAAACATGACCCCTGTTGATGATGTTGAAGTGTTCTTAACGGTGTTCAAAAAGGTTGCTGAACAGGAGAAACTGCCCACTGAGCAGTGGGCATAGGTTCTAACACCATATCTAATGGGGCAACCGCAGAAGGCATATCAAGACCTGGCCTTGCAGGATGCAAAAGAGTATGTCAAGTTGAAAACAGAGATCTTACCGTGTTTATGAGTAATTCTGTCGGGGCGCAACGGGTGCACCACTGGGACTATCAATGTGAGACACCTCCCCGATTCCAAATGTTGAACCTCATACACCTAGTTCAGAAGTAGTTGCAATCAGAATTTTCCTCCCCAGTGCAGATGATCATCATAGACAGGTTCATATACTCCCTTCTGGGGCTGATTCAGTCCTGGGTTGTCCATGGAGATCCCTGGAAAGCCAATAATCTGGTGGGCCTCGTGGAAAGGTACCAGGCGATCAAGAGTTCCTTGGGGAAGCAAGGGGTCCTAACATCTCCATACTGGGGTTCCTAAAAGGGGGCCAAAATCCAAAAGAAGGGAACTAGAGCCACATCTGGAGGGAGTCCAAGAGCGCAGGGGTGTCTGAGTTGTTGCAATCAGAATTTTCCTCCCCAGTGCAGATGATGCAGAGGGTCATTATAGACAGGTTCATATACTCCCTTCTGGGGCTGATTCAGTCCTGGGTTGTCCATGGAGATCCCTGGAAAGCCAATAATCTGGTGGGCCTCGTGGAAGGGTACCAAGCGATCAAGAGTTCCTTGGGGAAGCAAGGGGTCCTAACATCTCCATACTGGGGTTCCTGAAAGGGGGCCAACATCCAAAAGAAGGGAACTAGAGCCACATCTGGAGGGAGTCCAAGAGCGCAGGGGTGTCTGAGTTGTTCCCGAAGGCCCCATCTGATATCATGATTTGTTGGAGGTGTCATGTCCTGGGTCACATGATTGCCTGTTGCTCCATGAATACCGAGTAAATGGACTGCAGCATCGGTCAGCTCTGCTCGTATTATACATATCCTGCCTGCAGTGCTGACTCTCAACCCGGTGAGGGGCCACAGGCATGTCCTTTATCAGTGAACGGAGTGCCCATAGCTGGTCTGTTGGACTTGGGAACTCTGGAAACCCTATTGAGGGAGTAGCTCAGAAAAATCATAAACGTATGGTCTCTACAAAGTACAATTATCATAGAAATAAGACCTAAAAAACGATTTTTATTAGATATACATTAAAAGGATGTATAACATCCAATAACAGCCTGTTATTGGATGTCTTACATCCTTTTAATGCATATCTAATAAAAATTGTTTTTAGGTCTTTTTTTCTATGATAATTGAAACCTTAGTGAGGGCCACATTTCCTTACCTGCTGATTGCTGAGAAGATGGTGGCCATCCACTGTATCCATGGGGTGCTAAAAACTACCCTGTGGCCTGAGTGGTCATTGACAAAAACTGTGGCACCGAGTTCCATGAGGTTGGTATAGTCAAGTACTTATAACACCTTGTTGCAATAGAGCGGGACTTTGTATTGTTTTGGGACTTGCGAGGCAAAGTGGGATAGCCTGATTACTCAGACAACAGCCATGTCACTCTTTTGTGACACTAGTTTCCCTTTTGTGTACTGGTTGCCAATGAGGATGAGACAGCATCCCCTGAAGTCAACATTCCTGAGCTGGGGATGTCTGGGGGAAACTTAGGTACCGCCGAACTCAGGGACAGAACTCTTAAAGGAGAATTTGATAATGTGACTGTACTTAATGGTGTTGTTCGGGAGCCCGAAGCCGAGACGCAATATCCATGAGGAGTTACTACTGTATATCGTGTCACCAAGCAGAGAGGTTGCGTTGATCGAGCAGTTACTGGTACTAGGGCCGTACAGACGCAAGATATTAGACTTGGCCCATACTCATGTGTTAGGTGGTCATCTGAGAGTAGAGAAAACCCAAGAATCCTCCAGAGGTTCTACTGGACAGGTTGTCACAGAGAAATCAGGAACTATTGTAGGTATTGTCCCACCCGTCAGCTCCCCAGTGGCTCACTTAATGTGAAGAACTGCAAGTTACAGCCTTACTAATATGTAGAGGAATTGCACGGTACGGTCTCCCTACTTTCACCAACGTGCAGTTCTGCTCTCCCTAGGGCTATGTAAGGTCTGCTTGGCAGTTTTACAGACACCTGTTGTCCACACGGGCACAGGGAGTCCCGGGAGTGAGAGAGTGTGGCCCACGGAGCCGCTGGCGTGACACAACACTCACAACCCTGACAGGCTGAGAGACCCCTTTCACTAGCACCAGTGAAACAGAGCCTTGCCCGCCCGGTAGGACTGCCACCAGTTCCTCATTAGATATAAGCCTGGCCCGTTAAAGGGATTATATCAGGCCAGAAACTAGTCCCAGCAGCATGTGGTATTAAAACAAGAACACAAGACGTGTGGATTTGTGAATCAAGATAGAAGAGCAGCCGGAGGTTAAATTAGATATTTAATTGCCTTAAGGGCACACTAGACAAAACACTATATACAATGGAACATTATATACAATAGTCAGATATGCAAATACAAGTTTTAGTGCAAAAAGCATAAGCAGATGAAACATAAGTCAGTTACTGGCTTGACATTAGGCCTTCAATCTGGATCACATGGGACGTGTGGGGTGCCAGCTGTTTCAGATTTCTTCCATCACAATGAACGCCATGAACCCCCATAGAAGTGAACAAAGGGTCACATGGTTTCACACAAGCACTTAACCCCTTGGTCGTTCACTCCCTTTCCCGTCCCCGGGATGGTCCTAGTCCCACTACCCTGGGATCTTTTGAGCTGAAACTCCAAAATCTATGATGGATCATAACTTCTCTATGGAAGGTAATAGGAAAGCGGTTTTGGCACCATCGAATCCGGCCGTGCCCCCATTATGCTTGGAGACCAAACACGGCTTTTAAACCTGGCTTCTACTAGTCTTTCTACATATGCCCCACCAATGGGATGCTAGCATGGATAGAGACCCCAGCAGCGGTTTGGCCACTTCACTAGATCTGACAAATATTACCGGTATATGGCTAGGACAGTGGCAGCGAACCTATGGCATGCTGTCACGATAGGACTGGCGAGTAAACTGGGACCAGGGGCACGTTTCCTGGCCCTAGCACTAGTGGGCGCCCTAGTTCGCTCTGTTCCCCCATGATACCACAGATGATGTCTGTCCCCCTCCCCCACCCAGGGAAGAGAGGTGCTACTGTGTACCGTAGTACACAACCCAACAGACAGGGGAACAAAGACAAGGGTAATAGAAAATTCCACTTACACAAAATATATTTTCACAAATAACAGAGGTATTCACCAGGGTGTGAAGGATGGGGGACGAAAATAAGGCAGGTAAGTATGAGGAATTTCCAAGCGTACAAACCAAGCAACAGTCGCACAATAAACTCCTCCAGCTCTTCTTATCCACACCAGCTCATCTCATTCCAGGACTATGTAGCAAGTGCTAACTCAGAAAACAACCTGGCCAGAAGGCCTAGCTTTTATAGGAGAGAGGAGTGGCTAAGGCTACGTTCACACTAGCGTTCGGCTAGTGTGCGTCGCGCTAGCGTCGGGCGACGCAGCGGCGACGCACGCGTCATGCGCCCCTATGTTTAACATGGGGGACGAATGCGTTTTTGCTTGTTGCGTTTTCCGACACGTGCGTCTTTTTTGACGCTAGCGTCGGACCAAGAAAACGCAACAAGTTGCATTTTTCTTGCGTCCGATTTTCGTCAAAAAACGACGCACGCGTCGAAAAACGCAGCGTTTTTGTGTGCGTTTGCACGCGTTTTTCGGTGCGTTGTGCGTTGCGTCGCCGACGCAGCGGCGCACAACGCTAGTGTGAACGTAGCCTAACCGAGCACAGCTGAATGCAGGGATTTCCACATGGCCAATTAACCCCTGTCCTGCTGAAAGAAAACAAACACATTTAATACACCGGAGAAGTGCTTCTTCTCAGCGGCGAAGCAGGTGCCATTAGATGCTGCCGTCTTCTGGCACTGCTCTGTCACGGTAACTCCGTGACACATGCGTGCTAAAGGGGGCACGCAGAGCCCTCCCGGAGGGCACGCGTGCCATCTCCGCAGGACTAGTGCTGCCACCACTCTTCTCAGCCCCCCTACCTGTGCCTGCTGCTAAAGAGAAATGAATTTTCACTGCACTGGCAGTTAATATTAATTTATCTTATAGTGTGCACAGTGTCAGCCGCAGCAGCCGACTTCCTGCATCTGCTGGGCTATCACGGGTGCCTCATCATTAAGGTAATGATTATTCACCTCTCTTCACTCTCATAGGTGTGGGAGAGTGGTGAATATTCATTACTAGTGATGAGCAAGTATACTCGTTGCTCGGGTGGTCTCCGAGTATTTGTGACATGCATACAAGAATGGGGATGAAGAGCCATTCAGACAAGGATAGGGATGAGCAACTATGCATACCAGAATAGGGATTAGGGGACAATGCATACCCGGCTTTTACTCAAGTCAAGACATTTTCCCAGTTTTTGGGGCAATATTAGGTACCTCAGCTTATACTCGGGTCGGCTTATACACGTGTATATACAGTATTTATTTTTTTAATGTGAGGCCAATATACTGTATGGAGCACTATGTGGGCACCTTATACAGTATGAAACACTATGTGGGGCCATTATACAGTATGGAGCATCATGTGGGACCATTATACAGTATAAAGCATCGTGTGGGGCCATTATACAGTATAGAGCATCTTGTGGGGCCATTATACAGTATGGAGCATCGTGTGGGGCCATTATACTGCATGGAGCTCTATGTGGGGCCCATTACACTTTATGAATGACTATGTGGGGGCCATTACACTGTATGGAGGACTATGTGGAGCCATTATACTTTATGGAGATCTATGTGGAGCGATTGTACTGTATGGAGGACTTTATGTGCCCGTTATACTGTATGCAGGGCTGTGTGGGGATTACAGTTGGAGAATCATACTGTGATGGGGTCACCAGTCTTTGTTGAGGGAACTGAGGGAGGGGGTACAGTAAGTTCATCATACTGTGCGTGTGGAGGAATTCACTGTGGGGCTATCATGCTGTATTTGGGAGCACTTTTGTGACATCATACTTTATTATGTTTTATTCAAGGTTTTTATCCTTTGTTATTATATACTAGCTATTGAACCCGTTCTATGCCCGGGTGGCGAGCATTTATATTGGTATATGGTCTCCATCCTGGTATGTGTTGCTTCTATCCTGCGCTCTAATCTTGTCATGAGCTGCTACCATCTTGCGCCCCCATCCTGTCATTTGCTGCTCCCATCCTGCGCCCCCATCCTGTCATGTGCTGCTCCCATCCTGCGCCACCGTTCTGTAATTTGCTGCTCCCATCCATATGCCCCATACGCTGCTCCATAAAGGTTGATGGCCCCCATAAGATGCTCCATAGTATATGCCCCGTATGCTGCTCCATTATGGTTGATGGCCCCCATAAGATGCTCCATAGTATATGCCTCATATGCTGCTCCATAAAGGTTGATGGCCCCCATAAGATGCTCCATAGTATATGCCCCGTATGCTGCTCCATTATGGTTGATGGCCCCCATAAGATGCTCCATAGTATATGCCCCGTATGCTGCTCCATTATGGTTGATGGCCCCCATAAGATGCTCCATAGTATATGCCCCGTATGCTGCTCCATTATGGTTGATGGCCCCCATAAGATGCTCCATAGTATATGCTCCGTATGCTGCTCCATTATGGTTGATGGCCCCCATAAGATGCTCCATAGTATATGCCCCATAGTATATGCCCCGTATGCTGCTCCATTATGGTTGATGGCCCCCATAAGATGCTCCATAGTATATGCCCCGTATACTGCTCCATAAATGTTGATGGCCCCCATAAGATGCTCCATTGTATTCTATGCCCCGTATACTGCTCCCTAAATGTTGATGGCCCCCATAAGATGCTCCATTGTATTGTATGCCCCGTATACTGCTCCATAAATGTTGATGGCCCCCATAAGATGCTCCATTGTATTGTATGCCCCGTATACTGCTCCATAAATGTTGATGGCCCCCATAAGATGCTCCATAGTATTATATGCCCCGTATGCTGCTGCAATATATATAAAAAAAAATAACATACTCACCTATCGTCGCTGGGCGCCGAGTGCTGGGGGGCCTGAGCAGGCGGGGACACCGGCGCGCTGTGGGGGTCAGGTGCCGGAGTCGCTGCTAGCTCAGGCCCCCGACACTTGCTATATTCACCTGGCCCTGATCCAGCGCTGCGTGCCGCTTCTTCCGGGTCCTCTGGCTGTGACTGTTTAGTCAGAGGGCGGCGCGCATTAAGCGCATCATCGCGCCCTCTGAACTGTGAACGTCACAGGCAGAGGACCCGGAGGACAGAGCGGCGGGCAGCACTGGAACGGGACAGGTGAATATAGCTTATACTCACCCTCCTGGCACGTCGCTGCTTCTCCGCTGGAGATCGCAATGTGCGTTCAGTGCTTTACGCATACCGCGATCTCCTGGGAGCGTCACTCTGTGGGGTCCAGACTGCGCCGGCGCTTGCGCAGTCCATAAAGGCTTCGGACAGAGTGATGCTCCCAGCGTTATATTATAGATTTAAATTAGGCTATTGGGCCTTATGCTTTTTACTGCTGTTACATAACAAATTAGAGTATTCCACTATATTCCCAAAAGTTAATTGTTTTATTTGTTAAAATATGTCTACAATTGAAGTATTTCTGTAACAAATATCAAGGTTGGCCTGCAACTTTCTGTAAGCTTTTAACTTTGGCCCTCTGTGTATTTAGTTTGATATTCCTGCCTTAAAAGGTTTGTTCTCATCATGATAAAGGGTTACAATTGCAAAGAGGTTGTAAAAAGAAACAACTTTGTAATTTTACTTTTGATTAAAAATCCTCTCCATTCTCAAGAACAGACCTTCACTACAAATGGTGGCTTGTATCTTAGGTTTGGAGTGCAGCCCTTACTAGCTCTTTGCTATTAACTCTATAGCGCACTAATGAACGCATTGTCTTTCTAATCTAAAACCTCAGTATTCAGGGCACTTTGCGAAAAATAAGTGGATTTTGGATTGCTGTTTGGGCACTTGGTCTGTAAAAGGTTTGCCATCACTAGGCTAGGACATACAATAACTCCATAATCTCCTTATGAAATTATGGCTCTTATTTGACTTTGAGTTTGATGGAAGCAGTTGCACAGGGTGGACTCCCAGCAGGGGTTTATCCTGCCAGCAAAGTCTTGGTACCAGCTAGGCTGCTAGAGCTGTAAACTTTTTCAGTTGGAGCTCTTGAAGCTGTGCCACCTACTAAGTCAGATGTCTTGTCTCAACTCCACATGGATTTGATACAGACGATTGGCATGAAATTATATCCCCCATATTCTTCACACTTCCGTATTCCCTTAGTGCCATTGGCCATCATTGAGGTCCCATTTGATCGCATAGCCATGGATTTAGTGGAGCCCTGGTCAAGCCTGACAGAATCATCAGTATACCCTGGTGTTCCTGAACATAGCTACACAGTATCGGGAGGCTGTTCCACTTCAAAATTCCTCCACTAAATGTATAACTCAGGAGTTCGTCCATATATTTTCCAGAAAGGGGTTGCCTAAGGAAATACTAACGGACCAAGGGACTCCAATTCATGTCGAAGGTGATGAGAGAGCTGTGCAGAACCCTGCAAATTACACAACTCAGGACCTCAGTGTATCATCCACTGATGGACGGTCTGGTGGAAAAGTTTAATAAAGCCTTTAAAGGCATGCTTAAGATGGTCGTAGAGAAGGACAACCAAGACTGGGACTGTCTACTGCGGTACCTGTTTATCTCCATTAGTGAAGTCCCACAGGCCTCTATCGGTTTTCCCCATTTGAGCCCTTGTATGACCAACACCCCCGTAGACTTCTGGATATAGCAAAGAAGACCTAGGAGGCAGAGGCTACACCCTAGCATGTCACTCAATTGCAAGAAAGGATTGCTGAAGTAATGCCCATCTTGAGAGAACACCTTCTCCAGGTGCAAGAGGCATATGGGTGTACAACCGATTGGTGGAGGTGAGACAGTTCAGTCCTATAGATCCGGTAATAGTACTGGTACCTACAGTAGAGAGAAAAATTCTGGCCAAATGGCAGGGCCCATGCGAAGTGGTCAAAATCAATCATTTTTGATGGAGTTGATGTGTCCGAAGATGACGTGAAAGATGTCAAGGTGGCAGAGACAGTGTCACCTGCCCAGAAGCAGCAGTGTGAGGATTGCATCATCAGAACAGAGACCTATTTTCAGAGTTGCCAGGTTTTACTCAGGTCCTCGTGTGGGTGAAATAAAAGCCATATCGGAATCAGAGTCCTGAAGTCCGCCGAGAGGTAATAAAGAAGGAGGGGAAATGAATGTTGAACCTAGGTGTCATTGAAGAGTCCCAGAGTGACTGGACCAGTCCCATTGTCTTGGTGTCGAAACCAGTCGGAGAATTGCGGTTCTTCAATGACTACTGGAAGCTGAATGAAATCTCTAAATTTGACACATATCCAATGCTCCGTTTTGACGAGCTGATTGAAAGGCAAGTGCAAGCCCGGTGCATTATCATTCTGGACCTCAAGAAAGGGGATTGGCATATTCTCCTCTCAAAGGATGTCAAAGACAAGACAGCCTTTTCAACACCAGCTTGTTGTTTCCAGTAGGTCAGGATACCATTTGAGTTGCAAGAAGCTCCAGCCACCTTTCAGACAGACATGGACCAAATCCTAGCTCCCCACAAGAAGTACGCAGCAGCCTACCTAGATGACATTGTGATCTTCAGTCAGGATTTGGGAAGCCATCTAGGCAAAGTCCAGGTGATATTTGATGCTTTGAGGAAGATGGGGTTTTCCATCACCCCGAAGAAATGTGCCATGGGGATGAAAGAAGATAAATACTTGGGCTGTGTTGAAGTCAGGGGAGAGATCAAACCCCAAGTGAATAAGGTTGACGCAACCCAGAATTGGCAACAGCCTCTCAAATAACCAGGTCAGAGTGTTTCTGGGCATTGTGGGTTACTACCGTCAGTTAACCCCTAATGTTTCCATGATGGCATCTCAGACGGACCTCCATAAGGGTACGAAGTCGGCTAAGACCAAGTAGTCTCCAGAAGGTAAGACAGCATTCCAGGAACAGAAACCAGTAAACAGCCAGTGTTGGTGGACTTCTTCAAGGAGTTTTTGGTCCAGACGGACACATCAGATGTTTGATTAGGTGTCATCTTATCTCAGTAAGTGCACGATACACATGAACACACGATAATGTACCTGAGTCGTAAACTGTCTCCCTGTGAGAAAAACTAGTCCATTGTGGAGAATGGAGAAGGAATGTTTGGTCATCAAGTGGAAATTGGTCATTTTAAGATACTACCTATTAGGCAGAAAGTTCAGGTTAGTGTCAGACCATGCCACGCTGAGGTGGATGCGGGAGGAGAAGGGTTCAATGCCTGAGTGACCAGGTGGTTCCTAGTGAGTCGCCCCGCCTGAGTCGTGGGGTACTCGGTACCAGGTCCTGAGTAAACAGGGGGATGTCACGGTGGTGACCCGGTCCATGGCCCTGGGCGCCCATGTAAAAGGGAAAGGTTTTTAAAGGGAATGAAGTTTATGTTCGTGACGCCACCTGTGGTATTCGGTCAGTGGGGACCGACGCTGCTTTAAGGGGTCCTCTGGGGTGATGTTATGGCAGCTAGATGGTATACCTTCCCACAGGTGAAGTATATCCCCAGGGCTCCTGGTGTGTACATGGAAGATGGTGAGCTGTGCAGTAAAGAATGAGGACACAGGTTTGCAGTCTCTTTACCTTGGTTTACTGAAGACTTCAGAATCCGCAGTCCAGAGCACCAGATCACAGGGCAGGCAGGATCTGGCCGGCTTGAAGGCAAGTTAGGAGTCCCCTTACCCAGGTGGAAATCAAAAGCCTTCCTCTAGCGCCGTGGTGTTGTAGTTCCTTACGGCTTAAAGCTCCACATAAGGTCAGCGCCGGACTGGCCATCTGGCAAATGCCAGAAGGGCCTGTCTGGTCATGGGCTGCCTTGTCTGCTATATTGTTAGCAGAATTGGTGTTCTCAAGACACCCATAGTGTTAAGAGTAGTGACAGAGCAAAAAGTTGCTGACTCCGTCACAGACCCCAGCAGGCCACGGGTATTATTAGAAATATTGGTCTTGTAGAAAATCTTCCTTTCCTCCATACAGGGTAATATTAGGAATATATCCACATCTGGTGCTTGGGGATGGGGACCGCATGGGCCTGTGTGATTTCAAATGCCAGGGCTGAATTTCAGCCCCAGTCCGTACCTGCATAAGGTCCTCACAGTTGTTATCTCTCTCTCTGTCCCCCGGGTAGGATAGGACATAACCCGTATGACTGGGGGCTTGAGGCTGTTTATAGGGACTCTAGCACGCCCCGGCCTCTGAGGGGTGCCTCCTGGGTGTTAGGTCGGACAGGTAACTTGGAATTCAGCTGTCCTGCCGGTCTCTGATGTAAGCCATAGAGGTCCTTACACCCTCGGTGTTCCAGCTACCGGTCTCTGCGCCTCAGAAGGAGGCAGCCTACTCGGGGCTGGTCTCCCCCTGGTATTCTCTCCTGTGCTTTGCTCTCCTGCATGCTCTCTGCAATGTATTCGGCTTTCTCAATGTCTCTTTCCAGGAGCTGGAGCACTGCGACTACACAGCTCCGTAAACCTTCTGCTGCCTCAGACTGGTCCAGTCCGTCTCCTGACTGGTCCTGCCTGGAGCTGACTAACTTTCCCTACAGACTACCAGTTATATATATATATATATATATATATGTGGGGAGTAACCTAGCAAGTAGGATCAAAAGCTCCCCCTGGTGGCCTGGAGTGTGAATGTGTTGCATGTTTGTGGTACCTGGTTTCAGTTATCCCTTCTTGCCTTCAAGCGTAACATCACTCTCCCTGTGAAGAAAGCAATGATACTGTAACGACCAGGACCCTGGGGCGCCACACTAGCACTTCAAGATTTTATCTTCTATGTAGAGCATAAGCCCATAAAACTACATGGCAATGGGGACGCACTCTCATGTGTCCACTGTTTGATGGCGGAAAGTGCCAAGCCCCCTGGCTTTTTGCAGGAGGTGTATGTAACATTGCCGCCAGACAGGTTCTTGAGGGGAGCTATGTATCATTGCGCTGGTAACATAGTAACATAGTTAGTAAGGCCGAAAAAAGACATTTGTCCATCCAGTTCAGCCTATATTCCATCATAATAAATCCCCAGATCTACGTCCTTCTACAGAACCTAATAATTGTATGATACAATATTGTTCTGCTCCAGGAAGACATCCAGGCCTCTCTTGAACCCCTCGACTGAGTTCGCCATCACCACCTCCTCAGGCAAGCAATTCCAGATTCTCACTGCCCTAACAGTAAAGAATCCTCTTCTATGTTGGTGGAAAAACCTTCTCTCCTCCAGACGCAAAGAATGCCCCCTTGTGCCCGTCACCTTCCTTGGTATAAACAGATCCTCAGCGAGATATTTGTATTGTCCCCTTATATACTTATACATGGTTATTAGATCGCCCCTTAGTCGTCTTTTTTCTAGACTAAATAATCCTAATTTCGCTAATCTATCTGGGTATTGTAGTTCTCCCATCCCCTTTATTAATTTTGTTGCCCTCCTTTGTACTCTCTCTAGTTCCATTATATCCTTCATGAGCACCGGTGCCCAAAACTGGACACAGTACTCCATGTGCGGTCTAACTAGGGATTTGTACAGAGGCAGTATAATGCTCTCATCATGTGTATCCAGACCTCTTTTAATGCACCCCATGATCCTGTTTGCCTTGGCAGCTGCTGCCTGGCACTGGCTGCTCCAGGTAAGTTTATCATTAACTAGGATCCCCAAGTCCTTCTCCCTGTCAGATTTACCCAGTGGTTTCCCATTCAGTGTGTAATGGTGACATTGATTCCTTCTTCCCATGTGTATAACCTTACATTTATCATTGTTAAACCTCATCTGCCACCTTTCAGCCCAAGTTTCCAACTTATCCAGATCCATCTGTAGCAGAATACTATCTTCTCTTGTATTAACTGCTTTACATAGTTTTGTATCATCTGCAAATATTGATATTTTACTGTGTAAACCTTCTACCAGATCATTAATGAATATGTTGAAGAGAACAGGTCCCAATACTGACCCCTGCGGTACCCCACTGGTCACAGCGACCCAGTTAGAGACTATACCATTTATAACCACCCTCTGCTTTCTATCACTAAGCCAGTTACTAACCCATTTACACACATTTTCCCCCAGACCAAGCATTCTCATTTTGTGTACCAACCTCTTGTGCGGCACGGTATCAAACGCTTTGGAAAAATCGAGATATACCACGTCCAATGACTCACCGTGGTCCAGCCTATAGCTTACCTCTTCATAAAAACTGATTAGATTGGTTTGACAGGAGCGATTTCTCATAAACCCATGCTGATATGGAGTTAAACAGTTATTCTCATTGAGATAATCCAGAATAACATCCCTCAGAAACCCTTCAAATATTTTACCAACAATAGAGGTTAGACTTACTGGCCTATAATTTCCAGGTTCACTTTTAGAGCCCTTTTTGAATATTGGCACCACATTTGCTATGCGCCAGTCCTGCGGAACAGATCCTGTCGCTATAGAGTCCCTAAAAATAAGAAATAATGGTTTATCTATTACATTGGTAGGCTGCTTAGTGCAGTGAACAGACATGATAAATGAATAGTGAAGTAGTAAACGTGATTAGAAAGATCAGAAAACAAGCCACATTGCATTGTGTCCTTGCATTATATGGCCCAATCGAGGTTGCGCCTGAATCCTGATTTGAGAGGGATTCAGATGGAACCACCAAATGCACTTCAGAAATGCCATGTGAACCGAGCCAGAAGACTGGATTTGTATGGAGCAAATATGCTTTGGTAACTGATGAGCTTAGTTAGATCCCTCAGACTAGTGTCAGTGTGTACTCGCTTCCGTCTGAAGCCCTGAAATACGGGATCCACCAACAGGAACTTTGACTTTAATGGAGCAGACGGTCACTTTGTGCCCTATCTAACCTCATTTCCCACAAAGTCCAAGTAATGAGGTTGACTGTGCTTTTGTGCACACATTAGCTGAAATTGAGGCCGGACGGAGCAAAAAGTGACTCCATCTGCTTCGTTAAAGTCAATGGCCCTGTCGGTGGATACACCCGAATCCCCTTTTTCTGTTTCAGATGGAAACCTTGACGGACTGACTGACGTCTGGCAAAAACGTAATGTCTGAGATGTCAAAGTGAACACTGGAACATGGCATCCACTGTAAGTGGCCAGGAGACAGGGGGTGTCCTCTGTCCATAGAGCAATTGGAATAGCAGACACTTGGGGGACCAGAAGTACTCTACTCTGTCAGTGGTGACTGTTGGGGACCCCTGGGCGTGACACATTTGGCTTCTATTATAACCTGGGGTCACAATTTAGATGTTTACACCGTCCAAGTTGACCTTCTGCTCAGGATGCCAGGAAAGAGAGTCCGACAGCCCCTAATGAATTATATTGGGGGGATATTGAGACTATATCAGGAAAAATAGTGTGGCATAAACAGAGTCTGTGATGGAGGCTCCTAAATAAGATGGGCACACGGTGATATTGGTTGTCACCCAGAAATTCCTCCAACTTTAGTGAGCATTACACCCTGGCACATTCCAGGATGGGGGATGTTTGGGGGGCACTTCATATTACCATGGAGTACAGTCCAGACTGTGGCATTCCAGCAGCCATTGTGCCCTGACAATGCAACAAAGCAGAGAGGGAAGTGACCATCCATCCTCCTCTGCCAGGCAGTGTCATCACAGCGGAGGGGGAAGGGAGGGACAGACGGAGAGGGAGAGGGACGGACGGAGGGAGAGGGAAGATCTCCGACTGAGTCAGGAAGAGGGAGGAGGAATAAAGATTAAAAATGGCCACCAGCAGCTGCTGGCAATAGCAACAACTCCGGACTTTCCGGGATAGGCACACTGGCCGGGCAGCACTGATGGAAGGGGCTAGGGCAGGAGGCTGGCACTGATCCGCGGGATCAGCCTCACACCCCATTCCTTGCTCTCCTCACCTTGACACTTGGATGATCGCATTGTTTTCTGCGGATCACTATATTGGACCCGGCACCCGTGGATTTACCGAAGGACTCGGTGGCATGAGCCTGCCAGGGGCAGCAGCCGGGGCACTGCACTAGAGGAGGAGGGATACCATCCTGTGCCAGCCTGCACCCAGGTGAGTGGACGTGCCATGATGAGGGCTGCCATCCCTGGAGCCCTAGGCCTGGCACTGGCTGGTGATGACTGCATCTTGTGGCCTCTGCAGAGCTGGGAGCTGCTCCATGTCTTGTGTGCTTTGTGCATGAGCCATGGGTTAGTCCTGGCACATAAGGGGTTATTACATCTATACTGGGTGGCATCGCCCCACTGCTGAGTATAGCGTGCCCACTACTCCGATGACCCAGCATTGTCACTAATAAGAGGGATTGGATGCACAGCATTTCCCCATCACATCTGATCTGTCTGGATGTACAGAAATGACCACCCAATGGTGCCAGGTATAATACAGCACGGATGGGGTAGGGAAGCGGGCACACACATGTCTGTACAGTGCTGGGCTCCACTTGTGTACCAGGGAGCCCAGGATGAACAATGCAGTTGGCTGTAGCTGGTCTCAGTCTTCTGATCTGAGCACAACCAATCGCCCACCTACCGTAGACTGGCACCCTATTACATTGCCGGATGGCATCATTGGTATGTGGCCCCCGCTGGATATGGAGGAATGTCATGTCGCGGAGAGATTGTGCCTTGTTCTCCATTTATTCTTTTATAACTTCTGCCTGATCCGTGTCGTGGGATTTATTCATCTCTCCATATTTCTTTATTTCTTGTTTTTAATGTAAGCAATAATGAACAGACTGAATGTCACTGACTACTATATATTACTATAGCGCCAACCTAGTGTAGAGCGCAGTCCTGAGAATGGGCTCTATAGGGGAGGCTGCAGCCTGTAGGTCATAGGATGGGAGGAGACCCCCTCGGACCTGTCAGTATATGCTATATATGTAATGCATTAGTAATGTGCAGCCATTTGCCGTCTGCATAGAAGCCTGGCTGGATGCCACCGAGCTGTCATTAGAGGGTATTGTCTTGGCCACTCTCCCTCCTGTAAAATCTGCTGAGGTATATTGATTGTGTGGAGTGGATGGGTCATGTGATGCTGCGAGTTCCTGCCAGTTCCGTTAGGCTTTTTTTCCAATCTAATATAATCTGTCATAGGACCACATGGTAGAGATCTGTCAGGCCTATATGATGCCTGCCTACTGCAGACATTGGTGCCGGAAGGGTCTTCTGGCCACATGTGACCCTGATTTATAACCACCTACTAGGAATCTATAAGGGAATGGTCCACATTACAATATGGAATGGGATTGATGCCGCTGAGGAATCAGGTGAGAAGTCCACGTTATCGGCAGATCCGTTATTTGGCACAGCTGTTTTCTGCCATCCTGTGTCCTGGAGTCCATGTCTGACAGATCCGCCTCTCGACATGGTCGTCCTGCTTAAGACCTCATTCAGATGTACAGGTCCTTCTCAAAAAATTTGCATATAGTGTTAAATTTCATTATTTACCATAATGTAATGATTACAATTAAACTTTCATATATTATAGATTCATTATCCACCAACTGAAATTTGTCAGGTCTTTTATTGTTTTAATACTGATGATTTTGGCATACAACTCCTGATAACCCAAAAAACCTGTCTCAATAAATTAGCATATCAAGAAAAGGTTCTCTAAACGACCTATTACCCTAATCTTCTGAATCAACTAATTAACTCTAAACACATGCAAAAGATACCTGAGGCTTTTATAAACTCCCTGCCTGGTTCATTACTCAAAACCCCCATCATGGGTAAAGGTACCGTCACACTTAGCGACGCTGCAGCGATACCGACAACGATCCGGATCGCTGCAGCGTCGCTGTTTGGTCGCTGGAGAGCTGTCACACAGACCGCTCTCCAGCGACCAACGATCCCGAGGTCCCCGGTAACCAGGGTAAACATCGGGTAACTAAGCGCAGGGCCGCGCTTAGTAACCCGATGTTTACCCTGGTTACCATCGTAAAAAAACAAACAGTACATACTTACATTCAGCTGTCTGTCCCTTGCCGTCTGGTTCCTGCTGACTGCTGGCCGCAAAGTGAAAGCAGAGCACAGCCACAGCGGTGAGTCACCGCTGTGTGACTCACCGCTGTGCTGTGCTTTCACTTTCACTTTGCGGCCAGCAGTCAGTGCAGGAAATAGACGGCAAGGGACAGACAGCTGAATGTAAGTATGTACTGTTTGTTTTTTTACGATGGTAACCAGGGTAAACATCGGGTTACTAAGCGCGGCCCTGCGCTTAGTTACCCGATGTTTACCCTGGTTACCAGTGAAGACATCGCTGAATCGGTGTCACACACACCGATTCAGCGATGTCTGCGGGGAGTCCAGCGACGAAATAAAGTTCTGGACTTTCTTCCCCGACCAGCGACAGCACAGCAGGGGCCTGATCGCTGCTGCCTGTCACACTGGACGATATCGCTAGCGAGGACGCTGCAACGTCACGGATCGCTAGCGATATCGTCTAGTGTGACGGTACCTTTAGACTAGCGACCTGACAGATGTCAAGAAGGCCATCATTGACACCCTCAAGCAAGAGGGTGAGACCCAGAAAGAAATTTCTCAACAAATAGGCTGTTCCCAGAGTGCTGTATCAAGGCACCTCAATGGTAAGTCTGTTGGAAGGAAACAATGTGGCAGAAAACGCTGTACAACGAGAAGAGGAGACCGGACCCTGAGGAAGATTGTGGAGAAGTGGAAACATCCAGAGCCACCGTGCACAGGCGTGTGCAGGAAATGGACTACAGGTGCCGCATTCCCCAGGTAAAGCCACTTTTGAACCATAAACAGCGGCAGAGGCGCCTGACCTGGGCTACAGAGAAGCAGCACTGGACTGTTGCTAAGGCTACGTTCACATTGGCGTTCCGCCAATGTGCGTCGCTGTTGCGCCGGCGACGCAGCGGCGACGCGCCCCTATGTTTAACATGGGGGACGCGTGCGTTGTTTTGGTGGCGTTTTTCGCCACGTGCGTCGTTTCCGACGCTTGCGTCGGACGCAAGAAAACGCTACATTGTAGCATTTTCTGTGCGTCCGATTTTCGTAAAAAACGACGCACGCGTCGCAAAACGCGCGCGTTTGCGCGCGTTTTTACGTGCGTCGCGCGTTGCGTCGCCGACGCAGGGCGGCGCAACGCTAGTGTGAACCTAGCCTTAGTGGTCCCAAGTACTTTTTTCTGATGAAAGCAAATTTTGCATGTCATTCGGAAATCAAGGTGCCAGAGTCTGGAGGAAGACTGGGGAGAAGGAAATGCCAAAATGCCTGAAGTCCAGTGTCAAGTACCCACAGTCAGTGATGGTGTGGGGTGCCATGTCAGCTGCTGGTGTTGGTCCACTGTGTTTCATCAAGGGCAGGGTCAATGCAGCTAGCTATCAGGAGATTTTGGAGCACTTCATGCTTCCATCGGCTGAAATACTTTATGGAGATGAAGATTTCATTTTTCAGCACGACCTGGCACCTGCTCACAGTGCCAAAACCACTGGTAAATGGTTTACTGACCATGGTATTACTGTGCTCAATTGGCCTGCCAACTCTCCTGACCTGAACCCCATAGAGAATCTGTGGGATATTGTGAAGAGAAAGTTGAGAGACGCAAGACCCAACACTCTGGATGAGCTTAAGGCCGCTATTGAAGCATCCTGGGCCTCCATAACATCTCAGCAGTGTCACAGGCTGATTGCCTCCATGCCACGCCGCATTGAAGCAGTCATTTCTGCCAAAGGATTCCCGACCAAGTATTGAGTGCATAACTGAACATTATTATTTGATGGTTTTTTTGTTTGTTATTAAAAAACACTTTTATTTGATTGGATGGGTGAAATATGCTAATTTATTGAGACAGGTTTTTTGGGTTATCAGGAGTTGTATGCCAAAATCATCAGTATTAAAACAATAAAAGACCTGACAAATTTCAGTTGGTGGATAATGAATCTATAATATATGAAAGTTTAATTGTAATCATTACATTATGGTAAATAATGAAATTTAACACTATATGCTAATTTTTTGAGAAGGACCTGTAAGTTTCTTGTACTTCTTCTGCCCTTCATGATCAGAGGGATAGGTCTTGTACCGGTTGTAGTTTAGGGGGCTGTTCACATGTCTATTTCCGAGGATCGGGTTGTCTGCTGTACTCCGACATGTCTAATATTGATAGGAGTCACAGAACAAACTCGCCGATGCAAGTCTATGGATCCATGAAACAATAAGGCAGCACTCTGATGCCATCTGTGTGCTGTCTGATTGTCACCGACTGTTAGACGCTTGAGAAACCTCCATCAGTTTTGCACGAGAAAAACGGATGAAACTGTGCTAAAAAACTGATCAAAAACTGACACTCAGACCAGTTTTGTTTTGCATATAAGAAAACCCGCTAGCATTTGTATGAACCCTAAGATTGGATCTGCAACATCGAAAGCAGTTGAAGGAGTTGTCCGACCCAAGGGTGCAAGTCTACAGTCACCCTATGACTGCTGGTCATCTGCAAAGTATGTGATTTGCATACTTTGGCCACATCCCTACTAGACATGTCTGACTTTGCTCAATACACTTTCATCAGTGAGGCCGCGCACATCTAGTCGGCATGTGACCGCATCTATGCAAATCACATCCTTGCGGTCACACATCCGCTGCTCCTGATGCATACACCGGAGATAAAGCAGTGCGCGTCATGTGAGGATGCACAAGTCTGCAGTCACACGGTGACCGATGGCCGGACAACCCCTTTAAGGCTCATTCAGACATCTGTACAAATAGGTCTGAGAGCGACTCGCAATACACAGACTGTCCACAGGTCTGCCAGGTGGCGGCCATTTCTCCCACCTCCTCTATAGGCATGTATGCTAAACTCGGCCAAACCTGCATGTGTTCTTAGTGGGACGAAGGGGAATAAAGCCACCCCCGGAGGATCAGGCATGTGACATTTCATCTATGCCAACTCTTCTTCTACCATTGGGGGATCTTTGAGATTTTGGACACCCTTACACCCAGATGACGAGTTCGGCTGATATTCGTCTCGTGTGTGTGGCCACCGTAATGGAGCATTTAATAAAATATATTTAGGGAAGTGTAATCCTCTGTTCACACATACGTCATGGTTTCCATTACATGTAGAAACCACTAGACTGTGCTGGATCCGTTACTTTTACAGGAAATACAAATGTGCAGGGAAAAATCATGTGGCCAACTCCGAAACAATCAGAGACCCCCACACGGCATGATGGATGTATATGAGACTTGCTCTATGCCGAGCCTTCTGCTAGGGGCCCATCAGCCAAGTGCTGCAAGTCGTCCTCAAGGTGGAGGTAATGGTGTTCCCTTACAGAGCAGACTGACATGTTTGTGCCAGGATATTCGCTAATAATAATAATCTTTATATAGCGCTAACATATTCCGCAACACTTTACATTTTGCACACATTATCATCACTGTCCCCGATGGGGCTCACAATCTAAATTCCCTTTCAGTATGTCTTTGGAATGTGGGAGGAAACCGGAGTACCCGGAGGAAACCCACGCAAACACGGAGAGAACATACAAACTCTTTGCAGATATTGTCCTTGGTGGGGTTTGAACCCAGGACTCCAGCGCTGCAAGGCTGCTGTGCTAACAGCAGGGCAGCACGGTGGCGCAGTGAAGGAGAGGAAGGAAAACTCTAGTGGTTTGCGCCAATTTGTCCCTTTCTGCCACTAGTGACATTGTGTAATCTTTGGTTTCATGTAAGACAAGTCTGTGAGACATTACATAAACGCGTAACCATCAAGGACTATATTTGCGGTGCATGGCTGTGGGCTTTTATTGGCTGCACAGTTGTAACTTTAGGCCGGGGTCACACTGGCAACTAAAACGGATGAGTGCAATGTGATTTAAAAAAAAAAAAAAAAAAAAAATCGCAATGCACTCGGACCAGTGTTAAACTATGGGGCAGCTCCCAGTAGCCAATTTTTTTTTTTCCCTTCGGCCGTTTTCCTCGGCCTGAGACAATCGCAGCATGCTGCGATTGTCACGGACACTCAGCTGACTCTCGGCTCACTCGCACCCATATAAGCCTATGGGTGGGAGTGACACAGAGCACACCACTCGGATATCATCCGAGTGATGTGCGTTAAACGCTGACCCCGGCAATGGAGGATATGGAGAAATTAGTTTCTCCGCCTCCGCAGCTGTGCTCCGATCCGCTCTGTGAGGAGGAAGAGCCGAGGGTCATTAGCATATCGCATCCGACGCAATATGCTAGTGTGACCCAGGCCTACGGCACAGTATTAAAGGGGATGTCCACTTTTAGTAAAGTAGTCCCAATAGTGTGTAAAGTACATCACTATCTCATCATGTACTCGCCCTCCTTGGGTCCAGCACTGATTTCTCATGTCTGCTGCGGTCCCGGCTGGTATTGTGACTAGAGTGGAGACGTCACATCAGCAGCACACTTACTACATGTGAGGCCGGTTTCACACGTCAGTGGCTCCTGTCAGTTGGAGGTGGAGCCGCATAGTCATGACTGTAATCGGCGGCACCACGTGACCGCTCATACAGAAGAAGGTGCGGCGAGGACAGGACGCTGCGAGGGAGCCGGGTGAGTATTTTAGTAACACCGGGCGGGCGCACAGGGGGTGGGAGGAGGGCGGGGACAGGGATCTTTATTTTAAACACGGAAAAAAACAAAAAAAAAGGATTTTTCATATGTTCTAGCCAGCGAACGCTGCTGGAAAGAAGATATGAATGGCGGCTTCAGCACCAGATGCAGGGGACAGCGCTTACTTGTAGCGCTGTCTCCTGCACGGTCCGTGTGGTACCCAGTTGGCACACGGCTACCGCACGTGTGCCACACTGGTGTTCACGGTAAGGACACGGATAATTCCGGTACCGATTTTTCCGGTACCGGAATTATCTGAACGTGTGAGACTGGCCTGACATTGAGCTCAGCGGCTTTTTCATTGGGCTCAGTGGCGCGTGTTATTTTATGCACTTTCCACACTTTGGGGACCACTTTACTGAGAGTGGACATAAAGGCCCCTTCACACTAAGCGACGCTGCAGCGATACCGACAACGATCCGGATCGCTGCAGTGTCGCTGTTTGGTCGCTGGAGAGCTGTCACACAGACCGCTCTCCAGCGACCAACGATGCCGGTTACCAGGGTAAACATCGGGTAACTAAGCGCAGGGCCGCGCTTAGTAACCCGATGGTTACCATGCTAAAAGTAAAAAAAAGACGTCACCGCTCTGCTTTCTGGCTCACAGCCAGTACAGGAGGAGAGCAGAGCACAGCGCTGGAGGACAGACAGCGTTGGGTAAGTATCTAGTGTTTTTTTTTTTTTACTTTTAGCATGGTAACCAGGGTAAACATCGGGTTACTAAGCGCGGCCCTGCGCTTAGTTACCCGATGTTTACCCTGGTTACCAGTGAAGACATCGCTGGATCGGTGTCACACACGCCGATCCAGCGATGTCAGCAGGAGTCCAGCGACGAAATAAAGTTCTGGACTTTATTCAGCGACCAACGATCTCCCAGCAGGGGCCTGATCGTTGGTCGCTGTCACACATAACGATTTCATTAACGATATCGTTGCTACGTCACAAAAAGCAACGATATCGTTAACAATATCGTTATGTGTGAAGGTACCTTAAGCTTCTGCAATCAAGCAGGAGTAGGCCAGGCTCCTGACTGTCAGACACAGCTGGAAACTCTGAGGAGAAGACATAAGCATTTTAATAAGGCTTTGTTCAGACATTGCATTTTTTTTCTCTGCAGACAAAACCTGCTCTGTTGGCAGTAAAGAAGCTGCTTAAAAAAAGCAGGATTTGCTGTGTTTTTTTTTTTTTTTAATTTTTGGTATATTTGTCTCTTGTGCATACTGATGCAGTTCAGTGCCTGTGGTTCCTGCATTTTCTGCACCAACAATACAGCAAAACCAGATACCTGCATATTTTTTTTTTTTCCACTTACTCATTGCTTTCTATGGGTGAAACAAAAATGACAGAAGTGACATGCTGCGGTTTTCAAAAACACTGCAGTTTTCCAATTAGGTCAGGAAAAAAAACAATGTGTGCGTGAGATTTCTGAAATCACCTAGCTTTAGCTGGTACTGTACATGTCCCCATAAGGCCTATAACTATAATTATAATAATCACAAGACACCTTTAATGGTTGGAATAAATGGCCGTGAGGTTTTATTTTGAGTTACAAAATCCAATTAATTAAATAAATAACCAATAAATAATATCCATAAGTTCATAAGTCCAAATGTCCATAAACTTCCAGAAACCAAATCCACCCAAAGTTGAGTGATTTTTACCCACAAATAAAACCAAACGACAAGTGAATGATAACATAAAGGGAGGGAGGGCGGGCTCTTCTTTTCTTCAAGCGCCGGCGAACTGAGTATCCAACGCCGGTGCTCAGGTATATATCATAACAAAATCTGCCCAGCAACTGATTGACAACCAATCATCCATCAAAAATTTAGGCGGGCAAAAAGCCAGTCAGAACCAGATCTGGCTGCTTTTACATACAGTAACAGTAAATACCCTGACCTCAACTTGACCCCTAATATTCATGGCATAAATGAATGTGCCAGGCCTATGTGGACATGGGACCCCCGCTATATTTCTGCTGTCTGAGCGGGGGGGCTTACATTACAAAAATGCAACGTGTGAACATGCATACATTCCTTAGGCATGTAAGAAATTGTTTCATTGAGGAAATTCAGACCACTTTTATTTTTTTCACTTGTCATCCGTATACAATCTGTTTTTACACAGCAGCTATTCATTTTCTAAAAGACCATTTACAGTTTTGCATGTTAAAATTGCAATATACTTGTAAATATATATATATATATATATATATATATATATATATATATATATATATATATATATATATATATATATATATAATATATTATATAATATATTATATAATTTTTTTTTTTTCCACACACAGATTCAGGCTGCCGTCACACTAGCAGTATTTGGTCAGTATTTTACCTCCGTATTTGTAAGCCAAAACCAGGAGTGGGTGATAAATGCAGAAGTGGTGTATATGTTTCTATTATACTTTTCCTCTAAGGCTGTGTGCACACGATGCAGATTTGGTGCAGAAAAATCTGCTGCAGTTCTGCACTAAATCTGCATCTCCTGGCAGAATCTGCAGGTGCGTTTTTTATGCGTTTTTTATTTTTGGTTTTTATGCGTTTTTTGTGCACAAATCTGCACAATAAACGCATCAAAAATGCATAAACGCATCAAAAAATGCACCTGCAGATTTCTATTATGGAGGGGTGCAGAAACGCTGCAGAACTGCACAAAAGAAGTGACATGCACTTCTTTGAAATCTGCAGCGTTTCTGCGCAGATTTTTCTGCACCATGTGCACAGCTTTTTTTTTTCACATTGATTTACATTGTACTGTGATCACAGTGCAGTTCTGCAGCGTTTCTGCTGCAGAAAAATCTGCTGCAGTTCTGCACTAAATCTGCATCGTGTGCACATACCCTAATTGTTCCACTCCTGGTTTTGGCTTACAAATACTGATGTAAAATACTGACCAAATACTGCTAGTGTGACGGCAGCCTCAGTCAGTGGAAACAAAAAAAATGCTAGATTGCATTGCCCCATTGAATAACATTAGTTTGTTCCCAGACAGCACTTGGATGAAAATTACGCTCGTGTGATCCGGCCTTAAGTTTTTGGAGCAGAAACTCCCCAATCAAATGTCGTGGGTTTTTCTGCTCCTGGTGGATATTGGAGAGTTTTTGCTCTAAAAGCTTGATGTGAACGCACCTGAAGACCTGCACATTAGGGGGTTAAGAACTGGATGGGTTGGCAGCCTTGATACTCAATTCTCATCAGATTAGTACAGGCTGTTTGCTGTCTAATTGTAAAGGTACCGTCACACTTAGCGACGCTGCAGCGATACCGACAACGATCCGGATCGCTGCAGCGTCGCTGTTTGGTCGCTGGAGAGCTGTGAGCACAGCGGCCGGAAAGCAGAGCGGTGACGTCACCGCTCTGCTTTCCGGCTGACCGACGCTCACAGCCAGAGCAGGAGGAGTGCAGAGCACAGCGCTGGAGGACAGACGGCTGTAGGTAAGTATGTAGTGTTTGTTTTTTTTTCTTTTAGGATGGTAACCAGGGTAAACATCGGGTTACTAAGCGCGGCCCTGCGCTTAGTTACCCGATGTTTACCCTGGTTACCAGTGAAGACATCGCTGGATCGGTGTCACACACGCCGATTCAGCGATGTCTGCGGGGAGTCCAGCGACCAAATAAAGTTCTGGACTTTCTTCCCCGACCAGCGAGGGGCCTGATCGCTGCTGCCTGTCACACTGGACGATATCGCTAGCGAGGACGCTGCAATGTCACGGATCGCTAGCGATATCGTCTAGTGTGACGGTACCTTAAGACTGTTTCTGTTCAGTTTATATCGGCCATTAGTTGGTGTACTTTGTAGTAGAAACATGCGCCACAATTTTGAGGCACACAGTGTGGTACATTAGGCCATGCCCCGTTAGTCGGGAAACGTAAAAAGCATCAACAATATATAATTAATGATGCAATGCAAGTCATGAAGCACAGAATTAGTGAAATTTGCTTCAATACACTAACAAAATAAGCTCGATAAATATGCCCCAACATGTCTTTAAAGGCAATCTGTCAGCAGGTTTTTACATTGTAATCTGATCACCATAATGTAGGGGCAAAAAAACAGATTCCAGCGATGTCTCACTTATTAGTCTGTGTTTTGCAGTTTAAATACAATGATTTTGTTTTATCAGTAGGAGATTATCACTACAGGACAAGCTGCTTTGTGCCTCCTAGTCCAACCGTACCCCCACCACAGATTAGCTGCTTTCTGTCACTATACAACGTACATGGAAAGCTGCTAGTTCTGTGAGAACTACAGTAAACTAACATAGCTGGAATCAGAGTCTCTGTCCCTACATAAATCTGCTGTCAGATTCCCTTAAAAAGTAATGTTATACAATGTCTGTGCTGTGGTTTTAAAGAGAACCTGCTATCTGCCCCAGGCCACCCAAACCGCCAACATGAATGTATTCATCCTTTTTTGTGGCTTACTGATTTTTACATATACCTAAAAATTTGTTTTATAACAGGACTTGAGATATGCAATTTAATGGGTGACTAGTCGTGGGGGTGTAGTTTTCCCCAAACTAACCGACCCACTAATCGTGTTATCACATCCACAGTGAGGCCGGTTTCACACGTCAGTGGCTACAGTATGTGAGATGAGTTTCCTCACGTACCGGAGCCACTGACACACGTAGACACACTAAAATCAATGCATCTGTGCAGATGTCATTGATTTTTTGCGGACCGTGTCTCCGTGTGCCAAACACGGAGACATGTCAGTGTTCGTGGGAGCGCACGTATTACACGGACCCATTAAAGTCAATGGGTCCGTGTAAAACACGTACCGCACACGGACGTTGTCCGTGTGCAGTCCGTGTGCCGTGCAGGAGACAGCGCTACATTAAAGGGAATCTGTCACCCCGAAAATCGCGGGTGAGGTAAGCCCACCGGCATCAGGGGCTTATCTACAGCATTCTGTAATGCTGTAGATAAGCCCCCGATGTTACCTGAAAGAGAAGAAAAAGACGTTAGATTATACTCACCCAGGGGCGGTTCCGCTGCTGGTCCGGTCGGATGGGCGTCTCTAGTCCTCTGCGGCGCCTCCGATCTTCTTTCCAAGACGTCCTCTTCTGATCTTCATGCTGCAGCTCCGACGCAGGCGTACTTTGTCTGCCCTGTTGAGGGCAGAGCAAAGTACTGCAGTGCGCAGGCGCTGGGCCTCTCTGACCTTTCCGGCGCCTGCGCACTGCAGTACTTTGTTCTGCCCTCAACAGGGCAGACAAAGTACGCCTGCGCCGGAGCCGTGGCTGAAGATCAGAAGAGGATGTCTTGGAAAGAAGATGGGAGGCGCCACAGCGGACCAGAGACACCCATCCGACCGGACCAGCAGCGGGACCGCCCCTGGGTGAGTATAATCTAATGTCTTTTTCTCCTCTTTCAGGTAACATCGGGGGCTTATCTACAGCATTACAGAATGCTGTAGATAAGCCCCTGATGCCGGTGGGCTTACCGCACCCGCGATTTTCGGGGTGACAGGTTCCCTTTTAAGCGCTGTCCCCCCCCACAGGTGCTGAAGCCGCGATTAATTTCTTCCCTGCAGCAACGTTCCCTGCAGCAACGTTTGCTGTAGAGAAGATATGAATAATTGTGTTTAAAATAAAGATCTATGTGCCCCCCGCCCTCCCACCCCCTGTGCCTCCTCCCATAGGGGTGGAGCCGCATATTCATTACTGTAAATGAGCGGCCCCACTTGACCGCATACAGGAGAAGATGCGGCCAGAACAGGAAGCGGCGTCGGCGAGGGAGCGAGCCGGGTGAGTATTTTCAGAACAGCGGGGGGGGGGGGGCACATAGATCTATATTTTAAACACAATTATTCATATCTTCTCTACAGCAAACGCTGCTGCAGGGAAGATATGAATTGGGCTTCAGCACCACCAGATGCTGGTACGTGTGGTACCCAGTGGGCACGTGGGCGGCACACGTGTGCCACACTGATGTGCCACAGAAACGTAGGGGCACACGGACACGGATAATTCCGGGACCGATTTTTTTTTTTTTTTTCTGGTACCGGAATTATCTGGACGTGTGAGACTGGCCTGAGTGATACGATGCAAGATCGGCATCACCGCCGGCTCTTTGACGATCATTTGTTGTTGGATTTCACTCAGATAAATTGTTTCAGTTGTTGTTGTCGTACATGTTGTGTATGTCTACTTTGGGTGCACCTCAGTATTATGGGCTTACCTGGAGAAGTGGATTCTCTAAGCCAGTGGTCCCCAACTCCAGGCCTCGAGGGCCGCCAACAGTGCAGGTTTTCAGGATTTCCTTAGTATTGCACAGGGGTTGGAATCATCACCTGTGCAGATGATCACATTACCACCGATGCAATACTAAAGAAATCCTGAAAAACCTGCACTGTTGGCGGCCCTCGAGGCCTGGAGTTGGGGACCCCTGCTCTAAGCTGTAGGTCAGGGTAAGAAACCTGGACCAAAGAAGATGGAACAGCGGAGCGGGATGGCACATGCATTAGTGAGGAATAGGACCATATGGTATGTAAAACTTCAGGCAGACAAGCGGAGCAGGAAACGCTGTAAGTTTTGGAGCCAGGAATGTGAACTTACTCTTATATAGTAGATCAATAGTCTACAGCAGACAGATGGTTAAAGGCAAAGAAGTATGCAATCAGCAGAAGGTTGATTAACCACCAGACAACAGTGATGCACAGCTCCAGCGGATACTTGCTTGCAGTGAAGATTACACACTATTGTCTGCATAGCAGCAGTATTGGCAGAGAATAGTTTATTACTGCTTACAGCAGACAAATGGTTAACAGCAGGTCTGAGCTTGGAATTAATTGCAGATGGTGATAAACAAGCTTCTGAAGCTCACTGAAAAGCTTATTAGCTAGCTGAGTGAAGTGGATGGTGAGCCAAACTCATAAAGGTACACGTGGTAACCAAATTCTGTGCTTCCTGAATACTCGGCACATGGCTCTGAGATGGCCTTAGATGGTGAATTTGGAGGTGGTTGTCTGGTGGCCACAGTATCCTGGTAGTAACAAAGGAAACTAGCCCTATAGGTAGGAAAAGAGTCAGGACAGGTGAGTAACCCTTAGGAGCCATCTTTCTATTGTTCATGGTCCAGTCATGACGTACTTCCATGTGCATCAATAAAAATCTTCTGAAAATCTAAAGTTTGCTGTATAGACTTATTTTATACTAGATGGTGGCCTGATTCTAACGCATCGGGTATTCTAGAATATGCATGTCCACGTAGTATATTGCCCAGCCACGTAGTATATTGCCGAGTGACGTAGTATATTGCCCAGTCCGCGTAGTGTATTGCCCAGTCCACGTAGTATATTGCCCAGCCACGTATGTCACAGGTTAAAAAATAAACATATACTCACCTTCCGAGGGAACCCTTGTAGTCATGTCGCCTGTGTGCGGTGCACTCGGCAGCTTCCGGTCCCAGGGTTGGTAGCGCAGGACCCGTGATGACGTCGCGGTCACATGACGGTGACGTCATGGCAGGTCCTTGTCGCATACCATCCCTGCCACCGGAACCTGCCGCTGGCATGGAGGCGTTACCGGAGCGTTGCGAGGAGCTGGAAAGGCGGCGGAAGGTGAGTATATAATGATTTTTTATTATTTTTAACATTAGATCCTTTTTACTATTGACGCTGCATAGGCAGCATCAATAGTAAAAACTTTGTCATACAGGGTTAATAACGGCGGTAACGGAGTGAGTTACCCGCGGCATAACACGGTCCGTTACCGCTTGCATTAACCCTGTGTGAGCGGTGACTGCGGGTAGTATGGAGCGGGCACTGACTGCAGGGGAGTAGGGAGGGACTAATCGGACTGTGGCCGCCGCTGATTGGTCGCGGCAGCCATGACAGGCAGCTGATGAGACCAATCAGCGACTTGGATTCCATGACAGACAGAGGCCGCGACCAATGATTATCCGGGACAGACAGAAAGATGGAAGTGACCCTTAAACAATTATATAAAAGACAAGTCTTATGACAAATTGGGGAATGAATGAGCTTGTCTTAAATGTTGGTGTCAGATTTCCTAGCAAGTCCCTATGGAGTGAAGTTGCAGCAGCAGAGTTTACAAGGAAGTCTTAGGCTATGTTCACATTAGCGTTCCGCTAATGTGCGTCGCTGTTGCGTCGGCGACGCGCCCCTATGTTTAACATGGGGGACGCGTGCGTTTTTTTTGTTGCGTTTTCCGACACGTGCGTCGTTTCCGACGCTAGCGTCGGACGCAAGAAAATGCAACAAGTTGCATTTTTCGTGCGTCCGATTTTCGTCAAAAAACGACGCACGCGTCGCAAAACGCAGCGTTTTTGCGCGCGTTTTTTTGTGCGTCGTGCGTTGCGTCGCCGACGCACCGGCGCGCAACGCTAATGTGAACGTAGCCTACAATATCTGGTGGCATGGCCTCTAGGGTAATGTCGTGTACTACACATGAGAACAATCATTCACGCTCCTTTCATTCTTGTTCTTGTAAGAAGTGAAAGTCATGCAGTGGTTTAGTAAATGGTATATCCTCACGGGTCAAATTCATGTTTTGTACGGTATATACTGTATTCTGCATATTGGAATCTTTATTAAGGGGATATGTCATCAGAAAATGACCTCCTGTATAAATCTGGCTCTTGTTACATACACAGTGCATTGTATTCCCAATAGAAAGTACTTTCCTCGGGAGAGGTTTTTCCTAGTGTGATACGTAATTTCTCGTCAGTGGCTTAGCTTTATAACTGGACTACAGATCTCTATAATAAAAACTTGGACCAGTGCTATGGATTTAGTGTTCTATCCTGTCCTACAATGGCTATTGATTTACAGCATATCCCTTTAACAGCAGTCTGTCTGATTAGGATCCTCGCCATTACACCACATACATACTGCTACAGTGTAGTTATAAAAATAAGTGAAAGGGGCTATCCAGGTTTGGTGAAGATTCCGTCAGTATGGCACATCTAGAATTGTCAGTCTTTGCCCACTCTTCCTTGTAATAGCGCTCTGTCAGATTGGAAGGGCATCTCCTGGGTACAGCGCCCTTTTCAGGTCCACACATAAATTTTTCAGTTGGATTCAGTTCTTGGCCCTAGCTGAACTTTTCGAACACTACAATCTTCTTCTGGTGAAGCCATTCTTTTGTTGACTTGTCGAACTGAAAGGTAACATTCCTGTCTTCAGCTTTTTTAACCGGAAGCTTGAGGCTATGTGCACACGTTCAGGATTTCTTGCAGAAATTTCCTGAGCAAAACCGGACATTTTCTGCAAGAAATCCACATGTTTTTTTTCTCATGTTTTTTGCGCTTTTTTTTTGCGGATTTTTCCAGAGATTTCCCAATGCATTGATATAGTGGGAAATCCGCAAAAAATCCGCAAAATTAATGAACATGCTGCGTTTTTTTTTACCGCGATGCGTTGTTTGTGGGGAAAAAAACGCATCATGTGCACAAAAATTGCAGAATGCATTCTAAATGATGGAATGCATAATGTATGTATTTTGTATGCATTTTTTTTTTTTTATAACGAAAAATCCGCATCGTGTACCCACAGCCTGAAGGTTTTGATGCACATTTAACTTATATATTTGTAACTCTTCATAATTCCTGTACCTTGACTAATGCCCTTGCCGGAAAAACAGCCCCAAAATACAATTCTTAATACCTACCCCATGCTTCACTGTAGGCATGGTGTTCTTTTGGCGAATGGGCAGTGTTTATGGCCAAAATGTTCCAATTTTGGTCTCATCAGACCATGGCACATCTTCCCACTTGCTTTTGGTAGACATGATGTAGGTTTTGGCAAAATATAGCCAGGGTTGTATGTTGCAAGAAAAGGATCCCATCTTTCCATCCTACTCCACAGGACAGACTTATGAAGGATTCCTGGAGATTATCACATACAGTACACAACCAGTACTCGTAGTTTTTGAGGGATATTAATTTCTAGGTAATGTCACGGTTGTGTTAATTTCTTGATGACCGTTTTTAATAGTACCGTATATGTAATGCTTTGGACTTTTTTTTTTTTTTTTTTTGTACTCTTCTCCTGACTGATAACTTTCAGCATTGAGATACCTTTGTTGTGTTGTAAGCTGTTTGCAGACTTGCTTTTGTTGTAGATTTCAACAAAGAATGTCAGGAAAATCCTGCTAAAACAGCTAAACTTTATATGGGGGTTAATCAGACTTGCTTTAAATGATGGACTGACTACTATGTAACAAGAACTTAAAGGGAACCTGTCGGCAGGATTTTGCTGAGTAACCTACTGACAGTGTTAGGTTGGCACAATTAGGCTGGTGTCACACTTGCATGTGCAGTGCGAGAAACTCGCGCATCAATACCCGGCCGGTTCAGCCGCATAGAAATACATGCAGCCACACACTCCGCTCTCGAGTGCCGGCGGGGCAGCAGTGCCGGGTATCTATACGACAGACTCGCCCTGCACACGCAAGTGTGACCCCGGCCTTATACTGATGATACCTGGGTTGATGAAATCCGTCTTGTGGTTGTTGTTTAATCTTTATTTCCAGTTAATGATATGCTCGTGCTCCGGGGCGACCTGGGGGTGGTGGTCTTCATCTGGTTCTCTAATTAGGTATTCATCAGTATGGCTTATGACAGGTCACTGATCCCTCACTGACCTGCCCCTTCATTTACATATTGAATATTATATAGACATACTGGGGAAAAAGGCCGTGCGCCTGCGCTGCAGTATAATCGCATGTGTACTGTGCATATAATTATGATTAAGGTTATCCTGATATTTAAAAAAAATATATATATAAATTGAAAAATGGTGCCCGCTGCGCAATAGCAGCTATCGGTGTATATAGCTATGATCTGATAGCTGCCACTGCGCAGGTTCTGGCGGCGCCATCTTGCTAGAGAAAGGAAAAAATAATTTCCTCCTCCAAGATGGTGTTGCCATTTTTTTTAATATCAGGATAACCTCAACCATAATAATTATAATCGCATGGGTACTGTGCATATGCTGCACCTGCGGAATGGTGTGTGTGTGTGGCACTTGCGCTGATACTGTGGATGAAATGTTTGTAGGACTGCTTTAGTGCTTCATCACCTTTTAGCTCTTCTTTTCTTACGCTGGCGTGGTGCCATTCAGGGGAATAGGGTCGGCTGCACTTCCCTGCACAGCTGAGTGTCCACGACCCTGTAGGTAAAAGTTACAAGAGGAGTCAACACTGCGGCTGCAGGTCGGCCGAGAGACCTCCTCCCTACTATCCGAAGTGATGGCATAGCTGAGAAATAGTCCACACTTTATTAGAGGGGAATCTCTCTTTAAATCTGATGTCTTTGGCTCATGTAGGGGAAGGTTGACTTGTACGCTTTACGTATAGTAGATAGTGGTGTAGATTTGTAAATTGGATTTCCATATTTCTCAACAAATACAACTCTGAATCTGGCACATACTGCGTGGGTGAGAGAAATGACCCCATAATCCACACGTGTTTTTGAATGTTCTTCTCGGTCACTTTCTCATAAGATATTCACGGCCTGTGAAAATATATATATATATATATATATATATATATATATTATAACTGCGGCTACATGACGACTTTGCTAAAGTTATCAGCAAGAGATTATCACAAATTGTCTAGTCTGCCAGGTAGTCAAGCGTATTTATGAGCTTAGTATAGCTCCGCCCCTACCACTGATTGGCAGCTTTCTGTTTATACTACACATATGGAGAAAGCTACCAATCAGGGGTGGGGTTATATAGAGCTCAGCATTCAGAGAACTGCTAGATGTGCAGCAGATAACATTGATTTTTACCAAAATGACAGCAAGCAGCCCAGTAACTGACACATCGCTGGAATCCAGGTCTCAGCCCTGACATCATGCTGTTCTCATATGGGGTAGAAAAAAACCTGGTTACTGATTCTATTAGAGGACAGTAGATGCTGAATAGCTTGAGGTGTGTTTTGGGGCTGTGCAATGCAAATAGCCTACCGTGGGGAAATGTATGCAAACATTTAGAGATTGAGCTTAAATAATTTTTTTTTTACTCTCAAATAACTATTGCAAAGATGGTTGTGAGAGAACCTAGATAAGTTCTATTGAACGCTTTTCCCTGTAGATCGATGCTTTAGCTGCAGGCCTTATTAATCTGAGACTGACTGAACGCTAACCATGCATTGCCTGAAAACCCCAATTAAAAATTTGTAGCTGTAAGGCCATATCCCTATTAACCCTTCTGTCCCAAGTGACTCGATGGATTAAAGTTTTACTTGCTTAAAATTGGCCAATTACAGTATAAGGCGAAATTCACACTTCCATTTATCTGCTACATCTCAAGGATCAAATAAATAGAATTATTTTCCAAACTTCATCTGTTGCATAATTGCAACAGGAAGAAGAGGGGCCTACTTTATTATGGGTTCCATCAGGGTGTATCCACTTTTAGAGCGGAGGTAAAAGCGCGTCATGCAGAATTTTTAGGTCTAAAGACTAACACACAACCCCATTTTAAGGGTTCTGTCTGGTTCGGTTATCTGAAGCAATGGAATTTTTTACTATGGGGCTAACAACTTACCAACAGATAGTTGCTAACCGCCTGCTCTGCCCTGCGCTGATGTGTTCAGGCAAGGTGGCAATTTTCTGGCTTCATTTGACCTCATTTCAACTCTTCCCCTTTCGGGCTGCTCTGTCAACTTGATGTCATGCTGATTGACCTCCAGCTTCCCACAGTTAGGCAGTGGAAAGCCTGCTGTCAATCAGCATGACATCAACAGAGTGGAAGAGAAGACTCTGAATTGACCAATTCTTAAAAAATAATAAATAGTATTCTCTGCAGCCACGACAAGGTGATCCACCTTGCTGGGAACCTAACCCAATGTGAGAAAATTAGCCGCCGCTATGTATTCTCTTAGCAGAGACTGAACCAGCACTGCCCCCGCCTCCATAACTGAAATCTAATGCTGGCTGGGAGAATAAAGTTAATTTTCTCCCCTCTGCATACACGTGCCGAACAGCATGATGTCACTATTAACCACATACCTGCAGGTTAATAGCTTTATTTCTGGTGACATGTTCCCTTTAAAAGGGATTGGTCACCCCACAAAATGCGATTAACCTGCAGATATCTGGTTAATATGTAGGTTAATGGCGTTTCAAAGCTGCCTGGCCACTGCACTGAAATCTCAACTGCATGGGGGACATGAACGTTATTCCTGGCAGCCTCGGGCTTTCAGACGTAGAGGTGTGGCTTCAGTCACCACTCAGTGCTTAGTAAGCGACAGCTGTAACTGCACCCTGGCACTGACTGACAGTTGGCTATGCTAATGTTTGTCAGTGCCAGGATGTGGCTACAGCTGCCGCTCGCTCTGTATTGCACCATGACTGAAGCCGTGCCTCTATGACTGAAAGCATGTTCTCCTGGTAGCTGAGCTTTCAGTGCAGTGGCCGGGCAGCTTTGCAACGTTTTCTGATTTGACAGGTTCCCTCTAAATATACATTTGCTTTGATCCATACATCCCATCGGCCATGATTGACTATGACCATTGCCTGTAAGTTGGAGTACTGACTTACTTGCCGGCAGCCACTGCTCTTTTAATTAGCGTGCTTAATGCAAAGTCATTGTGGTGTAATGACAGGCCAGCATAACACTTGAGTTGGTACGGGTCCGTCGCTAAGCGTCGGCGCGACGTGCCAAATTTTCACAACGTGCGTCGGTACAACGTGGGCAGCGGATGCAGTTTTTCAACACATCCGCTGCCCATTGTGAAGTCACGAGGAGGAGGGGGCGGAGTTCCGGCCACGCATGCGCGGTAGGAAATGGAGGACCCGACATACGAAAAAACGTTACATTGAACGTTTTTTCGTGCCGACAAAACACGACGCATCCAGTGCACGATGGACGCGATGGATGGCCATCCAGTGCACGATGGACGCGATGGATGGCCATCCGTCACAATCCGTCGCTAATACATGTCTATGGGAAAATGCAGGATCCTGTTGTTGCCGAAGGAACAGAGCATGCAAATAAATTTGCGCCATCTCTGCTGCCGGACTTTACTGCCTACAGTGCCGGGTCCCATTATCCAAGTGTAGGAAACTGACTAGCTAAACCACTGTGTTTCTGTGAATGACTGTGTGTACTATAGGCCTCCACGCCCGTCACACAGATACCACTCAACCAGCAAGGAAGGATGCAATAAGACACACTCATTTCTTAGGCCCCTTTCACACATCAGTTTTTTGCCGTCAGTCACAATCCATTGGCTCGATTGTGAAAAACTGATGCGACGGATTCATTTTTTTTCTACGGATCCGACTAGCGGATCTAGCTAATTGGATTGGAGCATGCTCAGTTAAAAAAATGGAATCCATTGCCAGAATCCGTCGCATCATTGACGGATCCAGCGCCCATAGGCTTCCATTCGAGCAAACGACGGACGTCGACGGACACAAAAAACTTTACTTTGTCCGTTGTCTCCGGTCGCCGGACAATTTTCAATGGATCCGGCGAACGACAGATGAAACGTGAGGCTATCTGGCGCTAATACAAGTCTATGAGAAAAAAACAGATTTGTTTTTTTCAAAATTTGACGGATTGCGACTGATATCAGTTTTTTGCTATGTGAAAGGGGCCTTAAACTGCTCTTGTAGTATGACAGCTGAGATCTGATTGGTTGCTATGGTATGGTATGATGAATGAGGCCCAAATGAACATTATTTGTACAATTCACACAAGAAAAAAGGTGTCCTGTGTTTTTTTTTTTTTTTGTGTGCTGTATCCTGTATAAATTTACTATTGTGTTTTAGATATTGTTGCGATTCCTCCTCTGTGTGGGTGAGTTGGAGCTCAGCAGTCCAATCTGGGGCAGGGGTGTGCTGAGTTTTCAGTGTGGTGACTGACAGTCGAGTCGCCCAGTTAGGGCCGGGACATGTTGAGCTTCCTACAAGTGTCTTGTTCAGAATTAATCCATGCTATTTAGCTGTCTGTCTGCCTTTTGTATCTGTCAGCTGTAGCTTTGTTCTGTGAGGTGTGTTCTTTTGTGTCTAATGCCCTGATCTTGTTGCTGGACCTAGGATTTGTTGTGTCTACGTGTGTGTGTTATCCCTTTTGCTCTTGACACTCCCTGACGTCAGTTACCTGACCCTGGTCTTTGCCTCTGACTATCCGTTTGTCTTATCCCTTTATCTTGTTGTGCCCTCTGTTATGACCTGGTGGTTAAGAGGCCACACTGATATGACCTGGTGGCTAAAACGCAACATGGAGCGAGCTCTGAGAAGGTGGTATCTCTACTGACCGCAGTCCCTAATCCTAACAACAACACTAGAAATAGCCGTGGGATGTTCCTGACTCTCCCTAGACACCTCTTCACAGCCTAAGAAAACACTACCCCTAAAGAAGGAAATAGAAAGCTATCTTGCCTCAGAGAAAACCCCCAAAAGGAAAGATAGCCCCCCACAAATATTGACTGTGAATGGAGAGGGAAATGACGTACAAAGAAATGAAATCAGAATTCAGCAAAGGAGGCCAATACTAAACTAGATAGACAGAGAGCAAATGATACTGTGCGGTCAGTATTAAAAACTACAAAATCCACGCAGAGTTTACGAAAATGAACTCCACACCGACTCACGGTGTGGAGGGGCAAATCTGCACTCCCAGAGCTTCCAGCTAGCCTGAATACCACATAGTGACAAGCTGGACAAAAAGAGACATATTTGCAAAGCAATAGAGTCCAAACAAATGGACAAACAAAAACTAGCAAAAACTTATCTTTTGCAGACAAGGACTGGCCATATGAGAATTCCAAGGAAAGAACCAAATCCAACCAAGAACATAGACAGCAGGCATGGACTAAAGCCCAGAGCAGGTTTAAATAACAAACCCAGGCAAGGCGATTAGTGAAGGCAGCTGCTACAGCTACCTAAAGGAGCAGCAGTTCCACTCGAAACCACCAGAGGGAGCCCAAGGGCAGAACTCGCAAAAATACCATTAGCAACCACAGGAGGGAGCTCCAGAACGGAATTCACAACAGCCCTCCTAGCATTTGGACCCTGGACTGTTACGTGACCATACTTTTGTATTGCCCCTCTGTACTACTAGCCCTCCTGACTCCCTTGTCTCATGGCTTGTCTGTGAGTAGTGACTCAGCTTCATATACATGTAACTGTCTTCCACATGTACATTTTTAATAGCATAAAATACAATGGCAATTGTGGTCACTTTTTCGAGAGCTTTTAGGTAGCCATATTAATTTAATGAACCCAGGTAACAAATCTACTTCAAGTAGTCCTAGAATTTCGATATTTTAGATTGCGGAGACCCTTGTTCTTACACTGTTTATTATCAATCATTCATTATAGTGCTGTGGCCATGACTGGATCGTCACTTGTGTTTTTCTGAAGTGATTGCAGTATCATGATAGATGGCACAATTGATTTTCCAAGTGTTGTGTACCCAATGATACTTCAAGGTGACTGCGTATAATATAAGAGGATTTCTCTTGGGTTGTATAGGTCTATAATGGCTCTAGGGATGACAAGTGCTTTGTACTACGCTAGTTAGACCATTTAGTCCTGGGAAAACGCATTGTAATGTAGATCTGTTCTGACCTTTATGGATAAACATTCTAGCATGTCAGTTGCTGCAAGTGCTAGCAAGAATGATGTGGATAGAAAAAAATATGTTGTCTAATACAGTTACTTTTATGCTGGGTTTAAGCTTGTCAGCAGCGGAATTTGGAGTACCTTTCACCAAATATTTTCATGTTTAACTGGACACGTGATGTAATCGTGGCTGCAGAACTGAATAAAACATTTCTTTTTCTTTTAACCCCTCTGTGACCTTAGACGTACTATCCCGTCGAGGTGCCCTGGGCTTATCTGACCCTGGACGGGATAGTACGTCATAGCCGATCGGCCGCGCTCACGGGGGGAGCGCGGCCGATCGCGGCCGGGTGTCAGCTGCTTATCGCAGCTGACATCCGGCACTATGTGCCAGGAGCGGTCACGGACCGCCCCCGGCACATTAACCCCTGGCACACCGCGATCAAAGATGATCGCGATGTGCCGGCGGTGCAGGGAAGCACCGCGCAGGGAGGGGGCTCCCTGCGGGCTTCCCTGAGCCCCCCGCAGCAACGCGATGTGATCGCGTTGCTGCGAGGGTCTCCTCACCTCCCTCCCTGCTCGAGCCCCGGATCCAAGATGGCCGCGGATCCGGGTCCTGCAGGGAGGGAGGTGGCTTCACAGAGCCTGCTCAGAGCAGGCACTGTGAAGCCTGCAGCGCTGCATGTCAGATCAGTGATCTGACAGAGTGCTGTGCAAACTGTCAGATCACTGATCTGTGATGTCCCCCCCTGGGACAAAGTAAAAAAGTAAAAAAAAAATTTTCCAAATGTGTAAAAAAAAATAAAAAAAAATATTCCAAAATAATGAAAAAAAAAAAATATATTATTCCCATAAATACATTTCTTCATCTAAATAAAAAAAAAAAAACCAATAAAAGTACACATATTTAGTATCGCCGCGTCCGTAACGACCCGACCTATAAAACTGTCCCACTAGTTAACCCCTTCAGTAAACACCGTAAGAAAAAAAAAAAGAGGCAAAAAACAACGCTTTATTATCATACCGCCGAACAAAAAGTGGAATAACACGCGATCAAAAGGACAGATATAAATAACCATGGTACCGCTGAAAGCGTCAATTGTCCCGCAAAAAAAGAGCCGCCATACAGCATCATCAGCAAAAAAATAAAAAAGTTATAGTCCTGAGAATAAAGCGATGCAAAAATAATTATTTTTTCTGTAAAATAGTTTTTATCGTATAAAAGCACCAAACCATAAAAAAATTATATAAATGAGGTATCGCTGTAATCGTACTGACCCGAAGAATAAAACTGATTTATCAATTTTACCAAACGCGGAACGGTATAAACGCCTCCCCCAATAGAAATTCATGAATAGCTGGCTTTTGGTCATTCTTCCTCACAAAAATCGGAATAAAAAGCGATAAAAAAATGTCACGTGCCCAAAAATGTTTTCAATAAAAACGTCAACTCGTCCCGCAAAAAACAAGACCTCACATGACTCTGTGGACCAAAATATGGAAAAATTATAGCTCTCAAAATGTGGTATTGCAAAAAATATTTTTTGCAATAAAAAGGGTCTTTCAGTGTGTGACGGCTGCCAATCATAAAAATCCGCTAAAAAACTCGCTATAAGAGTAAATCAAACCCCCCTTCATCACCCCCTTAGTTAGGGAAAAATAAAAAAAAATGTATTTATTTCCATTTTCCCATTAGGGTTAGGGCTAGGGCTAGGGTTAGGGCTAGGGCTAGGGTTAGGGTTAGGGCTAGGGTTAGGGCTAGGGTTAGGGCTAGGGTTAGGGCTAGGGTTAGGGTTAGGGTTGGGGCTACAGTTAGGGTTGGGGCTAAAGTTAGGGTTAGGGTTTAGATTACATTTACAGTTGGGAATAGGGTTGGGATTAGGGTTAGGGGTGTGTCAGGGTTAGAGGTGTGGTTAGGGTTACCGTTGGAATTAGGGTTAGGGGTGTGTTTAGATTAGGGTTTCAGTTATAATTGGGGGGTTTCCACTGTTTCGGCACATCAGGGGCTCTCCAAACACGACATGGCGTCCGATCTCAATTCCAGCCAATTCTGCGTTGAAAAAGTAAAACAGTGCTCCTTCCCTTCCGAGCTCTCCCGTGTGCCCAAACAGGGGTTTACCCCAACATATGGGGTATCAGCGTACTCAGGACAAATTGGACAACAACTTTTGTGGACCAATTTCTCCTGTTACCCTTGGGAAAATACAAAACTGGGGGCTAAAAAATAATTTTTGTGGGAAAACAAAAAGATTTTTTATTTTCATGGCTCTGCGTTATAAACTGTAGTGAAACACTTGGGGGTTCAAAGCTCTCACAACACATCAAGATGAGTTCCTTAGGGGGTCTACTTTCCAAAATGGTGTCACTTGTGGGGGGTTTCTACTGTTTAGGTACATTAGGGGCTCTGCAAACGCAATGTGACGCCTGCAGACCATTCCATCTAAGTCTGCATTCCAAATGGCGCTCCTTCCCTTCCGAACCCTCCCATGCGCCCAAACGGTGGTTCCCCCCCACATATGGGGTATCAGCGTACTCAGGACAAATTGGACAACAACTTTTGGGGTCCAATTTCTCCTGTTACCCTAGGGAAAATACAAAACTGGGGGCTAAAAAATAATTTTTGTGGGAAAAAAATTTTGTTTTATTTTTATGGCTCTGCATTATAAACTTCTGTGAAGCCCTTGGTGGGTCAAAGTGCTCACCACACATCCAGATAAGTTCCTTAGGGGGTCTACTTTCCAAAATGGTGTCACTTGTGGGGGGTTTCAATGTTTAGGCACATCAGTGGCTCTCCAAACGCAACATGGCGTCCCATCTCAATTCCTGTCAATTTTGCATTGAAAAGTCAAACTGCGCTCCTTCCCTTCCGAGCTCTCCCATGCGCCCAAACAGTGGTTTACTGCCACATATGGGGTATCAGCGTACTCGGGACAAATTGGACAACAACTTTTTGGGTCCAATTTCTCCTGTTACCCTTGGTAAAATAAAACAAATTGGAGCTGAAGTAAATTTTTTGTGTAAAAAAGTTAAATGTTCATTTTTATTTAAACATTCCAAAAATTCCTATTAAACACCTGAAGGGTTAATAAACTTCTTGAATGTGGTTTTGAGCACCTTGAGGGGTGCAGTTTTTAGAATGGTGTCACACTTGGGCATTTTCTATCATATAGACCCCTCAAAATGACTTCAAATGAGACGTGGTCCCTAAAAAAAAATGGTGTTGTAAAAATGAGAAATTGCTGGTCAACTTTTAACCCTTATAACTCCCTAACAAAAAAAAAAATTGGTTCCAAAATTATGCTGATGTAAAGGAGACATGTGGGAAATGTTACTTATTAAGTATTTTGTGTGACATATCTCTGTGATTTAATTGCATAAAAATTCAAAGTTTGAAAATTGCGAAATTTTCGCCAAATTTCCATTTTTTTCACAAATAAACGCAGGTACTATCAAAGAAATTTTACCACTATCATGAAGTACAATATGTCACGAGAAAACAATGTCAGAATCACCAGGATCCGTTGTAGCGTTTCGGAGTTATAACCTCATAAAGGGACAGTGGTCAGAATTGTAAAAATTGGCCTGGTCATTAACGTGCAAACCACCCTTGGGGGTAAAGGGGTTAATATTGCCTCTCCGTTGTGGAGACATTACCAATCAATGTATTTGGCACATAAAGGTTAACTCATTAAGTCCAAGTGGGTGGTGTTTGGTGGTATGTAATTCTTCACCCTTTTATTTTGCTGACCAATCACAAGCAAGCAGCAACACCCTAGAGAAAAAATATTGTGCACCATCTTGGCTTAGGGTACCGTCACACAGTGAAATTTTGATCGCTACGACGGCACGATTCGTGACGTTCGAGCGATATATCTGTGACGTTCGAGCGATATCGCAATGTCTGACACGCTCCTGCGATCAGGGACCCCGCTGAGAATCGTACGTCGTAGCAGATCGTTTGAAACTTTCTTTCGTCGTCTAGTGTCCCGCTGTGGCGGCATGATTGCATGGTGTAACATATATCGTATACGATGTGCGCATAGTAACCAACGGCTTCTACATCGCACATACGTCATGAAATTATCGCTCCAGCGTCGTAGATTGCAAAGTGTGACAGCAGTCTACGACGCTGGAGCGATATTGTTACGACGCTGGAGCGTCACGGATCGTACCGTCGTAGCGATGAAAATTGCACTGTGTGACGGTACCCTTAGACCATGTTTCTCAGTGTGTGTGAGATATCATGATAAAGCCCTGATCTCCTGGTCTAACCTCCTGCATAATTACAAAGTGTTGGGAGTAGAGCACAGATGAGTAATACCTTTCAGACTAGGTCCCAGCTGTCCATGTTGGCAGCACAGCTGAGTTCAGCAGTGTCATATTGCAAACCCTTTCATCAGCTCTCCAGCTCGAATTTCACTTCCTTCATCGTCTTCCTCCACACCCCCTCACCAACATTGCCTATCCTGAGCTGAGAGTTCAAAGGTGTCAGGAATCACACTTAAGCCGCTTCTGCTCAAAGTAATTTGTAATCATTGCTGTGAAAGCTGATCATGCTACTCCTGTTTGAGACATATGACGGCCTTCAGTTTCTAATGATGGAGGTTAGACCAGGAGATCAGGGCTATAGCCTTACATCTCACACACTGAAAAGCCAAGCTCTAAACTATTGTGGCAGTGTGTTCTTTCTCCATTGTGTTGTTGACTGCCTGCCTATGATTGATCAGCATCCTTTGTCCAATTCGGCATGAAAATTTAGTGAATAGTCCTTTTTTAAATGGTCGATTGGCTACATACAAACTAATTGACAAGTGTTTCATGGCCTGTTTAGACTTGCTGACCAAAATTCTATGCACACAGGCAATGTGCTGCCAACATCAATGATTTTTAAGATTGCTTAATTTCACCCAGTGAGCAAGCGTTTGTCAGGTGTTTGACCTAATAAGACATCCCGATGGTCAGGAATGAGTGTTTCTAGGAACTCTCATTACACCGTTATTTGCCAGTATAAATGGAGCTTTATCCCCAAAATTTTGGATGATAACCAAACCTTTATTTATGCAGTTCAGGAGATCGTCATACACCTTGCTGTATTCATATCTTGTTTTTGCCCTATTTATTGTCTACACCAGGAAAACTCCAGATGCGCATGTAAACCTCCCCATAGGACTACATTACCAAACTGTGGCTTTTGTCTGACTTGTATTTCTTTTTTACCATGTATAAGTCTATGACTGATGGATGCCAATGAGATTTGTCAGAGCCTCTGTTCCATATAAGCATCATGGGCTTTGGGTGACCAATGGGTAACGGTGGCGGTGGGCCATTTACCTGCAGGTTCATAGGAGAGGATGAAAAACTGTAAAAGAAATGTTTAAAGGTTCCTGAGTGGGGTAGAGAGCCCAGCCAAACCTGAAACGGGGCTTATTTGGAGGATGAGAAGCTGTGGTCTTCATCAGGTATGTTGAATCTGATTAATTTTAGATCTTATAACAAACCCTAATCGTTAGAAATACAGAAATCCTGAAGATATGGAACAGTTTAAAGCCCTTTCCATTTCCTGCCGACTTTAACTCAAAAAAATTTCACGGATCCGAACATTCCTAAACCAAGAATCTGCAAGTACATGCCCTCATCATCTCCCACCTTGACTACTGCAACCTCTTGCTCTGTGGCCTCCCCTCGAACACTCTCGCACCCCTCCAATCTATTTTAACTCTGCTGCCCGACTAATCCACCTGCCCCCTGCTATTCTCCGGCCTCTCCCTTCACTGGCTCCCCATTGCCCAGAGACTCCAATACAAAACCCTAACCATGTCATACAAAGCCATCCACAATCTGTCTCCTCCATACATCTGTGACCTCGTCTCCTGGTACTTTCCTGCACGCAACCTCCGATCCTCACAAGATCTCCTTCTCTACTCCCCTCTTATCTCCTCTTCCCACAATCACACAGATTTCTCTCGCACATCACCCCTAGTCTGGAACTCTCTACCACAACATATCAGACTCTCGCCTACCATCGAAACCTTCAAAAAGAATCTGAAGACCCACCTCTTCCGACAAGCCTACGACCTGCAGTAACCACCAAACCGCTGCACGACCAACTCTATCCTCACCCATCCCTTGTAGATTGTGAGCCCTCGCGGGCAGGGTCCTCTCTCCTCATGTACCAGTTATGACTTGTATTGTTTAAGATTATTGTACTTGTTTTTATTATGTATACCCCTCCTCACATGTAAAGCGTCATGGAATACGGTAAATGGCGCTATAATAATAAATTATTAATAATAATTTGCGCTGTGGATTTTTTCCAGTCATTTGAGATTGCATCCACAGTGCAGGTACTGAAATATGTAGCGTATCTGAACAAACCGATCAGTGTGATAAAATGAGTTCCGTTTGGATTTTTATCTGTTCCAGTAGTGTGTGCTCCTTTGTAGTGGCCCATCCTGCTTGTTTTCTATATATCGTTATATATCTTTACACCGTCTCTGCCGCCCTGTTAACATCACTCCTGTCTGGCATCTGTTTGCAGATAATGCTGACTCAAGCTTGTTCTTTCAAGACTTCCTTTTTATAGTTTCCTGATGTTCCTGGTGGTTGATCAGCTGACCTTTTTATGTATGCCTCAAGGAGCAACGCATAAATGCTAGTCAATTCCATAGAAAAGGAGGTTGAGGCATTGACAGCAATCAATAACATCCTTTACAACTGAAGTGTGTGTGGTTAAAAAAACAAAAAAAAAATATAATTATAGTTATAGTATGGTTATTCCGCAAAATATTGATTTGAGATTTCTGAACTCTTCCTGAGTTAAAGCATTAGTATTTTGACCATTTCTCCTTTTCATAAAAAAAAACAAAACATCAACATTTATTGCTTGGAAATTCGGAGAGATGTTGTCAGAAGTTTATAGAATAAAAGAACAATTTACATTTTACTCAGAAATATACCTATAAAGAGAAAAATCAGACAAACTGAACATTTTGCAGTGGTCTTTTAATTTTTGCCAGAGCTGTGTAAGCTATAAAATGACCAGGGGCGTAGGAAGATGTCTGACCATTTGCAAGAGTTGCACATAAAAAAAAAATACTTACATAACTCGGTGGAAGCAACCTTGAATCTGTTCCACTATCCATTTTTGTAGCTGCTCTCAGCAAAATTAAAAAAACCTCATATACTGTAAATGACAAAATGCAGCCGTCGTCAGATTGTAGTTCATTGGGCAATACAAATCAAGTAAGTAAAATTACAAGACAGAATTATAGGGCTCGTGCACAAAACCGATTTTTCTCATACAATTGTGTTTTTTTTTTTTTTTTTTTTGAGCGTCTGATAAAAATGAGCAATGCAAGTCTATGGGTCCATGGAAATAAATTCAACTGACCGCACTCTGATTTTCACAGACTGACAGAATGGAGAATGTGTTTTTCTCAGATCTGGAGAAAATGATTGTTTTTTGTGACGATTTTGGCATGCTAGGTTGGTCTCTTGAGCATGCTGATAAAGTTTAGTGTTTTAAAAAAGGCTTAAGGTACCTTCACACTAAACGATATCGCTAGCGATCCGTGACGTTGCAGCGTCCTGGCTAGCGATATCGTTCAGTTTGACACGCAGCAGTGATCAGAATCCTGCTGTGATGTCGTTGGTCGGGGCTAGAAGGCCAGAACTTTATTTGGTCGCTGGCTCTCCCGCTGACATCGCTGAATCGGCGTGTGCGACGCCGATTCAGCGATGTCTTCACTGGTAACCAGGGTAAATATCGGGTTACTAAGCGCAGGGCCGCGCTAAGTAACCCGATGTTTACCCTGGTTACCATCCTAAAAGTAAAAAAAAAAAAAAAGCTTCATACTTACCTTCCGCTGTCTGTCCTCCGGCGCTGTGCTTTCCTGCACTCACTGTGAGCACAGCGGCCGGAAAGCAGAGCGGTGACGTCACCGCTCTGCTTTCCGGCCGCTGTGCTCACAGCCAGTACAGAGAAGCAGAGCGCCGAGGACAGACAGCGGGAAGGTACCTTTATTCTATAGAATCAGGTTTAGTACAGAAAAAGCCGAAAAACCTGATGCCTGTGTTTTTTTTTTTTTTTTTACACTTTTTCACTAACCATTCAAGTCATTAGGTGAAAAACACTGAAAGAAGTGACATGCTCAATGTCCACAAAACCATGCAAAGCACAAAAAAGTGTGTATGAGATTTTGGAAATCTCATAGGCTTTGCTGGTACTGTAAAACGCAGCTAAAAATTAGCACAAAAATGCATTAAAAAAGCCTAGTGTGATCTTAACCTTAGGCTTTGCTTAAAATGATGGATTATTGTCAAAGAATATTCCTAGGAATGCTGGGTTGATAATCGTCCAGTGAAAACTGACTCATCTGAACAGCAAGCAAAACACTTGCTCGTCGGGTGAATTTATTTTCAATTTTCGTTAAAAATCAAAGTTCTCAGCAGTACATTGTCTTGTGTAAACAGGACCTGTGCTGTCGACAACTGTGACAGGCGATGATGCACAGAGTGATCTTTAGTGATCATTCTATGAGCATCGGAAGTGTGGTCAGCTTGTCTAAATAGGCTATTAGACTTCCGCCAATTGGCTACCTAGAAGCCAATCAGCATTTTTTTTTTACAAGTGTGGGTTGGCCGTTGAAAACAAGCTCTTTATACTAGGGCATACCTTATGACCAACTTAGAGTTTTGGCTTTTCATAACACCCACCCAGCCCCCTCCATCACATGCATGTTTTCCCACTAGGTAGACTTTTCTGGCAACAAAATGACTGGGCAGTTGACTTCCAACATTGGCCATCAGAGGCGTAGAGTTTGGAGGCCGCCATACACATGGATGACTAGGCCAGTCTCATCAAAATTGTCAGGTTTGGCCATGATTCGTTTAAGGTATTGCCAGCTCAAGGGTAGTGGACTCTCATTGGTTTTATGTACATGGTCTTCGTCTTGTGTGTCTTTCATAAAATAGTACAGAGTCCTTTTATGTTGAAGTTTGAGATCACAATTTTATAGGCAAACAATTAAACTGTATGGGTATAATAATTTCATTATTAATTCTGGAAGGAATCTACTCTACTTCTGCTAGCACTGGAGGTGCTCATAATATATGCCCATTGCTCTAGTAATGATCCTAGCAGTAAGCTGGCTGCCACCTTCATGAACCTGATGTTTTTTGGAAACCAGTTATCATTGGAGTGTTTGAAGCCATGGTGCTCTGATGCCCTGGTTAAATCTTCATGACATGTGAGTACTTCCATCTGCAGCGCAGTACTTCTTCATTTCATCTCACTCCAACACAAGACAAGCGCGATAGTTTGTAAGCATACGTTTGGCTTCTTGCCCTGCTCAGCTTGGTGCGTGCACTCGAATAAACCCTCCTCTTTAGGAAATGCCATGCTGACGAATTCACTGTAGTGAACAGTGGCTCTTTATTGAATATTCCATGCACTGGAGCTATATGTGCTACGTATGTAAATGTGTGCTAACTTTAGATTTGCTATAACAGGTATAGGTCCGTTCTATAAAGGTCATTTTTTTTTTTAGGTGAACATGTGATACTGTTTGTATGCCTGTTTTATTACGGTTTGTAAATGAGGCTTAAAGGGTTTCCCATCACTGTCTAGAAATAAAACCATGTCTTTACCCTAGCGAAAAAACAATGGTACCAAAAAAACAAATCGTCCTCAATCATCGAGTATTTCCCAATTTTTCACAACTGGTTTGTGAATGTTAGATAGGCAACTCGGTGGCTCATTGGTTAGCACTGTTCCTTTGCAGCACTGGTGTCCTGATCCTACCAAGGACAACATCTGCAGAACGGTTTGAATGTTCCCCACATGGTTGAGTTTCATCCAGGTACTCCGATTTCCTCCCACACTCGAAAGACATACATTGGACCCCACTTGGGCCAATGTTAATCTCTGGGTCATGAACGTGTCCGATTTTATTTATTCGCAGCAGGATTTGCATGCGATATTCAGATTGTACTCGGCCATGCACGTCAATGAGTCAGTGGAAAAAATAAGGAACTCCAATTACACTCTGATCAGAGTGTAATAATCACAATCTGACCGATATTGTTGGATGGGAGAAAGTACGGTCGTGTTACCTTGACCATAGATTGATAGCAGAATGGGGAGCATGGGTAGTGTGGTAGACACAGTTGTGGGAGGAGATGTATTGTGGTGCACACCTGTGGAGAAGTTTTGTGGGTGAGAGCGATACGTTCATATTGTACTCTGTAGTGGATTGACAACCAGTGCAATGACTGGCACAGAGTGGAGGCATGGGTGTAGCGGCTGGATAGAAATATCCTTCCTGCTGCAGGTAGGATAGATTTGAGAGGGGAGAGTTTAGTAAGAGGGAGACCGGTTAGTAAAGAGTTGAAGTAGTTCAGACAAGTTTTAAAAAGTCCATGTAAGAAAAGGTCAAATTCTAGAGATATTTTTGAGGTTCAGGTGACATTAGTGAGTGAGTGATTGAATATAGCGACTAAAGGAACGATCTTTGTCAAATAAAGCCCCAAGACAGTAAGCATGCTACTTGGGGGTTATGGTAGAACCACACACGCAGATTTCAATATTGGATACTGGTAGGTCAGTAGAGGGAGGAAACACAAGTTATTCAGTTTTTATTGGCATTCAGTTTTTAGATAGAAGAAGGATATAATGTTAAAGACTGCAGATAAACAATTCCTAATGGGGACAGTGATGATGATGTCTTTTAATTGCTGTGAAATATGGTGCTATATAAGTACCGTATACACTCGAGTATAAGCCGACCCGAGTATAAGCTGAGGCACCTACTTTTGCCACGGAAAACTGTAAGCTTATTGACTCGAGTATAAGCCGGGTATGTATTGTCCCCTCATCCCTGTCCTGCTATGCATGGCTCCCATGTCCCTGTCCTGATATGAATGCCTCTCCATTCCTGCCCCTGTCTGCATGCCTCCCCCATCCCTGCCCCGTATGCATGCCTCCCAGTCTCTGCCCCTGTATGCATGCTTCCCCCATTCCACCCCTGCATGTATGCATGCCTCCTTATCCCCATCCCTGTGTGCATGTTTCCTATTGAAAAAAAACAAAACAAAAACCTCATACTCGCCTACTTGCGCGCCCTGGGTGCTGTCACTGCATCTCGTTCCGGCCTCTGCCTACAGCTCTTCCTGTGCTTAGTGGTCACATGGTACCGCTCATTAAAGGGAACCTGTCACCCCGTTTTTTGAGATATAAATACTGTTAAATAGGGCCTGCGCTGTGTGTTACAATAGTGTATGTAGTGTACCCCGATTCCCCACCTATGCTGAGAAATAACTTACCAAAGTCGCCGTTTTCGCCTGTCAATCAGGCTGGTCAGGTCGGGTGGGCGTGGTGACATCGCTGGTTCTTCCTCAGCTTTACGTTGGTGGCGTAGTGGTGTCCGCATGTTGAGGTGACTAATCCACTGTCGGCACGTGAACAAGCAGCGCGCGATCTGCGCTGTCATCCCTTTCGTCGGTGGGGGCGGCCATCTTCCTGGGGCCGCACGTGCGCAGATCGAGTGCTCTGCTGCACGGGGCTTCAGGAAAATGGCCGCGGGATGCCGCGCGTGCGCATTAGAGATCGCGGCGGCCATTTTCCCAAAGCCGAGATGCAAACTCGGCTTTGGGAAAATGGCCGCCGCGATCTCTAATGCGCACGCGCGGCATCCCGCGGCCATTTTCCTGAAGCCCCGTGCAGCAGAGCACTCCATCTGCGCACCCGCGGCCCCAGGAAGATGGCCGCCCCCACCGACGAAAGGGATGACAGCGCAGATCGCGCGCTGCTTGTTCACGTGCCCACAGTGGATTAGTCACCTCAACATGCGGACACCACTACGCCACCAACGTAAAGCTGAGGAAGAACCAGCGCTGTGAACACGCCCTCCCGACCTGACCAGCCTGATTGACAGGCGAAAACGGCGACTTTGGTAAGTTATTTCTCAGCATAGGTGGGGAATCGGGGTACACTACATACACTATTGTAGCACACAGCGCAGGCCCTATTTAACAGTATTTATATCTCAATCTCAAAAAACGGGGTGACAGGTTCCCTTTAAGGTGATGAATATGCGCCCCACCCCTATGGGAGAGGAGATGCGTCTATATTCATCACCTTAATGAGTGGCACCACAAGACCGCTGAGCACAGGAAGAGATGCAGGCTCTGGCGGACGGAATGAGATGTATGATGTGTGCTCCTGGCATCCGCTTCTCCACCACCCCCCTTTCCCCGCCGGCTTTCTGGACTATGACTCGTGTATAAGCTGAGGGGGACGTTTTCAGCACAAAAAAAAGTGCTGAAAAACTCGGCTTATACACGAGTATATACGGTAAGCTAAATGAGTAACTACAGGAAGTCTCCAACTACTCTTCCAACTCTGGATAAATGTGTCAAGGAAAGCTGTACTTCCTCCATGCATGCACAACAGTAATAGATTACTACGACGCCTGGCTGAGTTGAACTAGGCATGCTGGTTAATGCTGCTCTGGCATTGGGATTGCTTTGGGTACGTGTCCACGGTCCGGATTGTCGGCGCTTTGGGCGGAGCGGAAAACCCACTCCACCCAATGCGCCACCCCCTTCTGTACGCGTGGTGTTTCCGGTTGTGTTCATTGCACACATCCGGAATCGCCGCACCCCATACATAGGACACTGTTATTTACCTTGTGGCGACGGAGGTAAACAGACATGCTGCGTTCTAAAAAGACGCGCCATATTTCCGTTAAAGCAGGGCCGCCGGGTCCTTGTTCGCATGCATAGTGGAGATGGGATTTCATAAAATCCCCTCCACTATGCTGTAACATCTGGACGCTGTGAGTTGAACGCTGCGGCTCTACGCAGCGTTCAATCCGTAGCTAATCCAGCCCGTGGACACATACCCTAAGAAGAAGCAGAGGAGTGCCCTCCAAATTTTGAGGCTATTGTAAAATGTGAGGACACCTTTTTAATAAAAAATAGCATTACCATCAAGCTAAAGGTGGATTTCTGCAAACCCCATCATGTGAGCATGGAGACAAAACAAATGAGTCAGAAAAGAAATATGATAAAGTGCTGTGGAATATGTTGGTGCTGTAGATATAAAAATTATTATTATTATTATTATATTATTATTATTATTATTATTATTATACCTGGTGGCACTGTGCCACATGCACTAGAGGGTTTCTATCTCAAATCCATTGTTATTCTGACACACTGAGTTGGGTCTAGTTCACACTTAGGGCAATAAATCCAGTTTTGGAGGAAATGTGGCTCTTCAAGCTTTTAAATATTATGGAATAAAAACATTACAACACTTCAATTGTGGTACTATATCTGTAAAATCACTGTAAAAAAAAATAAATATGCTGATCTTCTGTCTTATTCTTCAGGTAGCCATATACATTAGATGTATGTTGGCTAAACCCAGGGACTATAACGGGTGAAGCGTGATGGATTTCAATATGCCTTGCCTCATCCTTTAATTCTCAGGGGCGGCAGGCCACCACCAAAGGCAGCAACTTATTAACCTTTCCTCAAGGAGGACTGTGTATGGGGAGCATTGGCTGAATGAGCGATGGGCAAGTTTCTGTACGAGTGTATGGCTTCTCTTTTTTTTTTTTTTTTTTTTTAAATGTTGTGAAATGCAAATCGCCATTGCAGAGAGAGAGATGGCGTTAAGCTGGATTTATACGGGAGAAACTTGAAAGACAACGTTGTTATAGAGAAAAGGACAGTTCTATTTTAGGAAGATAATTTATAGACGAGAATGGAGCCTATCTTAACAAATAACATCTGTGTGAATACTAGTTGTGAAACTGAATTGAAAAGTCATACCGCACAAATAAAATTAAAAAAAAAAAAAAAAATTACAATATGTCTACATCATTTTTTAAGTGACTTAATTTTGTTTTGTGTTTATTCCCTGTACATTTGGAACACAACAAATATTCACCATATACATTTGTATAATCTATATCCTGGCTGCTGCATTCACTCACATTCACCGCCCTTGCATTAACTCTTTACATTCCATCCATATCGGCCCCTCTGTCCTTTCCTCTCCTATGTATAGCACAGATGCTCTGTTCACATTGCTTATCAGCGCTGATCCATTCAGTTCCACCATCCAACGCAAGAGACGCTCTCACAAATTACTTAACCATCTGCTCACTCTTTCCATCCTCCTTCTCCTAGTCGCTGGAGACATCTCTCCCAACCCCGGCCCCCCATGTTATAGCTAGTCTAAAGGTACCTTCACACATAACGATATCGTTAACGATATCGTTGCTTTTTGTGACGTAGCAACGATATCGTTAAGGAAATCGTTCTGTGTGACAGCGACCAACGATCAGGCCCCTGCTGGGAGATCGTTGGTCGCTGAGGAAAGTCCAGAACTTTATTTCGTCGCTGGACTCCCTGCAGACATCGCTGGATCGGCGTGTGTGACACCGATCCAGCGATGTCTTCACTGGTAACCAGGGTAAACATCGGGTTACTAAGCGCAGGGCTGCGCTTAGTAACCCGATGTTTACCCTGGTTACCAGCGTAAAAGTAAAAAAAACAAACACTACATACTTACCTACCGCTGTCTGTCCCCGGCGCTGTGCTTCTCTGCACTCCTCCTGCACTGGCTGTGAGCGTCGGTCAGCCGGAAAGCAGAGCAGTGACGTCACCGCTCTGCTTTCCGGCCGCTGTGCTCACAGAGCGCCGGGGACAGACAGCGGTAGGTAAGTATGTAGTGTTTGTTTTTTTTACTTTTACGCTGGTAACCAGGGTAAACATCGGGTTACTAAGCGCGGCCCTGCGCTTAGTAACCCGATGTTTACCCTGGTTACCCGGGGACCTCGGGATCGTTGGTCGCTGGAGAGCTGTCTGTGTGACAGCTCTCCAGCGACCAAACAGCGACGCTGCAGCGATCGACATCGTTGTCGGTATTGCTGCAGCGTCGCTGAGTGTGAAGGTACCTTAACCTCCCAACTGCTACACTCAGAAATCCATCTAACCTTATTAATATTCCCTGCATGGCTTCTGCCTCTTTCAATTGTGCCCTTTGGAATTCTCGCTCTGTGTGTAATAAACTCCCTTTCATCCATGACTTCTTCCTTTCTAATTCTCTTAACCTCCTGGCTCTTACAGAAACCTGGATCCATCGGTCAGACACAACCGCTGCTGCTGCTCTTTCATATGGTGGACTATACTTTTCTCATACCCCAAGATCGGACAACAGAGCAGTGACGGTGGTGTATCTTTCTCCGGGCCCCTCTCATCAGTTCCTGGATCACTTTACCAACTGGCTTCCACATTTTCTCTCCTGTGACATCCCCACCCTCATCATGGGTGATTTCAACATCCCCATTGCTTTTCCCCTCTCCCCATCTGCTTCTCACCTTTTATCTCTAACCTCCTTTTTCGGCCTCTCGCAGCATACTAACTCTCCAACGCATGAAGACGGAAACTTCCTCGACTTGGTATTCTCCCGGTTTTGCTCGGTGGACGATTTCACAAACTCTCCTCTCCCGCTCTCTGACCACAACCTTTTTTCATTCTCTATCAAGAACTGCCATCCCGCTCAGGTCATCCCCACTTTCCACACTTATAGAAACATACAGGCCATTAACACCCAGAAGCTTATGAAGAACTTGCAGTCATCATTGGCCCCTATCGCCTTCATCTTATGTCCTGATTCTGCACTGAAGCATTACAATGAAAACCTGCAAAGTGCCCTGGATGAAATTGCACCTCCTATACATAAACAACTCGGCACATAAGGCGACAACTGTGGCACATGCTGCAAACACGTTTCCTGCAGCGGTGCTCCAGGTGTTCCGAATATCTGTGGAGAAAATCTAATCTGCCCAAAGATTTCATCCATTATTTGTTCATTCTTAAAACATACAACTCTGCTCTTCACCTCTCCAAACAAACCTATTTTAACACCCTCATCACCTCACTGTCCAGTAACCCTAAACGTCTCTTTGACACTTTTCATTCCCTACTCAACCCAAGAGTGCAGGCCGCAACCACGGATCTCCACGCTTACGATCTGGCCAATTACTTCAAAGAAAAAATTGACCACGTCCGACAGGAAATTATCTCCCAATCCCTTCATACCATGCACTGTCCTCACTCACCCACTGCATCTAGTTCACTCTCTGACTTTGATCCAGTTACAGAAGAAGTAATCAGGCTCCTTGCATCTTCTCGCCCGATCCCATTCCGTCACATCTCCTCCAGTTCCTTTTCCCGGCTGCCACCTCTCACTTAACAACGTTCAACTTTCTCTCTCTTCTGGTATCTTTTCCTCCTCATTTAAGCATGCCATCATACAGTTAGGTCCATATATATTTGGACAAAGACAACATTTTTCTAATTTTGGTTATAGACATTACCACAATGAATTTTAAACAAAACAATTCAGATGCAGTTGAAGTTCAGACTTTCAGCTTTCATTTGAGGGTATCCACATTAAATTTGGATGAAGGGTTTAGGAGTTTCAGCTCCTTAACATGTGCCACCCTATTTTTAAAGGGACCAAAAGTAATTGGACAATCAACTCCAAGGCTATTTCATGGACAGGTGTGGGCAATCCCTTCGTTATGTCATTCTCAATTAAGCTGATAAAAGGCCTGGCGTTGATTTGAGGTGTGGTGCTTGCATTTGGAAGGTTTTGCTGTGAAGTAAACATGCGGTCAAAGGAGCTCTTCATGCAGGTGAATCAAGCCATCCTTAAGCTGCGAAAACAGAAAAAACCCATCCAATAAATTGCTACAATCTTAGGAGTGGCAAAATCTACAGTTTGGTACATCCTGAGAAAGAAAGAAAGCACTGGTGAACTCATCAATGCAAAAAGACCTGGGCGTCCACGGAAGACAACAGTGGTGGATGATCGCAGAATAATCTCCATGGTGAAGAGAAACCCCTTCACAACAGCCAACCAAGTGAATAACACTCTCCAGGAGGTCGGTGTATCAATATCCAAATCTACCATAAAGAAAAGACTGCATGAAGGTAAATACAGAGGGTTCACTGCACGGTGCAAGCCACTCATAAGCATCAAGAAGAAAAAGGCTAGACTGGACTTTGCTAAAAAAACATCTACAAAAGCCAGCACAGTTCTGGAAGAACATTCTTTGGACAGATGAAACCAAGATCAACCTCTACCAGAATGATGGAAAGAGAAAAGTATGGTGAAGCATGGTACAGCATACCACATCATCTGTAAAACCCTGCGGAGGCAGTGTTATGGCCTGGGCATGCATGGCTGCCAGTGGCACTGGGTCACTAGTGTTTATTGATGATGTGACACAGGACAGAAGCAACCGAATGAATTCTGAGGTATTCAGAGCCGCCATACTGTGTGCTCAGATCCAGCCAAATGCAGCAAAACTGATTGGTCGTCGTTTCATACTACAGATGGACAATGACCCAAAACATAAAGCCAAAGCAACCCAGGAGTTTATTAAAGCAAAGAAGTGGAATATTCTTGAATGGCCAAGTCAGTCACCTGATCTCCACTCAATTGAGCATGCATTTCACTTGTTAAAGACTAAACTTCAGACAGAAAGGCCCAGAAACAAACAGCAACTGAAAACCACCGCAGTGAAGGCCTGGCAGAGCATCAAAAAGGAGGAAACACAGCATCTGGTGATGTCCATGAGTTCAAGACTTCAGGCAGTCATTGCCAACAAAGGGTTTTCAACCAAGTACTAAAAATGAACATATTACTTAAAATATTGAATCTGTCCAATTACTTTTGGTCCCTTTAAAAACAGGGTGGCACATGTTAAGGAGCGTAAACTCCTAAACCCTTCATCCAATTTTAATGTGGATACCCTCAAATGAAAGCGGAAAGTCGAAACTTCAACTGCATCTGAATTGTATTGTTTATAATTCATTGTGCTAATGTCTATAACCAAAATTAGAAAAATGTTGTCTCTGTCCAAATATATGTGGACCTAACTGTACATCCATTATTTAAAAACCATCCCTCGATCAAAACTGTGCCGCTAATTATAGACCTGTCTCTAATCTTCCCTTCTTCTCTAAACTCCTGGATCGCCTGGTCCACTCCCGTCTTATCCGATATCTTTCAGATAACTCTCTTCTCGACCCTCTACAATCTGGTTTCTGCTCTTTACACTTTACTGAAACTGCCCTCACTAAAGTCTCTAATGATCTACTAACAGCTAAATCTAATGGTCACTACTCCATGCTAATTCTCTTGGATCTCTCCGCAGCATTCGATACTGTGGATCATCAGCTCCTCCTCACTATGCTCCGCTCCATCTGCCTCAAGGACACCATTCTCTCCTAGTTTTCAGACCACACTCCTTCACTATCTTTTGCTGGTTCCTCCTCCTCTCGCCTTCCCCTTACTGTTGCGGTTCCACAAGGATCAGTCCTAGGTCTCCTCCTCTTCTCTTTGTATACTGCCCTTATTGGACAAACAATCAGTAGATTGGGTGTCATCAGCATAGAGATGGTACTGGAAACCAAATTATACACTTCTCCTGATATCACACCTGCCTTTTTAAAAAACACCAGTGATTCTTACCGCTATCTCTAACATCATGTCCTCCCTCTGTCTAAAACTGAACTCGTGTTTTCTCCCTCTACTAATCTACCTTTGCCTGACATTGCCATCTCCGTGTGTGGTTCCACCAATACTCCCAAGCAACATGCCCGCTGCCTTGGGGTCATGCTTGATTCTGAGCTTTCATTCACCCCCCACATGCGATCACTGGGTCGCTCTTCTTATCTGCATCTCAAAAACATTTCTAGAATTCGCCCTTTTCTAACTTTCGACTCTACAAAAACTCTTACTGTTTCACTCATTCATTCTTGTCTAAACTATTGTAACTCTACTAATCAGCTTCCCTCTTACCAAACTTTCCCTGCTCAAATCTGTCCTGAATGCTGCAGCCAGGATCATTTTCCTCACCAACCATTACACTGATGCCTCTACCCTGTGCCAGTCATTACATTGGTTACCCATGCACTCCAGAATCCAGTACAAAACTGCTATCCTCATCCACAAAGCACTCCATGGCTCAGCACCACCCTACCCGTTCTCTCCATTCTGCTAATGACCTAAGGATAACATCCTCAATAATCAGAACCTCCCACTCCCATCTCCAAGACTTTTCACGTGCTGTGCCCATTCTTTGGAATGCACTACCCAGGTTAATACAATTAATCCCCAATCCCCACAGCTTTTAAGCGTGCCCTAAAGCGCATTTGTTCAGACTGGCCTACCGCCTCAATGCATTAACCTAACGATCCCTGTGTGGCTCATTCAAATAACTTAATCCATAATCCGGTTCCTCACATCATGTTCTCATACACTTTATACAGTTAATAGCCCTCTGTCTGTACTGCTACATGTTTAGGCAGTTAACTGGTTCATGCAGCTAAACATGAACACCCGATCCTTACACTATGGCTGGTCCGAATAACGAAAGAAATTGTTACCATCCACCTCTCGTGTCTCCCCTTTTTCCTCAGTGTGTAAGCTTGTGAGCCGGGCCTTCATTCCTCTTAGTCAGTGGCGTAACTACAAAGTTAGGGGCCCCGGTGCGAACTTCCAAATGGGGCCCCCCCCCTGCAGCCCTGCCATACAACTCAATGTAACCCCCATAGAATAATGGCCACACATGATGCTCAATACTGTATAACGGCCACCACACATGATGCTCCATACTGTATAATGGCCACACATGATGCTGCATACTGTATAACGGCCACACATGATGCTCAATACTGTATAATGACCCCCCTCCTGTATGCATGGCTCATCTCCCTCCTATCCCATATACATAGCTCATATTACCCCTCCTGTATGCATGGCTCATATTCCCCCCTGCATGGCTCATATTCCCCCCTGCATGGCTCATATTCCCCCCTGCATGGCTCATATTCCCCCCTGCATGGCTCATATCCCCCCCTGCATGGCTCATATCCCCCCCTGCATGGCTCATATTCCCCCCCTGTATGCAGGCTTAGCTCTCCGCTCCTGCTCGGCGCGCCGGCTTATGTCCTCCTTCATCCCCCCCCCCCCCGTTCCCCCGTTCCCCCGTCCCCCTGTCCCTCGTCCCTCATACTCACCTGTCTTCCCACTGCACGGCCGTGCCGACATCCCTCGCGCTCTGTCCCGACTTCAGACGGCGGCGCCGGCGCAGCACCTTCTTCCTGCTTGAGCGGTCATGTGACACCGTTCATTAAGATCATGAATATGCGCATATTCATGATCTTAATGAGCGGTGTCACGTGACCGCTCAAGCAGGAACGAGCTGCAGTGCAGACGCCGAGACCATCGCTGGAGCAGGGTGAGTATTCAAGGCGGCGGCGGCGGGGAAGGGGGGGGAGGCCCTGGAGCGGGGGGAGGCACTGCCAGTCCGAGCCTGCCTGCCGGGCCCGGGCCCCTGACCTGCCGGGCCCGGTCGCACTGGCGACCGCTGCGACCGCGGTAGTTACGCCACTGCTCTTAGTATCTGTTTTGAACAGTGATTATTGTTATGCTGTAATGTCTTGTCTGTACAAATCCCCTCTATAATTTGTAAAGCGCTGCGGAATATGTTTGTGCTATATAAATAAAATTATTAGTATTGTTATTTAGAAGGGTTTAAAACGAATCAGCAATTTTTTTTTTTTTTTCAATGAAGATTACAAAACCTTATTTTAGGAGGGAAAATGCTCAAGATCCTGTTTTAAAAACTTAGTTAGAAACACGTGTGCACAACCGTATGAGGTGCACGGGTAGGTTCCCAAACCGTAATCAGCAAATAATACAAAACCCGGCACTCAACTTTGTGGTGTGAAGAAACGAAAGATTTATTATCCCAAATCAGAAAACGTTTCGGTCACACAACTGGACCTTCATCAGTAACGTTTACTGGGACAATATATAGATTCAAGTGGCTATATGGCCTGCCTGGAGGTAGCTACCAATATAGTATTGGATATCCAGAGAGAAAAGTTACAGCCTATATGGGTGCTGTCATCGCGGCGTCCACCGCTGAATAGCAAGTGACTTGCTATTCAGCGGTGGACGCCGCGATGACAGCACCCATATAGGCTGTAACTTTTCTCTCTGGATATCCAATACTATATTGGTAGCTACCTCCAGGCAGGCCATATAGCCACTTGAATCTATATATTGTCCCAGTAAACGTTACTGATGAAGGTCCAGTTGTGTGACCGAAACGTTTTCTGATTTGGGATAATAAATCTTTCGTTTCTTCACACCACAAAGTTGAGTGCCGGGTTTTGTATTATTTCCTGTTTTAAAAACTGACCCCCTTTTAAAGCTTTTGAAACAGAATTCTGGACATTTGTTAAACCTTTGGTTTGGTGCGAATTGCCACAAAGTGGAATGTATTGGCCCCCAGTTTTTCAGTTCTTGAAGGGTAATGGAATAAATTACAAAACAAATTTTGAGTTTCATTCTCTCTGTAATTTTTTTCATTCATAATCATTATTTATATATTTTTTTACTGTTTTACGTACTCCCTCTATGGGGCTTCAACTTTTAATTGTCTAATTGCTGGTTTAATACCCCACAATAGCTGTGTGCTGCAAAGCATTAGACCTGTTGGGGTCACAATGACAAGACACCTGTTAGGCCCTGCCACAGGTAGTGTCTAACAGTTCACGGTACCTGGCAGACCCTGAGGTCAGTATTAGACATCTGGTTGCAATGACAACCATCAGCATCTCACAATCGCGTTGTGGAGGGGTCAAAGGATCTTGCAATTGTTATTGACCACGGCATGTAAAGGGTTAAACAGCCATGGACTTCTGGTTCTTGCCCTTTATGTTACTGCAGGAGCTTCCTTATCAGTTGTGCTTCCAGCAGTTATCGTGTGGGCACAGTTCCTGTCACATCATGTTGAACCTGTAGATCATATTAGTAACATAACATAGTTAGTAAGGCCGAAAAAAGACATTTTTCCATCCAGTTCAGCCTATATTCCATCATAATAAATCCCCAGATCTACGTCCTTCTACAGAACCTAATTGTATGATACAATATTGTTCTGCTCCAGGAAGACATCCAGGCCTCTTTTGAACCCCTCGACTGAGTTCGCCATCACCACCTCCTCAGGCAAGCAATTCCAGATTCTCACTGCCCTAACAGTAAAGAATCCTCTTCTATGTTGGTGGAAAAACCTTCTCTCCTCCAGACGCAAAGAATGCCCCCTTGTGCCCGTCACCTTCCTTGGTATAAACAGATCCTCAGCGAGATATTTGTATTGTCCCCTTATATACTTATACATGGTTATTAGATCGCCTCTCAGTCGTCTTTTTTCTAGACTAAATAATCCTAATTTCGCTAATCTATCTGGGTATTGTAGTTCTCCCATCCCCTTTATTAATTTTGTTGCCCTCCTTTGTACTCTCTCTAGTTCCATTATATCCTATAGTAACATAGTTAGTAAGGCCGAAAAAAGACATTGTGGAAACACTTTTCCTATGATGATTTACATAAAGTCATGGCCAAAAGTGTTGACACCCTTGAAATTGATCCAGAAAATTTATGTATTCCTGCCAGAAAATTACTGCAATTGCATGTTTTGTTATACTGTACACTTGTTGATTTTCTATGTGTGTATTAGAACAACCCCCCCGCTCCCCCCCCCCCCCCAAAAAAAAAAAAAAAAAAACACAGAAAAAATTCAAACAGATGGGCAGGACAAAATTGTTGTAAAATTGTCAGTAAACCACTTTGTTTCAAGCATTTGATATGAAAATCCACTTGAAATCAGATAAAAAGTGGAAAGTTGATGTAATCTTTGGGTCTCTGTGTGCGACACTGAGCACGGAGAACAGAAAAAGGAAAAGATAACTGTCTGAGGACTTGGGAACCATATTTGTTGAACAATAGCAACACTCTCGAAGTTACAAGTTGATGAAGGGTTGGAACGCAGGCTGGTCCGTATGGTGGATATGAAGCCCCAATCAAGTTCAAAAGAAATTCAAGCTGTCCTGCAGGCTCAGGATGCATCTGTGTCAGCGCGAACTGTTGATATTTGAATGAAATAAACTGCAATGGCAGGAGACCCAGGAGGACCCCACTGCTGAAACATAGACCTAAAAATCTAGACTGCAGTTTGCCAAAATGTATGTGAGTAAACAACAATCCTTCTAGAAAAGCGTCTTGTGAACAAATGAGACCAAGATAGAGCTTTTTGATAAAGCACATCATTCTACTGTATACCGAAAATGGAATGAGGCCTACTATGAAAAGAACACAGTACCTATGGTCAAGTATGGTGGAGGTTCATAGATGTTTTGAGGTTGTTTTGCTGTCTCTGGGTGCCTTGACTGTGTGAAAGCCATCATGAAATCTGAAGATTACCAAAATAATTTGGGTCGCAATGTAGTGCCCAGTGTCAGAATGCTGGGTTTGCGTCATAGGTCTTCCAGTAGGACAATGACACTAAAAGTACTTCAAGAAGCTCTCAGAAATTGATTAAAATAAAGTGCTTGAGATTTCTGAAGTGGCCAGCAATGAGTCCGGATCTAAATCCCATTTAACACCTTTGGAGAGATCTTAAAATTGATGTTGGGAGAAGGCCCTCTTCAAATATGAGAGACCTGGAACAGTTTGCAAAAGAAGACTGTTCCAAAATTCCAGATGAGAGGTGTAACAAGCTTGTTGATGGTTATAGGGAGCAATTCATGGCAGTCATTTATTCCAGAGAGTGAGCAACCAAATATTAAGCTGAGTAGTGCCAACAATTCTGTCCAGACCATTTTGGGGGTTTTGTGTGAAAATGTGTCCATTTTGTCCCTTTTTTTTTTTTTTTTTTTTTTTAATTCAAAAAACACACAAAGGAAATACACATGTGTAGAACAAAACATGTAACTGCAAACATTTTCTGGAACAATTTGAAGGGTACCAACACTTTCGGCCATGACTGTATATGTCAAATGTAAGTAAGGTTTTAGTCTTATAAACAGGTCCGATCTTGCTCTATGCCTTTAATAAACTACAGTTCGTTCAGTGAAATCTGATGACTGATCTCCATTTTAACGTTTGATCGGGAAAAGTGGTGTGCTGTTTGCAGTGGAAAAATTACAAAAATAAGAGTAGCTTTTTTCATTGACAGCTATTCAGGCAACGTTTTTCAGTGACAGAACTAAATAAAATCTATTGCACCAGCAGACAGTATGACAATTTGTATGGCAGTGCTGGATTCAGGTAGCCCGAACCAGAAGGGTTGTCATGTTTTTTTTTTTCTTTGCATCTGAGTGATTTTCTTTTCCTTTTTTTTTTGCTTTGTTGTGCTCAATTTGTTTCAAAATGTCATTATTCAGAAAACTTGAGACACAGTGACTTTAACCAACATGACTATGATTTCCCTTTTTTTTTGTTTTTTTTGTTTACAATTTTCAGTCATTTATGCTATTTATTACGGTATTAAATGCGCGCACCGGTGACCCCCTCACGTGATCGGGGGTCATCAGCGCATCGGCATGACAACCAGAGGTCTCCTATGGTTGTTGATGCTGGATTGCTATGAGCGTCACCCTGTGGTCGGCACTCATAGCAATGCTGTAATTCTAGTACATAGGAGCTATCTCAGCGTCGCTCCTATGTAGCAGAGCCGATCAGGCTATGCCAGCTTCTAGCCTCCCATGGAGGCTATTGAAGCATCAGAAAAGTAAAAAAAAAAAAAGTGTTTAAAAATATGAAAAAAATTAAATAAAAATATAAAAGTTCAAATCACCCCCCTGTCACCCCATTCAAAATAAATTAAAAAAATCAAAATTACACATTTGGTATCACTGCGTTCAGAATCGCCTGATCTATCAATTAAAAAAAAAAGTATTAACCTGATCGCTAAACAGTGTAGCAATAAAAAAATTTAAAACTCCAGAATTAAGTTTTTTTTTTTGACATGACATTGCATTAAAATGTAATAACGAGCAATCAAAAGAACGTATCTACACCAAAATGGTGTCATTAAGGCCGGGATCACAGATGCGAAAAACACGTCCGTGTCTCGCATGTGAAATCTAAGCTGTGGCGCCGGCACTCCAGAGCGGAGCGTGCGGCCGCATAGCAACACATGGAGCCGCACGCTCCGCTCCCAAGTGCCGGCGCCACAGCTTGGATTTCACATGCGAGACACGGACGTGTTTTTAGCATGTGTGACTCTGGCCTAAAAATGTCAGCTCGGCACGCAAAAAAAAAAGCCCTCACCTCACCCCAGATCCCGAAAAATGGAGATGCTACGGGTATCGTAAAATCGCGCAAAAAATTTTTTTTTTTTTTAAAGCAAAATTTTTTTTTTTTTTTTTGCCACTTAGATAAAATAGAACCTAGACATGTTTGGTGTCTATGAACTCATAGTGACCTGGAGAATCATAATGGCCGGTCAGTTGTGTTTTTTTTTTTTTTTTTTTGCAATTTCACCGCACTTGGAATTTTCCCCCCGTCTTTTTCTAGTGCATGACATGATAAAACCAATGATGTCGTTCAAAAGTACAACTCGTCCCGCAAAAAATAAGCCCTCACATGGCCATATTGACCGAAAAATAAAAAAGTTATGGCTCTGGGAAGGAGGGGAGCAAAAAATGGAAAAAAAAAAAAAAAAATACCCCGGGTCATGAAGGGGTTAAAATGTATTATCATCTTGCTGGTGCACGGCATAAATGTAGGAAGTCTTTAAATGTTTAAAGGGAATCAGTCAGCTGACTTTTTGCTATGTAATATGTCAGCATGATGTAGGTGCGAAGACTCTGATTCCAGTGATATGTTTGATACTAGGCTGTGTGTTGCAGTTTAAATAAAGTCAGTGTTTTATCAGCAAGATATACACTACAGGACAAGGTGTCTCGTGCCTCCTAGTCAACTGCTGTGTATCTCCGCCCCATCACTGATGTCCATGTATAGTGTACACAGAAATCAGCCAATCAGAGGTGTGGGCGGGGTTATGCAGAGCTCTCCATTCATTCTGAGCACTACTAAATCTGCAGCATTGTCTCAATGGCAGCAAGCAGATGAATACATTGCTAGGATCAGTATCTCGGCACCTACATTATGCTGCGCTCAGATTAGCCAAAACCTGGTGACAGATTCCTTTAACTGTAGTCAGAATATTTTTCTACACCATAAACTGTTTATGATCTAATTTTCTACATCCAGAATGTAAAATAAACTACAGAGGAAGGCTGGGCACTCGGCCTTTCTATCTTGATCGCATCAGCAGCTTTGTTCCGGCATCTTGATACTTTTTATTAAACAGGATGCGCGGTGCGTAGAGAGAACCTTCCTGAAATCAGGCAGTTTGACAGCTCCCGGCGTGCTTGCAAATGAAACATGGACTTTTCATGCTCTGTTTGGCTCCTTCCCCCTAGTAGACTTATAAAAATACCTTTTACTTTATGATTGATGATTTCTGAAGGAGCGAACGGCAAGGTGTAAGAATAACCACAGAGCACCTCGACTTTATCGAAAACGTCTTAATTGCTGGAACACTGTGAACTGCCTTTCCATTTCCAGTCATGGAGTCATATCAACAATCAGCTGAAAAATTGATAGGAGGTCATCTGTGAAACTGAGCATGACCCCGACTAAAGGCAATTGGTTGTAACATTAACCCTTTAGCTACCAATGGGATTCAACATTTTGCATCTCTGGTACTGCTCCTTTTTTTTTTTTTTTTTTTCCAATTTTGTCATGTACAAATGACACCTAATTTACTAAATAATTGATATTAACCCCCCCGAAAAAAAAATAATATATATATATATATTCACAGATATTCATTGGTCGCGGCCTCTGTCTGTCATGGAATCCAAGTCGCTGATTGGTCGTGGCAAAACGCCCATGACCATTGCCACGACCAATCAGCGACGGGCACAGTCCGGCGGCAATATGGCCGCTCTTTCCTTCCCGCAGTCAGTGCCCGCTCCATACTCCCCTCCAGTCATCCAGTCAGCCCTCACACAGGGTTAATGCCAGCATTACCAGAGCGCGGTGTAACATACTCCAGTTACACAGCTATTAACCCTGTGTGACCAACTTTTTACTATCGATGCTGCTTATGCAGCCTCAATAGTAAAAAGATCTAATGTTACAAATAATAATAATAATAAACTTATTCTCACCCTCCGACGTGCGCGGTGTCCTCGGAAATGCAAGCGGCAGGCTCCGGTGCCAAGGATGCTATGCGAGACAGACCTTCCATGATGTCACGGTCATGTGACCGCGACGTCATCACAGATCCTGCGCTCATACGAACCCTGGGACCGGAAGCTGCCGCGTGCACCGCACACAGCTGACAGGACGACAAGGTGCCTTCAGAAGGTGAGTATATGTTTATTTTTTATTTTAAGTCTTTTTTTAACCTGTTACATACGTGGCTGGGCAATATACTATGTGTCTGTGCTGTATACTACGTGGCTCTGTGCTGTATACTACGTGGCTCTGTGCTGTATACTATGTGGCTCTGTGCTGTATACTACGTGGCTCTGTGCTGTATACTATGTGGCTGGGCAATATACTACGTGGCTGGGCAATATACTACGTGGCTGTGCAATATACTACGTGGCTGGGCAATATACTACGTGGCTGGGCAATATACTACGTGGACATGCATATTCTAGAATACCCGATGCGTTAGAATCGGGCCACCATCTAGTATTAGAATATATTTGTACCATGTGAATAGGCTGTGATGGAGTGCTTTACACTTTGAGGGCTCTTATTGAGTGCTTTTATCAATATATTTCTGTCATTAGTTTCACATATTGTAGTTTTTTTTTCACATCACTTTTTTTCTTTTTACTCTTATTCACTTTTGACATACATTTCATTGTCATCATTTTGTTTGATTTTTCTGATGTACGTCTTTTCCAATATTTATTCATTAACCTTGCACTTTATGCTATCGCACTATCCCATTATAAATGCCTCTCTACAACCTGTCTTGGACATCCTATTATATTTCATATCGTTTCATCGTAATTCCTTCTATTCTGCTTCACTCCACCCACTTCTTGTTGTTACTCTAGGCCCTTTCCTATACAACATGGTTGTGCCCTTGGCCTCCTCAAAAATGGTTGCTGATGAGGTCATCAATAAAGCGTTGCGTGCATGACTGATGTCTCCGGGTCATGGTTCACCTGACATGTGCACGACGCGTTGACTTCCATTACGGAAGCACACCCGTGTGGATCTCTGGACACATCCACCGCTTAACTAACACCATCTGGTGTGTGTGTGTATATGTGTGTGTGTGTATATATATATATATATATATATATATATATATATATATATATATATATATATATATATATATATATATATATATATATATATATATATATATATATATATATATATATATATAATTTTCTCTGTGACAGGTCAATAGTAAAGGCACATCCCCTTGAGAAAGCAGCTGTGCGAAACGCGCGTCGGGGCATTATAATCTTTGTTACTGTGGGTAAGCTTATTCACTAGTATTAACTTGTACATTTACTCATGAAACCTGAATATTTAAGGAGTCTTTATTCTATATGTTTGTCGCACTATATGACCTTCACAGGTTTATGACACTTGCTTCCTATACTACCATACCCTCTTCTTGTGTATGTATGGGTCTTTGAGAATATTCACTCTTTATATTATCTGCTCCATAGAAGCTTATGGCACTTGTTTGTTTCATATATATGTATAAGATGTTTCAGATGTAGTTACTCTTTCTTCATGCTCTATACTGGACAATGATGTTTCTCCATTCTCATGTTCTTCTTTACAAGCCCACAATATTTTGTATGCTAGGTATTTTTAATAATTTTAATAAATATGTTTTAAAACCTCTGTGGTTTCACACGTTTTTGTCAGTATGTGGGACTACTCCACCCTTTTACTCTTTTCATTAAAATTAAGGAGGAATGCCTAAATTGTTTATGTTCCTGACCTTGTTCTATAATTTGTGCTCTTATTTTGATTGAGTGCTCTATGTTGTCATTGTGCTTGACACTAAAGTAGTCTCACAATGGGTTTTCCATTTGATTACGGTACTCTACTGAAAAGGTTATTTTTCTCAAACCACTTGGAGCAATTCTACATCATTCACTTGTAAAACCCTGCACGTGGCTGTGTACACATTGGCTGATCATGCTTGTTGCATTGGTGTTTACACTTGTTAATTATGTCAACCAAATATTGATTTTGTGTTCAACCATTTTTGTGCATGAACCCACCACATCTAGCAATATTCACTTCATGTACATAGAAGAGGATTCTTTACTGTTAGGGCAGTGAGAATCTGGAATTGCTTGCCTGAGGAGGTGGTGATGGCGAACTCAGTCGAGGGGTTCAAGAGAGGCCTGGATGTCTTCCTGGAGCAGAACAATATTGTATCATACAATTATTAGGTTCTGTAGAAGGACGTAGATCTGGGTATTTATTATGATGGAATATAGGCTGAACTGGATGGACAAATGTCTTTTTTCGGCCTTACTAACTATGTTACTATGTTACATTAATAATTTATAATGTATTATTCTCATCGTACTGGAAGTTAATACGTTAAAACTGTGTTCAAGACAAATCCTAGTATAAACAGTCTTGTTTCTAGTCCTTGGCTTGTAATCATGGCCACGCTAATGTACCTTCCATATCCTCCATTAGGGCAAATGGCTGTCATGGGTGGAGGAGTCTCCCACTCATTCTGATGGACTGGTGTGTTTATTACATGAATGGCCAGCTATCAGATCGTCTGCCACCTAACTGTGGCCACTGATCTGAAATATCTGGCTCTCTGCAGCTTTCCAGGCAGAATGAGTTGTTTCCTGAGATGGATGCACCCATGCTGATAGCTAAAACTACCCCTTTGGCCATATTTATCATTGTTTTACCAAAATTGATTATATTGTGTTGCAAAATTGCTTATTTAATGTTTTCATTATGCTAACATGTAAACCCATCCAAAATAGTATCAGGAGATCCAAAGGTCACCAACTATTAATAATAATAATACTATTATTGCATCTTCTGTGTATTGTCCTCTTCAGGTTAACGGAAAGATTTACATTTGGATTCAGGTCTGGGCCATTCTAAAAGTTTGATCTTCTTTTGGCAATGCCATTCTTTTGTTTTCAAGATTATATTTAGAGTTGTCAGGCTGGAAGGTGAAATTGCCCTCTATTTTCAGCTTTTTAGCAGAGGCCTGAAAGTTTTGTCGCAAAAGTGACTGATTATTGGAACTGATCATAATTCCCTGCACCTTGACTACAGCCTCAATTTCAGCTGCCAAAAAAACAGGCCCATGATACAATGCTGCTTCCACCATGCTTCACTGTGGCTATGGTGTGCTTTTAGGCTATGTTCACACTAGCGTTGCGCCGCCCTGCGTCGGCGACGCACGGAAAAACGCGCGCAAACGCAAAATCGGACGAAATCGGACGCAAGAAAAATGCAACTTGTAGCGTTTTCTTGCGTCCGACGCTAGCGTCTAAAACGACGCACGTGTCGGAAAACGCGTGCAAAAAGACGCACGCGTCCCCTATGTTAAACATAGGGGCGCGTCGCCGCTGCGTCGCCGACGCAACGGCGACGCGACGCTAATGTGAACGTAGCCTTAGTGATGCACAATGTTGGCTTATAGATGCACTTTTTCTGGGGCGGCTGAGAGCTGATGTTTTTAGCCTGGGGGATTGCAGTATTTATGACCCCTTCCTAAGCTTTAAATATCAGCCCCCAGCTATCTGCCCAGCCTATAGGTGGACCTTACATCCTTTTTTTTTTTTTGTTTGTTTGTTTTTGGTGGAGGGGGTCCCCCATTTTAATAGCTAGTAAAGGCCTAAACCCCTCCATGGGTAGTCTTCCCCCTTCCCAGGTTATAAACATTTGACCCCAGCCATCGGATTTCCCTCTGCTGGTTAAGAAATTACATGGGAGCCAACTTTTTTTCAGAAAAATAACCATTTATAAATTAAATACATGTACAGAAAGCTTCACACTGTACTAATTGCTTATGTCACTGACATATGTATATTTATCTATTTTATGTGTATATACTTTATGTAATCTATCTATTCTATACTGTCGGGTGCCGCTGTGATTTTACTGTAAGCAACAGATGAATTGCCGACTTTTCTGTGTTTACTCTGTCCGATTTTTACACACCGATAGCCTTAGAAAAGTGGGTGCACTACTAATACGACAAAAAGAAGAGAAGAGGATGCTGCGTCCTGCATGAAACAACTATGTAAGGATGAGAAGAAAAAAGGCCATATGGTGTTCACGCCTGGACTGTTCAAGTATAAAGATATATAAACTTTATTACACCTAATGACAGACCATTAAAGTTACATAAAAATCACAAAAGAAGTGACATGCATAACATCCCCTGGTGCAATGTAAGGTAATGGGTACTGGTAGGTAGTTAGCTACCGGAGACCAAAAGTAGTAGTGGTCCCTTATGTATATACAGTTGTTCTTAAAAATTAACATCCCCCTGCAGAATTTTTGATTTCTTCACCTTTTTTTCAGAGAATATGAATAACACCAAAACTATTTCTCCAATCATGGTTAGTGGTTGGGTGAAGCCATTTATTGTCAAACTACCGTATTTTCCGGCGTACAAGATGACTTTTTAACCCCTGAAAATCATCTCAAAAGTCAGGGGTCGTCTGATACGCGGGGTACGGCATGTGCAGGGAGCGGTCCTGTCGGCGACGTCACCGAAGGTCCCTCGCTCAATGCATCCTTAGGAACAGAGGCCGCCGCTTGCACCGCTGAGAGCTGGGGGCCGTCGGAGGGTAAGTATATCCCATATTTTTTTTTTTCTTAAATTATTTTTTTACATGAATATGGATCCCAGGGCCTGAAGGAGTCTCCTCTCCTCCAGACCCTGGGAACCATCCGCACCGCACACGCCGTATAAGATGCGAGTATAGCCCAAACTCCATATTTTATATGGAAAAGTTGGGGGTCGTCTTATACGCCCAGTCGTCTTATACACCAGAAAATACGGTACTGTGTTTTCTTTTCTTAAATCATGACAACCCAAAATATCCAAATGACCCTGATCAAAAGTTCACATACCCTGATGATTTTGGCCTGATAAGGCCCCTTTCACACATCAGTTTTTTGCAATCAGTCGTAATCTGTCAAATATTGAAAAAAAACCCGGATCCGGCGACTGATGCCGCCGGATTCATTTTTCTCATTGACTTGTATTAGCAATGGATTGCAATGGTTGTCCTCACGTTTCATGCGTCATTCGCCAGATCCGTCAAAAATTGTTTGTCTGGCGGCCGGAGACAATTGACAAAGAAATGTTTTTTGTGTACGTCGAAAAATCGGACAGCGACGGATCCTATGCCGTACTTTGTTTTTCTCGAATGGAAGCCTATGGGCGCCGGATCCGTCAAATGACGGAATCCGGCGACGGATTCTGTTTTTTTTAACTGAGCATGCTCCGATTTTTATTTGGGATCCAAAAAATTCATGGTGTAATCACAAACATGAAAACTGTTTGGTACTCCAACACACATTATATCAAAAGACAAAGATATCAAACCGTCTCATCCTGCCATTCTACTCTTCCTTGAGGTAAAATAAAGTACTCTGCAAACCTGTCATTTCTACAGATGAGGTCTCCAACACGTGCAACCAAAATATCAAAGTTTTCCGCTTTCATCCGAACATAGTTACAAAAACGTCTCTGGGTTTTCTCTCAACTCCATATATAACGTAGAATACACCCCATGTGCCATTCTCAGTGCAATGATTGGGTGGATCCAAAAACAGCGCAGGTGCATGATGCGTGTTCTCTCGCTCCTTTTCAAGAACGATTGCTTCCAAATGATTCGCCTCAAAAGAAAAATCCACAAAGACCTTCGCAATGTTCGCAATCGCACCTTCCATTTTTGCCACTTGCTTTACAAAGATGGGGTGTGGAAACACTGTATAATAATAATAATCTTTATATAGCGCTAACATATTCTGCAGCGCTTTACAGTTTTGCACACATTATCATCGCTGTCCCTGTTGAGGCTCACAATTTAAATTCCCTATCAGTATGACTTTGGAATGAAACCGGAGAACCCGGAGGAAACCCACGCAAACAAGGGGAGAACATACAAACTCTTTGCAGATGTTGTCCTTGGTGGGATTTGAACCCAGGACTCCAGCGCTGCAAGGCTGCTGTGCTAACCACCGAGCCACCGTGCTGCCCATATATATAGGTTTTCAGTAGCCAATAGCGTTTGGGAGTCTCCCATTGGGTGTTTAAAAAAAAAAAAACGGATCCATCAAGAAACTGATGGAAAAACTGATGCTACGGATCCGCTGATGTGTGAAAGGGGCCTAACGTGCACAGAAGTTGACACAAATGGGCATGAATGGCTACCAAAGAGAACATCTGCACCTGTGACCTGTTTGCTTGTAATCAGTGTGTGTGCATAAAAGCGGAGTGAGTTTCTGAGATCCAGGTACTCTTGCATCCCCACTTGCCTCAGGGTATGTGCACACGTTGCAGATTTGCCTGTGGAATTTCCTGCGCAGATTCTTCTTTCTCTTGCCAATAAACGCAGGTGCGGACTTGTCTGCGTTTTTGTAACCGAAATAAAGCTAACATACTTAAAAAAAATAAAAAAAAATAAGCTGCCCCAGATGATGCCTGCCTACATACAGACACGCACACACAGCCCCGTACACACACAGCTCTGCACACACCAACACACAGCTCCGCAGACGCCCGTTCATCCCCGCAGAGCTCCACAGACCCCCACACAGCTCCGCAGACCTCTGCGCGCGTGTGCGCACACGCACGCACGCAGCCCCGCAGACACACACTCTTCCCCCTCCCGATCTGCAGGGTTTCCCGCACCCAACTCCGCAGAAAAACCGCAGATCCTGTGGTTTTGCTGCAGATTTGTCTGAATCATTGGAAGTCAATGAGTGCAGAAACACTGCAGATCTGCAAAAAGATTTGACATGGTCCTTTTTTGAATCTACTGCGTTTTCTGTGCGGATTTTTCCGCATCATTACCACAGGATTTTTTCCCCCCCTTTGATTTACATTGTACTGTAAATCTGCAGTGCTTCTGCATGGGGAAAAAAACGTTGCGGATCCGCAGGAAATCCGCAACGCATGCACATAGCCTTAAAGTAGCAACCATAAGGCAATAGCTGCTGTAAGGCTAGGTTCACACTAGCGTATCTGTGCACAGCGTATCATCTGCATGCAAAACGCATTTAAACGTATGCTTATGCTGGATTTTTTTTTATCCGCATCAGCTTACGCATGATGGGAAAAAACTGCTGCGTGTGCATGCGTATGTATGCGTTTACGTTGTTTATGCGCATGCGTTTGATATTTCCAGGAGGGCGTGTCTCAATGGGCGTGTCTCAATCAGTTCCTGGACATGTGCAGTCTGAAGTACGCAAGCGTATCGAACGCATGCGTACCCATGTCCTTGCGTACCAATGCTTTCCCATAAACAGTAATGCATTGTTTTGACGCATTCATCTGCATGTGCATGCCTGCACATATTTTACGTGACAAAAATACAACTTGTTGCGTTTGGGCACAGCAAAACAACGCATGCGGACACACCCGCGTACACAATGTTAAACATAGGTACGCAAGACGCATGCTGATCTATGCGGAGCTGTACGCTGCGCACAGATACGCCAATGTGAACCCGGCCTAAGTAAATTAAAGATAACCGCATGGGATTAGCTTAGAACTTAGTTAACATCTAGTTAATACAAGACCTAGTTTCCATGAGAGAACCATTAGGCTATGTGCACAAGTTCAGAATTTCTTGCAGAAATTTCCTGAGTAAAACAGGACATTTTCTGCAAGAAATCCGCATGCGTTTTTCTCGCGTTTTTACCGCGTTTTTGGTGCGTTTTTTTGCTGATTTTTTTCCGGAGGTTCCCAATGCAATAATATAGTGGGAAATCCGCAAAAAATCCGCAAAATTAATGAACATGCTGCGGTTTTTACCGTGATGCGTTTTTTTTTCGTGGAAAAAAACGCATCATGTGCACAAAAATTGCGGAATGCATTCTAAATGATGGGATGCATAATATATGCATTTTTTTTCGCGTTTTTATAGCGAAAAAATGTGAAAAAAACACGCAAAAATCAGCAACGTGTGCAGCCTTAAACAAGCACAATACAAATAGAATGCTAAAATGGCAAATCAAGAAAATACAAGCTCAGAAATGTAGAAGATAACCCATATGTGTTGTGGTAATTGCAGGAAAGCAGCAAAGGGTTCCTATCTAATGGTAGAGCAGTATATATAGAATAAGGAGCCTTACTAAGGGCTTTAAAGGGAACCCAAAATCGATGGTGAGGTAAGCCCACCGTCATCAAGGGCTTATCTACAGCATTCTGTAATGCCGTAGGTAAGCCGCCGATGTTACCTGAAAGATGAGAAAAACAGGTTAGATTATACTCACCCAGGGGCGGTCCTGCTCCGATGGGTGTCTCAGGTCTGGAACAACGCCTCCCATCTTCATTCCATGATGTCCTCTTCTGGTCTTCACGCCGCGGCTCTGGCGCAGGCGTACTTTGTCTGCCCTGTTGAGGTCAGAGAGGCCCGGCGCCTGCGCACTGCAGTACTTTGCTCTGCCCTCAACAGAATGCTGTAGATAAGCCCCTGATGACGGTGAGCTTATCTCACCATCGATTTTGGGGGTGACCGGTTCCCTTTAAGGTTGGTCTATAAGAAAGTGCCCATGTTCATGGATACCCTACCGGGGGAGGAAGGCCATTCCCATGTGTATCGCTGCTCTTGCAGCTTCGTCAGGGAACACATACTGTATGGGTTACCTGCAACATTTCTGCATATACACTTTAAGAACCACTACTACTTTTTGTCTCCAGTATCACCAGGGAATGTTATGCATGTCACTTTTGTGTGTGATTTTTTTTTTTTTTTTTTTTTATGTGGTTTTAATGGTCTGTCATAAAGTGTAATAAAGTTTATATATATTTTTATACTTGAATATTCCCAGTGTATGTGCCCAATATTGCATGGTCTGTTTTCTTCTTATCCTCAAAAATCGGGCAGCGCTCGAATGGTCCAAGTGCTGTGATTTTTTTTTTGTTTTCTTTGTTGCACCCATTGACTTCTATTGCCGAATACGATCCGATTACAATGACAGCATTCTGCATTTTTACCTTATGTTTTTCCAGTTCGATTGTGATCCGAGCTGGAGAAAAACTCACAGATGGACACATTTTTTTTTTTTTTTGCCCCTGACCAAAGTCTGGCATTTTAACAGAGAATTATTGATATGGTCTTCACTCTTTATCTGTGATCCTTTAACCATTGCACTGCCTCGGTTTATTTTATTTTTTTTAACTTTTTTTTTTTTGTTTTTATAATTCGGGCTAAATATCATTTTTACTTTAGCTTTGCTTTGCATTCATGAAGGGAATTATATCTGCATCTTTTACTGTCCGTTGATGTGAAAAATCGTGTTTTGATGTGATCCTCTTCTCATGGTCCTCCATTTTCTTTTAGGGGGTCACAGGCAAAAAATGAATTGACAACCTCTTTGGAACTACTCCATTATGATGCGGCAGTGCTGGCTACCATCTTCTGGATAGAAGCTATCTTGCTTCCGTTATATCCAAGGTCAGTGCTGTTTCATTGTCATTCTTTCTTTCCTGTGTTATGTGTGAGATCTAAGCCGTAGGAATGGTTACATTATGTGCGGCCGCGTGCCTAATCTATATGTATCTGCTTAACCTTTTTGACCTTTTAATGTTGGGCAGAAAAATGATTCAGAGATATAATTTTTCATTCTCATTCTGTTGCTTTCTCGGACAAGTGACACCTTAAGTGTTGGGCAACTTCTCAGCACCCAACCATACCTCCGTAGAATTACCGATAACATTTATCTGGGCCAGACAACTTTGTTGATAACAATTTGGTTGCAATAAGTTGTTTCACCCCAATCCCACTGCCACCCTCCTTTCCTTTGAGTTGCACTTTGAGTGCATCTACTCTCCCTCCAACCGTTTTTCATTTACCGCCCCCCAGGGTCAGCCACCACCTTCTTCGACCACTTCACCACCTGCAGGGCTGTGGAGTCGGAGTTAGTTTTGGTTGGGGTCGGAGTCGGTAGAAATGTACCGACTCCGACTCCAGCTTTCAAATTTTTTTATTAATATTTCATAATTGAACTTTCATATGAATTTTATAAATGTTTCTCAAATATATATGCTCTATCAAACTATGAATAACAGTGATAAGCAGTTCTGCTGGATATAGAGACATTTCTTACTTCTTGTGTGTCACTGTTCTCCACTGCCCATATCTAATCTTATACTTGGTTAACCTCATGCTGCCTCAACCCTCCTACCTACAATGTATGAAAATGAAAGTGAAAATGTGTTGCAAATTCTTAGTAGTAAAGCTCCTCCTCCTCTAGACTAGATGTTTACTAGGTGTGTGTCTTCCAAGCATCTCACAGCTGCTACTCAGAAGAGGAAGACTGTAAGAAGTATTATCCTTTCAACAAACTTAGTTAGGCTTTGTTCACATAAGCGTTTCCCGACGCAGCGTCGGGAAACGCAGCGGCGACGCATGCGTCATGCGCCCCTATATTTAACATGGGGGACGCATGGACATGTGTTGTGCTGCGTTGTGCGACGCATGCGTTTTATTTGACGCAAGCGTCGGGCAAAGAAAACGCAACAAGTTGCATTTTTTTTGCATCGAAATTTCGGCAAAAAACGACACATGCGTCGCAAAACGCAGCGTTTTTGCGTTCGTTTTGGTGCGTTTTTATTTGCGTTGTGCGTTGCGTCAGCTGTCGGCAAACTACTATCTTTCACTTCAACATTCGGCATCCCTCAATGGTCTTCTGCAGCCACTCATAAAGATGGCCACACACTGGACCTTATTTTCACCTTCCTCTGCTCCCTATCTAATCTCTCTCTCTCTTTCTGACCACAACCTACTTACATTATCTCCCCTTTCCTCTCCAGGTGCACAATGCCCACTCCACAAGCTTGCATACCCTCGCAAAAATCTTAAACGCCTCGATCCACACTCACTCTCTGAATCCCTTTTCCCTCTTACAGACAAAAGTTCCTTACTAGGGTTGTTAGAATAGCTTCGGATAAGTGCTTATCCAAATAGCTATAGTGCTTCCTGAATAGCTGCATCGGGAACCTGGAGCGCTCTTGATAATCAGATGTTCGGCGCCACAGCTGTATGGTTCACGGCAAACAGGCTCTCCATGCTTGTGTTGTGACTGTCACACAGCCGCCACACATACAGCTGCGGTGCCGAACATCTGATTATCGAGAGCACTCCAGGTACCAAGGTTACCGAGGCAGCTATTCGGGAAGTTCTATAGCACTTATCCGAAGCTATTCCATCAACCCTATTCCTTACACAATATGAACCCTGCTTCCACTTTATAAAACACTACAATAGCTGTTGCTCTCGGAACGGTCCCCAAACCCCCCCCCCCCCCCCCCACGCATACCAAAGCTTGCAAAATCAACAGGCAACCCTTCAAACCAGCCTGACCAAAGAACTGAGGCGGTTTTCCCGGGTTGCTGAGTGGAGATGGAAAGGATTCCACTCCAACTACTTTCAAGGCCACACTCGCTTCAGCAATACAAACCAGTTCTCCTCTCTCATATCCTCCCTGCCTCACAACCCTAAACAGTAACTCAACACTTTCAATTCTCTCCTCCGTCGCCAGCACCTCCTCCTTCTCCACTCATCTCCGCAGAATACTTTGCCTCATTATTCGAGCAGAATATTGATAACATCAGAGAAAGCTTTGGCCTACAGCCATTCCTCCTAACTACTCAGCCCTCCTGCTCCAAAACCAACTTCTCCGCCATTACAGAAGGTCAACTTTCCGCTCTACTCTCAAGATCGCATCTCGCCACCTGTTCACTTGACCTGATCCCATCCCACCTCATCTCAAACCTCACCACAGTCTTCATCCCAACCCTAACCCATCTCTTCAACCTATCACTTACAACTGGTGTTTTCCCCTCATGCTTCAAACACGCCTCAATCACTCCCATCCTCAAAAAGTCCTCTCTCGACCCATCCTCCGTTTCTAGCTATCGCCCCATATAACTTCTCCCCTGTGTCTCAAGACAACTTGAACAACATGTCCATTTTGAAAAACATAAACAGTCTATGGTGAAAACATGGTTTTCTTTAGTACATCTCTGTTTAAAAAAAATGCCAGTATTCTATACATGTCATGCAGTTTACTTTAAAATGCAAATGTACTCGACTTGGTGTACAGAATTTCTCTAAATGACTTATGATGGTGCCCAATGCTACTACTGAATGTTCAAAATGTGCACAACATAAACAGTATGCGTGTTGGTGTGATTTTGTGGAAATGATTTTTGTACTGAAAGATCATCTTTCTTTGTTGTACATTGTGCTGTATAAACAGGAGATGTGCTACTGTGAACAATAATATTCGATGTGCAGAGAACGATCATATTAACGATTGTGCTGTGCACATGGAAATGCAGTTTGCCTGTCTGACAATGCAGCCGATTGATGGTTGTTTAATAACTGCGATCAGTCATTGTAAATGCACCCTAAGGCTACTTTCACACTAGCGTCGGAATCTCCCCGTAACAATGCGTCGGTTAGAGATTCCAACGCTAGCGTTTAACGCACTGCACAACGGAGGCAGCGGATGCATTTCTCCGGCGCATCCGCTGCCCCATTGTGAGGTGCGGGGAGGTGGGGGCGGAGTTCCGGCCGCGCATGTGCGGTCGGAAAAAGCGGTCCGTCAGGAGCAAAAAACGTTACATGTAGCGTTTTTTTGCTCCCGACGGTCCGCCAAAGCACGACGCATCCGTCGCACGACGGATGCGACGTGTGGCAATCCATCGCAATGCGTCGTCAATACAAGTCTATGGGGAAAAAACGCATCCTGCAAGCACTTTTGCAGGATGCGTTTTTTCTGCAAAACGACGCATTGTGACGGATTGCAGTTAACGCTAGTGTGAAAGTAGCCGAAACTGTTCATGTTTTAGGCTAATTTATCATTTGGTGTGGTTAGATCTACTATTGTATTTGTTCTTTGCGTTTTAATTACATGGTCAGTACACTCAAGGACACAAGCAAAAGCATAGAATCTACTTTACAAATCCTACGCGTCTGTTTTACATTGTATATACATCAAGCCGTAGCAATAAATCTTTTGAAAATGTGTCTGTCCTTGACTTCACCTTGCACTACATTGTGGTAGACGTCCCCTCTATGCTGGGCTGCAAAGTGTATTAAATTGAATTGTGACAAGGAAGAAATGTGTGAGCTCTGTACAATAGATTGCAGGAAAGCTGCTCCTTTCATGAGGCCTAAACCTAGTTAACTTGCATCACTAGCAGTGTGATCTTCCCTATTATATTGTGGAAAACTAAGATTTAGCGGTGTAGCGTCTATTAGATTTCTGTGTGTTCAAAGAAAGGATTGAAGCTTTCACTGTGCGATCCCCTGTGTATTTATCTTTGGCGATGAAACCTGTCATCTCTCCGGTGGTTTCTACTTGGTAGAGGTAGCGAAACCATGCCAACTGACTAGTCGTGTCTGTAAGATGGGGGGTGTGTGTGTGTGTGTGATATGTATAGATACACACATATATACAGCTGGTGAAATAAGTATTGAACACATTTCACCAATTTTCTCAGTAAATCTAATATATAATTGCCTAGAATACTACTTCCTGCAATTTGTGCCAACTTCCGTGGCTTTGTCCGGAGCTAATGTCCGGAGCTAATGTCCGGAGATAAGTGACGTCAACAGTGTCCAGTGTCTGATTGGTTGCCGACTGCTGCGAGCGACCAATCAGAAACGTGCCGTACTGTGACACACTCCGCCCGCCATTTTGGTGTGATTTTTGAATTTTTACCTCACAGCAAGTTTCATGGCAGCTTAAATATAGTAGCGCCGATACTCACTGAAGCCGCATGGCGCATCACCTGTTAGCGCCGCCAGCCGAAGCACCGCTTACATCCGGAACCGGAAACACGCGGGCCCCACGTGATCCGGCACCACCTGACAGCGGGCGTCGGCAAGGACAGGCCACAGATGAGCGCCTGCGCACCAGCGAGTACCGGACACCCATACAGCAAAAAATAGGCACCATTATTACTGAGGGCAAACATAAGGGCACAACAAAATAAAACAAGACATACTCATAATACCATCCCTCGGACATATGGAGCGCTCCTGGCCAGCCAGCGTCCAAAGAGTGACGCAAAAATAAATATATAACGCTGCGATCAGCAATTCCCCACAGGATATGTAATGACTGCACATCAAAGGACAACTGGCCAGACCAGAGCGCCGCATATAGTCCGATGATAACAGATAGAAAATAATAATACAAATACAAACAATACAGGACATCAGTGCAAAACATATATATGTGGGTGGATCGAACAAATACCCATATACAAAATATACATCACATATATGTTGACAAAAAATAATAAAAAATAAAAAATAAAATGAAAAATGAAAATAATAAAAAGGAGAATAATAAAAAGAAAATAATAATCTAATATATAATTGCCTAGAATACTACTTCCTGCAATTTGTGCCAACTTCCGTGGCTTTGTCCGGAGCTAATGTCCTGAGCTAATGTCCGGAGCTAAGTGACGTCAACAGTGTCCAGTGTCTGATTGGTTGCCGTCTGCTGCGAGCGACCAATCAGAAACGTGCCGTACTGTGACACACTCCGCCCGCCATTTTGGTGTGATTTTTGAATTTTTACCTCACAGCAAGTTTCTACTGCGTGGAGGCGGGCCCAGTGACGTTGCTCTTCAAGCTCCTGCCGAATTTCGTCAAAAAAATGATACCATTTACCAAAACTATATATACAGTGGGGCAAAAAAGTATTTAGTCAGTCAGCAATAGTGCAAGTTCCACCACTTAAAAAGATGAGAGGCGTCTGTAATTTACATCATAGGTAGACCTCAACTATGGGAGACAAACTGAGAAAAAAAAATCCAGAAAATCACATTGTCTGTTTTTTTATCATTTTATTTGCATACTATGGTGGAAAATAAGTATTTGGTCAGAAACAAAATTTCATCTCAATACTTTGTAATATATCCTTTGTTGGCAATGACAGAGGTCAAACGTTTTCTGTAAGTCTTCACAAGGTTGCCACACACTGTTGTTGGTATGTTGGCCCATTCCTCCATGCAGATCTCCTCTAGAGCAGTGATGTTTTTGGCTTTTCGCTTGGCAACATGGACTTTCAACTCCCTCCAAAGGTTTTCTATAGGGTTGAGATCTGGAGACTGGCTAGGCCACTCCAGGACCTTGAAATGCTTCTTACGAAGCCACTCCTTCGTTGCCCTGGCGGTGTGCTTTGGATCATTGTCATGTTGAAAGACCCAGCCACGTTTCATCTTCAATGCCCTTGCTGATGGAAGGAGGTTTGCACTCAAAATCTCACGATACATGGCCCCATTCATTCTTTCATGTACACGGATCAGTCGTCCTGGCCCCTTTGCAGAAAAACAGCCCCAAAGCATGATGTTTCCACCACCATGCTTTACAGTAGGTATGGTGTTTGATGGATGCAACTCAGTATTCTTTTTCCTCCAAACACGACAAGTTGTGTTTCTACCAAACAGTTCCAGTTTGGTTTCATCAGACCATAGGACATTCTCCCAAAACTCCTCTGGATCATCCAAATGCTCTCTAGCAAACTTCAGATGGGCCCGGACATGTACTGGCTTAAGCAGTGGGACAAGTCTGGCACTGCAGGATCTGAGTCCATGGTGGCATAGTGTGTTACTTATGGTAGGCCTTGTTACATTGGTCCCAGCTCTCTGCAGTTCATTCACTAGGTCCCCCCGCGTGGTTCTGGGATTTTTGCTCACCGTTCTTGTGATCATTCTGACCCCACGGGGTGGGATTTTGCGTGGAGCCCCAGATCGAGGGAGATTATCAGTGGTCTTGTATGTCTTCCATTTTCTAATTATTGCTCCCACTGTTGATTTATTCACTCCAAGCTGGTTGGCTATTGCAGATTCAGTCTTCCCAGCCTGGTGCAGGGCTACAATTTTGTTTCTGGTGTCCTTTGACAGCTCTTTGGTCTTCACCATAGTGGAGTTTAGAGTCAGACTGTTTGAGGGTGTGCACAGGTGTCTTTTTATACTGATAACAAGTTTAAGCAGGTGCCATTACTACAGGTAATGAGTGGAGGAAAGAGGAGACTCTTAAAGAAGAAGTTACAGGTCTGTGAGTGCCAGAAATCTTGATTGTTTGTTTCTGACCAAATACTTATTTTCCACCATAATATGCAAATAAAATGATAAAAAACAGACAATGTGATTTTCTGTTTTTTTTTTTTTCTCAGTTTGTCTCCCATAGTTGAGGTCTACCTATGATGTAAATTACAGACGCCTCTCATCTTTTTAAGTGGTGGAACTTGCACTATTGCTGACTGACTAAATACTTTTTTGCCCCACTGTATTTAGTTGTGAAGTGGTTCAGTGACATTTTCACACCAATTTTGAACTTTTGTTTGGTGTTTTCTCCATATACTGCCTATTATTTTTGTTCTTTCTTACTATTATTTATTAATTGTATTATTCTTACATTTGAATAAATAAAGTATATATGGATTCTAGACTCCCAATTCTTTAGAATCGGGCTGTCATCTAGTCTAATATATAAAGCTGAATGTGTGTGTATGTCCAGGATTGGCATCTGCACCGTCGCAGCTACAGCCACAAAATTTCGTGAGGGGAAATTTTTAACCCCACGCGTTCCAATTCACCAAACAATTTTGCCCCTATCTACATAAGGGGGGGAAAAAGTGAAAGGAAAAGTGTTGGAGGCAAATTGACAGCTGTCAGATGTGAACAAGGGGGACTTAAAGAGTGAGAGCGAAGGCGCCAAAGAGTATATACCGTACAGTTGCTAAGGTGGGGCCCCGACATGGGAAACTCACCACACACGGGGATATGAACACACACACACACAAAATGCGCCACACACTACCACGTGCTTGAACACATATGCCACCCTCAGCACACATTTCACCCCACATACACCAACCACGCCACATAAAAGTCGAAACACAAAAGTCGCCGCTCAAAACTCGCCACATGCAAAACTAGGCTCACGCAAAACTCGCCACACGTGCAAAACTCACCTCATGGAAAACTCACCACACGCGGAAAAATTGCCACATGCACAAAAGTTGCCTCACACAAAACTTGCACATACTCAAAATGACATACAGGTATATACTATATACAGGAGGAGATGACATACAGCAGGTATATACTATTTACAGGGGAGATGACATAGGTATATACTATATACAGGAGATGACATACAGGTGTATACTATATATAAGGGAGATGACCAACATGTATATACTGAGGGGAAAATGAGATGTGTGAGGTAAAAATGAGGGGTGTGAGGTGAAAATGAAAAGGTGTGAGAGAAAATAGTGGAGTGATCGGAAAATGACAGATGTGAGGTCGAAATGAGAAGTGTTAGGGGGGGAATGAGAGGAGTAAGGGAGAAAATGAGAGGCGTGATGGGAAAATAAGAGAAGTGAGGTGCTATAACTAACCACAGATATTTACTATGCCAAGCAATGCTGGGCTCTTTAGCTAGTATATTTCTAAAAGTGATTTTGACATATGAAATTTCCCACCAGATGTCTGTAACAACCCATTCAATCCACACAGAGAAAGAAATCAAACCATAGATGTCCATAAAGCGGTTGTCCGTTACTTTTTCATTTTCCTATCCTGGTTATAGGTCATCAATGTCTGTTTGGCCGGTGTATCACGTCCAGCACCCCTGCCGATCATCTGTTATCGGTGTCGGATGTAAGTACTCATTGCGGAGCTGCTCCTTCTTCTGATAGTGGCTGCACAGGGTGCTACACGTCCACCTATTGATTTGAATAGGAGATGGCTGTGCAGTACACTGCCGCGGCTACTACAAGGAGACAGCCAGCTGCGCACGTGAGTACTTCCAGCTGTTAACACCGAAAACCGTTAATCGGCAGGGAAGCCGGGTGTCTTGCTCTTGCCGATCAGACATTGATGACCTATCCTAAGGATAGGACCAGGACCTTCTGTCCCAAGGGCCTTTTGTTCATCCTCGGATGTTCGGGCTGCATTTAACAGCCTGTAATTTAAGGTCGATTTTTAGAGAAAAAGGGGGTTATTAGCTAGGTTAGCTTCTTCCTTACTTAGTAGTAGTAAAAAATCTACAGTATGGCAGGATCTGGAGGAAATTCTTATCCACCTCAGGGGCAGATCCAGAGAGAGAGATCCCTTTTAACATCTTATCCTGGAGTTCCTTCAGAAGGGACTAGAACTCGGGTTTCTCAGTCAGCACCATTAAAGTTCAGGTTTCAGCCCTAGGGGCCCTTTACAATTATAACCTGGCAGGGTCAATCCCTTCCTGTAAGGCTATGTGCACACGTTCAGGTTTTTTTGCGATAAAAACGCTATAAAAACTCATTAAAATGCATACATCTGCATGTTTTGTGCACATGATGCATTTTTTTCCCGCAAAAAAAAGCATCGCGGTAAAAAAAGCAGCATGTTCATTAATTTTGCGGATTTTCTGCGTTTTTCCCGCTATTCTATGCATTTGGGAAAAATCGCACCAAAAACGTGTCAAAAACGCATGAAGAAAATGCAAAAAAAACGCATGCGGATTTCTGGCAGAAATGTCCAGTTTTTGTCAGGAAAATTTCTGCAAGAAATCCTGACATGTGTACATACCCTTAAGCCCTCCATGGGACGCAAGTAAAATTTCATGGCATTGACAGAAAGCCCTTTTTGAGCCCTTGCATTCTGCCTCAGATAGGATAGTCTTGCTAAAAACATACCTGCTGAGAGCCTTAACATCGGCCCGGAGAATAAGAGACCCCGGATATCTCTCTAAAGTAGTTATAAAATTCCATAGATCGCAGGAGATTATATTTCCAGCTTTCTGTTCTAAAGGTACCTTTACACTGACCAACTTCACAACGATATCGCTAGCGATCCGTGACGTTGCAGCGTCCTGGATAGCGATATCGTTGTGTTTGACACGCAGCAGCGATCTGGATCCTGCTGTGACATCGTTGGTCGGAGCAGAAAGGCCAGAACTTTATTTCGTCGCTGAATCGGCGTGTGTGATGCCGATTCAGCGATGTCTTCACTGGTAACCAGGGTAAACATCGGGGTTACTAAGCGCAGGGCCGCGCTTAGTAACCCGATGTTTACCCTGGTTACCAGTGTAAATGTAAAAAAAAAATACTTACATTCCGGTGTCTGTCGCGTCCCTCGGCGTTCTGCTTCCCTGCACTCTCAGCGCCGGCCAGCCGTAAAGCAGATTACAGCGGTGACGTCACCGCTCTGCTTTACGGCCAGCCGGCGCTCAGTCAGTGCAGGAAAGCACAGCAACGAGGGACAGACACCGGAATGTAAGTATGCAGTGTTTGTTTTTGTTTTTTTTACATTAGCACTGGTAACCAGGGTAAACATCGGGTTACTAAGCGCAGCCCTGCGCTTAGTAACCCGATGTTTACCCTGGTTACCAGGGGACTTCGCATAGTTGGTCGCTGGAGAGCTGTCTGTGTGACAGCTCTGCAGCGACCACACAGCGACGAAACAGCGACGCTGCAGCGATCGGCATCGTTGTCTAGATCGCTGCAGCGTCGCTAAATGTGACGGTACCTTAACCCTATAAACCCTAAGGAAGATAAGAATAAAAATCTAAAAGTTGAAATCGCCCCCCTTTCGCCCCATTCAAAATTAAACCATAAAAAAAAATCAAACTTGCACATATTTGGCATCGCCGCATTCAGAACAGAACCGCCCGATCTATCAATTAAAAAAATTAACCCGATCGCTAAACGCCGTAACGAGAAAAAAAGTAAAACAACCAGAATTTTTTTTTTTTTTTTTGGCGCCGCTACATTGCATTAAAATGCAATAATGGGCGATCAAAAGATCATATCTGCACCAAAATGCTATCATTAAAAACGTCAGCTGGGCGCGCAAAAAATATGCCCTCGCCCAATCCCAGATAACAAAAAATGGAGTTTTAACAAACTTTTGGAATTTTTTTTTTTTTTCACATCTTAAATAAAAAAGAACCTACACATGTTTGGTGTCTATGATCTTGATCTCTTAATGACCTGGAGAATCATCGCGGCAGGTTAGGTTTAGCATTTCGTGAACATGGTAAAAAAATAAATAAATAAAGATTCTTGGTGACCAGTGTCACTGTGTGGTAATAATTCTGGAACGCTTCAACAGATCCCACTGATGCTGAGGCTGGTTTTTCATGACATATTGTACTTCGTGTTAGGCTGGAGTCACACATGCGAGAAACACGTCCGTGTCTCGCATGTGAAAAGCAAGCTGTGGCGCCGGCACTTGGGAGCGGAGCGTGCGGCTCCATGTGTTGCTATGCGGCCGCACGCTCCGCTCCGAAGTGCCGGCGCCAGAGCTTGGTTTTCACATGCGAGACACGGACGTGTTTCTCGCATGTGTGACTCCGGCCGTAGTGGTAAATTTTGTTTGATATGACTTGCGTTTATTTGTGAAAATATCTGAAATTTGGAGAAAATTTTCAAACTTTTAATTAACCTCTTCATGACCGGAGGTATTTTCATGGTTTGAAAAAAAAAAATAAAAAAATTCTAAGGCTGCCATCACACTAGCAGTATTTGGTCAGTATTTCACATCCGTATTTATAAGCCAAAACCAGTAGTGGGTGATATATATGGAAGTGGTGCATATGTTTCTATTATACTTTTCCTCTAATTGTTCCACTCCTGGTTTTGGCTTACAAATACTGAGGTAAAATACTGACCAAATACTGCTAGTGTGACGGCAGCCTAAAGCTTGTTAAAACTCCATTTTTCGTGATCTCTGGTTAGGCCAGGGCTTATTTTTTGATCCATACGCCCATGATAGACGAACATTTAAATTAGGACAATTAGTACCTATAGGACAGGAGTCCATCTGAATATATACTGTATTGTCCCCTTATGCTAAACTGACCTGAGCCAAATTTTTAATGATCCTTTAGTAGTTGAAATAAAAGTTAATTTTTAGGTCTTTAGATGGGGATTATTTGCCTTTGGCAATTTGTAACTTGGGAAAGGACAAAATCTGAGTATGAGCTTGGCATCGGCTGCCCATTGGTCACTCTGGCATATACAAAGCTGATATAACAAAAGTGAGCAAACTGATTATTTAATCGCCTGTATGAACGTATGAAAGCACCAGTCACAGAGCCTTCTGTTAATCCCTTGGTTCACCAGGGAGCCTCCATGCAAGACATGGTGTATCATCACTTCCGGTTTCATATTGACCCGCAGTCAGCGTATCAGATACTCAAAGCTGGACGCACTGCGGTCATGTGTATAGTGACATGCTGAGTTACGACCCCTTCCTTTGTGGACCGACAGATGACGTACGATATATAATCTAAAGGTACTGTCACACTAGACGATATCGCTAGCGATCCGTGAGGTTGCAGCGTCCTCGCTAGCGATATCGTCCAGTGTGACAGGCAGCAGCGATCAGGCCCCTGCTGTGCTGTCGCTGGTCGGGGAAGAAAGTCCAGAACTTTATTTGGTCGCTGGACTCCCCGTAGACATCGCTGAATCGGCGTGTGTGACACCGATTCAGCGATGTCTTCGCTGGTAACCAGGGTAAACATCGGGTAACTAAGCGCAGGGCCGCGCTTAGTAACCCGATGTTTACCCTGGTTACCATCCTAAAAGTAAAAAAACAAACACTACATACTTACCTACCGCTGTCTGTCCTCCAGCGCTGTGCTCTGCACTCCTCCTGCTCTGGCTGTGAGCGTCGGTCAGCCGGAAAGCAGAGTGGTGACGTCACCGCTCTGCTTTCCGGCTGCCCGGCGCTCACAGCCAGACCAGAGAAGCAGAGCGCCGAGGACAGACAGCGGTAGGTAAGTATGTAGCGTTTGTTTTTTTACTTTTTAGGATGGTAACCAGGGTAAACATCGGGTTACTAAGCGCGGCCCTGCGCTTAGTAACCCGATGTTTACCCTGGTTACCGGGGACCTCGGGATCGTTGGTCGCTGGAGAGCTGTCTGTGTGACAGCTCTCCAGCGACCCGGATCGTTGTCGGTATCGCTGCAGCGTCGCTTAGTGTGACGGTACCTTTAGTCAAGAAGGAGACTTCCACTTATTAGTACCACATTATAAAAAAAACTATAATAAAATCAGAGCAATTGATTTATTCATGGGGACAAAAAAATATTTATCTATGGATCTTTGTTATAATGCAGCAATATAATTAATATACAATCTGTACAATGACTGAACAGGCGCGCCCTTCATCGTCTGTTGGTCCAAAGAGGAATGCGGCATGGCAGGAAAACTATACACGTGACCTCCGTGCTTTCCAGCTTTGTGTTGCGTGGAGGCTCCCTGGCGATCCAAGTGATTAACAGAAGGTTCTGTGTCCGCTATTGTCAGGGGTCTCAAACAGGCGGGCCGCATGCAAGCGCTATTGTGCGGTCATCGGGCCCCTGAGACAGGCGCGTCCAGCGAGCCAGAGGCCGCCATAAGCTCTTTTTTTATTTATTTTTTATTTTTTAAACTTAATGTGCATCCTTGGACACATTCAATTGAAATGATGTGTTTTGCGCAGAGACCAGCTCTGCAATACCAATACCTGCCACTGGCTACTGAGACCATCACCTAATATCTGCGTTCAGTGCGGACACATACGGCGTCATTGCTGTGGAGCAGTAATGGTACGTGCCCACGATCGGGAACTTCTGCTCGTTTGACGCTGCGCATTTATGCAGTATCAGACTCGCATTGGCCAGATGTTACAGCATAGTGGATGGGATGTCTAGAAATCCCATCCACTATACGTCCATAGTCCCCTGCGGATTGCCCGTGGACACTGACATGAGGTGCGTCTTCCAAGACCGCAGCATGTCAATTTTTCTTGCAAAGACGCAAGTCTCCGCAACAGAAATGCAATCAATAGAAATGTATTGGACTCGGTGAATCCGCACGGTTCAGTGATCACATGAGGATTTACCTGTGTTCAATAGAAGGCAGCATATTGGACGGAGTGAAAATACACTGCATCCAAAACGCTGGTACTTCCAGATTGTGGGAACATACCATAAGAGGATGCTGTTTGCCGAGGAAGTTAGGTCAGGTGAGATTTTTTTGCGTATGTAGAGAGCAGTAGAATGGGGGACATTTCTACAAGAAGGGGACAAGAATGGGTGCTTTACTATAAGATGGCACCAGGATGGGGACATTATTACAGGACAGGGGACCATTATTACATGTTGCAGAATCTTACAGGATTGGGAACATTATCATTATTACAGGCTGAGGGACATTATTAGAGGACGGCGCATTATTACGGGACGAGGGACATTATTACAGGACAGGGGGCATTATTACAAGATTTTGACTTTATTACAAGACAGGGGACTTTATTGCATTGTTACAGGCTTGGGGACATTGTTACAGGACAGGGGACAACATTATAGGATTGGGGATATTATAATTGGACTGGAGACCTTATGAAAGGATTGGGGCCAAAATTACCAAAACTGTAAAACTGTATTACTATAAGGAGCCGAATGGGTGTAAAAAAAAAAAAAACCCAAGCAAACAAAAAAAAACAACTCCATTAACATAGTAACATAGTTAGTAAGGCCGAAAAAAGACATTTGTCCATCCAGTTCAGCCTATATTCCATCATAATAAATACCCAGATCTACGTCCTTCTACAGAACCTAATAATTGTATGATACAATATTGTTCTGCTCCAGGAAGGCATCCATGCCTCTCTTGAACCCCTCGACTGAGTTCGCCATCACCACCTCCTCAGGCAAGCAATTCCAGATTCTCACTGCCCTAACAGTAAAGAATCCTCTTCTATGTTGGTGGAAAAACCTTCTCTCCTCCGGACGCAAAGAATGCCCCCTTGTGCCCGTCACCTTCCTTGGTATAAACAGATCCTCAGCGAGATATTTGTATTGTCCCCTTATATACTTATACATGGTTATTAGATCGCCCCTCAGTCGTCTTTTTTCTAGACTAAATAATCCTAATTTCGCTAATCTATCTGGGTATTGTAGTTCTCCCATCCCCTTTATTAATTTTGTTGCCCTCCTTTGTACTCTCTCTAGTTCCATTATATCCTTCCTGAGCACCGGTGCCCAAAACTGGACACAGTACTCCATGTGCGGTCTAACTAGGGATTTGTACAGAGGCAGTATAATGCTCTCATCATGTGTATCCAGACCTCTTTTAATGCACCCCATGATCCTGTTTGCCTTGGCAGCTGCTGCCTGGCACTGGCTGCTCCAGGTAAGTTTATCATTAACTAGGATCCCCAAGTCCTTCTCCCTGTCAGATTTACCCAGTGGTTTCCCGTTCAGTGTGTAATGGTGATATTGATTCCCTCTTCCCATGTGTATAACCTTACATTTATCATTGTTAAACCTCATCTGCCACCTTTCAGCCCAAGTTTCCAACTTATCCAGATCCATCTGTAGCAGAATACTATCTTCTCTTGTATTAACTGCTTTACATAGTTTTGTATCATCTGCAAATATCGATATTTTACTGTGTAAACCTTCTACCAGATCATTAATGAATATGTTGAAGAGAACAGGTCCCAATACTGACCCCTGCGGTACCCCACTGGTCACAGCGACCCAGTTAGAGACTATACCATTTATAACCACCCTCTGCTTTCTATCACTAAGCCAGTTACTAACCCATTTACACACATTTTCCCCCAGACCAAGCATTCTCATTTTGTGTACCAACCTCTTGTGCGGCACGGTATCAAACGCTTTGGAAAAATCGAGATATACCACGTCCAATGACTCACCGTGGTCCAGTCTATAGCTTACCTCTTCATAAAAACTGATTAGATTGGTTTGACAGGAGCGATTTCTCATAAACCCATGCTGATATGGAGTTAAACAGTTATTCTCATTGAGATAATCCAGAATAACATCCCTCAGAAACCCTTCAAATATTTTACCAACAATAGAGGTTAGACTTACTGGCCTATAATTTCCAGGTTCACTTTTAGAGCCCTTTTTGAATATTGGCACCACATTTGCTATGCGCCAGTCCTGCGGAACAGACCCTGTCGCTATAGAGTCACTAAAAATAAGAAATAATGGTTTATCTATTACATTACTTAGTTCTCTTAGTACTCGTGGGTGTATGCCATCCGGACCCGGAGATTTATCTATTTTAATCTTATTTAGCCGGTTTCGCACCTCTTCTTGGGTTAGATTGGTGACCCTTAATATAGGGTTTTCATTGTTTCTTGGGATTTCACCTAGCATTTCATTTTCCACCGTGAATACCGTGGAGAAGAAGGTGTTTAATATGTTAGCTTTTTCCTCGTCATCTACAACCATTCTTTCCTCACTATTTTTTAAGGGGCCTACATTTTCAGTTTTTATTCTTTTACTATTGATATAGTTGAAGAACAGTTTGGGATTAGTTTTACTCTCCTTAGCAATGTGCTTCTCTGTTTCCTTTTTGGCAGCTTTAATTAGTTTTTTAGATAAAGTATTTTTCTCCCTATAGTTTTTTAGAGCTTCAATGGTGCCATCCTGCTTTAGTAGTGCAAATGCTTTCTTTTTACTGTTAATTGCCTGTCTTACTTCTTTGTTTAGCCACATTGGGTTTTTCCTATTTCTAGTCCTTTTATTCCCACAAGGTATAAACCGCTTACACTGCCTATTTAGGATGTTCTTAAACATTTCCCATTTATTATCTGTATTCTCATTTCTGAGGATATTGTCCCAGTCTACCAGATTAAGGGCATCTCTAAGCTGTTCAAACTTTGCCTTCCTAAAGTTCAATGTTTTTGTGACTCCCTGACAAGTCCCCCTAGTGAAAGACAGGTGAAACTGCACAATATTGTGGTCGCTATTTCCTAAATGCCCAACCACCTGCAGATTTGTTATTCTGTCAGGTCTATTAGATAGTATTAGGTCTAAAAGTGCTGCTCCTCTGGTTGGATTCTGCACCAATTGTGAAAGATAATTTTTCTTGGTTATTAGCAGAAACCTGTTGCCTTTATGGGTTTCACAGGTTTCTGTTTCCCAGTTAATATCCGGGTAGTTAAAGTCCCCCATAACCAGGACCTCATTATGGGTTGCAGCTTCATCTATCTGCTTTAGAAGTAGACTTTCCATGCTTTCTGTTATATTTGGGGGTTTGTAACAGACCCCAATGAGAATTTTGTTACCATTTTTCCCTCCATGAATTTCAACCCATATGGACTCGACATCCTCATTCCCTTCGCTAATATCCTCCCTTAAAGTGGACTTTAGACAAGACTTTACATAGAGACAAACCCCTCCTCCTCTCCGATTTTTACGATCCTTTCTAAACAGACTGTAACCCTGTAAGTTAACTGCCCAGTCATAGCTTTCATCTAACCATGTCTCGGTTATTCCCACTATGTCAAAGTTACCTGTAGATATTTCTGCTTCTAGTTCTTCCATCTTGTTTGTCAGGCTTCTGGCGTTTGCGAGCATGCAGTTTAGAGGATTTTGTTTTGTTCCAATCTCCTCACTGTGGATTGTTTTAGAAATGTTCTTACCTCCCTTCTGAGTATGTTTTCCTGGGTCGTCTTTGTTCGAGTCTAATGTTTTTCTTCCCGTCCCCTCTTCTTCTAGTTTAACGCCCTCCTGATGAGTGTAGCGAGTCTTCTGGCGAATGTGTGTTTCCCAGGTTTGTTGAGGTGTAGTCCGTCTCTGGCGAGGAGTCCATCATACCAGTAATTCACACCGTGGTCCAGGAATCCAAATCCTTGTTGTCTGCACCATTAAAAACACGCAAAAATAAATAAATCAAAAAGTCTTCTAGAAAAGTAATAGTATCACTGAAAACGTCATCTTCTCATTCATAGCGCATGATTCTTCATATTCATTTTTTTTCTATGTGCGGCCCACTTACCCAACTGCACTTGAGACCCCTGTGCTATGTATTAGTTTCTGAGCCCGCTCTAAAGTCCCTGACATGCTATATCTGTTATGGGATGTTAAAGGGTTAAACCCAACAAAATGTTTCTCTGCCGCACTCCTTATTAGTGATGAGGGAACATTGCTGATAAGGTGTTACCCAAGCATGCACCTCTGCTAACCGAGTGTCTTTGGCGTGCTCGAAAAATACCAGTATGTGTATGCATCTCTCGCGGGCATTGTCTGCTTGTTGGTGCAAGTCAACTATAATATTTTTAGTGTTTTTTTTTTTCCCACTGGATGCTTAGAATGGCCAGAAATGGCAAATTTTCCATAATCCCTTACAGGCTAGACAATACTGCAGTCCATTAATTCAGTACAGGTCACAGTAAATGGCAGCCTGCTGAATAATGCTGTGGATATATCCAAGGGATTGAACAATTTCCCCCGGCCCTTGGAAGTATTCCTTAGAATTCCCTCTTGGTTACTGAAATCCATTCTCATGCTAATATTATACTGAAGAACTGATATTTTATACAATTCCATTCAATATTAGAAATGATCCATTTTTTATCCCATAGTATAAAATGTGAATTGTTTGGTCGAGTAGTGGCCTCCCAGTACAGAGTGGAGGATTATGTATGGTGTGTTAACATGATAATAATAATTGGCATATCGGATAGAATGGATAGATAATCTTATTACTGTAGGGTATGAACTTTTTGTCTTCTGGCCAAATGTGTAATGTGATTTAAGCATGGAATTTTAAATTTAATTCCGATCTACTTCTGGAATGAATGTGTAGGCCCGGAAGAAGAAAAGCTTCTTTGGGATGAGTGCACCATACAACTGAATACAAAAAGCTTTGTGCTAGCACAGACTGGAAAATGAAATGGAAAACTGAACTGATTGCTCCTTACAAAAATGTCTTAAAAAATAAATTTAACAAAAAAAAATCTGATTTAAAGTTTTGTTTTCTTCAATTTTTACCATCTGAATTTAATAAACCAAAAAAACCCAGAAATGTTACAGTTCTTACCAGGGCCGTATTTGCCACTAGGCACTTGAGGGCATGTGCCTAGGGTGGGACAATTCGAGGGGGGGGCGGCACCTGAGCAAGCTTAAAAAATAAATTATATATATATATATATATATATATATATATATATATATATATATATATATATATATATATATATATATATATATAAATTTTTTTTATTTTTAAAGTCCGGGGTCCGCCCACCCACCTCAGTCTTCCGGCTGCAGCGGGGGGATTGGGTCTCCGGCGAGTCACTGCTGAGGAGTGAGTGAGTAGAGGATGTCGGTGCATCCCTGAAGACGGGGTGGCAGTCAGTACATGTGGTCCTGGTGCCGACTCTCCCTGCTGACACACAGTCCATTTACCGGGGGTGGGGCTGAGGTGGAATGGCGGCGCCCTGTCTCCCGACCTGGCTGGGACACACATTGCTGGCCTGGCCTGGGACTCACAGCTGCAGAGCAGTACACAGTAAGTAAACATGATCTCCCTCCTGCCCCCACGCTGCTTGCTGCACGGCTGTGTCAGTGACTCACCAGTTCCCTCAGACTCCTCAGGCTCGTTTCTGTCTGGAAGCTGGAGCACTGACAGCAGCAGCAGCACTGGCATTGTTTGCACCCAGTCCCAGATAGAGTGAGTGGGGTGGGGGGTGTAATATATATCTGCCTCTGGTCTGGACAATATGGGGATCTGCACATGATGGATGGAGGGGGGATCTGCACATGATGGATGGAGGAAGATCTGCATATGATGGAGGGGGGGTCTGCACTTGATGGATGGAGGGGGGTCTGCACATGATGGATGGAGAGGGGATCTGCACATGATGAATGGAGGGGGGTTTACACGTGATGGATGATGGGGGAATCTGCACATGAAGGATGGAGGGGGAATCTGGACATGATGGAGAGGGGGATGGCTGCAAATGATGGAGGGGGCTGCAAATGATGGAGGGGGGCTGCAAATGGAGGGGCTGCAAACGATGTGAGGGAGGGGACGGGGGACTGCACATGAATGGAAGGGGACTGAACATTATGAAGTGAAGGTAAAATGGGGGACTGCGAATGAAAAAGTGAGGGACGGCGGACAGCAATTGAATTGAAGATGGGGGATGGGGAGAGCAAATAATGATGATGAATTTTGAGGGTGGTGGGAGTAAATGATGTATTCAATGTGGGGGGAGAGCAGTTGATAATGAATAGAGGGTGGGGGTGGGAGAGAGAAGACATGACAATGAATTGGGTCGGAAGGTGCATGTAAATATAATGAATCGGGGGAGCTGGAGGCACATAGTGCGGGGCGTTGAGGATGCAGTGATTGGAAATGAATTGTGGGAAAGAGTACTAATTAATATATATGTTTATTAAGTGGGGAAAATGTCTATTTATAGTTGGTGGAGGCATATTGTTGGAATAATAATAACTAATTATAGATTAATGGTGGGTGCACGTCTGTATTCAGATGTGTAGTGTAGTATAAGAAAGGAAAAAATTGGAGAATGTGCTCAGGAAGCGGGGCTCCAGGTAACTGTGTTATTTTATGCAGAGACCAGTCCTGGCTGGAAAAAATTATGGCAGTCGGCGCTGCATGAAAAAGAACAGCAAAGATGAAGGACTTCAACTAGAGATGTCATTGGTGAGTCAGTGTGTTACCTGTACACTGACACTATACACTTTATTACCTGTTCACTGACACTATATACAGAGCTCTTGTGTATAATGTCACTGGTGATCACTGTATTGCCTATACACTGACATTATATACAGAGCTCCTGTATATAATGGCATTAGTGTTGTGTTTTTCTTATTACTGATCAGTATTGTAGTATTCGGTCACTATGTGGTGGTAGTATGTGATCTGTGTTATGAACTGGTGATTCAGAAACACAATGGACCTGGTGGTTAAGAGCACACAAAGTGACCTGATAGTTACTAATAACATAGGACGAGCTCTGAGACGTGGGAACTCTGCTGACCGCAATCCCTAATCCTATCACACCACACTAGAGGTAGCCGTGGAGCGCTCCTGACCAGACCTAGGCGCCTCGGGCACAGCCTGAGAAACTAGCTAGCCCTGAAGATAGAAAAATAAGCCTACCTTGCCTCAGAGAAATTCCCCAAAGGAAAAGGCAGCCCCCCACATATAATGACTGTGAGTAAAGATGAAAATACAAACACAGAGATGAAATAGATTTAGCAAAGTGAGGCCCGACTTACTGAATAGACCGAGGATAGGAAAGATAGCTTTGCGGCCAGCACAAAAACCTACAAACAACCACGCAGAGGGCGCAAAAAGACCCTCCGCACCGACTAACGGCACGGAGGTGCTCCCTCTGCGTCCCAGAGCTTCCAGCAAGCAAGACAAACCAATATAGCAAGCTGGACAGAAAAAATAGCAAACAAAAAGTAACACAAGCAGAACTTAGCTTATGCAGGGCAGACAGGCCACAAGAACGATCCAGGAGAGAGAGCAAGACCAATACTGGAACATTGACTGGAGGCCAGGAACAAAGAACTAGGTGGAGTTAAATAGAGCAGCACCTAACGACTTAACCTCGTCACCTGAGGAAGGGAACTCAGAAGCCGCAGCCCCACTCACATCCACCAGAGGAAGCTCATAGACAGAACCAGCCGAAGTACCACTCATGACCACAGGAGGGAGCTTAACCACAGAATTCACAACAGATCTGGTTATGTTGTGGCGGTATTTCTCCTTGTATGTGGTATTATTTGGTCACTGTGTGATGGTAATATGTGATCTTGTCACGGTATTCGGCTATTTGTTCGTTGTATGTGGTATTATTCCATCACTATGTGGTGGTAATATGTCGTCTGGTCATCGTGTGATGGTATTCCTCTCGTGTGTGGTATTAATGGTCATTCTAAAAAATATATGTGACTCAATCCCTTAAAAATAAAAATATAAGTAAAAAGAATATTGGATATTTTAAGAAATGTTTAATAGGTTAGAGTAGAGTAGGGCCCGACCAATAGAGTCTATCTTGTTGTGGTGGCAGCTTAAAAATTCTTTTGGCCAAAGCAAAAGCTGCTGGTTATGTATGTGTTCTGCTGAGAACTGTTAATATCAGATTGGTGAGGACGTGGTGCAGAAGATGAGTTTTTCCAAGAGCGGGCGTTGGGACTGTGGAAGGCTTGAGGGTGTGCAGGCGGAACTGGGGTGGAATCTGGGCGGAGTCTCAAGGGGGCCCAGAAATTTTGCCAGTATGGGGCCCCAAAATTCCTAGCAAAATCCTTGCCCGCACTGTCACTGCAGTTCTGTGAAGGCTGACCACTTGTGTTGGCTCTGTTCCACCAGTGTCGACTCTCGGGTTCATGGGACATTAACTGGAAGTGAGATCTGCTATGGCTGCCACTCATTTTCTCTTCATTACTTAGCCGTACAAACACGGGGACAGTGACAGTATATTTATTTAAAGGCAGTCTGTCTGCAGGATTTCACCCCTCTAAACCTTTTATATGTGCATGTAGCTCTTTCAAAGACAAACTCCATAAATCCCTTTTATATGGTCAGTCCCTCTCTCCCTTATTCAGAAATCAGCATTTCAATTGATATATAAATAATGCCTAACGACTATGGTGGATCTTAACCCTCTATCACTCCAGCTCTATTTCCCGCAGAGTGCCACCTCCTTTTGCTTCACTGACAGCCTCTATGCTGTTTCTTTCTGGAATAAAGAGCTGTAAGTCGATTAGGAAGAGGTGGCACTGAGCGGGTATAGAGCTGGAGTAACAGATCTACTCCCTCATTTGCGTATTTACAGTTGTGGGCAAAAGTATTGACACCCCTGCAATTCTGTCAGATAATCAGTTTCTTTCTGAAAATGATTACAATCACAAATTCTTTGGTATTATTATCTTCATTTAATTTGTCTAAATGAAAAAAACATAAAAGAGAATGAAGCAAAAAGCAAAACCTTGATCATTTCACACAAAACTCCAAAAATGGGCCAGACAAAAGTATTGGCACCCTCAGCCTAATACTTGGTTGCACAACCTTTAGCCAAAATAACTGCGACCAACGGCTTCCGGTAACCATCAATGAGTTTCTTACAATGCTCTGCTGGAATTTTAGACCATTCTTCTTTGGCAAACTGCTCCAGGTCCCTGATATTTGAAGGGTGCCTTCTCCAAACTGCCATTTTTAGATCTCTCCACATTTGGATCTCTCCTATGGGATTCAGGTCTGGACTCATTGCTTGCCACCTTAGAAGCCTCCAGTGCTTTCTCTCATTTTCTAGTGCTTTTTGAAGTGTGTTTTGGGTCATTGTCCTGCTAGAAGACCCATGACCTCTGAGGGAGACCCAGCTTTCTCACACTGGGCCCTACATTATGCTGCAAAATTTGTTGGTAGTCTTCAGACTTCATAATGCCATGCATACTGTCAAGCAATCCAGTGCCAGAGGCAGCAAAGCAACCCCAAAACATCAAGGAACCTCCGCCATGTTTGAATGTAGGGACCGTGTTCTTTTCTTTGAATGCCTCTTTTTTTCTCCTGTAAACTCTATGTTGATGCCTTTGCCCAAAAAGCTCTACTTTTGTCTCATCTGACCAGAGAACATTCTTCCAAAACGTTTTAGGCTTTCTCAGGTAAGTTTTGGTAATCTCCAGCCTGGCTTTTTTGTGTCTCGGAGGTAAGAAGTGGGGTCTTCCTGGGTCTCCTACCATACAGTCCCTTTTCATTCAGACGCCGACTGATAGTATGGGTTGACACTGTTGTACCCTCGGACTGCAGGGCAGCTTGAACTTGTTTGGATGTTAGTCGAGGTTCTTTTATCCAACATCCACACAATCTTGCATTGAAATCTCTTGTCAATTTTTCTTTTCCGTCCACATCTAGGGAGGTTAGCCACAGTGCCATGGGCTTTAAACTTCTTGATGACACTGCGCACGGTAGACACAGGAACATTCAGGTCTTTGGAGATGGACTTGTAGCCTTGAGATTGCTCATGCTTCCTCACAATTTGGTTTCTCAAGTCCTCAGACAGTTCTTTGGTCTTCTTTCTTTTCTCCATGCTCAATGTGGTACACACAAGGACACAGGACAGAGGTTGAGTCAACTTTAATCCATGTCAACTGGCTGCAAGTGTGATTTAGTTATAGCCAACACCTGTTAGGTGCCACAGGTAAGTTACAGGTGCTGTTAATTACACAAATTAGAGAAGCATCACATGATTTTTCGAACAGTGCCAATATTTTTGTCCACTTCTTTTTTATGTTTGGTGTGGAATTATATCCAATTTGGCTTTAGGACAATTCTTTTTGTGTTTTTTCATTGAAGACAAATTAAATGAAGATAATAATACCAAAGAATTTGTGATTGCAATCATTTTCAGGAAGAAACTGAGTATTATCTGACAGGATTGCAGGGGTGTCAATACTTTTGGCCACAACTGTATGCAAATTGATTTCAGATGAATGGACTGAACATGTAAAAATATTGCTGGAATTGTCTTTGAAAGAGCTACATGGGCATATACATAGATTTGGCCTCATTTATTCCCTATGGGACTTGCGGACATGTGCTGGATCGCGGCAAAACCGCAAAAGATGCACATGTCCTTATAGCAGAAGGGAATGAATGAGGCAGAACGCAGTGTTGCTGTAAGTGATCCGTTGTGCGGCAGATGCGGGAAAAACTGCCGAATCTGCCGCAAATGGCAAAAATCGCTGAAGTGAAAGTAGCCTAAGTCACTGCCGACAGTGTCTGCATTAGTCATGCTCACCAACGGGGGAAGCAGCATGAAAAGTGCGTAGGGCAGCACAAACTCTAAATACGGCCCTGGTTCTTACGCTGGCCTCTAAGTGTTATACTGGAGACTCAGACTTCCTGATCTTTTCAAAGGACTTTTCAGTAGACTCATTATCATCAGCGGAATTACGATAAAAGGTAACACCTTGTAGTGCAGCGGTGTTCACACAGTGCGATATAGACCCAAGAGAGTTGAACATAAAACGTCTTTATTTCCAAAAAACTCACAAAGTAAAGTAAATGTTGTAGGATGCCTGCCATAAAATAGCTCAAAGGGTGAGAATCCAGATGAAGTTGCAATACCTCGCGGATGGCAAACCTTAAATAACATGTACCAATCCTTCCCGTCCTTGGAGACCACTTTTTTATTTTTTTTATTAGGTTAGATTGAAGGCTTTTGTTAAACCCTTCAACTAATCCATTGGACTGATGATGGTACACAGACGTGCACAATTGTTTTATCCGGAGCATCTTAAACAATTCCTTTGTTACTTTGAACCAAAAGGCGTCCCCTGATCTGTAAGGATCCCCTTAGTGTCCAAGGCAGTGGAACATGGCAAACAGCTGCTGGGCTATAAGTTTAGCTGAGGTGTGGCAAAGCGGAATTGCCTCCAGATAACAGGTGGCATAATTTACGACCACAAGTATGTGTTGGTGGCCACAGGAGGATTTTACTATTGGCCCCTACCAGATTCATAGCAATCCCCTCAAAAAGTATGTCTATAATAGGAAGAGGTACCAATCGACTCTGGAAACTTGCAGTGGGTGTGGCAAGTTGATATTCTGGACACGACTCGCAAAACCTCTGTGCCTCAGCATAAACCTCAGCCCAAAAGGACTGTTGTAAAATATGTTCTTGCGTCTTTTTAACCTCTAAGTGCCTACCCAGTGTGTGTGTGTGTGTGTGTGTGTGTGTGTGAGCTATCTTGAGCACTCTCCAATGGTAGAATTAGGGCACTAACAGCTGTTTCTCTATTTCGTCCATGATTTTGTCCATCGTGCATGGAAAACCCGCCTTGGCACCCGTTTACTGAGCCACCCAATTTATTTCTGTCACACTTTCTCGAGCTCAGGTCAGAGTGGAATACTGAAGCTGGGTTGATCCAAATATTTCCCAGGACACTTCTAGCTCCAGGATAGATGGGATCTCTTCAACTTCTCCTGCCAATACCTCTAGGGGAAACCTATCTGGCTTAAACTATGTCCCTAGGTTGGTGACCCCTACAGCAAGTATCCCTGACTCGGGATCTTCGGGTTCAGCACCCGGATAGACATTTACCCTGGGAGGGTTAACTTTACTCCCCCCACAGGGACCAGAACATGAACAAGTCTCTTCCTAAAACAATCCCTTAAGGCAGTTTCTTCATGACTCCCACCACATGTTTAACCTTTTTACACTGGGTGGAAAAAGTAACCTCCCCCGGTCGGATACTCTTGGCTGTCTCAAGATATACAAACAACCCCAACGTTTCACCCATTGGGGTTGTCCCAGGCAACCAGTGACCCATTGACAAGTGTCGCTAGGCTCCCTGATTCCAAGAGAACCTCTGTCCGGTACCTGATGACGTGTACCTGGCACAGTTGTGGTTCACCTTGTGCAGTGTCTGCATTTTCGGTGCAGACAGACTGGGCATACATTGACACCGGCCTAGTAAACCCGCAGTCCATGGGTTTTGCAGGGGGCAGTTAGCAGCCACATGACCTAGTCCTTGGCACCACCATCACCTGATAGCAGTGGCAGCGCTAGTCCTTGAGACTGATATTTAGGGGAGTGGTCTCCTGCCACCCTCACTCCGGGGTAACCCCTCAGTATGGGCTCTGTTCTGAATGTCCCCAGCAGAAGGATACGACACTTTCCCAGTCTCCTGGGTTTGCATGGGCCAGTGTGATACCCCCAGTGGGGCATACATACTAACCCTTATGAAGTCCTGGCTGGCTGTAGAATGCTCAATCAGGCTAACTACAGTTATATGAAAAAGTTTGGGCACCCCTATTAATCTTAAGCTTATTGTTTTATAAAAATTGTTTTTTTGCAACAGCTATTTCAGTTTCATATATCTAATAACTGTTGGACACAGTAATGTTTCTGCCTTGAAATGAGGTTTATTGTACTAACATAAAATGTGCAATCTGCATTCAAACAAAATTTGACAGGTGCATAAGTATGGGCACCCCACCAGAAAAGTGACATTAATATTTAGTAGATCCTCCTTTTGCAAAAATAACAGCCTCTAGTCGCTTCCTGTAGCTTTTAATGAGTTCCTGGATCCTGGATGAAGGTATTTTTGACCATTCCTCTTTGCAAAACAATTCCAGTTCAGTTAAGTTTGATGGTCGCCGAGCATGGACAGCCCTCTTCAAATGATCCCACAGATGTCCAATGATATTCAGGTCTGGGGACTGGGATGGCCATTCCAGAACAGTGTAATTGTTCCTCTGCATGAATGCCTGAGTAGATTTGGAGCGGTGTTTTGGATCATTGTCTTGCTGAAAGATCCATCCCCTGCGTAACTTCAACTTTGTCACTGATTCATGAACATTATTGTCAAGAATCTGCTGATACTGAGAGGAATCCATGCGTCCCTCAACTTTAACAAGATTCCCGGTGCCGGCATTGGCCACACAGCCCCAAAGCATGATGGAACCTCCACCAAATTTTACTGTGGGTAGCAAGTGTTTTTCTTGGAATGCTGTGTTTTTTGGCCACCATGCATAACGCCTTTTTGTATGACCAAACAACTCAATCTTGGTTTCATCAGTCCACAGGACCTTCTTCCAAAAATAAATTGGCTTCTCCAAATGTGCTTTTGCATACCTCAGCCGACTCTGTTTGTGGCGTGCTTGCAGAAACAGCTTCTTTCGCATCACTCTCCCATACAGCTTCTCCTTGTGCAAAGTACGTTGTATAGTTGACCGATGCACAGTGACACCATCTGCAGCAAGTTGTTGCTGCAGCTCTCTGGAGGTGGTCTGAGGATTGTCCTTGACTGATCTCATCATTATTCTTCTCTGCCTTTCTGATGTTTTTCTTGGCCTGCCACTTCTGGCCTTAACAAGAACTGTACCTGTGTTCTTCCATTTCCTTATTATGTTCCTCACAGTGGAAATTGACAGGTTAAATCTCTGAGACAGCTTTTTGTATCCTTCCCCTGAACAACTATGTTGGATAATCTTTGTTTTCAGATCATTAGACAGTTGTTTTGAGGAGCCCATGATGCCACTCTTCAGAGGAGATTCAAACAGGAGAACAACTTGCAAGTGGTCACTTTAAGTAGCTTTTCTCATGATTGCATACACCTGGCTATGAAGTTCAAAGCTCAATGAGGTTAGAAAGCCAAAAAAAGTGCTTTAGTAAGTCAGTAAAAAGTAGGTAGGAGTATTTAAAACAAGAAAATGATAAGGGTGCCCATACTTATGCACCTGTCAAATGTTGTTTGAATGCAGATTGCACATTTTCTGTTAGTACAATAAACCTCATTTCAAGGCAGAAACATTACTGTGTCCAACAGTTATTAGATATATGAAACTGAAATAGCTGTTGCAAAAAAACAATTTTTATAAAACATTAAGCTCAAGATTAATAGGGGTGCCCAAACTTTTTCATGTAACTGTACCTGGTCTAGGTTACCTGGGTCCCCTTGCCCTACTCAACATTGTATGGCTGCAGCGACCACAAGGAAACTCAAAATTTTCTGTTTTTGTGCGGTCACCGCACACGTCAAATCGCCGTATGCGAATGCATCCGCATACAACGCATGTCCCTGCGTACCTAATGTTAAAGAGAGGTACGCAGGACGCATACAGAAGTAGGCGGAGCATAGGTGCAGCTTTAGTGAGGAAGAAGGGAGGAAGTACACAGCCATCTGCAGCCCTCCTGAACGCAAATGTGAACACGGCACGGCATAAGTGGCATATATTTTTTTTCTCCAGCATAACATTGACTAGTGGTGAGCAGGAAGTGTTATACGGGCGAGGGAGACACTTCCACAGAGGAAGCCAGAACAGGCTTTCTCCTGTGAGACATTGAGGGTATGTGCACACGTCCGGATTTTTAGCGGTTTTTTTTGCGGAATTTCGCTATAAAAACGCTATAATTCCGCATCAAAAACGCTAAAAATATGCATCCTATCATTTAGAATGCATTCCGGATTTTTTGTTCAGATGGATGCGTTTTTTACCGCAAAAAAAAAAACGCATTCCGCAAAAAAAATGAACATGCTCATTCTTTTTGCGGATTTTTTGCGGATTTCTAAGCCAAAATGACTTTCAGGAAAAAAAAAAAAAAAACGCAAAAAATCCGCAAAAAAAACGCGAAAAATCCGCGCGGAAAAAAACGCGATTTTCTGCCAGAATTCTCTGGATTTTGTCAGGAAAAAAACCTGACGTGTGCACATACCCTTAAAGGTACACAGCCCTGCTCGTCATTACATGTCTCGCAGGAGAAAGTCTTTTTTGACCCTCTGGGCCAGAGTTCTTTTTTTTTTTTTCACTTCGAGTACCTCCTGCTTGCGCTTGGTCAACATCATGCAGGAGAAAAATTACACGCCCCAGAGAGATCTTGGCCAACAACCCTTTTATCTTGTCAAAAATTAAAATCTAAAGTTAATTTTTTATCTCTGTTACAGAGATATTAACTTGTACAGTACATGTTATTCAGCTGTGCAGACACTATTGCATAAGGTGGCCAATTTGACATGCTATAATTGGCGAAAGGTCGCCTTAAAAAAAAAAAAAAAAGCCTGGTATAACGAATAGGCCATTTTCAGATGACAAATTGCCATTCAGTTAAAACTGATCTGATTGCCCCTAAAAGGGAGTCTGTCATCAGGATTTTATAGCCCAAACTATTGGCATGTGTTTTAATTCATAATTCTCGTAGATATCAATTTTACTATCTTAGACCTCAATCAGATGTCAGTGTTTTTCATGTGTGCAAAAAAATGGCACCAGTGTCGCCATTGTTTGGGATTCGTGTCTCATCAGTATTTCATCAGTGTTTTAAGGATTTAATTAGCATTAAAGCACCCTTATATACATGCCATTAGTTTAGGCCTGTGTTTCCCAAACTCCAGGCCTCACAGCACACAACAGGTAATGTTTTCAGGATTTCCTTACTATTGCACAGGTGATGGAATTATCATCAAGGCATCAGGAATTCTCTCACCTATACAAGACTATGGAAATCCTGAAAACATGACGTGAGGGGCCGTGAGGACTGGAGTTTGGGAACACTGGTTTAGGCTATAGAATCTTGATGACAGGCTCTCTTCGAAAGCAGTTTTGTTCTAAGGACCAGGCACAACTTGGCCAAACCGCCTGATTTCAAGAGATTTGTTGATATTTTGTAAAACTCTCGATTTCCCAACATCTATTTCTGTTTGAGACACGCTAATTATGCAAATTGTCTCTTCAGAGAGGAAGAGGCCTAGAACTCTAGTGCCACCTATAGAAAGTACAATCCTATAAGTCAATGTCGACCCTTTACTGAGCCTTGTTACATGACTTAGGCTAAAAGCCAGACCAGAATCTTAATTTGCAGACACTGTGTTTCGGGGTACTGCCCCTCGTCATTGCAAAGTGTAGATCTGGTTTGGCTGTATGAGAGGTGTCAGACCGTTATCCAAGAAGTATTGTTTCCTTGCGGAGATCGACACTTAAGACACTTACTGTATACTGCTATAAAAGCATCCTGTGGCATACATCAACGATAGGTATATATGAGTATATTGCATGGTACTTTTTTCCAGGATGCATATAATTGATTATATAAACCCTTCTAGGTATGTTAGTATAATATTGCATTTTTGTGTAGTTATTTGTACAGTATAACTTGAGGTTGCCTTGTAATGCATATTGACATTCTTTGTACAATGGTGGTCCTGGCACAAGCAGAAGAAATGACGATGGATAGTCCAAAGGTAATAAAAAAAGTATCAAATTTTATTCAAGAACCGCGATATTACCTGACAAAAAAGGAGGGGAGGGGGACACACATATACGTGCAGTGACAGGCTGTGAAACAAGGGCGCACAATGGTAACCAGTCCATAAATATATGCATATCCTATTAACTGGAGTAGAACAAAATGAGAAGGGATGTTACATAGTACAAAAAATTCTTGCCATTGTATTATTACAATGTCATGCAAGATGTCTTGTTACAGTGTTAATGCACTGCAATGTAGTAAAATCCAGATGATTGTATAATGGTACCAATATAATACAATATAATATGATGCAGGGTCTGTGTAGAAAATGTTGGTATGCATCAGTGTCAGTGCACACTATGTAAACTTATGAGACCCATTAAGAAGTACCTTGAACACCAAGTATTGGATGGAGATCCCAAATGATGGCACGTCTGCCCCGACGCGCGTTTCGGTCCTACCTTCATCAGGGTACATTAGTAAAGAATTGGCGTCACAATCCGGAAGATGCATTACATATAACAGCATATTAGTACAAATATAGTTATGTATAAACATGGATAGTTGGAAAAAATAAACCTACCTTAATACTTCCTGTTTATTGCATGTGGTCGTATGAACTCTGGGGATTAGTTGGTAAACATGGGCTGACAATAGGTTGCTGAGAATTGTTGGCAGTGTATGGAGAATGGTAGTTACAGTCACTGTGTACTTTGGAGTCTCCTTGTGCATATAATGAATAAAAATACTGCTTTTATTTACTCTGCCTGATCTTATCCCTCACTGCTTATTAGGATGGAAAGCCACAAACCTACTTAGTTGTTTCATGGCAATATACAGTGTGTGTGTGTGTGTGTGTGTGTGTGTGTGAACCACATTATGGGATTACAAATATGTGTAAAACTGGGTCATGGGATTGATAAGTAAAGGTTCTGGTGCATCTATTTTTCCACACTTAATTTTTTTTTTAAATGGCCAATAATAAATTAACTGTAATATCCCAATTTTTAGGGTTGAGCGAGCACTAAAATGCTCGTTACTCGCACCGAGCAATTCCTAATGCTCGGCTGCTGGTTTCGAGTAACTAGCATAATAGGAATCAATGGAAACAAAACAGGGATGCCACACAGGGAGAAATTGTGGCGGGTGGGAACAGAGTACCTAAGGATGGCTGCCGCCATGAATCGGTGGAAATCCTCCATGTCTACAAGCCTAATCGGCAACATTTCCACGGAAAGAAGCCTGGTTAGCGTTTGGCCTGTCTGTGTGTGGCTGGGAACTTTTTTTCATTTTAACAAGGCCTGGGGTAGGTACAGCTTAAAACTCTGCTGAAACAAGTTTTTGAAAGTGCCTGACAATGGTGCCTGAGAATGTGCAAGGACAGGTGCAGGGCGGGAATCATCTGAGTCCATGTCATGGACGAGATTGGGAAGCATCTAGCATAGGGGAAGAGGCAGTGGTGTCACCTGTTAGCGCTAGTCTTGTACCCAGGCATTCTGCCCACCAAGTCTGGTGCTTAGATGACATGCTCTTGATCATGCTAGAGGTGGTTAGGCTCTTAGTGGTCAGGCCCCTGCTGATCTTGGCATGGCACAGGTTGCAAATTACCATTTTTTTTGTCTCAAAACTCTTTTAAAAAAAACTCTCACACTTGGGAACACCTAACTCTTTGACAAAGAAATTTACGAGTGTCTGTGCTCTTTGCAACAGTTGCCCGCCTTCTCTCTCTGGTCACCCCACTACCTCTCCTGCCTGTTTCAATGCTTCCAATTCCTCCAACTCAGTGCTGTTGGTCGCGCTGTGCATGCCAGCTTCTCAGGTAGGGTCAGTGACTTCATCATCCACCACCTCCTTTTCCACCGCTTCACCATGATCCTCCTGACTTGGTGACTTAACAACAACCTGACTTATGGGCAATGGGGTCTCATCATCATCTACCTCCTTAGACAAAATTTGCCGCCGTTCCCTCCCCACCATCATTTTCTTGTGACTGTGGCTGCTCTTAAGTTTTGTGCATCACTACACAGCATCTCCTCCTGTCGATCTTAGAACATGCAGGGCCACAATGAAGAAATTATGTAAATAGCTCTTTGGATTGTCCTAATGTGGGATCACTGGTCCAGACTGTTGGCTTTTAAGACTAGGTGTAGAAGACTGGGTGGTGCTGGAAGCATTATCTGCTATCCATCAGACCCTCTGTTCGCACTTGTAAGGCTTCAGAAGTGGTGTTCCCTGCCTGCCTGCAAAGTGGGACAGGAATATGTGTCGTGAATGGGTGTGTTTCTTGTGCTCCAGCAACAGATGTAGTCACACTTACCCCATGTCCTCGGCATCTGTATGCACCATCATCAGCACTTCCACTTCCCTGTTCCTTGCTGCATGCCTTATGCATTTTCTGATTGCTAGGTCTCTGGAAACCAAGTTTCCGTTATTAATTTAAATAGTTTTTTTGATAAACCAAAAAATGTGGTCAACTGTAGCAAGCCTAGCAGTTTTTAAAAATTTTAAACCACCGTAATTTTACACAGAGCACATTAAACTGTAAGGATGACTAATTGAATCCAGAAAAAAACATTTTGAACAATTTTTTGTTTTGTTTTATTTAACACTATAATTTAACACTAAGCACGTTAAACTGTATGGATGATGATATAGTCAATTTTTTCACCCCCCTACCAAAAAAAAAATGTGGTCACGTGTAGCAGATACATATTTAGCAATGGACTGCAAAGCCTTAACCCTGCCTGTATTCTGCCAGTCTCTTTGCTCCTGCAATTGTCCCTAGGCTAAATGCTGAATGTATCTGATACATCAAATCACAGGATTATCTCTTAGAATGACTGTTATGATAATTCACCACATAATCCGCACCTATATAAACACTAAAAGACTCTGATCGTTAAACTGTGCACACACAGGCCTGGATAACTGCTCTCTCCCTCCAATCAGAACTGTCCCTGAGCTGTGCAATGGCTTCAGTGAGCTGAGCGTGATGGCGCCTGTCCTTTTATATCCTCTGATGAGGTAATGTGGCCAGCCAATCACAGTAATGCCACAACCAATGTGGCAATACTTTCTTTTGATAATAAATAATGCAATATCTGTACATGTGCATTGCACCTTTCTTCTTTACTGAATACTCCTTGACCTCACTTTAGGGCTGGTGTCCATTCATACTTATCTCAGATACCCACCACATCTACAGGGCCCTTTTGATTATCATACAGGTAATATGGATTGTATCCCAGTACCAATTTTTGGCCAAAAATCAGGTTCTAGCGCAATATGCGCAAGTTTTAATTGTTTTTCTTTTTGTCTAAATTTTTGTATTTGTTACTTAATAACTATTTATATTGGTTCCTCTTCCTTAAACATGTACGTGTTTTGTCTCTTTCCACTTTTTTTTTTTAAATATCATTTGTCAAACACATGCTTTTGTTAGCTCTTCATCAATATACACGTGATGCCCGCTACATTGTTAGTTTTTGGTCTATTAAGTTAATAAATGGCTTTAACCTTTTAGTGACAGACAATTTTAACCTTAATGACCAAGTCAAATTTTATTAAATCGTACCAGCGTCACTTCATGTGGGAAGAACTCCGAGATGTTTCAGTATATCCCAGTGATTCTGAGATTTTTTTTTTCGTGACATATTGTATTTTGCCATATTTTTCGGACTACAAGACGCACCTTTCCCCCAAAAAAATTTGGGTGGAAAACGGGGGTGCGTTTTATAGTCGAAATGTATGGTACTTACAATTAGCGTGATGGAATGCAGGAGTGGGGTGATTCTTCTGGCGATCCAACGCTGCAGGTTGATGAGATCACTCCCATCCCAGCCTGGTGCGGCAGGTTCAGTGTTGCTGGGGCTCCGGTGACATTTTGTGAAAGCCCGGAGCCCCCGCACTTCCATTGCCTCGATGCTGTGGACTCCAGGAAAATGGCCGCTGGAGGCACTGCATGTGCAGATTGAGATCTTGGCAAAGAGATGGGGTGCGTCTTATAGTCCGAAAAATACAGTATGTTAGTGGTAACTTTAGGTTGATGTGCATTACGTTTAATTATGCAAATATCAGAAGTTTGACCAAAACTTAGAAAAATTTGTTAAACTTAAATTTTGGAACACCGATATGGCTTAAATAGATTGCGGGCACTATGTCACATTTACATGGCCCCTAAGGTACCTAAACAGCAGAAATCTCCCACTAGTGACCCCATTTTGGAAACAATACCGACCAAGGATTTTAATCCAGGGTTATACTAAACACTTTGAACCCACAGATACTACACAGAATTTGATAAGATTAGATCGTCATATTGAAGATTTTTTTTTTTTTCATGAAAATGTTGCTTTAGCCTCAAATTTTTCACTTTTGTAAGAGCTAACACCTAAAGGTGGACTCCGCAGTTTGTTCAGCAATACCCCACACGTAGTCACAAGTTCGGTTTGGATACACGGCAGGGCTCAGAAGAGAAGAAGCGACATTAGGTTTCCAATTGAGTTTGCAAATTGCCTCTTCTGAGAAAAAGAGGACTTAAACTCTATAGTGCCACCTGTTGGAAGTAGCGATCCTACAAGTCACAATCAACTCTTTAACGAGTCATGCAATATGACCTAGGATAAAAGCCAAATTAGTACCTCAATTCGCGCTGTTGGCCCTCATCAGTGCGAAGCATGAGAACTAATTTGGCTAGGTGAGTGGCTCTGGACTGGGGTCTAAGGGGTATCGTTTCTCCTTATGGAGAGTGACATACCATCTCTGGCTTGTCAAGGTAAGGAGGCTTATTTGCCGTACAATGCTCCTCTGGGAAATATAATATGCAAATTGCCTCTTCTGAGAAAAAGAGGACTTAAACTCTATAGCGCCACCTGTTGGGCCAACAGCCCGAAACACCGTGTCTGCGAATTGAGGTACTAATTTGGCTTTTATCCTAAGTCATATTGCATGACTCGTTAAAGAGTTGATTGTGACTTGTAGGATCGCTACTTCCAACAGGTGGCGCTATAGAGTTTAAGTCCTCTTTTTCTCAGAAGAGGCAATTTGCATATTATATTTCCCAGAGGAGCATTGTACGGCAAATAAGCCTCCTTACCTAGACCAGCCAGAGATGGTATGTCACTCTCCATAAGGAGAAACGATACCCCTTAGACCCCAATTGAGTTTGGACATTTCTATATGGAAATAGCCATTTTGGGCGATTTATGTGATACCGTACTCCATGGGGAGAATATATTTATTTTTTGCGTGTGTATTACATTTAAATAAGTTTCTATCTACACCACTCATCATTTTTTACCTTGAGTGATGTATTTTAATAAGTGGATAAGGTTTTTTTTAACTGTCTGGATCAGGGGTGTCAAACTGCATTCCTCGAGGGCTGCAAACAGGTCATGTTTTCAGGATTTCCTTGTACTGCACAGGTGATAATTTAATCACCTACACAAATAATGAGTTGGTGATTAAATTATCACCTGTGCAGTACAAGGAAATCCTGAAAACATGACCTGTTTGCAGCCCTCGAGGAATGCAGTTTGACACCCCTGGTCTGGATGATGATCAAATAAGAGTCTAACCTGTTGTGAATTCTGTGGCAGAGCTCCCTCCTGTGGTCACAAGTGGTACTTCTGCTGATTCTCTCTGTGAGCTTCCGTTGGTGGAGGGAAGTGGTACTGCGGCTTCTGAGTTTCCTCCCTCAGGTGATGTGGTGAGGTCGTTAGGTGCTGCTCTACTTAACTCCACCTAGTGCTTTGATCCTGGCTTCCTGTCAATGTTCCAGTATTGGACTTGTTTTCCTCCTGGATCGTTCCTGTGGCCTGCTGCTCTGTATAGCTAAGTTTTCCTTTGCTATTTTGTTTTTTTTTTTCTGTCCAGCTTGTCTAATTTGTTGCTGGAAGCTCTGGGACGCAGAGGGTGTACCTCCGTGCCGTTAGTTCGGTACGGAGGGTCTTTTTGCCCCCTTTGCGTGGTTTTTAGGGTTTTGTGTTGACCGCAAAGTTATCTTTCCTATCCTCGCTCTGTTCAGAAAGTCAGGCCTCACTTTGCTAAATCTATTTCATCTCTACGTTTCTTTTCATCTTAACTCAGTCATTATATGTGGGGGGCTGCCTTTTTCTTTGGGGTATTTCTCTGAGGCAAGGTAGGCTTATTTTCTATCTTCAGGCTAGCTAGTTTCTCAGGCTGTGCCGAGTTGCATAGGGAGCGTTAGGCGCAATCCACGGCTGCCTCTAGTGTTTATTGGAGAGGATCAGGGATTGCGGTCAACAGAGTTCCCACGTCTCAGAGCTCGTTCTATGATTTTGGGTTATTGTCAGATCACTGTACAGTGGGGCAAAAAAGTATTTAGTCAGTCAGCAATAGTGCAAATTCCACCACTTAAAAAGATGAGAGATGTCTATAATTTACATCATAGGTAGACCTCAACTATGGGAGACAAACTGAGAAAAAAAAATCCAGAAAATCACATTGTCTGTTTTTTTAACAATTTATTTGCATATTATGGTGGAAAATAAGTATTTGGTCAGAAACAAACAATCAAGATTTCTGGCTCTCACAGACCTGTAACTTCTTCTTTAAGAGTCTCCTCTTTCCTCCACTCATTACTTGTAGTAATGGCACCTGTTTAAACTTGTTATCAGTATAAAAAGACACCTGTGCACACCCTCAAACAGTCTGACTCCAAACTCCACTATGGTGAAGACCAAAGAGCTGTCAAAGGACACCAGAAACAAGATTGTAGCCCTGCACCAGGCTGGGAAGACTGAATCTGCAATAGCCAACCAGCTTGGAGTGAAGAAATCAACAGTGGGAGCAATAATTAGAAAATGGAAGACATACAAGACCACTGATAATCTCCCTCGATCTGGGGCTCCACGCAAAATCCCACCCCGTGGGGTCAGAATGATCACAAGAACGGTGAGCAAAAATCCCAGAACCACGCGGGGGGACCTAGTGAATGAACTGCAGAGAGCTGGGACCAATGTAACAAGGCCTACCATAAGTAACACACTACGCCACCATGGACTCAGATCCTGCAGTGCCAGACGTGTCCCACTGCTTAAGCCAGTACATGTCCGCGCCTGTCTGAAGTTTGCTAGAGAGCATTTGGATGATCCAGAGGAGTTTTGGGAGAATGTCCTATGGTCTGATGAAACCAAACTGGAACTGTTTGGTAGAAACACAACTTGTCGTGTTTGGAGGAAAAAGAATACTGAATTGCATCCATCAAACACCATACCTACTGTAAAGCATGGTGGTGGAAACATCATGCTTTGGGGCTGTTTCTCTGCAAAGGGGCCAGGACGACTGATCCGGGTACATGAAAGAATGAATGGGGCCATGTATCGTGAGATTTTGAGTGCAAACCTCCTAACATCAGCAAGGGCATTGAAGATGAAACGTGGCTGGGTCTTTCAACATGACAATGATCCAAAGCACACCGCCAGGGCAATGAAGGAGTGGCTTCGTAAGAAGCATTTCAAGGTCCTGGAGTGGCCTAGCCAGTCTCCAGATCTCAACCCTATAGAAAACCTTTGGAGGGAGTTGAAAGTCCGTGTTGCCAAGCGAAAAGCCAAAAACATCACTGCTCTAGAGGAGATCTGCATGGAGGAATGGGCCAACATACCAACAACAGTGTGTGGCAACCTTGTGAAGACTTACAGAAAACGTTTGACCTCTGTCATTGCCAACAAAGGATATATTACAAAGTATTGAGATGAAATTTTGTTTCTGACCAAATACTTATTTTCCACCATAATATGCAAATAAATTGTTAAAAAAACAGACAATGTGATTTTCTGGATTTTTTTTTCTCAGTTTGTCTCCCATAGTTGAGGTCTACCTATGATGTAAATTACAGACGCCTCTCATCTTTTTAAGTGGTGGAACTTGCACTATTGCTGACTGACTAAATACTTTTTTGCCCCACTGTATGTGCTCTGACCTCTATGTCCACTGTGGTACTGAATTGCCTAATCATAACACTAACCATTAAAAATGTTACTTTGTACGGTCTGGGAATTTTTTCCATCAGGATACATTGTGACAGAGACATTGCAGGGCTGTGCAGAACGTATGGCAGAGGTGGTGTACAGAGCTGTATACTATACATGTTGGAAGGCGGAGGGGCAGCACGGTGGGCAGCGGGCACCAAGGTGTGAATGCAAATAACATTATCGCCCCAATGCAAAAAATGGACTGGAACGCCTCCGTGTAGCGTGAAAATCTGGTGTAAGCGTAACCTGATTGTCTGATACTGGAGGCTTGCTTTAAATGGATGGGGATTCCTTCAAGTCCTGTTGCTGATTACTTTTTCGTAATGGGCAGATTAGTTGTTAAACCATCCAGTTTGGCATAAAAGTTGTTAAAGGGAATCTGTCACCGAGTTTTTTAAAAATTTATTTTACCCTTATTCCGTTGATGTCACTGCTGTTTTGATAAAAATCACAATTTTGTCTGCCGTAGATCTAGCGGTTCTCTGGATTCTATAACCCCGCCCACACCACTGATTGGCCTCTTTCTGTGTACACTGTGCATAGGTAGAAAGCTACTAATCAATGATGGGGATGGGGTTATACAGAGACAGTAAGTATGGAGGACTACAAGGCAGTAGGTTTACTAGTCCTCTCTTGATGATCTTCTGATAAAACAGTGATTTTATCAAAACTTACAGCTGAGTAAGTGACATATCATTGGAATCTGTTTATCTGTGTGTACATTATGCTGATCTCAGATTAGATTGATTAGAAAATCAAAGCATAACGTTTGGTAAATTTCCTGTATTCAGGAGAGGTCAATTTTTCCTCCCTTTCCCAACATCCTTCTTTTAGATTTTGTATTTTTTTCATAAAAGGGAAGAGACTCCAGTTTTTTTTTTTTTAAAGGGAATCTGTAAGCATTTTTTGCAGTTAAATCTGAAAGCAGTGCCTAAATCCAGGGATGTGTTACTTATCAACCTATTTGCTGTAGTTTAAATATGATTAGTGTTTTATCAGGAGGAGATTCACTGTCTGACTAGGACGCTGTTATAATGAATGGAGCTTTACCCACAAAGGGAACCCTACTGCCTGCACAGAATTCAGAATATTCAGGTAAAACCGGTATAGGACATTATCTTTATTATCTAATAGCATTGGCCTGAATGAGACGTTGGGTAAACCAAAAGCGTAGATAACTATTTTTAATATTATTTTTGGCATACTTGTTTGGCGCGTAGAACACTTATACTTTCTGATAGCTTTCTGTATTCACTCTGACTAAAGGTGTGTTTTCTTCTCAACATCCATTGGGGGGGAGCTTTAATAAAACTGGTGAAATCTAAAAAATGGAACAATTTAGCCTGTGGCTGTAATTTTTTTTTATTTTTTTTTTATTTTTTTTTTAGTGCTAGAAGTGCTCAAAAGGAGCAATAGCAGAACTGCAGTGATATAAAAGATGCATAATTAGTATGATATGGTTTGGCAATATGACTGTTCACTCTCCTAAAAAATCATCTTTGCAGAACCATTATTGTGGTAGCAGGTGTAACATTCACTACTGTGATTTTCCCCATAGTATGTAAGGTAGATCTATCACCAGATTTCACAATGCAGACTGGATACATTATTACATAGATCTCTTAGACCTGTTGATCCAGATATGCTTACATTAAAAATCCATGCCTGTATATTATTTTTTAAACATTTGTCTGGTATTCAAATGAGCATTTTTGGATTTGAATTATACAGCCATTGACTTGGATTTTCAAAGTAAGTAAACCTGTCTTATCAGGTCTAGGAAATCATAACTGGATGATTTTCATTTTTTGTTGTGCCCCCCACCTCTCCACCCCATATTTCTATATATATATAGCCATATAAGGTTTTTCTTTTTGTAGGATGAATAATAATTTTGAATGACACCATTCATTTTACCATATTAAATACTGAAAAATGGGAGAAGAAAAATGCAGAATGAACCTTCATCTCATACAGTCTGTTTGAAGGAGTGAGACAATACAGTAAAGATAACAGCACACTGAGAGGGGAGCTACAGCTGAAAACGTGTTTGTTGAAATCAGGCACAGCTCTGCAGCAGAGATGACAGTCCTGTGAGAGGAGAGCTTCAGATGTTTGCAATGAGACAAAGATCAGTTCTGTTGAGTGTGATTATAGGTGTCAGTCATTACATGTCTCACATTTGCAACGCCCCTTTCATTTAACCCCTTAGCGACCGCCGATACGCCTTTTAACGGCGGCCGCTAAGGGTACTTAACCCCTTAGTGACAGAGCCAATTTGGTACTTAATGACCGAGCCAATTTTTGCAATTCTGACCACTGTCACTTTATGAGGTTATAACTCTGGAACGCTTCAACGGATCCCGCTGATTCTGAGATTGTTTTTCGTGACATATTGTACTTCATGTTAGTGGTAACATTTCTTCGATATTACTTGCGATTATTTATGAAAAAAACGGAAATATGGCGAAAATTTTTAAAATTTTGCAATTTTCAAACTTTGTATTTTTATGCCCTTAAATCAGAGAGATATGTCACGAAAAATAGTTAATAAATAACATTTCCCACATGTCTACTTTACATCAGCACAATTTTGGAAACAAAATTTTTTTTTGTTAGGGAGTTATAAGGGTTAAAAGTTGACCAGCAATTTCTCATTTTTACACCACCATTTTTTTTTAGGGACCACATCACATTTGAAGTCATTTTGAGGGGTCTATATGATAGAAAATAACGAAGTGTGACACCATTCTAAAAACTGCACCCCTCAAGGTTCTCAAAACCACATTCAAGAAGTTTATTAACACTTTACATGCTTCACAGGAATTGAAACAATGTGGAAGGAAAAAATGAACATTTAACTTTTTTTTGCAAACATCTTAATTCAGAACCATTTTTTTTATTTTCACAAGTGTAAAAACAGAAATGTAACCATAAATTTTGTTATGCAATTTCTCCTGAATACGCCAATACCCCATATGTGGGGGTAAACCACTGTTAGGGCGCACCGCAGAACTTAGAAGTGAAGGAGCGCCGTTTGACTTTTTCAATGCAGAATTGGCTGGAATTGAGATCGGACGCCATGTCACGTTTAGAGAGCCCCTGATGTGCCTAAACAGTGGAAACCCCCCACAAGTGACACCATTTTGGAAACTAGACCCCTTAAGGAACTTATCTAGATGTGTGGCGAGCACTTTGAACCCCCAAGTGCTTCACAGAAGTTTATAACGTAGAGCCGTGAAAATAAAAAAATCGCTTTTGTTTACACAAAAATGATCTTTTTGCCCACAAATTCTTATTTTCACAAGGGTAACAGGAGAAATTAGACCACAAAAGTTGTTGTGCGATTTCTCCTGAATACGTCGATACCCCATATGTGAGGGTAAACCACTGTTTGGGCGCACCGCAGAGCTTGGAAGTGAAGGAGCGCCGTTTTACTTTTTCAATGTAGAATTGGCTGGAATTGAGATCGGACGCCATGTCGCGTTTGGAGAGCCCCTGATGTGCCTAAACAGTAGAAATCCCCCACAAGTGACCCCATTTTGGAAACTAGACCCCCCATGGAACTTATCTAGATGTGTGGTGAGAACCTTGAATGCCCAAGTGCTTCACAGAAGTTTATAATGCAGAGCCGTGAAAATAAAAAATATTTTTTTTTTCCACAAGAAAGATATTGTAGCCCCCAAGTTTTTATTTTTACAAGGGTAACAAGAGAAATTGGACCCCAAAAGTTGTTGTCCAATTTGTCTTGAGTATGCTGGTACCCCATATGTGGGGGTAAACCACTGTTTGGGCGCACGGCAGAGCTCGGAAGGAAGGAGCGCCGTTTTGGAATGCAGACTTTGATAGAATGGTCTGCGGGTATTATGTTGCATTTGCAGAGCCCCTGATGTACCTAACCAGTAGAAACCCTCCACAAGTGACCCCATTTTGGAAACTAGACCCCCCAAGGAACTTATCTAGATGTGTGGTGAGAACTTTGAATGCCCAAGTGCTTCACAGAAGTTTAGAATGCAGAGTCGTGAAAATAAAAAATATTTTTTTTTTCACAAAAAAGATTTTGTAGCCCCCAAGTTTTTATTTTCACAAGGGTAACAGGAGAAATTGGACTGCAATAGTTGTTGTCCAATTTATCCCGAGTACGCTGATGCCCCATATGTGGGGGTAACCCACTGTTTGGGCGCACGGCAGAGCTCAGAAGGGAGGGAGCACCATTTGACTTTTTGAGCGCAAAATTGGCTGTCGTGTTTGGAGACCCCCTGATGTACCTAAACAGTGGAAACCCCCCAATTCTAGCTCCAACCCCTAACCCTAATCCCAACCTGATCCATAATCCTAATCACTAACCCTAACCATAATCACAACCCTTACCCCAAAACAACCCTAATGTCAACCCTAACCATAACCCTAATCAAAACCCTAAATCCAACACACCCCTAATCCTAATCTCAACCCTAACCTCAAACCTAACCCTAATCCCAATACACCCCTAATCACAACCCTAACCTTAACCCTAATCCCAAACCTAACCCTAATCCCAAGCGTAACCCTAATGCCAACCCTAATCCAAACCCTAAACCTAATCCCAGCTCTAACCCTAACTTTAGCCCCAACCCTAGCCCTAACTTTAGCCCCAACCCTAACCCTAGCCCTAAGGCTACTTTCACACTTGCGTTGTTTGGCATTCCGTCGCAATCCGTCGTTTTGGACAAGAAACGGATCCTGCAAATGTGCCCGCAGGATGCGTTTTTTGCCCATAGTATTGCCGACGGATCGTGACGGATGGCCACACGTCGCGTCCGTCGTGCACTGGATCAGTTGTGTTTTGGCGGAGCGTCGGCACAAAAAAACGTTCAATGAAACGTTTTTTTGTACGTCGCATCCGCCATTTCTGACCGCGCATGCGTGGCCGTAACTCCGCCCCCTCCTCCCCAGGACATAGATTGGGCAGCGGATGCGTTGAAAAACTACAGCTGCTGCCCACGTTGTGCACAATTTTCACAACGTGCGTCGGTATGTCGGGCCGACGCATTGCGACGGCCCCGTACCGACGTAAGTGTGAAAGAAGCCTAACCCTAAATTTAGCCCCAACCCTAACCCTAAATTTAGCCCCAACCCTAACCCTAAATTTAGCCCCAACCCTACCCCTAACCTAACCCTACCCCTAACCTAACCCTACCCCTAACCTAACCCTAGCCGTAACCCTAACCCTAACCTAACCCTACCCCTAACCTAACCCTAGCCGTAACCCTACCCCTAACCTAACCCTAGCCCTACCCCTAACCCTACCCCTAACCCTAACCCTACCCCTAACCTAACCCTAGCCCTAACCCTAACCTAACCCTACCCCTAACCTAACCCTAGCCGTAACCCTACCCCTACCCTAACCCTACCCCTAACCCTACCCCTAACCCTAACCCTACCCCTAACCCTACCCCTAACCTAACCCTACCCCTACCCCTAACCCTACCCCTAACCCTAACCCTACCCCTAACCCTAATTTTAGCCCTAACCGCTGTTCTTCTGCCGGCGGCCAGGAGGAGCAGCAAGAGGATCCAGGGACCTAGGTGAGTATGCTAGGGTCCCCAAATCCCCCTATTTCTCTGTCCTCTGATGTGCGAACACATCAGAGGACAGAGAATTACACTTTACTTTTTTTTTTTTTGCGGTCGCCGGTAAACAGTTAATTACCGGTGATCGCAAAACAGGGGTCGCTAAAACCGACCCCCGATCATGCTCTTTGGGGTCTCGGCTACCCCAGGCAGCCGAGACCCCAAAGATTCTCCCGGTGCCGGCCGGCGGGCGCACTGCACATGCGCTCGCCATTTTGAAGATGGCGGCGCCCACCGGGAGACACGAGGAGCATCGGGGGAGCTAGGTGAGTATTGGGGGGCCACCTGGGACCCCTTTTCTCTGTCCTCCGATGTGCGATCACATCGGAGGACAGAGAAATTAAAAAGAGATCGCTTTTTTTTTTTTTTGCGATCGCTGGTAAACGGTTAATTTCCGGCGATCGCAAATGCGGGGAGGGTTAAAACCCCCCCGAATCATGTTCTCTGGGGTCTCGGCTACCCTCGGCAGCCGAGACCCCGGAGAAAATCGGCCTGTGGGGGGCGCTATACACTTTTTCCACAGCGCCGTTAATTAACGGCGCTGTGGTTTAAGTACCCTTAGCGGCCGCCGTTAAAAGGCGTATCGGCGGTCGCTAAGGGGTTAAACCACAGCGCCGTTAATTAACGGCGCTGTGGAAAAAGTCCATAGCGCCCCCCAGAGGCCGATTTTCTCCGGGGTCTCGGCTGCCGAGGGTAGCCGAGACCCCAGAGAACATGATTCAGGGGGGTTTTAACCCACCCCGCATTTGCGATCGCCGGTAATTAACCGTTTACCGGCGATCGCAAAAAAAAAAAAAATAAAAAAAAATAAAGCCGGCACCGGGAGAATCTTTGGGGTCTCGGCTGCCGGGGGTAGCCGAGACCCCAAAGAGCATGATTGGGGTCGGTATTACCGACCCCTGTTTTGCGATCGCCGGTAATTAAGTGTTTACCGGCGACCGCAAAAAAAAAAAGTAAAGTGTAATTCTCTGTCCTCTGATGTGATCGCACATCAGAGGACAGAGAAATAGGGGGATTCGGGGACCCTAGCATACTCACCTAGGTCCCTGGATCCTCTTGCTGCTCCTCCTGGCCGCCGGCAGAAGAACATGGCGGACGCATGCCCAGTGCGCCCGCCATCTGTCTCCATCTGCCGGCCGGCAGGAGAACAGCAGTTGGGGCTAAAATTAGGTTTAGGGGTAGGGTTAGGGGTAGGGGTAGGGGTTGGGTTAGGGGTAGGGCTAGGGTTAGGTCTAGGGTTGGGGCTAAATTTAGGGTTAGGGTTGGGGCTAAATTTAGGGTTAGGGTTGGGGCTAAACTTAGGGTTAGGCTTCTTTCACACTTACGTCGGTACGGGGCCGTCGCAATGCGTCGGCCCGACATACCGACGCACGTTGTGAAAATTGTGCACAACATGGGCAGCAGTTGTAGTTTTTCAACGCATCCGCTGCCCAATCTATGTCCTGGGGAGGAGGGGGCGGAGTTACGGCCACGCATGCGCGGTCAGAAATGGCGGATGCGACGTACAAAAAAACGTTTCATTGAACTTTTTTTGTGCCGACGCTCCGCCAAAACACAACTGATCCAGTGCACGACGGACGCGACGTGTGGCCATCCGTCACGATCCGTCGGCAATACAAGTCTATGGGCAAAAAACGCATCCTGCGGGCACATTTGCAGGATCCGTTTCTTGTCCAAAACGACGGATTGCGACGGAATGCCAAACGACGCAAGTGTGAAAGTAGCCTTAGGGCTAGGGTTAGGGTTGGGGCTAAAGTTAGGGCTAGGGTTGGGGCTAAAGTTAGGGTTAGAGCTGGGATTAGGGTTAGGGTTTGGATTAGGGTTTGGATTAGGGTTGGCATTAGGGTTACGCTTGGGATTAGGGTTAGGTTTGGGATTAGGGTTAAGGTTAGGTTTGGGATTAGGGGTGTATTGGGATTAGGGTTAGGTTTGAGGTTAGGGTTGAGATTAGGATTAGGGGTGTGTTGGATTTAGGGTTTTGATTAGGGTTATGGTTGTTTTGGGGTAAGGGTTGTGATTATGGTTAGGGTTAGTGATTAGGATTATGGATCAGGTTGGGATTAGGGTTAGGGGTGTGTTGGGGTTAGGGTTGGAGCTAGAATTGGGGGGTTTCCACTGTTTAGGTACATCAGGGGGTCTCCAAACACGACAGCCAATTTTGCGCTCAAAAAGTCAAATGGTGCTCCCTCCCTTCTGAGCTCTGCCGTGCGCCCAAACAGTGGGTTACCCCCACATATGGGGCATCAGCGTACTCGGGATAAATTGGACAACAACTTCTGGGGTCCAATTTCTATTGTTACCCTTGTGAAAATAAAAACTTGGGGGCTACAAAATCTTTTTTGTGAAAAAAAAATATTTTTTATTTTCACGACTCTGCATTCTAAACTTCTGTGAAGCACTTGGGCATTCAAAGTTCTCACCACACATCTAGATAAGTTCCTTGGGGGGTTTAGTTTCCAAAATGGGGTCACTTGTGGGGGGTTACTACAGTTTAGGTACATCAGGGGCTCTGCAATCGCAACATAATGCCCACAGACCATTCTATCAAAGTCTGCATTCCAAAAAGGCGCTCCTTCCCTTCCGAGCTCTGCCGTGCGCCCAAACAGTGGTTTACCCCCACATATGGCGCATCAGCGTACTCGGGATAAATTGGACAACAACTATTGCAGTCCAATTTCTCCTGTTACCCTTGTGAAAATAAAAACTTGGGGGCTACAATATCTTTTTTGTGGAAAAAAAAAATATTTTTTATTTTCACGACTCTGCATTCTAAACTTCTGTGAAGCACTTGGGCATTCAAAGTTCTCACCACACATCTAGATAAGTTCCTTGGGGGGTCTAGTTTCCAAAATGGGGTCACTTGTGGAGGGTTTCTACTGGTTAGGTACATCAGGGGCTCTGCAAACGCAACATAATACCCGCAGACCATTCTATCAAAGTCTGCATTCCAAAACGGCGCTCCTTCCTTCCGAGCTCTGCCGTGCGCCCAAACAGTGGTTTACCCCCACATATGGGGTACCAGCATACTCAGGACAAATTGGACAACAACTTTTGGGGTCCAATTTCTCTTGTTACCCTTGTGAAAATAAAAATTTGGGGGCTAAAAAATCTTTTTTGTGGAAAAAAAAAATATTTTTTATTTTCACGGCTCTGCATTATAAACTTCTGTGAAGCACTTGGGCATTCAAGGTTCTCACCACACATCTAGATAAGTTCCATGGGGGGTCTAGTTTCCAAAATGGGGTCACTTGTGGGGGATTTCTACTGTTTAGGCACATCAGGGGCTCTCCAAACGCGACATGGTGTCCGATCTCAATTCCAGCCAATTCTACATTGAAAAAGTAAAACGGCACTCTTTCTCTTCCAAGCTCTGCGGTGCGCCCAAACAGTGCTTTACCCCCACATATTGGGAATCAGCGTACTCAGGAGAAATTGCACAACAACTTTTGTGGTCTAATTTCTCCTGTTTCCCTTGTGAAAATAAAAATTTGTGGGCAAAAAGATCATTTTTGTGTAAACAAAAGCGATTTTTTATTTTCACGGCTCTACGTTATAAACTTCTGTGAAGCACTTGGGGGTTCAAAGTGCTCACCACACATCTAGATAAGTTCCTTAAGGGGTCTAGTTTCCAAAATGGTGTCACTTGTGGGGAGTTTCCACTGTTTAGGCACATCAGGGGCTCTCTAAACGTGACATGACGTCCGATTTCAATTCCAGCCAATTCTGCATTGAAAAAGTCAAACGGCGCTCCTTCACTTCTAAGTTCTGCGGTGCGCCCAAAAAGGGGTTTACCCCCACATATGGGGTATTGGCGTATTCAGGAGAAATTGCATAACAAAATTTATGGTTACATTTCTGTTTTTACACTTGTGAAAATAAAATAAATGGTTCTGAATTAAGATGTTTGCAAAAAAAAGTTAAATGTTCATTTTTTCCTTCCACATTGTTTCAGTTCCTGTGAAGCACGTAAAGGGTTAATAAACTTCTTGAATGTGGTTTTGAGAACCTTGAGGGGTGTAGTTTTTAGAATGGTGTCACACTTGGGTATTTTCTATCATATAGACCCCTGAAAATGACTTCAAATGTGATGTGGTCCCTAAAAAAAAAATGGTGTTGTAAAAATGAGAAATTGCTGGTCAAATTTTAACCCTTATAACTCCCTAACAAAAAAAAATTTTGTTTCCAAAATTGTGCTGATGTAGACATGTGGGAAATGTTATTTATTAACTATTTTTTATGACATATCTCTCTGATTTAAGGGCATAAAAATACAAAGTTTGCAAAATTTTAAAAATTTTCGCCATATTTCCGTTTTTTTCATAAATAATCGCACGTAATATCGAAGAAATGTTACCACTAACATGAAGTACAATATGTCACGAAAAAACAATCTCAGAATCAGCGGGATCCGTTGAAGCGTTCCAGAGTTATAACCTCATAAAGTGACAGTGGTCAGAATTGCAAAAATTGGCCTGGTCATTAAGTACCAAATTGGCTCTGTCACTAAGGGGTTAAAATAAGCTCTGGAGGCAGATTCTCATGCATATTAGCGTCCGGCCCATAGATCTTATCAGCTGATTTACATATAATAGATGAAATGTGGATTTCTCTGGAATAAGACATCGGTTTACAGATATCAAGATATTTTATTTGGCTTCCCATGACATGCATGGCCTTATAGACTGATTAAGAAGGATGATCCTACTGATAGATTTCCTTTTAATAGGGAAAAAAACAAACTGGGACAAACAGATATGCAGTACCATAAGCGCAGCACTCTGAAGTTTTTGGCTACAGTTTGAAATCATTTTATTTTTTCTTCCTATTTAAAGGGAATCTGTCACCCCCAAAAAATCATATCTGAGCTAAGCCCACCGGCATCAGGGGCTTATCTACAGCATTCTTGAATGATGTAGATAAGCCCCCAATGTAACCTGAAAGATGAGAAATAAAGGTTAGATTATACTCACCCAGGGGCGGTCCCGGTGCGGTCCGGTCCATTGGGCGTCGCAGTCCGGGTCCGGTGCCTCCTATCTTCATTCGATGATGTCCTCTTCTTGTCTCCCTGCTGCTGCTCCGGTGCAGGCGTACTTTGTCTGCCCTATTGAGGGTCGAGCAAAGTACTGCAGTGCGCAAGCGCTGGGCCTCTCTGAGCTTTCCTAGCGCCTGCGCACTGCAGTACTTTGCTCTGTCCTCAACAGGACAGACAAAATACACCTGCGCCGGAGCCGCTACAAGAAGAGGACGTCATCTGATGAAGATGGGAGGCCCCGGACCGGACAGCGATGCCCATCGGACCGAACCACACCAGGACCGCCCCTGGGTGATAACCTTTATTTCTCAACCTTCAAGTTACATCGGGGCTTATCTACAGCATTACAGAATGCTATAGATAAGCCCCTGATGCCGGTGAGCTTAGCTTAGATATGATTTTTGGGGTGACAGATTCCCTTTAAAGGGGTTGACCACTGCATTTATTTGGGAGGGTGCAGAAGGAAAACAAGTGTATGGCTATATGAAGCAAAACCTTTAACCTTTTATTCAGCCATAAATCTTATACATGGGTAGCAATTTCTTGGCAAGGTGAAATGTTGTTACTGGTTTCTAATTTCTAGCTGGTTCTCATTTATATCCTAATCACTGTATTCAAAAAGTAGGCAGAAATATGTATATCAAATATTTTATTGATTACATAAATGAGAAGCAAATTAAGAGCCATATACAACAAAAGGCATGACAAATATGATAAAAGGGGAGAGGCGTGCTCCAATGGAAAAGATGGGCGAGATATCAGACTTACAGTATATATGCACACATGCAGCAGTAATTCATACATTAAAAAATCTATTGCTATAAATGTATAAAAAGTGTATTTCATATAATGAGGGTATATAAATATCAAAAGATAAAGAAGGAAAAGGGGTATATATTTAACACAAAATTCAATGCACCATGCCAGATGGCAAAAAGCCCAAAGTAGATGGTTCTGAAGTCCTATAAATGAATGTTACTAGCCATGGGTGCATACCACAGCCCGCTCACACTGCTTCAGTGCTTGTTTCGCTGCCGCTTCGTCAGGGAGTATTTATTTCTGAATACTTTTTGAATTCTGTATTTAGGAGTGGGCAATTATATTTTTATTTTTTTAATTTCCTTCTGATGTTGGTTGCTGGTTCTCATTTATTCTGTTCTCTACGCTGATCACTTGTGCTTGAGTTTCTTTCTAAACGCTGCAAAAATAGAATTCGGGCAGATCTATGTAGAGTAATTGGGCAGACCAAGTGGCTTTGGACTCGTTTGTCTCTGTTCCAGCACTGTCTGTCTTTTTTAGATGGGCTTTTTGTCTACCTAAAAAGATAACCACCGGAACTAAGGCCAAATGGAGCCCAGAGTGACTCCTGTTGTACTGAATTGCTCTCCTAGGGTTCTGTCACAATCCAGTTTTTCTGTGATTTCGATGGAAACCCCAATGCAGTGCTCAGCAGCATTAAGGCTTGTTGCATTATTCTCCAGTTGGTGGCAAGTGTGTTTCTTGCTGGTCTAGTCATCCTCGCTGCTGGCTAACCATGAATAGATCCCTTAGGCTGAAATCCTTTAGGTTGGTCATTCCCATCTCTCTGTTCGTGAGCATTAGAGCTAATATTCATCATTTGGTAAAATAAGTCAACGGAGTCCCAGAAGCACAATGGCTGCCGCTTCACTTGCATTGATTTCCTCTTCTTATTAACTTGGTTCATTGCCTTAAACTATTTGACTTCATCTTGAAGTTGAAAGCACAAGGAAAATTTGAGACTGAAGTGTTTTTTGGCAGTGGCTAGTCGTTAATGCTGCGTGATGCAGTCTAGAGATTATTAGTTGGCTTTTATTTTTCCTCTGTCATAGTTCATGTAGCCTCACTCCCTAGGAAATATGGCTACTTGGACCAGTCTGTACCATGTCATTGATTTGTACCAGTTAATTAAATGATTGTATCTATGTTTGGTCATCCGAACAGAATGTGAACACATTCACACACACCTACACGACTACGAAAAAAAATTTCGTTCCTCAGTTTTGCCAATTCCCACCTCCCACGCCAAGTGAATATCTTGTTTTTAGGAGTCTAATATAAGATTGCTTCTTCTATGTTTCCATTCTTTAAGAAGTCTGATTGTATGTCATATTGTTATAACTGGTCTAAATTATTTTAATTGTTTTTGTTTTTTTTTTTCTTTTCCCCAGAAACCATTTTCTGATGTCTTTTATGTTCTATGGGAAGTAGAGCAGAAAGGAAGTTTAGCAGCGACAAGTAGGACCACTGCCATCTGTAGCTTTGATGAGAAGAAATAAAAGGTAATATATTTTAACGATATTGGAGGGTTCTCTTTATGCTGCAGTCACACATCCAGTGTGTCTCGGTCCAAGTACGAACCGTGATGCACGGGCTGGCCGCGGGTCTCCTCACCCAAACTTGACAGCCTCCTAGGCATAACTGAGACTGTGAAGTTGTCAGTGAATCGCAGTCCACACTCAGACCGTTACACAAGGATATCTGAATGGGGCATTACTGAATACTGTAAACGTAGGGTGTCCAGTCCACACTTGTGTTTCATACTAGGTGCCCTAGTCATACTAGGTGCCCTAGTCATGTGAGACTGATGATCAACAGGGTCCTGGAAGCAGTGGGTGTTTGTTTGCAGACAGCTCATCTATAGACATGACATATGTTCATAGGTATTCATGTGGACCAGTTTCCACCCTTTACATTCAACAGAAACTGCACTCATCAAAATGACCAATAACCTGACAGCAAAATGTAACGGTGACCACTCTCTGCTCATTCTTCTCGACCTTTCTACAGCTTTCGACACTGTTGACCACCCTCTCCTACTCTCTAGGCTCCAGTCACTAGGCATTAAGGACACTGCTCTCTCCTGGTTCTCCTCCTATCTTTCTGACCGCTCCTTCAGTGTTCTGTTCTCTGGCTCCACTTCATCTCCTCTTCCTCTCACTGTTGGGGATACCTCAGGGCTCAGTCCTTGGCCCCCTTCTCTTCTCCCTCTACACGGCCCCAATTGGACAGGCCATCAGCAGATTTGGCTTTCACTACCATCTTTATGCTGATGACACACAACTATACACGTCATCCCCTGACCTTACCCCCGCTGTACTATAGAACGCCACTGACTGTCTGTCTGCAGTCTCCAACATCATGTCTGCCCTCTATATGAAACTCAACCTCTCCAAAACTGAACTTCTTCTAAATCGTCTACTAACTTCTCTAAACTTGTCATTTCCCTCTCCGTGGGTGGCACCATAATAACACCCCGGCAGCAGGCGTGCTGTCTGGGTGTTATGTTTGACTCCGATCTCTCCTTCACCTCCCATATACAATCTCTTGCCCGCTCGTGCCGCTTACACCTAAAGAACATCTCTAGAATCCGCCCTTTTCTCACCATGGAAACCGCAAAAACCCTCACTGTCACCCTGATCCACTCCCGCCTGGACTACTGTAACACTCTATTAATTGGCCTCCCCCTTACTCGACTTTCCCCTCTCCAGTCCATCCTTAATGCAGCAGCCAGGGTCGTCCATCTGGCTAATCGTTACTCAGATACGTCCGCTCTTCGCCAGTCGTTACAATGGCTGCCCATTCATTACAAGATACAATTCAAAGTACTTGTTCTCAGCCACAAAGCTCTTCACAGTGCAGCACTTCCTTACATCTCCTCCCTCATTTCTGTCTATCGGCCTAACCGACCGCTGCGCTCTGCACTCTGCGCTCTGCAAATAACTTTCGACCAACATCTGCACTAATCCGTACCACTCCTGACTCCAAGACTTCTCCCGTGCTGTGCCAATCCTCTGGAATGCTCTACCCCAAGATATTATGACCATCCACAATTTTCATAGTTTTAGGCGCTCCCTCAAAACACATTTGTTTAGAGCGGCCTACCACGTTAACTAATCAGTCATTTTGTGTGTGTGTGGCCGATTCACTATCTCCATCTATCTCCCACCCACTGAAGATGGCTGGACCATCAGTGTAAATACATCATTGTAAATACACACCTGTACTTTGTATCTCCCCCTCCTCATTGTAGATTGTAAGCTCTCACGAGCAGGGTCGTCTTATTTCGCTTTAATTATTGTATTGTTAACGTTGTTACTTATGACTGTTGTGTTTGAAACTGTAAAGCGTTGCGGAATATGTTGGCGCTATATAAATAAAGATTATTTATTTATTATTATTATTATTATTATTATGTGGACCTCAACTATGGACATAAGATATGTTCATAGGTATTCATGTGGAGTCCTGCCTATGGATAAGGGTATGCAAACTAATAATCCATGTCCTTCTAGGTTTCAGGGATTTTGTTATTGCAGAATTTATTTTCCAAAAATTGTTTTCAATAAAGATTTGCATATATAAAGCTGGATCTCATTGCGTTTTACCGTCATGTCAGTGTCTTCATCGTAGCAAATGGGATTCGGCATGTGCACTGTCTGGGCTATTGACGGTATTGATGCAGACAGAATCAGTGTGTGCTCTTTCCGACATATCCACATATATGAGGCAGGCTCCAACACTTGGACTGTACACAGGACAATGACCCCATCAGCACATATTATTATTATTATTATTATTATTATTATTATTATTATTATTATAGCCCCATTTATTCCATAGCTCTTTACATGTGAGAAGGGGTATACATAATAAAAAACAAGTACAATAATCTTAATTAATACAAGTCACGACTGGTACATGAGGAGAGAGGACCCTGCCCGCGAGGGCTCACAATTTACAAGGGATGGGTGAGCATACAGTAGGCGAGGGTAGAGCTGGTTGTGCAGCGGTTTGGTCGATCGGTGGTTACTGCAGGTTGTAGGCTTGTCGGAAGAGGTGGGCCTTCAGGTTCTTTTTGAAGGTTTCCATGGTAGGCGAGAGTCTGATATGTTGGGGTAGAGAGTTCCAGAGTATAAGAGTTTGGGGGATGTGTAGGAGAAATCTTGTATGCGATTGTGGGAAGAGGAGATAAGAGAGGAATATAGAAGATGATCGGAGGTTGCATGCAGGTAAGTATTGGGAGACAAGGTCACAGATGTATGGAGGACACAGATTGGGGATTGCTTTGTATGCCATGGTTAGGGTTTTGAACTGGAGTCTTTGGGTAATGGGGAGCCAATGCAGGGATTGACATAGGGGAGAGGCTGGGGAATAGCGGGGGGACAGGTGGATTAGTCAGGCAGCAGTTTAAAATAGAGCGGTGCGAGAGTGTTCAAGGGGTGGCCACAGAGTAGGAGGTTGCAGTAGTCACGGCGGGAGATGATGAGAGCATGAACTAGGGTTTTTTCAGATACTTGGTTGAGAAATGTACGGATCCGGGAAATATTTTTGAGTTGAAGTCGGCAGGAAGTGGAAAGGGCTTGGATATGTGGTTTGAAGGAGAGATCAGTGTCAAAGATTTACACCGAGGCAGCGAGCTTGTGGGACTGGGGAGAGTGAGCAGCCTTTTACTATGATGGATAGGTCTGTTGTGGGAGTCAAGTGAGATGGTGGAAAGATGATGATTTCTGTTTTGTTTATATTAAGTTTTAGAAATTTAGCGAAGAAGGATGAAATAGCAGACAGATATTCTGGGATTCTGGTTAGTAAGGTGGTGATATCTGGTCCAGAGAGGTAGATCTGTGTGTCGTCGGCATAGAGATGATACTGAAGGCCGTGAGATTCTATGCACTGTCCCAGGCCGAAGGTGTACGGTAAATATAGAAGAGCAGGGGCCCTAGGACTGAACCTTGCTGGACTCCGACAGATAGGGGACGAGGTGAGGAGATGGTGTGTGAGTGGAGACGCTGAATGTCCGGTCTGTTAGGTAGGACAAGATCCAGGATAGGGCCAAGTCTGTGATGCAAAGGGATATAATAGGGATCTGTATTAATAGGGAATGGTCCACTGTGTCAAAGGCAGAGGACAGGTCTAGGAGGAGGACAGAGTAGTGTTGCTTGGCTTTGGCGGTTAATAGGTCATTGGTGACCTTAGTTAAGGCAGTTTCAGTGGAGTGGTGTGACCAGAAGCCAGATTGAAAGCTGTTGAAGAGGGAGCAAGAGGAGAGGTGGGAGGACAGTTCAAGATGGACGTGTTGTTCCAGTAGTTTTGAGGCATAGGGGAGAAGTGATATAGGGCGATAGCTAGATACAGAGGATGGGTCAAGAGAGGGCTTTTTGAGGATAGGTGTGATTGAGGCATGTTTAAAGCTTGAGGGTAGACACCAATTAATGATAGGTTGAAGAGATGGATTACGGCTGGGATGAAGACTGTGGTGAGGTGTGGGATGGGATTTGGTCAAGTACTCAGGTGGTCAGATGCGATCTTGAGTAGAGTGGAGAGTCGATCTTCTGTGATGGTGGAGAAGATTGTTATGGAGGAGGAGGGCTCAGCAGTTGTGCCACTGCCGTGAGGGTAAGGCACAATGTGAACATTGACTTTCTACCCTGACCCTCAATAAACATGCATGTTTGACTTGGCCAAGCATGCATATTTATTTAACAGCCGTTTATCGCCAATATCCGCTATCTGGGGTTGGTTGGAAGCTCCCCATAAACATTAGATTGTTGGCATTTTCTTTATAATAGGATTTGCTGACATTAGGCCGCAAATACAAAACCATATTACACCAAATTACTTTCACATAGATTTCCAAGGAGCAATCCTGTATCTGCACAGGCTTCCAATTTCATACGGACATCCAACTTGATGGTTTCCGTACGAAGAGGTGCCTTTAGGCTATGTGCCCATGTTGCGGATTTCTGTGCGGATTTTTCTGCTCAGGTTTTGAAAATTCTGCAGGTAAAACGCACTGCGGATTACCCGTGGATTTACCGCATATTTCCAGCGTTTTTTGTGCGTTTTTCTCCTGCGTTTTAACACCTGCGGATTCCTATGGAGGAGCAGGTGTAAAACGCTGCGGAATCCGCACAAAGAATTGACATGAAAATAAACCGCAGCATTTCCACACAGTATTTTCCGCAGCATGTGCACTGTGGATTTGGTTTTCCATAGGTTTACATGGTACTGTCAAATCCGCTGCCGATCCGCAGGCAAATCCACAACGTGTGCACATAGCCGTAAGGTGTTTTTTCATACGTGCCTTGCTCTACTGGTGACCTACATCCTTTTCTACTTTGAGAAAGATCTCCCACACAAGGTCATTAATCATAAGGTGTTTTTTTCTGTACCACTGAATAAAGCCAAACAGAAGTGGGGGTGGGGTTCTGTTAAATTCGAAATTAAGTGGAGTATAAAATATGAGTGTTCTGTTCTGGTAGATGATGGGTTTTGAAGCTGCACAGCAGCACATTTGAATGGGAGAAGACACAGATTAGATATTTGAAAACACTTTGACAGTTAGGGTGATCATTGAGTAGAACAGGCTGCCACGAGATGTGGTGAGTTCTCCTTCAATGGAATTCTTCAACCAGAGGCTGGACAGGCATCTGTTTGATATGGTTTTGTGAATCCTGCATTGAGCAGGGGGTTGGACATAATGACCCTGGAGGTCCCATCCAACTTTAACATTCTGGGATTCTACAATGTAAAGTGTATGCTCAGTTTGGGACACTGCTCGTTGACTTTTGTTTTGCTGTGTTTTTCTTCTATTTCTATACCTTTGTAAATGGATTAAACTCTGCATTATTGAAATGGGCAAAATGCTTTCATGTCTGTCATCCCTACATTGCATGTTGAGCTAGCTGTATGGTTACATAGGGGACTTTTTAGTGGTACAGAACATTTTTTTAATTGAATAGCTAGTGATGGTTCTTCAGTGCACCTATGGCGTGTCCAACGATACCCCGTTACGCTAACTCAATTACAGTTTTGGGGACTTTCCCGCTTCTGATTGACAGCGCTTGCTTTCCCAGAGCGAACAGTGCCTTAACTTGGCCTGTGGGTCTATGTATGCGCACTATTGCTGCCTGTGTACAGTGTCGGTGCCAGCGTTCACACAGTGTGTACGGGTGCGTTCTCTTTCCGTGCTGCTGGCTCGTCTTCTACTCCAGGAAGTGTAGAGCGCAATCGTCGTCAGGGACGAGAAAGGGGCAGATAATATTTGCTGGCATTGACACACTTCGCGCATACAGCCACGCTCAGGCAGTGTTGGTGCGCACGCTAATATCGACAGGTTGAGTTCAGACAGCGCTCGCTTTTCAATCATAAGGGGAAGAAGTTAATTAGGAGAGTGAAATGGTGCACTGAGCCTTTGGCCATACCAAGAGTGCGCCAAAACCCCTCATGTGCTTTTGATTGAAAACTACATTTTAGTGGCACAGTGACTGAGAGAATGATAGTGCTATTATGATCTTATAGGGGTTAAACCCCCTATATCCCCATACAGCTCGTTCTAGTATGCACTTTAGGGATGACAGACTTCCTTTCAGGACTTTTTTTTTTAGTGTTCTGAACGTCTGCTTTTGTCTGGCAGAAGCTCTCGGCATTCAGAAATCATTGCCATGGCACTGCAGATGACTTCAGCTGTTCTATCAAATTGCTGGCACCACACATGCCCCAAGGAAGCCACAGCATGGGCTCTGACCTGACCCAAGTATGTGTTTGGGCGGATGGAATGGCGTCGGAGAGGAAGTGGCACTCAGCTGTTCTTATAGCCATCATATTGGTAGAATATTGCATTTCATGCAGCGAGCGTATTCTGTGACGGTACGAGGCAGATGAGCGCTGTAATGTGTAACTGATCCTCTTCAGCAAAGCTACATGCAGATAGATCAGTAAGTGAATGTATTCTCTGATTTCTGCCCAGACACAAACCATTGTATTTGCCATGTTTGTGAAGTCAGGAGTCAAATCTATTTTGTAAACCATATGCAGCGTTCAAGGACAAAATCTCTTATCCTTTTACAGTTGTGAGAAAATGTATTCAAAACCCAAGTGCAAATTAGGATTACTATACAAAATTTAGGTTTCAAGCTTTCTGCAGTCAACAAATGACCAGGAACCATTTTATATAGTTCAACACAAATGGTTTCTCCAAATTGACACCAAAATGCCTCAGAATTACCCCACCCCTGCATAGTATCTCTCATAGGGGCACAGATTTAAATATGGTAAGTCATTGTCTCACATGGTGCCACTATTGTCATTGCTGGTATCTTTTATGCTCTCCTTAACACGTGTCCAGTACAAATAGGTAGATAGGTGCCTGTTCACATGCGTGAAAATAGTGAGCCGACCAAGGCTTTGGCCAATCGTCGGTCCACAGCCATGTCTGCCATGCCAACACTCCCATACGCAGAGCGCTGGCTCGGTCGATCACTCCTGTGTTCTCTATGAGAGAGCCCCTGACTGACGCGCTTTATCTCAAGGAAAGCAGTGCGACATCAGACATGTGCGATTGACATCACGCGGCCTGCGTCCTCATACTCATTAGACCAGCGTCTTATCTTGTTTTTTATTGGTGGGTTCACTCGACGTTAGTCTAATGTGTATGGGGGCCGTAGAGAAGGAGAGACCAGCTCTGGCACAGCTATTAGAGTTACAATAATAATAATTAACAAGTAATGCAAGTTTTGGGAAGGCTAATTACATGCTATATCAGGCATCGGTGCTGGAAAAGGCTGATCGGCAAGGGCAGCCGGTGTCTGAGTCCTCCGTTTCTGATATTGATTACCTATCCTAAGGATTGCCATTTTATATGATGAATGCTATATTTACAAAATTTTTTTTTTTTTTTTTTTTTTTTAATATAGTGTCAATATATTCCAGCAATATCACAAACCACTGAACAGCTGTATTTTCCCATATGCAACAACGTATTGAGCTTTCTAACTATGGCAAATTGGCAAAATTCTTTTTACAAAGTTTATAACCTCACAAACATTTAACATGGGACAATGAATCTTAAAATGTGTCCTCTTCTATCTGGTGCAGAAACATTAACCCCTTTCCACCATCCTCATGTACGGAGCAAGTTGGTAGTGGGTGTATGGAGCAGGTTTCACAGACTGAGCCTGTCCCATACCCTGCAGATAATGGCTACATGTCACAGCCAGGATTTGCCTCTTGTGTGGGTAAAGCCATGACTATTAACCTGTTAAATGTCTGTCGATCTGACGGTGGCAGTAACTGTGTGCACAGACATAGATCTTTATTTTAAACACTATTATTCATATCTTCTCTGCAGCAAACGCTGCTGCAGGGAAGATATGAATCGCGGCTTCAGCACCAGATGCTGGTACGTGTGGTACCCAGCACGGTGCGTGTGGTACCCAGTGGGCACACGTGTGCCACACTGATGTGCCACAGAAACGTAGGGCCACACGAACACGGATAATTCCGGTACCGATTTTTTTCCGGTACCGGAATTATCTGGATGTGTGAAACCGGCCTTAGTCAGGGCTTTGTGGCTTTAGACAACCACCAGCTGACGATTGAGCAGATTATTGGGAGCTTACATCCTATATGCGCGGCAAGATTTCTAATGTTTGTTAGGATCATGAAGAAATGCTGTGTACTAATGGGAACCCTTTTTTCATGATTCCCTTTAATTATAATTAATTAAATAATTATCCAATTCAGAAAACGGGTACCAAAAGTTTGTCTGCAAAATTTGGCATTACGTAAACCGCTTATGGTCTTCAGTGGTCCTACTGTGTGAAGCTTCATGCTTCCTATTGTTTCCATCTTGCCCAGTAGCAGATGTTGGGTAGAATTGATGACTACAATGGTAAAGCCATATCATCTGTGACCAAATTATATTAATATTCTAGTGGCCCTTGGTTACTAATTCCAGGCTTGCTCTGTGAATATGTACACGTGTATTGTGGACATGAAACATAAAGGCCTAAGCACAGTTGATTCTTACTGATAGATTTTCTGTAGTAAAATAATTTATTCTATCATCACATTAAATGTAATTATACCAGACCTTTTAAAAAAAAAAAAAAAAAAGCCTTCTAGCAACAGATGTAGTGCACAATGCTTTTCCAGACTACGAAGGCTAAAAATACCATGCAGACCATTTGCTGACGCCCACTCTTGTCTTCAAATGTCGTGTTTAAACATTAATTCTATGCTATTATTCATTTATCTCTCCACATGACTGTAATTGTGTATTTATGCTAATTCTTTGGTGTCTTCCTCCTATTATGTTCTCAATTGCAAATTCACCTTTAAAAATCCAACCGACTCATATATTGCTTTGCTGGAAGCTGGGTAAGGAAAGCTACATAATGAAGGCTGAAATAAGTACAACCCGAAAAAGTGGAATCTGCTCTTACATGTTTTCTAACCTGTTATTATGCACACACAGATATTAATTTCCATCACTGTTTCCCATATGCAAGGTCTGAGCCTCACTAGATTATCACACTTTTAAGGTACCGTCACACTTAGCGACGCTGCAGCGATACCGACAACGATCCGGATCGCTGCAGCGTCGCTGTTTGGTCGCTGGAGAGCTGTCACACAGACAGCTCTCCAGCGACCAACGATCCCGAGGTCCCCGGTAACCAGGGTAAACATCGGGTAACTAAGCGCAGGGCCGCGCTTAGTAACCCGATGTTTACCCTGGTTACCAGCGTAAAAAAACAAACAGTACATACTTACATTCAGCTGTCTGTCCCTTGCCGTCTGGTTCCTGCACTGACTGCTGGCCGTAAAGTGAAAGTGAAAGCACAGCACAGCGGTGAGTCACACAGCGGTGACTCACCGCTGTGGCTGTGCTCTGCTTTCACTTTACGGCCAGCAGTCAGTGCAGGAACCAGACGGCAAGGGACAGACAGCTGAATGTAAGTATCTACTGTTTGTTTTTTTACGCTGGTAACCAGGGTAAACAGCGGGTTACTAAGCGCGGCCCTGCGCTTAGTTACCCGATGTTTACCCTGGTTACCAGTGAAGACATCGCTGAATCGGTGTCACACACGCCGATTCAGCGATGTCTACGGGGAGTCCAGCGACGAAATAAAGTTCTGGACTTTCTTCCCCGACCAGCGATCTCCCAGCAGGGGCCTGATCGCTGCTGCCTGTCACACTGGACGATATCGCTAGCGAGGACGCTGCAACGTCACGGATCGCTAGCGATATCGTCTAGTGTGACAGTACCTTTAGGCTGCCGTCACACTATCAGTATTTGGTCAGTATTTTACATCAGTATTTGTAGCCAAAACCAGGAGTGGGTGATAAATGCAGAAGTGGAGCATATGCTTCTATTGTACTTTTCCTCTAATTGTTCCACTCCTGGTTTTGGCTTACAAATACTGAGGTAAAATACTGACCAAATACTGCTAGTGTGACGGCAGCCTTAAGCCCACCATACACAGTAGATGCCCGTAGGCTGATTGATCCTCCAACAACCATGTCAGGCAGCTCTACCTTACACTGGTTCACTCGTTTGGCAGAACCCTCCCGTGTCCTCTGAGAGAGCCGGCTGCTTATTTCTGGGAGACCAACACAATCAGCAGTCCATGCCCAATCAACATAACCTCTTCCCCCATGCCCGATGACAATCAGTTGACATTAGACTGTGTTTGGGGGCTTTTAGAGACTTATACATATTAGATTAGATTTTGGCTGGACCAGATGACCATCTGTAGGTGCATTTACACCAGCTGACCAACAGCGTTTGCCGGTGATCAACATTTTTTTTTTTTTCTGGTTGGTGGTTTAGCTTGTTTAAACATCTGATATATCACCTTTCCACCCCCACACTGACTGCTGTAAGATGAAAACTGAAGGGTGTTTGTAATCACATTAAGGCTACGTTCACATTAGCGTTTTGCGCGGTTGCGTCGGGAGCAGCCGCGGCGACGCATGCGTCATGCGCCCCTATATTTAACATGGGGGGCGCATGGACATGCGTTGTGCTGCGTTTTGCGACGCATGCGTTTTTTTTTGCCGCAAGCGTGGGGCGCAGAAAACGCAGCAAGTTGCATTTTTTTTGCGTCCAAATTTCGGCAAAAAAGATGCATGCGTCGCAAAACGCTGCGTTTTAGCGTGCGTTTTGTTGCATTTTTTGTTTGCGTTGTGCGTTGCGTCTCCGACACAACATCGCACAACGCAAATGTGAACGTAGCCTAATCTCTGCTTGACTCACCGCACAGCTCTTCAGTGAAATCTGTAAGAGCAGGGCTGTGTGTCTTTGCATGTCTTGCACATGAGAAATACTGTTCTACGCTATTGTGTGGGTGTGTTTTTTTTTTTTCCCCCCTGTGTGTTGCTGTCTTCTTAGAATTGGTCAGTGTTATATAGGTGAAGAAATACATGACCCAAGAGAAGAATCTCTGGTAACGCCCCTGGACTTAGCTTGTAAAATGAAGTTATAATTTATGATACTATCTCCAAGAATAGTAATTAAAAAATACATACTGTTTTATTGAGCTTGCCAATAATGTGGCCAGCCTAAGGCTACTTTCACACTAGCGTTTTCTGCAATCCGTCACAATGCGTCGTTTTGCAGAAAAAACGCATCCTGCAAAAGTGCTTGCAGGATGCGTTTTTTCCCCATAGACTTGCATTGACGACGCATTTGCGACGGATTGCCACACGTCGCATCCGTCGAGCGACGGATGCGTCGTGCTTTGGCGGACCGTCGGGAGCAAAAAATGCTACATGTAACGTTGTTTGCTCCTGACGGACCGCTTTTTCCGACTGCGCATGCGCGGCTGGAACTCCGCCCCCACCTCCCCGTACCTTACAATGGGGCAGCGGATGCGCCGGAAAAATGCATCCGCTGCCTCCATTGTGCAATGCAGCAAACGCTAGCGTTGGAATCTCTCCCCGACGCATTGCGACGGGGAGATTCCGACGCTAGTGTGAAAGAAGCCTAAGATGCTAAAACTGGTGAAAGGTCTTCTTTAAAGAACACCAAAAAAACGGATTGGATTAACTTTGATCTAAATTTTGTTTGTGTCCTTCTGTGCTAGACTACAGTTGTATCCCAAATCCCATTGCATCATAGACTAAAGTTGGACTACTACAGTGATTTTGGCAGGCTTGTCTTGTAGTCTATCACATATTGGGACATCCGGACTTTACCCTGGCAAATGATGTCAAGGGAGAGAAGAATCCAGAGTTTATGACTTCAGATTGTCAATGTTTTTGTTTTTGGTGAGATAAGCCGAGAACTCCAATGTATGTGGGAGTCAGGAGGAATGGCATTGGGCTGAATGATAGGCTGAGTCATCTTTTCATCCACTACAATGTATTGTATGGGTGCATAAAGAGGACCTTTCACCCAATTTTCTTTACTTCAAATTATGTACCTCACACTTACACAGTTTTTTCCTAATTATTCTATGCCCTTCCTTTCCCTTGGTAATTACCGGTAAGTAAATTCTCCCTTCAAGCCACTAGGCATATATCATAGATCTTTTCTCTCAGAGGAGAAAAAACAAAGACATTTTGTGATATACGCCTGGTTAGTTGAAGGCAAAATTTGCTTATTTATTACATGGAGTAAAACTTTAGTACGGAGAATCAGTGGAACAGTGGCAATTGGAGGGGATGCTCCAGGAAAATCCAATAAAAAGTTCCCTTTTAAGAACCGCACAGAAAGAAGAGGTCAACCTGAGCCCAAAGTTTAACCTTTCTTATTATTATTATATATTATTATTATTCTTATAGTGAATGAGAACATCAGGGGTCATGTCTGAATACCACTTTCTGGTATGCAGACTTGTCTTTTTCCTCTCCCCAAAAGAATGCCCAGCATACAGCACTTGTCTAACATTAACTTAGCCTAATTTCTATTGGCACCTTAACTTGTAGCTATAGTTCTTTTCTTTTTAATTATAGAAGATGTTCACTACTTTAATGTTGAAGATCTAGTAGTAGCTGACCGGGAGTACTTGGTAGTGGTCACTAAACACTGTAATCCGCTGCGATGTTCTGCCCTGTAAACTGTTACATTTCTGAATGCTGCTGGGAAGGTGTCGGTTGTTGGGACCGCATCAATCTGATATTAATAACATATCCCTAGAATAGGTCATCAATATGAAAATAATGGACAACCCCTTTAATGTACACTTAGGGTTAAGGGTTTATCGATCACCGGTTTGTCTTGCATAAAAAAAATCAGGTTCATTGGCTTCATAAGAAATTCCCACTGCTATTCTTGTGTCTGAGATTACGATAGTGAACCCCACTGTAGATGGGAACCATTTTTGTTCAGCATTGCGGAATAGGTTGGTGCTATATAAGTAATGGGTCATTTATAGCAGATATCGCGAACACCCATCTAACTGGTAAAGTGTCCTCCTTGAATATAGAGGTGTTTGTGAATGCACAACTCTCAAATTACTTATGTTGAAGTACCAAAAAGCGCAGAGATGTGGCCGCCTCTCCGGGTGGGATGAGATTTGGGAAGGGGGAGTGCCCCATTATGAATATAAATGACGGTTACAGTGGTTGGATCTGCATCTGTGAAGCATTTGTGGTACATCTTACAGATATGCCAGAAAAATCCAGGATTGGAATAACCCTGTAAGTTCCGAATGGATCCTGTGATGATGATGATAATAAATTACAGTAGTGATTAATTTATAAGAGATTATTTTCAAATATTTGTAACTCCTAGATAATGGTAGTGAAGTGCATGAATCAAGAAATCAATCATTGATTTGGATTTTCTGGTTGTCAAGAACTGTACAGTAGTAGGTCAGATCTTTTCTATGACTAGACATTAAATTGTTCTAAAAAACAATTTATCAACAGAACTCTGCTTATCTAGACTTTGTAAAAAAAAATTTGAATGCGTTTTTTTTTTTTTTTCCGGATCATACTTGGTTATTTCGAGATGTATCCCCCTCAGCCCCGTTTTGCAAACAATTCAATATTACACAGTGTTACAAAAGTCTATTGACCAGTTGTATTTGGAGAAGCTCAATATCTTCTCTGCTTCATTTCCCAGTTCTTCTTTGATTGTTGAGCTTTAATTATTAAAATGTATGAGAAACTATTGTTGTGTTCTGCACTCTCAGCGATAAACCATACATACACACACTTGTACTTTTGTACCTAAGATACTTACGGTAGGGTTTTGTTCACATTGAATTAATGGGATAAGTTTGATGTATGCACAAAAGCTGCTATTCTGCTGCATAAACCAAACACATACAAGTGCTTCTCACTAAATTAGAATATCATCCAAAAGTTGATTTATTTCAGTTCTTCAATACAAAAAGTGAAACTCATATATTCTATAGTCATAAGAGTGATCTATTTCAAGTATATATTTCTGTTAATGTTGATGATTATGGCTTAGAGCCAATGAACACCCAAGTCATTATCTCACTAAATTGAGTAATTAACAAAAAACACCTGCAAAGGCTTCTTAAGCATTTAAAAAGGTCCCTTAGTCTGCTTCAGTAGGCTCCACAATCATGGGGAAGACTGCTGACTTGACAGATGTCCAGAAGGAAGTCATTTACACACTTCACAAGGAGGGTAAGGCTTCTTTCACATTTCCGTTGTCAAGCGGCCGTCATAATGCGTCAGTGTGACGTATCGATGGATGTTAAAATAGCAGAAAACGGATGTAACACTTCCAGTTTTTTGACGGATGCGTCAACTGTGGAGCTGCCTAAATTTTGAGAGATTTTTTTTTTTCCCCCCTGAATCGAAAATCCACCCAGGCATGCTCAGAATACCAAAACGTGATACGTCGCTGGATTCATGGTTTTCACAGTCAGTGACGGATCCTGCGTCCATAGGCTTCCATTATAGCCAACGATGGGCAGCACAGGATGCATCGCTGACTGATTTTCCAACATGCAGAAAAAAACGTTCCTCTGAACGTTTTCTCCGCCCGACGGACAGTTTTTTTTCCCGTCGGATCCAGTGCATGACGGATGAAACGGATGGCCATCCGTTACAATCCGTCACTAATACAAGTCTATGAGAAAACATAGGATCCTGCAGAAAAATTTGCATGATCCTGTTTTCTCAAAAATCGACGGATTGTGACGGGAGCTCAAAGACGGAAGTGTGAAAGAGGCCTAAGCCACAAAAGAAGAAGAAAAATTGCTAAAGAAGCTGGCTGTTCAGAGAGTGCTGTATCCAAGCATATTAATGGAAAGTTGAGTGGAAGGAAAAAGTGTGGTAGAAAAAGGTGCACAAGCAACCGGGATAACGGCAGCCTTGAAAGGATTGTTAAGAAAAGAGAAGTTGAGATTCACCAGAAGTGGACTGCTGCTGGAGTCATTCCTTCAAGAGCCACCACACACAGATGTATTTAGGACATGGGCTAGAAGTGTCTTATTCCTTGTGTCAAGCAACTCTTGACCAATAGACAACAACAGAAGCGTCTTACCTGGCCCAAGGAGAAAAAGAACTGGACTGTTGCTTAGTGGTCCAAGGTGTTGTTTTCCGATGAAAGTAAATTTTGCATTTCATTTGGAAATCCAGATCCCAGAGTCTGGAGAAAGTGTTGGAGAGGCACAAAATCCAAGCTGCTTGAGGTCTTGTGTGACCTTTCCACAATCAGTAAGGGTATGTTTCCATGGGGCGTATTGGCAGCCCTTTGGATGCAGCGAATACCCCGTTCCTCCCAAAGCCCTGCCCCTTTTTGTGCGTGCGGTGATTCCGCCTGTGTTCATTGAACACAGGAGGAATCCCTGCATCCTATTCATAGATTGTGTTATTTATCTTGCGGAGACTGAGCGTCTCCGCAATATAAATAGACATGCTGCAGTCTAGAAAGATGCGCCGCATGTCCGATTACGCAGGTCTGCTGCCTGCATGTTTGTACGCATAGTTGAGATGGGATTTCATAAAATCTCCTCCACTATGCTGTAACATCTGGACGTTGTGGATTGGATGCTGCGGCTGTAGGCATCGTCCAATCCGCAGCAAATACTCATGCAACACACCCCGTGGAAACATACCCTAATGGTTTGGGGAGCCATGTCATCTGCTAGTGTAGGTCAACTGTGTTTTATCAAGACCAAAGTCAGCGCAGCCATCTACCAGGAAATTTTAGAGCACTTCATGCTTCCCTCTGCCGAGAAGCTTTTTTGGCGATAGAAATTTCATTCTCCAGCAGGACTTGGCATCTGTCCACACTGCCAAAAGTACCAACACCTGGTTTAAAAACCACAGTATCACTGTGGTTGATTGGCCAGCAAACTCGTCTGACCTTAACCCCATTGAGAATCTATGCGGAGTTGTCAAGAGGAAGATGAGACACCAGACCCAACAATGCAGACGAGCTGAAGGCTGCTATCAAAGCAACCTGGGCTTCCATAACCCCTTTGCAGTGCCACAGGCTGATCGCCTCCATGCCACACCGCATTGATGCAGTAATAGGAGCCCTGACCAAGTATTGAGTACATTTACTGAACATACATTTCAGTAGGACAACATTTCGGATTTTAAAATCATTTTTCAAGCTGGTGTTATAAAGTATTCTAATTTACTGAGATAATGACTCTTGGGTTTTCATTGGCTGTAAGCCGTAATCATCAACATTAACAGAAATAAACACGTGAAATAGATCACTCTGTTTGTAATGACTCTATATAATGAGATTCACTTTTTGTGTTGAAAAACTGAAACAAATTAACTTTTTGATGATATTCTAATTTAGTGAGAAGCACTTTTATGTGGGCCAGTGTATATCTCTCCTCTCTTTTTCTATGTAGTTGCATAAACCATACAATATACTTATTTAAACATGTTAGCCAATGGATGACGAAGGCAACTTTAGATCTGTATAACTATGAAAAAAGGACATGGCATAAACGTCCTTATAAATTAGTGCCTTTATAAATTGTGTCCTAATAAATTAGGCTAGGAACATAACTTTCTGATCTAGTGTTTCCCCATGAAGTATTGTGATAATAGTGGTTATGTAGTCCCATACAGGTTAAATTACAAAAGACAAAAAACATGGAGTAGACTTTCACCAAAAAGATAAGAAAATATGTAAAAACAGAAATACTGTATTGGTTTACATTAAAATATTAAAAAAATACATAGTACATAGTGAGGTCAAACCAAGTGAAAAATGGAGCAGGAGGATCCACATACAATTTAGGGAGGTCTCCATTGCTGTGCTCGGGTACATGACCAAAATTAATGTACAAGATGTGTAATAAGGAAGAAACCCAATTATGCCAAAAGTATAAATAGAGTGCCAATAAATACAAGTATAGTAATATATTACCATCATATAGATTTCAAGAGTTTGGCATACAAATATATACATTGACACCCATAGTTCCAAGCTATCAAAGTGGCAAGTGTGTAAAGTATATAAACTGCCAGTAGAATACAATTGCAAAAATGTCATGTGAAAATAGAGTTCCAAAACTTGGGCATAAAGGTATATATATGATCAAATACATTTATAAGATTAAATTAAAGTGGCAAATACAAGAGAGCAAAGTAGTAGAGGAATAAAGTGAAATGTCCCTAATCGTATGAGTGCTTTGGAAGGGATTATCCACAGCGTTATACTGTGGAAATGCGTAGAAGATAAATTCCCAGATGTAAATGTCTGGGTTGGTCTCCAGCGAGCCGAGGCGTAATGGCGGCCAACGGTCACTGTTGTCTCGCCAGCCGTCGGGCTGTATTCAGCTGGATAAAAAGTGGAAATTTCTAGAAGGAAGAAGGAATAGCCTGCCTCAGTATGCAATGTCCAGACCTTAGGTGTAACAGGAAAAATTATAATATTTTTTACTGGAGCAGATTATAATTACTACAGCTCTCCACAGTTATTCAGTGAACTGAGCCAACAGCCCCTGATGGTGTGATGAACCCAGCTCTTGTCCAGCAATGTCTAGCAGCTCTCCTCACTCCTGCTACATATAGCACTATACATGCACTAAAATGTCTCCTCTCAGCCTGGACCTTGGCATCCATGGTACCTCAGCTCTTATCCCATCACTGACCACTAAGGATCGTATGAAGACATCCCTCATCTGATCCCTAACTGACGTCGCCTGGCTGTTGAGCACTTTTTGGACTGCGAAGGACAGTATGTCCCATGCCGCTGCACAGATTTCACTGGAGTCCCGACAGCGACCACCGCAAAGGCACTGGCTGGTCTCCTTGATCTCCAGCACCACTCAATCCCAAGGGCGCAGGGTTGCTTCTCCTGGGCTCAGTAGTTCTTCTGCAGGGGCTGCTACCCACCAGACTTCACAATGGCCCTCACAATAATTACATCTCTGTGTGTAAAAGTGGCTGAAGAGCTGGCTTCTTACACCATCAGAGTTCATAGATGTTTGTGACGCCTGACTTTGCAGGGCATCACACTAAAAACATTGCTAACTCATGTAGGGGAGAAAGTGGAGACTCCCACCTGTGCCCCGACGTGCGTTTCGCCTACTGCTTTTATGAGGTGGCGGGAGATCTCCTTTCTCCTTTACATGGGTAAGCAATGTTCTTTCCATCTATTTGCAACCCATAATCAAAATTAACCGAGTTGTATATTGAAAGAAAAACCTGAATGAGAGGGGAGTTTTTGGTTTGGTTTTGAGTTTCCATCCTCACTTTCAGCAGAAATGAATAGTCAATCGTTGCTCTATAACAATTGGAAGTATATATTTTAAATTTAGTGAGAAAATAAGTAAAAAAAAATGTTTCTTTGAAAAATGTCCTGAGTTCATCTTTGAGATTTATTGGATGTGACAGCATAATTTAGTTTTTGCAGTCCTGCTGAGGGGCACTCAGCGTGCTATGATACTATCTCTTCTTTGCGGTGCAGTAATGGGCTGATGAGAAAACGTACATTTATTATGGCACACAGACTTCCTCCTTTAGGAATGCCAAGGGTCGATCTCGCTAGAAGTAATTTAAAAAAACCTAAAATGATATCTTGCATCAAGCTGAAATTCACGAGAAAGCTGCCATTAGTTTCTCACATGTAAAATCTTTATTTCAACTAGTTATATAACGTTTCGTTAACTAAATCCAAAGCAAAAAAGATGGGGCTTCCAGAAACCCTTTTAGTGTGACTAATATAGTTTAGGGTTCTTTTTGTGACTACTGTGTACTTTTGCAGATTAGGTACACATCCAAAACGTTTTGCCACTTATATTATGCATATGTTGGTCACAACAACAGACATCAATAGGTTAGACGGAGTTTGTGGATAGTCTCGGCGCTGCCGACAGGATTTAAGACATATATCCCAGTGTAGTAAAGTGATGGTTTATTTCAACGCGTTTCGAAGTACAAGGTTACTTCTTCAGGAAAGCCACATGAAGAAAAAGTGACCGTGTACTTCGAAACGCATCTAAATAAACAATCGTTTACTACACTGGGATATATGTCTTAAATCCTGTCGGCAGCGCGAAGACTATCCACAGACTCCTTCTAACCTCTTGATGTCTGATGGTCACTGGCTGGCCCATGGATCTGCTGCAGCTGATATTGCACTATATGCTTGTTTTTCAGATTAAACAGGTGAGTTCAATCTGAGCGTAAAGCTCAATATATTGCTCGGATAAGACCCTATTTTGCGCTGATCTCTCCTACAGTTTTCCTTGGATATTTGTGTGATGTTTGGCAGTGCGATAGATGGCACTGCTAATATTGCTGTGTAGCCATGTTCTTAACATTTTAACAACATCCACCTTACAAGTCAATAGCCACTACGGCATCTGTGTGATTAGAAAATGCAAATCGCTCTCCATAATGGAGAATGCAAAGCACATACCGTACTTCTTGTTGAATTGTATTGTCTACCTTGGAGAGGTGCTTGAAATTCCCATTAATTTTTCGGGGTTTGCTGGACTCCTCTCCACTAACAGCATGTACCTGTTCTTGAGATAGATATGTGTCTATTGGTGAGATCTAGATGCCATGTACATGTATAACATATCCTATGGATCGATCATAAATGTACAAGACAGGAATAGCCCTTGAATACAAATGGCTTCTTCCTCAACAATGGCTCAGTCCTTCAAATCCCTGAAGTCATAAGCTTCTGTCCACCAATCTTCTACATTGTTTCACTGGGTATGTTATTTTTCTAACCCCGTAAAAGTTTTGATTCTTGTTAGCACTTGTTAATACACATGTTAATAGGCATAAATCGTCATTTCTTAATGCACCCCCAGGCTGACAGATATGTCTTCTGATTCTCCAATGTTCTGCTTAGTGGTGTTCTGTCTTTATAATGGAAATGGAGAAAGCCACTGTCATACACCATTGGCAGCGGCTTTTCTCACAACGAGGAAAAGGGTCAGGTATTTGAAATCTGACTGCCCAATCCTTATCTTTATTGTATAATCCTCATTTGCTGGTAGCGACTTGAGGCCCCCCCATGACATTTTGTCAGCCAATTGCCCCTTGTTTAGTCTTATCTGTATGGAATCCTTATTTGCTGAAAGTCCTCACGATTGACTGATATCACATTAGGAATCATTGTCCAGGATTAGAAACACGTGACCATTCTTTCAGAAAAAGCCCAACCCCTGACCATGGGAAGAGTCTTGTAATTCATCCCCATTGCAGTGAATGGAGCAGAGTTTCAGTCCCGCACACAACCCATGGTGAGTGATGCTGGTTCTGAAAGATGGCAGCTAAGTTTTTGTGTGGACAGCTCCTTTAATAGTATTAGTCTTTTGTGTTGCGCACTTCAGTGTCGAATGAGAACTTGGGTATTTCAGGATTTTTTTAATTAATAGGGACATGAAAAAAAAAATAAAAAATAAAAAAAATTCTTAAATATGTTTAGCATAAAGAGCTTGATGATGCTGTAGGTAATTTTCAGTTTTCTTTACCTTCCTGTAGGTGAGAAGGTTGCATTAACAAAGGTGCAACCATGAATATGGTAAAGAGAATTATGGGCCGGCCTCGGCAAGAGGAGTGCAGCCCGCAGGACAACGCACTGGGCTTAATGCATCTAAGGCGGCTCTTCACCGAGCTTTGCCATCCTGCCAGGCACATGACTCAGAAAGAACAGGAAGAAAAGCTGTACATGATGCTGCCAGTCTTTAATAGGGTAAGTCCTTGTCATGGCGCAGTCCTGCGTTTTGTCCATATCCCATGGTTATCGGCTTGTCATTTATCTCTTATATATTCAGTAATACATTAATTCTCATTTCAAAATATGATCAGGTAAAGCAATGTACAATAATAGAAGTGTTTTCTAGAGCTGCAGCCTATTTTTTACGCAATTGTGACGGCCTTAGCCATTTAGAAACTACGGAAGACTGTTTTTACATGCAGATATGCTTCCCTGCTCTCTTCCCTTTTCCACTTCTCATTCATTGTTACATAGTTCCCTCTCCATGTAGACCTACAACTACTGCTCATCGCCAGCATTAAATGACCGCCAATCGGCTACATGTAAGCTCATCGGCAGTCATTTATTCATTTATTAGCTGGTTTGCACTGCTCAACCATATTTCCATTTGCATAGAACGCATTAGTAGAATAAGGCTAGGTTCACTTGTCCCAGTAGTGTTCAGTTAGAACAAATCCAGGAATCCGTTTGCAAAAAAGAGTTGTGCAGACACAATTGTTTAGTCTGTTTTTAAATAACTGATCTCTGCTGGATCCGTTTTTTTACATTGAAGTCTAAGAAAAATGGATCCATTCATTAGCCAGCTGTTTTTTTTTCATTTGTAACTGATCAGTTTTCCATAGGCTTCAATGTAAAAAAACAAAAAAACAAAAAAAACAAAAAAGCAAAACGGGTCCAGCAGAGATAAATTATTTAAAAACAGACTGAAAAATTGTGTCTGCACAACTTTTTTGCCAACGGATTGCTACTGGATCCATTCTAACTGATCATTACTGGACATGTGGACATAGCTTTAGACTGCATTTACATTGGCTGATCGCAGGCATTAAACAAGCACTAATTGTGTACATGCACAGTGAAGGAAATAATTATTTGATCCCTTGCTGATTTTGTTTGCCCACTGACAAAGACCTGAACAGCCTATAATTTTAAGGGTAGGTTAATTTTTGCATTGAGAGATAGAATATCAAAAATCGAATCCAGAAACTCACATTGTATAAATTATATTAATTTGCATTTTCCAGTGAGAAATAAGAGTTCTGGCTCCTACAGACGCTCCTAACTAACTCGTTACCTGCATTAAAGACAGCTGTTTTACATAGTCACCTTTTATAAAAGACTCCTGTCCACAGACTCAATTAATCAGTCAGACTCTAACCTCTACAACATGGGCAAGATCAAGGAGCTTTAAAAGGAAGTCAGGGACAAGATCATAGACCTGCACAAAGCTGGAATGGGATACAAAACCATAAGACGCTGGGTGAGAGGGAAACAACTGTTGGTGCTATAGTAAGAAAATGGAAGAAATACAAAATGACTGTCAATCGACATCGATCTTTGGCACCATGCAAAATTTCAACTCGTGGGGTATCCTTGATCATGAGGAAGGTGAGAGATCAGCCTAAAACTATATGGGGGAACTTGTTAATGATCTCAAGGCAGCTGAGACCACTGTCACCAAAAAACCATTGCTAACACATTACACTGTAAAGGTTTAAAATCCTGCAGTGCCCACAAGGTTCCCCTCCTCAAGAAGGCACATGTGTAGGACCATCTGAAGTCTGCCAATGAACACCTGGATGATTCTGTGAGTGATTGGGAGAAGGTCCTGTGGGGTCAGATGAGACAAAAATTGAGCTCTTTGGCATTAACTCAACTCGCCGTGTTTGGAGGAAGAGATATGCTGCCTATGACCCAAAGAACACCATCCCCACTGTCAAGCATGGAGGTGGAAACATTATGTTTTGGGGTGTTTCTCTGCTAATGGCACAGGACTACTTCACCGCATCAATGGGAGAATGGATGGAGCCATGTACCGTAAAATCCTTCCCTCCACCAGGACAATAGAAATGGGTCATGGGTGGGTCTTCCAGCAAATAAATGACCCAAAATATATAGCCAAGGCAACAAAGGAGTGGCTCAAAAAGAAGCAAAGAGGAGTGGACCAAAATTCCTCCTGACATGTGCGCAAACCTGATCATCAACTACAAAAAAGTCTGACTGTTGTGCTTACCAACAAGGGTATTGCCACCAAGTATTAAGTCTTGTTTGCCAGAGGGATCAAATACTTATTTTTCACCGCAAAATGCAAATAAATTTATATAATTTATACCATGTGATTTTCTTGATTTTATTTTTGATATTTTCTCTCAATGTTAAAATTAGCGTCCCTTAAAATAATAGATTGTTCATGTCTTTGTCAGTGGGCAAACTAACAAAATCAGCAAGGGATAAAATAATGATTTCCTTCGCTGTAAATTGATGCTAAAACTTGTTTATCGAGTGATTGGCATTCTCTTTAAACTGGCTGATCATCAGTAAATGGGCATTCTTAGAATCGCTCCTTCTCTATTATTAGCCAGGTAAATGCATCGGTATATCTAGGACACCGTTCTTCTCCGGCACAGAGCGGTCACAGACCACTCCTGCCCTGCCGGGAGGGTTGAGTTTTCTAGTTTGTAAATTTAGGCATATAATATTTTTAATTTTGTTTTTTTTCTTTAGGTGTTTGGAAGTGCACCTCCTAGCACAATGACTGAAAAGTTCTCAGATCTCTTGCAGTTTACTACACAAGTTTCACGCCTAATGGTCACTGAGATACGAAGAAGAGCATCTAACAAGTCCACAGGTTTGTTGCTAGAATATATCTACCATTTTATTTGGCCTTATTAACTCAATTGAGCATCACATAAAATTTGTTTTGAAATGTTCTTAACCAGACCCTGGCACAATGTGGCCCAAAGCTACATGCAGCCCATTAGCTGTTCCGGTCTGACCCGAGGACTGAGATAGCCAAAGAGCCCTTTGATGGTCCCCACAAAAAAAATAGTAAAAAAAAATGGAAATAGTGGCAACCCGCACCATGCGGCAGCCCTCCACCTGGCACCTCAATTTCACCAGCATCTGCAGAAATCCGTGAATGTAATGGTGGAACAGGCCTCTTCCACCGTTTGAGCCTACCGCAGCAAGCACGATGAAGTCACTAGACTGCACCCACTATGTGGAGCCTCAGCGCACAGCGCAAATCAGAGTAAAGCATCGGGGAACATGGTTAGGTGAGTAGTAGTATGTTTTTTTGTTTTTTTTTTAATTCTCCGTGCTTGTGGGAAACCGTAGAAGCCATCATACTGCGTTAGGAGCTTTCTGAGGAAATCATACTGTGTGAGGGAATGTGTTGGGATATCATTATGCGTGAGTGACTATGTGGGGACCATCATAATTTTTGAGGGACTGTGTGTAGACATCACAGTGTGTAGGGGTGGTGTAGGAGCATCATAGTGTGTGGGATGATCAGATTACATAGTGGTCTTTATGGGGACGTCATATTGTGTGAGGTGCTTTTTGGGGGCATCATACTGTGTTACAGGCTTTGAGGGGATACCAAACTATGTGGAGACATCCAACTGTTTGATGGGCTGTGTGGGGGCACATCATACTATGTGAGGTGCTTTGTGGGGACATCATACTGTGTGAGGATTTTTTTTGGATATTCTATTGTGTTGGGAGCTTTTGATTAAGGTACAAGGTCATAATATCAAAAGCAGAAGGATTTACCGTATATACTTTAGAAAAGACCATAAATAATTTTGGTTTTGATTAGCTTCCACAAGTAAGAATACATGTTGCATTAAGTCCTATCTAAACCTGTATTAGCAGTAGCAGTTAGTCAATAGATTTCACTCTGCTCCGTTTTAAGAGATAAAAATTAATATAAAACAATAATAATGAGTAGAATTTAAGTTCCACCTTTCACAACAGTCATGGTCTTTCATGTGACTCCTTGGAAATATTTATTACCCCTCCCTGATCGACACATTGATTGGTTTTAATAGAATCAAGTAAAGAGGTCAAGCTCAAGTTAATACAGTTTACAGTAATACCGCAGTTGCTGCCTGGATTTTTTGAGAAAGTATGCAGAGTAACAATCAAAACTATCAACCACCTTTGCAAATTAGGTTTAGTAACAAAATTTACAAACTTACTGATATTTGCAATAAACCAATGAAACAAGAAGAATCTAATTAGCTCAGCACAACTTATAAACAAGTGTAATACTCAAGTATGGGAAAAAAGAACATAAAAATAACATTGTACACTAGCACCTTTAGATAGTAAAACTCAGGGCTGCCACCTCTGATTCCACCACTTGAACCTTCTATAGATCCACCACCCACTCTTGGAAATACTCCACTTCTGCATCACGTCCTCACTAATCACACTTTGATAGTTCCCATTGAACACCATATCACATATGTAACCATCAGCTTTTTGTTTTGGCCAAAAGATTTTTGAAGCCTGCTACCCATGACAAGAACACGGTACTTGAACATGGTACTAGGTTTTTGTCTGTCTCCCTTTCTTATTGTGTCTTTCTTTATTTATACATTTATGGTTGTTATGTAACAAAACAATCTTTTAGAAATTTTCTAATAAACTTTCTATTTTAAATAGCTTTAGTATCCATTTTTTCTTCGGGTTTCTATATGTACTATACGGCAGAGCGTATACATTGTTTGCCCCGTTTGTTGGTCTAATGCTACCATGACAAGGTAGACTCTTTTGGCAGTGCCCTACTTTTTCTTTAAGGAAATGTCACATACATTTTATTTTTAAATCTACAATAATACCACATACAAGGGACAAATACTGTCACACCATGACCAGACCACATATTGCCACCACAGTGACCAAATAATGCCACATACAGGGGACAAATACTACCTCACCTGTTGTGAATTCTGTTATCAAACTCCCTCCTGTGGTCATGAATGGTACTTCGGCGAGTTCTGTCCATGGACTCCCTCTGGTGGCTGTGAGTGGAGCTGCTGCTTCTGAGGTTCCTTCCACAGGTGACGTAGTTTATTCTTTGGCTGGCTGCTCTATTTAACTCCACTCAGATCGTTACTCCATGCCAGCTGTCAATGTTCTTGTACTGGTTCAGTTCGCTCTTGGATCTTTCGGGTGACCTGTCTACTCCAGCAGAAGCTAAGTCCCTGCTAGTTTATTATTTTGTTCTTTGTTTTCTTGTCCAGCTTGCTATCATGATTTTGCCTTGCTAGCTTGAAGCTCTGGGATGCAGAGTGGCACCTCCGCACCATGAGTCGGTGCGGAGGTCTTTTTGCACACTCTGCGTGGTCTTTTGTAGTTTTTTGTGCTGACCGCAAAGATACCTTTCCTATCCTCAGTCTGTTTAGTTAGTCTGGCCTCCCTTTGCTGAAACTTGTTTCATTCCTGTGTTTGTGACTTTCATCTTAACTCACAGTCAATATATGTGGGGGGCTGCCTTTTCCTTTGGGGAATTTCTCTGAGGCAAGGTAGGCTTTATTTTCTATCTCTAGGGCTAGTTAGCTCTTAGGCTGTGAAGAGGCATCTAGGCCGAGCTAGGTACGCTCCACGGCTATTTCTAGTGTGTGTGATAGGATTAGGGGTTGCGGTCAGCAGAGCTCCCACTTCCCAGAGCTTGTTCTGTGTTAGTTTAACCATCAGGTCGTTCCAGGTGCTCCTAACCACCAGGTCCATAACACTCACCATGACCAGACCATGTATTACCATCACATAGTGACCGAATAATACCACATACAAGGGACAAATACTACCTCACCATGACCAGACCATGTATTACCACGATATTGTGACCGAATAATACCTTATTAAAGGAACAAATACTGTCAAGGCATGGCCAAACAACAATTGCCACCACATAGTGACCGAATACTACAATGCTGATCATTACTAATAAAAAAAAACCACAATACTAATATTAAAATTATACACAGGAGTTCTGTATATAGCGTATAGTCAGTGTAAAGGTAACACACTGACTGACTCAACATTGGCATTATACACAGAAGCTCTGTATATAGTGTCGGTGTACAGGTAATAAAGTGATCACCAGTGACATCATACACTGCAGCTCTGTATCTAGTGTATAGTGTACAGGTAATACAGGGATCGCCAGTGCAATTATACACAGGAGCTATGCACATGGTACACAGTGTATAGGTAACACACTGACTCACCTTTCTAGTTAAAGTCCTTCATTTTTGCTTTTCTTCCTCATCCAGCGCAGACCACCATAATTTCTTCCAGCCAGGACTCGTCTCTGCAGAAAATAACATACAGTTATCTAGATCACACTTCCAGAGCATATTCCCCACTTTTTCCTCAACTTCTACAGCTAAATACATATGTGAACCCCCAATTAATATATAATTAGTTATTATGCAATCCACCATTTCAAATATAAATTGCAATCCACCGCTGTGCCCCCACTAACTATAAATATCCTCTTTCCCACCCAATAAATATATACATTAAATAGCACCTGTCGTTTCTCCAAATTCAATACCAGTCACACTGCTTCATCCTCAATGCCTGCCTCTCTGTAACTCCCTCTCCCCCGATTCATTATATTTGCATGTCTGCCTCCACCACAATTCATTATGCCATGTCCTCTCTTTCCCACCCTCAATTCATTGTTTGGTCTCCCCACCTTCAATACATAATCCTTTATTCCCCCCCCCCCCTCAATTCATTATCAATTACTGTCCCCATCTGTTATGAAGGCAATCCAGTGACACAGTGTGCCAGCAATCAGAGCACATACAGTGATCTGACAATAACCCAAAAACAATAGAACGAGCTCTGAGACGTGGAATCTCTGTAGACCGCAATACCTGAACCTAACCTAACACAACTAAAGGCAGCTGTGGATTGCGCCTGACACTACCTATGCAACTCGGCACAGCCTGAGGAGCTGACTAGCCTGAAGATAGAAAAACAAGCCTGACTTGCCTCAGAGAAATACCCCAAAGGAAAAGGCAGCCCCCCACATATAATGACTGTTAGCAAGATGAAAAGACAAACGTAGGGATGAAATAGATTCAGCAAAGTGAGGCCCGATATTCTAGATAGAGCGAGGATAGCAAAGAGAACTTTGCAGTCTACAAAAAACCCTAAAGCAAAAAACCACGCAAAGGGGGGAAAAGACCCACCGTGCCGAACTAACGGCACGGCGGTACACCCTTTGCGTCTCAGAGTTTCCAGCAAAACAAAATGACAAGCTGGACAGAAAAAGTAGCAACAAAAGCAAAAAGCACTTATCTAAGCAGAGCAGCAGGCCACAGGAAAGATACAGAAGCTCAGATCCAACACTGGAACATTGACAAGGAGCAAGGAAGACAAAATCAGGTGGAGTTAAATAACAAAGCAGCCAACGAGCTCACCAGAACACCTGAGGGAGGAAGCTCAGAAGCTGCAGTACCACTTGTGACCACAGGAGTGAATTCAGCCACAGAATTCACAACACCCATCCTCTAGTTTCAATACATCATCATTTACTCCACCGCACCCTCAATTCATCATTTTTTGCTATCCCCACTCCAACCTTCAATTTATCATTGAAGAGGCCCCCCACACTTCTGCTCTCCCGGCCCCATACACCATTAAGGGCAGTGATGCCCTGATGGAGGTCCTAGTTAAAGAACTATATTGGCTGCTGGTGTTCCTATATGAGTCCTGTGTATTGTTCCGTATTATAAAATATGAAATTACAATAGAGGAATAAGGGGCCTTCCTCGCTATAGATAGTTGGCAGTAGTGTAAGTGCCTGTGAACTGTATGATATATAGGACAAGACTAGTGACTTAGCATGATAGTAGATTGGTAGCGAATCAAGGAAATAGCGACTACCGTGTGAAAATGACTCCTAGTAGATTATAGTTAGAGTATCTGGAATAATCTTGCCTGTATGGATTTTTCCTGGTGTGTTGATTGGAGTTTTAATTAAGTTGCTGCAAGATGTACATGAAGTGGTGATAGTGAAGCTAAAATACAATATAGGATCATAGGATCAAGGGTCCAGTGCCAATTGCTGATTATGATTATTGCATTCTCAGAATTTTTCAACCCCTTCATGACAGGTGTCTTTAGTACTTAAATGCACAGTAGCATCTATCTGCAAGAGCGCATCGCTTGTCGGTAGATGCCATTTTGTTGGAGCAAAATAAAATAAATTGGCTCCAGCAAGCGATAGATGCTACTGTGCATGCGCCGGCGCCATTTTGCTGAAGTTAAATAAAGTTCAAGGAGTCCTGGAAGTGATGATATGGCCTCCACAAATCCCTGATTTCAACATCAAGTCTCCATGGGATTACATGAAGAAAAAAAAAGGATTTGCACAAGCCTACATCCACAGAAGATCTGTGTTTAGTTCAACCTCCCTGCAGAGTTCCTTCAAAAACTGTGCAGTTTGTACCCAGAAGACTTAATGCTTTGTTACACCCAACAGTGGTGCAAGTGGATTTGTGAACCCACTGTGCCACAAGGCCGGTCCAGCCTAGGAAGGGGCGTAGCTAAGCGACTGCCTGGTGTTCATTGGAGGTCCTGATGGTTGCGTCCGACTGGGTTGTGGGTAGCCGCTAGATTCCACTCCTAGTCAGATACCTATACAGCAGCTGCTGAGGTTTGCGGACACTGATTAAGTCTCCCTTGAGATACAATAGTCTAGGAAACTGAATCAGGGACAGACTGTACACTGACTGGAGGACAATGTTCAGTCACTGATCTCACTGGGACCAAGGGTCTTCGGGAACAGGGCTGACCACACCAGAACCAGGGAATAAGGGTTCTGGAAACTGACTGCATCGGGACCAGGGATTCAGGTATAGGTCACTGGCCACACTGGGACCAGGTAAATGGGTACATGACACTGGCCTCTCCGGGACCAGGGATTCGACCAAGGGACCTTACAACTGCACTGGTAGAACACCACATTACCTAATAACTAAACTTGTTGCTTGACGACTCCATAAGGGGGAGGGAGTCTTTTATACAGGACTATTCCCAGCAATTGACTGGGAGCCATCTTTCAGGTGTGCATCATTACACTAAAAGCCTCTCAGCAACAATCTGAGGGCATTTGCTATATGTGCGCTGCCCCTTTCAAGAGCAGGGGAGCGCGCACACTAGGCACTCCGCCGGGGAGTGCGGCGCATGCTGCAGTAAGGAAGCACACCGCACCAGGGACCACACCAGGGGGCTGGGGGGATGCAGACCATAGCGCTACATGCTTTGATGCTATTCTTAAGGCAAAGGTGGTCATACCAAATATTAATTTGATGTAGATTCCTCTTTAGATCAGATTCCTTACAGTCGATTTTGTTTTCGCAGAGGCTGCAAGTCGAGCCATAGTACAATTTCTTGAAATCAACCAGAGTGAGGAGACCAGCAGAGGGTGGATGCTCCTTACAGTGATTAATCTCTTGGCTTCATCTGGTCAGGTAAGTTGTTTTTTTGCTCTCCTGTCACCAGGACCATCTACAATTATATTCAATGGTGATCAATCATATTATTAAGAATACTCATCATGGCTACCCAACACACATTTCCCAGGTGTTCTCAATATTATTGAGTTAATGGATGGCTCACTTTTCTGGTAACTTTCCGCTTTTTTAATATATATTGTTAGATTATTATGAATAGATTTACTATTCAATAGGATAACAAAATGCCGATTGAACTCTTAATAGGTCTTTAATTAGTCTGAGGAAAAGAATCTAGATGAGATCACCACAATAGTGCCGCTTACCCATTGGCGCCTATATGTTAGTTATGACTAATTTTGAAATATGAAACCACACCAACAATATCCAACTCATTAGATTGATTACATTTTTTTATAAAAACATCCACCTGGCTTTTTTTTTGTTGTTGATTCTAAGTTTGACGATTTGTAGAACCAAATTGTAATCTGAATCGGAAATCTAGGAATATTCTAAAATTTTGTCTTTCAAAAGAACAATAGATCATGATTTAATTTCTTGAATTTAATGGTTTTCACAGATAAATTAAATATTGTGGTGATAATTAGTGATGAGCGAATATACTCGTTACTCGAGATTTCTCGAGCATGCTCGGGGGACCTCCGAGTATTTTTTAGTGCTCGGAGATTTAGTTTTTCTTGCCGCAGCTGAATGATTTACATCTGTTAGCCAGCATAAGTTCATTTGGGGATTCCCTAGCAACCAGGCAACCCCCACATGCACTTATACTGGCTAACAGATGTAAATCATTCAGCTGCGGCAAGAAAAACTAAAACTCTGAGCACTAAAAAATACTCGGAGGACCCCCGAGCATGCTCGAGCAACTCTGGTCAGTTGTCTGACCTTATACAATGCTTTAATATATTCTTAGTAATTATAACGCTAAATTGTCAAGCCCTCCCCTTTATAGAATATCAATGTAGAATTCTTTTTCCAATCATAGCAGTACCTTCTTTTAATGTTTGATATGGCTACAGTGTTATATTCTTTTTTTTTTTTTTTTCCTTAGAAAACTGTGGACTGCATGACTACAATGTCCGTACCCTCCACGCTCATTAAATGCCTATACCTGTTTTTTGACCTCCCGCATGTGCCTGAGGTTCCTGGAGGAGCAGAAAATGAGTTACCCCTGGCAGAACGTAGAGCCTTACTTCAGAAAGTCTTTGTACAGGTAAAAACCTGTCATTCTACGAATACTGATACCATTACAGCAACAGGAGTGAAATATATTGCCTTCTTCTGTAAAGACAAGGAATGCATGAAAGACAAGGAGCCAACCATAGAACATTGGATCATGGGTGGGAGGGGGAAGAGTAGCTTAAAGTTCCCCTTGACTTTCCAAAAGTAAGTTTTACTGTATTTTTTGGACTATAAGACGCACTGGACTATAAGACGCACCCAGGTTTTAGAGGTGGAAAATAGGGAAAAAAATATTTGAAGCAAAAAAGGTGGTAAAATATTTAATAACATAAACATATCCTGAACTATCCTGACAAATGAAGAAATACTGATATATACTATTGCAGGTTACACATTCTCCATTTCAGTATGTGTAGAAAGAAACTTAAATTACAGCAGTCCTTTACTTTCTCCTTGCTTTTGGCTGCTGCAGAACCTGTTTAGTGAGAGTAATGGATCAGATAGAAGTGTAAATAGAAAGACAAACCGAGATTGACATACAGCGAGCATAACAAAAATTAAGTAAAAAAAGAATGACTGTTTTTTAGACAGCTTATTGCTTAAGAAAGACAGGAGATTACAGCAGCATCATCACAGGTAGGCAGGTAGCCTTTATTTCTGCCTTCTGGACGAGCTTGCAGGCATTTACAGCTGGTCACCAATTTGCAGTGTTAAGTCCTTCTCAGTCCCTGGCTTACTAGAGGTAGGGATCCTAAGTAAATGACACGCAAACAAGGTATTGTGTGATCATATACAAGGGAAGCCCAGGAGCACATCTCTCTCTCTGGGCTTTGCCCTCCCTTTATATAGAAAATAATTATTCTTTTACAGACATGCGCACAAGCGCTCATATTTCACTATCTCTTACATAAACAATCTATACCAGTCTTTATCAGTAGAAAGTTACATCATCTGGAAGGTGAATGAAAGGCTGCTATTGAAAGAAGGAATGCACACATGATTACTTCCATAAAAGGAAATGTCAAGTCAGCAGAAATGTATCTTGTTGTAAGCGAGATTTCTCAGGAAGAAGATAAGATGGATTCCTTTAGTTCAGTCTGATCTCCACAATTCCCCCCTTTGACATTTTCTTTTATTTATTTTATTACCACAGGGCCAAAGACAAAGCCTTTATTTGGTATTACACATGTACATGCTTGTATTCAATAAGAGAATCAAATCTAGTATTAATTCTTCCATTTAACTCTCGCAACCTTTTCTTTGTTTTGCAATAAGTACAGATATTACAAAGGGATAGCAAAATAAGCGCAATAATCAGTATTAGCAAAGGATAACATAAGAGAAGAAGGAAAAAAAAAACTTTATACTCTTGCATCTATTACACAAAGTTTATCTGTGCATACTGAGATACTCTTGAGCACAATCTGGAATAGTACGTATATGACTACAATAATCATAACTATATGTATTATGCTCTGCATAATCCCGGTAACCCACCCACCGATTCCTCTGAACCAGTTGGCTGGGTTAAGAAAAGAAAAGATATCTGACCACCAGCTATCCTTATTCTGGTCATTGTCTTTGTCATACTGATCTCTGAGTCGTTGTACGTCCTTTAATTTAAATGTCATACTCATAGTACTATTCGGGTCTATATAATGACAGCAGGTGGGTCCGATGATTTGACACATACCCCCTTGTGAGGCAGTTAGGTAATCCAATACCAGGGTATGTTGGTTAGTGACTATTATAAGCTGATTCTGTACAGCTATACTAGTGTTTAGTATATCCAATATATCCCAGATCTGATCATCTAGATAATCCGTGGCTCTAACTAATTTATCCCACATCTGTGTTAACATAGGATAAATAAAAATGGTACTAGCAATTTTGTTAGGAATTCCCATTTGTACTATATGTGGCCTCCCCGAGGGACGTGGTGAGTTATCTGCAGCTCTTTTATATAGTGTGTGCTTGGGCACGGCTTGCATATTCACTTGTTTATTTGAAATTATGAATGTAGCCGGGGTTAGGCGTCCTAATGTACAAGTACCCTTTATACCTACGGGAAGCCATTTATATGCTCCTTCTCCGCATATCCAAAATGTACCTTCAGGCAGATCCCATAGAGCTGAGTGCTGCAATACCAATCTGTGAGCCAAGTCCACAAATCTAGATACATTCTGAAGCATACACCAAGAGGGTTTTTGTCCCAAGGGGCTACAGTACCCGGCTGCGGGATTCCCACATACAGGCATTCCTTTGATATACTCATCGGATTTATTACAAACCAGGTTCCCCAGCTTACTTGTACAACTGTTTGCATCACCTTGGGGGAACAATTTAGAATGTTTCCATTTTCTATTATGTATGTATCTTTCCAATACTACAGGTTTGAAAGCATCAGAGGGGGGGACGGTTGTACTGAAACTAAGCTGTAGATTTTCTGTGGGGACCTGTCCTAAATTAGTTAATCCAGTCTTATTTCTAGGTACCCATTTTCCTCCCCTAAATGCTAAATATTGTAGATGTGTGTTACTCCCTGAGAGATTACCCTGCCACCAAGGAAATTCTACCCATCCCACAATTGGTATGGCGATTGTAGTATTCCACAGCCTAGCATTACCAATTTGGTTGTTGGCCAGGTTGTCTGAACAATTAGGCCAAGCGAATATTTCTTCTGCTAATACGGGAACTGCTAGAAAAGGTATACTTGTGGCTGATACCGGCGAATGGGTACAGATCCAACAATCTGTCAGGGTTTGTGTATTGTTTAACAAGTCATGCACTAATTTTCTATGATGTTGTACGAATCTATTGTTCAAAGGGGCTACAGAATTCAGTCTATCCCACGCCTCCGTTGAGGTTATCATTATTAACATCAATATCATGAGTTTATACTGCTTTTCTTGCAATGGCTTGCATGTATCCATGATGCCTTTCCTTCAAGCTTGACTGATGTAGGTGTTGTCAACAGGACTTGGAAGGGTCCGTCAAACCTTGGTTCTAGAGCCTTTCTGGTGTGTCTTTTTACATAGACTTGATCACCTGGTTCCAACTTGTGACTTCCTTCTGTGTTGTCAGGATCTGGAAGGGAAGCAAAAACTTGTGCATGCACCTTAGTTAATTGTTTCTGAAGATTTTGCACATAAGAAGTCAATGACTCAATATTTAACACAAGTTGCTGTGGAAAATAACATCCTAAATTGGCAGTCCTGCCAAACAAAATTTCATATGGAGACAGTTTAGTCTTACCCCTTGGGGTATTACGTATTGAGTAAAGGGCCAGTGAAAGGCATTCTGTCCAAGGCTTTCCTGTTTCAGCCATGGCTTTCTGTATTTTTAATTTTAAAGTTCCATTCATGCGTTCCACCTTACCAGAACTTTGAGGATGGTACGGAGTGTGTAACTGACTTTCAACACCCAACATTTTCAGTACATTTTGAAATATTTCTCCAGTGAAATGAGTACCCCTATCTGACTCGATCACTTCAGGGAGACCGTAACGGGGTATCAGTTCGGCAACTAGCTTTACAGCAGTGTTTTTAGCTGAAGCCTTCCGAACTGGATAGGCCTCTGGCCACCCCGAGAACATGTCCACACATACCAACACATACTCATACCCATTACTTTTTGGCAGCTGGATAAAGTCTATTTGTAATCGCTGAAACGGGTAGAGAGGTCGGACGTGGTGCTTCATAGGGGTCTTTGCTGTCTGTCCGGGATTATGTGTCAGGCATATAGCGCATGCAGCACAATAGTCTCTTGCATAGTTGCCAAAACCTGGAGCCAACCAGACTTGTTTTGCCAGTAGTGTCATTGCATTTGCAGACACATGAGTAGGGTGGTGCAGTCCACCAACTACAATCGGATACCAGGCTCTAGGTAGACATATTAGTCCATCTTTCTTCCAAATTCCCGCTTGTTCTTCTGCCCCTTCCTTTTTCCACCTGTCCCTCTCCTCTTCTCCTGCATCTTCCTGTGCTTGTCTCAGTCTATCTTCAGTATTTTCTGTGGGGTTTACAGTATGAACCTGTTGTAAGGGTTTGACAGCTGCTGCTTTGGCTGCTTTATCAGCCCTATCATTTCCCCTAGATTCCCTAGTGTCGAGTCTCACATGTGCAGCTACCTTGATTACTGCTACTTCTTTTGTTTCTTGTGCAGCCTCTAAGATCTGTTTGATCAGAGAAGCATGTTTTACAGGTTGTCCTGACGCTGTCATGTAACCTCTAGCTCTCCAGATTACTCCAAAATCAAATACAATACCATGTGCATACCTAGAATCAGTGTATATATTAGCTGTCTGGTTCTCAGCTATTTTAAGAGCTTCAATCAATGCTGTTAGTTCTGCTTCTTGTGCAGACTGTTTCGGTGGAAGTGGTTCTGCTTTGAGAGTTTCAGATTCTGACACAACTGCATACCCTGTATGGAAGTTACCTGTGTCATCTGCAAACCTACTACCATCTATAAACAGCTCTAAATCTGGATTTTGAAGTGGTGTTTCGGATACATTGGGTAAGCCTACCGTTTCTTGTAAAATGAGCTCTGTACAATCATGTGTGTCTGTAGGGAAAAAATTTGCGTGTGGATCAGTGTCCTTATTCCCCCCTTCAGACTCGAGAGGTAGCAGTGTAGCTATATTGAGAGTCTGAAGCCTAGCAAATGTGATAGTAGAGGGGAGCAACAAAGAACACTGTAGCCGCAAATGTCTGGCCATGGAAATGTGTTTTGGTTGGACCTGGTTTAATATCCCATAAACATCATGTGTAGTTTGAACTGTGAGTGGATACTCTAGGACAATTTCTGATGCTTTGTCCAACAATAGTGAGACAGCAACAACTACACGTACACAGGTTGGCGCTGCTCTAGCTACGGGATCTAACCTTGCTGAAAGATATGCAATTGGTCTTTGTTTCCCTGCATGCTTCTGGGTAAGAACTCCTGTAGCATGGGAATCAACTTCTGCAGCCATAAGCTGAAACGGTTTGGTGTAGTCTGGTAGCCCTAACGCTGGAGCTGAAACAAGGGCATCTTTTAATTGTTGGAACGAAATCTGACCTTCTTTTGTCAACAAATAAGGTTCACTTTTTACACAGTCATACAGTGGTTGCATTAGTTGACTGGCATGTATAATCCATTGTCTACAATGAGACACTATTCCTAAAAATGCTCGTAGCTGTTTATGATTTCTAGGCTCATTCATCTGTCTTATTGCTTCAGTTCTTTGTGGTGTAAGATGCTTTTTACCTTGAGAAATGCAATGACCTAGAAAGACCACTTTGGTCTGACAAACTTGTAGCTTTTGTCTATTCACTTTACACCCTTCTTTTTCTAAAAAACATAGTAAACTCACAGTGGACCTTTCTGCAGTTTCTAGATCTGGGCAGCAAAGTAGTAGGTCATCCACATACTGCAAAATTACTACCTGTGGTTCGGGTTCAAACCTCTGAAGGACTGTTTGTAGGGCATTTGAATAAAGAGTAGGGGAGTGTATCATTCCCTGTGGAAGGCGTGTCCACGCCAACTGTTTGCCCTTAAATGTAAATGCAAACAAATGCCAACTATCTTGGTGTAAAGGAACCGAGAAAAATGCATTTGAAAGATCTATTACAGTAAATACTTGAGAACTGGCTGGTATCTGTGATAGTAACGTATGAGGATTGGGTACAACTGGGGTGATTGGATCTAGAACTTTGTTTATTTCTCTTAAATCATGTACCATACGATATTTGGGCATAGAACTCTTATCAAGAGTTCTCTTTTTGACTGGATACAGAGGAGTGTTAGCAGGTGATTGTATCTCTACCAAAACTCCTTTCTCTTTATATCCCTCTATCTGTTTTGTAATCGCTAGTTCCTGCTGGGCACTCACAGGGTATTGTCTGAGCTGTGGGAGAACAGTTCCTGGTTGCACAGATAGTTTTACAGGAGAGATATGCAATAGTCCCACATCGGTGTCACCCTGTGCCCACAGTGTTTCTGGGACCATTGAGAGGTCTAGATCTGTGGTGTACTCTTTTTCTTCAGCATAATCCTCAAAAGCCTGAATTCTAACATATTGTTCTAATGTTTCTGCATCATCAGGGATAGTCAGTATAACTGTGCCATCTTCCCTAAAATTGATGTTAGCTTCTAATTTCTTTAGGACATCAGTTCCTAACAAACATGTTGGGGCACCTCTGGCATACAAAAATCTGGATGCAAAACATTTAGGTCCTAATGAGACCTCTAGGGGCACAGTATATGGCAGTGTTCGAATTACCCCATCATAACCCTCAGCAAAAGTTGTTTGTTCTGAAATATCTTCCGGATTCGGAAGAAAATCTTGATTCAAAATTGAGGAAGTTGCACCTGTATCTATCAAAAATGGAATCTCTCTCCCCCCCACATTCACCTGTATCATAGGTCTTCTAGCTGGTAGGGAAGTTTGTAACACATCGAGTCAATCTGAATCTGGTATGGGACCATCTATGATGGTAGATTTCTGCTTGTTGTCCGTTTGGGGAGGGTTATTTCTGGGAACAAATTTGCCTGACTTTATATCTGCCAACTTCTTCCTGCACTCTCTTTGGAAATGACCTGGCTTTTTACAGTAGTGGCAAGGAAAGTTGTGTCTCACTCTTCCTCCTGTATTAGCTTGTGCTATTCTAACAGGCTTACGATTCTCTCTCATATCCATGACTATTCCTAAACATCGTTGTTTCACAATATTTGGTTGTTCAATTGTTCTCCAATCTGGAGTAGAGGATTTAAATTTTTCTCTGATTTTCGGATCTAGCCCCTCTATTAATTGTTTTGTAAAAAGTCTCCTTACTGAAGCATCAGTCAAATCCAATCCTTCATCCCTAAAGCTATTTTCTAATTCTTGACTATATTCTTCAATACTTTGCCCAAATTTCTGCATAATCACACCCGTAGATCCCCTTTCCCTCTGTTTTTCTCTCATGAAAATTATTAATGCCTCTGTGAACTGGGTACCTGATGCTTCTGTCTGTAAGGCACCCCCTTCTGCCACTGGTCTATTGGGCTGTAGGTGTGTCAATAATTCCTGAAAAAGTCCGGGGGACATTTTCATTCTACATAATTCTTCCCCGTCCGCCCAGACCCCAGCATGAGTCTGCATGATTTGTTGTATGTATTGTGCAAATCGGATGGGATATTGAGTGGGATCAGGCGCATTATGCAGGAGGGACATACCTTCAGCAGGGGACCAAGGAAAATACTGTCGGGTCTGGTGATATCTAGTTCCCATTACCCCGTCAGCACCAGGTTCCCTAAAGGGTCTTGGTACTACCCTAACAGGGGCAAGTACAGCGCCATGTCTAGGTGTACCACAGACTAGGCAATCATTTCTCCAATCTGGATTTTGTTGTCCACAGTGTGAACATACCCATCCTCCTACCCCACCAAGATTGGGATACAAGGCTGGAAATTGTTTTCCTCCTTCTGCTCCTCCAGATGGTACAAATGATTGGGCTTTTGGATCTAGGTAAGGTGGTGGGATTATGTCACAACTTTTTCCCTTCCCCATAATCCATTTGGAAGTGTCTGGATCATACTTCCAATTCTCCTCTTTAGCTGTTTTTGAGACCTCTATCATACAGTGTATGATTTCTTCCCACCCATTGTCTTTGATAATTCCACCTCGTTCTTTACTCAGTTTTTCCCATTCTGTACTGAACATAAGTGCTTCTGAAATTCCCAATTTTTCTCTTACCCTTCTAATCTGACTTCTGACTGTCTTCCCACATCTTTCCTGTATGATATCTGCTGCTTCCACTTGTCCTAAGACGGTTTTTGTCTGTTTATTTCCCATTTTTCTTTTTTTTTTTTTCTTTCTTTCAATATTAGCTATTTCTACCCCAGGTGACGTTTGGACAATCACTTATCCTAGGTGATGTCTCGTTGCCTTCTCTCCTAGGGAGCTAAAATATTGAAGGGCTGATCTGCTCCATTCTTTCTAATGTGCAGAATGTACTTAAGTGCTATTATGCACGCAAACAGACCCAGCAACACCATACAGATCACAAAACTTTCTGTGTCAGTTAGCATACTTGTCCCAGGCTCATGGACCCGCGTCCTGGGCTCATTCTATCAAACCTTATCCAGAAATGAAGGAGGTTAAGCACTTAAATGAGAGTCAAGCATGGGCGGAGGTCTCCCCGAAAGGACGCAACCACATGACCCAGTTAGGCTGACTTCCGTGTATAAGGCTTATACCCCAACTATTTCGGCTTATTTTTCTACGCACTTTTGCTCTTCTTTCACAACATACCACAACCTTCACTCTGTTCACACACTGCCAGGGACAGGACTCATAAATCTATACAATATAGTAACCCGAGTTTTATAGGTATCTACTCACTACTAGACTAACCCAGCATGACACGGCTCATAGAGATCTTTCGGATAATACAAGGCAGATAAAAGAGAACTAATAATGTCTCTTACCTGGCCAGGTTTTTCAGTTCATTTGCCGTCCATTATCCCAGATCTCCATTGTCCGTATCTGCAGGTGAATCTCGAGCAAATACTCTCATCTCGGGTCCCTGTTCGGTGCGCCAAAGAAATGTTAAGTCCTTCTCAGTCCCTGGCTTACTAGAGGTAGGGATCCTAAGTAAATGACACGCAAACAAGGTATTGTGTGATCATATACAAGGGAAGCCCAGGAGCACATCTCTCTCTCTGGGCTTTGCCCTCCCTTTATATAGAAAAGAATTATTCTTTTACAGACATGCGCACAAGCGCTCATATTTCACTATCTCTTACATAAACAATCTATACCAGTCTTTATCAGTAGAAAGTTACATCATCTGGAAGGTGAATGAAAGGCTGCTATTGAAAGAAGGAATGCACACATGATTACTTCCATAAAAGGAAATGTCAAGTCAGCAGAAATGTATCTTGTTGTAAGCGAGATTTCTCAGGAAGAAGATAAGATGGATTCCTTTAGTTCAGTCTGATCTCCACAGCAGCTAAACTGTATTTCTACCTGGACAACAGCTTGGAGGTAGACATTAAAGCAATATTAAAATAGTCCTTTAGTACAATAAACCTGGCATAAGTAGTAATGGATATCTTCTGCTTATGTTATTTTTGCTTTCAATTGCATTTCTTTATCAACTGGTACATTTTCCATCAACTTCAAAGCGGGAATCTTATGTATTTAAAATAAGATATTTCAGAATACATTAAGAAAATGTTTCTCTAAAAAAGTCAAAAATAAAAAGCTACTAAACATCACATCATAAAAGCCCATCAACAATCTTTGCCGTGATTGTTAGACTAAAGTTAAGCCTGTCTTTTTTTTCTTTTTCTTATTGTTTTCCTATTGGGAACAATGCCCCTTAACCTTTTTTTTTTCACTAGCATACATGTCATGGTGTAACGATTATCTAATGTAGCCTTTTTTCTCATTACTGGTCAACCAGATTTCATTAATGTGTATACATGGTAGTTGCTAAAATTAGCAAATTTCACTTGATATTTGTTCTGTAACATTCTAGATTTCGTGGCTGGATTGCTTTAAGAATTTCTAGATCACGCCAAGCAGGACCTTCTCTAAATTTGATGTTAATACTATTTAACCCCTTCACGACTTTCGACTTGCATGTATGTCAAGAGTCATGTCCCTACCTTGGATGCAGGCTCCCACGCCGAGCCCACATCTTTCCCAGCACATGATGATTGATTTAATCAGCCATCATGTGCCTTAAACAGCCGCAGGTGAAGCTGACCTCCACCTGTGACTTTTAACCCGTGTGAAAGAAAGCCTGTGGCTGGCGTTCATAGGAGATGCATAGCGGTGCATCAGTATTGCTATATAACAGACTAACACAGCTTCAAGCTATTAAGCATAGTAAAAAGTGGAAAAAAACAAGTTTAAAAAAAGGACTAAGAGGCGATCTAAACATCATATTTGCTCTAAAATGGTATTAGTAAAAATGTCAGCTCATGGCACAAAAAATAAGTGCTCACACAGCCTCAGAATCGCCAAAAATTAAAACGTTACGGGTCTTGAAAATGGCAACAAAAGCTAAAGTTTACCATATACTGAACAGTGTAAATAAAAAAAATAAAAAACAGTTGTGAAATTGCACTTTTTTTTTCAGTTTCAATGCTTTTGGAATTTTCCAATGCATCACATAATAAAAGAAATCGAATCATTCAAAAGTACAACTCGTCCCACAAAAAACAAGCCCTAATACAGTTATAAAGACAGAAAAATAAAAAAGGTTATGACTCTTTGAATTCTTTGAAGAAGGAAAAGAGAAAAAAAAAAAAGGGGGGAAATCGTCTGGGGGTGAGGGGGTGAATGTTTATTAGAAGACCCATGTTAATTGTGTTTACAGGGGTTATCCCAGAAATATATATTCCAATTGAAGACTGATTATATTGACCCTTAGTGCGGAACTAATTTTCACCTTCCTGACCAGGCCAAATATTTTAAATCTGACCAATGTCCTTTTATGAGGTTATAACTCTGGAATGCTTCAATCTATCCCACTGATTCCGAGACCGTTTTTTCGTGACATAATGTACTTCACGTTACTTGTAAATTTTGGTGTATATCATGATTTGCGTATGTTTATGGAAATATAGAAAATGCGACAAATTTCACAATTTTCAAACTTTACATTTTTATGCCCTTAAACCAGATAGTTATAAAACACTAATTAATAACATTTCTCATATGCCTACTTTATCTGCATAATTGTTTTAAGCATAAATTTTTTTGTTAAGAAGTTAGAAGGGTTAAAAGTAGATCAGCAATTTCTTATTTTTTCATCACAATTTACAAAACCATTTTTTTTGACCACCACCTCACATTTGAAGTTACTTTGGGGGCCTATATAACAGAAAATACTCCAAAATGACACCATTCTAAAAGCTGCACCCCTCAAGGTGCTCAAAACCACATTCAAGAAGTTTATTAAGCTTTCAGGTGATTCACTGAAATTAATCGAATGTGGAAGGAAAAAATACACATTTTACATGTTTTTTTCACAGTAATTTTACTTTTGCCCCAAATGTTTTACTTTCACAAGGGTAACAGGAGAAAATGAACCACAACATTTGTTTTACAATTTCTCTTGAGTGTGCCAATACCCCATATATGGGGGGGGAAACTACTGTTTGGGCACACTGCAGGGCGCGGAAGGGAAGCAGCACTGTTTGCCTTTTTGAATGCAAAAGTGGCTGGAATAGAGAGCAAAAGCCATGTTGCGTTGTGCCTAAACAGTGAAACCCCCCCACCACACAAGTGACCCCATTTTGAAAACTACACCCATTAAGGATTTTATCCATGTATAATGAGGAATTTAAACCCAAAAGTATTACACATAATTTGATAGCATTAGGTCGTCATATTGAATATGTCATCATTAGTTTTGAGCGCAAGTTCTCTCTACTCGATTTTGCATCGGTTGCTTCGGTATTCACCAAGTATCGGGGGTTCTCAAACGACTTGCTCGAATCTCCACCCCGCATATTTTGCTGCTGTTAGACACCCCGAAAAAACATGCAGGTATTGCAATCCCAGCATGTTTTTGGCTGTCTTAACAGCAGTGAAACATTCGGGGTGGAGACTCTCAAATCCGCGAGACTTGATTCGTACCCGTGCACCCCGATGTTAACATGTAGGGACTGCAAAACTATAGATAGTCTCTAAAATAACTCTCAAATTGAAACAGTATCAAAAAGTATAATCCAGAATAGGCGGCAATATTCTTAGTTTGCTGCAATTTATATGTATCCCAGGCTGTCTAGCACAAACAATGAAACAATGGAAATTATTATATTATTTGCTGTTCAATTTGCTCATTGGACTACAGAGTCCACTGTCCTCTCCTATATACTAAAATCCCTCTCCCGTCATTCTTGACAAGGTACGTTTTGCTCATGTTGTGTGTGTGTGTATAATATACCGCAACGTCATCACACCCTGGGACCGGAAGCTGCCGTGTGCACCGCGCACAGGCGACAGAACTACAAGGGGCCCTCGAATCGGAAGGTGAGTATATGTTTATTTTTTACCTGTAACATACGTGGCTGGGCAATATACTACGTGGCTCTGTGCTGTATACTACGTGACTGGGCAATATACTACGCGGCTATGTGCTGTATACTACTTCACTGGGCAATATACTGCGTGCCTGGGCAATATACTGCGTGCCTGGGCAATATACTGTGTGCCTGGGCAATATACTACGTAGCTGGGCAATATACTACGTGGGCTGTGCAAATATATATATATATATATATACATATATATATATATATAATGTTATAGTACAGACTGTCTCATTTCTCATTTTCATCTCTCTCTCTCTCTATATATCTATCTATATCTATATCTATCTATCTATCTATCTATCTATCTATCTATCTATCTATCTATCTATCTATCTATATATATAGGATAAAGATGAGGTGCCATTCAGACCAGGATAGGGATGAGGAGCCCATGCAGATCAGGATGGGGATGAGGATGCTGTGCATACCAGGATGGTGATGAGGGGACAATGCAATCCGTTATCCCAGTTTTTTTGTGATAAAATTAGGTGCCTCTGCTTATACTGTAGTACTAGCTATTGAACCCGTTCTACGCCCGGGTGGCGAGCATTTATATTGGTATATGGTCTCCATCCTGGTATGTGCTGCTCCATCCTGTGTCCCCATCCTGTCATGTGCTGCTCCCATCCTGCGCCCCCATTCTGACATGTGGTGCTCCCATCCTGCGCCCCCGTTCTGTCATGTGCTGCCCTATTCTGTCATGTGCTGCTCCCATCCTGCGCCCCCGTTCTGTCATGTGCGGCTCCCATCCTGCGCCACCGTTCTTTAATTTGCTGCTCCCATCCATATGCCCCATACGCTGCTCCATAAAGGTTTATGGCCCCCATAAAATGCTCCATAGTATATGCCCCGTACACTGCTCCATAAAGGTTTATGGCCCCCATAAGATGCTCCATAGTATATGCCCCCGTACACTGCTCCATTATGGTTTTTGGCCCCATAAGATGCTCCATACTACATGCCCCCGTACACTGCTGCATTATGGTTTATGGCCCCATAAGATGCTCCATTATGGTTTATGGCCCCATAAGATGCTCCATTGTATATGCCCCGTATGCTGCTGCAATATATATATAAAAAAATATCATACTCACCTATGGTCGCTGGGCGCCGAGTGCTGGGGGGCCTGAGCAGGCGGGGACACCGGCGCGCTGTGGGGGTCAGGTGCCGGTATCGCCGCCAGCTCGGGCCCCCCAAGCACTTACTATATTCACCTGGCCCCGTTCCACCGCTGCGCGCATTAAGCGCGTCATCGCGCCCTCTGAACTGAAGGTCACAGGCCGAGGACTGGGAAGATGGCGGCGCACAGCGGTGGAACGGGGGCCAGGTGAATATAGCTCATACTTACCCTCCTGACGGTCCCTGCTTCTCTGTTGGAGATCGCGGTGTGCGTTCAGTGTTTACGCATACCGCGATCTCCTGGGAGCGTCACTCTGTGGGGGCCAGACTGCGCCAGCGCTTGCGTAGTCTATAAAGGCTTCGGACAGAGTGACGCTCCCAGCGTTATAAATATATATATATATATATATATATATATATATATATATAATCTCTATATATCTCGATCTATCTCTTCTTATATATCTATATATCTCTAGACATCTCTTCTTATATGTCTATATCTATCTCTCTCTCTCTATATATATCTATATATGTGTATATATATATATATATATATATATATATATATATATATATATATATATATATATATATATATATATATATATATATACTAGCTGAAGAGCCCGGCGTTGCCTGGGCATAGTAAATATCTGGTTAGTTATAGCACGTCACTTCTCTTATTTTCCCATCACGCCTCTCATTTTCCCAATCACATCTTTAATTTTCCCCCTCACATCTCTCATTTTCTCCCTCACACCTCTCATTTTCTCCCTCACTCCTCTCATTCCCGCCTAACACTTGTCATTTCGACCTCACATCTGTCATTTTCCGATCACTACACTATTTTCCCACACTCCTCTCATTTTGCACTCACACCTTTTCATTTTCACCTCACACCTCTCATTTTCACCTCAGTATATACATGTTTGTCATCTCCCTTATATATAGTATACACCTGTATGTCATCTCCTGTATATAGTATATACCTGTATGTCATCTCCCCTGTATATAGTATATACCTGCTGTCATCTCCCCTGTATATAGTATATACCTGTATATCATCTCCTCCTATATATAGTATATACCTGTATGTCATCTCCTCCTATATATAGTATATACCTGTATGTCATCTCCTCCTATATATAGTAAATACCTGTATGTCATCTCCTTCTATATATAGTATATACCTGTGTCATCTCCCCTGTATATAGTATATATCTGTGTGTCATCTCCTCCTGTATATAGTATATACCTGTATGTCATCTTCTATATATAGCATATACCTGTATGTCATCTCCTCCTGTATATAGTATATACCTGTAGGTAATCTGCTCCTGTATATAGTATATACCTGTGTGTCATCTCCTCCTGTATATAGTATATACCTGTATGTCATCTCCTCCTGTATATAGTATGTACCTGTATGTCATCTCCTCCTTTATATAGTATATACCTGTGTGTCATCTCTCCTGTATATAGTATATATCTGTGTGTCATCTCCCCTGTATATAGTATATACCTGTGTGATCTCCTGTATTAGACCTCGTTAACACGTTATTTGCTCAGTATTTTTACCTCAGTATTTGTAAGATAAATTGGCAGCCTGATAAATCCCCAGCCAACAGGAAGCCCTCCCCCTGGCAGTATATATTAGCTCACACATACACATAATAGACAGGTCATGTGACTGACAGCTGCCGTATTTCCTATATGGTACATTTGTTGCTCTTGTAGTTTGTCTGCTTATTAATCAGATTTTTATTTTTGAAGGCTAATACCAGACTTGTGTGTGTTTTAGGGTGAGTTTCGTTTGTCAAGTTGTGTGTGTTGAGTTTATATAGTATATACCTGTGTGTCATCTCTCCTGTATATAGTATATATCTGTGTCTCATCTCCCCTGTATATAGTATATACCTGTGTGATCTCCTGTATTAGACCTCGTTAACACGTTATTTGCTCAGTATTTTTACCTCAGTATTTGTAAGATAAATTGGCAGCCTGATAAATCCCCAGCCAACAGGAAGCCCTCCCCCTGGCAGTATATATTAGCTCACACATACACATAATAGACAGGTCATGTGACTGACAGCTGCCGTATTTCCTATATGGTACATTTGTTGCTCTTGTAGTTTGTCTGCTTATTAATCAGATTTTTATTTTTGAAGGCTAATACCAGAATTGTGTATGTTTTAGGGTGAGTTTCGTTTGTCAAGTTGTGTGTGTTGAGTTGCGTGTGGCGACATGCATGTAGCGACTTTTGTGAGATGAGTTTTGTGTGGCAACATGCGTGTAGCAACTTTTTGTGTGTCGAGTTGCATGTGACAGGTTAGTGTAGCAAGTTGTGTGCAGCAAGTTTTGCGCATGGCGAGTTTTGCGCGTGGTGAGTTTTATATCTGGTGCCTTTTGAGTATGTGCAAGTTTTGTGTGAGGCAACTTTTGCATGTGTTGCAAATTTTGTGCATGTGGCAATTTTTCCGCATGTGCAAGTTTTGCGTGTGGCGAGTTTTCCATGAGGTGAGTTTTGCACTTGTGGCGAGTTTTGCGTGAGCCTATTTTTTGCATGTGGCAAGTTTTGCGCGTGGCGAGTTTTGAGCGGCGACTTTTGTGTTTCGACTTTTATGTGGCGAGGTTGGTGTATGTGTGGTGAAATGTGTGCTGAGGGTGGTATATGTGTTCAAGCACGTGGTAGTGTGTGACGCATTTTGTGTGTGTGTTCATATCCCCGTATGTGGTGAGTATCTCATGTCGGGGTCCCACCTCAGCTAGTGTACGGTATATACTCTTTGGCGCCATCGCTCTCACTCTTTAAGTCCCCCTTGTTCACATCTGGCAGCTGTCAATTTGCCTCCAACACTTTTCCTTTCACTTTTCCCCATTATGTAGATAGGGGAAAAATAGTTTGGTGAATTGGAAAGCGCGGGGTTAAAATTTCACCTCACAACGTAGCCTATGACGCTCTCAGGGTCCAGACGTGTGACTGTGCAAAATTTTGTTTCTGTAGCTGCGACGCCTCCAACACTTTTCCTTTCACTTTTTTCCCCATTATGTAGATAGGGGCAAAATTGTTTGGTGAATTGGAAAGCGCGGGGTTAAAATTTCACCTCACAACGTAGCCTATGACGCTCTCAGGGTCCAGACGTGTGACTGTGCAAAATTTTGTGGCTGTAGCTGCGACGTTGCAGATGCCAATCCCGGACATACACACATACACACACACACACACACACACACACACACACACACACACACACACACACACACACACACACACACACACACACACACACACACACATTCAGCTTTATATAGTAGAGATATATATATATATATATATACACACACATATATTCGTCTAAGGGGTACTTCCGTCTGTCTGTCCTTCTTCTCACGGATATTCTTTGGTCCTGGCCTCTGTCTATCATGGAAATCCAAGTCGCTGATTGGTCGCCGCAAAACAGCCACGACCAATCAGCGACGGGCACTGTCCGGAAGAAAGTGGCCGGCGCCCGCTCCCCGCACTCACTGTCCCCGGCGCTCCGCTCCCCGCAGTCAGTGGCCGCCGCTCCGCTCCCCGCACTGTGTCCTCGGCGCTCCGCTCCCCGCACGCTCCATACTCCCCTCCGGCCACCGCATTCCGTTACCGCCGCTATTAACCCTGTGTGTCCCCAACCTTTTACTATTGATGCTGCCTATGCGGCATCAATAGTAAAAGAAACTAATGTTAAAAATAGTACAAAAACCAAAAAATTGCTATACTCACCCTCCGTTGTCCGCTGAGCCGCTGGTGCCCGCCGCCATCTTCCTTTCCCCCCCCCCCCCCGATGTTTTGCGAAAGTACCCATAACACCTAGCGGTCTCGTGAGACCGATAAGTCATATGGGTAATTTCGCAAAGCATCCTGGAAACGCAAGATGGCGGCAGCCACGCGCTCATCTGCACACGATCCCAGGAGGCGGACAGACGGGACGCTGAGGAGCAGTGACGACAATGGTGAGTATGTTCAACTACAAGGGGCCCTCGGATCGTTAGGTGAGTATGTTTATTTTTATTTTTTTTTAACCTATGACATACGTGGCTCGGTAATATAGTACGTCACTGGGCAATATCCTACGTGGCTCTGTGCTGTATATTATAAGGCTGTGCAATATACTACGTCGTTGTGCTATATACTACGTAGCTGGACAATATACTACGTGGCTGAACAATATACTACCTCGCTCTGCAATATTCTACATGGCTCTGTGCTGTATACTACGTGGCTGGGCAATATACTATGTAAATGGGCAATATACTACGTAACTGAGCAATATGCTACGTGGCTGGGCAATATACTACGTGGCTGAGCAATATACTACGTGACTGGGCAATATACTACGTGGCTGGGCAATATACTACGTGGCTGGGCAATATACTACGTGGCTGGGCAATATACTACGTGGCTGGGCAATATACTATGTGGCTGGGCAATATACTATGTGGCTGGGCAATATACTTCGTGGCTGGGCAATATACTACGTGGCTGGGCAATATACTTCGTGGCTGTGCAATATACTACGTGGACATGCATATTCTAGAATACCCGATGCGTTGGAATCGGGCAACCATCTAGTGTGTGTGTGTGTGTATATATACATACACACACACACACACACACACACACACACACACACACACACACACACACACATATATATAGGAAAACTACTGTTTGGGCGCATGGCAGGGCTCGGAAGGGAAGGAATTTTATAAATATATAAGTATATTGTATTATATATGTATATATTTTTCCACTTTTGTGTGTAAGTTATTATTATTTATTGTTATAGCGCCATTTATTCCATGGCGTTTTACATGTGAGGAGGGGTATACATAATAAAAACATGTACAATAATCTTAAACAAATACAAGTCATAACTGGTACAGGAGGAATGAGGACCCTGCCCGCGAAGGCTCACAATCTACAAGTTAGAATAGCTAGCTTACCAGCAAATTCCCATGTAGCTTATTTTTCTTCTGAACTCTTAGTTCTACAGTCAGACTACCATAGTAGTTGATTTGGATTTAAAATAAAAGGTGTAAAGCAGAAAATGTTTAGAATTTTAATTGTAGCTAATATTTGAGAATTTGCGATATATAATTCACCTGGTACTTTCGACACGTTTTATATCTCAGGATGTAGCAATGCAAAGAGTTTGACTTGGTGGCATGTTGCCCATAACCTGATGTAGCTATTTATCTCTAGGAGGAGCAGTACCAGGAATAATGGTCTAGTTTGAGTTCGGGTAAAGTCTCTAACTGAATCTGCATCAGAAATCATTATGTGCGCTACTGCTGCCTTTGCAATAGTTGTTTCCATCTGGCGTCAGCAGTTATCGATCTGTTTAATATCCCCACTGCAATTTCTTAATAGAATATTTGATAAGCCATCTGCCTCAGTGATCATTCCCAGTCTAAATGAGAATTTTCAGTCCTAGCTTAAGAACTTCATCTTCATTATATTCTGTGGCAGGGAATTATTAAGTCTTTGTGTTGCTGGTATTAAAAGGAAATTATAAATTCAGAAACCAAACTTTTACTTGTAACATTTTCATTGTTTGAAGAGTTCATATTAATCATAGAAAATTGACTTTTTGTAATTAAGCAAATATGTGGAAGACTAAGGCTTGGCTACGAGTAGGAGTGATGTTTTCACATTTGGGTAGATGTTTTTAATAATCAAATCTGCTAAATGTGTAGCAAAATCTAACATGCATGTATATGTCTAAAAAGATGTCTAGAAAAGAGTGTGAGCTATATCTCTTAAAGAGTAACTAAACTTTTTTTTTTTTTTTTTTAGTATTATCTTTCAGGCATCATAAATTTTATTAATTTTTGTAATACTTTCCCCTTATTTTGCTTTTCTCTCTTCCAAACACTAATCTGCACTGTTTCAGTGCCTGGTTCATGCTCCTTTTAGAAGCTCTGTGCTCAGACAAGTGGCCATTGATATGTACTGCAGTGTAGTGTTTGGGAGAAAAGGAAGCCAAATAATGTAATGATTTATATTAGAAAGCCTCATAATTTTGTAGTGTTGGGAAGATAAAGAAAAACAGTTGTTGTTTTTTGTTTTTTAAATGGCGTGCACCAATTAGTTTGCCCAGTATGCTGGTGTTCAAGTACCTACAACTAATGTGGCATCAGAAGAGGAAAAAAAAATTTGTTGCATTTCTTGATATCTTTTCTACTTTTATGCTGTCAAATTATGAGAGTATTAATAAATCTGCCTCTGATCGAGGAATGTACGCTACGCTGCAGTTCTATTCTTAAAGGAAACCTAAAAGAAGAAAACCAGAAAGACCTTTTTTTACATGAAAATATTGTCTGCATGGAGATCACTTGAAGTTCTAGCTGCACAGCTGAAGGATTCTGATCATATGTCCCTTTCAAATGCCGTGTTGCCATGCAAAATGGTTAATTCTCTATTCATATAACACCGCCAATATATACAAGCGCATTCACAATTATTTTCAGTAAAGATATAGTGGATGATTAACGAAGACTGGAGCTACACACACCAGTCTTTAATGAAGGACTTGCTTGAGTATGATGCTCCAAATTCATTGACTCACATTTTCTGTGCCATGCACCTTGCCAGGAATGATGCTTCAGTCGAGCGCTAGAGTAGCACTTTGACATATTTGGTGAATTTGATAGGCGGGCGTAGTCAATCTCCATCCAGCCCCAACTTCTCCTCTTTCCATGAAAACTGCTGGCATATTTGGTGAATTTGATAAGCGAACGTAATCATGCCTCATCCAGCCCCAGCTTCTCCCCAACTCCTTCCATTTTGTTGAAGCGGCTTCAAACTGCCAAAAGTTGCAAGAGTTTTGCACAACTTTGCACAAAAATTTTGTGACTTTTCAAAACATATAATGCCAGTTTTCTGGCTCAAAAGCTTTGACTGTTTGCCCCCATAGATTTCATTACATATAAGTCAACTGTGCACTGGGCAGAAATTAGAAGGGGGCCTCACAATAGTTTGGTAGTTAAGCCTCAAACTTTGATCCAGGAACTTCAAATGATTATATCTCACTATGGCTGGAAGTTATAGCTCTACGCTATGCTTTAACATTATACAAATATGTTCAAAACTGCTACCGGGTAATTCACTCGCCACTTCACCCTGAAAAATTAATATTAACTTCTAAAAGAGATGGTCGACCATAATAAACTTTGAACTGTACATGCTTTGGCTCATGAGAAGTGTAAGTGCAATGAGAGACCGCGACGAGAAACCTCCTTGCACTGAGTGGTCTCGCCCATTTGTCGCTCCGCCGGTTGTCACCACTACTACATAGACTTGCTGCAAGCCTTTCTACGTTGTTGGTCATTTATGTGGTGCTTGCATTTCACTCCTGCCGAGTTAATTCTTCATTTGTTAACTATGTACATGTACAGTTTGGAGGAGCTTTTTTTCGTTGTGAAAACTTATTGAAAACTGAGTCAATTAAAGAAGTGCCAAAGTGAGTGTCTCGAGTTTAGAGGTTGAAATCCGCCATCTAATCTATGTATTCTGTTATTGGTGAGTTCGCTTGGAATGTGCAGGAACATTGCTGGATTGACATGATGGAGGACATCGGAAAATGTCTGAGGAAATAATTTGAGATGTGAAGCTGCAACTTTTGGCATCTCCAAGTAAATCGTTGTATACGCTTTCCCAGGAGACAGCACATGTCGTATTCCACATGTCAACAAGCAGCCAGGAAAGGTTGTTTTCTCGGTCTCCCATGACAGCACTACGGAGAGAGGGGATCCGCCCTTCAGGGACAGGAAACCTACAGATAAAAGGGCGGTACCTCTCCCTCGCATCAGTTGGTTTCCTGTCCCTGAACAGGGAACCTCTTTCCGGTGGTACCTGTTATGAAGACCGATGGACCGGGCGGTCGAGTACCGGCAGCGAGGAGGCTTCTGCCACGGCTTGTCCGGCTCCCGAAGCCGCCACCGCTGGAACCGAGGGGTTCTTCAGGGTGAGCGGAGGGATAACGCCGCCGATTCTGACGAGAGGAAGGGGCGCTGGATCACCCGGAGCTCCTGTGCCGACAAGCGCACGCTCCGGGTGTACTAAGATGGCCGCCGCTCCGGAAATGCGGCAGGACTTCCGGGTCATCGCCGCGTGCATGCGCGGTAGCTTCTCTTCTCCCTGGACGTGACGCAGGACCGGAAGTGCGGGCCGGAGGTGGCGCCAAATACAAATAGGGAGATGGTGCACACACAGTTGTCGCACCATCTCCCTGTAAATCATGGAGGACAGCGATCCACAGGAGCTGCAGCCGAGGCAGCAGCACCATAAAAAGACAGACCCTAAGAGCGCCAGGAGTAGGTCTAGCAGCCGCTCTACACAGCGCAGCAGGTCTGCTGCGAAGACTAAATCACCTCCTCGGGAACCTTCTATTCCGGACCCAGGGCCCCCTCCAGAACCGGTACCTGCCTGCACGTCCGAATGGTGAGTGATCTTCGTGAATGTATATATTATAATAGGGCTCCCTCTTCTCCCTTAATAGGGAAAGAAGAAGTTGGAGAAAAGGAAAAACAAATCCTGCCCCATCTGTGACAAAGCCTTACCAGTAGCCTGGGACAAAAAGCTTTGTAAATCATGCATCCAGCGTGTGCTATGTGAGGAGACTCCCGACTTTGCATCCGAGTTAAAAAATATCATTAGATCTGAGGTTCAGAATGCTGTATCTTCCTCCAAAAAAGGGAAAGATAAAGTAAAGGAATCAGTACAATCTCACTCTGTCCGATCCTCGTCTGAAGACGCAGATTCGGACGATTCTGACTCCTCCCTATCCTCCTCCGAGGAAGATTCAGGCCGACATTGTTTTCCACTCGAGGAAGTGGATACCTTAGTGAGAGCCGTTAGGGCTACTATGGGGGTGGAGGAGCCTAAACCTGACAAAACGGCCCAAGACGTAATGTTTGGTGGCTTGGGACAAAAAAAACGGAAAACCTTTCCTCTAAATCCCAATGTCCAATCCCTAATTAAAAAAGAATGGGAGAAACCAGATAGGAGAAACTCTTCAGTGCCCTCGCTTAAAAGGAAGTATCCCTTCGAAGATGACGCATCCACTTCCTGGGATAAGGCGCCAAAGCTGGATGTAGCGGTGGCAAAAGCCTCGAAAAAATTTGCGCTCCCGTTCGAGGACATGGGTACCCTCAGGGACCCCTTAGATAAGAAAGCAGACACATTTCTTAAAGGGGCATGGGAATCGGCTGGCGGTAGCTTGAGGCCTTCTGTTGCGGCTACCTGCACCTCCAGATCTCTGATGGTGTGGATTGATCAATTAGAAAGTCAAATTAGAGACGGGCTACCCAGGAATAAATTACTGGATTCTATCCCTGCAATTAGAGCAGCAGCAGCATTCCTGGCGGACTCCTCAGCAGACTCCGTACGGTTAACATCTAAGGCCGCTGCTCTCTCCAACGCAGCCAGAAGAACATTATGGCTCAAAAGCTGGCCTAGAGATCTCCAGACAAAGCTAAAACTATGTTCTATTCCATGCGAAGGAAATTTTCTATTTGGAGAAACCCTGGATGACATCCTCCAAAAAGCAGGAGACAAAAGAAGGGGTTTCTAAATTTGGGGCCAGCCCCATTCAGGCAGTCAATACTAAAGGACAACTTGGAAGGTCGAATCACCCTGAATTCCTCAGTTATTCATTCCCTTCGTTGGTGGGGGGAGACCCAAAACTTATCAAAGGGAGTTCCTTGGGTGACACAAATATCCCGGGTGATAACAACCGATGTGAGTCCCACAGGGTGGGGGGCTCACATGGGAGACAGAGTGGCTCAGGGAACCTGGTCAGTCCAGGAACTATCAGCATCCTCAAACCAAAAAGAACTTTGGGCAGTGCTTCAGGCTCTTCTTTCTTTTCTGACCCATATTCAGGGACATCACGTCCGAATCTTTTCGGACAACAAAGTGACTGTAGCGTATATAAACCACCAGGGAGGAACAAGGTCTCAGGCACTCATGAGTTCTTCGGCCAAAATTTTCAACCTTGCGGAAGAAAATCTATTATCCCTCTCTGCGCTACACATTCAGGGTTCAAACAACGAGAGAGCAGATTACCTGAGTCGATCACTGTTAAAACAAGGCGAGTGGTCCCTAAACCAATCCATCTACGATCAGATCACAAAAATGTGGGGAGCACAGACAATAGATCTATTCGCCAATCACGAAAACAAAAAGGTGAACAAATTCTGCTCTCTGAACCCGGTAGGGAATCCACAGGCTCTAGATGCCTTTATGATTCCGTGGACTCAAAAATTAACTTATGCCTTTCCTCCAACTATTCTGATCCCGGCAGTCATTCGGAAAGTCAGAGAGGACAAAGCGAAAATGATTCTCATAGCCCCGTTCTGGCCAAAAAGGACGTGGTTCTCCTGGCTGAGGATGCTTTCGGTCTCGGACCCATGGGTCCTGCCGAATATTCCAGACCTTCTACATCAAGGGCCGATCTTCCACCCACAGGAATCGAACTTACATTTGACAGCCTGGTTTTTGAACGGGGACTATTAAAAGAAAGGGGTTTCTCAGATAACTTAGTCTCCACGTTGTTAAAAAGTAGAAAACCCATCACTACTAGAATATATGGGAAAACATGGAAAAAATTTCTGTCCGTCTCCAAAGTAAAAGTCCAAGATGGGCCCTCAATTCCTAAAATATTGGAGTTCCTACAAAAAGGTCTGGAACAGGGGTTGTTGGTTAGCACTCTACAACCATAATATTGCGGCCAACCCATGGATAATTAGATTCTTTAAGGCGGTGACAAGATCAAAGCCATTAGTCGCTCAGAAAGTGCCCTCATGGGACTTAAATTTAGTCCTTTCGGCGTTAACGGGTCCTCCATTCGAACCCATAGAGACGATTCCCATAAAAACTCTATCGCTTAAAACCATTCTCTTGGTAGCGTTAACATCCGCATGCAGAATAAGTGACATTCAAGCCTTATCCTCTAATCCACCCTTCACTAAGATATTAGATGATAGTCACTCTTAGACCTGACCCGGCCTATTTGCCAAAAGTGGCATCAAAATTCCATAGGCCACAAGAAGTCTCCCTGCCATCCTTTTGTCCAAACCCAAAAAATGAGAAAGAGCAGAACTTCCATAATCTAGACGTCAGAAGGTGCCTAATCCAATATTTAGATTCCACCAGAGAGTATAGGAAGGAAGGCTCTCTGTTTGTCTGTTTCCAGGGTCCCAGAAAAGGATTTCGGGCATCCAAGGGTACTTTGGCGAGGTGGATAAAGGAGGCGATAGTCTTGGCATATTCATCCTCGGGGAATGAGATCCCAAATGGTATAAGAGCACATTCCACAAGAGCGGTAGCTACCTCATGGGCTGAGAGGTCAGAGGTATCTTTAGAGTAAATCTGTAAAGCGGCCACCTGGTCATCACCATCGACCTTTTTTAGACACTATAGATTAAATCTAGCCTCTGTGTCTGACTTAACCTTCGGACGAAGGGTTCTCGAGGCGGTGGTCCCTCCCTAAGCTTAGTCTCTGCAATTCTCTCCGTAGTGCTGTCATGGGAGACCGAGAAAGTCGTAGTTACTCACCGATAACGGTGTTTCTCGGAGCCCATGACAGCACTCGCTTATTCCCTCCCATCACGTGTGCGGTGAGCACCTTTAATTACATATAATTTATATAATGTATGTAGTATGAGTATAGGCACGGGGTTCCTCTTTTAAGAAATGTTGTAATATGATTTTTTCTCTGTTGTAAACTAACCTGGAGGTCCTCCGATGCTCTGTAAACCAACTGATGCGAGGGAGAGGTACCGCCCTTTTATCTGTAGGTTTCCTGTCCCTGAAGGGCGGATCCCCTCTCTCCGTAGTGCTGTCATGGGCTCCGAGAAACACCGTTATCGGTGAGTAACTACGACTTTCACCCATACAGAGTGACTGTCGTTCAGGAATTGAAAGGGCCCAATCAAGAGTAAAGAATTACGGTAGTTATTGCCTGATTTTCCTTTGGGGCCATATGAAGTAACAAGCCATGAACATTACAGGCACTCCAAGGGAACATACAGTGAGAGGATATATATGACTATGACCCCAGATGTTCTGCGGAATGCATTCAACAATATGGAACGGTGGATATTCTCATCAGTTTCTCATGAACCAAGCTATGTACAGTCCATATTTCAGTACGATAGATCATCTCTTTTAGTTTTTCCAGGTAAAGTAGCGAGTGAATTGCCTTGTATAATAGAGCAATTGCAAGCAACCTCTTTCACAGAGACAAAAAAAATAGGAGCAAGGCAAGATATGATATAGGTAAGACAGAGATTTGCATAAGACGTTCAATACTGTTAAATCTGTTAAATCAAGGCAATGTCCTTGACATAGTACAGGAAACTGCAGTGATCGAAATGCAAGATAATTTTCTTGTCCATCCAAATCCATGATTAGGTAAAGCCCTCTCCATATTGTTTTCCCTAATTAGCTCCTCTCACCTAAACATACATATATACATATATATATATATATATATATATATATATATATATATATATATATATAATATATTTATTTATTTTTGTTCCAAATGAAAGGCAATCATAGTTATAATAAAGCAGGTGCACTTAAAATAATCTTTATACAGTCCTTCAAAAAGGTTCTTTAGGCTGTCCATTGATTCTGCCATTTAGGCTATGTGCACACGCTGCGGCTTGGTGTGCGGATTTTTCCGCACTGATTTTGGTAAATCCTGAGGAGCAGGTGTAAACCGCTGCGGAATCCGGACAAAGAATGCTGATTTTGTTTTCCATACGTTTACATGGTACTGTAAACTCAAGGAAAACTGCTGCAGATACGCAGCAAAATCAGCTGCGTGTGCACATAGCCTTATAGGTTGAGCAGCGTTAAGGGAGCAAAGATAATTCAATTCAATATGTAATCTGTTGTGAATTCTGTGGCTGAGTTCACTTCTGTGGTCACAAGTGGTATTGCAGTCTCTGGGCTTCCTCCCTCAGGTGTTTTGGTGAGCTCGTTGGCTGCCTTGCTATTTAGCTCCACCTGAGTCTGTCTTCCTTGCTCCTTGTCAATGTTCCAGTGTTGGATCTGAGCTACTGCATCTTTCCTTGGGCCTGCTGCTCTGCTAGATAAGTGCTTCTAGTTTGTTTTCTGTTTTTTCTGTCCAGCTTGCTATTAACTTTTGCTGGAAGCTCTGAGAAGCAAAGGGGTGCACCGCCGTGCTGTTAGTTCGGCACGGTGGGTCTTTTTGCCCCTTTGCGTGGTTTTCGTTTTAGGGTTTTTTGTAGACTGCATAGTTCTCTTTGCTATCCTCGCTCTGTCTAGAATATCGGGCCTCACTTTGCTGAATCTATTTCATTCCTACGTTTGTCTTTTCATCTTGCTAACAGTCATTATATGTGGGGGGCTGCCTATTCCTTTGGGGTATTTCTCTGAGGTAAGTCAGGCTTGTATTTCTATCTTCAGGCTAGTCAGCTCCTCAGGCAGTGCCGAGTTGCATAGGTAGTTGTTAGGCGCAATCCACTGCTGCTTATAGTTGTGTGAGGATAGATCAGGTACTGCAGTCTACAGAGATTCCACGTCTCAGAGCTCGTCCTATTGTTTTTGGTTATTGCCAGATCTCTGTATGTGCGCTGATTACTGCACGCTGTGTTGCCTGATTGCCAGCCATAACAGTACAAGGAGCCCCACCAATGATTCCCAATAGAGGGAAAAAAGAAATCCTGACATCATTTTTTTTTCTTAGCTCTGTCTTCAGTCTTTTTTTTCCCCTAGACATTAGAGTGCTTCAGGACACAGCTGTGGACATGGATATTCAGGCTCTGTGCTCCTCAATGGATAATCTCGTTGTAAATGTACAAAAGATTCAAGATACTATTGATCAGAAATCGATGCTAGAACCAAGAATTCCGATTCCTGATTTGTTTTTTGGTGACAGAACTAAGTTCCTGAGCTTCAGAAATAATTGTAAGCTATTTTTGGCCTTGAAACCTCATTCTTCTGGTAATCCTATTCAACAGGTTTTGATTATTATTTCTTTTTTGCGCGGCGACCCACAGGACTGGGCGTTTTCTCTTGCACCAGGAGATTCTGCATTGAGTAATGTTGATGCATTTTTCCTGGCGCTCGGATTGCTTTACGATGAGCCTAATTCAGTGGATCAGGCTGAGAAAAATCTGCTGGCTTTATGCCAGGGTCAGGATGATGTAGAAGTATATTGTCAGAAATTTAGGAAATGGTCAGTACTCACTCTGTGGAATGAATCTGCACTAGCGGCTTTGTTCAGAAAGGGTCTCTCTGAAGCTCTTAAGGATGTAATGGTGGGATTTCCTATGCCTGCTGGTTTGAATGAGTCTATGTCCCTGGCCATTCAGATCGGTCGTCGCTTGCGCGAGCGTAAATCTGTGCACCATCTGGCGGTACTGCCTGAGAGTAAACCTGAGCCTATGCAGTGCGACAGGACTATGACTAAAGTAGAACGGCAAGAACACAGACGTCTGAACAGACTGTGTTTCTATTGTGGTGATTCTACTCATGCTATTTCTAATTGTCCTAAACGCACTAGGCGGTTCGATAGCTCTGCCGTTATTGGTACTGTACAGTCCAAATTCCTTTTGTCCATTACCTTAATGTGCTCTTTGTCATCGTATTCTGTCATGGCGTTTGTGGATTCAGGCGCTGCCCTGAATCTGATGGATTTGGATTATGCTAAACGTTGTGGATTTTTCTTGGAGCCTTTGCGGTGTCCCATTCCGTTGAGAGGAATTGATGCTACACCTTTGGCCAAGAATAAGCCTCAGTACTGGGCCCAGCTGACCATGTGCATGGCTCCTGCACATCAGGAAGTTATTCGCTTTCTGGTACTGCATAATTTGCATGATGTGGTCGTGTTGGGGTTGCCATGGCTACAAACCCATAATCCAGTATTGGATTGGAACTCTATGTCGGTAACCAGCTGGGGTTGTCAGGGAGTACATGGTGATGTTCCATTTTTGTCTATTTCGTCATCCATTCCTTCTGACATCCCAGAGTTCTTGTCGGACTTTCAGGATGTATTTGAAGAGTCCACGTCTGATGCCCTACCTCCGCATAGGAATTGTGATTGTGCTATCGATTTGATTCCTGGTAGTAAATTCCCTAAGGGTCGTTTATTTAATTTGTCCGTACCTGAACACGCCGCTATGCGCAGTTATGTGAAGGAGTCCCTGGAGAAGGGACATATTCGCCCATCGTCGTTACCATTGGGAGCAGGGTTCTTTTTTGTAGCCAAGAAGGATGGTTCGCTAAGACCGTGTATTGATTACCGCCTTCTTAATAAGATCACTGTTAAGTTTCAGTATCCCTTGCCATTGATTTCTGACTTGTTTGCTCGGATTAAGGGGGCTAGTTGGTTTACTAAGATTGATCTTCGTGGTGCGTATAATCTGGTGAGAATCAGGCAGGGAGATGAATGGAAAACGGCATTTAATACGCCCGAGGGTCATTTTGAGTATCTGGTGATGCCGTTCGGACTTGCCAATGCTCCATCTGTTTTTCAGTCTTTTATGCATGACATTTTCCGTGAGTATCTGGATAAATTCTTGATTGTTTACTTGGATGACATTTTGATCTTCTCAGATGATTGGGAGTCTCATGTGAAGCAAGTCAGAATGGTTTTCCAGGTACTGCGTGCTAATTCCTTGTTCGTGAAGGGATCAAAGTGTCTCTTCGGTGTGCAGAAAGTTTCATTTTTGGGGTTCATCTTTTCCCCTTCTACTATCGAGATGGATCCGGTTAAGGTTCAGGCCATCCAGGATTGGACTCAGCCGACATCTCTAAAAAGTCTGCAGAAATTCCTGGGCTTTGCTAATTTTTATCGTCGCTTCATCTGTAATTTTTCTAGCATTGCCAGACCATTGACCGATTTGACCAAGAAGGGTGCTGATTTGGTTAATTGGTCTTCTGCTGCCGTGGAAGCTTTTCAGGAGTTGAAGCATCGTTTTTGCTGTGCCCCTGTGTTGTGTCAACCTGATGTTTCTCTTCCGTTCCAGGTCGAGGTTGATGCTTCTGAGATTGGTGCAGGGGCGGTTTTGTCACAGAGAGGTTCTGGTTGCTCAGTGTTCAAACCATGTGCTTTCTTTTCCAGGAAATTTTCTGCTGCTGAGCGTAATTATGATGTGGGCAACCGAGAGTTGCTGGCCATGAAGTGGGCATTCGAGGAGTGGCGTCATTGGCTTGAGGGTGCTAAGCATCGCGTGGTGGTATTGACTGATCATAAGAACTTGACTTATCTCGAGTCTGCCAAGCGCTTGAATCCTAGACAGGCCCGTTGGTCGTTATTTTTTGCTCGTTTTGATTTTGTGATTTCATACCTTCCGGGCTCTAAAAATGTGAAGGCGGATGCTCTGTCTAGGAGTTTTGTGCCCGACTCTCCGGGGTTATCTGAGCCGGCGAGTATCCTCAAGGAAGGAGTCATTGTGTCTGCCATCTCCCCTGATTTGCGGAGAGTGTTGCAGAAATTTCAGGCTAATAAACCTGATCGTTGTCCGGCCGAGAAACTGTTCGTCCCTGATAGGTGGACTAGTAAAGTTATCTCTGAACTTCATTGTTCGGTGCTGGCCGGTCATCCAGGAATCTTTGGTACCAGGGAGTTGGTTGCTAGATCCTTCTGGTGGCCATCTCTGTCACGGGATGTGCGTGCTTTTGTGCAGTCCTGTGGAATTTGTGCTAGGGCTAAGCCCTGCTGTTCACGTGCCAGTGGGTTGCTTTTGCCCTTGCCGGTCCCGAAAAGGCCTTGGACACATATTTCGATGGATTTCATTTCTGACCTTCCCGTTTCTCAAAAAATGTCGGTCATTTGGGTGGTCTGTGATCGCTTTTCTAAAATGGTCCATCTGGTGCCCTTGGTTAAATTGCCTTCCTCCTCTGATTTGGTGCCTTTGTTCTTCCAGCATGTGGTTCGTTTACATGGCATTCCTGAGAATATTGTTTCTGACAGAGGTTCCCAGTTTGTCTCGAGGTTCTGGCGAGCCTTTTGTGGTAGGATGGGCATTGACCTATCTTTCTCCTCGGCCTTCCATCCTCAGACTAATGGCCAGACCGAACGAACCAATCAGACCTTGGAAACATATCTGAGATGTTTTGTTTCCGCTGACCAGGATGATTGGGTGTCATTTTTGCCGTTGGCTGAGTTCGCCCTTAATAATCGGGCCAGCTCGGCTACCTTGGTCTCTCCATTTTTCTGCAATTCTGGGTTCCATCCTCGTTTCTCTTCAGGACAGGTTGAGTCTTCGGACTGTCCTGGTGTGGATTCTGTGGTGGACAGGTTGCAGCAGATCTGGACTCAGGCAGTGGACAATTTGACCTTGTCCCAGGAGAAGGCTCAGCTTTTCGCTAATCGCAGACGCCGTGTGGGACCCCGACTTCGTGTTGGGGATTTGGTTTGGTTATCTTCTCGTCATATTCCTATGAAGGTTTCCTCTCCTAAATTTAAACCTCGTTTTATTGGTCCGTATAGGATTTCTGAGATTCTCAATCCGGTGTCTTTTCGTCTGACCCTCCCAGACTCCTTTTCCATACATAATGTATTCCATAGGTCGTTGTTGAGGAGATACGTGGCACCTATGGTTCCATCTGTGGAGCCTCCTGCCCCTGTTTTGGTGGAGGGGGAATTGGAGTATATTGTGGAGAAGATTTTGGATTCTCGTGTCTCTAGACGGAAACTCCAGTATCTGGTCAAATGGAAGGGTTATGCTCAGGAAGATAATTCCTGGGTTTTTGCCTCTGATGTCCATGCCCCAGATCTTGTTCGTGCCTTTCATGTGGCTCATCCTGGTCGGCCTGGGGGTTCTGGTGAGGGTTCGGTGACCCCTCCTCAAGGGGGGGTTACTGTTGTGAATTCTGTGGCTGAGTTCACTTCTGTGGTCACAAGTGGTATTGCAGTCTCTGGGCTTCCTCCCTCAGGTGTTTTGGTGAGCTCGTTGGCTGCCTTGCTATTTAGCTCCACCTGAGTCTGTCTTCCTTGCTCCTTGTCAATGTTCCAGTGTTGGATCTGAGCTACTGCATCTTTCCTTGGGCCTGCTGCTCTGCTAGATAAGTGCTTCTAGTTTGTTTTCTGTTTTTTCTGTCCAGCTTGCTATTAACTTTTGCTGGAAGCTCTGAGAAGCAAAGGGGTGCACCGCCGTGCTGTTAGTTCGGCACGGTGGGTCTTTTTGCCCCTTTGCGTGGTTTTCGTTTTAGGGTTTTTTGTAGACTGCATAGTTCTCTTTGCTATCCTCGCTCTGTCTAGAATATCGGGCCTCACTTTGCTGAATCTATTTCATTCCTACGTTTGTCTTTTCATCTTGCTAACAGTCATTATATGTGGGGGGCTGCCTATTCCTTTGGGGTATTTCTCTGAGGTAAGTCAGGCTTGTATTTCTATCTTCAGGCTAGTCAGCTCCTCAGGCAGTGCCGAGTTGCATAGGTAGTTGTTAGGCGCAATCCACTGCTGCTTATAGTTGTGTGAGGATAGATCAGGTACTGCAGTCTACAGAGATTCCACGTCTCAGAGCTCGTCCTATTGTTTTTGGTTATTGCCAGATCTCTGTATGTGCGCTGATTACTGCACGCTGTGTTGCCTGATTGCCAGCCATAACAGTAATCGTAAACTAAATGTCAAGTTTTAAGTGGTTTCTTAAGGGTATGTTTCCACGTTCAGGATACGGCAGCGCTTTGGACGCAGCACATATCCGCTCCGTCAAAAGCGTGGCCGGCTTTTGTACACGCGGTGATTCCAGATGTGTTCATTGAACCGTGCGGAATCACCGCATCCTATACATTGGACTGTGATATTTATCTTGCGGAGACTGAGCGTCTCCGCAAGATAAATTGACATGCTGCTGTCTAGAAAGATTAGCTGCATGTCCGTCTCCACAGGGAAGCCGGAGGCGACTGTGCACGCATAGTGGAAGGCGGGATTTCTTAAAATCCCATCCACTATGCTGTAACATCTGGCCAATGCAGATTGGACGCTGCGGTTGTACACCGCGTCCAATCCGCAGCGTTTACTGACTGTGGAAACGTACCCTAAGACTTCAAAGCAAAGGCACATTGCTTTGCATATGCCAACAATTTCTATTCAGTAGGGCTTCAATTGCCAGAACCCAACGATCGTCAAAATATAGGGTTTCTGAGATTTATGATTCACAAAAGTAAAAGAATTGTTCAGTTTGGTGAAATAAGCCTTGACATAAGGAGACAAATCTGCAGAAATGGGGCTTTCCTCTGCCTCACTGTTTTGACAATTTTGTGAGACTTCCTGCGAATGTGCTGTGAGAATCCACTGTGTGGTGGAGTTTATGGTCAATTTGTAAACACAGGGAAATGTGTATGCTCTTTTAATTAATGCAAGATGTAGTTATACGTGTAGGAGTGTAAAATAGTAAAGTAGACGATAAAGCATTAAGACGTATAGGCTAAAAAAAAGTACATTCAACACTCGGTAATTCTGTACTCTAAATCTCTAAATTGTAGCTTCTGAGAGCTGTGTGTGTTTAATGAGAGACTCGTAATGACCCTTTACAAGCCGCGATGTCCTGCTCAAGTTAAGTCTTTCTATTTGTGCTCCAGATCGGTTGACCGTTTGGTTGGCATGGCTGAGCTAATGGCAAATTGTGCACTTTCTAATGCTGCAGACAGCAGCAGTTTTGCCTCTGTAGTATCACCTCTGCAACATTGAGGAGAGCATGGGCATTGAAGCTGACCGGATCCGGCTAGCTTCAGACTAGCACTTACAATCTCTATTGGTGATTGCTTGGAAGTGCTATGCTCCTTGACTAGGAGACCGGCAAATGCTGATGGACTCCACAGGTCGCTGGTAACCCTAAGGAAAAGGCAGGAAATACATTTTAAATCCTCTTTTTCATGAGAACAAAGGGAATTTTTTTTAATGAAGCAAATTGGAAAGTAGCTTTTATAAGCACTTTGCAATTTTAACCATTAAACAATTTTAAGAGTAACCCTATAGCAACGTCTTGTTCTAGATAATTAACCCTATACAAGCAGCAGTCTCTCCCTCAACTTAATTAACAGTTTAAAAGTACAGTAATCTCTACTCTTCATTAGGCTCTAAAATACGCAGTGACATCTTATGTGGCTGATTACTAAACATAGAATGCTGTTATTTAAGTACTGGCTCCTGACATGAGGTGTGGATTTTTTCCCCCCTCTGATTTACAGTTCATTAATTTTCAGCTTTGGGTGGAAGGTGGAAGTTACAATATTCCACAGTGTTTGCACTTTACTTTTTGGCAAATTTTGGAGAAAAAATTTCAAATTGGTTATCCTATTTTCTATAGACCTATGTTGCTACAAAACACACACACGTACACCGTTGGTATTTCCTAAAATTGGGAATGTTCACATTGGTAAAATGAATGAAAGTAAAAACCTGTTCCCTGATAATACTGAGGAAAATCAATCCATTTACTAATGACGTACAGCAGGTGAAATAGGTATTGAACATGTCACCAATTTTCAAAGTATATACTATAGTATAAGCAGAGGCACCTAATTTTACCACAAAAAACTGGGAAAACTTATTGACTTGAGTATAAGGTGGGTGTGCATTGTCCCCTCATCACCATCCTGGTATGCACAGCATCCTCATCCCCATCCTGATCTGCATGGGCTCCTCATCCCTATCCTGGTATGCATGGGCTCCTCATCCCTATTCTGGTATGCATGGGTCCCCTCATCCTTATCCTGGTCTGCATGGCACCTCATCCTTATCCTGGTCTGCATGGCTCCTTATCCCTATCCTGGTCTGCATCGCCTCCTGATCACTATCCTGGTCTGCATAGCCCCCTCATCCCTCTATCCTGGTAGGCATGGCTCCTCATCCCTATCCTTCTATGCATGGCTCTTCATCCCTATGCTTGTATGCATGGCTCCTCATCCCTATCCTGTCTGCATTGCTCCTCATCCCTATCCTGGTCTGCATGGCCTCCTCATCACTATCCTGGTCTGCATGGCCCCTCATCCCTGTATCCTGGTAGGCATGGCTCCTCATCACTATCCTTCTATGCATGGCTCTTCATCCCCATCCTGGTCTGCATAGCTCCTCATCCCTATCCTGGTTTGCGTGACTCTTCATCCCTATCCTTTCTGCATGGATCCTCATCCCTATCCTGGTCTGCATGGCTCCTCATCCCTATCCTGGTCTGCATGGCTCCTCACCACAATCCTTGTATGCATGGCCCCCTTATCCCGAACCTGGTAGGCATGGCTCCTCATCCTTATCCTTGTATACATGGATCCTCATCCCTATGCTTGTATGCATGGATCTTCATCCCTATCCTGATATGCATGGCTCTTCGTACCTATCCTGGTCTGCATGGTTATTCATCCCTATCCTTATATGCGTGGCCCCCATCAAAAAAATAAACCATCCTACTTACTGTCCCTGCGCTCCCACACAGCGTCCTGTTCCGGTGCCAGCAGCTGACTTATGCTTGTAGGCAGCGCATCGCAGAGACGTCATTTGCTGCTTACAAGCAGAGGACAGCTGCCAGAATACTCACTGCTCTCTACGTCGGAACTATATGTGCAGATGGCAGTGAGTATTCATTGTTATTTAGTAGTGCACACCGTGTCAGCTGCAGCTGCTGGCTTCCTGCAGCGACCAGACCAACACATGTGCCCGCTACTTAAGAGAAATGAATGTTCACTTCTCTCCGCTCCCACGGGAGTAGAGAGAAGTGAATATTCATTTCTCAAGTAGCGGGCACACGTGATCGTCCAGCAGCTGCAGGAAGTCGGCGGCTGCTACTTTTAGCCCGCTATTACAGAGAAATTAATATCCACTTCCAGCGCAGTGAATATTAATTTCTCTTTAGCAGCAGGCACAGGCTCCTGCCTCCTGTGACCTGCTGCTCCACCTCTGCCGCTCCCCCTTGATCTTCTGAGACCCTCACTCAAGTGAGTATAAGCCGAGAGGGGGCATTTTCAGCACACAAAAAAGTGCTGAGAAACTCTGCTTATACTCCAGTATATACGGTAAATACAGTGTGTCCGTAAAGTCATGGTGCACTTTTGACCAGTCACTGGAAAGCAACAAAAACCGATAGAAATGTGAAATCTGCTCCAAATAAAAGAAAAACTCTCCCAGTTTCATACCTATTCAGTGCAGTTCGATGTGGCCTCCATTTGTTGCACTACACACATCCAAACGATAGTGAAGTTCTTGCCACACACGGGTAACTGGTCTGGTGTCTGGTGTAACAGAGTGAATAACGTCTGTGATTCTCTGTTTTATGGAAGGTCACCTCATCACTAAACACAATCTTCTGCAAAAATCTGGTATCATTGTCGATCTCATGAAGCATATCTGTAGCAAACGTGCATCGCTTGGGTCTATCCTCCGGTTTGATAGCGTACAACAGCCGCAATTTGTACCCCGTAAAACAGAGACATTTCTTTAACACCTTATGAACTGTAGTCTTGTTTAGGTGTAATTGTTGAGCACACGCACAGATTTTTTAGGGCTCCTTAGGTAGCTATCCTGTATAGCCTCTACAGACTCGGCACTGACTGATGGCCTACCAGAACGCGGTTTCTCCATCAAACTGCCGGTTTCCTTCAACTGCTTATCCCACCAAGTAATGTTATTCCTATGTGGTGGCGCTTCGTTATAAACGCGCCGATATTCATGTAACACCTTGGTCACGGATTCAAATTTAGCGAGCCACAGGACACACTGAACTTTCCTCTGTACCATCCACATCTCGACTGGCATGTAAAACCACACAGATGTCAGACCTGGCAGTGTATTAATCAGAGTTCAGTTTATCAGGGGTTAATCTGGGAGCTCAGCAACAGCTTAAATGAGTTTGTGTTGTTTGATTGGTTCTTGTTATCCCCCTCATCAAGAACAGGTCTGATATGATTGGGCCAGAGAAAGGGTGCCAAAATGTAAACTATAAATAGATCCTGTGACTGGTCAAAAGTGCACCATGACTTTACGAACACACTGTATATTTATAAAGGTGCTATTGGGTCCAGTAGTCGTTTATTGTAAAACTGTACCTGTATTGTGAACTTTTTCTCTTGGAATTTTCATTTGTTCTTCTCTTTTACAGATTTTAGTGAAGTTGTGTTGCTATGTATCTCCAGCAGAAGAGCTAGCGCAAAAAGATGACCTTCAGCTCCTCTTCAGCGCAATAACATCCTGGTGCCCCCCCTACAACCTTCCGTGGAGAAAAAGTGCTGGTGAAGTCTTGATGACCATTTCTCGACATGGACTTAGCTTAAATGTAGTGAAATATATACATGGTAAGTAACCCTATGTCAAGGAAGTGACATAACGTCTTTTATTTAAGTGGCTGATTATTCCCATAAATGTAAGCAGTATTGGGTTTTTTGCATCATTAAAATATGCCATTTTCTAGAAAGCATTATTTTGTAACCCATGCAATGAAACTGAATGTTGTCACTTCATTATCTTTAGTAAGGTTAGAGTTAAGGTCCATTTACACTGCATGATTATCGTGGACGAGCGTTCCTAGAAAGGCTGGTATAACGTTAATCGTTCAGTCTATAAACAGGCTGCCAATCACTTGACAGTCATTTGTCGAGAGTAATAACCTTTGGGTTTGTCCAGAAGATCATCATTCTTGGCAGCGTATCATCTGGTGTAAACCGGACTTTCGCTGGTGAGAACAATGACAATCCTATGCATATACCGATTTTTTTTTTTTTTTTTTTTTTCCAGTGCACATCTGATGCCGGGTCTGCCTGCGTAAACAGGTTGTTAAAAAATTGCCGACCAGCAAACATGTTGGCAGTCGTTTGACACTGTACATTGTTGTGAAGTGTGCTTTCACACGTATACACACACACACGCACGCACGCACGCACGCACGCACACACACACTCACTCACTCACTCACTCTGACTGTGGCTGTCTCCCCAATGACATGGTTTTTTTAATTCTATTAAATGATAATTTTTTAATGTTGTGTTCTTTAAATAAATGAACTACGCTGTATAAGAAACCCAAACCTCATGAATATTTACACTTAATCTTGTGTTTTTTGTTTTTTTCCATTTCTTTTTGTTTTGCCATTGTCCATGTCTTTGTATAAACCTGGTCATTGTGTAAGAATAGATCTATAATCTTTGTGATCTAATATCTGACATTACTTGTCTTATGAATATTATTGATCTGTGTAATCTAAATATTCCTTGTATTTAGTCCATATTACTTGTAAGTTAGTACTAAATGAAAAAGTGACCGCTGATACCAACTGCAACCATTGATGATTCAGCCCTGTCGTCATCAAATTGGAAGATTTTTCTGCGATTCCTTATTGAAGCTGTTTATATTCAGGGTAGCTAAGAAACTGAGATTTTCATCTGCCGGCATATCCGCCAGTTTGACCAATTCCTTTGTCTTGACTCTTCCTTACTGGAGGGAATGAGTCATCCCTCTGAGGAAAACATGGTCAGCGAACCCAGAGCATCCAGCTATGCACACGCTTCATTTATTGTGTCACTTTTTAGAATAGGTGCTACATGTCTATTTTAGACCTCAATGCTGAATTTACGTCACCTGTCTCCTCACAGAGAAAGAATGCCTGGCCACGTGTGTCCAAAACATGCAGCAGTCAAACGACCTGTCCCCGCTGGAAATTGTGGAGATGTTTGCAGGGCTCTCCTGCTTTCTAAAGGACTCCAGTGATGTATCTCAGACACTGCTGGATGACTTCCGAATATGCCAAGGATACGTCTTCCTCTCTGACCTCCTACTGAGGTAACCCTGTCAACAACACAACTACATACCGTAATTATGCATGTGTACCTCTCTGTCATGACCATATGGAGGTTATTGAATGTCACACAGTGTACATTGTTGTTGTTGTTGTTTTTTATGTGATTTATTTTATTTTATGATTCTTATAAAGTTTACCTGTCTCCAGACAATGTTCGGTAGCGACTGTGTTCACTGCTGATTAAAAGTTTTGCAAATCCTAACATTGATGTCATATCCTATGTACACACTGTATATGTGAATCACTGTGGGACTGGTAGGGTGCGAGTGCTGGATCCACCACTGATTAGGAGATCCAAGGGTTTTTCTCTAAAGGATCTGCTACTAACCAGCCATTGTTCGGAGAATTGCAACATGACCCGACATGATGTATGTAATCCCAGCGGGTGATACAGAGAGCAGCACCAACTAACAGAATCGCTGCTGCCAGCCATCCTCAGTGACGCTGTCCATGTGTCAGTATCACCAATAAAGCAGTTTTACTCTGTGTGATCCTAAAGTTTATCCACCCTTATCCTTTTGCAAACACCCAGAATGGGAGGAGAGGAGTGACATCACACACGTGAGCAGAGCCCGCCCACTTTTACTGCAGTCGTAATGCGAGCTTGCAGCGCACTTGGTTTTCATGGCAAATTTCACGAGCTGTATTACTTTGAGCTAGATATGGACATTGACAGGTATCAACTGAAGCCAGTGTGAAAAACACATGTAACTAATCTAATGGCCATCAGTTTGAGGAATTAGTTTAGGTCTTAATGGGATTGTGTCCTAAAAAGTTGACTTACTGTTTAAAACTGTTAAATTTTTCTAAACATTTTTAAAGGTTTTCTTTTTTAATTTTTCATGTCCTCTTTATCTATCTTTCCAAAACAATTTGGGGAAATCTTAGTTTTCACTTTAGCCAATTAACTTATTTTCTTTTTATATACCGATTAATTTTTTTTTTTCAGTAGTCATCTCATTCTCACAGGCACAATTACAATGTATAAATTATAACACATCTGTATTGATAACACTAGGTCCACCATTCACAAAAGTTGATGCCACAACTCGCCACATGCTCCACCTCCCAGGACAATGACCCCTGCACAGGTCACAGAGCATGCCTAGGAAACTGCCCATAGAAGTCAATTAACATCTCCAGACTACAGGTTGCTTTAACCCCTTCCCGACCTTTGACGCAGCGTATGCGTCATGAAAACCCGTGCCAATCCGACCTGTGACGCAGCATATGCGTCATGGCCGGATTGGGCTGCTGCAGGCCGGGTGAAAGGGTTAACTCCAATTTCACCCGGCTTGCAGGGACAGGGGGAGTGGTACTTTAGCCCGGGGGGGTGGCTTCACCCCCCCCGTGGCTACGATAGCTCTGACTGGCTGTTGAAAGTGAAACTGCCAATCAGAGCGATTTGTAATATTTCACCTAAAAAACTGGTGAAATATTATAATCCAGCCATGGCCGATGCTGCAATATCATCGGCCATGGCTGGAAACACTGATGTGCCCCCACCCCACCGATCGCCCCCCCCAGCCCCCCGATCTGTGGTCCGCTCCCCTCCGTCCTGTCCTCCGCTCCCCCGTCCTCCTGTCCGCTCCCCCCGTGCTCCAATCTCACCCCCTGTGCTCCAATCCACCCCCCCTGCACACCGATCCACCCCCTGCACACCGATCCACCTGCCCGCACACCGATCCACCCGCCCGCACACCGATCCACCCGCCCGCACACCGATCCACCACCCATGCTCTGATCCACCCACCCCCATGCTCCGATCCACCCCCCCATGCTCCGATCCACCCCCCCCCCCGTGCTCAGACGCCCCCCCGTGCCCTGATCTCCCCCCCCCTTATACTTACCGAGCCTCCCGGGGTCCGTCCGTCTTCTTTCCTGGGCGCCGCCATGTTCCAAAATGGCGGGCGCATGCGCAGTGCGCCCGCCGAATCGGCCGGCAGATTCGTTCCAATGTGAATTTTGATCACTGTGATAAAACCTATCGCAGTAATCAAAATAAAAAAAACAGTAAATGACCCCCCCCCTTTGTCCCCCATAGGTAGGGACAATAATAAAATAAAGAATTTTTTTTTTTCCACTAAGGTTGGAGTTAGGGTTAGGGTTTCGGTATGTGCACACGTATTCTGGTCCTCTGCGGATTTTTCCGCAGCGGATTTGATAAATCCGCAGTGCTAAACCGCTGTGGATTTATGGCGGATTTACCGCGGTTTTTCTGCTCATTTCACTGCGGGTTTTCTATTGGAGCAGTTGTAAAACCGCTGTGGAATCCGCAGAAAGAAGTGACATGCTGCGGAATGTAAACCGCTGCGTTTCCGTGCAGTTTTTCTGCCGCATGTGTGCAGCGATTTTTGTTTCCCATAGGTTTACATTGAACTGTAAACTCATGGGAAACTGCTGCGGATCCGCAGCGTTTTCCGCAGCGTGTGCACATACCTTTAGAATTAGGCTATGTGCACACTGTGCGGATTTGGCTGCGGATCCGCAGCGGATTGGCCGCTGTGGATTCGCAGCAGTGTTCCATTAGGTTTACAGTACCAAGTAAACATATGGAAAACCAAATCCGCTGTGCCCATGGTGCGGAAAATACCGCGCGGAAACGCTGCGTTGTATTTTCTGCAGCATGTCAATTCTTTGTGCGGATTCCGCAGCGTTTTACACCTGATCCTCAATAGGAATCCGCAGGTGAAATCCGCACAAAAAACACTGGAAATCCGCGATAAATCCGCAGGTAAAACGTAGTGCCTTTTACCCGCGGATTTTTCAAAAATAGTGCGGAAAAATCTCAGACGAATCCGCAACGTGGGCACATAGCCTTAGGGTTAGGGTTGGGTTGGAATTAGGGTTGTGGTTAGGGTTAGGGGTGTGTTTGGGTTAGGGTTGTGGTAGGGGTTGTGATTAGGGTTACTGCTACAGTTGGGATAAGGGTTAGGGGTGTGTTGGCGTTAGAATTGAGAGGTTTCCACTGTTTAGGCACATCAGGGGGTCTCCAAACGCAACGTGGCGCCACCATTGATTCCAGCCAATCTTTTATTCAAAAAGTCAAATGGTGCTCCCTCACTTCCGAGCCCCGACGTGTGCCCAAACAGTGGTTTACCCCCACATATGGGGTACCAGCATAGTCAGGACAAACTGCGCAACAATGACTGGGGTCCAATTTCTCCTGTTACCCTTGAGAAAATAAAAAATTGCTTGCTAAAACATCATTTTTGAGTAAAGAAAAATGTTTTTTTTATTTTCACGGCTCTGCGTTGTAAACGTCTGTGAAGCACTTGGGTGTTCAAAGTGCTCACCTCACATCTAGATAAGTTCATTTCGGGGTCTAGTTTCCAAAATGGGGTCACTTGTGGGGGGTTTCTACTGTTTAGCCACATCAGGGGCTCTGCAAACGCAACGTGATGCCCGTAGAGCATTCCATCAAAGTCTGCATTTCAAAACGTCACTTCACTTCCGAGCCCCGGCATGTGCCCAAACAGTAGTTTACCCCCAAACAGTAGTTTACCCCCACATATGGGGTATCACCGTACTCAGGAGAAACTGGACAACAAATATTGGGGTCAAATTTCTCCTGTTACCCGTGGGAAAATAAAAAATTGCGGGCTAAAAAATCATTTTTGAGAAAAGAATTTTTTTTTTTTTCATGGCTCTGCGTTATAAAGTTCTGTGAAGCACTTGAGGGTTCAAAGTGCTCACCACACATCTAGATTAGTTCCTTTGGGGGTCTAGTTTCCAAAATGGGGTCATTTCTGGGGAATCTCCAATGTTTAGGCACACAGGGGCTCTCCAAACACGACATGGTGTCCGCTAACAATTGGAGCTAATTTTCCATTCAAAAAGTCAAAAGGCGCGCCTTCCCTTCCGAGCCCTGCCGTGTGCCCAAACAGTGGTTTACCCCCACATATGAGGTATCGGCGTACTCTGGAGAAATTGCCCAACAAATTTTAGGATCCATTTTATCCTATTGCCCATGTAAAAATGAAAAAATTGAGGCGAAAATAAATTTTTTGTGAAAAAAAAGTACTTTTTCATTTTTACGGATCAATTTGTGAAGCACCTGGGGATTTAAAGTGCTCACTATGCATCTAGATAAGTTCCTTGGGGCGTCTAGTTTCCAAAATGGGGTCACTTGTGGGGGAGCTCCAATTTTTAGGCACACGGGGGCTCTCCAAATGTGACATGGTCTCCGCTAAAGAGTGCAGCCAATTTTTCATTCAAAAAGTCAAATGGCGCTCCTTCCCTTCCAAGCCCTGCCGTGCGCCCAAACAGTGGTTTACCCCCACATATGAAGTATCAGCTTACTCAGGACAAATTGGACAACAACTTTCGTGGTTCAGTTTCTCCTTTTACCATTGGGAAAATAAAAAAATTGTTGCTGAAAGATCATTTTTGTGACTAAAAAGTTAAATGTTCATTTTTTCCTTCCATGTTGCTTCTGCTGCTGTGAAGCACCTGAAGGGTTAGTAAACTTCTTGAATGTGGTTTTGTGCACCTTGAGGGGTGCAGTTTTTAGAATGGTGTCACTTTTGGGTATTTTCAGCCATATAGACCCCTCAATCTGACTTCAAATGTGAGGTGGTCCCTAAAAAAAATGGTTTTGTAAATTTCGTTGTAAAAATGAGAAATCGCTGGTCAAAGTTTAACCCTTATAACTTCCTAGCAAAAAAAAATGTTGTTTCCAAAATTGTGCTGATGTAAAGTATACATGTGGGAAATGTTATTTATTAACTATTTTGTGTCACATAACTCTCTGGTTTAACAGAATAAAAATTCAAAATGTGAAAATTGCGAAATTTTCGAAATTTTCGCCAAATTTCCGTTTTTATCACAAATAAACACAGAATTTATTGACCTAAATTTACCACTAACATGAAGCCCAATATGTCACGAAAAAACAGTCTCAGAACCGCTAGGATCCATTGAAGCGTTCCTGAGTTATTACCTCATAAAGGGACACTGGTCAGAATTGCAAAAAACGGCAAGGTCTTTAAAGGGACACTGTCACCTGAATTTGGAGTGAACAATCTTCAGCCATGGAGGCGGGGTTTTTGGGTTTTTGATTCACCCTTTCCTTACCCGCTGGCTGCATGCTGGCTGCAATATTGGATTGAAGTTCATTCTCTGTCCTCCGTAGTACACGCCTGCGCAAGGCAAGATTACCTTCCGCAGGCGTGTACTATGGAAGACAGAGAATGAACTTCAATCCAATATTGCAGCCAGCATGCAGCCAGCTGGTAAGGAAAGGGTGAATCAAACACCCAAAAACCCCGCCTCTATGGCTGAAGATTGTTCCCTCCAAATTCAGGTGACAGAGTCCCTTTAAGGTCAAAATAGGCTGGGTCATGAAGGGGTTAAAAGTTTTATCTCTGAGCGTTGCTAACACCCAGATGAAAATAAAATAATGTAATGTATTTTTTAAAGAATAAACATAATGATTTCCTATAATTAAAGCATTTGCACAGACAATGAAAAAAAAAAAGTCTGCATCTTAGGCTACTTTCACACTAGCGTCGGAATCTCCCCGTCGCAATGCGTCGGGGAGAGATTCCGACGCTAGCGTTTAGCGCATTGCACAATGGAGGCAGCGGATGCATTTCTCCGGCGCATCCGCTGCCCCATTGTAAAGTGCGGGGAGGTGGGGGCGGAGTTCCGGCCGCGCATGCGCGGTCGGAAAAAGCGGTCCGTCAGGAGCAAAAAACGTTACATGTAGCGTTTTTTGCTCCAGACGGTCCGCAGAAGCACGACGCATCCGTCGCTCGACGGATGCGACGTGTGGCAATCCGTCGCAAATGCGTCGTCAATACAAGTCTATGGGGAATAAATGCATCCTGCAAGCACTTTTGCAAGATGCGTTTTTTCTGCAAAACGACGCATTGTGACGGATTGCAGAAAACGCTAGTGTGAAAGTAGCCTTAAGAAGAAGAAGAAAAAAAAAAAAAGCACCATGTACATTTCTCAAATGTCAACACTTCGCTGATCTCTGTACTTACTACTTTTTGGAAAGGTATATACATATTTTTTTCTTCTACTGGAAATGGCAAGCACAGATCTTGAAATTCGTATAGGGTACCGGTGGAAGTCATAGTTACAGGTGATTGTCATTTTTGGTGAAGATCCCTTTTAATAAGGTAAATTGCCTGACTCAATTTACAGTAGTTTTTCTTCTAATACTTCCTTTTTCCATTACTAAAAAAAATAAACATAAGCTGAGTGATGATATAATGACCTGGTGGCCATTTATTTAGTAAGTAATTGGTAGCAATCTTCTGATTTCAGTTGGAAAGACCTAATCCCCTTTCCTACAGCTGTTGATCCGAATGTCCCCAGGTTTTACTGCACTGATAATGTCGGTGCACACAGAACGCTGCTTCCTCCAATTGTTCCCAATGTTCTCTTTATCTGAACACTGCGGTAACCAGATTGCAGCAGCAATTATACTCTGACAAAAGCCGCTTATCGCAGAGGTGCCTGATGCTTCACACTCTGAAACACAAGCTCGGTGAACGAGCGGACATATATGTAGAAAGTTCAAAGAGGCAGAAACCAAAGCACAAGCATCACTCTGCTATTACCAATAATATCTAGTGGAAGATAGACGTTTCTCAGCGTGGCTGGCAGCTCCTTACGTGCGCTGACTGTAATTCGTACTCTTATGTCTTTGAGCTGTGAAGACCATACCGTTTTATAGATAGAAGCCATTCTTCATGACAAACCTGGTCTTAAACTGATGCCAATCAGCCTGAGGAGTCTACGAAAGCTTGAATATCTTAAATACTGACAGAAAATAAAAATAAGAATGCAGTAAGGGTTGTAGCTATAGGCAAAAGAGCCTAGGTGCCTTTTGAGCTCCAAAAGATTCTTCTGTCATATAAATGGCACCAGTATCAAATATGGCACATCACATTTTAGGTTTACGTTAAAGCTGTGAAAGGGCGGCTGTTGCCATGAAGATGCAGTCCAGTCTTCAGGTACCATGGTATAGAGGAGAAGATAGATATATAGTTGTGTAAGAAAGAGTTCGGAATAACCATTTGTTTTAATCAGTTAAACCTCTGCTTTTTCTGGAATTATCTGTCCAGTTCAACCGCTCACTGGACTGAAAATCCCAGAAAGAGCACAGGATTAAATGATAAAAACAAAGGTTATTCTGAATATTTTCTCCCAAAAACCTATATATCAATCTGCTACCCTCGGCCTGTTCTAGAACATGGTGCCTGCAGGTTGGACTGCTTTTTCATGGTAGCAGGTTACCTTTAACAGCTCAAGAACTTCATTGTTTTCCTATGGATACTATATTTGTGTCCTTTATTTCATTTTCATTGACTTTACATTCCTCTGTATCAAATGAAAATTTATGGCGTATTTATATTGGAAAATTATATTTTTACAATGGTGCCTGAATGTTTATGAACCATTGAGAATGTTAAAAAATTTTTTGCATAAATTTGACCTACGTCTACATCATTTTTTCACACAAGTTCCAAATGTAGATAAAGTGAACCAAATTAAATAAAAAATACTTATAAATATTAAACTTTATCTTTTTTTCATTGAGAAAAACGATCCAATATCGAACGTATGTGAATGTCAAAAGTATTTCAAACTCTGCTTTAAGTATATGGTGCTATTTGTACAACAATAACTATCTGCATTTGTTTTTGGTATTTTTGGATTAGCTCTGTGCAAAGGCGGATTAAAAGTAGCCAGTGCCATGTGCAGTTCTGAGTGGGCCCCTAAAGTCACCTGATGTATTACGTGACATGTCGTCACATGACAATGGGGGGTCCTGTGCTGAGCACACAGATGCTCTGGTGCATATTTGCATGTTTGCAGATAAAATTAAACAGAGTGGTTTGCGACAAATCCTTTATCTTATGTAACTGATAAGCCAGCATTGTGCCCGCTGTTAACTGGAACTAGCCATTTTTCCCTGCCCAATAAAAATATAAATTATCCACTTTACCTCTCCCCCATTTCATTGCAAGACCCTGTCCTGTGTGCTTTCACCCCACAATTCTCTACAATTACATCTTCTTCCGAACAATTCATTTTAATTGCATGTCCTCTCATTTCATTATAATGTCTTCCCATTAATTAATTTTAGTTACATGTCCTCTCCCCCCAATTTATTAAAGCTACATGTCCCCTCCCCCAAAAAGATTACCAACTTTACTCAAGTATAAGCCAACCCGAGCATAATCCGAGGAACCTAATTTTGCCATGAAAAACTGGGAAAACTTATTAACTCGAGTGTAAGCCTGGTATGCATTTTCCCCTCATCCCCATCCTAGTATGCATGGTCTCCTCATCCCTATCCTGGTATGCATGGCCTCCTCATCCCTATCTTGGTATGTATGGCCTCCTTATCCCTATCCTGGTATGCATGGCCTCCTCATCCCTATCTTGGTATGTATGGCCTCCTTATCCCTATCCTGGTATGCATGGCCTCCTCACCCCTATCCTGGTATGCATGGCTCTTCATCCCTATCCTGGTATGCATGGCTGCCTCATCCCTATCCTGGTATGCATGGCCTCCTCATCCCTATCCTGTTATGCATGGCCGCCTCATCCCTATCCTGTTATGCATGGCCGCCTCATCCCTATCCTGGTCTGCATTGTCCCCTCATCCCTATCCTGGTATGCATGGCCTCCTCATCCCTATCCTGGTATGCATGGCCTCCTCATCCCTATCCTGTTATGCATGGCCGCCTCATCCCTATCCTGGTCTGCCTTGTCCCCTCATCCCTATCCTGGTATGCATGGCCTCCTCATCCCTATCTTGGTATGCGTGGCTCTTCATCCCTATCCTGGTATGCATTGCCCCCAGCAGGAAAACTTTAAAATACATATACCATCGTACTTATTGTCCCTGTGCTCCTTCACAACGTCTTGTTCCAATGCTAGCAGCTGCAGCAGCGAGCGATCACAGGCACTCGCAATGAATATGAATTTCTCTTCAATTGCAGGTAATCACTTGTGCCCACTACTTAAATGAATGAATATTGACTGCACTTCACACCCATGGGAGTGGAGGGCAGTGAATATCCATTCCCTTAAGAAGCGTGCGCACGTGATCGCCTGGCTGCTGCAGAAAGTTGGCGGCTGTGACTAATGTACCCACTATTGAAGAGAAATGAATATTCACTGCCATCGCAAACTCGGCTTATACTCGAGTATATACGGTAATTATAATGATATGTCCTGTCTCACTCCAATTGTGCTTTCCACAACTTTATTCATCATCTTAAAGTGAAAAGATAAAAATAAAATAAAACAAAGAATATAAAATTTGGGTAAATTAAAAAAGAAACAAAAAAAAAAAAACCCTGTCATTTCTGACCCCTCCATTTCACATAATGGGATCCTAGATCATGTGGTGCGAGGTAAATCAACTAAAGTTATTATCTCTCTGTCTCTATGGTTCTCTATCATCAGTTATACTAGTGACCCTATGGCTGTAGTCAAGTCTAGTTGGGAGGGAGACGTGGGATACATTTCCAAGGAGGAGTGGGACAATATCCTGGAATCAATAAGTCAGCTATTGATTAATACAGCTCAAAGAAGGTGGTATTTGTTTTTGATCCATAGAGTCTATAGAACCACACAGACTCTGTCGTATGGGCCTCAGAGTGGGGAAGAAGGAGCAGATCTGATGTATATGTTCTGGACATGCTCACAGTTGGGGGGGCGGTTTGGGGAAAATGTACATTAGGGTTCCACTTAGTCCCAAGTCATGTGTTTTGGGATTAGTGGGGGATGTTGGAAATTCCTCTTTTGTATTTTTGGCTATTGCTAAAGTGATGTATCACCCTATGAAACCACTGCCAAACATTGGCTGGCCAGAGGTCTCCCATTGAGTAAAAGAAGTTATGCCTAAACAATACAATCCTAATGGAGAAAAGTTGTGTATTAAAAGGGAGCAATGTCAGGTTGGTGAGGGCATTAGGGATATGTTTGGCTATTGTATTATATTCTGGTTTACAGTTTGGAGTTATTTATGAATAGTTCTTCATGAACCTAAGGTGGAGGTTGGTCCTTTGGGTTGGGGGAGGTTAACTCCGTTTAATTACCAAGGTTTATGTATAACAAAATTGCTTTAGTAATTGTAGATTACATTGCTAATGAAACGTCTTTTGAAGTTTGTATTGTCAGCTTCTTCCATAAATGATTTTTCTTGGTTTAATAAATAAAAATAGAAAGCAAACTTACTAGACGGACAACAGTAAGAATAATTACTGAGCAACCACAACTAAATTAAGCTAACCATAATTCTTTGCAGTAAAAAAACTGTAGTAGCAATTGTAGTTTCAGAATTTTAGTGGAAAATTCTTGTAGTACTTCTAAGTTCCCGCAACGATCTGACGCTAATTCTGATTGTATTTTAGTAAAAAAATACTGTAGTAGAAGCGAATTCCTACTTTTTTTTTTTTTTACTGTGGATTACATGGTTCCTAATCTAGCTCAATCAACTAATGTAAACTATTGTTTTTATTTGACTTTTTTTTTCAAATTTACTATCTGACACTAATTTTGATTATATTTTTTTTAAAAAATACTCTAGTAGACGCTGATTACTACATGTTCAGAATTGAACAGCCAATCACGTTGATTGTAGTTGTGGAGGGCAGTGAAACCCCCTGTGATGATGAGTCCTGGTGCCCTGCTGTCCTAAACAGCAGGCACCTTCCTCCGATCGCCATATCTGAAGACACAATGACCGGAGGTTCACATGATGTAAATTTACGTCAGTTTGCGGAAACCCGGGAAGGGTTTTAAAAATAAAAAAACATTCACAGTTTTCACTTTGGCCATTGGGGCTTTTTTAGACTCTTTTTAACTTCATGTTTCAGGAAACAACAAATGTATGTAGCAGCAATGGTCAGACCCCAACCCTATTTTTTATATTGAAGTATCTAATGTACATGTGCAAAGGTCATTGTGAAGGGAAGGGGGAGAAGGTTCAGTTGTGAAAGGATTGTTGGATTACCCCTGCTGTTAAAGAAACTGCTGTATTCTCTTCTCAACTTCCTGTCCTTTCAGGAAAAGTCCTAGTGGCCAGTGTGAAAATTGCAAAATAACTCTGCATATTATTATTATTATTATTATTATTATTTTATTATTATTTATATAGAGGTAATTATATTGTGAAAGAAATACAAAAAAACTGAACCTGAAATTCATTCTTCAACTGGTGTCTCTACTTTTTTATTTACTTTTTCATTATTGCCCGACAAAGGACTTTTTTGAGAAACTCTGCTTCCTTTTTAGTATGTATTCGTGAAATAAGGGGTACCGGATTATTTCACATGGGCTCTTTCAACGTTGTACATTATTTAGAATTAGTGATTAGCGAATGTGTTAGGATAAGGCGTTATCAGAGCATGCTCGTGTGATAACCGATTATCTTTGGCGTGCTCGAAAAATGTCTGAGTTCCCGTGGCTGCATGTCTTGTAGCCTCGGGGACTCTAACATAGCACGCCAAAGTCACTCAGCGCACGAGCACGGTCGGATAACAACTTTTCCGAACACTTTTACTCATCACTATTTAGAATATGAATGTTTTGTTGGATTAACCTATAATATTAAATAGAATATTTTATAAAAGTAGCAGGCACTTCAACTGTATGTAAAAAAACAACCAAAAAAAACGCCATTTATGAATCTTCTTTTGAGACAATTTTGTAATTTTATGTACAGTGCCGTGCGGAAGTATTTGGCTCCCTGGAACTTTTCAACCTTTTCCCATGCTTCAAACCTAAAGATAACAAATGTAAATTTTTGGTGAGGAATCAACAACAAGTGGACCACAATTGTGAAGTTGAACGAAATTTCTTGGTTATTTTAAATTTTTGTGGAAATTCAAAAACTGAAAAGTGGGGCGTGCAATATTATTCGGCCCCTTTAACTTAATACTTTGTTGCGCCACCTTTTGTTGTGCTTACAGCTGCAAGTCGCTTGGGGTATGTCTATCAATTTTGTACATTGAGAGACTGAAATTCTTGCCCATTCTTCCTTGGCAAACAGCTCGAGCTCAGTGAGGTTTGATGGAGATCGTTTGTGAACAGCAGTTTTCAGCTCTTTCCACAGATTATCGATTGGATTGAGGTCTGGACTCTGACTTGGCCATTCTAAGGGTATGTGTCCACGGGCCGTATTACATCCGGAATAGCTGCGGATTGAACGCTGCATAGAGCCGCAGCATTCAATCCGCAGCATCCAGATGTTACAGTATAGTGGAGGGGATTTTATGAAATCCCGTCTCCACTATGCGTGTGAACACGCACCCGGCGGCCCTGCGTTTCCGGACATGCGTCTTTTTAGAATGCAGCATGTCCGGTAAAACACAGGGCCCTATGTATGGGGTGCGATGATTCCGGATATGTGCAATGAACACATCCGGAATCACCGCGTCTACAGAAGGGGGCGGCGCTTTGGGCGGAGCGAGTTTTCCGCTCCGTCCAAAGCGCCGGCCATCCTGAACGTGGACACATACCCTTACACCTGGATATGTTTATTTGTGAACCATTCCATTGTAGATTTTGCTTTATGTTTGGGATCATTGTCTTGTTGGAAGACAAATCTCTGTCCCAGTCTCAGGTCTTTTGCAGACTCCAACATGTTTTCTTCAAGAATGGTCCTGTATTTGGCTCCATCCATCTTCCCATCAATTTTAACCATCTTCCCTTCCCTGTCCCTGCTGAAGAAAAGCAGGCCCAAAGCCATGATGCTGCCACCACCATGTTTGACAGTGGGGATGGTGTGTTCAGGGTGATGAGCTGTGTTGCCTTTACCCCAAATATATCGTTTGGCATTTTTGCCAAAAAGTTTGATTTTGGTTTCAGTTGAGCAGAGCACCTTCTTCCACATGTTTGGTGTGTCTCCCAGGTGGCTTGTTGCAAACTTTAAATGACACTTTTTATGGATATCTTTGAGAAATGGCTTTCTTCTTGCCACTCTTCCCTAAAGACCAGATTTGTGCAGTGTATGACTGATTGTTGTCCAATGGACAGACTGTCCCACCTCAGCTGTAGATCTCTGCAGTTCATCCAGAGTGATCATGGGCCTCTTGGCTGCATCTCTGATCAGTCTTCTCCTTGTTTGAGATGAAAGTTTAGAGGGATGGCCGGGTCTTGGTAGATTTTCAGTGGTATGATACTCCTTCCATTTCAATATGATTGCTTGCACAGTGCTCCTTGGGATGTTTAAAGTTTTGGAAATCATTTTGTATCCAAATCCGGCTTTAAACTTCTCCACAACAGTATCACGGACCTGCCTGCTGTGTTCCTTGGTCTTCATGATGGTCTCTGTGCTTCAAACATAACCCTGAGACTATTACAGAGCAGGTGCATTTATGCGGACACTTGATTACACACAGGTGGATTATATTTATCATCATTAGGCATTTAGGACAACATTGGATCATTCTGAAAACTACAATGAACTTCTGGAGTGAGTTTGAAAGTAAAGGGGCTGAATAATATTGCACGCCCCACTTTTCAGTTTTTGAGTTTCCACAAGAATTTAAAATAACCAATACATTTAGTTCAACTTGACAATTGTATCTCACTTGTTGTTGATTCTTCATCAAAAATTTACATTTGGTATCTTTATGTTTGAAGCTTGATATGTGGGAAAAAGTTGAAAAGTTCCAGGGAGCCGAATACTTTCGCAAGGCAGTGTATATGATCAAACACTTTGAATTTGTATTTAAAATAAAATGAAGTTTTGAAAGGATTTTAGTTCAAAATGGCCGATCTTTTGTGTACTGTGTAGAACATATTGTAAATGTTAGGTGCAGACACTTTAACATATTTTTGTGTAGACTGAAAAGTTTGTCTATAAAACTGTATGCGTGTTTCCCCCCCCAGCACCATATGTCTTTTTCGCTAAGAAATCGTATTGTGGCCTATATTTAGGTGCAATTAAATGCATGCTGCATGACGGAAATGTAATGCTGTCTTTCCTGTAGGCTAGAACAAGCTAAAGAGAACGAATCCAAAGATGCACTGAAGGACTTGGTTAACCTAATTACTTCTCTAACAACATACGGTGTCAATGAACTGAAACCAGCCGGTTTAACCACAGGGGCACCTTTTTTGTTGCCAGGGTTTGCAGTCCCGCAGCCTGCCGGAAAAGGTAGGAAACTGAATTTCCGTGTGTTTGTTTTTGCCAAAACGCCTTGTCCATGTTATTTATTTAGCTTCTGTGAGCTACGTGGTTACATTGTGCATAGATGGGATGGGATTGACGGGAGAAAATTACATAATATAGTGTTAGCATATATTATCTGCATGTTAAACTACTCTTTCCAATCTTAATAACCGTGAATGGTTACCTTGTTTGCTTTTTAGGTCCTTTTTGCATTGCTATTTATGCTGTTAGCTAAACCTCATGCTGCTTCTTAATGAAAAGGTATATAACCTTGTCAAATAGCAATCAGGTGTACTTCTCGGCACAGTGTTCTTCCTGAAGACCGTATAATGAAGTAATTTATCTTCCCCTGTATTTGGCAATGGGCGACTCTCATGAGGTTAGGGGGCATGGAAGCATATTTGTGCATATATAAATGGTGTTTTCTTATAAAAAAGTTTAAGTATCGTTCAAGCATTTTTTAACAAATGTATGCTCATCATTGGGGCCTAAGGTAAGATATATGGTCTAGTCCAGTTGTCCTCAACCTTTCTTACCTTGGGAGGCACATTCAGGCCTGAGAGATGGTGACATCCAGTGCACACACCATAGTGTCACCCAGAGCCCTGATTACCGGTTTAACAGCCAAAGCTTTCCCACAGAAAGCACCTGGTGCCACCCTCCCTTATAGGTAATATGTGTACATACAGGGGTGCCGACCTCACCCCTATTCGGAATTCTTGTACTCCCACCAAACTATCGCATTCAGCTTCATCACCACTCTAACTAATAGCATCATTCTGTGAAGGACAACTTACAAAAGTCATAATCTGAAGACCTTCCCTTCATAGCTGGTTATTAGACTTTGTGCTAAAGCACCAAGTTGGCAGACACATATCATGGGTCTGCGAGCCACAGGTTGGGGACCCTTGATCTAGTCATTTGAGCTCACATTCTACGATCTATGTAAGGTGTTGGTTGCACAACATTAAGTCTCATATGATGTGAACAAACAAATAGCAGCAGGTCACAAGCGGGTTGCGGCTTGTATTTTTTGGACTTTTGTTGACCCTTGCCCCACTATGTTGCATGCATTGACAATCAATAAATGCACCGTCACAGTCCAACATTGCAATGTTTCACAGCTAACGTGCGGTATAATGGCACAGCAACCCAAATATCTTTGTTCTTTTTCTTTATCGTTTAAAAAAAGGAAAAAGTTTTCTGAAAATCAAAGATGGATGGCCAAGTTTATTTATGATAGTTATTTTATTGTTTGTGTATTGTCTTGCTTTTAATTTACTGATCTTTTCAGTCATAAATACCAAAGGAGTTGCCTTCAGGATTATCGCGCCAATTTGCTTTCCCTGGACCCCGGTAAATTTTGATCAAGGAAATTGTGGGCAGTTGGATATTTTTCCTACAGGGAAAAAAGTAGTATTTTTCCTGCCCGACATCTATTTAGCTGGACTTGTAATACATAAATAGGAGAATACCGCTTGTGCACAGTCCTGTGATCACCAGACTAGTTCAAGACCACTGTCCATACCACTGGGCAGTGGGAGCACACTTTATAGATGTGTAACTGACATCCTGGAGTGTGCGAAGAGAGCAGGGAGTTGGAGAAGAGGGGCGGCTACTCCCGACTCCCTGCTCTCCATGCACACGCTAGGATGTAAGTTATACTACAGTGGGCATATTGCATTGATTGACAGAGGTCTTGGACTAGTGGGGTGGCTGCAGGCAGGAGGGCAATTAAACTTAATTTTTAAATACGTACATTTAGTGTTTAGGACTAATACAGGCAACATTAAAGAGGGTATTAGAAAGCTAATAATGCTCTCCTAATATCTTCTAGGGATCAATCCTGATGGAGTTCCATTTTAAATGCAGAGAAACAAGATATTGGTATATAACATTAGTGTAAAATATGACACGCCTGGTATCATACCATCAAAGAAGGTTAATTTAGATCTGTAATATTGCCACTCTTAATGACATGTTGTAGCCAATGAAGGTGATCATAACGCATGACAGCTGTGGGGAACCATTCCGCTGAAGGCTGGGAGGCACCTGTGATGTAGGTTGATAACAACTAGTATAACTGAGGACTAGCCAATGTTGAGACAACTAGTATAACTGAGGACTAGCCAATGTTGAGACAACTAGTATAACTGAGGACTAGCCAATATTGGTTGAGACAACTAGTATAACTGAGGACTAGCCAATGTTGAGACAACTGGTATAACTGAGGACTAGCCAATGTTGAGACAACTAGTATAACTGAGGACTAGCCAATGTTGAAAAGGCCTCTTCTGTACTCTGTACTATGCCACTATTTTGGCCTATTTCGTAAACCAGAAGAGTGGGTCCTTTTGAAATTGTTTGCTATGGAGAACCATGCAATGTCAATTTCATAAAGAATAGAGGAGAATGATCATAAACAGACTGGTCTATTGGAGAGAGTTGTGTTTGACCATGTTTCATTTAAGATAACAATTTACAATATTTTGTCTATTTTCAGGTCTAAGTGTGAGGAACATTCAGGCCTTTTCAGTCCTCCAGAATGCATTTCTTAAAGCAAAGACCTGCTACCTTGCACAGATCATCCTGGATGCCATCACCAATATTTACATGTCCGACAATGCCAATTACTTCATTTTGGAATCCCAGCACACTCTATCCCAGTTTGCCGAGAAGATTACCAAACTGCCCGATGTCCAAGTGAAATACTTTGAAATGCTGGAGTTTGTAGTTTTCAGCTTGAACTATATCCCTTGCAAGGAGCTGATTAGTGTCAGCATCCTTTTAAAGTCTAGCACCTCTTATTCTTGTAGCATTATTGCTACCAAAACGCTTTTAAAATTTATTCGGCACCACCACATATTTAAAGATGTCTTCAAAGAGGTGGGACTTTTAGAAGTAATGGTCAACCTTTTGCACAAGTATGCTGCTGTATTGAAAGACCCCGCTCAAGCGTATATTGAACAAGGTAGAGACATAATTCTTTGCTTTATTTTATTTCTGTGGAAGTGGTATTACAAAAGAATGTTTTACCGTACCTTTAGATATGTATTACTAATATATGGTTAGACCTACTCGAGTCCATTCTGGAGAATTGATGTGCATTGAGTCATATCTTGTGCAGTATCTGTATTGTGGGACTGTTTCACATACAAGTTTTTTTTCTTATCCTCCACAATGATGTATACCATTTAGAACAAATACACTAATATACTGCTTCACTCAACCCATGAAATTTATCATTGACATCTAACTTTTTGAAAGGCTTTGCATAGATGCCTGTGGCCACAAAAATTGTCCCATTGGCTCCAGGAATGGTCTCAGTGGCTCAGAGTCTCTAAAATCTTGTATTTCTGGGTGCTTTGCATCTGATAAATTAAGGAAACCTTCACAGGAGACTGAAGTTTTAGCATTTCAGGATATTTTGAAGGTTTATATTGAGAATTAAAGGGGTTTGGCTATGAATAAGCCTTTATCCGCTTTCCACAGGATAGGTGGTAATTGTATTATCACTGGGACCCCCACCAGTCACATGAACTCTGGGTACTGTGCTCCTGTTCTGAATGGAGGTCCATTTTTCCAGATTTTTAGTTATAGTCTTTGTGTAATTTTCATGACAAATGTATGTTTCATGTTATAGTTATGTCTTTTGATAGGTTCCACAACGGTAATACAGTCAACTGAGGACCAAAGGCAACTGGCATTAGTGGTAATGGAAACTCTTACAGTTTTGCTCCAAGGATCAAATACCAATGCTGGTAAGTTTGCCACAATATGTTGAATAAGAAGACCTACCATAAAAAAAGAAATTTTAGCAGGGAATGAAAGTTATATTTATCATTTTCTTCACTTCTCTGGAAATTGACTATTGTGTTGTGCTAAAAATACTGTATTGGTATCAAGTTCTTCACCTGGTGGGATGATGGATTGGACATTGCTTGGCATCCATTCCATGCTCTTCATAGGTTACACAGTAGCTGTTGTTTTAATTTTTTATTTCATAGCTCAGTAGTAGAAGAGTATAAACATACTTTGTACTCAGGTGGTGACCTGACTATAAGACTCATCCGCATTTTTTTTACTTTTTATTTATTAATTTTTGGACGGCTTATCAAAAAATCACATTTTTTACGGGCACATTGGAAAACCATAATAAATCACTATAAGTTGCATGTCTACAGCCCATAATTCTGATATGAAGACATCAGCTGTTTTCTCTGTAAATTGTAAAATGATGGTAATTATAGTCATAATAATCTGTATGAGTTTCTCCAGCTTCAAAAAAATCATAGACGCCTTCAATGTAATTTTACGGAAAAAAGTGCCCTAATTTTACGGACTGTTCAAGAATTTCTGGCTGGTTGGCAACCCTGCCTACAAGTGCACCTGCAGTATTAGTCAAGTAGATGTCTCCTAGACTCCTGACTTTTTATGGCTGATTGAGGCTTGACCCATCATCATTTCATTCATATGTATACAAGGTTAATCATTTATAAGTATTGGATCAGGATATTTATAGTCCTAATGCTAAGACTGTGGCAAGATGAGCTCGGTCACAGTTAGCTCAGGCTTGCTTTGCTCCTCACCACTTCTAGCATGTTCTTCCTAGACGTAGTCACAGTAACCTTGTTTTCTTTAGGTGTCTTCAGAGAGTTTGGTGGTGCGAGGTGTGTGCACAACATTGTCAAGTACCCCCAGTGTAGAGAGCACGCACTCATGGTGATCCAACAACTGATGTTGTCTCCTAGTGGAGATGACGACATGGGAACCCTTTTAGGACTGATGCATTCGGCACCTTCAACAGAGTTGCAGCTTAAATCTGATATTCTACGGGTAAGGTGCTATTTGTCAAATTTGTAATTCTTGTATATTTTCTTGTCTCTTCGAGTGGAAAAAAAATCAAGAAAATTAATCTACGTTGGAACAGATGGCAACATTCACAAAAATGATGACTCCTTCTCTCACGTCACTCTGTCTAGCTTTGTTTTATAATAAATTGCCTTCACCATTTCACATTTCCATAATCCAGCACAGTTTAAATTAATTATATCGGTATCCGATAATAATTTTAATGTATCACACTTACTCATAGATAACAACAAGATGAATAATTAACATTTCTATTTTTGTTTTTCTCTGCAGAAACAAATTGAGCCTATTAAATGTCAGGTTCGGCAGCCGCCATAAAACTGATTGTGTGCTAGCTTTGATTGCACAGTCATTAGCATACTGTACTGCACAGCAGATTCCAAGACCTTTTAACCCTGTTATGTCATTGCCCATATGGTAAAAAAATTCTGTATAAAATAACGGAATCAAATCCCCCAATCATCTGCATATCTGAATAACTGAATAAAGGCTCTTCACTTAAATGGGAACTGTACTATTAATAAACTTTGCATAAATCAACCGGTTTGATGCATATAACAAACTTTGTAAAAAAGCTTATCAGAGAATTCTCCACTTATAAGAAACTTTTCCCACTTGCCTCCTCAACTTACCATCCACTCATTCAACAAAAGAGAAAACGGCTCAACTTTGGTTTGCTTAAGATGAGATAGACCGTTGGCACAGTAAGCTGATGGATTACACCTCCTTTTAGAATCTGTCGAGAGTGGAGGAGGGGGAGGGTATAAGTGAGAAACCGAGTGAAAGAACAAGTGGTGGGAGATAGTAAAAATTGAGTTTTCTAACAAGTCTTTTACCTCACCCCAAAGCTGGATTCACATGTACGATGAACAGTACTGTTATGTACTGTTCTATATACATTTGCTGTTTCTCTCTGTGTACAAACTAAGGAATGAAGAGCTGTTTTTGTGATGTGCTGTGTTCGAGAGAGATCGTAGCAGGCTAGTCTTATCCCACCAACTCAGATTGAACTTGCAGAAGGGGAAAATGGTGTGAAAATGCAGGATACAAGTCACATAATGGACAGAAATGGTGTTATTCCTCATTTACACACTCATGAAAAGTTATTCTGAAAAGTTTTTTGAACGTCTAGTTCCCCTTTAAAACATAACTAATATCAGAGTTCACAAAAGAAATTGTATAGATTATTACACAGATATCATAGAGCAGATAAGGCTATTGTATTTGTGGCAAAAATCCATCTAAAAATGGCTGTATAATTTTTATTAACGTTCCAACCCAATCTCTGCTGACCTAGCCTGAATGACAGCGCCTTAGTTTCCCTTCTGTCTGCTGCTGAGATCTCCCACTGCTCAGTACAAGCTGCAGATCTATCAGGCTGGGTGAGCAGAGACTGAATACACTTGATCTAATGACCTCTTTCAATCTTTAGCTAGACTCAAAATGCTCACTTTAGTATCAGAATTATTCAGTCATTCTGACATGGGTTTTCAAAGTAAGTGTACTGGTATCATCACATTAGAGAGATTTATTTAATAAATCAGTTTGTCCTGAGAAATCTGCTGGCAGATCAGCATTAAAGGAACTCTGTCCATCAAGCTATTCGTTATTATCAAAATTGTTCTTTAGTCGAGGAAAATAAACCTGTTTGGAGACACATGCTGATCTGCATCAGTCAATAGTCTGCAGTTGGTAGACTGATTTACACTTTTGTGGTTTGTCAAGACGGATTTTAGAATTAAAGTTACCAGCAGCCAGTCATGTTACTGCCCCATTACTAAAGCCAGTAATTGTAGTAACATTGTATTGGGATATGACAAAACACAAACTAAATTCAGAGCACATGGGGGGCATTCATAAAGATTGGCGTTCTATATACCAGTCTTGGTTCACTGTCCCCTGATGCATAATGTGCAAAATTCCTGAAATGAATTTAATGCGTCCTTCAGCTTCCTGTGTGCCGGAGTCCGCGATGAGCTCCAGTCATGGATTGCGTAGTGATGTAAATGATAGTGAATAGGTTGGACCATGATAGGCCATACCCCTCCCACTAAAATTCACTCGCCTTTCACCAAGATCGTAGAGCTGGTGAAAACAATACCAAAAGTTACATCATTTTTGGCCAACTACGTGTTACAGGGAAATTTTTCAAAAATATCCAAATCACCCTCTCCTTAATAAAAAAAAAAAAAAAATCCTACACAGGGAATATATATGTTGTATGACTTTGATGTGTTCTTTGGATACACTCTTGATTCATTCATCAACACGATTAATGCCAAAATTCTGGGAAAAGTCGCAAAATTTTTGAGCAATGAGGGGTTGCGCAACTTTTTTCCCCAGACTTTTGGGCATTTACTGGGGGAGTTCCATGGTCTACGATGCCACAGCTTGTTTAATTGACGACAAGCTGTAGCATTCCTTACTCCAGAAATCTTATTCTTGTCGCTGACTAGAGTAAGATTTGTGGCAAGGCGCATGGAAGCGGACACCACTTGTCAGACGGATTCATTACGAGGCATGTGTCTCCTAAATCTAATGAATATGGAGCATCTAACTCCACCACACAACCGAATCAAGACCAGAGTGAAAATCACCAGTCTTGATGAATCTGGTCCTAATTTGTCAATTTTAAATGAGTGGAGCTCAGCAAAAAAAAAGTTGTAAGATGGGCCACGTTTACAAATGCGACTTTTTTTGGTGCAAAATGTTGTTGGTGTAAGAAATATAAAAATGTCTGACTAGCAAGTATATTATGCCTTTTGCAACATTTTTTTGCATAACTTTTACCATACTTACTACTTACTACTTCTCTCCTGTATTTTTTTTTGTTTGGAGGAGGGTTGGTACATAATTTCCCGTCATTAACATGGTAGTTCATGTGAGGAGACTTGTTTTTGTGTGTGGGGGCTGAGACACAAAGTGGAGAAGTAGTTTTTGGGCTGTAGGTTGTAGTAGAGTTTGTGTACAAGGAGGCAGGTACAGACTTTGGAGGCGACATCATGGGGTGATGTGTCTTACTTTGATGTATCTGTTTCAATTTCCTTGGAATCTAAAATGTTGTTTTTGTGGTTTCTAGGCGTTATTAATAGTTCTGAGGGAAAGTCACCGAACAAGGACTGTTTTCCGGAAAGTTGGAGGATTTGTCTATGTCACGTCTTTGTTAGTTGCAATGGAGAAGTCTCTTAGTTGTCCACCAAGGAACGGTTGGGAAAAAGTGAACCAGAACCAAGTCTTTGAACTTCTGCACACTGTTTTCTGCACTTTAACAGCAGCTATGCGATACGAACCTGCAAACTCCCATTTCTTCAGAACCGAAATCCAGTATGAAAAACTAGCGGACGCTATTCGGCTACTTGGCTGCTTTGCTGAATGTCGCAAAATCAAACCATCTAATGTCTTCCCATCCAATAATCAACCATTTCAGAGACTTCTAGAAGAAGACCTGGTGCAGTTGGACTCTGTGTGCCCAGTATTGAGGCACTGCAGCAAACTTTTTGTGTATCTGTATAAATTATCTACAGACTCGTTTGACAGGTAGGTTTATTAACGCTCTATCTGCATGGTGGGAGGCTTCTAAAGAAAATGATTAATGTGGTTGCTGTATATATACTCTGTAGTATTCTGTCATTCTATGACATCTCCATTTTATCAGAAATCTTCTTTTATGCTTTTTTTATCATCTTGGTGGATATTCAGCTTTGTGTGATTACAATGCATTTTGTATAATTAGTTTGTATCTCAACAGTAGATGCAAGAAATTATATATACTCTGTGTGTGTATGTATGTATGTATATATATATATATATATATATATATATATATATATATATATATATATGTATATACAGGTGCTTCTCACAAAATTAGGGTATCATAAAAAAAAGTTAATTTATTTCAGTTCTTCAATACAAAAAGTGAAACTCATATCATATAGAGTCATTACAAACAGAGTGATAGATTTCAAGTGTTTATTTCTGTTAATATTGCCTATTATGACTTACAGCCAATGAAAACCCAAGAGTCATTATCTCAGTAAATTAGAATACTTTATAACACCAGCTTGAAAAATGATTTTAAAATCCGAAATGTTGGTCTACTGAAATGTATGTTCAGTAAATGCACTCAATACTTGGTCGGGCTCCTTTTGCATCAATTACTGCATCAATGCGGTGTGGCATGGAGGCGATCAGCCTGTGGCACTGCTGAGGAGTTATGGAAGCCCAGGTTGCTTTGATAGCAGCTTTCAGCTTGTCTGCATTTTTTGGGTCTGGTGTCTCTGATCTTCTTGACAATACCCCATAGATTTTCTATGGGGTTAAGGTCAGGCGAGTTTGCTGGCCAATCAAGCACAGTGATACTGTTGTTTGTAAACCAGGTATCGGTACTTTTGGCAGTGTGGACAGGTGCCAAGTCCTGCTGGAGAATGAAATATCCATCTCCAAAAAGCTATTCAGCAGAGGGAAGCATGAAGTGCTTTAAAATTTCCTTATAGACGGCTGTGCTGACTTTGGTCTTGATAAAACACAGTGGACCTACACCAGCAGATGCCATGGCTCCCCAAACCATCACTGATTGTGGAAACTTCACACTAGATTTCCCGCAGCTTGGATTGTGTGTCTCTCCACTCTCCCTCCAGACTCTGGGACCTTGATTTCCAAATGAAATGCAAAACTTTTTTTCATCTGAAAACAACACCTTGGACCACTGAGGAACAATCCAGTTCCTTTTCTCCTTGGCCCAGGTAAATGCTTCGCTTCTGGCGTTGTCTATTGGTAAAGAGTGGCTTGACACAAGGAGTGCGACACTTCTGGCCCATGTACTGGATACATCTGTGTGTGGTGGCTCTTGAAGTAATGACTCCAGCAGCAGTCCACTCCTTCTGAATCTCACACAAATTTATGAATGTCCTTTTCTTAACAATCCTTTCAAGGCTGCGGTTATCCCGTTTGCTTGTGCACCTTTTTCTACCACACTTTTTCCTTCCACTCAACTTTCGATTAATATGCTTGGATACAGCACTCTGTGAACAGCCATTTTCTTCAGCAGTGACCTTTTTGGCTTACCCTCCTTGTGGAGTATGTCAATGACTGCCTTCTGGACATCTGTCAAGTCAGCAGTCTTCCCCATGATTGTGGAGCCTACTGAAACAGACTAAGGGACCTTTTTAGATGCTTAGGAAGCCTTTGCAGATGTTTTTTTAATTATTCTAATTTTACTGAGATAATGACTTTTGGGTCTTCATTGGCTGTAAGCCATAATCATCAACATTAACAGAAATAAACACTTGAAATAGATCACTCTATTTGTAATGACTCCATATAATATGTTTCACTTTTTGTATTGAAGAACTGAAATTAACTTTTTGATATTCCAATTTTGTGAGAAGCACCTGCATATAAATATTGTGATAACAAAAGCTTCAGCTAAAGTATTTCCAGATAAAGAAATACAAGATTTTTGTATTTTATTACCTTAGAATTAATTTTGCGTATTTTGATTTCCCACATTTGTTTCTCTGAGTAACCTCCACTGAACGTTATGTATATTACTGAGGTTAGGGCAGTGATGGTGACAAGCAATTACTTAGCAATTGTTTATCCACTTTTAGCTTAGTAAGGCCTTGTTCGCATAATGTTGTGTTCACTTGTACAATGTATCCCAGAAATGTTCCAAGCCGTCACGCTAAACATGTCTGTAGGGCTCCTTTTAGTTAGGCAGAGGCCAGAGGAGCGTCCTTTTGGCTGGTTTACTTTGGTATTCTACAAAAACAAAGGTATTGAAGAGTGTACTAGACTTCACGTCTCAATCTCCTGGAATACAGTAAAAAACAAACAAACTGTGTGCTATATGTTTTTTCTTTAAAATGGACTCCTATAGGTTGCTACTTCTGCTTTATCAACGTTCAATGCCATCCACTAAATGTATATGCCTTGACCTGTCCACTGATTAATGCCATCATTACCGGGCAATCCCTTAACAGTATTATTTCCTCTCTACACTCCCATTTCTCTGTACCTCTAAGGTTTCTCCACCTCAGTGGCCGTTTTTAGCAAGCCTGCAGCTTGACAAATCAAATCCTAACAGTATGTAATGTACGCACTGCAAGAATTCAGTTCGGCATGCTTGTTCCAGTGGTCATCACAAGACGGCAATTATGTGATTTGCCTAGTTGCAGCCAAGTGCCTTCTATCGACTCAGACGCTACTCAATTGAATCTATTGAGCCAAGCCGCTGAGACCGTAGTCTGCATATTAGGGATCACGTGATGACTGCTGGATCTGACAAAAGGAGCTGAATCTTATCTGTGTTTCCATTACACTCCGTTAGGGTTCTGTAACCTGCAGGTCTTGCTGCTTGTTTTGTCAGGGGTGGACAACTCGTCTTTGAATAGTTGTTTAGGTGCTTTGTTTTCATGCTTGGTCGGGAATTGTCCGCTAAAACAAAGTAAAATGTTTCTTTAATCAACATTTTAACTTGTAATTTGGAGTTGTAACAACATCGTAACTTGGAGTTTGTCAACTCCATTAATATTTTGACAAGACAGAACACCCAACTTGTCGCCAATGTCTCCAGGTGAGATGTGTGCAGACTAACAATCCCAGGCATGTTCTTGGTCATTTGTCACATCATATTGAAGTTCTTTGTCCATTATGTAACCTCCCTCAGATCTCGTCAAGTTATAGATTAAGAAGGGATTAAATGAATCTGATGTAGCCATTTTGTAAAAGTTAAACTAGCTTTGACGTACTTGGAATTAAACTTGGAGTAGTCATCTAGGTGAATGATAGTAGTCCTACCAGACACAAATGTCAATCAATATTTAGTAACCTGGAAGTCGAAGCTGTACAGCGACTATGCTATATCCTAATGTCACTCTTTAACCATGTGCGCTAGCCACGAGGAAGCACACGTTTATCCAAAACATACTCATTAACCAGAGATGGTGATCTGTGGTCAGATGTGTTTCTGGTGGCTTCATCAGCCTAGTTTCCATCCATTAAAGGGTTGTTCTCATCCTTCATCTTCAGGATCTTCTGATTGATTGACTTTTGGGCCAACAGCATCATCGTGCCTTGAGCCTGAACTGTGTGCGCTGCAATGCCGCAAGCACAGGGAACCTTGCCTTTGCCGCATCACCAAAATGCATTCACCAATCCAGCCACCTACAGAGCAGGGCTTGCAAACTCTATAGAAAAGAGCTTGTAAGTCCTGCACTCCTTACATAGGAGACCGACTACCCCTTATAAACTGCAGAGGTAGCAACAATCAGTAAAAATTAAATTTAAAAATCCCAAAATGGAACTTTTATTAAGGGGTAAATTTTAAAGTTGTTTTTTTTTAACATTCTCCTTGCAATTTTAACCATTTAATTGCTTGATAGAATCCCTTTTATTTTGGGATGCTGTTAACAGGTTATTGTTTAAACACTTTAGGATCATATATATATTTTTTATATAAATAAATAAAAAATGAATGAATTAAAGTGGTTGTTCAATACACCCATTACCTCCACTGATCAGCTATTATCACCTTCCTTGGCAGCCGAATGAAAACAGTGTAGAGAGTGGAAAGCTCTGTACGCTATTTAACCACTAGTGACTGAGCCAATTTGGTGCTTAATGACCAAGCCAATTTTTTAAATTCTGTCCACTGTCACTTAATGAGGGTATAGCCCTGAAACGATTCACCGGATCCTGCTGATTCCGAAATTTTTTGTGACATATTGTACTTCATGTTAGTGGTAATATTTCTTCGATATGACTTGCGTTTTATTAATAAAAAAAAAAAATGGAAATTTGACAAAAATTTGGAAAAGTTTGCAGTTTTCAAACTTTTAATTTTTATGCCCTTAAATCAGAGAGCTATGTGTGACGCCCAGGAGACCGGGATACCCAGCACCGGACCAATGGAGTCTGTCTCTTGAGGGAGATGTCACGGGTGGCTTGACCCGGTGCTGTGGCCTCAGGCAATGCACAGTGTAAGGGGTATCATGAGGGGACAGGCACTTACTTGATCAGCAGCAGGTTCTCCCAGCGGTGACGATCCCGATCCTGGATAGATGGCTATTGTCCAAATGAAAGACTGAGGCACTGAAACGTTTAACCAGTTTACTTTAACATAAAAGGATTTACAACCAGTCCTGTCACCGGAGTCTGTATGGGAACTCTGAGTTACTTTGACCCTGCCGGGGTCTTCGCCTCTTATTGTGCGCAATTTCTGTGTGGCCCTGCTGCTGTATGTGAACTGGCTGCCGGCCCAATCTGTCCCCTCCGGGTCCTGGTTCGACGGGCAACCCGAGTCCTTTTATCGGTTTACCCCCTCTGGGAGTACCGCTGAACTCTGTGTCTGTTGCTGCGTCCGGCCCTAGTGAAGCTGATATCACCTTACGTTTTTCCGGTTGCTGTATTATATATAATGAATACAGCCACGGATCCGGTATCCGTCTTTGCGCCTGTTCTGGGTAGTGATTAATGCTACCCGGTTCTCACAATGTCCTTTTTCTCTATCCCTCTTCTCCTCAGGCCGGTGATTTAGGCCTGGTAACAGTCACAGGGCTGTTAAAGATTCAACTGTATGACCTCTCACTTTCAGCTCCTTAGCCCAACTGCCATTTCTTCTCTCAGACCAGAATGGATCAAGGGGAGTCTCTGGAGCTCCCCCTTCTGGCCGGAGGTGGTAGTGCAGTCTTGCTATTTTAGTATTTGTACTTACTGTCAGTAACTATTTTTGTGGCAAATACCCCTAGGGGTGCCACATTCCCCCTTAGTTAAGAACAGTACTCCGGGACTGTGGGACAATAACATTTTGAAATAACAATTAATATGTACAGAGTCTTAAAAATGAAAAGTTACAAAAACCACTCAAGGAAACAAAAATAGAGTTCTGTAAAAAGTCACTTCAAATAGCGTCCATTAATACAGTTCTATCCTTGAAGGTATTAGGAAAGGCACTGTACTTAGTGTCCAGGAATTTAGTTCCATTTTTCCAACGGAGTTATCAATATAAAGTCTAAAGAAAGTTCAAAAAGAGCAAAAAGCAAAGTTCAAAAAGCAGTCTTTCCGGAGCTTTGATTTAGTGCCTCCGGGCTGATAAAAAGTTCAAGAATATGCAATAAGTTCATACAAGTCTCTGTAGGCACTGGGCTTAAACGTTGCAGACTGATAACAATGACTATACTACATTTTCTGTTTAACTATATATGGCATAACATATATACAATTCACATTATGAGCTTTATAGTTGGTAATCTGCATACCTGGCCGGTAATTGGCCCTGGGTACTACGCTGTGATCTACGTAATAGCGGTATTTCTTCATGTGGTGTACTACTGTCTACTGCGGATGTAGTATCTGCCCGCTCTGCTAAAGATAATTCCATGACTATGGAGTTGGCAAGTCCACCGTGAATGAGATTACTCTGATCAGGAATCTGTTCTTCCTGGCCTGGAACCTCCTGTAGTACGGGGTCAGCCTCTTCCTGTCTTGGGACTTCTGGTATTGGGTTCGGTGTTGGGTAAAATGCCACCATGGGAACCACTACTGCACCATGGTATGTTAGTAGGGTTTTGGGAAAGTCTCCTATACAGGTGTGATACATTTCCTCTTCTTTTTCCTTTACTGGTTGAACCTGTATGGGTTGAATAACTTCTGGTTCTGGCTGGACAACATCTGGCTCTTTCAATGCTTCCGGACACAATTTAAGATTGTCTCTTGACACTAGTACAGATGTTAAGCCTCCGTTTTTGCTAATGAGACACATTTTAGGATTATCCATTCTTGTTGGTAAAACTGTGTAGGGTACGGCTTCCCACTGATTGTCTAGTTTATTGGTTCGACAATTTCTCTTGAGCACTTGGTCACCCGGTCTTAATGGGGTCGCTAGAGCATTCTGGTTGAAAGTTCGCTCTTGTCTTTCTCTAGTTTGCTGAAGGCTTCTTTCCACACTCTCTTGCACTTGGCGATACTGCTTTTGCCGTATGATATCCCAATTGGAGTCTTGAACTTCTGCGTCTGGTTTCAGAATTCCCATTTCTAGATCGATTGGTAATTGGCCGGGTCTTGCACGCATAAGGTAAGCTGGGGTGCAGTTGGTGGAGCTCACCGGGACATGATTATACAGATCCACCAAGTCAGGCAATTTCTCTGGCCATTGATTCCTATCTGTCTCAGGTAAAGTCTTTAGTAGGTCTATTACAATATGGTTCATCTTCTCGCATAAGCCGTTTGTTTGTGGATGATAGGCCGTCGTCCGGATCTTTTTGCAACCATACATATTACAGAATTCTCTGAAGATCTCTGATTCAAAGGCTGTACCTTGGTCGGTGAGAACCTGTTCCGGATATCCATGGGGTCTACAAAAGTACGTTTGGAACGCTTTGGCTGCTGTTTTTGCTGTCAGATCTTTTACGGGTACTACTACCAAGAAACGTGAATAATGGTCCACGATGGTCAAGGCATAGACATAGCCGGACCGGCTTGGTGTCAACTTCACGTGGTCCATGGCTACAAGTTCAAGTGGTTGTTTGGTGATTATGGGCTGCAGTGGTGCTCTTTGGTTCTTTTGATCGTTTCTTCTGAGGTTGCACGGGCCACAATTTCTGCACCACTGTTCGATTGATTTTCTCATCCCGACCCAATAAAATCTTTCTCTTAGAAGTACTTCTAACTTTTTCCAACCGAAGTGACCAGCACCATTATGGTAAGCTTCGAGGACCATCTTCACATCTTGTTTAGGCACAATAATCTGCCACACCAATTCATGTGTTTTCGGATTGGTGTATCTTCTACAGAGCTTCCCTTGATACAGGAACATTTTGCCTCTCTCTTTCCAGAGTTGATGCGTCTCTTCTGGGGCATCCTCATCGGGATATGCACTTTGCTCAGTCAACAGTTCCTTCACCAACTTCACAGCCGGATTGCTGTCTTGGGTGTCAGCCCATCTATGGTGTGCTAACGGATTAAAATTCACCTCTTGTTGTTTCTGATAGGTACTTGACTGATGATGTTTTGCCTTGGGACGATGGAAGGCTGGTAGTTCAATTTCTTCAAGCTCCCCCATTTCCTCTTCTACATCTCTCAAGTGTGGCATCCGGGATAGGGCATCGGCATTTCCATTCTTGCAACCTGCTCGATACTTGATTATGAAGTTGTAATTAGATAACCGGGCTATCCATCGCTGTTCTAACGCACCTAATTTGGCTGTGTCCAGGTGGGTCAATGGATTGTTGTCAGTATAGACAATAAATTCTGCAGCGGCCAGATAGTGTTTGAAACGCTCCGTCACAGCCCAAACTACTGCCAGTAGTTCCAATTTGAAGGAGCTGTAATTTTCTGAATTTCTTTCAGTAGGCCGGAGCTTTCTACTTGCAAAGGCGATGACTTTCTCCCGACCTTCTTGCTTTTGTGACAGCACCGCTCCTAGTCCCACATTACTGGCATCGGTGTAGAGGATGAAAGGTTGATGGTAATCTGGGTATGCCAGAACCTCTTCTCCGGTTAGTGCCTTCTTTAGTTGTTCAAAGGAGTCTTCCCTTTCGTCGTTCCACTGAAAAGGAGGGTTTCGGTTTGAAGGTTTCTTCGTCTGCCCTACCAAGGTGTCTTGCAAGGGTGCTGCCAACTTGGTAAATCCTTTTATAAATCTGCGATAGTAACCCACCAATCCCAGGAATTGTCTCACTTCTTTTGCGCTGGTAGGTCTTGGCCAATCCCTTATGGCGCTTATTTTCTCGGGATCTGGTGCTACTCCCTCCAAACTCACGATGTGTCCCAGGTACTGTACCTTTGGCTTGAGAAGGTGACATTTGGATGGCTTGACTTTCATGCCATACCTGGATAAGGCTTCGAACACTTCTGCCAGGTCTATTAAGTGTTGTTCGTAAGTCTTCGAGTAGACGATCACATCATCTAGGTACAGGAGGACGGTCTCGAAGTTCTTGTGTCCGAGGCAGCATTCCATCAGCCGCTGGAAGGTACCGGATGCGTTGCAGAGTCCGAACGGCATGCGATTAAATTCACATAGACCCATTGGTGTGGTGAATGCCGTCTTTTCCTTATCTCTCTCAGCCACAGGGACTTGCCAATACCCGCTTGTTAAGTCTAAGGTGGAAAAATAATTAGCAGATTTCAAAGCAGTTAAGGACTCTTCTATCCTAGGCAAGGGGTAGGCGTCTTTATGGGTGATGTTATTAATCTTCCGGTAGTCTACGCACATTCTCATGGTTCCGTCCTTTTTTTTGACAATCACTAGAGGGGCCGCCCAGGGGCTACAGCTGTCTCTTATTACCCCGGCCTGTTTCATTTCCCTCAGCATATCTTTTGCACATTGATAGTGAGCGGGCGGTATGGGTCTATATCTTTCTTTTATTGGGGGATGGTCACCTGTGGGGATTGTGTGTTCTACCCCTTCTATCCGTCCGAAGTCCAATGGGTGTTTACTGAAGACTTGTTCATATTCCGTCACTAGCCTATACACCCCTTGTTTTTGATGGGTAGGTGTTGAATTTATGCCCACGTGTAGCTGTTGGCACCAATCCTCCATTTCTCCATCTGAGCCATTGCCTTCCACCTGACAGGTTCTAAGGGCTCAATGGTTGTGATGGCATTGTTGTCAACAGTATATAGCTTTGCCATTGTAGCATACCTTGGCAAAGTGAGCTCTTCCTCTCCACAGTTCAAAAGTCGTACCGGCACTCGTCCCCGGTGTACCTCGACTATCCCTCGTGCGGTGAGTATAGTGGGCCTGCTGTCGGTGTACACTGGTTCTATTAAGGCTTGATAATCTCGTCCCTTAGTACCAATGGCTGCTCTACACCATACCAGCATTTCTGTTTTTGGTGGGATTACAATAGACGTTGGATCACTTACCCTCACACTGCCGATTTCTCCACCTGCAACTTCTACCTGTTGCCTTAACATCAATACTTTTATTTCCCTCCGGAGAACTCTCTGCTGGCAGGATTGGGCAGTTTCAGCAATTTGCTGTAAGACAGAAATGACTTCGGAAAAGCAGTTCTCTAACACATTCATTCCTATCAATACAGTTGGTTCACAGTTCCGCCGGTCAACATCAACAACAATTATACCCTGTTTCTTCAGTTCTACTTTACCAATCTTTATGGTCATCTCCCTGAATCCTAGTTTCGGTACCAACTTACCATTACTGGCCCATATATCTAGTTCAACATCAGAGGGCCCTTTATCAATATCTGCATCAGCCCAGTACCTCTTATAAAGGATATACGGTATAGATGAAATCTGGGAACCTGTGTCCAGCAAAGCGTTGAGGGGAATTCCGTCCAGCACGATAGGGATAATGGGTCGTCCTCCGATGTACCTGTCGTGCCAGGGTGTTGGGCCTTGAAAGTTCATTCCTGCGAAGCGGCCCGCATTCCCAGGGGATTCCCGTTTAAATCACAATCTCGTGCAAAGTGGCCCGGCTGCTGGCAACGGCGGCAAATGGGCTGTCCATCCGGTTGGTAGCGGTCGCGGGGTCGTCCTCTCCATGTCGGGTATCTCCGGGGTCTCATCCATGGAACATCCTCTCTACAGTTTGCCAACTCCATCTTGTGTCCTCTCATCTCCTGCATGGTTTTAGCCATTGAAGCAACAACATCAGCTAAAGAGTCAAGCTTTTGTTGAAGAGCCTCATTAGTACTGGGCCCCAGGGGCTTAGCAATGGCCCCAGACATAGCTGATGTCACTGGCACTCCCTGTTGTTGAGGTGCCTCTGCCATGGGTTGCGCAGGATCCTGATCCCGAGGTGCCTCTGCCAGCTGGAGACGTATAGCGCTCTCCTTTAATTGGGCAAATGTCAATTCAGGGTTCTTAAAAACAAGCATGCTCACATGCCCCCGGTGAGAAGGGGTGTAGAGTCCCTCAATAAATTGATCTCTTAGTAGTTTATCCGCTCCGGTGTTAAAAATGGGTTCAGCCAGTGTAAGTGATTTTAAGGGCTTCCTGCAGGTTTAAGGCAAAGTCTCTCACGCCCTCATTAGCTTTTTGTTTGCAATTAAAGAATCGTATTTTAGCTTTGCTGCTGGCCGTGGTTTCAAATGTAGCTTTTAATCCAGCAAATATGCGTTCAACAGTGCCTTTTAGATCAGCTGCCCATGCTGTGACTTCTCGCTTAGCATGGCCACTTAACTGCATCATCAGGAGACTAACACGCTGAACTTCACCCACAGGGAACATGTCAAAATGGGCCAGCATCTTTTCTCTGAAATCGTCAAGGGTATTAGGCTCACCTTCATACATTGGAAGCCATGGGCCACCCGGGGTATATGGCATCAGCACCGGCATGATGGGCGCCACTCCTTGCACCGCTGCACTACCGGACTCTCTATTGACACTCTGTCTTTCAGCTGCATTAGCGTTGCCGGGTGCTGCGGCGTCTCCGTGCTGCGACATACTGTGCCCCCTTAGTTAATCCGGACCCTTCCGGTCCTCCGCTTCCGTCGGGATAGTGTAGATTCGTTCCGCTGTGCAGCAGGATCGATTTTCCCCTTGCTCTGATGTCAGAGCGCTCAGCTTGGTGCCGCCCACAATGACACGCCCCCTGCTGCTCCCGCCCGCCGCGCTCTCAGTAATGGCAGATTCTGAAGTTTTTCAGTTAGACTGGGGCTCAGGTAATGGCGTAGCTCAATTAACAGTCTCGTGCCTAACGGTTATGAAGTGATTACCTCAGGGGATGGCGGCCATCTTTACTCCATTATAACCAATGGGGAAAAGTCACTTTCAATAGTTTTCAATGGGGAATGGATTTTTCTTTAATAAAGTCAATTTTCAAGATTTTTCATCCCAGTTTTCACAGTTTTGGGCTCCAATCACGGCACACAATACCCGGTATACGGGCTGGTTAGATCCTGTTCGTGACGCCAATTGTGACGCCCAGGAGACCGGGATACCCAGCACCGGACCAATGGGGTCTGTCTCTTGAGGGGGATGTCACGGGTGGCTTGACCCGGTGCTGTGGCCTCAGGCAATGCACAGTGTAAGGGGTATCATGAGGGGACAGGCACTTACTTGATCAGCAGCAGGTTCTCCCAGCGGTGACGATCCCGATCCTGGATAGATGGCTATTGTCCAAATGAAAGACTGAGGCACTGAAACGTTTAACCAGTTTACTTTAACATAAAAGGATTTACAACCAGTCCTGTCACCGGAGTCTGTATGGGAACTCTGAGTTACTTTGACCCTGCCGGGGTCTTCGCCTCTTATTGTGCGCAATTTCTGTGTGGCCCTGCTGCTGTATGTGAACTGGCTGCCGGCCCAATCTGTCCCCTCCGGGTCCTGGTTCGACGGGCAACCCGAGTCCTTTTATCGGTTTACCCCCTCTGGGAGTACCGCTGAACTCTGTGTCTGTTGCTGCGTCCGGCCCTAGTGAAGCTGATATCACCTCACGTTTTTCCGGTTGCTATATTATATATAATGAATACAGCCACGGATCCGGTATCCGTCTTTGCGCCTGTTCTGGGTAGTGATTAATGCTACCCGGTTCTCACAATGTCCTTTTTCTCTATCCCTCTTCTCCTCAGGCCGGTGATTTAGGCCTGGTAACAGTCACAGGGCTGTTAGAGATTCAACTGTATGACCTCTCACTTTCAGCTCCTTAGCCCAACTGCCAGTTCTTCTCTCAGACCAGAATGGATCAAGGGGAGTCTCTGGAGCTCCCCCTTCTGGCCGGAGGTGGTAGTGCAGTCTTGCTATTTTAGTATTTGCATTTACTGTCAGTAACTATTTTTGTGGCAAATACCCCTAGGGGTGCCACATATGTCACACAAAATAGTTAATAAATAACATTTCCCGCATGTTTACTTTACGTCAGCACATTTTTGGAAACATAATTTTTTTTTTGTTAGGAAGCTATAAGGGTTAAAAATTGACCAGCGATTTCTAATTTTTCCAACAAAATTTACAAAAATATTTTTTTAGGAACCACCTCGCATTTGAAATGAGTTTGTGGGGTCAATAGAAAAATACCCAAAAGTGACACCATTCTAAAAATTGCACCCCTCATGGTGCTCAAAACCACATTCAAGAAGTTTATTAACTCTTCAGGTGCTTCATGAGAACTAGAGCAATGTGGAAAGAAGAAATTAACATTTCACATCTTTCACAAAAAGATTTATTTTAGACCCAAACCTTTTTTATTTTTACAAGGGTAACGAGAGAAAATGGACCACAAAATTTGTTGTGCAATTTCACCGTAACGTCAATACCCTGTATGTGGGGGGAAAGCCACTGTTTGGCTTGGCTCAGAAGGGAGAGAGCATTGTTTGACTTTTTGAACCCAAAATTGGCTGGAATCAATGTCGGGCGCCATGTCTCGTTTGGAGACCCCCCCAATTTTAACTCCAACACTAACACAATCCTACCCCTGACCCCAATCCCAGCCCTAACCCTTATCCCAACTCTAACCATAACCATATCCCTGAAACAACCGTAGCCCCCACACCACAACCGTAGCCTCCACACCACAACTGTAACCCCCACAACCGTAGCCCCCACACCACGACCGTAGCCCTCACACTATGACTGTAGCCCTCACACTACGACCGTAGCCCTCACACTACGACCGTAGCCCTCACACTACGACCGTAGCCCTCACACTACGACCGTAGCCCTCACACTACGACCGTAGCCCTCACACTATGACCGTAGCCCTCACACTACGACCGTAGCCCTCACACTACGACCGTAGCCCTCACACTACGACCGTAGCCCTCACACTACGACCGTAGCCCTCACACTACGACCGTAGCCCTCACACTGCGACCGTAGCCCTCACACTGCGACCGTAGCCCTCACACTGCGACCGTAGCCCTCACACTACGACCGTAGCCCTCACACTACGACCGTAGCCCTCACACTACGACCGTAGCCCTCACACTACGACCGTAGCCCTCACACTACGACCGTAGCCCTCACACTACGACCGTAGCCCTCACACTACGACCGTAGCCCTCACACTACGACCGTAGCCCTCACACTACGACCGTAGCCCTCACACTACGACCGTAGCCCTCACACTACGACCGCAGCCTTCACACTACGACCGTAGCCCTCACACTACGACCGTAGCCCTCTCACTACGACCGTAGCCCTCTCACTATGGCCGTAGCCCTCACAACACGACCGTAGCCCTCACACCACGACCGTAGCCCCAACACAACCCTAACCCCACCCCTACCCCCAACCATAACGCTAACCTTAGCCCCAACCCTAACCCTAATGGAAAAATGGAAATAAATACTTTTTTTTTTTTTACCGAACTAAGGGGGTGATAAAGGGGGGTTTGACTTACTATTTTTTTTTATTTTGATCACCGTGATAAGGTCTATAACAGTGATCATCACAGTTATCAAAGTTAAACAATAGGAAAAATCTCCTATTGGTGCTGGCCGGAAGATCTCAGCGGGCGCTCTGCGCATGCTGCCACATGGTAAAATCAAAGTGATGAGGGGCTGGAAATTCCAGCAAGACAATGATCTTGCTAAGCACACATCCAATTTAGTCAAAAATTGGCTAGCAAAGAAAATTGTTCGCCTATTGCAATGGCCAAGCCAATCACCTGATCGAGCACCTTTGGGATGAGTTAGGCTGGCGTCACATTGCGTTATGGCGGTATGTTTAACGGACTACGTTACACCGCGGCATAACGCGGTGTAACGTAGTCCGTTAACGCCGCCATAGACTACAATGGGCGTGCGCTAGCGATGTGCCGTCATTTGAGTGACTGACCCGAGACGCGGGCTGTAGTGTTTCTGGGTCCGTCACTGCTAGCGCAGATGGAGCTAGCAGATGCTCCATCTGCGCTAGCGCTGTGCAAAGTCGGCACTTGCGTTAGCGCAGTCTGTTTAACGTATGCGTTGAACGGACTGCACTAACGCAATGTGAACCGAGCCTTAGGGTATGTTTCCACATTCAGTATTTGCTGCGGATTGGATGCTGCGTACAGCCACAGCGTCCAATCTGCAGCGTCCAGATGTTACAGCATAGTGGAGGGGATTTTATGAAATCCCATCTCCACTATGCGTATAAAGACAGATGGCAGACCTGTGTATATGCTCATGCGGCGAGTCTTCATAGACCAAAGCATATCTATTTATCTTGTGGAAATACTCTGTCTCCGCAAGATAAATAGCACCGTTCTATGTATAGGATGTGGGGATTCCACACTGTTCAATCAACACATGCGGAATCACCGCGCGTACAAACGCCGGCAGGGCATTGGAAGGGGCAGGTATCTGCTGCATCCAAAGCGCTGCCATTCTGGACTGTGGAAACATAGCCTTAGGGTGGCGAGTTGGGGCTCATACCCAGAGCAATAAAGATGAATTGTTTGCAGATTTGCAAATGGAATGGTACAACATCCCTCAGGATGTCTTGAATACCCGAGTGGCTTCAATGTCTCGTCAGTGTAGAGCAGTAATTAAAGCAAGAGGTTATGCTACAAAATACTAAGTTATGGCACTGGAAATAATGAATTACTTTCTATGTTGTGATTGGTGATGAGCGAGTATACTTGTTGCTTGGGTTTTCCTGAGCACGCTCGGGTGGTCTCCGAGTATTTGACTGCTCGGAGCTTTAGTTTTCTTGCCGCTACTAGACAGCTTGATTACATGTGGGGATTCCCTAGCAACCAGGCAACCCCCACATGTACTCAGCATGGCTAATAGCTGTAAATCATTCAGCTGCAGCAAGGAAAACTAAATCCCCAAGCAGTCATAAATACTCGGAGACCACCTGAGCGTGCTCGGGAAAACTCGAGCAACGAGTATACTCACTTATCACTAGTTGTGATCAATAAATAGTATATGCAAAACTTCTGGCAGTCAGTTTTCTTTAAATAAATGACCATTACTATATTCTAAAGCATTTTGGTTAAAATTAAGGGCTTGCATGATGACAAGTTCATTCACTTTATTATTATTATTATTATTATTATTATTATTATTAATATGTTTATTATTAATGCACTTCCAATTCATCCCCAGGAAAATGGCATCACAACAACCAGACAGAAGTAATCGCACTGTAAAAAACAAACAAAAAAAAAAACAAACAAAAAAAACTTTTCGTCTCCACTGTATACGGATAAAGAATTTAGATTGCGAGCCCCAATGGGGACAGTGAGGATGATGTTGTGTAAAGCGCTTTATGGATATATTCGATTTGTTTGGACTACTGCCTAAAGTGGATCTGTCAATAGAGGGGTGCACATAATAAAAAGTTGTACAAGTACAATAATCTTAATACAAGTCACAATGGTACAGGAGGAGAGAGGATCCTGCCCGCGAGGGCTCACAATCTACAAGGGATAGGGATGGATGAGGATACAGTAGGCGAGGGTAGAGCTGGTTGTGTAGCGGTTTGGTCTATCGGTGGTTAGTGCAGGTTGTAGGCTTGTCGGAAGAGGTGGGTCTACTCTTCAGGTTCTTTCTGAATGTTTCCACGGTAGGCGAGAGTCTGATATGTTGTGGTAGAGAGTTCCAGAGTATGGGGGAAGTGCGGGAGAAATCTTGTATGCGATTGTGGGAAGAGGAGATAAGGGCGGAGTATACAACCCCTGGCAAAAATTATGGAATCATCGGCCTTGGAGGATGTTCATTCAGTTGTTTAATTTTGTAGAAAAAAGGCAGATCACAGACATGGCACATAACTAAAGTCATTGCAAATGGCAACTTCCTGGCTTTAAGAAACACTAAAGGAAATCAAGAACAAAAAATGTGGTAGTCAGTAATGGTTACTTTTTTAACCAAGCATAGGGGAAAAAATATTTAATCGCTGAATTCTGAGGAAAAAATTATGGAATCGCCCTGTAAATTTTCATACCCAAAAATAACACCTGCATTAAATTAGATCTGCTCATTAGTCTGCATCTAAAAAGGAGTGATCACACCTTGGAGGGCTGTTGCACCAAGTGGACTGACATGAATCATGGCTCCGACATGAGAGATGTCAATTGAAACAAAGGAGAGGATTATCAAACTCTTAAAAGAGGGTAAATCATCAGGCAATGTTTCAAAAGATGTTGATTGTTCACAGTCAGCTGTGTCTAAAATCTGGACCAAATACAAACAACATGGGAAGGTTGTTAAAGGCAAACATACTGGTAGACCAAGGAAGACATCAAAGCATCAAGACCAGAAACGTAAAGCAATATGTCTCCAAAACAGGAAATACACAACAAAACAAATAAGGAACAAATGGGTGGAAAATGGAGTTAACGTCTGTGACCAAACTGTAAGAAACCGCCTAAAGGAAATGGGATTTACATACAGAAAAACTAAATGAAAGCTATCATTAACACCTAAACAGAAAAAAACAAGGTTACAATGGGCTGAGGAAAATCAATTGTGGACTGTGGATGACTGAATGAAAGTCATATTCAGTGATGAATCGCGAATCTGCCCTGGGCAAGGTGATGATGCTGGAACTTTTGTTTGGTGCCGTTCCAATGAGATTTATAAAGATGACTGCCTGAAGAGAACATGAAAATTTCCACAGTCATTGATGATATGGGGCTGCATGTTAGGTAAAGGCACTGGGGAGATGGCAGTCATTACATCTTCAATAAATGCATAAGTTTATGTTGATATTTTGGACACTATTCTTATCCCATCAATTGAAAGGATGTTTGGGGATGATTAAATCATTTTTCAAGATGATAATGCATCCTGCCATAGAGCATAAACTGTGCAAACATTCATTGAAAAAAGACACATAAGGTCAATGTCATAGTCCGGATCTCAATCCAATTGAAAATCTTTGGTGGAAGTTGAAGAAAATGGTCCATGACAAGGATCCGACCTGCAAAGCTGATCTGGCAACAGCAATCAGTGAAAGTTGGAGCCAGATTGATGAAGAGCACTGTTTGACACTCATTAAGTCCGTGCCTCAGAGACTGCCAGCTGTTCTAAAAGCCAGAGGTGGTGCAACAAAATACTAGTGATGTTTCGGAATGTTTTTTTGTTTGTTTTTACGTGATTCCATAATTGTTTCCTCAGAATTGAATGATTCCATAATTTTTTCCCTATGCTTGGTTAAAAAAGTAACCATTACTGGCTACCACATTTTTCTTTTAGTGTTTCCTAATGCCAGAAAGTTGCCGTTTGAAATGACTTTAGTTTTGTGCCATGTCTGTGATCTGCTTTTTTTCTACAAAATTAAACAACTTAATGAACATCCTCCAAGGCCTGTGAGTCCATAATTTTTGCCAGGGGTTGTAGAAGGAGATCTTTTGAGGATCGGAGGTTGCGTGCAGGTAAGTTCCAAGGAGACGAGGTCACAGATGTAAGGAGGACACAGATTGGGGATGGCTTTGTATGTCATGGTTAGAGTTTTGAACTGGAGTCGTTGGGTGATGGGGAGCCAGTGCAGGGATTGACAGAGGTGGCAGGCCGGGGATTAGCGGGGGCAGATGTATTAGTCGGGCAGCAGAGGTTGCAGTAGTCCAGGTGGGAAATGATGAGTGCATGGACTAGGGGTTTCAGCAGATTCTTGGTTCAGGAATGTACTGATCCGAGAAATATTTTTGAGTTGTAGTCAGCAGGAAGTGGAAAGGACTTGGATATGTGGTTAAAAGGAGAGATCAGTGTCAAGGATTACCCCGAGGCAGCGAGCTTGTGGGACTGGAGAGAGTGAGCAGCAATTTACTTTATTGGATAGGTTCATTGGGGGGGGGGGGGGGGGGGGATTGCATGAGATGGGGGAAAAATGATGAATTCTGTTTTGTCCATGTTACGTTTTAGAGGTCTAGTGGAGAAGGATGAAATAGCGGACAGACATTGTGGGATTCTGGTTAGTAGGGAAGTGATATCTTGTCCAGAGATTTAGATCTGTGTGTCATCAGCAGTGTTTAAGATTATTGTACTTGTTTTTATTATGTATACCCCTCCTCACATGTAAAGCGCCATGGAATAAATGGCGCTATAGCAATAAATAATAATAATGATAATACTGAAAGCTGTGAGATTCTATGAGCTGTCCCAGGCCAAAGGTATAGATGGAGACGAGCAGGGGCCCTAGAACTGAACCTTGTGGGACTCCGACAGATAGGGGGCGAGGTGAGGAGGTGGTGTGTGAGTGGGAGACGCTGAATGTCCGGTCTGTTAGGTATGATGAGATCCAGGATAGGGCCAAGTCTGTGATGCCAAGAGATGAGAATGAACATTTGAATCCATCTATAGGAGGAGTGCACAACTTTTTGTGGAATAAGAGCCACGTCGTTATGTGCAACCAATATAGGGACAGCACTAAAAATTAAAGGGGTATTACCTTTTGTCCCATTTTGTGGCATATTTAGAGTATGTTCACATGTTGCGTTTTTTTTTTCTGCAGGCAAAACCTGCTCTCTTGGCAGTAGAGAAGCTGCTTACAAAAAGCATGAACACAGGTCACCAATGCAAGACATATGTGAAACCATAAAACCATTTTTGGAAAAAGGGCAATTTTTTTAATGGAAAAAGATTGAAAAAAGTGACTAATCTTAACCCTTTATCTACCAATGTCCTTTTTTTGGGACGCCTAATCTTTAGCTTCAAGCAACTAAGATTTTATCATTTTTATAATTCGGTCCAATTTTTTGTGTTGTGTTTGTAAAAATGAATGTTTTCAAAATAGAAATCATGTCATTGTCATTTTTAATTGAATGTTGGGACGCCCTTTTCTGAAAAATCCGTACTTGTAAAAATTTAGCAAATTATGTTTCTGATTCTTTAGGACCCAAATCATTAAAAATCTGTCATTAAATAAAATGAAAATTGCTAATTTGGCAAGTAATGGGTTAACAAAAAAAATTCATGAAAAAATACGCATACAAATGTAACAGCGGGGATACATGAATTTGTTGGGAATAGTTTACCTAACACATTGACTTCAGCATTGAGTTTGAAGGACGCTGTTTTCTTTCACACTTTGGTCAGCCCTTGAGTTGATCAGGTGTTGTGCAATTTTACACCTTGGTCAGCCAATGTTTACTTTGCACATATTATTATTATTATTATTTATTTATATAGCACCATTAATTCCATGGTGCTGTACATGATAAAGGGGTTACATACAGAGTTCTAGATATCGTTTACAGTAAACAGGTTTACAGTGACAGACGGGTACAGAGGGAAGAGGACCCTGTCCTTGCGGACTTCCATATGACTAATTTAACTTAATTAAACTGTACTAATCCTAAGTGCCATTCTGAGGAGAGGAGAGCAAGACATCATGGTTTAAACTTGGGAAAATCATAAAAATAACTTGGTTTCACATATTACTTTACCTGCTTTTTTTCCACTAACAGCGCAGCAAAACCTGATACCTACGTTTTTTGCTGCGATTTTGCACAAACCCAATTGCTTTCTACGGGTGAAAAAATGCTGAAAGTGCAGATTGCTGCAGTTTTCCAATTCAGTCAGCAAGAAAAAACATTGTGTGCATGGAATTTCGCTGGTACTGTAAAATGCAGCTTAAAATTTGCAGCAAAAACGCAACGTGTGAACATGGCCTTAAAGTATATACCGTAAATGTCTGATAGGTACAAATTCTACTTACCAGACTCTTACCTCCAAAAATCAACACTCTAATGGTACATTCACACTGGATTTTTTTACGAGGATTTATAAATAGATTTTGGTCCTAATTCCACATCAAAACTACGTCAGATACGGATTTTAATGGTAAAAGTTCCTATATTGTACGTAGTAATGTTTTTTTTTTTTTCACATTATTTTGAACATTTCACAGTAAAACGAACAGGAAGTTTATTCAAAGAGTACTTGAAGCATTTTTATGAGTATTTACAGTAAAATCTGCCTCTGAATCCTCATTAAAAAAACTGTGACTAGGCCGTAAAGAGGAAGAGGTCCCACATGTACATGGCTCTCTACAATAGATCTTGTTTTGTTTTTTACTTACTATCTATTGTTTCAGAACTCACATTATCCCCACTGACACTACTCTTCTGCATGTGGCTCCTCACATATAAAGCATTTTTCTGCCCTTATAGTTGGGGGCTGTGCAGCATGGTTTTGCCGGCCGCATTTAGCCCGGGACCGCAGGTTGTGCACTCCTTGTCTATAGAATGAAATGGATCATAAGTCCAAGCATACTCAGTCTTCACCGTGCATGACTGACAGCTGCAGCTTGTACTGATCAGTGTGAGATCTCAGCAAAGAGGAGACACACTGAGGAGCTGTCAATTAGTCTTAAGTGGGTAGAGAAAGAGTTAAACTTTCATAAAGAATTATTCAGGCAGCCTGACAGATTTTCAAAATAGAGACTTCATCAGGTCTATGAAATCTATGTAGTAATGTATGCAGTTTGTATTGTCAAATCTGCTGACTGATCCATTTTAAAGTACATTTGCATACAGAAGATATCCTGCAAAAGTCAATTTTATGATGATGTTTTTTTTTCCGGATTTCTGCAAGCCTTATTCTGATATATGAAATTTTTGCAACTAGTCTGCAGTGTGAATTTTTTCGGAAATTGTTATACCTAATAGACACAAGAAGGAAAACACACAGCAAGTCAGCAGGATCTAGGAGCAACATGGCAGATGTGACAACCTACATGGTGAGCTGCAGCATGTGCTACATGTTCACAGATCGACCAGAAGAAGAATTAAATTTCACCTGTCAGAAGTGTAGACTAGTGGCCCTTTTAGAAGAAAAGGTGCGGGGTCTGGAAGAAAGAATAGCAACTTTGAAACTCATCAAAGAGAATGAAGACTTTCTAGACAGAACAGAAGCATCTCTAGTGGTCACAGAAGGTGAAAAAAGTGTCAGAGAACCTCCAAAAGCAGATGAGTGGAAGCATGTGACCAAAAGAAGCAAGAAGACCATGGAGAAATCACCAACCACACAACTGAAGAACCGATATCAAATCTTTGTAGAGGATGAAGATGGCACACCTAAGGATGAAGCAATACCAGCAAGCAAAAAAGAAAAGGGCACACAGCAACAAGTGACAGCAAAAAGTACAGCCAAGAAGCAACGAAGAGTGGTGGTGGTGGGAGACTCACTACTGAGAGGCACAGAAGCAGCCATCTGCAGACCGGACATAACTGCAAGAGAAGTATGCTGCCTTCCAGGTGCGATGATCAAGGATGTGACCGATAGGATACCAAAGCTCTTCAACTCCAAGGACGTCCACCCATTTCTTCTGATACATGTTGGCACCAATGACACGGCAAGGAAGGACCTACCGACAATCTGCAAAGACTTTGAAGAGTTGGGGAAGAAAGTAAAGGAACTGGATGCACAGGTAGTTTTTTCTTCTATCCTTCCAGTAGACGGGCATGGCACCAGGAGATGGAACAGGATCCTTGATGCAAACAACTGGCTAAGACGATGGTGCAGACAACAAGGATTCGGATTCCTGGACCACGGTGTGAATTACTTGTACGATGGACTCCTCGCCAGAGACGGACTACACCTCAACAAACCTGGGAAACACACATTCGCCAGAAGACTCGCTACACTCATCAGGAGGGCGTTAAACTAGAAGAAGAGGGGACGGGAAGAAAAACATTAGACTTGAACAAAGAAGATCCAGGAAAACATACTCAGAAGGGAGGTAAGAACATTTCTAAAACAATCCACAGCGAGGAGATTGGAACAAAACAAAATCCTCTAAACTGCATGCTCGCAAACGCCAGAAGCCTGACAAACAAGATGGAAGAACTAGAAGCAGAAATATCTACAGGTAACTTTGACATAGTGGGAATAACCGAGACATGGTTAGATGAAAGCTATGACTGGGCAGGTAACTTACAGGGTTACAGTCTGTTTAGAAAGGATCGTAAAAATCAGAGAGGAGGAGGGGTTTGTCTCTATGTAAAGTCTTTTCTAAAGTCCACTTTAAGGGAGGATATTAGCGAAGGAAATGAGGATGTCGAGTCCATATGGGTCGAAATTCATGGAGGGAAAAATGGTAACAAAATTATCATTGGGGTCTGTTACAAACCCCCAAATATAACAGAAATCATGGAAAGTCTACTTCTAAAGCAGATAGATGAAGCTGCAACCCATAATGAGGTCCTGGTTATGGGGGACTTTAACTACCCTGATATTAACTGGGAAACAGAAACCTGTGAAACCCATAAAGGCAACAGGTTTCTGCTAATAACCAAGAAAAATTATCTTTCACAATTGGTGCAGAATCCAACCAGAGGAGCAGCACTTTTAGACCTAATACTATCTAATAGATCTGACAGAATAACAAATCTGCAGGTGGTCGGGCATCTAGGAAATAGCGACCACAATATTGTACAGTTTCACCTGTCTTTCACTAGGGGGACTTGTCAGGGAGTCACAAAAACACTGAACTTTAGGAAGGCAAAGTTTGACCAGCTTAGAGATGCCCTTAATCTGGTAGACTGGGACAATATCCTCAGAAATAAGAATACAGATAATAAATGGGAAATGTTTAAGAACATCCTAAATAGGCAGTGTAAGCGGTTTATACCTTGTGGGAATAAAAGGACTAGAAATAGGAAAAACCCAATGTGGCTAAACAAAGAAGTAAGACAGGCAATTAACAGTAAAAAGAAAGCATTTGCACTACTAAAGCAGGATGGCACCATTGAAGCTCTAAAAAACTATAGGGAGAAAAATACTTTATCTAAAAAACTAATTAAAGCTGCCAAAAAGGAAACAGAGAAGCACATTGCTAAGGAGAGTAAAACTAATCCCAAACTGTTCTTCAACTATATCAATAGTAAAAGAATAAAAACTGAAAATGTAGGCCCCTTAAAAAATAGTGAGGAAAGAATGGTTGTAGATGACGAGGAAAAAGCTAACATATTAAACACCTTCTTCTCCACGGTATTCACGGTGGAAAATGAAATGCTAGGTGAAATCCCAAGAAACAATGAAAACCCTATATTAAGGGTCACCAATCTAACCCAAGAAGAGGTGCGGAACCGGCTAAATAAGATTAAAATAGATAAATCTCCGGATCCGGATGGCATACACCCACGAGTACTAAGAGAACTAAGTAATGTAATAGATAAACCATTATTTCTTATTTTTAGGGACTCTATAGCGACAGGGTCTGTTCCGCAGGATTGGCGCATAGCAAATGTGGTGCCAATATTCAAAAAGGGCTCTAAAAGTGAACCTGGAAATTATAGGCCAGTAAGTCTAACCTCTCTTGTTGGTAAAATATTTGAAGGGTTTCTGAGGGATGTTATTCTGGATTATCTCAATGAGAATAACTGTTTAACTCCATATCAGCATGGGTTTATGAGAAATCGCTCCTGTCAAACCAATCTAATCAGTTTTTATGAAGAGGTAAGCTATAGGCTGGACCACGGTGAGTCATTGGACGTGGTATATCTCGATTTTTCCAAAGCGTTTGATACCGTGCCGCACAAGAGGTTGGTACACAAAATGAGAATGCTTGGTCTGGGGGAAAATGTGTGTAAATGGGTTAGTAACTGGCTTAGTGATAGAAAGCAGAGGGTGGTTATAAATGGTATAGTCTCTAACTGGGTCGCTGTGACCAGTGGGGTACCGCAGGGGTCGGTATTGGGACCTGTTCTCTTCAACATATTCATTAATGATCTGGTAGAAGGTTTACACAGTAAAATATCGATATTTGCAGATGATACAAAACTATGTAAAGCAGTTAATACAAGAGAAGATAGTATTCTGCTACAGATGGATCTGGATAAGTTGGAAACTTGGGCTGAAAGGTGGCAGATGAGGTTTAACAATGATAAATGTAAGGTTATACACATGGGAAGAAGGAATCAATGTCACCATTACACACTGAATGGGAAACCACTGGGTAAATCTGACAGGGAGAAGGACTTGGGGATCCTAGTTAATGATAAACTTACCTGGAGCAGCCAGTGCCAGGCAGCAGCTGCCAAGGCAAACAGGATCATGGGGTGCATTAAAAGAGGTCTGGATGCACATGATGAGAGCATTATACTGCCTCTGTACAAATCCCTAGTTAGACCGCACATGGAGTACTGTGTCCAGTTTTGGGCACCGGTGCTCAGGAAGGATATAATGGAACTAGAGAGAGTACAAAGGAGGGCAACAAAATTAATAAAGGGGATGGGAGAACTACAATACCCAGATAGATTAGCGAAATTAGGATTATTTAGTCTAGAAAAAAGACGACTGAGGGGCGATCTAATAACCATGTATAAGTATATAAGGGGACCATACAAATATCTCGCTGAGGATCTGTTTATACCAAGGAAGGTGACGGGCACAAGGGGGCATTCTTTGCGTCTGGAGGAGAGAAGGTTTTTCCACCAACATAGAAGAGGATTCTTTACTGTTAGGGCAGTGAGAATCTGGAATTGCTTGCCTGAGGAGGTGGTGATGGCGAACTCAGTCGAGGGGTTCAAGAGAGGCCTGGATGTCTTCCTGGAGCAGAACAATATTGTATCATACAATTAGGTTCTGTAGAAGGACGTAGATCTGGGGATTTATTATGATGGAATATAGGCTGAACTGGATGGACAAATGTCTTTTTTCGGCCTTACTAACTATGTTACTATGTTACTATGTTACATTTCGGGAGTCCTAGCCTGTCCTGGTCGGCATTCGTTGAATGTCTAGTTTAGTAAATGTTACTTTTCAGGAAGTAAGTGTTTATCCTCCTCTGGAATAAGTTGACTACGGGGTCTTACCAGTCGGGGGGGCACACTTTTTTGAATGCTGGTTATGCCTAGGTGTCAGTTTATTGATGCATTTCCAGGATGAATAACAGAGGAATGGCAAAACACAGCGGTGTATGAATTGCTAGCTTGATGCAAAATACACATATCTCCAAGACGTGTCCGGAGTGCTGACAGATTAATCTTTAATATGACTTTTCCATGCTTCCTCCATAAAGAACCATGCAGTTTTGAGAAATGGTGACATTTTTGTGCGTACAGGACAGCCCGGAAGAGGAAATGGGGCGGCGCTACTTCTTGATAACCTTCTTTTCAGACTTGTACGCACAACGGTGGCTGAAGACACCCGCATGTTTGTCTCCTCTATGTACATCTGTCCTTTGCACTGTGACACTTCTGTGTAATCCTGTTCTTCACTCACTATACGACTAACACAACTTTTTGGCTTGTCTTTCTAACTTTTCTCTATCCTGCTCATACCTATCACATCTGTAGTCGGGCAGAACAGATCCCGCCTTGCTTGACAAACGAGACTACTCTCCCTTCGCCCTGGGGCACTCCTGCTCTATCCAGAAAAAGGTACTGATGCATCCATTTGGAGGCTTTTAATAATATTTCAGCTTTTGTTAAAGTGTTTGTTCGAATATGGGTATTGTTTTCACATTATTACTTGTGGTATTGAAAGTGTTGAGCTTAGTACAACACAATGACCGTTAAAGGGAATTTGTTACCAGGTTTTTGTGTCCTCATCTGAGAGCAGCATTATGTTGTAGCAAAGACCCCACCTGTTGTGAATTCTGTGATCAAGCTCCCTCCTGTGGTCACGAGTGGTACTGCGGCTTCTGAGTTTCCTTCCTCAGGTGATGAGGTTAAGTCGTTAGGTGCTGCTCTATTTAACTCCACCTAGTGCTTTGATCCTGGCCTCCAGTCAATGTTCTAGTATTGGTCTTGCTTCCTCCTGGATCGATCCTGTGGCCTGTCTGCTCAGCATAAGCGAAGTTCTGCTTGTGTTACTTTTGTTGCTATATTTTCTGTCCAGCTTGCTTTTTTGGTTTTGCTTGCTTGCTGGAAGCTCTGAGACGCAGAGGGAGCACCTCCGTACCGTTAGTCGGTGCGGAGGGTCTTTTTGCCCCTCTGCGTGGTTGTTTGTAGGTTTTTGTGTTGACCGCAAAGCTATCTTTCCTATCCTCGGTCTATTCAGTAAGTTGGGCCTCACTTTGCTAAATCTATTTCATCTCTGTGTTTGTATTTTCATCTTTACTCACAGTCATTATATGTGGGGGGCTGCCTTTTCCTTTGGGGAATTTCTCTGAGGCAAGGTAGGCTTATTTTTCTATCTTCAGGCTAGCTAGTTTCTCAGGCTGTGCCGAGTTGCATAGGGAGCGTTAGGCGCAATCCACGGCTACCTCTAGTGTGGTTTGATAGGTTTAGGGATTGCGGTCAGCAGAGTTCCCACGTCTCAGAGCTCGTCCTATGTTTTGTGGTTTTTGTCAGGTCACTTGTGTGCTCTGAACTTCTAGGTCCATTGTGGTTCTGAATTACCTATTCATAACACCCACCCACACCACTGATTGGCTGCTTTCTGTCTATGCACAGTGTACACAGAAAGTGACCAATCAGTGGTGTGGTGGGGTTATACAGAGCTCATGAATAGGGAGCAGGTTTACTAGTTCTCTAATGAGATCATCACCGTTTCATCAAACCACAGCAAGCAGCCCAGTAAGTGACACATCGCTGGAATCAGGGTCTATGTCTCTACATTATGCTGCTCTCAGACTAGATGGGAAAAAAAATGATGACAGATTCCCTTTGAAGTTAAAACCTTTATATCTTCCCTTTAGTGAATTCTTGTATCTTTCTCGTTCTTAGTGGGTTGTGGTTCATTAACATCCTACCTTTGTTGCAAAGGACAGCGGCTATTATAATAGCTGTGACTTTGGGGAAATTTTAGATTTTTCCCGATGCGCTCAGTTTGTTGGGTTTGTGCTGATAAATAGTGATGAGCGAGTGTACTTGTTGCTTGGGTGATCTCCGAGTATTTGTAAGTGCTTGGAGATTTAGTTTTCATCCCCGCAGCTGAATGATTTACAGCTACTAGCCAGCCTGAGTACATGTGGGGGTTGCCTGGTTGCTAGGGAATCCCCACATGTAATCAAGCTGTCTAGTAGCTGCAAATCATGCAGCTGCCACAAGGAAAACTAAATTTCCGAGCAGTAACAAATACTCGGAGGACCCCCGAGCAACGAGTATACTCGCTCATCCCTACTGATAAACAGAAGCCAATCTGAACAAACAGAGCTTCAGTGTGTAAAAAAAAAAAAAAAAAAAACGGGAGAAAGAACAAGATCTGGATACACTTGCATTGTATAGTTGCCAAACACTGGTACATGTTGATTGTCGCTAATGACTGAGAAAGCCCTTGAAAGCTAACTTTTAAGTGTTAAAAACTGTCGGCAGACTTCTGTTAATCATAGGGGTCTATGACCAGCACATGGTAGCACACAATCCTCAGGGGGGTTAGTCGGTCTTAAGCTACAAGTCTGCAGTCACACTATGCTGACTGCAGACTTATGATTCTCTACATTGCCTGCTGTGAGAATTCTCCGGTGCTGGTGATTTGCATACATGCGGTCACATGCCGACTAGTTGGGCGTGACATCGCTCAATGCAAATGTGTTGGGTGAGGCCAGAAACAGTCTAGTTGGATTGTGGCCGAAAATATTCAGATCGAATACTTGCTATCAATTACCACCCGCTTAAGCACTGGAGAATCTTCACAGTGTGCAGTGCGCGCAATATAAGGAATCAAGTCTGCAGTCACATAGAGTGCCAGACTTATAGCTTAAGACCAGACTACCATTTTAAGCCTCACCCTTCCTAGAAATGCCCTGGAACCCCAACTTTTGGGCAGGGTATACATAAACTCTGTCCACCTTCCGACTTTAGGAGCTTTTTGACAAAAAATAGTGGTCACCCTAATCAAAAGAAGCTGCCAAATAGCCAATGCCTAGGACTTCTGCAAAGGTGTATTATGTCTCGGTGATCGGATACAGCACCGATAGCAGAGAATTGTATTTGGCTCCATCGTACACAGTTTGATAATTAATATTTCTTTGCGCTATGCATTAGGGAGGCGTCTTACAGGGTCCGAGCGCTCTATGTATAGTCATACAGATCCTATATACACCGGTGTGCCACGTGCGTGATCCCATGAGCACATACTATGGAAACGCACTCCTCTTCATCCAGTGCTTCTGCCTACTGCTGCCATCTACTTTACATTTACTCTTTGTTTTGGTCTCCGTCTCTGAATGTTTCGACATGTTTTTAATTATACCGCTCTAATTTTTTCCTTCCTGAAAAACTGAAATTCTCCGCTATTAATGTGTTTTGTTACTCCTTTTTTGCTTTACAACGCCTCATTAAAATTCTCCTAAATGCCTAGAGAAAGGGGAAAACACCGATTCAAAGACGGTGGTGAATAATGCAGCAGATTTTCATTCAATTAAATATTTAGGCTGCTTTTATTTTTAGAAGGACCGTATTTTCTATGGGATGGCGGACTCAAACATGCGAGGGTTTATGTTATTAAGGCTGCCGGATGAAGCTTTTTACTGGGTAATGTTAGCGTGGGGTTATTTTCATATTGGTTTAAAAAAATGTAGGGTTAACAGGGTTTTTGCTTTACAGTGTTTTTTTTTATTCTTAAAAGGACGGGATAAGGAGGCTGAGGTTTTGTGTGGTCAATGAAAAGCTAACAACTTTGGCTCAGGAAACCCTTTAAAAAAAATTCTGAAGATTTGGGACCCCACAATGTTGTATGCTTAACCCTTTCCATACCCAACCCCGCTTAATAAGTACAGGTGCTTCTCCCAAAATTAGAATATCATCAAAAAGTTAATTAATTTCAGTTCTTCAATACAAAAAGTGAAACTCGTATATTATATAGTCATTACAAACAGAGTGATCTATTTCACATGTTTATTTCTGTTAATGTTGATGATTATGGCTTATAGCCAATGGCGTTGTCTATTGGTAATGAGTTGCTTGACGCAAAGAATGCGACACTTGTAGCCCATGTCCTGGATATGTCTATGTGTGGTGGCTCTTGAAGCAATGACGCCAGCAGCAGTCAACTCCTTGTGAATCTCCCCTGGATTATTGAATGGCCTTTTGTTAACAATCCTTTCAAGGCTGCAGTTATCTCGGTTGCTTGTGCACCTTTTTCTACTACACTTTATCCTTCCACTCAACTTCCCAATCAATATGCTTGGCTACAGCACTCTGTAAACAGCCAGCTTCCTTAGCAATGACCTTTTGTGGCTTACCCTCCTTGTGGAGTGTGTCAATGACTGCCTTCTGGACATCTGTCAAGTCAGCAGTCTTCCCCATGATTGTGGAGCCTACTGAAACAGACTAAGGGACCTTTCTAAACACTTAGGAAGCCTTGCAGGTGTTTTTTGTTAATTATTCTAATTTACTGAGATAATGACTTTTTTTCTTTGGCTGTAAGCCATAATCATCAACATTAACAGAAATAAACACTTGAAATAGATCACTCTGTTTGTAATGACGCTATATAATATACGAGTTTCATATGAGCCCCACTTTCATCCAGGTTGTTTGGTTGCCTTTCCACATCAATGTTATGGACACAATGGCCTCTTTCCGTCAGTGACACCCAGGGACCAAACATTCCCTAATATTATGCCCTGTTCCCTTACACCCACTGGTCATCTGACTAACTGCTTATCTGACAATTTCCATGGCCACTTATAATTGCTATTACTTCACTTGGCTCTGATTTGTATCTTCAGGGTTTTTTAAGCATCCTGTAAACACAATAAAAACAAATATACTAAAAAATACGTAACGGGTGCAACAACAACAAAAACTAACCTCTCCGTTCTACCAGTTGGTATAGACTTTCTAGGGACCCATCAATAATGATGATTGTTACAATGTTAAAAGAAGAATTGACCTCCGTGATGGAGATGTCACTTTTTGTAAATCGATCATGTCTGCACTAGTGTGAAGCGAACGTGTTAAGGCGTTATCTGAGCATGCTCGGGTTCTAGTAGAGTGACGTGCTTGAATAATATGTTTTAATTCCGGCGGTTGTATATCTTGCAGCTGTTCGGCAGTCGCAATCACATGCAGGGATTGCCTAACAAACCCTGCATATGCGTTGCGACCATCGAACAGCTGCGGGGTCTCAAACATATTATTCGAGCACACCGAAGTCACTCAGTTCGCTCCCGAGCATGCTCAGATAACACCATATCCAAACACGTTCCCTCATCAGCAGTCTGCACCCTTTGGTTGGAGGCTCGTATTCATCTTTGTCACACTTTCCGCAGTCTGCATACCATAAGCACTTTTGTTTAGATTGATCTTATTCTTCTTTTCTTTGCAGACATGTCTACCATACAGTGTCCACATCTTCCCTGATGCCTCCAAAAAACATCGGTGATCTCAAATCTCATGGAGGACCAGCATCCTTTCCAAACTCAGATGCCGTGATCATACACCCGGGTGCCATGCTTTCTATGCTTGATCTTTTAGCAGCAGTGGATTCAGATTCCCAACCTGAAGTACGTGTCTCCAGCGTTCAGACTAGCATGTTATATTCCAAAGAAACTTAGCCATAATCATTTTTTTAACAACAGTTTCATAAAAAGCCCTTAAAGGTAAGGGTTTAACACCAAAAAATATTTTTATACATACATATAGCACTTGCAAAGATCGGTCCAGCCATACCTTTAATTAGCCAATCCGTTGCTCCGTTACTGAGAAATCTGTGTTTGAATCAATATGCAAATGAGTCTGAAGAGCTTTGGACAATAAAAGCTCTTCTCAAGCCTCGGTCACTGCAGCTCTGTTTCCCGCCCAGTGCTGACTTCTGCATGTCGGACAGCCTCTATGCTCTGTGACTTTAAGCAAACGAGCGGTCAGTACAGCGTGAGACTCTGTGACTGCAGACTTGTGACTGCTCACAGCGCGCAGTATGTGCGCTATCAGGATTCTCTAGTGCCGGCGTGTGGCGTGACTGCAAGTGTGCTATTTGCGTACATGCGGTCATGTGCCAACTAGACGAGTGCAGCCGCACTCAATACTAGTGAATTGAATGAGGCCGGACACGTCTAGTCGAAATGTGGCAGGAACTAGGAATATTGCATACGTGAGGTCAAATGACCACCCACTGCTGGCACTGTGCGCGGTTTGAGGATTCACAAGTCTGTGGCCACGTAGTGTCTGTCTGCAAACTTCAGCCCTATAAGCTGGCCAACCCCTTTAAGTTCATAAGCCTCTCCTGTCCCAATAGCAACATAGTCTGTGCTCTGGCCTTAAAAGTAGTAAATCCCCATCTGCAAGAATCTCCACACATAGCTTCCCCATTAACAGTAATGTGACTAGTGATGGGGATCTATAGAAAATGTCTTTATCAAGATTGAACAGAGCCACAAAGAAAATGGTGTCATGAGGACATCTGAGTAATCCAACCTCACCATTCATACCAATAACCTAAAACTGGTAATCTACTACAAACTCATTTAATTAGTTCTAGACATACTAGTTTTCTGGGAGAACGATAAGTCATTAATAGCCAGTTGGTCCAGCGCTTTCCAATGACTGAGATATGAAGTGCAGTGCTTGGCCTTGGCCACCTAGCAATGTACGCAGTTGTAGTGTTCCCCTCAGGCCATGGCTTGCATAAGGCCACTACCGGAACATATTGCATATCTGGGGGGTGCTGGTTGTCTGACCCCCACCAATCTCATATAGATGACCTATTCCACAGATAGATCAATAGCTTACCCCCAAACAACCCTTTATTTACAGATCGATATAACCAAATCATTATAATGCCTGTATAAAGGGAATGGTGTCTACAGCTTCATGTTGGGAGATAGGTGTGTGATGTCAGCATGGACCACACAGAAGTAAAGGCAGAAATATCCAACGTCATTAACATGACTCATTTCATTTTGGGCTTGGTAAGTCCATTATACATTGTGGTATTGATTGCATTTCTTCTTGTGCAGCATGCCTTGGATCTCCAGTTGGCCATTGCAAACATCTTGCAGTCATTGGTACATACAGAGCGGAACCAGCAGGTCATGTGTGAAGGAGGGCTGCATGCCCGGTTATTACACCGATGCAGCGCTGCCCTGGCCGATGAGGACCATGCATTACACCCTCCACTTCAGCGCATGTTTGAGAGGTTGGCTTCCCAAGCACTGGAGCCCATGGTGTTGAGGTATGTACTCCAGTTAAATGTACTACTAAATAACATAAGGCAATTCCTTAAAAGGCACCTGTTGCCTACAAAAATCGCAATTTACCGGCAGTTATAGGGATAATCTGCAGGTAAATAGCTTTTAAATCATACCTGGCAGGCTTATTGGCAACGTAGCTACAGGGAGAAAATGGAGTTATATTCTCCCTGCAGGCGCTCCTTTCCAGTCACCGGGGCGGGGTAGAAATTTGTATCAGTCACCACTCTCTATACAGTGAGCGTGGTGTAATCACTTCCCAACACTTTGACTGACAGCCTGCTGTACATGTGTCTGTGTGCTGTGCGTATGTGTGCACTGGGCGTATTTGTGCGCTTTGCGTGTGTGCGCGCTGTGCATGTGTACGCTGTGCATATGTGTGTGTATGTGTGTGTTGTGCGTGTGTGTGCTGTGTGTTTGAGTGTGTGCTGTGCATGTGTGCGCGCTGTGTGCATGTGTGTGTGCTGTGCGTATGTGTGTGCTGTGCATGTGTGTGCGCTGTGCGTATGTGTGCTGTGCATGTGTGCGCTGTGCGTATGTGTGTGCTGTGCATGTGTGTGCGCTGTGCGTATGTGTGCTGTGCATGTGTGTACGTTGTGCGTATGTGTGTGCTATGCATGTGTGCGCTCTGTATATGTGTGCTATGCATGTGTGTGCGCTGTATGTATGTGTGTGCTGTGCATGTGTCTGCGCTGTGCGTATGTGTGTGTTGTGCATGTGTGCGTATGTGTGTGCTGTGCATGTGTGCGTATGTGCGCTGTGCGTGTGTGTGTGCTTTGCGTATGGATGTGTGTGTGTCATGCATATGTGCAGAGCAGGCGGTCAGTGCTGGGGAGTATATTGAGTGGTGACTGATACTTCTCCCTGCACCATCCGGATGCCTTGAAGCGAGCGGCTACAGAGTGGCGATAACTTCTTTTTCTGCTTGCCAGACATGATGTTAAAGCTATTTACCCTCAGTTGAACCCATTATCTGCTGGAAAACGTTTTTTTTTGGTTGACAGGTACTCTTTCTTGAGGTAATACCAGAGTATAGATTGTAGATGTGGAATTATTGGGGGTCCTCCAGAGATTCCCAGAATGGTTGTTTCGTGTCCCCTGTGAACGTCTAGTGGGCATGAGTGACCACCACTCTCAGCCAGTAAACAAGCTCACTACTAATAGTCACACAGAAATGTGGGACCCCTGTTCTTGGGGGAGTGGGGGCATGAGACCTCCTCTGTACATGCATTTGTCTGTAGTCCTCTATGCTGTTCTTGCAGTGACCTATTTCATGTTATCGTCTTATTCCTGAAACCTCCTGTTATTACTGACATAGAGATAGATTCTGTTTTTTCTACCATCCAAAGCGTAAATCAACAAATATTACAATTTCGATTTTTCCAACGGGTTCAGGAACACTGTGTGCCCTGCCAGCGCTTCCTATGGTAATAAGAGCCAATAGGCCGAATTATGTGTAAACGTTGTTCCAAAATGATCATGCGATAGGGGCCGATTCATCAAAGCCAGAAAAGTGGCAGAAGTGTAACTATTTTTTTCCAATTCAATCCTTGCTGTTTCCAGAGAATTTCTCCGGCTTGGTAATCCTTTGAATTGTGCGGCATGGGATAAACGTCTATTAAAGCAGTATCGTGTCCACAAGCCCAGTTCTCTCAGCTATGAGCCAGAAATGAGAAGTAAGTGGATTCATTCTATAAACCCGATTTTATAGCATATTGTTTTTTCGCAGCATTTGTTCTCATCCGTCCATTTACGTAAGGTAAGAACGTACTCGACTCACCGTGTAATACCCATTTTACAGACTCTAGAATATCATTTAGTTTGGGAGGGTGGAACAACTTTCAAGAGGTTTTCCATTTTTTTTTTTTTTAGAAATCATTAAGTAAATGAAAAGGTTTTATATCATTTTAAATATTCTTTGTGGTTTAATTTTTCACAATTGTTATGATATTGGCAGTGTATGGACTAGATATAAAAATATCTCAACTGAACACATAAGTCTAGTGGAGTGTTTTCATTCAAGCAAGCTAATCTATTCGTGTTTCAATTCCTCAATATTGTCAAGAATTTCCCGATTCTTTTAAGACCGGTGTTAAAGAGATGAATGAATTTCACACATTTTTAATCTGCAATATACCATTGCCAAAAATGTTACTTCAGGTAAGGGACAGAAGGACATTTCTTGTGTAATTTGTGTCCCGGTTCTGCTCACTTTTCTAATCAAAATCCAGTTCAAATAAAAGGTCGTAGAATATAAAATCATCAATAACATGACACAGCACGCCAGTTCTACCCGGACCCTAGGTTTCGCCTGACCGCTTCTTCTTGGGGCGAACTGGCCCGTGCTTTATGACATCTGACCTTTTTATCCTTATTCTAAAACTAGTGTTAAACTTTATCATTATTAACCTTTTAAACATATACAATATTAGTTAAAACTTTTATGTACATATTTTATCATACAATTAGGAATATAAACTAATATAAACCACTGAGCCTAATACTAATTTATTTAACCTAGAGACAATTTTGTCAGTCTGCTGCTGTGTTTTTTAGTCTGACAAGCGGCATCCATTTTTTTTTTACTTAAAATTATTAACGTTTGAATATACCAATAAAATTTTGCTATTGTTCTTACTGAAAAGGTGTGAGCTGACTGTTTTTACAATGGCCCTCATGGTTCCCTGATCTGAACATCATTGAAAATCTGGTTAGACCTCAAAATAGCAGTGCACAGAAAACGACCCAGGAATCTCACAGAACTGGAAGAATTTTTCATTGAAGAATGGATGGAAATCCCCCAAACAAAAATTGAAAGACACTTGTAATTTTATCTTCAAATTGCTTATCTGTTCACAATAACAATCATCATTAACTTTTACATGGCACTGTATATACAACCAAAATTCCTCTTTGAAAAAGGTGACCATGAGAAACAGGTCTATAATATATAATGTGAAAAATGAATATGTAAAGAAATAACACCAAAACAGCAGTAAAACTGAAAGCTAAATAAACAGACTACAGGAAATATTTTAATTCTACATCTATAGTCAGATCTAATGAAATGAAAGTGTTTAATTTAAAATCCTCAAATTTGCCCTTTGGCTCATTTTCCTGATATGCTGCTCCCCTCTGCTACTGGGTGTCACCAGTTCGATAGCATAGAATTTGCTGCCCCTATGATCTTGGTGGTACATACTTATTTATAATTGATCCATTCACTTTCATCTAATTTACCTTTAGAAATATTTTTAGTGCTCTGCTATTCTCTTTATCAGTTTGCGTTCTATGCTCCTAACATAAAGCAGAACACAAGGGTACTCCAGGATATAAATGGCCCCCTTTGTTACATGCAAAGAGCTCATGGAATTTGTATTGGTTTTTATTTTTACTGTCCAAAAAAAGTTAAATATTTTTATTACTCTTTTGTCGTAACCTCCACACATGCTTTGCAGCTGAGTCAAAGATAAAAAAAAGCCTTCGCCTGATTGAGCCTTAGATTTGATTCAACTGAGTGAGGGAACCGTTCGCCAATAATTTGAGGCTGATCAGAAATGACCGGCCACATTATCATATCTTGCTTCAAGAGGTGCCAATGTTTTGCTGAAATGTTTTTAATCAAATGCACATCTGTGCAATTATTAGTAATACATGGAATTGTTTTTGCCTATTATCAAGATGACTTTTCAAGAATGTCCCGACTAAATCCTCATTTTGTACTGAGAGGAATTGTCTTTCTTCATGATATCATTTTTTTTTTATTCAAACCTATCCTTAGTAATTAGTTTTTGTGAAAAAAAAATAATTGGAGCTTTTTCTTTTTGATTAAATTATCCTATGGGATTTTCTTGTATCAGTGGACTATGGTGGCAGCTAGAGAAGTCTATATTTATGTTACCATCAATTGGTTTAAAATAATAAGTGATGCTTTCCTTTCCCCAGCCATAACCAAAATTCTCTAGATCTAAAATATGCACTAATTACGGTTGTGGTGAAATATGTGTATATATATCTATATGTGTGTAGTGACATATGTCTAGGGTTATATGTGTGACTAGTGATAATGTAACATCTGTCCTGAAGGCAAGTCGCACCTAGGTGTTAATAGGTACTTCCTTGGGACTAGTAGAAATTGTGTCTCCATATCTCACCTGGAGGTCTAGCTAGGGCCAAGAAGAAAAGCAACATTTGGCAACCCCTAGGTCTTGGAGGGGAGATGCTAATTGCGGCCTGAGGGAATCTATTCCTGAGATCCTTTTCACAAGAGAAAATAATATATTCATTGGGGGCGCGGCCGTGGCCCAATCAAACAGGCAGCAGTTATGATATTAACCTGAGGGGCCGGTCTAGAAACCTGACCTCCAGACCAAAGTTATAAATTTAGGCTGCAGACAGAGAATTGTGTTCACATGATGGGGGCAGCCTGAGAAGCTGGTGTGATCCAATCTACATCAGGGGTGTCAAACTGCATTCCTCGAGGGCTGCAAACAGGTCATGTTTTCAGGATTTCCTTGCATTGCACAGGGGATAATTTAATCCCCTGCAGAGAATGATTCCAGCACCTTGTGCAATGCTAAGGAAATCCTGAAAACATGACCTGTTTGCAGCCCTCGAGGAATGCAGTTTGACACCCCTGATCTACATCGTCCTACCCTCAGGGAGCAGAAAACAACTACCAGTTAGATAATTTCTGTAAGTTTCTCCTGTTTATTTTGATATTGTTTTGCATAAGTTGTATGTCTTTTTATTATCATATTTTTATACCTTTTTCTTATTGTAAGCATTGAACCTTTTGTTATTAAAGTATAAAACTTTAACAAGTTGAACCTTGAATGTTCTAAAAGAATCCATAGCCTATGGTTTGTGAGCCTTATGAGTGATAGACATTCCTAGTATTAATGATCTGGGACTCATCACCCGTGTATTCGATGAGTGGTGGCAGCGTGTATGAGCGGGTGTGTGGCCTGGGTCGGTGTGTGATTTATGCTCCCAATACAGCATGGGACAGAGGTTGAATGCTGGACTGAGAGTGGGGAGATAGAATAACCCTTGCAGGCACAACCCCAACTCACGTGTGAGAGCGGGTACGTGACGAATAAGTGACACCACGGAGAATGGATCCATGACAACGGTATATTCATGAGTAAAGTTGAGATTTGTTATTAATGTACTGTCCAAAAACATCCAATTCTATGGACTCCCCCTAACATAATATAATATAAAAACTTATCAAATTATCTTTTAACCCCTTACCGGCATCGGACGTACTATACCGTCCGATGCCGGCTCCCCTGCTTTGATGCAGGGCTCCGCGGTGAGCCCGCACCAAAGCTGGGACATGTCAGCTGTTTTGAACAGCTGACATGTGCCCGTAATAGGCGCGGGCAGAATCACGATCTGCCCGCACCTATTAACTAGTTAAATGCCGCTGTCAAACGCAGACAGCGGCATTTAACTACCGCTTCCGGCCGGGCGGCCGGAAATGACGTCATCGCCGACCCCCGTCACATGATCGGGGGTCGGCGATGCTTGTGAATGGTAACCATAGAGGTCCTTGAGACCTCTATGGTTACTGATTGCCCGTCGCTGTGAGCGCCACCCTGTGGTCGGCGCTCACAGCACACGTGCAATTCTGCTACATAGCAGCGATCAGCAGATCGCTGCTATGTAGCAGAGCCGATCGTGCTATGCCTGCTTCTAGCCTCTCACGGAGGCTATTGAAGCATGGCAAAAGTTAAAAAAAAAAAGTTTAAAAAAATCTGAAAAAAATAAAAAAAACATAAAAGTTTAAATCACCCCCCTTTCGCCCCAATCAAAATAAGTCAATAAAAAAAATATCAAATCTACGCATATTTGGTATCGCCGCGCTCAGAATCGCCCGATCTATCAATTAAAAAAAAGTATTAACCTGATCGCTAAACAGCGTAGCGGGAAAAAAATTCGACACGCCAGAATTACGTTTTTTTGGTCGCCGCGACATTGCATTAAAATGCAATAACGGGCGATCAAAAGAACGTATCTGCACCGAAATGCTATCATTAAAAACGTCATCTCGGCACGCAAAAAATAAGCCCTCAACCGACCCCAGATGATGAAAAATGGAGACGCTACGAGTATCGGAAAATGGCGCAATTTTTTTTTTTTTTTTTAAGCAAAGTTTGGAATTTTTTTTCACCACTTAGATAAAAAATAACCTAGTCATGTTAGGTGTCTATGAACTCGTAATGACCTGGAGAATCATAATGGCAGGTCATTTTTAGCATTTAGTGAACCTAGCAAAAAAGCCAAACAAAAAACCAATGTGGGATTGCACTTTTTTTGCAATTTCACCGCACTTGGAATTTTTTTCCCGTTTTCTAGTACACGACATGCTAAAACCAATGATGTCGTTCAAAAGTACAACTCGTCCCGCAAAAAATAAGCCCTCACATGGCCAAATTGACGGAAAAATAAAAAAAGTTATGGCTCTGGGAAGGAGGGGAGCGAAAAACGAACACGGAAAAACGAAAAATCCCCCGGTCATGAAGGGGTTAAATAGCCCCAAAAAAAATTATTTTGTTTTATTTTCAGAATTTATGATGGACTTCCCCTCCCAGACCACAAGGTACAAATTTGCAACCGGGTGTGAATTTCGCACCCATCGCTGTACCCATGGTCTGATGGAAGTCCTGTCCATTATTGCAAAAAGTTATGATTCATGCAAAAAGCAATCAAATTAATAATAAAGCTTGCTTGTTACAAAGCTTGATCTCGATTATTATTTGTGTTTCGTGGCTTGCACAAATTTTGCTGTACACTAGTGTAAAGGGGATGATATGTCTCGGGTTCAAAAAAAGAGTATTGGCATTAATCGTTATCATTTAGTTTTTTGATTCTATGTTGTGAATCTCTCAAATACAGTATGTTAGCATATTGATTATCTATCATTATATTCTGATACACGGTGGGCAGGGAGTAAGTTCCATCTAAAACTGGTCAACCTGTAGGATATTTCTTATCTGTGTAATTTTGATAAATAGTATATCACCTTCATTTTTGAACACTGCATATTAATATACCTGCAAGGGTTGTCCGGGACGTTTATATTAATGGCTTATTTTTAGTATAGTTTTAGTATGGTATATATAATCGTTGAGACCTGACACCCCCGCTAATCGGTTGATCCCGGTGTGGGTGCAGCACTGTCACTTTTGAACATCCACATAAATGGTGTATTTGTCAGAGTACCAAGAGTCTTTGGTTTATACCAGATACCTACTCTGACAAATACACCATTTATTTGGATATTCAAAAGTGACCGTGCTGCAGCCCGCATGGGGAACACCACGTTTTTTTCTCTAGGTCTTTTTTTCCTTCTGTTTTTTCTAGCCTAGTATTTTTTTTTTAATTGTTCTCCTATTGTAAAGTGGTTGGAGTTTTAACTTTTAATTCTCCATAATTTGATGGGAAATTCAGTTGCGTAAAAAGTGTCATTTCAATTTCTGGTGAAAACACCTTGATGAATTTGGCCCAAAGTTTCCTTGAACGTTCTAAAATTTCTTGTTTCTTCAGTAATCTATAGGAAATGGAGAAACCACTATATAAATAAGGCATGCGCTGTGATTCTTATAAAAGTACACATTAAAGTAAACATTACAGTGTAGATTTTCCCTTTCTCAGTGTTGGGCCAGGATCACACATACGCGAGATACGGCCGAGTCTCGCAGGTGAAAACCCAGCTCTGGTTCTGGCACTCCGGAGCGGAGCGTGCGGCTCCATGTATTGCTGTGCGGCTCCACGATCCGCTCCGGAGTGCCAGCGCCAGAGCTGGGTTATCACCTGCGAGACTCGGCCGTATCTCGCGTATGTGTGATCCCGGCCTTACTGGCAGTAACCATAGGAGTAGTTCTGAGTACAGACGAGGAGTAGATCAGATGTTTTCCTCTCTACCAGCACAAATTAGCACCTGAATTTAATTTTTTTTTTATCATAAAGTTATAGTTCAAGTCTGCTATTCAAGAAAGAGAAGGCACATACTCACGGATTCCCCCACCATTCCACCGACTAGGTCCCTCACCACTCTCCACGCCTTCTCTTCTAGCCTGGTCGTCGCCTCACTGCTACATGTTGATCGTAATGATTGGCTGCAGCAGTGACACACCAACTAGGCTGGATAATATGAGTAGTGCCGCTGAAGACACAGTCAACAAAAGTGCCAGGAGATCGTCAGTGATTATACGCGATTTCTTGTTTATTTTACACTTAGCCCATATGTTTGTTATAAACAAGGGGTGGAATACTTCTTTAAAGGGAATCTGTTAAAGTTTTTACTGAGCACACCATGATGTGGGGGGCAGAGAGCCTGACTTCAGTGATGTATCAGTTACTGGTCTGCTTGGTGCACTTTGAACCAGAGAGAATTTCTGTTTTTCCTGCTGTAGACGTAGCAGTGGTCAGAATGCTGAGCTGTGTATAACCCCGCCCTCTCCACTGATTGGTTGTGTCCTGTGTGCATTATCAGTGGTGGGTTTACATCGGTTAGCTTGACTAGCTCGCACGTGACACCTAGTCCAGCAGTGATAATCTCCTGCTGATAAAACACTGTGACACATTGCTGGATTGCCCCTGCATTATGACCTGCTGAGTGATTCCCTTTATTGTATAACTATAACAGTTTTCCTGCAGTTAGACCATTCATAAGTGGAATCGCATATATTTAATGACTCTCCTCATATTTTTTTCTAATTATTAGAGGAAGGCTGAGAGCTTAATTAGATTTCCCACACACACAGATTTCCTCTTTTAGTCTTATCTATTCTTACTGATAGTCTGATCTAATTTTGTAGATATTCTAATCAAGTCTTGTGTTTTTCTTTCCTCCTCCGCTTTACATTGTGTATTTGCTTTTCAGCTTCCAAAGTTTGAACAACTGTCAGGTCAGCCCTTATGTTCCCAAATTACAGTATAGTGGTAGAGGAGATGGAAGTGCAATCTGTCTGATTATCTGCGGCTCCCGAGTCTTCCCACACACTGTGTCCCAGTACGCTGCTGACATATGAATGTTCTCATCGTCACAGTGTGTCAGCAGCACGCTCCACGCCGCACTCATAGGACATTACTGGAACTATCCCTATGACTTCTCCATCACTCCTGGTTCTGTGGGGAGTCTTGTAGCCCATCTATGCCAAATTACACATTGCCACTGGAGCTCCCTTATGTTTTGTAATAATTATTTAGTTAGAAAAATATTAGAAAAATAATAAAAAGAGGCTACAAAGCGAGCACCTTACCTATCACTACTGAGTTATCATAGCCATGTCTTGTAAAGGCCAATTTCATCCTAACATATGACTGCAAGTAGAGATCTTGATAACTGTGAGAAATTAATGCAAACGATATATAGGAATTTATTTGACTTTTTACTATTCAAAAATTAGTATTTGCTAAAACTTTAGCGCCCCTTAAAAGGAATCTGTCTGTAGGTTTTTGCTTCGCAATCTGACAGCAGCATAATGTAGAGGCAGGGATCTTTATTCCAGCAACGTACACTGGCTTGCAATAGTATTCGCCCCCTTAGCATTTGTCGTGTTTTGCTACCTTACAACCTGTAACTTCCTTTTGCAGCAATTACAGCTGCAGCTGCTTTGGATAAGTCTCTATGAGCTTTCCACATCTTGCCAACAGGATTTTTCCCTATTCCTCAACTTTTTCAAGTTAGGTGGTTTCCTCTGGTGAACAGCAATCTTCATGTCTGACCATAGATTCTCAATTGGATTAAGGCCTGGGTCTTGACTAGGCCACTCCAAAACATTTACACGTTTCCCCTTAAACCTCTCGAGCGTTGCTTTAGCAGTGTGCTTTGGGTTATTGGCTCGTGGGAAATTGAACCTTCATCCTAGTCTCAATCACTGATGGACTTAAACAGGTTTTGCTCAAGAATACTGTCTCTCTGTATTTTGCACCATCCATCTTCTCTTTGACTCAGATGATTTTTCCTGTCCCTGCTGCCAAAAAAAATCCCCACAACATGATGCTGACACCACCATGTTTCACTGTGGGGATGGTGTTCTTGGGGTGATGAGCTGTGTTGGTTTAGCACAAGACACAGCGTTTACCTTGGTGGCCAAAAAGTTCAATTTTGGTATCATCTGACCACAGCACCTTCCTCCACATATTTGGGGAGTCTTACACATGTCTTTTGGTGTTGTTTGGTTAGCCTCATGCTTAATGGTGTTGCAGCCTCTGTGGCCTTCCAGAAAGGTGTATATATACTGACAGACCATGTGATGCTTAGATTGCACACAAGTGGGCTTCCTGTCACTAAGCATGTGACTTATGGAGGTAATTGCTTGCACCAGAAATAGGGGCTTCATAACAAAAGGGCTGAATACATATGCACTTGTTAATTTTTTTTGTTATTTGATCCATAAATGTAATTTATGCCTATTTTTCTCACTTCACTTCACCAACTTAGAGTATTTAGTGTTGATGCATCACACACAAATTGGATTACAAAAATATTTTATCACCGGTTGTAATGTAACAAAATAGGTAAAAAGCCAAGGGAGTTAATACTTTTGCGCGTCACTCTATCACTTAGTTTACTGGGTGCAGCAGTTATTATAGACTCGGTTTTATCTACTGCAGAACTCAGTTGTGTATAACCCCGCTCACACTACAGCTTTCTGCGTACATTATATAGTGACAGAAAGCTGCTAATCGGTGCTGAGGGTGTGATTGGACTAGGAGGCACAAGGACAGTTGTCCTGTACTTATAATCTCTTGCTGATAAAACATTGATTGTAAAGAAACCGCAAAACACAGCCTAGTAAGTGATATATCACTGGAATCAGGGTCTCTGCTCCCACATTATGGTATTCTCAAATTACATAGCAAAAACTTGTTGAAAGATTCCCTTTTAAAGGGGTTGTCACATCTTAAATATATAAAATTGCAAAGTGCTAGTAAAAATAAGCAGCTTTTTCAAGTTTTCTCTTAGAAATCCTCTCTATTCTCAAGAACAAAAGGATTTTTAATTCTGTTCGGCCAAGTGGTACAGCCAATCCTGTAAATCGGCAGTGCACCCCTGCTGTGAAGTTGGAAGTCAGGAGGCAGATTAATGTGGTCAGGGGGTAGCAGTACATTTTGTCTTGATGTACAACAATTCGTCATTTAAAGCGTATACCGTAATTCTAAAATTGACATTGAAATAATACAAATGTGTTTAAGTATTTTAATTAAGTTAAAACCTTTAAAGCAAAAAAAAAAATGAATGTGAATATCTTTATTTAACCCAATCATCTCCAGTTAAATACAATGCTTGAGCGTTTGTTTTTTTATTAAAAGTGTTACCAGTGGCTTTTACTGCCACCTAGAAATATAAGCATAAAATGCTACTGAAATATGATAACGAGCACAGCAGTAAAATCGCTAAAATGCTTTCCCGTGTGGATCCAGGCCATGAAATAAATGATGTAAATTTCCATAAATGTTAATGCTTTGTATAAAACCTCAGTGTAAGTTTGTTACCGGCAAGCAACACAATAAAAGCATTGATCTGTCTCCTGGCTGAGTAAGCGACACTGTGCCAGCGTTCTCCGGGGGCAGAGATCAGGTATGCCTGCTCCTTTTATTTTCCTCAGCTCTTACAGATCTGTTTCCGTGCCCCGCACAGGTAGCATGATCATGTCCACAGAAGGCCTGGGCTGCGACAGTGTGTTCTGCGTAGGAGAAGACAAACATTACCGGATAAGCCGCAGCTTGGTAAAATCGGCAGAAGGATGCACCGTGCCCCTGACCAGGGTAAAGTGCCTGGTTTCTATGACTACACCACACGACATCCGGCTTCATGGATCATCAGTCACTCCTGCCTTTGTGGAATTTGACACTTCTCTGGAAGGCTTTGGGTAATGTGTGTTTTTTTTTTTTTTTAATAGTCTTAATTTGTTATCATGCTTTATAATTAAATTGGATCGTTCACGTCAATATCTTTTAAATGTCATTTTCCTGTTTTAGTTTACTGAGATATGATCATGTCAATATAGGATTAAAAGTAGATTCTTTCTTAAGACCGCTCCTTCACTGTATCTTTTGCCGGCTCCTCTTCCTCTCCTCGTCCCCTTACTATCGGGGTTCCGCAGGGCTCAGTCCTAGGCCCCCTCCTCTTCTCTCTTTACACGGCCCCTATTGGACAATCAGTCAGCAGATTTGGGTTCCAGTACCATCTCTATGCTGATGACACCCAATTATACACTTCTTCCCCCGACATCACCCCTACCCTAATTCAAAATACCAAGGATTGTCTGTCTGCTGTCTCTAACATCATCTCCTCCCTCTACCTGAAACTAAATCTCTCCAAAATGGAACTTCTTGTGTTTCTCCCTTCTACTAACCTCACTCTACCCAACATCGAAATTACCCTGGAGGGTTCAACCATAACTCCCAAGCAGCATGCCCGCTGTCTTGGGGTGATATTCGACACCGAACTTTCCTTTACTCCCTATATCCGATCACTCACTCGCTCCTGTCTCCTGCATCTTAAAAACATCTCCAGAATCCGACCTTTTCTCACCTTTGAAACTGCTAAGACTCTTACTGTCGCTCTCATTCATTCCCGTGTGGACTACTGCAACTCTCTTCTGATCGGTCTCCCTCTTTCCAAACTTTCTCCTCTCCAATCCAACTTGAATGCTGCAGCCAGGGTCATATTTCTGTCCAACCGCTTCATCGATGCCTCCATCTTGTGCCAGTCATTACACTGGCTACCCATTCACTACAGAGTCCAGTATAAAATCATCTCTCACCCACAAAGCTCTCCACAGTTCTGCACCGCCTTATATCTCCTCTCTCATCTCCGTCTATCGCCCTACATGTGCCCTCCGTTCTACAAATGACCTAAGACTAACATCCCCCGTAATCCGAACCTCGCACCTCTGTCTCCAAGACTTCTCTCGTGCTGCGCCAGCTCTCTGGAATGCACTTCCCCAGACGATCAGACTGATACCTAGCCCCGACCTATTCAAGCGCGCTCTGAAAACCCATCTCTTCAAACAAGCCTACCAAATCTTGGTCTCCACACCCTCCATACAGATAACTGCACTTGATACTTATTATTATTATTTATTGTTATAGCGCCATTTATTCCATGGCGCTTTACATGTAAGGAGGGGTATACATAATACTTGACTATTGCATTTAAACACACAGGCTGATGACCGGATCATGCAGCTTTATATGAAAATCCCTATATATTATAATTGCCAGACCTGAAATAACAAGCACTTTTCACCTATTGTGTCCCCCTATTTCCTTGTAGATTGTAAGCTTGCGAGCAGGGACCTCACCCCTAATGTCACTGTTTAAATTGTCTTAACTCGTAGTGAATTTATTGTCTGTACATGTCCCCACTTAATTGTAAAGTGCTGCGGAATATGTTGGTGCTATATAAATAAAAATTATTATTATTATTATTATTATAAAAGGAATCGGTCATCAGATTTTGCTCCCCCATCTAAAAGTAGCATAATGTAGGAGCAGAGACCCTGATTCCAGCCATTACGGCTGCAGATCTTACAGTTCTCAGAATTCTGTATAACTCCGCCCACACCCTTGATTGGCAGCTTACGGTGTACACCGTGCATAGGCAGAAAACTGCCGCCAATCAGCGGTGGGGATTTGGTTGGACTATCTTGCAGCAGCTTTACTAGTCCTCTAGGGATAATCGCCTGCTGTTTTTTTTTTTTTTTTAATCAAAACTACACCAAGCAGGCAGCCCAGTAAGTGACACATTTCTGAAATCAGGGTTTCTCTACGTTATGTTGCTCTGAGGTTTGATGACGACAGATTCCCTTTAAAGCACTCAGGTGCAGGTCTGATCTTGTCCCTGACCGCCTTAAAAAGCTCTTTGGTCTTGCCCATGTTGTAGAGGTTAGAGTCTGACTGATTAAGTCTGTGGACAGGAGTCTTTTATAAAGGTGACTATGTAAGACAGCTATCGTTAATGCAGGTAACGAGTTGATTAGGATTGTCTAACTGGTCTGTAGGAGCCAGAACTCTTAATGGTTGGTAAACACTTATTTCTCACTGTAAAATGAAAATTTATAAAATTTATACAATGTGATTTTCTGGATTTTATTTTTGATATTCTGTCTTCTAATGTTAAAATTTACCTACCCTTAAAATTATAGACTGCTCATGTCTTTGTCAGTGGGGAAACTTACAAAATCAGCAAGGGATCAATACTTATTTCCTCCACTGTAAGTAGGTCTTCTGCCGCATTTTTCTGAACATCTGGAAAGTCTATCCTATGTCCTCTTTTCAGCAGTTTATTCTGGTGTGTGAGACAGGGCTGTGGAGTTGGTAAGCCAAACCTAACCTCCGACTCCTCCATTTCCGTGACTCGCGACTCCGACCCCACAGCCCTGCCTCACTACTGAGCATGTACGTAAAGTGCAGCACAGATTCATCTCGTCTAAAAGCCCAGAACCTTAGATCAGGAGCTGAACAGACATTTCTAGGACATTTCATAACTTTCCCAAATGCTTATGAAAATAATGTACAGCACATCCTGCATTGCACTACTGCACCCAATTTATTATATATTATCTGACACTGACTCCGACTCCACAGCCCTGGTGTGAGAGACCAGATACCCAAAGCTGCAAACCACCATTGGAGGTGTTGACACTATGCATGGCCGCTGTTTGCTTTTTCTTATATCTAGAATGAATTATAAATTACAGTGGTGTGAAAAAGTGTTTTCCCCTTCCTGATTTCCTATTCTTTTGCATGTTTGTGACACTTAAATGTTTCAGGTCACAAAACAAATTTAAATATTAGACAAAGGTAACACCAGTAAACACAAAATGCAGTTTTTAAATGAAGGTTTTTGTTAAAGGAAAAAGTGATTGCCCGATAAACTTAATAATTGTTTGGGCCACCCTTAGCAGCAACATCTGTAATCAAGCATTTGCATCAACTGGCAAGGAGTCTTACAATGCTCTGGAGGAATTTTGGCCCACTCATCTTTGCAGAATTGTTGTCATTTAGCCACATTGGAGGGTTTCCAAGCTTGAACCACCTTTTTAAGGTCATGCCTCAGCATCTCAATGAGATAAGGTCAGGATTTTGAATAGGCCGCTCCAGTCTTAATTTTGTTTTTCTTAAGCCATTCAACGGTGGACTTGCTTGTTTGTTTTGGATTATTGTCCTGCTGCATACCCAAAGTGTGCTTTAGCTTGACATTCTGAACAGATGGCCACACATTCTCCTTCAGGAAGCAGCAAAACAACCCCAGACCACCACACTACCACCACCACATTTTACTGTTGGTATGATGTTGTTTTTCTGAAATGCTTTGTCACTTCTACACCAGATGTAATGGGACGTACACTTTCCAAAAAGTTCAACTTTTGTCTAGTCAGTCCACAGAGTATTCTCCAAAAAGTCTTGGGGAACATAAAGATGTTTTCTGGCAAAACTGATCTTTATATTCTTATTGCTCAGCAGTGGTTTTTGTCTTGGAGCGCTGCTATGCAGGTTATTTTTGCCCAGTCTTTCTTATGGTGGAGTCATGGACACTGACCTTAACTCAGGCAAGTGAGGCTTGGGGTTCTTTGGATGTTGTTGTGGGGTCTTTTGTGATCTCTTGGATGAGTCATCGCTATGCTCTTGGGGTAATTTTAGTCGGCCAGCCACTCCTGGGAAGTTCCACCAGTGTTCCAGGTTTTCGCCATTTGTAGATAATTGTTCTCACTGTGGTTCGCTGGAGTCCCAAAGCTTTAGAATTGGCTTTATAACCTTTTCCAGACTGAGAGATCTCAATTACTTTGTTTCTCATTTGTTCCAGAATTTCTTTGGATGACAACATGTCTAGCTTGAGGATCTTTTGGTCTACTTTACTTTTGTCAAGCAGGTCCTATTTAAGTGATTTCTTGATTGAGAACAGATGTAGCAGTAAACAGGCTTGGATGTGGCTATGGAATTTGAACTTCGCTTCCCAAAGATGTGATACACCTCAGTTAATGTATGCTTATGGGAGGGGTGGGGTTCACAATCACTTTTTCACACAGAGCCCTGTAAGTTTGGATTTCTTTTCCCCTTAATAATAAAGATTTTTATTTATTAACTGCATTCTGTGTTTACTTGTGTTATCTTTGTCTAATATTTAAATTTGTTTGGTGATCTGAAACCATTTAAGTGTGAAAAACATGCAAAAGAATAGAAAATCAGGAAGGGACAGTAACGTTTTCACCCCACGGTATATTGTTATGAGGGATGGGCTCATCCCTGTATTTCATCACATCTGTAACTGCAGTATATTGGTACTGCGACCAGGTATTGGTAAGTATTTTGTTCTTTTTTTCATCTGTAGCTCCAGTGGGGCTTTTGTTCTATACCATCATTATTCATCTAGTAATTTCTGCTTCTTGTTACTTTAGCTTCCTTATAGAAACATCTGTGCTTCAGAAATCCTTGAAATGAGTCAAAGGCTTTAGAGACCGCAATGTATTCTTCTCTCTCTAATAGGTGCCTTTTCTTGCCAAGTTTGGCGCCTCACAATGCACCGAACAGTAATGCTGTCACCACAGGGCTTATGGATGGCACAGTGCTGAGTGGCATAGGAACAGGTAATGCAGACAAAGGCAAGCACACTGAACACGGACATTTTATTTGGTAATATAACCTAAACATGCTATTTAAAGGGGTTGTTCGGGCAATATGTAAATTTTGCTTTGGAAACTGGATATGTAAAAAAATAACCATTCCATACTCGCCTACCATTACCCACATGGATCAAGCGTGGCCGTTGTGTAATATGTGCATAGAGATGAAAGGGACTCTGCCAGCACATAATGACTGTTCAAACCAAGCCCCACCGGTCCGTGCTTCATGGCGGGGCCAATCGTTTATATACACCTTCCCATCTGCTCGTTTTCCATCTATCGCCACCTCCCTCTTCTTTGATTGATTGACGGCTCTGGCTTCATAGGACCAGGGAACGGCAGAGTGAGATGGAAAACAAGCAGGTGGGAAGTTGTATATAAATGACTGGCCCCGCCGTGAAGTACAGAGCGCCTGTACTTAGCTTGAACAGTCATTCTGTGCTGACACAGTCCCTTTATGGAGTGATGTCACGGTTACACCAGCCAATGGACCACTGCAGCCTGTGATTGACTGCAGCGATAAGGTGACATCTAGCAGGAGGACATCATAAAACATGCAATGACGCTGTAGCCTGCGATTGGACAGATGGCTAGTGGACTAAAGACATCACCGATTCTGGTCTCTGTGCAGCCCACGGAGAGGACTGTGTTCCAGGTGGGTGCCGGTAGGTGAGTGTTATTGAGTCTATATATACAGCTTCCTGGGCAAAGTTATATTTTGGCCGGTCAAGCCCTTTAGGCTTCTTTCACATTTGCGTCGGTACACGGCCGTCGCTAAGCGTCGTTGTGAAAATTCGGCACAACGTGGGCAGCGGATGCCGTTTTTCAACGCATCCGCTGCCCATTCTAAAGTCCGGGGAGGAGGGGGCAGAGTTCCGGCCGCGCATGCGCGGTTGGAAATGCAGGATCCGACGTACGAAAAAACGATCCCTTGAACGTTTTTTCATGATGACGGTCCGCCAAAACACGACGCATCCAGTGCACGAAGGACGCGACGTGTGGCCATCCTTCGCGATCCGTCAGCAATACAAGTCTATGGGAAAAAAACGCATCCTGTGGGCACATTTGCAGGATGTTTTTTTTTTTCCCCCCCAAAACGACGTATTGCGACGGATGCCACATGACGCAAGTGTGAAAGTAGCCTAAAGGTACCGTCACACTAAGCGACGCTGCAGCGATACCGACAACGATCCGGATCGCTGCAGCGTCGCTGTTTGGTCGCTGGAGAGCTGTCACACTGGTCGCTGGAGAGCTTCTCTGCTTTGGCTGTGAGCGCCGGGCAGCCGGAAAGCAGAGCGGTGACGTCACCGCTCTGCTTTCCGGCCGCTGTGCTCACAGCCAGACCAGAGAAGCAGAGCGCCGGGGACAGACAGCGGTAGGTAAGTATGTAGTGGTTGTTTTTTTTAACTTTAACGATGGTAACCAGGGTAAACATTGGGTTACTAAGCGCGGCCCTGCGCTTAGTAACCCGATGTTTACCCTGGTTACCAGCGAAGACATCGCTGAATCGGCATCACACACGCCGATTCAGCGATGTCTGCAGGGAGTCCAGCGACGAAATAAAGTTCTGGACTTTCTTCCCCGACCAGCGACATCACAGCAGGGGCCTGATCGCTGTTGCCTGTCACACTGGACGATATCGCTAGCCAGGACGCTGCAACGTCACGGATCGCTAGCGATATCGTCTAGTGTGACGGTACCTTAAGTGTCTGCTTATTGCTGTAGACATGCTTACACAAGATGGTATCGTGAAGTAGGAGAAATGTAATATTAAACTATTAATAAAAAAAGACAAAGAAACTGAATGAAGAGTGCTGCTAACATAATAAACCATGAAGTAGACCCCTAGTATTGGTCAGGCCACCAACCACATAAATATCACTTCCTCCACTTGGCATCCATATGAGGAATATACAAATCCAGGTGTCGCATATAATCCATTCTGATCGGCAGAAGAGAGGTATACAGACATAGGCGTACATAAAGGTGGAGGCCTCCAGGAAACGCAGCCAAATGATGGAGAACCACCGAAAAGACCAGCAATTGATGGGTCTCCATTCACTGTTCCTTGCGGAACTCAGAAGTGCAGGGTGTAAAAGGTTTTTTAAATTAAATCCCTGCACAAGATAGATCTAAAGCGTATTCTCAACCTTTCTTTTTTATCTTTATGTAGGGGAACATCTTTTCCCACCTCCCTCTGGATTATCATATTCCACGTGGTTCTGCATCGAACATTTCAGTACGCCACCTAATAATCACCCAGTGCGACTGCTCACCATTGTCCGACGGGCAACCTCCTCTGAGCAGCATTACGTCTGTCTAGCCATTGTACTTTCTGCCAAGGACAAGTCCCTGATCGTGTCTACAAAGGAAGAACTACTTCAGAACTATGGTGAATATCCGCTTTGGCGTCGTCACTCCACGGGATCTTATTAGGAGACTGGATGTTATAGTATGATGCATTAAGATAAGGCTTCGGGCTTATATTGGACAGCTAGACATGGGTTAAAAGAGAAAAAAATGTATTTAATTTTGGTTGGGAGGAATATTCTAGAAAGTTATATCCAGAAAAACTCCAAATTTGCTGTTGGCGAGGTGTTCTGTCACATTGGTATAGGCAAAAATTCTGCTGCTCTACACATAATTCAGAATATAAAGAAATGTCCCCTTCAGGTTTAATTGGAGGATTTTGATCAGATTTTAGCAGGTATTCCTGCACCCAGTTCATGACACTGGGATGGGATTGACATTCTTGCACGGAGTCGGTTATCAGATATCTGCCATGTTAGCATGTAATTAGCTCTGCGCAAGATGGGTATGAAAAAGGTGAGAACAGGGCCAGGTACCAATGTAAAGTGTAAAGGATCGTTCACTGCACTGTCGCTCTTATTAGAGCACTAGATGCCTCCGTCCCCCTTTATTATAGGGCTGCAGTGGGTTAAACCTCAAATATAGTGTTGGGTTGGTACTGACCGGTTGACAGAACCACAGTTTGACCATCCTATTATATTTTTCTTTGGTATAGCACCATTATATATATATATATATATATATATATATATATATATATATACATATAATATATATATATTTTGTACATACTGTGTTTTTTGTGTTTGGCATTAGCTACTTTTGCAATCTGCAGTTTGTACTGCAGAGTGTGAGATCTCAGCAGGAAGGAGAGACATTGAGGAGCGGTTACTCTGGCTATGTGTGTACACAGGCATTCTGACAGGTTTTTAAAGCCTGTATAGCAATCCTCCTTATCAGATCTAAGGGATCTATTTAATAATGTAGACTACAAGGAAATATATGGTCCACTGTATATAAGCATTATATAGAAAAGCAGACTAATGCTTTATTACTTGATTACAGCTCTAAACCATAAGGGTAAGTTCCCACAGGGCGTTTTTTCAGCATGTTTTCCTTTTTTTTTCTTGCTTTCTTGCTGAATTTTGTGTGCGTTTTTTACCTTTTGTGCATGCTGATAAAGTTTAGTGTTGGAAAAATAGTCCTATTCCATAGAATTAGGTTTTTTCACCACCCATTCATTTCAATGGGTGAAAAAACACTGAAAGAAGTGACATGCTGCATTGTGTTAAAAAAAACATGGATAATACAAACTCTTGATGACAAACCAAGGTGTGCGAATGAGATTTCTGAATTCTCATAGACTTTGCTGGTACTGTAAAAGCCATCTGAAAATTTGCTTAAAAAATGCAGCAAAAGCGCCCTGTGTGAACTTGGCCTAATGGGGGCAGTTTGTGTTACCTGAGTGGTTACCGTTTAACCTCTCCAACCTGCTAGGACTGGGACTTTTGATTTGTTCTCAGTTATGTTTTTAAATAATCTATTTTCACATATTTATTAAAGTGGATGACTTTAGCGAGGAATCTTCCTTCTATGAGATCCTACCTTGTTGTGCCCGATTTCGGTGCAGTGAGCTGATAATGGAGGGTCAATGGCATCATCTGGTTCTAGTCATGAGTAAAGGCATGCTGAAAAATAGCACCGCTACGCTCTACCTTGATGGGCAGCTGGTCAGTACTGTAAAGGTATGTTTTTCTTTACTTTAAATTCATAGTGGCCATGTAACTTATTGTAGACGAGCATACAAAACTGACTTTTCAAAGAATCCGTCACAGGAAATCTGATCTATTTTGGAGGGGTATTACTGCACTCAGTAGTAGTCTGCTTTTATCAAGTTCAAAATTATGTAACATTTTAATAATCCTTTTTTATTTCAGTTTCATAAATCTGTTGTAATTCTGCTTTCTCCTCCTGGACTGATCAGTCATTCTCAATTCATGGTTAAATGGAATCTGTCACCCCCCAGGACGTATATGACCTATTAATATGGGCATACAGGTGATAGAAATGTTACACTAGTCCTCCTGTATACCTCATATTAATGGTCTTGTTGTGGAGAAATGTTATGTTCTGTCTTTATGTTAATGATTTCTTCCAGGCTCCGGGGCTTGCGGTGCCTAGAAGAAATCCCTGCCTCCTCTCCTCATTGTAATACTTCCCCTCCTCCCATCAGCAACAGTTATGGCCCCAGAATCCTGCGCCCTGCACTCCTTCAGAAATACCTACCTCATCCTCCTTTCTGTGGGCACTGCATTCAGGGATAGTCTGTGCAGGCCCTGGCGAGTCACTGTGTGCACCCATAATATGCTCTCCCCACTTCCTCCCTGCACAGTCATCGCTAGGAACCATGTGTACATGGCTATGACTTTGCAGGCAGGAATTGGGGAGAGCACCTTATTTGCGCACACTGTTATGAAAGGCAATTCAGAATCACAATGGACATGGAGGTCAGAGCACATACAGTGATCTGACAATAACCCAAAATAATAGAACGAGCTCTGAGACGTGGGAACTCTGCAGACCGCAATCCCTAATCCTATCAAACCACACTAAAGGTAGCCGTGGAGCGCTCCTGACCAGAACCTAGGCGCCTCGTCACAGCCTGAGAAACTAGCTAGTCCTGAAGATAGAAAAATAAGCCTACCTTGCCTCAGAGAAATTCCCCAAAGGAAAAGGCAGCCCCCCACATATAATGACTGTGAGTAAGATGAAAACACAAACATAGAGATGAAACAGATTTAGCAAAGTGAGGCCCGACTAGCTGAACAGAACGAGGATAGGGAAGATAACTTTGCGGTCAGCACAAAAACCTATAAATAACCACGCAGAGGGGACAAAAAGACCCTCCGCACCGACTAACGGTACGGAGGTGGTCCCTCTGCGTCTCAGAGCTTCCAGCAGGCGAGAAAAACCAATAAAGCAAGCTGGACTGAAAAATAGCAACAAAATAACATAAGCAAAACTTAGCTTTGCAGAGCAGCAGGCCACAGGAATGATCCAGGGAAAAAACAAGTCCTACACTGGAACATTGACAGGAAGCATGAATCAAAGCATCAGGTGGAGTTAAGTAGAGAAGAAGCTAACGAGCTCACCAGATCACCTGAGGGAGGAAACTCAGAAGCTGCAGTACCACTTTCCTCCACAAACGGAAGATCCCAGAGAGAATCAGCCGAAGTACCACTTGTGACCACAGGAGTGAACTCTGCCACAGAATTCACAACAGCACACACCGCAAGTCACTGGAGCGGAAGTCACTGATGCCTGCACAGAAGATCCCTGAAAGCAGCGCCCATGGTAGGGAGGATGAAGTATGATATGTATTTCTGAGAGAGTGCAGGGCACAGGATTCCCGGGCCGTAACTGACGCTGATGGGAGGGGGTAAGTATTACAATGAAGACAGGGGGCAGGGATTTCTTCTAGGCACCGCACACCCAGAGCCTGGAAGAAATCATTAGCATAAAGACAGAGCAAAAGATTTCTCCACAACAAGACCATTAATATGAGGTATACAGGAGGACTAGTGTAACATTTCTATTACCTGTATGCCCATATTAATAGGTCATATATGTCCTGGAGGGTGATAGATTCCCTATAAAAGCTAAACGTGCATTAAAGGGGTTGTCTGGTCAAAACCGATAAATCTACAGTAACTCTGTGTGACGGCAGACTCGCTCTCCATACTCTTGTATGGAGTAAGGCCATGCCCTCTTGTCAGATATGCCCACTGGCCGTCCGCGTCGCTGGTTGAGGCGTGTCCTCTGCTCCGTACAAGTGTATGAAGCGAGCGAGGCCGATCCCACTGACTAGAGGTATATATAAGTAATACATATCCTACGGTCCCGGGTCTGAAACCGGCAAATCCCCACAGCGCACAGTGCATGCGTGGGGGGATTCATAAGACTGCAGTCAGACAGAGTGGCTGCAGACTTATCGGTTTTGATTAGACAACCCCTCTAATATTGTTTGAATCCTTACCTAGCTTGTAGAAATCTGTTTCCATAAAATTCATAGTTGATATTCTATGCTATTGAGTATCAAATGCGTTGGGGTGGGCCATTGCATTTACAGCTCTCCTGTCCTCCCTCCCTATTTTCCATCTGCTGCCTGCCTCTTGTCTCCGACTGACGGGCAGATCTCAGGCAGGCAGGACCCTGAAACAGGACTGACCTGTCAGTCAGGAACAGGAGGGCAGGTGAGCTGCAAGTGTAATGTCAAATGCCAATTCACTTGCAAATCATTAGATTTAGTGTTGGGGTATAAAATGCTGGTGATGGGTTCTCTTTAAAGAGTAGGTGAAGATAAAACTATATATGTATAAATTTATTTTAAATCTCATAGCTGTTAATTCTTGTATTCAGTTTAAAGAAGCTCTCCTACTCCCATCAAAGTTTTTGTCCTCTTAGTATATTACAATTACCATATTCTATACCACTGTATACTTAGGGTACTGTCACACTGAAACGACGCTGCAGCGATACGACAACGATGTCGATTGCTGCAGCGTCGCTGTTTGGTCGCTAGAGAGCTGTCACACAGACAGCTCTCCAGCGACCAACGATGCCGGTAACCAGGGTAAACATTGGGTTACTAAGCGCAGGGCCGCGCTTAGTAACCCGATGTTTACCCTGGTTACCATCGTAAAAGTAAAAAAAACAAACACTACATACTTACCTACCGCTGTCTGTCCCCGGCGCTCAGCTTCTCTGCTCTGGCTGTGAGCACAGCGGCCGGAAAGCAGAGCAGTGACGTCACCACTCTGCTTTCCGGCTGGCTGGCGCTGACACAGGATGCAGGAGGAGTGCAGAGAAGCACAGCGCCGGGGACAGACAGATGAAGGTAAGTATGTAGTGTTTTTTTTTTTTTTACGTTTACGCTGGTAACCAGGGTAAACATCGGGTTACTAAACGTGGCCCTGCGCTTAGTAACCCGATGTTTACCCTGGTTACCAGTGAAGACATCGCTGAATCGGCGTCACACACGCCGATTCAGCGATGTCAGCGGGAGATCCAGCGACAAAAGAAAGTTTCAAACGATCTGCTACGACATACGATTCTCAGCGGGGTCCTTGATCGCAGGAGCGTGTCAGACACAGCGAGATCGTAAGGATATCGCTGGAACGTCACGAATCGTACCGTCGTAGCGATCAAAATGCCACTGTGTGACGGTACCCTTACAATTGCTCATTTTGTCTCTCTACCCAGATAGTTCTTCTCTTTTATCTGATCTTGTCCCTACATGACTCATTCTCCTCTTCTACTTCTGAGGCAGCTTCCTTGTA